>NC_091078.1:22415000-23665000 GCF_032405125.1 Capricornis sumatraensis
TCTTATTCTTAATATAATTTGGTTTCTTTTTTATCCTCACGGTAAGTGATCCTTCAATGTGATGGACAAGGTAAGTGGTGGAGTGTGGAAAAAGAATTCTGAGAGTTTATAGGCAGACCAGGAATCATTTTATCATCCTGAGTCAAAGTGATATATGCATGTGCTATTTTGCTGCGGTCAGTATATTAATATACCAACAAATGGACATAATTTAACTGAAGCTAATAAGGTATTGTATGGCAAATATTTGCTACAGATTGATAATTAATGATATAGCAGGAAATGGAAGCCTTCATTTGAATGAAAGCCATTCATGCCTTCTTCTCTGCTTTTGTCATTCAACATACAACCAGGGATAGCTCCAGTCCCTTTTGCAAACAGCATCATTGTTTATAATGAGCCCTCTCTCCCTTACCAGTTAGAAAGATTGGGCAAAATTCTTAATATCCTGTTTCCTTATTCTGTAAAAATGACAGAATTGATAATTTTTTGTCAATTCTGCCTCATTGATAATTTTTAAATAGACAGTGGTTGTGCTAGTGTTTGTACTAAGTCACTTCAGTTGTGCCTGACTCTTTGCAACCTGATAGATTGTAGCCCACCAGGCTCCTCTGTCCTTGGGATTTTCCAGGCAAGAATACTGGAGTGGGTTGCCATTTCCTCCTCCAGGGGATTTTTCCAACCCAGGGATTGAACCTGAGTCTCTTACATCTCCTGCTCTGGCAGGTGGATTCTTTACCACAAGTGCCCATGGAGAAAGCCCATGAAAGTATATAACAGAGTAACTATGGCGTAGAGTCCTCTCAGCAATATTGGATGAACAAATTATGGTTACACAATGAATATCTTGAGCCTGCCTTCCTTCTATAAATAAGATTTATTACATTTACTGTTTCTTAACTTTTAAATCTCTCAACAATTCTATATATTATAATTTTTTTTTTCACTCCTTGCTTTGGGTCTTGAGTGGGAGCTAAGCTAGTTTTGAGATTTACAAACTTTCTCATCTGCTTGTGCCAACATATGGGTCTTGGGAAGGTGTTCCATGGTGTTTAAGATGTTTTCAATAAGAAAGACATTTCAGTGTGGAAAATGAGTTTTGAGGAAGCCCAAGGCAGAGGAAACCAACTCCCGCTACTTTTTCCACAGACTTAAATTGAAGAAAGTAGGAAAAACCACTAGACCTTTCAGGTATGACTTAAATCAAATCAATTACAATTATACAGTGGAAGTGACAAATAGACTCAAGGGATTAGATCTGCAAGACAGAGTGCCTCAAGAACTATGGACAGAGGTTCATGACACAGGAGGCAGTGATCAAGACCATCCCCAAGAAAAACAAATGCAAAAAGGCAAAATGGTTGTCTGAGGAGGCCTTACAAATAGCTGAGAAAAGAAGAAAACCTAAAGGCAAAGAAGAAAAGGAAAGATATACCCATTTGAATGCAGAGTTCCAAGCAATGGCAAGGAGAGATAAGATAGCCTTCCTCAGTGATCAATGCAAAGAAATAGAGGGAAAAAACTGAATGAGAAAGACTAGAGATCTTCTCAAGAAAATTAAAAATACCAAAGGAAATTTTCTCGCAAAGAGGGGCACAAAAAGGAAAGAAATGGTATGGACCTAACAAAAACAGAAGATATTAAGAAGAGGTGGCAAGAATACACAGAAGAACTATACATAAAACAGCTTCATGACCCATATAACCACAATGGTGTGATCACTCACCTAGAGCCAGACATCCTGAAATGTGAAGTCAAGTGGGCATTAGAAAGCATTACTATGAACAAAGCTAGTGGAGGTGATGGAATTCCAGTTGAACTGTTTCAAATCTTAAAAGATGATGCTGTGAAAGGGCTGCTCTCAATATGTCAGCAAATTTAGAAAACACAGCAGTGGCTACAGGACTGGAAAATGTCAGTTTTCATTCCAATCCCAAAGAAAGACAATGGTAAAGAATGTCAGCATTCACAATTGCACTCATCTCACATGCTAGTAAAGCAATGCTCAAAATTCTCCAAGTCAGGCTTCAGCAATATGTGAACCATGAACTTCCAGATGTTCAAGCTGGCTTTAGAAAAGGCAGAGGAACCAAAGATCAAATTGCCAACATCTGCTGGATCAATGAAAAAGTAAGAGAGTTCCAGAAAAACATCCATTTCTACTTTTTTGACTATGCCAAAGCCTTTGACTGTGTGGATCACAGTAAACTGTGGAAAACTCTGAAAGAGATGGGAATACCAGACCACCTGACCTGCCTCTTGAGAAATTTGTATGCAGGTCAGGAAGCAACAGTTAGAACTGGACATGGAACAACAGACTGGTTCCAAATAGGAAAAGGAGTGCGTCAAGGCTGTATATTGTCACCCTGCTTATTTAACTTATATGCAGAGTACATCATGAGAAATGCTGGACTGGAAGAAACACAAGCTGGAATCAAGATTGCCGGGAGAAATATCAATACCCTCAGATATGCAGATGACACCACCCTTATGGCAGAAAGTGAAGAAGAACTAAAAAGCCTCTTGATGAAAGTGAAAGAGGAGAGTGAAAAAGTTGGCTTAAAGCTCAACATTCAGAAAACAAAGATCATGGAATCCGGTCCCATCTCTTCATGGGAAATAGATGGGGAAACATTGGAAACAGTGTCAGACTTTATTTTTGGGGGCTCCAAAACCACTGCAGATGGTGATTGCAGCCATGAAATTAAAAGACGCTTACTCCTTGGAAGAAATGTTATGACCAACCTAGATAGTATATTGAAAAGCAGAGACATTACTTTGCCGACTAAGGTCCATCTAGTCAAGGCTATGGTTTTTCTTGTGGTCATGTATGCATGTGAGAGTTGGACTGTGAAGAAGGCTGAGCGCCAAAGAATTGATGCTTTTGTACTGTGGTGTTGGACAAGACTCTTGAGAGTCTCTTGGACTGCAAGGAGATCTAACCAGTCCATTCTGAAGGAGATCAACCCTGGGATTTCTTTGGAAGGAATGATGCTAAAGCTGAAACTCAAGTACTTTGGCCACCTCATGTGAAGATTTGACTCATTGGAAAAGACTCTGATGCTGGGAGGGATTAGGGGCAGGAGGAAAAGGAGACGACAGAGGATGAGATGGCTGGATGGCATCACTGACTTGATGGACGTGAGTCTGAGTGAACTCCGGGAGTTGGTGATGGACAGGAAGGCCTGGCGTGCTGCGATTCATGGGGTCGCAAAGAGTTGAATACAACTGAGCGATTGAAGTGAAGGGCTCTGGCATTGCATTGCTTTTTTCCAAACCATCTGCCTCTTTTGGTCTGTCTTTCATTGTAGTTTTGCAAAAGAAGTGATACTGGTATTATAAGGCTACTTTATATAGTGTAGCACACTGAATGATTATTAGTTGAAGCAGAAAACATGCTTAAGTTAGAACATTAGTTTCCTATTCTATAAGTATATCACCATTGATCTTTTAATTGTTCCAGATGAATATTTTGTCCCCTTGCCTCATTCTTTTCTCCCTATTCTTAGTAAATTTGATCTAGCAATTAGTAGTATTTTCACTATATTTTCTTGAAGAAGATCTGTGATTTTCAGGACAATTTGGGATGTTCACTGTGGTTTTCCATTGCTTTTTCAACACAAGTCATAAAAAACTTTTCATGCAAACAAGAATATGGAAGGGATAGGCACAACTGCTTAGGCCAGATGGTGAAAAATCAGATGTCAGGGAAAAAAATCAGAGAGCCATTCAGCTCCTATTTTGCTTCCATCTTCTCTGTCAATGAAAAGGATCTTTAAACTAGATGGGGTGTAGCAAACATGTTTAAAGGGATCGAAGCCCAACTGGTAATATAATAAAAGTACCTGGCTGCATCATGCCAAGTACTTTTTTAAATTGCATCACGCCTCTAGGCCAGATGAACCACATCCCCACATTCTGAGGGAACTGGCAGATGTTGATGTAGAACTACTTTGAGTAATTTTTGCAAAACCACAGGGAATAACAATAATGCTAGAGAACTGAAGAGGGGAAATTGCTCTTCCAGTTATAAAAAATGAGGAGAACATAGGTAGTTACTGTCATTTATTGTTGAACTGGCAATTTTCCAAAGCAGAATTGTAAACAATTTATAATTCTTTATGATAAAGAAGATGGTGATTTCACTAAGATCTAAGCTTCTACATCAAGGGTATATTCTTCTTTTTGTGTTGCTAGAGATGAAGGGAATTACACAGAAATGGATGGTGCACAGGGATTTATGAGATATTTTGTATACTCATGATTTCCTTGTGGGAAACACTGAGAAAGGTGGAAAATGGGGGTTTGTTGTTTCATAGTCAGTACTAATTAACAAGTCAATTTCTGTTTGGGGAGAGGAGGCTAATACTTGTGAAACAAACTGGCGAACCATTAAAAGCTAAATGCATTTTAGTCAGGACAACATGACTGGAGAGAGGATACATGTGATTCCTGGGGGACTGGTTAGGAAACAGTTACAAGAAAGGAGGAATAAAGTAGAGTTTGAAGTGGGCCTTGATGGCTATAAGCCACTTAGACTAAAATTGGGAAAAAGGAAAAAGATATTCAAAATAAAAAGAATGGTGTCATTGTCATTCATGGTACTTGGTACACACTGTCTTGTATGTATTATGTTCATCACTTATTTAGGGGGTAGTAAAATTAGCTGACTCATTTGAAAAGACCCTGATGCCGGGAAAGATTGAAGGCGGGAGGAGAAGGGGACGACAGAGGATGAGATGGTTGGATGGCATCACCAACTCAATGAACATGAGTTTGGGTGAACTCCAGGAGTTGGTGATGGACAGGGAGGCCTGGCATGCTGCGGTTCATGGGGTCGCAAAGAGTCAGATGACTGAGCGACTGAACTGAACTGAACTGAACTGAAAATTAGGAATCTCTTTTCTTTGGAATCAGATTCTATTGAGCTTATATTAGTTGCAGTTTTTCAGATGTATTTTATTTTCTATGGTTTCTATTGCATGCATTATTCAGATATTATTGATACTGTTTTTCACCCTTTGCCTGAAGGTGAGAATTTTCCTCTGTCTGGAAGTCCCAGAACCGCTCCTATGGTGATTTAGGGATGGAAGACAGAGGCTTATCTGTAAGCCTCTGAAGTTCTCACAAATAATCAGTCTAAAATAGGGAAACTTTTCCTAATCCTTTTATTTACTCTCCTTTTGACAAAGTTAGGCTACAATTTGAAACCCTATTGAATCTTTGGGGATACAAAGAGACAAGTTTTGGCCTAAAATTCATTTAAGGATGTCTATTCATCAAAAATTTAAATGGATTCTTAAATAAAAAGGGCTTTAAGCAGAAGATCAAAGATGATACTTATTTCTCACAGGCAAACATGTAGCTTTCTTTCACAGCAGATTAATTTTAAAAATTTAATTGGTCATTATACTCAATGCCATGTATTTTCTTGAAAATAAATATGTCCAAAAAATTTAATGGGCTCATCTGGAGAAATTTTGAAAAAATTTTTATAAAAGTCTATAGCTAGACTACATAGTTCTGGAGAATAAGAAACGCAACCTTTTACTTCTTAAATCTCTCATAAAGCCCTGTAACCCATTTTTGTATGTAGCAGATCCTTATCAAATATGTGTGGAATGAAACACAAAGTTTTTACGGGCAAGTCATTGGTGGACAACTTAGTATTTAACAAAAATAATAAAACAAAAAGAGTTATCCTCAGCAATAGTGGTATACATTTTTTTTTTCCCCAGTGCAGTTGCGGTCAAATTGAGAGCAAAAGAACTTCCTATATAAAATTGTTTAAAGCAGAGTAGCTCTCATTGAAGACTCTAAATATCTAAGGTCCTGCAACAGCTCCTTAATTCCATCCATTTTCTATTACTATAGCCCTCTGTTTTTAGGGTCTTGAGGATTTTGAAATTAAAAAAAAAAATCAGCATCAAAACATTTTGGACATTGTATCAGGCAGGGTAAGCCAGTTTATGCATTGTTAACAAACAATGAAACATGTTAGCAGCTTAATAGGAAAGATTTATTTCCCACTACATTATGAGTTCATTGTATGTCAGCAAGTGGTCTCTGCATGGACACAGAGATCCATACAAAGATCCAAGACTGAGGGGCTCTATCTTCATACAAGCTTCCTTGTATGCAAAGAGGCAAAAAAAAAAAAAAAAAAAGAACCATAATGTGGAAATTCTATATGTGCTTCCAGGTAAAGAGAGTGTGGGAACTACATACTTACTTCTACTAGGAAATGTTATTTTGCTTACATTTCATGATAATACTGCCTGAATGCAAGTGAGCAGAAGAATTTAATGTTTGTGAGAGAACTGATATTTGAGAATATTTCTAATGAAACCATTATATTCTAAAAATCTTCTGTTTCCTCAATAATAATTCAGTTATATATGGTTCATGAAGTTAAATAAATTCCTCCTTAGGTTTACATTTTTAATCTGTATAAGATCATAGAAAAATAAGCTTATATTATTGGTTATACTATATTTAGATAGATTAATTAGATAACACTGTGTTAAACTTCCTTCTATATGTTGAAAAACTATATGCCTCAAGTTAAAAGGATTCTAGCACTCTGGATTGAGTGAACAAGTTCTTGTCCCATCATTGTATCTGTTTTTAAAGAGTGCCTTAATTTATTCTTAAACCTGTTACAAATTTGAAATAAATCTTGAATATGACATCCTATTTGCAAAATAATATGAAAAAAATACTACCAAAAGAAAAGCAAACTTAATTTGCTCAAAGTTATACAATAGTACATGGGGGAAAAGACTTTGTAGTCAAGCTGTGTGAATTCAGAATCTGTTCTCCTGTGAGGCTACCCATCAACTCTCCTGAAAGAAATAGAGTTAACCTCCAAGAGTATCTCCAGCCATTGCAGAGTATTACCAATGGTGCTGTGTCACATTTGCTCAGGAAGAGGTCCTCATTTGATCTGACTGCTCTTGTGCTCCACACTCTGGATGCTGACCATCACGAAAGAGCTGCTCCATGGGGCTCAGATTGCCTTTGTTGGCTCCACACTGACCTAGGGTGCAGCAACCCAGTTCTGCCCTTAGTTGAATAATACTCTCTTCCTTAATTACCTGATAGTACAAAGAGGGTCTGACACACAAGATTTTTGTGTGTCTTTAAATGTCATTAGTAATTCCAAATGAGAAGTGTTTTTATACCAAGCCCAACTAAACTCCTTTTGATTTTTATTCAGTCAACTGGAAAAAAAGATTATGCCTGCACATGTTTGCTAATGCTTCTAAAATTTCTGTGGCCATTTTTCTGTAGACAAATGCTCATACAAGGACACATATGTAAATTTTCTTTAAAAATAGTGTAAATTTAAATTAAATTGTTAATGCATATTTAGTTTAAAAAAGGAATATTTTTCTAAGAAAACTGTTTTTGTAATAAATTGTTTTGGAGCATCTGCTCATATCTCTCCTGCTGAAAAGTGCTGTGACTAAAGATAAACTAAAACTCCCCTTGAAGTTTCTTGTCTTCATCTATACAATGCCTAGAAAAATAGTGGTGAGATGAAGTCATGGTTAAATGAAGTATTTTATTTAAAGTCTCAGTATGAAAGAGGAGAGTGAAAAATCTGGCTTGAAACTCAACATTAAAAAAATGAAGATCATGGCATCCAGTCCCGTCACTTCATGGTGATTAGAAGGGGGAAAAGTGGAGGCAATGACAGATTTTCTTTTCTTGGGCTCCAAAATTACTGCAGACGATGACCGCAGTCATGAACTTAAAAGAGACTTGCTCCTTGGAAGGAAAGCAATGACAAACTTAGCATATTAAAAAGCAGAGACATCACGTTGCTAACAACGATCTATATAGTCCAAGCTATGATTTTTCCAGCAGTCATGTACAAATGTGAGAGTTGGCTCACAAAGAAGGCTGAGCATTGAAGATGTGATGCTTTCAAACTGTAGTGCTGCAGAAGACTTGACTCCCTTGGACAGCAAGGAGACCAAACCAGTCAATCCTAAAGGAAATCAACCATGTATATTCATTGGAAGGACTGATGCTGAAGTTGAATCTCCTTTGGCTATGTCATGGGAAGAGCTGACTCATTGGAAAAGACCCTGATGCTGGGAAAGATTGATGGCAAAAGGAGAAGAAGGTGGCAGAGAGTAAAATGGTGAGATAGCATCACTGACTCAATGAACATGAGTTTGAGCAAACTCTGGGATATAGCGGAGGATAGAGGACCGGGGATTCTACAGTTGATGGAGTCACAAAGAGTTGGACATAGTGACTGAACAACAACATAATGCTCTACACCTTAGTAAACACTTAAGAAATATTAGCTACAAGTGGTAGTGCTAGACGTACTGGTAGTAAAAGCAAGAGTATATAAATGGACTCAAAAGAAAACTAATTTTTCAGTCACGTGTTTCATTGTTTTAAATTTGGAAACAATAGTTTTGGAAGAACGAGGACTTGTTTTCTATACATCTTATGTATAGGGTTGACTGTGTTGATTTCCCAGCCTAGAAGGTTCGAGGTAAACTCAAGTTCCCAGTTTTAGATGATGAAAATTATGAGCAGTTTCTGTTTTGAACTTCCTTCAAACTATAACAACAACAACAAAATCTTTCTTTCAGCTAGGACATCTATCCCTACCTTTCCTCCCCCCACTTCCATGCACTCACATTTATGCCTAATCTTAGATTGGAGCTATAGTCTCTTTTCATCTTTATTTCCTCAATTCTTTCTTACTTGGGCATACCAATATCTGTGTTAGCATGAAGTTTGTGAAGATTATGTGAAAAGACATACCTGGATCAACTAGATGGCTCCTAGCATTAGTGATTATTCACCAAACATTACTTGTTAAAAATTTTAAGCTTTTGATGTATAAAACGAGGGAGTAAGGGTTTTGCTTTGTGAATTTCTATATACCTAATACCTAAAAGAACATTTGGTTTATAGGAGGTACTCAGTTCAGTTCAGTTCAGTTGCTCAGTTGTGTCCGACTCTTTGTGACCCCATGAATCGCAGCACGCCAGGCCTTCCTGTCCATCACCAACTCCTGGAGTTCACCCAGACTCATGTCCATCTAGTCAGTGATGCCATCCAGCCATCTCATCCTCAGTCGTCTCCTTCTCCTCCTTCCCCCAATCCCTCCCAGCATCAGAGTCTTTTCCACTGAGTCAAATCTTCACATGAGGTGGCCAAAGTACTGGAGTTTCCGATTTAGCATCATTCCTTCCAAAGAAATCCCACGGCTGATCTCCTTCAGAATGGTACTCAGTAAATATTAAATGAATGGATGAATAATGGAGTATTTATTTTTAGATTTGTCAATAGTGTTTGGGGAATTTAAAGCTAATCAAATTGATGAGAACTTTATGAACTTTTTAAATTCTAAAGATATTTTTATTATGTCTAAAAGAGATTGGAATACCAGACCACCTAACCTGCCTCTTGAGAAATCTGTATGCAGGTCAGGAAGCAACAGTTAGAACTGGACATGGAACAACAGACTGGTTCCAAATAGGAAAAGGATTGCGTCAAGGCTGTATATTGTCACCCTGCTTATTTAACTTATATGCAGAGTACATCATGAGAAATGCTGGACTGGAAGAAACACAAGCTGAAATCAAGATTGCCAGGAGAAATATCAATAACCTCAGATATGCAGATGACACCACCCTTATGGCAGAAAGTGCAGAGGAACTAAAAAGCCTCTTGATGAAAGTGAAAGAGGAGAGTGAAAAAGTTGGCTTAAAGCTCACCATTCAGAAAACAAAGATCATGGCATCCAGTCCCATCACTCCATGGGAAATAGATGGAGAAACAGTGGAAACAGTGTCAGACTTTATTTTTTGGGCTCCCAAATCACTGCATATGGTGATTGCAGACATGAAATTAAAAGATGCTTACTGCTTGGAAGGAAAGTTATGACCAACCTAGATAGCATATTGAAAAGCAGAGACATTACTTTGTGAACAAAGGTACATCTAGTCAAGGCTATGGTTTTTCCTGTGGTCATGTATGGATGTGAGAGTTGGACTGTGAAGAAGGCTGAGTGCCGAAGAATTGATGCGTTTGAACTGTGGTGTTGGAGAAGACTCTTGAGAGTCCCTTGGACTGCAAGGAGATCCAACCAGTCCTTTCTGAAGGAGATCAACCCTGGGATTTCTTTGGAAGGAATAATGCTATAGCTGAAACTCCAGTAGTTTGGCCACCTTATGCAAAGAGTTGACTCATTGGAAAAGACTCTGATGCTGGGAGGGATTGGGGGCAGGAGAAGAAGGGGATGACAGAGGATGAGATGGCTGTATGGCATCACTGACTCAATGGACGTGAGTCTGAGTGAACTCCGGGAGTTGGTGATGGACAGGGAGGCCTGGCGTGCTGCGATTCACGGGATCGCAAGGAGTCAGACTCAACTGAGCGACTGAATTGAACTGAACTGAAATACTCTCTCACTGCTGTACATTTTTCAGACATTAACCCAGAATTTGTAGTGAAAAATAGCATCCCCTTCAGTTACACATGTATTTACATGTACATGCATATACATTGTTGTTCAGTCACTCAGGCATGTCTGACTGTTTGTGACCCCATGGACTAGAGAATACCAAGCTTCCCTGTCCCTCACTGTCTCCTAGAGTTTGCTCAAACTCATGTCCATTGAGTTGGTGATGCCATCTCATCCTCTGTTTCCCCTTCTCTTCCTGCCCTCAATCTTTCCCAGCATCGGGGTCTTTTCTAATGAGTCAGTTCTTCGCATCAGGTAGCCAAAGTATTGGAGCTTCAGCATCAGTCCTTCCAGTGAATATTCAGAATTGATTTCCTTTAGGATTGACTGGTTTGATCTCCTTGCTGTCCAAGGGACTCTCAAGAGTCTTCTCCAGCACCACAGTTTGAAAGCATCAATTCTTTGATGCCCAGTCTGTATGGTCCACCTCTCGTATCTGTACATGGCTACTGGATATATAAATACATACATGGACATTTTATAAATTGCATTGGATTTTCATCTCTTTTCTAATTTTCATGTTCCTTTTTGTATCACTTTGCATCCTTTGAGATCAATTTTTATCCAGAATTTTTTAGTCTAAGTCAATTTTCCCCCATAAATTACTACTAAAGAACTGTGACATGATTCTGAAATAATATATAACTATACTTGGAAAATATTTAATTTTTTTTCTGCCAACATATGCCAATTAATGTAATGTTATTGGAGTGACTGTGAAATCTCTGAGTACAGAGGCCAAGTTTATATTTCACACATACATAGCTCCAGTGCTAATTTTTCAAAAGACTAAATCAGTGTTTGAATGAATCAATGAATAAATGAAAGAATAAAAATACACTGGGAGAAACAGACACTAAATACACAATTGACTGAGGAGGTAGGAACATTAAAGTTAACGAAGAAGTAATTCTGTTTCTTTTCATAATTCCCACGAAAAGTACAAATCATAAAATTTAAATGTCAGTCATAGGAACATGATGTTTTATCTCACCACTTCCAGAATTCTACTTTGATAGTGATCAGAACTGTGAGACATATAGCTAGACGAGTTATTGAAATAGAGGTCAAATTGAATTTTTCTGGTTTAATCATTTAAACAAGGAATGAATAGTTTTGGAAATGAAAACTGTTTCCAAACAGAGATCTAGTTTTCGTCTGGGATTGCTTTTAAAATCAGCTCTAGGTTTAGCCTGTTTTTTCCAGATCTATAGTAGTTTTCAGGCCATTAGCTTTACTTAGTAATTTGCATAAATTGTACCTGGATATGCTTCCTTCTTCAGATTTGGGATGTTTCCATTGATACATTTTTTATTCTTTTTCTCTCTCTCTTCTCTTCCTGGAACCCCTACAATGTGAACCTTGGCATGCTTGATGTGGTTTTACAGGCCCCTTCAATGGTTCTCTTTTCTTAATTTGTATTTCCTTTTGCTGGGTGATTTCCATTACTATATCTTGCAAATTACTTATGCATTCTTCTGTATTAACTAGGCTGCTGTACCTTCCTTCGAGTTTGTTTTCTTTTCTAATTTCATTTATTGCATTCTTCAATTCTGACTAGTTCTTTTTTATATTTTCTAGTTCCTTATTAAAATTCTCAGTGTTGTTAATTCTATTCCCTAATTCATTTAGCATTTTTATTAGTAATAAGTTGAACTCTTTATCTGTTTTTTTTTTCTTTTTAGTTCTCTTTTTTCAGGGATTTTCTCTTGTTCTTTCAATTGAAATATACATCTCTATCTTCCCATTTTGCTTAAAGTCCTGTCTCTATGAAATAACATGAAACCGTTACCTATTGCCATCTTGAAGGAGTATGCTCGTGTGTGGGAGCATCCTTATACCCTCTGCGTGTGCCTAGTACCTTTGGTAGATGAACTAGATCTGACATGAATAAGAGTCCCATTTTTCCCCAGGGTGGGCTGGTAGCTGTCACCTTAGTCTAAGTGGGGCTGAAGAAGAGATTAGAGCCAGAACTAGGCATGCACCAGGCTCAGTGGTCAGCACCACCATATTGGCAGAGGTGTCAGGTCCCATGTTGCCAAGCCCTGAGGGTCTAGTCCCAGCTTGCTCCATTCCCTTTGAAGGATGCCCTACCTTCCCAGGACCAGTGCCCTTGCTTCAGAGGGGAGCAGTGCTGGAACAAGATGGGCTGCTGCTGGCTCTTGGTGTGGATCTAGGCATCTGTGGCATCCACATCTGCAGCCAGAGACCCAGTCTGCTTTTGATGTGCTGCCTCCATAAGCATCAGTAATACATGCCCCTGCCCCCACTTAGATGCCACACTGAATCAAAACCACCTTTGTCCCTTGCAGCGAAGCATTTGCCTTGGCTATTGCAGCCTTCTTCACAGTGTGGAGCTGCGCCCCAGAGCAGGCGGGGTTGGTGCAAATGTTTGACATGAGCCGAGGCAAGGACTGTGGTGGTCCCAGCTACAGTTAGAGACATGGACCACTTTTGAGGCTCTGCCTCCAGAAGAACCAATGCTACTCCACGTCTGAGCCACCTTTTCCCCTCGCAGCTGAGCTCTCCCCTATGCCACAGCTACAGCCCTTTCTCCAATGTGGAGCTGCATCATGATCAAGTGGAAACCAGATCTGGTGCCGGGCTCAAGCTGGAACACATGCCAGGACTGGTGCAAACCAGGCATCATGCCAGGCAGTTTCAACCTGCCCTCTCTGCCCTTTTGTCCCCTTGAGCAAGCATGTGAATACACACTCCTCATGAGGGGAAGTCCAGGCTTCACATATCCCTTCTGTCAGTTTCACTAGTCCTCCAAACAGCCTAGGGGACTACTCTTCCCAGTAGCAGACTCCAGGGCAGGGGCACTTTACCTGCTCACTGCCTGGGGAGGATCTCTGCCTGTGTAATCTTTATTTTCCTGCCGTGTAATCTTTATTCTCCTCTGAGTCTCTTTCCAGGGGTTCAGGTCCCAACCTGATTACTTGCCTACCCTTCCTACCTGATTCCATATGTATCTATAGGAGTCTCTCTGCTAGTCTCCAGTTTTAAGTGAGAATTGTTCCACATGAAAATGTATTCTTGATGTATTCATGGAGTTGGACTGAGTTCTGAGACCTCCAACTCTGCCATCTTGCTCAGTGAACAGGAGTGAGTTTATTATACCAGTGGTTGCTGTGACCTACTTAGAGAGTTTCTGATCCCATAAATCTGGAGTGGGGCCTGATAACTGGCATTTATAACAGGTTTTCAGGTAATGCTGATGCTTCTGGTATATGGGCCATACATTGACACCTATGTGTTAGAGTCAAGATAGCTTGGAGTAGCTCATTATTAACCTCAGAATCTGCCTAAAATATACTTGAATTGTGAACTCGCTGCCTGATCACTGGAAATTTATTTAAGATTTTTTTTTGTTTGTTTTCTTAATACATTCAAAAAAGAGATCCTAGAAAAATTTATAGCTCCAAGATAATATGAAATGATAGCAATAAAAATAAAACATCTGGCAAAGGTAATCTGAAAATCATGGTGTCATTTTCTATGATGGCTCTAAGGAGTTTACTCATCTTAGAGAAAATTTAAGGTAGAGTTTGATAAATACAGTGTAGCTTTTTTACCATGTTGTGGACATGTTTTTATAATCAAATAAAATGAACATGTCAATTAGCTAAAATGAGTTCAGGTTGCCTTCATATTGTGATATATGAGTTTTGAAAATGAAAACCACTATCCTGCCTATGAATTTTATCAAAGAAATAATTCTGTGTACTTGAGTCCATTAGTCTAGAAATATGTACTTCTTAAGATTTCTAGTAAATTAGCATGTAGTTCTCATTCTTTATGACCTTTGTAAAGTAATTAGCCTCCAATTAAAATAAATAAATTTATAGAAAAAAATGTTAAAAAAATAAAAATAATTTCTGAGATAAAAAAAGAAACACTAGAACTGCTCATATATGCAGTTTACATTTAATTTATTAGTGGAAAGTTGAATGTTATAGATGGAAATATGATTCAAATAGTATCCCTTAAACTATCTCAATTGAAAAGAAAATAATAATAGTTTAGCATTACATATCTGCCTGAGAAATTTACAGTAATGGTGTAAAAATAACAAAAATATTGTCTCTAGAAACAGAATTAAATTGCACTAATTTTTAAAGAAACTTTACCTATATCTCATAAATAAGCACATAATTGATACCAACTATCATTCTTATACTATAAATTTTGGGGGAACGCATGTAACATTGACAATTTCACTTTTTAACATTTAGGAGAAATTTGTACTGATGCAGTTGCAATAAAAACTGGAGCCGATTATACAGAGTGAAGTAAGCCAGAAAGAAAAACACCAATACAGTATACTAACACATATATATGGAATTTAGAAAGATGGCAATGACGACCCTGTATGCAAGACAGGAAAAAAGACACAGCTGTGTATAACGGACTTTTGGACTCAGAGGGAGAGGGAGAGGGTGGGATGATTTGGGAGAATGGCATTCTATCATGTATACTATCATGTAAGAATTGAATCGCCAGTCTATGTCTGACGCAGGATACAGCATGCTTGCGGCTGGTGCATGGGGATGACCCACAGAGATGTTATGGGGAGGGAGGTGGGAGGGGGGTTCATGTTTGGGAACACATGTAAGAATAAAAAAATAAAAAAATTAAAAAAATAATAATAAAAAAATTTAGAATATAAAGTTCTACCAAGCATTAACTTTATCCAAATTTTAAATGTGCTTTTGACAAACATAAAATAATAAATTTAAGAACTTGACACATAAAGATTATAGTTTCACAACTTGAAGTTAATTTAGGGATTATTGCAGATCTTGCTCTTTGTTCATCAAAATCCAGTATCCCTTCAACCAAATAAGTGAAATTTTGGCCAATCTTGTGTCTGTCCAGCCATACCACTTAACTTTGTTTAAATTTTGGTATGGCTGTGTGTCCAAGTTCAATGGAGTACAATCAGAAGAATGGGTGCTACTTACAGACTGTGGAATTAAGCCTAAGCATGTGTCTCTTCCATATTCTTTCTTTTCTTCTCACCCACTGAAATCCAAGAGAACACAATTCTGATTATGCAGACCACACCAGTGCTAGTGTTGGAGTTAGAATATAGAAGAAGGAACCTAGGTCCTTCAGTGAGCCTAGGTCCTTAGAGCAGATTTTCTTGGTAAACTGGAGCATTCACCTTTTACTGCTATAAGAGGAAATAATGAAGTTTTAATATATATATAATATATATATTATATATATAATATATATATATATAAAACAGAAGCCTAGCTTTGAACCCAAGTGATATACTGTCATTTAGTTTACCCCTTTCAGTGTAGATATTTGGAAAAAGAAAAACCTAGAGTGGTAGTTTAAAGAAATAGTGAGAGAAAATGCTAGAGCTAAAACTTAAACTGAACATCTGGGCGGTTCAGTACATTAAATATATACTAACAATGACTTTGTAATTAAGTGACTGTGGAGCAAAACAGCAGGCAGGCACCAAGTCATCAACCAATGGGAATGATTACCCCTCATCCCTGTCCATAGGGCCAGATCAGGTAAAGTTCACTGTAAAGCAACTGAATCTAAATCTTCAGCAATACTACTGCATGGGGCCTTTTCATATCCTTGGAGGGGACTGTAAACTTTAAAAATATAAGATATTTTAATTGAAATTGTTTAATCTACCCCTAACATTCCAGAAATTTAAGAAGAATATAAATGGAGACGCATTATATTTATTATGGAGAACTGCTGGGAAATGATATCTTATTATTATATGAGACTCTGTTGCATTATTGCTATCAGCTCATTAGTTTTTTGTTTGTTTTTTTTAGTGTTACCTAAGTGCTTCTTTACTTAAATCCTTCCTGAACTCAGAAGAAATGTCTGACTCACAGCTTCATGGGACTAATAATCAATGATCTTTTGTTTTTAAATTTTAAGCAGGAGAAGTATTTCCCCAGGGCCTGATGGTGTTATTCATACCAGTAGATATCTAGTTATGAATTGCACTATATCAGCTCTAGATGCAAATCCTGAATGAGAGTCGCTTATCATTATTTTAGTAAATGTTTTTGTGAGTATTTGTGATATGAGGAGGCTTCTAAAGTTTGAAGTTTAAGACAGAATTACTTCTTGTCTGAATTGTAGGGCAATACTGACTTTGATTTCTCTTCCATTTGACATTCTCTTGTGTTTGATAAGTCTGTGTGGCTATAGGACATTTTCACATTGCAGTACTATTTCTATTCTTGTACTCTTCCACCTTGAATTTTCACAGTGGGTAGTAGGAATATCCTGCAAGCCATTCCCTACATCATATGTTAAAATGACTGTCAACCACATATTATCTCACTAACCCTAAATTTAATGTATCCTAATTCAGCTTCCCCAAAGCCCATTCCCAAAACAATATTCTGTTCAATTCTTGCAACATAGGTACATCAAGATTTTAAAAGCCTTAAAATATAACATAAAAGATTAAGAAGGTAAGCCCAAATAAAAATATTTTTAAATGTTTATTCAAAATGTTGATAAGATCCAGATATGTCATTTTAATTGCAATTTGGAAAGATAGCCAATAAAAGAAGTAAAAATTTATGGAATCCAGAATTGATATACAGAAGTTATTGCTTGTAATCTATACATTTATTTATTGAATAACAGAGAATACTCAGATTAAAAGTACATGGAATATTAAATTGGGTTCATAAAGATATTTAATGAAATCAATAAAATTATTTTGATATCTGCAAGTTAATTGTAATAAAATACCAGATAAAAGCAAAGCAGCAATTTATTTAGAGAAGACACTAAATATTAGTAGAAAAAGGGTTACGCTTTTCAACTGCTTGGTAACTCAATCAATGAAATCAAGAAATGTAATTTAAAAAGATATTATAAAGATTTTTTTTTATAATTTTACACCAAACACAAACATCCAAAAAATAGCATAAAGCAAAATATGCTATTCAAATGAGAGACTGATGTCAAACTAGTCAGAGAATCATTATTTCTAACAGTACTGAAGATTAGTCATTGTAGAAGAAAACTTTAAATGCTCTGATATTTTACAGTTCATTTATGAAATAACCTGCTAGAGGTTTTCCATGTTAGCAGTTATAAGATGAGAAGGTAAAATATGTTTTTCTAAAGTAAATGATACCATAATAAAACAATGAAGACAAGGAAATAATTATTTAATTATTTAACAAATACTAGTGAAAATAAATAATAAAAAATTTATTATACCATACAAATCCAATGGAAGAAAGATTAGAAAATAGTTTCTCTATTCTTACTTCTTCAATGTGCCTTTATGTTAACATATCTTTTGGCTAATACAGTGCCAATTTTCTCTTTGCCATTCTACTCCTTAAAACCCAAAGAAATTTTTGATCAAACTAATAGTCAATAAATTAGGTAATTGAACCTATATATATATATGCACACATATATACACACACTATATTAGGAGTTGATATACTCATTCTTTTAAGTGAAAAAGAAAAATATATGTATTATAGATTGAATTGTGTTTTTCCCCAAATTCATGTGTTGAAACTCAAAGCCCAATGTGATTGTATTTGGTGGTAGTGCCTTTAATAAAGCAATTAGGCTTAAAAAAAGTCATAGAATTGTGGCCTAATCCAGTAGGATTGACATCCTTAGAAAGAGAAGAAAAGAAACCAGAAGTGCACATGTGAAGGCCAGGTGAAAATACAATGAGAAAGTTGCTGTCTATAAGCCTAAGAGAAAGTTCTCAGGAAAAAAACAAACTGCCAACACTTTGATTTTGGGTTCCCAGCCTCTCTAATTGTGAGTAAATAAATTTCTGTTGTTTAGGACACTTAAAAACAACATAAATTTAGATATTTTGTCACCTAAAAGTTTATAACAGATATTTGTGGTATTTTGCTATGGCAACCCTAGCAGACTGATATAGTATATTATATAAATATATGTTTTGTTGCTGTTGTATGAGAAAGAACATGAGCCTTGTGGTTTGACAGACTGGGTTTGTAGGAAATATGCCTCTGCCATTTATTACTGATGTAACTGTGTAACTGTGGTTACTTTAAACTAAACTTAGTGCTCAGAACCTGAGTTTCTCGGCCTGTTAAATGGACTAATGATCTCAACTTGATATGCTTGTGTAGACTGGATGCTTTTATATTTACCACAAACCTGAAAATTTTAATAAGCTATATGTGTTAGCCCCTTTTTGCTGCTTTTGATCATAGAAAATAATTTTCCCACTCTTTTCATTCATCAAAGACAATGCACATGGGTAACATGCCAAATATATCTCCTTTAATAATTATACTCCCTCTTGTTGAGGGACATGACAATAATGTGACACTTTTATGCACCATTTTATTCTGTGGGGGAATAAGACAAAAACTATAAGTTGGAAGGGGTTGCAAAGGACATTTGTAGGAGATCGAAATCCTTAACCTTTGTTTTGGAGGGCTGGAGGGCAGGATGGGGTTGAGAGAATGGCATTACTAGATACTGGGAGGACATAAATGGGCAAAGAGTAGAAAAATATTCAAAATACAATATGCAGATCAAGTTGAACAACGTCCACTTCAGTTCTGTGATTTGAGGAGTTGCTAAGATTTTAAGTACCATAAAGTTTAAGAAAAGAGATCAAGAAAAAGAATGTTTTAATAATATTCCATGTGTTATACTGTGGCCACAAAGGAAGGATTCTAATAATGGTAAAGAGGAAGATGGGATGTAGAGGGGAGAATATTGCTCGAACTTGAATTATGTATAGAGCTCCAGACAGCAAGTATCTACTAATAGTTGCTGCAAACTACTGTGTAATTCTTATCTAAATACAGAATGAAATATAGAGTTGGTTATATTTGTTTCCTCTGCCAATGGTTACATTTTCCTAGAGATAATGATTGCTATTTAAAGAGTGCCTTTTGGAATCTAAGATGTAAAATCAAAAATTAAGTATGATAAGGTAGGTGTTGCACTTTGAAAACTATAATACAACATGAAAATGTTAGTTGCTATTTTTATATAGAACTGGAAGAAGCAAACATATTGCCTAAACATATTTTTAATACATGCCACTGGCTTCAGTTTCCGTAATAACTGAAAGAGAACAATATATAGGTTATTCTTTGACCCGTGAACTGCAGGAAGTCTCCCACAAAGGATATTCTAAAATTCTAAGGTTTATATAGGGACTTACCTGGTAGCTCAGATGGTAAAGTGTCTGTCTACAATGCAGGAGACCAGGGTTCAATCCCTGGTTTGGGAAGATCCCCTGGAGAAGGAAATGGCAATCCACTCCAGTACTATTGCCTGGAAAATCCCATGGACAGAGGAGCCTGGTTGGGTACAGTCCATGGGGTCGCAAAGAGTCGGAGACAACTGAATGACTTCACTCTCAATTTTATATATAAGTAGGAAGATCATCTGGAGAAGGGAATGGCTATCCCTCCAGTATTCTTGCCTGGAGGATTCCATGGACAGAGGAGCCTGGCAGGACAAAACTAAGTGACTAAGACTTTCACATTCAAATCTGATGTATTTTCCCATTGCTTTGCATATCTCTTAGAGTACATTTTCTTAAAAGCGAAGGAGCTAGAAAGTAGTGCTAATGTTTACTTGGAGTAGAAGGGGCCACAGGACTGGAAAAGATCAGTTTTCATTCCAATCCCAAAGAAAGGCAATGCCAGAGAATGCTCAAACTACTGCACAGTTGCATTCATCTCACACTCTAGCAAAGTAATGCTCAAAATTCTCCAAGCCAGGCTTCAGCAATATGTGAACCGTGGACTCCCTGATGTTCAAGCTGGTTTTAGAAAAGGCAGAGGAACCAGAGATCAAATTGCCAACATCCGCTGGATCATGGAAAAAGCAAGAGAGTTCCAGAAAAACATCTATTTCTGCTTTATTGACTATGCCAAAGCCTTTGACTGTGTGGATCACAATAAACTTTGGAAAATTCTGAGAGAGATGGGAATGCCAGACCACCTGACCTGCCTCTTGAGAAATCTGTGTGCAGGTCAGGAAGCAACAGATAGAACTGGACATGGAACAACAGACTGGTTCCAGATAGGAAAAAGAGAATGTCAAGGTCGTATATTGTCATCCTGCTTATTTAACTTCTATGCAGAGTACATCATGAGAAATGCTGGGCTGGAAGAAGCACAAGTGGGAATCGAGATTGCTGGGAGAAATATCAGTAACTTCAGATATGCAGATAATACCACCCTTATGGCAGAAAGTGAAGAAGAACTAAAAAGCTTCTTGATGAAAGTGAAAGAGGAGAGTGAAAAAGTTGCCTTAAAGCTCTACATTCAGAAAACTAAGATCATAGTATCTGGTCCTGTCACTTCATGGGAAATAGATGGGGAAACAGTAGAAACAGTGTCAGACTTTATCTTCTTGGGCTCCAAAATCACTGCAGATGGTGATTGCAGCCATGAAATTAAGACACTTACTCCTTAAAAGGGAAGTTATGACCAACATAGATAGCATATTCAAAAGCAGAGACATTACTTTGCCAACAAAAGTCCGTTTAGTCAAGGCTGTGGTTTATCCAGTTGTCATGTATGGATGCGAGAGTTGGACTGTGAAGAAAGCTAAATGCTCAAGAAGTAATGCTTTTGAACTGTGGTGTTGGAGAAGACTCTTGAGAGTCCCTTGGACTGCAAGGAGATCCAACCAGTCCATTCTAAAGGAGATCAGCCCTGGGTGTTCTTTGGAAGAAATGATGCTAAAGCTGAAACTCCAGTATTTTGGCCACCTCATGTGAAGAGTTGGCTCATTGGAAAAGACTTTGATGCTGGGAGGGATTGGGGGCAGGAGGAAAAGGGGATGACAGAGGATGAGATGGCTGGATGGCATCACTGACTCAATTGACGTGAGTCTGAGTGAACTCCAGGATTTGGTGATGGACAGGGAGGCCTGGGGTGGAGTCGCAAAGAGTTGGACATGACTGAGCGACTGAACTGAACTGAACTGAAGAACACTAGTTTGGTTATGAAAACTATGGCTTTTGCAATGATTGCATTCTCTATCACCTAATCTAGCATCCATTATATCATTGCATTCTCTCCAATTGCAATAAAACTTTGTGATGGACTCATGAATATTAATAACATTTCCTACATGTATTAGCTCTAGGTCTTTCATGCAGAGTGATTCTCAGGTTTTGTGATAACTGATAACTAGTAACTCTTAGCCAGGAACTTAATAATCACCATTCTTCCTTATTTAAATATATGAGAGTATATTGCCATTTTTATAGGAGCCAATACCCCATCAGAATTCTAAAATTAGATATTGATTTTTTTTGATTCTACTCATCACAAAGGTTAAAAAAAAGTCCTTGAGATACATTGTGACCTTTTCTTTGTTTATATTAAGAAACTAATATTTTAAATTGTTAGTGTGCTTCTTTCACTGAGGTTAAAGACATTTTCTTCATTAATTAAAGTAATTCCAGAAACAAGGACTTGGAAGTATGCATCTGTTTTCCTAATACCTTCTGAAAGACAATTGTGTTTTTTTTTTCCCTTTAATGGATGGATTTAGTAAATCACCTAGTTACTTTGATAGCTACAGTCATGTTTTGTGAATTAAAAAAAATTAACCTTTATAAATTTTTCCTCTCTCGCATTTCCCCATCTCAGTAAAAGATAACTCTTTCCCTTTGTTTCTGTCCAAAACAGTAGAATTATATTTAATTCTTCTCTCGTTTTTAAATATTCTCTATATCTAATTTATCAGCAAATGCTGACAATATACTAAAAATAAATCAGACATATCTGGACTTTTTCCAGTTTTTACCATTTCTAGTATCTCTTAGCCTCGAATATGCCACAAAGATACTGGAAAGTTATTACCTGTTTTTACCCTAACCCTCCTCCTGTCACCAGTCCATTCTCAATACTGAATCCAGAGTTATTTTATTAAAACCCAAGTCAGATTAGAGCTGTCCACCCCTCAAATTCCATACCATCTAATGACACCTTAAAAGTCCTCAGAATCTAGTAACTATTGAATGGCTAATTAAATTGTGATATATGTACCATAGAATATTACACAGGAATGAAAATGAATTACGGTAACTTGCAGTTCGATGGGATAGACAGAAACATAGTGTTGTATCAAAGAAAATTAACACAGAAGAGAACATAGATTATTTTTATTTAAGTTCAACTATAGTCAAAATTAGTCTATATTGAGTAGACTAGTGGTTAGATTTCAGGAGGTTTGGTAGTAACTGGAAGGAAGCATGAGGGGTATCTTGGATGACATAATACATTATTTCTTGTTCTGGATGATGGTTAAACAAATGCATTCACTTTTTAAAATAATTATACATTTGTGATTTGTTCATTTTTAAGCATATATGTTAATGTTGGAAAAAACACTTTTATAAAGAGTAAATTGTTATATGTTGATATTTATTTATGTCTATGAATGCACACAATTATGCAAGTGAGGAAAAGTTATAACCTGTGTGATCTTTATGTAAAAAGTCTTATATTGAAAAGTATGGCATTTTGTGGCATAGAATGCTTTATGACTTAAAGCAAAGCAAGCCAAATATATCGAAGATAATGACTCACAATTTATTCTTATTACTATAAATTTTAAACTAGGAAATTAATTTTGTTAATATAACTAAGATATTGGATGATGATAGAAATTGTGATAAAATCACATATACCTGGAACACTTCCCTTCTTCCATAGCTGAGTAGGTAATTATAGCATTAGAGTCTATATATCTATTGTGGCGTTTGTCAGTCTCTGACTTTTTCCAGAAAAGTGAAGAAACCGTTTGCACAATGGAAGGCAAGTATCAGATCTTCTTTCTGGCTGGTCACACTGTAAATTTCTATTTCTGTTAAGCTATATGAATAATAGTGTAAAACATTAAATGAGATATTAAATCAGTTTGAATTTAAACAGCTGAGGTAACATTAGATAAGTGACTGCCGTACTGTGTTATGTATCTTGAAAGAAATACTGCAAACTCCTAAAATAGTTTAGTAACCTACCCTCAGGCAGAAATTTGCATAATGGGTGAATTAGGCAATTTCATATAAATATTTAAAAATTTTAATGTCTCTAGAAAACTAGACTTTTTGAGTGTGCATATATGGATCATATTATATTATAATTGATTTTGAGGCTGTATCCCAATTGTGCTATTGTAAAGATAGCTTAAAATCTATTTTAAAATGAATATCTTGTATATAAATATGAGTTTTAAAACATATTCTCATATGACAAGAAATATCATTCAAAAAAAAAAAAGATCTTCTAACTAAAAAATAGAAAAATCATTCACATTTCACAGATATGGTTTTAACCTTTGTTTTCTCATTCACGCATCTACTGCTACTGTAGACTTTTGCCTCCCTGGTTTCCCCCTCCCTCGCCATATGGCTGGTCATCTGTTATATGATAAGATAGTACAAGATGTTCCAGAGTCTACAGGGGAGATTTCTTTGCTGTAGAAAGTACTGTCCAAATCTCAAGAAACCTGGGCTTGATCATTCTTCATTTGTAAATCACACTTTGCTCTCAAAAAAATAAATAAATAAATAAAATAGTAAATTCATCTCATTTTATTCTGTTCACAAGGATAAAAGCACCCATCTTTCTGACAAGATATTTGGCCAAATTCAAGCTTCCATGATTTCTGTGTAGGCTGGCATCATATTCTATCTTCAGCTCTTTTCATGTGACTGAGTGATTAGTTAAAAGCCCACAGAAGATGCTTTTGACGCACTAAACAACCTGCTCTTTTGCACATAATGGACTAAACAGCAAATTCTTATTATACTTTTACATATGTCAGTGTGAAATTGAGCAAGAAAGAAAAATCCAACATCTAAAAGATTTAGAATCTATTTAAAATGAGTGTTTGAGCATTTCCAATAACCAATGTATATTTGTCAGGCTTTTTTTGTTTCTCTGTGGCAGGTAGAAAGCAATTTTGAATATAATCAGTATAAGAACAGTATAAGAAAGCATTTTACTCACCTTCTAATATTGAATAATACTAAAAATGAAACAGCAAGATATTAGAGGCATGGTAAAATTATAATTGCTTTCATAATGACAAAAAGGCTGCTTTCTCATTGAAATATATTTTTTAAATAGAGAGTCATAGACATAAATAATGGAAGCTCTTTCATATTTTCAATTGCATACCCCCTCCAGAGGTTACCATTATTAACGTTTGTTTATATAAAATTAATTGTTTGGTATAAACAAACAAAAAATAATTTTCCCCCTTTTCCTGTTTTTGCATCCTTAAGGACTGATATGTAAAATGAAAAATAATCCATTCTAAGTAGACAAAAGTTAAGATGATGCCAGGTATCTCTTACTCCTTTCTTTCAGGGTCAGACTTCCAGAAATTACCTTTCTCAGCCTTTAGTTTCTCAAATATTTTCATCTTCCTTATGCAGTCTATTCTTTTGAAGAGAATTAATGGTATTCTAATTACTAAAGACCCAATGCCATTTCTAAATTTAATCCATATCCCTTCTTCATTTACACTGCTAAGTAATTACCTTTGCTGACTGTCTTCCTTTACTCCATTCTGCATGATTCTAGACTCCCTTGGCTATCTTCCCACTTCTGTTTACTTCTCAGTCTCTTTTGCTGGCTTGTGCAACTCCATTGCTTTCCTAACAGTGTCATTTTTGTTTATTTGTTTGCTTTCTTCAAATATTTTATCCTTTCTACTGTAGTATCTATTTTCCTTGAGTAATATAATGAATGCCTCAGGTTTTCACTACAAACCATGCTTAAAACTGTCTCTGGTATAGTGTATTCAAATGCTCCAGCCTTATATGAGTCCAACTACCCACTGTTGGATCATCGAAAAAGCAAGAGAGTTCTAGAAAAATGACTGTGTGGATTACAATAAACTGTGGAAAATTCCGAAAGAGAAGGGAATACCAGACCACCTGACCTGCCTCTTGAGAAACCTAAATGCAGGCCAGGAAGCAACAGTTAGAACTGGACATGGAACAACAGACTGGTTCCAAATAGGAAAAGGAGTATGTCAAGGCTGTATATTGTCACCCTGCTTATTTAACTTATATGCAGAGTACATCATGAGAAATGCTGGGCTAGAAGAAGCACAAGCAGGAATCAAGATTGCCGGGAGAAATATCAATAACCTCGGATATGCAGATGACACCACCCTTATGGCAGAAAGTGAAGAGGAACTAAAAAGCCTCTTGATGAAAGTGAAAGTGGAGAGTGAAAAAGTTGGCTTAAAGCTCAACATTCAGAAAACGAAAATCATGGCATCTGGTCCCATCTCTTCATGGGAAATAGATGGGGAAACAGTGGAAACAGGGTCAGACTTTTTTTGGGGGGCTCCAAAATCACTGCAGATGGTGATTGCAGCCATGAAAGTTGAAAGACGCTTACTCCTTGGAAGGAAAGTTATGACCAACCTAGAAAGCATATTCAAAAGCAGAGAGACATTACTTTGCCAACAAAGGTACATCTAGTCAACTATGTTTTTTCCAGTAGTCATGTATGGATGTGAGAGTTGGACTGTGAGGAAAGCTGAGTGCCGAAGAAGTGATGCTTTTGAACTGTGGTGTTGGAGAAGACTCTTGAGAGTCCCTTGGACTACAAGGAGATCCAACCAGTCCATTCTGAAGGAGATCAGCCCTGGGTGTTCTTTGGAAGGAATGATGCTAAAGCTGAAACTCCAGTACTTTGGCCACCTCATGCGAAGAGTTGACTCATTGGAAAAGACTTTGATGCTGGGATGGATTGGGGGCAGGAGAAGAAGGGGACAACAGAGGAAGAGATGGCTGTATGGCATCACTGACTCAATGGACGTGAGTCTGAGTGAACTCCGGGAGTTGGTGATGGACAGGGAGGCCTGGCATGCTGCAATTCATGGGGTCTCAAAGAGTTGGACATGACTGAGCTACTGAACTGAACTGAACTGAACCCACTCTTTTGATGTCTAGAATCCAGGTGGCTGAGAATTGCTAGGTAAAACAGCACAATATAGCAGACTGATATCACTATAAGAGGATAATTTTAACTTCATTTGAGTCCTTAATATTGTCTATAAATTCACAGATTTTTTTCCTGTCTATACTGATTCCCTACTCCTTGAAACTTCAATTTCAAACCTTCCATAGTCTCTTAAAATTTGCTGTAAATGCATTCCACTTTAGTGTTTGATAGATGACCTGCCTCTTACTATACATATTCAAAACAGCAGAAACAAATGTCAATATGCTTTATCAAACCTACAGGCCTAGCACTTCTAACATATTCTGGATTTTTCCTGTTCTAGTACTCTTGTTTCTATTACCCATAGACAACACCTCCAAGTAATTCTGGACCTTTTCTTTCTTGTATTATCAGGAATCTTACTTAATTCATTATATTCATACTTATATAAGTTTATATTATATATTTTATTTATGCTTATTTATATTTTTATATGGGAGAAGGAAATGGCAACCCACTCCAGTATTCTTGCCTAGAGAAATCCGTGGACAGATGAGCCTGGTGGGCTGCTGTCCATACGTTCACACAGAGTCGGACACAACTGAAGCAACTTAGCACACATGCATGCATTGGAGACGGAAATGGCAACCCACTCCAGTATTCTTGCCTAGAGAATCCCAGGGACAGAGGAGCCTTGTGGGCTGCCATCTATTGGACACAACTGAAGCAACTTAGCAGCAGCAGCATGTTTATATATTTATACCATATATTTTAAGTGTATTATACTTCTTAAATGGGTCCCCACCACACACACACACACACAGACACATTTTAGACATGCACAAATCACACGCATTTGAACAAAAATTCCTTCAGGTATGGGCAACCTCTCTTTCTTCCTTTTGTAGTCAAATGTCCCAAAAGATATTATCTTCATTTCCCTTCTTCGTGTTCATTTCTTCAGTTCATCTGGCTTCTGTCTTCATTAATATAAATGACTTTTCTTAGAGTCAACAATTGTTTAAATAGTAGAGACAATGTACATATTTCAACTTTCAGCTGGTTTAATTTCCAGACATTTTAAAGTGTAGACCACTTTCTTCCTGACACAGTTTCTTTTGTTGGCTTCCATAAACTCCCAGTCTCTTGGCTTTCCTTCTGTTTGGGCCTTCCTTTCCATGACACCTTTGTAAATGCATTTTTTTCCTCTCAGACCTTTAGGTTTCCTCCATGCCATAATGTTCTTCTCACTCCAAATCCTCTCCTTTACCCCTTAGATTAGTAAGGTAATCTTATTCGTTCTTTTTAAGATAAAATATTCTTATTTTGATCACTAGTTAGATGCAGGTTATTCAAAAATTTTTATCTCTATAGCCCTCTTCTGTGTACTTCAGACCTAAGCATTCAATACCTTTGTATTTCTACTTCGATATTTCAAAGGTGCTTCCAACTTAGCATGCCCAAAATTAAATTCAAGGCCTTTCATTCCAAATCCCCACACTGCCCACCAGCTTCACTCTCTTTATTGCTACTCTGCTTTCAAATTCATTAATGGATTTTATTGATTCTATTTTTTTATATATTCATGGTCACTTTTCTTAATTTTCTTTATTATCTGAGTTAAAGCTTTCATTATCCCTCACTTTACATCTAGTGAGAGTCCCCAGCTGGTATACCTACGTTCATGTTGACCATTTCTGTTTCCATGTCCATAGGACAGAATGTTATTTCCAAAGTTTTTAATTTCTCATATACAGACCTCTGTCCTACTCTTACAAACCTACTGCTTCATATTGGTTAATAATTTACCATTCTTCTTGGGATAAAGACAATTTTACAAATTGTAAATAACAAATTTACAAGGAATCTCATGAGCTAATAACCTACTACATTTTCATATATTTCTTATGCCACTCTCACCTTCGTCCACTGAGTTCCAACTTAAAAAAATTTACTTTCTCAAGACTATGAATTCTCCTATCTTAAGAACTTAGCTATTTCTGTACTTATTAATTCAAATATCCCCTTCCCACTTCCTTCTAAGTTCTGCTCTTCTTTTAGGTCTAAGGCTTCTTAAATAGTCCACACTAATTAAAATTTCTTTGATGCATACTTGCAAAATTTTCAGTTACTTTAGAACTTAACATGTTTGAATGGTCATGTCTGACTTTTTGTGACCCTATGGACCATAGCCCACCAGGCTCTTCTGTCTATTGGATTCTCCAGGCAAGGATACTGGAGTGGGTTGCTGTGGCCTCCTCCAGGAATCTTCCTGACCCAGAGATCAAACCCATCTCTTACATCTCCTGCATTGGCAGATGGGTTCTTTACCACTAATGCCACCAGGATTTAACATATATTTGGACTATTACTATTTTTTCTCCTATAATCTCTGAATGCCATAAAGTTAAAGTCTGTTTCACTGTTGCATTACCTGTGTCTGTTCAGTACTGGACACAAACTAGTATTTAATGAATATTTGTTGAATGAGTGAATGGACACAACCATCTTTTTGTATTGGATCTAGGTTTTTGTTGATTCACCTTTTAAATTTCTAGTTGAATCAAGCAGAACTTTGATGAAAAAATCTGTAACAATAATATTTACTTTAGAGGATAATCTGTCTTTAAAATATGTCATCTTGTGTATACTATTTCTACACAGAATCCTTCAACAATTTAGTCAGATGAACAATCATTTGGTATAATCTCTCTAAACACTTTTTGAAATGCACCCAATTAATTCTTATTTCTTTTTGTCTGTCTGAGACTGTAGGTCTTGAATATTTCAGCATCTATACTAATTATATTAATATCACTGTTTAAAGAATTTATGTAACTTCTCTAGAAATGTTTCTTCAAATGGCTTAAAACAAGTAAGAATTTTTTGACTTGCATTTAAAAATAAAATTGATATTCTCTCAGTTCAGTTCAGTTCAGTTGCTCAGTCGTGTCTGATTCTTTGCAACCCCATGAACTGTAGCACGCCAGGCCTCCCTGTCCATCACCAACTCCCAGAGTCTATTCAAACCTATGTCCATTGTGTTGATGATCCCATTCAACCATCTCATCCTCCATTGTCTCCTTCTCCTCCTGCCCTCAATCTTTCCCAGCATCAGGGTCTTTCAAATGAGTCAGCTTTCTGCATCAGGTGGCCAAAGTATTGGAGTTTCAGCTTCAACATCAGTCCCTCGAATGAATACCCCAGACTGATATCCTTTAGAATGGACTGGTTGGATCTCCTTGCAGTCCAAGGGACTCTCAAGAGTCTTCTCCAACACCACAGTTCAAAAGCATCAATTCATCGGTGCTCAGCCTTCTTCACATTCCAACCCTCACATCCATACATGACCACTGGAAAAACCATAGCCTTGACTAGATGAACCTTTGTTGATATTCTCTCACCTACAGTATAATAGCTATGTCATTAGTAAATATTTATTAATGACTAGTAACAAGAAAGTTTTATAAGTTCAGGGCTTAGCTGCTTAGCATTATACTTCAGAAGACTCTCTCAGTACTCTTGGATATTCTGGTTGGGGAAGAAAAAGAGACTGCACTAATAAATACTGATATCACTTGTGTTTTTTTTACTAATATGAAGATATATAAGCTAATTCGCAGATCACTAACCTAAAACAGTGTTTCCAGTTTCAAGTAATTCAAATCTGATCTCATTCATCTTCAACAAGGACAAACATTTCACAGATGGGACAATCTAAGCTCTGACTCCGCTTCTTTGCTGTTGTCTGCTCTAAACCCTTCCATGTAGGTTGGCTTCATCTTTTAGATATTAGCAAGATGGCTATAGCATGTCTGAATATTATATGTATACCAAAATTTTCCAGAGATGTAAAAAGAGTTATATAATTTGCATCCCTTTCTAAGAGCCTGGATGTGGCCTCATGTCTCCTTGTTTAGAACTGAAGCATATGCCCATTCTTAAACCAATCACTGGCAAGGAGAATAGGATCACTAGTTTTGTTTTGTACAATTAGGTCCTACTCTCTGAGACTGGAAAAGGGACATAGTTAGAATATGTGACTGGAGGAGATTGGTTACCTACACAAGAATCAGTGTTTGCCTAGAGAAAACTGAGTGGACAGTGCTGAGTGGTTATTTAAGAGGTGTCTGCTGCAATCAGCATTCATTCACTCATTAATGCCTCACTGAGAACCTACTATGTAGTACTATAATTATTCTAATGAAGAAGTACTTGGATGCACATCCAAATGGCCGAGTCAAGATGAGAATCATTGTGTGCCAGGAGAGGTCCTAGTCTTTAGATTAGGGTCTCTGCCCTTTTGGGGTTTACAATGTAGTGGGAGAAACAATCAATGAACAACTATATGAACACATATTATCATGTCAATTAGTGATGAGTACTATAAGAGAAGAAGCAGGGCAAAGAGTCAAAGAAGGATGAGAAGACACACGGAAGTACATCCATGTTTGTCAAACATTAACATGCATGGGAGTCACCTGGAGATATTAATTAAATGTGGTTTGTGATTTTTTATTTCTTATAAGCTCCTGGGTGTTATCAATGCTGCTAGCTCATGAACACTACTTTGAGTTGTGAGGCTTTTTGGGTGATATTTTAACAGAGACTTGGGTGACACAAAGGCCTGGGCTCTTGTAGGAAATAAAATTCCATAAGAAAGAACTAAATGCAAAGTCATAATGGAAAATGACTTAGAAGTTTGGTGTAGCTGGACTCAGTGAATGATTGAAAGAAAGTAAACGAGGTCAAAGTGATGATATCCAGCAGTCAGATCATGGGGAGTTCATAGGTCGTATAAAGAATTTTAGACACTTTTTAGAGTGATGAGATACTTTTGCAGGATGAAAATTGTATTAGCTAGTGTTCTCCAAAGAAACGGCATAAAAAATAGAGAGAAACAGACAAAGACAGAGACAGAGAGATTTTAAGGAATTGGCTCATGCAGTTTAGGAGGCTGGCAAATCTAAAACCTGCAGGAGTAGACTGGCAGGCTGGAGACCCAGGGAAGAATTGCTTATGTAACTTGCTTGCGTCTGAAGGCTGTCTGCTGGACAAATTCTTTCTTAATCAGGACTTTCAATTGGTTTGGTTAGGCCTACCCATATTCTGGAGGGAACCTACTCTACTCAAAATCTATTGATTTAAATGTTAATCTCATCTAAAATATACCTTCACTGCAACAGCTAGATGTGTTGATTAAAAATCTGGGTACTGTGGCTTTGCCAAATTGACACACAAAATATAAACAAAGGGTATGTAGATATGTGATTTGGTTGTACCATTTTTATCTAATAAATATTGGTCGTGTCTATGACATCAGTGTGTCAAACAATATGATATCTATTGTTCATGTTAGTACCAAAGCTATAACTGTATGATAATTCCCATTAAATAATGATAGCTGGGAGAGAACTTCTTTATGAACCATTTTGATGCTCAGTGGTGTTCTTAGTGTCTTTTTAGCATTTTCTGAGTGAATAAGCAGACCTCAGATGAGCAGGGTTATGAATCAGGCAAATTCAGAACAGACAGGACATGCTTTCTGAGCCTGATTCTCAACCAGTAGTCTTGTTAGATTTGACTTTGTGAAAGCTATTCGCCTTGATGTCTCAGAGACAAGGAAGTAAACAATATGCCCTCATATACAGTAATATTAAAGAAGCTACTTTAGTGCAGGTCTTAACCAGATTCTCACTGCAAAGTTACTATGGTACTTTCTAACTTGATATAGGATGTTTATTTGACATGAACCAGGATGTTGGGTAATATCAGATCTATTTTGTCACATTGAAGGTGATTCAAACTCTGGAAAGTTACTTACCTTATTTAAATATTTGGAAATTTTACCACCAAGTACAAGTCGTAAAAGATGTTTTCTCCTAGGAACACACATAGTGTTCCTTATCGGTTTACTGATTTGGTGATCAGTCCTTATGCCCTAAACCTTAAAATGAATTATCTTATTGAATATGTTATGCATGTGGCTGATTTTTATAGTTCATTCCTTGGTACATTTTGGTAACTCCTGACAGGCAGTTCATTTGCAGCGTAGCTGTAGCTCTGAAATCTATTGGAATCATTATGCAGTCTTTCCCACTTCTGAAATTCTGCTACCATTTGCCCTGTCTGCATCCTATTTCGTTCATTCTTAACACCAGTTACTGTATAGACAAGGAAGTAAGTCAGCATTTCTCCTTTTTCAAGCCCATATTTGGAATCTAGTTGAGTAGGGACTCTTAGTTTAAAAGCATATTTCAGTTGAGACTGTTTTGTTTTGATTTAATACAGCTGGCTACCTTCAGAAAAAATTATCTATTCCAACTAACTTATAAAAGAGGAATTTCTTGTTTATTGTTAAATCTGGCTTAATAATCTTATTTTTGTAAGTTTAAGAGAAAGTTTTTGATTTTCCATCTTCTTGTGATATACATGTTCCCTGTGGAGGAAATAGCAGTCATATCACAGGAATAATGGCTCATAGAGAAGCAAGTGTAAGTGAGAACACTGTGGGAAAAGAATAAATTGGTCCAATAGAACTAAGTCCTGCTGAATAAGAGATGGAATTTAGATTCTTTAAAGAGGGGAAATTTGGACCTAATATCAATTTCTTGGAAATATTTTAGCTGATTTATTTTTCTATTTAGAAATAATGCATATTCACTGGAAGCCTGAAACGAATGTCAAAATTCTCCAGCGATTTTATTTCATGAAATTTTGCCCAATAGCATGCTTTCCCTTTCTTGTAATTTTTGGGAGACTCCAAAATAGAGAGATTAATAGAATATTTAATAGAAAATACTTAATCATTTTCATAAAATGCTAAGTATGTCATTACATATGGAACTTGAAAGATCCTATTACTCCCAGTTAAATATCTATTCTCCTTACCTACTCTCTATGAAAACATGTTCCATCCTTATGATGATTTACAAAAGAATAGGGAAGTAGCAGCTCTATTCAAATCACAGTTTCTTTGCTTCTCCAAAACACCTCTCTCAGTTCTAACTTTAAGCTCTTCCATAGCCTGAATCGAACCTATTATTTTTTTTTTTTCACATTGAAGAAAGAGAGGTGATAGCTTATTTTCCTGAACTTCTTCTTGTCAGTGTAGGGGATTATTTAATTTCTTTTCAGATTATAGAGTATAGATGATTCTCATACCTTTCATAGCTTATTTTAGTCTTGGAAATGACTTTTCATATATTGCTACTGCTTTCCTGGTATTTTTTATGGAGTTTGGGGAGTAAATTTTTCTGCATGTTCCTCTACCTTACACCTTAGCCTGAAGTTCTATTATTATTATTTTTGAAAAGCTCTCAAGTTGAAAGAAGAATTTCACCTAGATCATTTAGAAGCAACAGAAATACAGAAGAGAAGACATGTGAAAACAGAAGCTAGGAGAAGTGCAATGACAAGTAATAAATTAATGATAGGAAATAGCAATTTAATGAAAGAGGCTGCTTTGTTTTAATTCGTCCTCCAAGAATGCAAATGCATTATTTTACTTTGAACTTTAACTTCAGAAAATCATCCTTAAAGAAAATTTTGGAAAATAAAAAATAATTGTAGGAGATAAATACTGTTTTAAGTACAAAGGATAATTTTCATTTCTAATGATGCTAACACTATCCTCAGACACATCTTGTTTATATCCTGATTCTTCCACTTCAAACTACTTAAGACCTGAGTGAAATTACTCAACCATTCAGCTTCAGTTTACTCATAAATGAGGGATATTATGTATGTATTACACACTTGTTTTGAGAATGAAATGAAATCATTTACATAAGATTATAAGGTGACGTTATGTTAATAAGGACTGGCCTTGTTATTAGCCTTCTGTAAATCTCGGCACTCATTATTTTTAGTATCATTGTCAGGTAAATGTTGACCTGGTATTGAATTATGGGCCTGTGAAAAAATAAAAAAGAGAAGAAAGGATGGTAGTAATAAAAATAATAGGAAAAAGCATGTGTATAAACTCTAATAAGACTATAATTATATTGATATTATAAATGAGAGAAAATAGCAGACAGTTTTATATACCAAAAATAAAAAAAGAAGGTAATCTATGAAGTTCATGTATAAAGTTTTATTCAAATATAAAGTTCAGATTTCAAATCACTCTGTATCAATAAAAAGCAAATTGACCCTTTTAGAAAATTGTTATATGTGCTATCAAATCATACCCCCAACTTTATTTGGAGACTTTTTTATCAATAAGCAGCATGTGAAACTAGTTTACTTCATTCCTTCTCTTATCAATGTACATTTTTTTGAGGAGTAGAGTGGTTAATTTAAACAAATTTTTTCCTGCAAATAATAACTGGAGACATATAAAACCTCTGCAATAGAATGAAAAAAGAACACTCTTTCAGATGAGGAAATGATTATAGTATCTTTGAAATATTAGAAATATTACTTGTAAGAAATATTAAACCCGGGTCTCTTGAATTGCAGGCAGATTCTTTACTCTCTGAGCCACCAGAGAAGCTTGAGAGATAAGATCCAAATAGAAACAGAAGCTGTGTAAACTAAACACCAAGACCTCAAGCCTGTCTGCTAGAGGGTCTACAAGTAGAACACCCGAAGTAAGGGTCACACCCTAAACTATTTTATTCCTCTATTCATCAGCTTCACAGAAAACCAATTTCACACAGTAGCATTTTTTTTCTAGAAAATGTATGACCTAATCACTCAGTAACATATCTCCTCTTCTTTTTAAAATTTCTTTTGATTATGTAGTATATAATAGCCATAATAAATGGAAAGTTGTTAAATACATGCTGTATATAAGATTCCTTTATATATTTATGAAATCTGAATATCTATAACTTCTTGAACCATGGGGATCATCCTTTTCTCTAAGGCTTATCTAGTATGTTCTATCAGCCCATGATTTGTCTTCCTTGAGTGTACAAGATATTTGGGAAACATGCATGTCCCACAAGCATGTCTGATTTATTATACTTTGTATTCTCTAACCCTCTACTTCAACTCCAGCTCCCTTTCCTGGTCAACTTTTGCCAGGTTGTAACTGTTTCTCCATGCTAGGATTTTTCCCTTTTTATCACTTGAACTGTGACCTCAACTCTCCCAGGCTTTAACATTTAACACTTTTTTTTTTTTTTTTCCTGAAGGGCTGAGGATAACTTAATGAGTTTAAAACACACACAGAAAAATGTTTTAAGACAACAAACCAAACCAGTAGTCTAGACACCAAGGCTTTATTATAAGAAATGCGCTTTCTTGAGAAAAAAAAGAGATTTGTGAGTTCCAAGGAGCCATAATGTATATCATAAGTAATAGAGCAGGAAAGAATACAGAATTTGATGTCAGAGCAATTTACCCACCACTTGTGAAGAAGACAAAAGTTCAAACATTTAGTGAATAATGATATAGTGAGAAATTCTTCATTTCTCTCTGGGGTTATATGCTGCCTAAACCCTTGAAAAGGTCCTAGATTTCTTTTTCTGAACCCCAGACTGGGAAAGTCAACAGAAACACTGGTGAAAATGCAAGAATAAGACACTTGTGCCATATGGCAAGCTGATTAAAAACCTCTTGGTCAAACACGGTTCCCAGGCTTTAGCTTATTCATAGTCAGAAAAGTCTAAGCCAGTGTCAGTGTTGTGTGGTCCACTAATCAGCAATTTATATGAATAGATGTTTTATTTCTTTTTTTTCTCCCAATTCTTTATTAAAATGTGTCAGAATATAAATCACTGCACTAGTTTGTTTATGGAAAAGGCCTTACTATGAAAACTGTCAGATAAACATTACACCAAGTATTATATATTTAATTTACATTCTGGTGCAAGATTCTTATCTCCTTGTGAAATGGCATTTTGAATAGCATTTGTCTAGACAGTTGGAATAGAGGGCAACATTATATTAAATTATTTAAGGAAACTGACAAAATAATATAAGTAAAGGCTTTAATTGTACCAGATATTAAAATAAGCATAAAAGCTACTATAATTAAAACAGTATAGTATTGGCACAGGATTATGCATATAGATTTATGGAAAATAATAGAGAAATGAGCATCACATGAAGATTCATATGAAATAGGAATTTAAGAAAAATAGCATTTTGGATCATGTGGGAAAATATTTAATATATTTTGTTTTGCTGTTTGGTTGTTGGCAGAAACAAATGTTAAGTTCATTATTTGCTTCATAACAGAAAAGTAAATCCCATACTATAATCTGCTAGGCCAACCATAGAAAAATAACAACAGACACTTATTTTCTCACAATTCTGGAGCCTAGAAGTCCACAATCAAGATACTGACAGAGTTGGTTTCTCATGAGATCTCTTTTCCTGGCTTGGGAATGACTGTCTTTCCACTATGTTCTCACGTGATCTTTCCTCTATGTGAGAGCAGAGAGAGCGAGCTTTGGTGTCTCTTCATCTTCTTATAAGAACACTAATCCTGTTGAATTAGGTCCCTGCCCATATGATTTTGGTTAAAGTTAATCATTCCTTTAAGGTCCTATTTCCAAATATAATCATGTTGACATTTAGGGCCTCAACATATGAATTTTGAGGGGACACAATTCAGTTCATAGTATATGTGAAAGAAAAAATAAATGTTTTGATGAAATTATAAGGATAAAATTTTTAAAGTGTCATATACCATACTGAACACAAAACATAAATCTAGACTCCTTAACACAGTGCTTTCATCCAAGTTGTTGAGCTTATCAGTCATTCATTTTTTTTATAGCTAAATAGTATGCCATTGAATGGATGTATCATATTTGTTCATCCATCCGTTGAAAGACATTTGGAATATTTCCAGCTTGGATGCTTATGAGTAGGATTGCTATAAATATTCATGTACAGGTTTTTGTGTAAGCATAAGTATTCACTTTCTACAGTAAATGCCCAGGAGTGGGATTTCTGAGGCATAGAGTAAGCATCTGCCTTGTATGTCTCCCCATAGGCCATGTGGGAAAGGCATAACTACAGCAGATCTGTCTTGGCAGAATTTCCTGGGATATTTCTGGAACATGACAGAATGGGGGACTTGTGAACAAGACCATTTCCCCCCTGCTTACCTATCTTCCCAGGGGGCTGTCATGAGGCAGTTTCTTATCACCTCCAGTGTTTTGATGAGATGAGAAGTTTTGCCTTGCAGCCATTCCGGAATAACAACAGACTATAAAACAGCTTACCTTCAAATCAAAATTTGCTTTTCAGTAAGTAAAAGGTTACCCTGCCACTCACGTCATATCATATTGTTATTTGACCCCTTTTGTTTCAGTGTCATACTTGGGGATCCAGGACATGGGAAGCTGGCACTTTTACTTTTTTTTTTTTGCTTTCTAAAGTTAAAGTGTTAGTTGCTCAGTCATGTCTGACTCTTTGTGACCTCATGGACTATATGCCACTAGATTTCTCTCTCCATGGAATTCTCCAGGCAAGAATACTGGAGTGAGTAGCTATTCCTTTCTCTAGGGGCAAGAATACTGGAGTGAGTAGCCATTCCTTTCTCTAGGGCATCTTCCTAACCCAGGGATGGAACTCCGGTCTTCTGACTGCAGGCAGATTCATTACCATTTGAGCCACCCATGAAGCCCTTTATTTTCTATGTAGCTAATTAATTGTCCAGATCCGACAAGAAATTATTGTTTCTTCAAAGGCAGTCTTTTGGTTGCCTGAACTTTGAATTAATTACATTTAAAAAATGAATAGAGCTTATGTACATATTCATGTACAGAGTTTTGTGAGAACATAAATTTTTATTTAAAGTGAATTCCCAGGAAGAGTATTGCTGAGGCATATGGTGAAGAAGAAAATTCCCATATCATAGTGTATGAGAGTTCCAGTTGTTCTACATTCTCACCAGAACTTGGTAATGTCAGGATTACTTAGATCGGATTGTTTCTTTTCTTATAATTGCATTTGGAGAATTCCTTAAATAGTCTGGATATAAGTCCATTATTATATATACAATTTGCGAGTAGTTTCTCCAGTTCTGAAGTTTATCTTTTTGTTCTCTCCACAGTTTTGGAAGAACAAAAATTTTAAATTTTGTTGAACTCTAATTAATCATTATTTGTTTTTTGGAATGTACTTTTGGTATCATGTCTAAGAATTCTTTGTCACAAGTCATAAAAGTTTTCTCATATTTTTATAAATATTTTATTAGTTTATATTTCATATTTATGTCATGAGCCATTTTGAGTTAAATTTTGGATAACCTAAGAAGTTTAGGGTAGATTCTTTTTATTGCATAGAGATATCCAATTTTTCTAATATTATTTGTTGCATTTTTTTTTCTCCATTGGACTCTTTTGCATTTTTTGAAATATCACTTAGCCATATATTTCTAGATACTCTGTTCCATCTCATTAATCTTGTATCTATCCCTTCACCAATACCACCTTTTCTTGATTACTATAGCTTTGCAGTATGGACTTCCCTGAGATGATAAAGAACCCACCTGTAATGCAGGAGACCCAGGTACAATACATGGATTGGGAAAATCCTCTGGAGAAGGAAATGGAAATCCACTCCAGTATTCTTGCCTGGGAAAATCCCATGGACAGAGGAGCCTGGCGGGCTATAGTCCATGGGGTTGAAAGGGTTGTACCCAATTTAGTGACTAAATCACCAAAAACCAATATCTTAAATTTTGGTAGATGGTTTCTCCAACTTCATTCTTTTTTAAAAATCATTTTAGATACTATAGTTCTCTTGAATCTTCATATACTTTTAAAAAATCAGACTGTCTATATCTAAAATACTCTACTTGAAATTTGATTGGAATTGCAATAAATATGTCAATTTGGGAACAACAACTGACTTTTTTACAGTGTCAAGTCTTCCAACCTCTGAACACAGCATTTTTTCAGATTATTTAAGAATTAAATAATTTTTAATTTATTAAAAATCACTAATTTTTATGATTAATGCTTAATCACAAAAATTATGAAAAAATCAGGAAAGGAAAAATTTGAACTATGGATTCAAGTTTCTTAATAGTTATAAAACTGTGTAGCATACATACTTACTCTTCATTGAGTTTTGATAACTTGTGTCTATAAAGAGATAAGTCCATTTCATTTTAGATACAAAATCTATGTTCGTAGAGTTGCTATGATTTTTTTCCCTCATTGTCCTTTTAAAACTTGTGGTTCTGTGGTGATGATCATCCATTTCTTTCCTGATATTATAATTTATGTAACAATGTGTCTCTTTTTGACAGTCTTTTTAGAATTTTGTCAGTTTTCTTGATATTTAAAAGAAACAGCTTTTGGTTTTATTACTGTAGTAATAAAACTGTAGTAATAAATTATCACAGACTCAGTGGTTTAAACCATACACATTTACTGCCTATAGTTCTGTGGTCTCTGATACCAATACCACTAGGCTAAGGTGTCAGCAGGACTGGATTTCCTGCTGGAGGTTCTAGGAGAGAATATTTTCTTACTTTTTCTGCTTTCTAGAACTCATCTGCATTCCTTTTCTCCTTCTCTCTTTCTCTACCATCAAAGCCAGAAATAATGGGCTTAGTTTTTCCTTCACTACATAACTCTGATATCCTCTTCTGTCACTCTCTTCCATTTTTGTAATTACTGTGGGCCCACCAGATAAACCAGGGTAATTTCCCTGTCTTCAGGTCTATAACTTAATCATATTTTCAAAGCTCTTTTCTCGTGTAAGGTAACATAACTACACGTTCTGAGAATTAAAATGTGGACATCTTTTGAGACTATTATTCTGACCATCACGTCCTACAGGTATTGAATATTACATTAAGTGACTTTGTGTAACTCCTGCGGAGAAGTTTATATTTTTGCTTTTATTAAGCAATTGATCAATTAGTTTCAGGCCACAAATTTCCTCTTGTCTTTTATTGTCTGTGATTCCAAAATCAGTTCAATTTTTAAAACTTTTGCTATGCTATTCAGATGTCTTCAGTGTTTGTGGACCTTTTGGCCTATTGGTTAGTCTCAGATCTGAGATATGGCCTGTTAGTTCAGTTATATGGATTAAGAGGAGATCTCAGTTCAATTCAGTTACTCAGTTGTGTCCGACTCTTTGTGACCCCATGGACTGCAGCGTGCCAGGCCTCCCTGTCCATCACCAACTCCTGGAGCTTACTCAAATTCATACCATTGAGTAGATGATGCCATCCAACCATCTCATCCTCTGTCATCACCCTCTCCTCTAAAGCCAGCCACTGTTTCCACTGTTTCCCCATCTATTTCCCATGAAGTGATGGGACCAGGTTCATGATCTTAGTTTTCTGAATGTTGAGTTTTAATCCAACTTTTTCACTCTCCTCTTGCACTTTCGTCAAGAGGCTCTTTAGTTCCTCTTTGCTTTCTGCCATAAGGGTGGTGTCATCTGCATATCTGAGGTTGTTGATATTTCTCCGGGGAATCTTGATTCCAGCTTGTGCTTCATCCAGCCAAGCGTTTCTCATGATGTACTCTGCATATAACTTAGGTAAGCAGGGTGACAATATATAGCCTGACCTCCTCCTTTCCCGATTTGGAACCAGTCTGTTTTTCTACGTCCGGTTCTCACTGTTGCTTCCTCACCTGCATACAGACTTTTCAAGAGGCAGGTCCGGTGGTCTAGTATTCCCATCTCTTTAAAAATTTTCCACAATTTGTCATGATACACACAGTCAAAGAGAAGATCTACATAAGCCTTATTTGGAATTTAGACCAGAACTTCACAATCAGCTCTACAGGGTTATTTTCCTCCGCATTTCCTTCTGCTCCATCTTCCTCGTTCTTATGATTCCCTGTCAATTCATCCAAAAAGCTGGGACTTCAGTTACATGGCCTGACTAAGGACTTCCACAATGTGGCCAAGTAGTGAGAGGATAGAAAGGCATAAAGGAATGTTCAGCCAACCTACTTGAGTTTACAGGCCCAATTATTATTGCTGTGTTTCAGGTTACGTTGATAAATAGGTCCATAGAAAAATACACAAAAGGATAAGAAGAGAACATGAAGAATAACAATTACATATAAATATATAAATAAAAAAATTTCTCAATGCTACTGGAGTTGAAAATACAGATAAGGATGCAAATAACTTTCAAAAATAAAGCAATGAGATATCTGTTTTCATCATCAGTGGCAAAAAAAATATAAAGACTCTCATGTAACATAGACTAGAAGATACTCACTTTTGGTAGGATTATTTACGTTCTGTGATTGGGTAAAAATGTTCTTTAAGGGCAGTTTGACAGACTCTACTAAAATTAAGAATGCACCGATACAGCATTTCCAGTCTTTAGAATCTAGGTTACAAAAAATTTTTCACATATAAACAAGGGTATGAAGATATTAATTATACTGCTTATAATAACAATAGCGATAACAGCAAGTAGATAACAATAACAACAGTTAATAGAAATAAATTTATATAGAAAAGGATATAAATGATTATGATTCAGCTATATTATGGGTTCTTTGGTATCATAGTAGTAAAGAATCTGCCTGCCAATGCAGGGGATGCAAAAGACATGGGTTTGATCCATAGGTCAGGAAGGTCTCTTGGAGAAGGAAATGGCAACCTACTCCAGTATCCTTGCCTGGAAAAATTCCATGGATAGAGGAGCCTGGTGGCTGCAATCCACGGGCTCATGAGTCAGACACAACTGAGCACAATCACATCTGACTCTTTGTAAACCCATGGACTGCAGCCACCAGGCTCCTCTGTCCATGGGATTTTACAGGCAAGGATACTGGAGTAGGTTGCCATTCCTTTCTCTAGGAGACCTTCCCGACCCAGGGATTGAACCTGACTCTGGCGTCTTTGAGCATTGGCAGGCAGATTCTTTAAAACTATTCCACCTGAGAACCTGAACACGTACACACATGGCCATTTGTGTGGGCTCACACTTTTTTAGTGTGAGATTGGTCTATTGATACTGATGTCTCCTATATATTATTGACAAGTGAAAGCAAACTTTGTCACAAATAAATATGTAGTATACAATTTTTTGGTGTGTTTTATTTTTAAGAGAACACTATATATATAAATAACTGGAAGGATTTATATAAACTTAAGTATAGCTGGGAGCCTGTTGGGCTGCTGTCTATGGGGTCGCACAGAGTCGGACAAGACTGAGGCGACTTAGCAGCAGCAGCAGCAAGTATAGCTTCATGGGATGAAATGGAAATAATTAAGAGATTTAACATTTTACATGGTATATCTATATTATCTGAATTTTTATAATTAAAAATCTAAAAGTACAGGAGACATTTTATAAATGAAAAGAGTACACAGTTTTTAGAACTTTGTAGTCAGGACTATTCAAATTTGAGATTAGAATGATAAATTTTGACTACCATGAAACATGATTACAGAAAATTGATAGAAAGCCTGACAAATTTGGCATTGGCAGGATGCTTAAGAGATAACAGGAGATAACATTTGCTCCCAAATTGGGAAAGGAGTACGTCAAGGCTGTGTATGTCACCCTGCTAATGTGTCTTATATGCAGAGTACATCATGTGAAATGCCAGGCTGGATGAAGCACAAGCTGGAATCAAGATTGCCGGGAGAAATATCAATAACCTCAGATATGCAGGTGATACCACCCTTATGACAGAAAGTAAAAAAAGAACTAAAGAGCCTCTTGATGAAAGTGAAAGAGGAGAGTGAAAAAGTTGGCTTAAAGCTCAGCATTCAGAAAACTAAGCTCATAGCATCTGGTCCCATCACTGCATGGGAAATAGATGGGGAAACAGTGGAAACAGTGTCAGACTTTATTTTTCTGGGCTCCAAAATCACTGCAGATTGTGACTGCAGTCATGAAATTAAAAGATGCTTGCTCCTTGGAAGAAAAATTATGACCAACCTAGACAGCATATTAAAAACCAGAGACATTACTTTGGCAACAAAGGTCCATCTATTCAAAGCTATGGTTTTTCCAGTGGTCATGTATGGATGTGAGAGTTGGACTGTAAAGAAAGCTGAGCACCAAAGAATTGATGCTTTTGAACTGTGGTGTTGGAGAATATTTTTGAGAGTCCCTTGGACTGCAAGGAGATCCAACCAGTCCATCTTAAAGGAAATCAGTCCTGAATATTCATTGGAAGGACTGATGCTGAAGCTTCAACTCCAATACTTTGGCCACCTGATGCAAAGAACTGACTCATTGGAAAAGACCCTGATGCTGGCAAAGACTGAAGGCAGGAGGAGAAGGGGATGAAAGAGGATGAGATGGTTAGATGGCATCATGATGGACAGCGAGGCCGGGCTTGCCGCAGTCCATGGGATCACAAGGAGTCGAACATGACTAAGCGACTGAACTTAACTCACTGAACATTTACTCTGTGTTATGATAAAAGGGTTGAAATGTCTCAGGAGAATTATAAGCCAATTTTTTATAATTTGATTTTTCATTAACATTTTATTAAGGAAGTCCAATAAATCAATCTTATTAAAATCTTAAGGAAATATTTACAACTCATATATGGTTTATATTCATTTTTACTATGTTTTACATTTAGTAACTCATTGCATCTGAATCTAGACAATATCTATATGTCTTTTAGGCATCTAGAAAATGTTATGAGAAAGCACGCAGCTTTTTAAATACTGTTACACCAGAATTTTAAACATGGTATTTTTCTTTTGCTATTGCTATTTCTTCTTTGGAAGTTTTTTCTTTTAAGTGTAAATATTCTAAGAAGTGTTTTCTCACATTGTAAAATGCAATTGCTAACTATTCTGTGATGTCCCTTGATATCTTCCCTATCTACTCATTCACTGTAAAATGAATATTTACCACTTTATTTCTACAAAACCCCAAATGTAAAACTTTTAGTGTTTTTCTGAATAGTGGCCCTTTAACACTAATAGAATAAAGTGAGGTCTAAAACCTTACTGTATTATGTAAGAAACAATGGGCAAAAAACTGTTCTTTATATACATTAGATTGACTTTCAACTTGGAGGTTGTTTATTCAAACTGTATTTATATTAGCACTTCAAACAAAGTGGGGTTTTTTTGTTTTTTTTTTTTTTTAATCTTTTGGGAAAGAATACCAAATCCTTCAGCATGTGCATAAAGTATCACTGGGAAAAAAATCAAAATGAGAAAATAAAATTGTTTAAGTTTCTAAAACTAGCTTATCCTTTTAAGATATTTGGTAAATATAATTTGTCAATATCTAGTACAGTATTATTTGGAGGCTATTGGGCTGTTAACTGCTTTCTTTACTTTCTGAACTTTGCAATGGAACCTAGAATGGTAGAAGATTTCACTCCTTGCTGCTTAGGGTGGATTTTCGTAAAAATTGTATATTACAATGATTACCTCAAGAAATGAGTGTAAACTTAGAATAGGAGATGGAGAACAAGATAATTTATTACCCAGTAGGAAGTATGATAAAGCTACTGCTATCTTCTATTCACAAATAAAGCCCATTATAAAATTAGACACATGTAGTATTTCAGTGTCATTTGTCACTGTCATTTATTTCCATTTCCATGTAGAAGAGGATCAAAAAGAAATATGTGTCTTTTCACCACAAATATAGCATTTTAACATTCTTTAGATCATGCTATTATTTTAAAAGATATACTGCTGGACTCTGAGTCATTAAATGATTTTCCTAAGGTGATGGTGTTCTCTGGAATCTAGATTTCCTGGATGAATGCCCTTTGGTAATGCAGCAGTTACTACCTTTTGCTAAAGAAGCCAAAAAAAGCATAGCCTTTCCTGGAACTGAGAAGGCTTTCCAAAGGCGTTCATTCATTTATAACTTTTTACTTAAGATTATTTATTAAGCTAAAATGTTAACTTAAAAAATTATTTTTAAATTTACTTGTTGTAATGTCCAAGTCAAGCAACTGACAGACAAAATGACACAACTCTGCATATACTTTTTACCACATTATGGTGCCTGTAGATAAGGGCCCAGTTCTGTGCCTGTGATCCAATATGTTGGTTCCCTCTTTCCTCTCCTGTCTTGCTTCTTTCTTGATTGGCATTTCTATCCAGTGCAGATTTCCAATCAGCACTAAAAAAGCCCCAAAGCTATACAATGCAGCTTTTACTGAATTTTCCATCACTCATGGATACGGCCGTTTACATGTTGGTGCTACCCCAGCACCTTTATTTCTTTAACTTCTCATTTTATTAACCATTTAAAGAGAATATTTTTTAGGATTTTTAAATTTGTTTAGCTATATGTGTAATGAAGCCTTGTACAGACTATTTTTCTATCTTAGAAAAATATAAAAAACATAGGCATGTCTGCAATAGAGTAAACTAAGAAAAGAATTAAATTCAAGATAAACATTTCTAAAAGCAATCAACCCTTTACAAATGTTTGTGTTATGTAATTCACACAAGTAACTGTAGTTGAGAGAGTTCTTAATCATTTAATCTTTGAATTGCAAAGCAGTATTTAGAACTGCTGTTTATGAAATAGTGCTTATTTGCTATAATAATTTTAAATCAATTAAGAATATAACTTCATTAATTCACCTATATAAATTCATATGAATGGGCTTTCTTTGCCTTTTCTCCAAAATAATTTCTGCTTATCATTTAGATTTCAATTTAAGCATCACTTCCTCAGGGAAGTAACTTCCCAAACTGAATAGGTCAAATCCATGATAGCATTTTTATCTCTCCTTGCAATTGTCATATTGCAATTTTATCCTCTCACATATTAAGTAGTAAGCTCCATGAAAAAGGGAACATTCATACTTGCTAAGATTTTAGTGCCTGGCTTGGTGCCAGAGAGGAACGTAGTAGGCACATACTTTATGAATGAATGATGAAATGAATAAAAACAAATAAAAATTTAATATGAAAATCCCTCTGCATACAGTAACAAACTCCATGTTTATCAATAAACATTTACATAGTACTTACTCTGTATGAGACTCTATGCTAAGCACTTCATATATATTTATTCAATTTGTAGATGAGAAAACTACAGGCAGAAATGTTGAATAACTTATTTAATAGCACAGAGATAATTAGATAAGGGTGACCCAGGATTTAAACCCAGAGAATCTGGTTTCCAACTATATTTTTTTAACCATATTATTCTTATCTCAAAATCTTTGAGATGGGTACTATATAGTTATCAAGGTCACCTAAAGGCTGGTCTTTTATAAGAGCCAGAAGCCTATGAAATTAGATTTTATTTTATCAGCATTTAAACTTTTTATAAGCAAGGTGATATAAACATTGAGTTAAAAAACAAGCTGAAAACTCAGAGAAAAATACCATGCATGAAGCAGGCAAACTGGTTAAAATGTTTAAGACTCTTTTATATATAAAATATTATTGTAAATCAATAACAGCAATTCACTAGAAGAATAGGCAGATATGAACAGTGAGCTAACAGATTAAAAAACACAAATATATATGAATAAAAAATATTATACTTACTAATATAAATTTACTAAATTATATTAGCAAATATAAAATTTACTATTATATTTAGTTAATATATATTTATATATGCTAATAATCCAATTTATTAATAACCAAACAAAATAGATTAAATTACAGAGAGATTTCATTTATGATGGTCACACTGAGCTCAGTTTGCTATGAAATCAATTTCACTTCAAATATAGATATAGATATATACATACACTAGAGCTCTAATTGTGAAAGATACATGTACCATGATGTTTACTGGAATACTGTTTTAATAGCCCAAACTAGCAATGATCTAAATGCAATCAATATAAGACATTGATAACAAAGAATATTTCTGAAGTATTGAGAAAATTATATGAGGTTGTATAAGTTATAATTTCTAATTATACATTCATTTGACTTTATAAGAATGAAATAAGGAGGCTTTGTGATTTATTGAGAAGAATATTGTCTTGTTCCAATTCTGATATGGATTTTCTTTGAAGCATCAGCCAAATTATGTTTCTATGATACTGTGATAGTATAATTTTCATTTATAGATATTTTATAAGCAGACTTTATATGTGTTGTTACAAACATACCCTCATAAAAAGCCTGATGGACTCTTTTTATTCTTAAGATGAAAATGAATCTTACATTTTGTGATTTTTATCTTTTCCTCTGCTAATGTAATTAAAGCCAGTTTCATTCTGAGTATTTTTGCTTCCTAGCCAAATAATCTCTTTTTTTTAAATAGCCCACTATCCTAGCTCTCATGTTCAACATATACAATGTACAGAAAGATACAGTATTATTTTTATTTTCTTCATTTTAATTTAATTATTTTCTCTTTATTATAAGGAATCCCTAAGACTACTTCATGAATCTGGAAACCAAAATTGGCAAAAATATGCATATTCTATCCACCATATCACACTTATTCAGAAATAAATCTAAACAATTAGTAACTGAAATTTCAAGTGTCTTACTTTTATCATGGTAACCTATGAAATTCTTTTTTTTTCCCTCTCTTCTTCATAAGACCATTATTTGAAGGATAGGAATATTATCGCACTTTAATAAAAAAGGAAATTAGAAAATTTTGATCCATAATCTCGCTCTCTGAACATAAGCTATATTATTTTGATTATACAGACTTATTGGGCTTTCCCAATGAATATATTACATAAAGTTATAATTAGAGTACACTTATTATATTAAAAAAGACATACAAGGTTTCAAGATAACAATGAAGGAAAATCCTGAACTCACCTCCTCCCATGGGCACACTGAGTCTACAGCTACATGTAGGACATTGGAAAAAGCCCTATTGTTGGAAAAGACTGAAGGCAGGAGGAGAAGGGGACAACAGGAAGATGAGACAGTTGATGCCATCACTGACTCAATGGACATTAGTTTGAGCAAGCTCTGAGAGATGGTAAAGGGCAGGGAAGCCTGGGGTGCTGCAGTCCCTGGGATCACAAAGAGTCAGACAGGACTTAGCATTTAAACTGAACTGAACTGAAGGCTTAATGAGTGTTGATTACACTGGGTAAATTAGAAAGCATCAAAGCAATAGGAGAGGCTGAAAGACGATCTTACTGTAAACCTCTCTTCTGGAGTGGTGACCCACAACCAGGAGAAAACTGAGAACCCAGAGCTTCTTTACAAGGTGCTAAGGGTTTGTATTATGCCAAAGCCTTTGACTGTGTGGATCACAATAAGCTGTGGAAAATTCTGAAAGAGATGGGAATACCAGACCACCTGACCTGCCTCTTGAGAAATCTGTATGCAGATCAGGAAGCAACAGTTAGAACTGGACATGGAACAACAGACTGGTTCCAAATAGGAAAAGGAGTACATCAAGGCTGTATATTGTCACCCTGCTTATTTAACTTCTATGCAGAGTACATCATGAGAAACGCTGGACTGGAAGAAGCACAAGCTGGAATCAAGATTGCTGGGAGAAATATCAATAACCTCAGATATGCAGATGACACCACCCTTATGGCAGAAAGTGAAGAGGAGCTAAAAAGCCTCTTGATGAAAGTGAAAGAGGAGAGTGAAAAAGTTGGCTTAAAGCTCAACATTCAGAAAACGAAGATCATGGCATCTGGTCCCATCACTTCATGGGAAATAGATGGGGAAACAGTGTAAACAGTGTCAGACTTTATTTTTTGGGGCTCCAAAATCACTGCAGATGGTGACTGCAGCCATGAAATTAAAAGATGCTTACTCCTTGGAAGAAAAGTTATGACCAACCTAGATAGTATATTCAAAAGCAGAGACATTACTTTGCCGACTAAGGTCCATCTAGTCAAGGCTATGATTTTTCCTGTGGTCATGTATGGATGTGAGAGTTGGACTGTGAAGAAGGCTGAGCGCTGAAGAATTGATGCTTTTGAACTGTGGTGTTGGAGAAGACTCTTGAGGGTCCCTTGGACTGCAAGGAGATCCAACCAGTCCATCCTGAAGGAGATCACCCTGGGATTTCTTTGGAAGGAATGATGCTAAAGCTGAAGCTCCAGTACTTTGGCCACCTCATGTGAAGAGTTGACTCATTGGAAAAGACCCTGATGCTGGGAGGGATTGGGGACAGGAGGAAAAGGGGACGACCGAGGATAAGATGGCTGGATGGCATCACTGACTCAACGGACGTGAGTCTGAGTGAACTCCAGGAGATAGTGATGGACAGGGAGGCCTTGCATGCTGCGATTCATGGGGTTGCAAAGAGTCGGACACGACTGAGCAATTAAACTGAACTGAACTGAACTGAAGGGTTTGTATCCCACATAGGGCACCTCAACTTTTAATACCTGCACCCAAAGATGACCTCCTGAAACATCCCCTGAGTGGGGTTCACATCTCAAGACCCTAGCAATATGAGGAACAACTGTTAAAGGGCTCATGAGTTTAGACTGACCCGCCCTAAGGCCAAGCTCTGTGGCAGCCAATTGTACCTACACTTAAACTAAAGATACTCACCTGCTTATATTAAAGCATTGGTCTGAGAGGCAGGCATCTCATTTAACATACCCTCATTTAGAAGACTGTGGGCATACTTTACAGCAATGGAGAATGAAAGGTACCATCATTGTACTACTCTTTGCCTTGCTCCAGAGCACCAGCATCATCTGGAAGGAGTGAGTGTTATCCTGGATACCAAAACCTGTTGTACTGATATCATATGAAGTAAGAAGATAAACTGTCTTCTGTTAATTTTTCTAAAGCCATTTTTATGGAAAAAAAATCTTGATCTTTTGGTTAGTTACACCTCTTTTATGAGTATTAAAATCCTTTGTATAACAGGGCTTTTGGCCTGCTTACTTTTTTGTTCTGCTATTGATTTTTTTAGAAAAACATATTAATTCCTCCTCCTAAAGAATACACTATTTCCCCAAATCTTCATTGACCATCCTTACCTGTGGGCCTTTTTGTTTTTAAATATCAGATGAGAAGTGAGGCATAATAAAATGATTATATGTCAGAATTAGAAACAGTAGATGACTGAAACAAACTCTGCTATTAATACTTCAAGCTGTACTGAGCTTGATCTATTCATTTAGGCATAGAAGTAGCCTTTACTATTTCTATTGTTTAGTTTATATCTTCAGGACCTAATGGTTTAGGAGAAAAATCTGACAAGTAAATAGATATTGCAATAAGATTTATAGATTGTTCATAGGAATTGTGTATATTATACACTATTTCTTCAGGAATTCAAGTTATCTCAAATATCTTAACATGATTTGACCCATTTTTTCATAATTGTTAGAAATATTCAATATCATATGGTGGGCTAAAAAGGTTTTTTCTAACATATTTCACATAATTTTATAATTTATAAAGTGCTTTTCTGATATATCCTCAATTGAAATTTTATTTTTTTTAATTAATTTATTTATTTTTAAATTTATTATTATTTTTTTTAAATTTTACTTTACAATACTGTATTGGTTTTCCCATACATTGACGTGAATCTGCCACGGGTGTACATGAGTTCCCAATCCTGAAACCCCCCTCCCACCTCCCTCCCCGTATCATCTTTCTGGGTCATCCCCGTGCACCAGCCCCAACCATCCCGTATCCTGTAAAACAAGTTAGAACAAGATCATTATTCCCATGTTTCCTATGGGAGAATTCAGACTCAGAGAGGTGAAGGGATTTTTCACATTCTACCAAATTATAACCGACAGAATTTAACTGACTCTGAAATCTTTCCCTGATTCTTTGATGCAGGACCTTGTTATCCTAAAGCAATTTGAGAATTTCCATCTTCATTTAGATTTTGTGAAGTCATATTTCTCATGTAACAGTCTTTGAGTTGATAAATAATATCATATTGCATTGTAACTTGTCATTTTCAAGTTGTTGTATTTGAATTGGTCTTTGTAGAACAAATGCATTAAAAGTGCCTAATAATCCCAATTGTGTATGACTACCTGGGTCTCTGGTGTGAGACCACCTGTATTGGAATCCTGGTTCTACCAGTGTTTCAGTTTCCTCATTTATATAATAAGAACAGTAGTAGTGCCTTCAAGAAAGGGATCTTAATAGGATTAAATGATTCAATTAAGTTCTTAAAACAATTCTGGGCATATGGTGAATTCTGCATGTTAGCTATCATTGTTTATTATTATTACATTGTCTTAAATTACAAAACACTAAATTGATTTATATTATTATCAAAATAAGCAATATTTTGATTTCTTCCTAAAGATACTTATGAAGTTACCAAGCAAAATGAAATATTGTGAGTTCCCTAAGGCAGCAAGAAGCTCATGAAACCCACAGAAAACATATTTCTATACTTCAAGAAACTATATTTAAATGAGGCACACTATTTATATTAAAAGCACATAATAGTTTTAGTATTTTACACAAATATTCCTCATCTAACATGACACTAAAGTGAAACTCTCTCAAGTGAAATTGTTAGGATATGACATTCTATGAAATCTGTTATCTATTATACTTTGCTAAGTCACATAGTTGACAATTTATGGTAATACTTATTGCAAAAAGTGTATGGGTGAGTGATTATGTGATTTCTGAAAGTGGTCTTATGTTATTTCCTAATTTCAGTGATGCAATCTTGGAGAAAATATATTTTCTTTTATACTGGGAAAAAATTTCTCTTTTGAAAATAGCTATTTACATCTGAATAAAATACAATTATTCATGCCATTCACTATTTGCTTGAGGATATATTAAAGGAGAAATACAATCAGTCAAAAAGGATTTTCCTTCTGTGAGATTTCTTTGGAAAACTTAGGACTTGCTTTTTTTTCTTAACCTTGCAATATCATGGTAAATTTTGTTAAGACTTACAAGATCAGAGCTTCAGTGCACTAGAATTAATTAAAACTCAACTCCAATCAACTCACATTTTTCTCTTTAAATTCTAGATTATAGCTAGATATATTTTAGAGTAGTCAAACAGATTTAGATAATAAAAGGAAATTCAGAGCAATCAGAGTTTCAGAAAATACATTGCATATTACAAGTTAGATAGTAACTCATTTTCCAAATTGCTTTATTGTTGATCCCATGGACGGAGGTGCCTGGTAGTCTATGATCCATGGTATCGCAAAGAGTTGGACATGACTGAGTAACTAAACTACACTTGACTTGTTTTTTATAATAGTAAAAATATAACAACTCCATTCAAACTTCCATATTATCAATAGAAAAGCGGGTATATTTCCTCTAGCTAAACAAAATAAGATTTAGTGATCCAATCAAAAGTCTTTATTGATTACTAACTGTATAAATTTGTAGTACTCAGACACTATAGCAATAGAAAGCAATAACAACTGCTTCATATAATAAGACACTTTGAAGATTAATAATACAATTTTAGACCTACGTGAGCTCAACAGAAGGCTAGTACAAAATACAAATACAATTAAAGGAACATAAATGAAGACAGGACTGCAAGTTCATAGAGAAAATATAGCAATAAAGGACCAAACAGAAACAATATATAGAAAGAAAATGAAAATCAAGACAAATATATGTGTGCAATAGAAACTCATATATATACATGTATACATTTAGTATATATATATATGTGTGTGTGTATAGATATACACACATATGCACACACACACACAGCAGTGGGAAGGAACTAAAGTCAAGGGTAGACTGGACTCCAAAATGGAGTTTTGTTTATTATTTATTTCTAGTCCCCATGATTCAAAGTATTCCCCATAATGAATAGACTTGAAGCAAGGTACAGTTCATGAGTCTGATGACTGGAGCTGGAGCTTTTAAATTCCACTGGCCTAGATAGGAAGAAAGAAAAAAAGCTAGGTGGACAAAAGGGTTCTGAGAGAATAAAACTACACACATTAAAATAATCAATAGGTTAAGTAAATTTAAATCACCATGTCATAAAAAAGTATTAGTGACTTGAATGATAGAACTGAGGAATTCACACACACACACACACACACACAAGTGATGGAACCAGATGCCATGATCTTAGTTTTCTGAATGTTGAGTTTTAAGCCAACTTTTAAACTCTCCTCTTTCACTTTCATCAAGAGGCTCTTTAGTTCTTCTTCGCTTTCTGCCATAATGGTGGTGTCATCGCCATATCTGAGGTTGTTGATGTTTCTCCCAAGAATCTTGATTCCAGCTTGTGCTTCTATCTAGCCTGAAATTTCTCATGTTGTACTCTGCATATAAGTCAAGTAAGCAGGGTAACAATATACAGCCTTGATGTACTCTTTCCCCAATTTGGAACGAGTCTGTTCTATTTTCAGTTCTAACTGTTGCTTCTTGACCTGCATACAGATTTTTCAAGAGGCCGGTCAGGTGGTCGTGTATTCCCATCTCTTTAAGAATTTTCCACAGTTTATTGTGATCCACACAGTCAATGGCTTTGGTGTAGTCAATAAAGCAAAAGTAGTTGGCAAATGTTAAAAGCTTTGTGTGCAAATGTTAGTAGCAGACAAGAATTTAAGGAGAAAACATGAATAGGGATTTTTAAAAAGAACACAGTATGTTATAATAAAAAACCCAATGTAGAAAGAATAATTTGTAAATAGCTATCAGAATAGATAAGGCAAATAAGGATATAGGGAGAAATAGGCAATTGCAACCTCAAGATGTAGATTTTAATACACAGTTATCATAAACAAATATCAAATATTAAAAATTAGAAAATAAATACGTGTAATTTGAACAAATCTTCTCAGAGGCTTTATTAATACCTATAGCAGAGATATCATATATTTTCTTTTCAAATACACATGAAGTATTCTAAAAGTCCACCACATATTACATAACAAAGGAAAAAAGTCTAGTAAGTCTAGTTTTAGAGAACGAGCTCAGTACAAACTACAGTGTGTGTGTGTGTGTGTGTGTGTGTGTGTGCGCGCGCGCATGCGTGTCCGTATGCATGCCTCAGTCATGTCTAACTCTTTGCGACCCTATGGACTGTAACCCACAGCGTCCTCTGTACATGGGATTCTCCAGGCAGAAATACTGGAGTGGGTTGTCATGGCCTCCTCCAGGATATCTTCCCAAACAAGGGATAGAACACGTCTCTAATGTCTCCTGCATTGGCTGGTAGCTTCTTTATCACTAGCTCCATCAAAGAAGCCCATTATTTCACCATAATAATGTTAAATTCAGTTCAGTTCGATCACTCAGTTGTGTCCGACTCTTTGCGTTCCCTTCTCCTCCTGCGCGCAATCCATCCCAGCATCAGGGTCTTTCCCAGTGAGTCAACTCTTTGCATGAGGTGGCCAAAGTATTGGAGTTTCAGCTTCAGCATCAGTCCTTCCCATGAACACCCAGGACTGATTTCCTTTATTATTATTATTTTTTAATTTAATTTATTATGTATTTATTTTTTTGTTTTGTTTTTAAATTTTTATTTTTACTTTATTTTACTTTACAATACTGTATTGGTTTTGCCATACATTGAGATGGAGCCGATTATACAGAGTGAAGTAAGCCTGATTTCCTTTAGAATGGACTAGTTGGATCTCCTTGCAGTCCAAGGGACTCTTAGGAGTCTTCTCCAACACCACAGTTCAAAAGCATCAATTCTTCAGTGCTCAGCTTTCTTCACAGTCCAACTCTCGCATCTATACATGACCATAGGAAAAACAATAGCCTTGACTAGACAGACCTTTGTTCGCAAAGTAATGTTTCTGCTTTTGAATATGCTATCTAGTTTGTTCATAAATTTCCTTCCAAGAAGTAAACATCTTAATTTCATGGCTAAGTCTCCATCTGCAGTGATTTTGGAGCCCAGAAAAATAGAGTCTGACACTGTTTCCACTGTTTCCCCATCTATTTCCCATGAAGTGATGGGATCAGATGCCATGATCTTAGTTTTCTGAATGTTGAGCTTTAAGCCAACTTTTTCACTCTCCTCTTTCACTTTCATCAACAGGCTCTTTAGTTCTTCTTCACTTTCTGCCATAAGGCTGCTGTCATCTGCATATCTGAAGTTATTGATATTTCTCCTGACAGTCTTGTTTCCAGCTTGTGCTTCTTCCAGCCCAGCGTTTCTCATGATGTACTCTGAATAGAAGTTAAATAAGCAGGGTGACAATATATAGCCTTGACATATTCCTTTTCCTATTTGGAACCAGTCTGTTGTTCCATGCCTAGTTCTAACTGTTGCTTCCTGACCTGCATATAGGTTTCTCAAGAGGCAGGTCAGGTGGTCTGGTATTCCCATCTCTTTCAGATTTTTCCACAGTTTATTGTGATCCACACAGTCAAAGGCTTTGGCATAGTCAATAAAGCAGAAGTAGATGTTTTTCTGGAACTCTCTTGCTTTTTCCATGATCCAGCGGATGTTGGCAATTTGATCTCTGGTTCCTCTGACTTTTCTAAAACCAGCATCAACATCTGGAATTTCACGGTTCACATATTGCTGAAGCCTGGCTTGGAGAATTTTGAGCATTGCTTTACTAGCATGTGAGATGAGTGCAATTGTGTGGTAGTTTGAGCATTCTTTGGCATTGCCTTTCTTTGGGATTGGAATGAAAACTGACCTTTTCCAGTCCTGTGGCCACTGCTGAGTTTTCCTAATTTGCTGGCATATTGAGTGCAGCATGATCACAGCATCATCTTTCAGGATTTGAAATAGCTCCACTGGAATTCCATCACCTCCACTAGCTTTGTTCATAGTGATGCTTTCTAAGGCCCACTTGACTTCACAATACAGGATGTCTGGCTCTAGGTGAGTGATCACACCATCATGATTATCTGGGTCATGAAGATATTATTAAATTAGAATAACACTAATAATGCAGCAAAACATGTTTGAAAGCACGTTATCCCTAAATAACAGATTAAAGAGGAACTCATAACATAAAATAATAAATATATGACTTCAATACATTTGGAAAACCTGAGTAAACTGGCAAATTAACTTCTCTAACTGTCTTTGGCATAAGATACCAGACTTACATTTTTGTTTTTCCCCAAGCAAATTCTACAGACATTCAGGAAGGAGATTATTCATTTAAATAATGCATTTTCAGTACATTTGGAAATTTATTGTATTGTCTTTCAGAGTGTTGTTTCCTTGATAAAACTTTTAAAGAATAGGTTTTAAAATCCCTGTATGTTTTATTTTCTATGAATTTCTTTTCTACAGTAATTTTTCTTCTAGTTTTTTCATATTAACAATGTTGTTTATACATTGTTTATACATTTATCTAGAGATATATGCTTAAGATTGTTCCCGTTAAAAAGTAAATTAAATTAACATGATAACTTTTAGTTATTACAATAAGTTTAGCTTCATTTCATAAGTTATGAAATAGATTCTCATTGTCTTTCAATGCTAACCAAGGTCCCTCTAGTCAAAGCTTTGGTTTATCCAGTACTTATGTATGGATGTGAGAGTTGGACCATAAAGAAAGCTGAGCACTGAAGAACTGATGGTTTTGAACTGTGGTATTGGAGAAGACTTGAGAGTCCCTTGGACTTCAAGGAGATCAAATCAGTCAATCCTAAAGTTAATCAGTCCTGATTATTCAATGGAAGGACTGATATTGAAGCTTAAGCTCCAATACTTTGACCAAAAATTAAAGGCAATTTAAAGGCAGGAGGAGAAGGGAACAATAGAGGATGAGATGGTTGGATGGCATCACTGACTCAATGCACATGATTTTGAGCAAGCTTTGGGAGTTGGTTTTGGACAGGGAAGCCTGGTGTCCTGCAGTCCATAGGGTTGCAGAGTTGCTCATGACTGAGCAACTGAACTGAATATTTCATTGTATATGTATACCACATCTTCTTCATTCATTTATCTGTTGATGGACATTTAGTTTGGTTCCACGTTTGGCTAATGTACATAATGCTGATATGAATATTGGGTGTGTGTATCCTTTTGAACTATATATTTCATAACTTATGAAATGCAGCTAAGTTTATTGTAAACTGAAAGTCATTTTATTAATTTTATTTAGCTTTTTAAGGGGAAAATTTTACTCAAGCTTTTATCTATAGAAACTAGCTTAAACAGAGTTAATCTGGAAAAAGTAGAAGAAAAGTACTGTAGAGAAGAAATTCATAGAAAATAAAACACATAAGAATTTTAAAATCTATTCTTTAAAAGTTTTATCCATGAGACAATGCTCTTGCAAGACAATACATTTTTTTTGCTAAACCGTACAAACACTAACTGTGAAGTGGAATAAAATTATAAATAGAGTTAGAGCACAAATATCATTTAAAAACAATATGAAACATGTTAAGGAATTTTCATTTAAAGAATGCATCTTCAATATATTTGGAAATTTATATGAAATGAGCAATATTTATGAGAGAAACTTAGTAATTTTATTACTACAACAGACATAAGAAAAATGGAAAACCTGAGTAAACTGGCAAAAAAATTAACTTCTCTAACTTTGCCACTGGCAAAATATACCAGACTTAGATATTTGTTTTTCCCCAAGCAAATTCTACAGACATTCAAGGAGGAGATTATTCTCATCATTTATAATTTATTTCAAGATTAAATAAAGATGCAAATTCACATGATTAAGTCTATCAGTGTAACTTTAGCATCTACAGCAGTCAGAAATAGAAACAAAAATTATTAATACAGGCTAATTTCATATATAAAACACACATGCATTACAAAGTCTTTCAAAACTGAAACTAATTTCAGGACTTGCCTGGCTGTCCAGTGGTTTGGAGTAGGTGTTTCCATTGCAGGGAATGCGGGTTTGATCCCTTGTTAGGGAATAAAGGTCTTGTGTGAAGTGTGTCACAGACAAAAAAAAAAAGAATAAATTAAACAAAACTGAAATGACAACACATTTGAAGAAAGACATCGTGACTAAGTAAGATTATTATTCTTAAAATTGGCTCTATTCATTAAAAACCTGGTAGCTTTAGAATTTCCTTACAGGAGAGGATCACATTTCAATAGGAAGCTGTTAAAAGCACCACCAGAGGTAATTCTGGTTGATGAGACTGTGAAGGGATTGAAGATTTCCCAAGCCTCTGTCGGAATAGCAATTTCTTTCTTCTTCTTCTTCTTCTCTTTTTTTCTCTTCTCTTTCCTTTCTTCTTCTTTAGCTCTTTTTTTTTTTTTTTAAAGAATTCATCACTCTGAGATTACAACAGCAATTCTGTGGCTAGATTAAGTAACTTGGAAAAAAAGCAAGGAGATAAATGGAATTGTAAGATAGTAAACATAGCCTTTCTCTAGAACCAATCTGCCCTACAGATATGTATTAGAAAAAGGAGTAGACACAATTCACTATATAATGTGTTATCAATAGCAGAGGAATACCTTCCTGTTTTTGAAAAATAAAATAAAGATAAAATGAGCACAATGCTGTACATGAAATAGACCTACATGAAAAAAGAATACCAATATTATTCAGTTAGGAACTGATCAGGCTTTAATTTGAGACTCATATACTCTTCTATTGTAAGGATACAGAGATATAGGAGTCACTTTGGAGAAAAAACAAAGTTAAAATAATAGAAAGTAAATTTAATGAGGCATTCATAAGAAATAGGACGTTTATTATTTAGCAAGGAGTAATGGCGGGGGTAAATATTTTCAAATGTCCTTATCAGTTTGATTTTGAGAAATTTATGGCCACTATTAAAAAAAAAAAAAAAACCTGCTGCAAATAGTAATTTACTATAACGAAAGTGGAACTGTGACAGATTTTATTCTCTTGGGCTCCAAAATCACTGTGAATGGTGACTGCATCCATGAAATTGAAATACCCTTGCTCCTTGGAATGAAAGCTATGACAAACCTAGACAGCATATTAAAAAGCAGAGACATCACTTTGCTAATAAAGGTCTGTATAGTCAAAGTTATGGTTTTCCCAGTCACGTATAGATGTGAGAGTTGGACCATAAAGGCTGAGTGTTGAAGAATTGATGCTTTCGAACTGTGGTGCTGGAGAAGACTCTTAAGAGTCCCTTGGAATGCCTAAGAGATCAAGCCTATCAGTCCTAAAGGAAATAAACCATGAATACTTTGGCTACCTGATGTGAAGAGCCAACTCATTTGGCTACCCTGATGCTGAGAAAGATTGAAGGCAGGAGAAGAAGGGGAAAACAAAATATGAGATGTTTGGATGGCATCACCAATTCAATAGACATAAGTCTGAGCAAACTCCAAGAGTTAGCGAAGGACAGGGAAGCCTGGAGTGCTGCAGTCCATGGGAGTGGCAGAGAGTCAGATAGGACTTATCAACTAAACAACAACAAAGTAATAACTATAAAGAGTGTACTTGTGTAATGGGCACATATGAAGATCAGTTGAAAAGTATCAACTTTGAGTAGTTCATTTGTAGACTGCATGAATTCATGGCCCCAGAAATGGCAAAATCTCTAGAAGTTCCTTCTGAAAAACAAACAAACAAACACGCCATGCCCCTCTTACTTCTATAAAGAGTGGTAGGGTTCATTTCAGCTTCATATTTTTGAGCTTATTTTTTCTCCTATCTATATCACATTTATCATGAAACCTTTTTGAATTTTCAAATCCCCTTTTGCTTTACAGAATTTTTGTTGTTTTCTGTCAAACCTCATCATGAATTAGCCGTAGGTATAGATATATCCCCTTCCTTTGGAACCTCCCTCCCATCTCCACTCCATCTCACCCCTCTAGGTTGATACAGAGCCCCTGTTTGAGTTTCCTGTGCTGTACAGCAAATTCCCATTGGCTATCTATTTCACACATGGTGTTGGAGAAGACTCTTGAGAGTCCCTTGGATTGCAAGGAGATCCAATCAGTCCATTCCGAAGGAGATCAGCCCTGGGATTTCTTTGGAAGGAATGATGCTAAAGCTGAAACTCCAGTACTTTGGCCACCTCATGCGAAGAGTTGACTCATTGGAAAAGACTTTGATGCTGGGAAGGATTGGGGGCAGGAGGAGAAGGGGACGACAGGGGATGAGATGGCTAGATGGCATCACTGACTCAATGCACGTGGGTCTGAATGAACTCCAGGAGATGGTGATGGAGAGGGAGGCCTGGCGTGCTGCAATTCATGGGGTCGCAAAGAGCCGGGCATGACTGAGCAACTGAACTGAACTGAATGTAAGTTTCCATGTTACTCTTTCCATACATCTCACCCTCTCCTCCCCTCTCCCCATGTCCATAAATCTATTTTCTATGCCTGTTTCTCCATTGTCACCCTGTAAATAAATTCTTCAGTACATTTTTCTAGATTCTGTGTATGTGTGTTAGAATACGATATTTATCTTTCTCTTTCTGACTCATTTCACTCTGTATAATAGGTTTCCTAAGTTCATCCACTTCATCAGAACTGACTCAGATGTGTGCCTTTTTATGGCTGAGTAATAGTCTATTGCAGAGAAGGCAATGGCACTCACTCCAGTACTCTTTCTTGGAAAATCCCATGGACAGAGGAGCCTGGTAGGCTGCAGTCCATGGGGTCGCTAAGGGTCGGACACGAATGAGCGACTTCACTCTCACCTTTCACTTTCATGCACTGGAGAAGGAAATGGCAACCCACTCCAGTGTTCTTGCCTGGAAAATCCCTGGGACAGGAGAGCCTGGTGGGCTGCTGTCTATGGGGTCACACTGAGTCGGACACGACTGAAGTGACTTAGCAGTAGCAGCAATAGTCTATTGTGTATATGTACCACAACTTTTTATCCATTCATCTGTTGGTGGACATCTAGGTTACTTCCATGTTCTAGATATTGTAAATAATGATGCAGCGAACAATGAGATACATGTGTCTTTTTCAGTTTTGGTTCCCTCAGGGTATATGCCTAGGAGTGGGATTGCTGGATCGTATGGTGGTTCTATTCCTAGTTTTTTAAGGAACCTCTAAACCGTCTTCCATAATGGCTGTATCATTTACATTCCCACCAACAGTGCAAGAGCATTCCCTTTTCTCCACACCCTATCCAGTATTTATTGTTTGTAGACTTTTTGATGATGACCATTCTGAATGGTGTGAAATGATATTTCATTGTGGTTTTGATTTGCATTTCTCTAATTATGAGTTATGTTGAGCATATTTTCATGTCTTTGTAAGCCATCTGTATGTCTTCTTTGGAGAAATGCCTATTTAGGTCTTTTTCCCACTTTTTGATTGGGCCATTTGTTTTTCTGGCATTCTGGCATTGAGTTGTATGAGCTACTTGTATATTTTGGAAATTAATCCTTTGTTAGTTGTTTCATTTGCTATTATTTTCTCCCATTCTGAGGGTTGTCTTTTCACCTTGCCTTTAGTTTCCTTTGCTGTGCAAAAGCTTTTAAGTTTAACCAGGTCCCACTTGTTTACTTTTTTTTTTTTTTTAAATTATTTCCATTACTCTAGGAGGTGGGTCATAGAGTACCTTGCTCTGATTTATGTCATCGAGTGTTCAGCCCATGTTTTCCTAGTCCTCTCACTTCACCAATGAACAAAAAGGTGGAACAAATTTAGGAAAATAAGAATTATCAATTTTTCTCTTAAATAGGTAGTTTGGAGGAAAGAATGTACCCTGGTTATATCAAACAATTATATAGCTGTGAAGATTTAATGCATGGGGACTATTTTTCCACTTTCTCTCTTTTATATTTTAAAATTCTATTTTGGTAGATAAAGCTGCACCTGTTGTTGATTATGGGTATCTGGACACATGGAAAATTGCAATGAGACATAAATCTGTAAGAAAGACCTTGTGTTTTGTTATTACAAACTGACACTTTCCATTATGGGACACCCAAACACTGCCACTTCTGTCTAACCTTCTAGGTAATGGAATTTCATGGCTGTTTAAACTTTTAAAGAAATATGAAGACTCTTTTGATTATATTTCTATGCCTTTGTAAATCATACATTACTAGTATTAACTTACAAGAATGTGCTTCTTTAAGCTCCATTGCTTGTACCAAATAATAAGTGGTTAATACCAATTTGCTGTTACTTATTCTTTAAAAGTGGTAAAATTAAAGGACCTAATTCCCAGCTATAATTAAGTTCTACCTTCCTCATTTCTTTCTAGGTATATCTTTGGGAGAATTCCTCAGCTGATTTGAATCAGGGTAAAAATCTGGGAGAAATACAGAAAAATGTTTGAAGTTATTGAAATTGTCTAGTGATATATGATAGTTTTTTTTTTCATTGAGTATGAAAATTAATTTTATGCCTTTCTTCTAGAGCAGGCCTTTTCCCACTTGAATATAGCACAGGTCACCTGGGAATCTTTTGAAAATTCAGGTTCTGATTCAGGAAATCCAAGATGGGACCTGAAATTCTACATATCTAACAAGTGCTAAGTCATGCTCATGGTACTGGTCAATGGACCAGATATTAGTAGCAAAAGCAGAAGGTAGATGTAACCTAGGCTCCACGGAGGAGTCTCATGGTTTGCTTGAACAGTATGATGATGTGAAAAGTTTATATGTGTGTGTGTGCACACAGTATGTTTTCAAATGAAAGAAACTGTAAAAGTTTTATCACGTTTTCAAGATCCATGTGACCTACATCTCTAAGGTCTTGATTAGTATTTCCTTGGTATGTTTCTTATAAATGTTAGTCCTATAAGATAATCACTGAAAAATGAATAAGTTTGGAATATTCCATATATTTTATCTCACTTTTGTGTATTTAAATATTAATATAGTAAGTACTTCAGGAAATCCTAGAGTTGTTTGACCTATTTAACTTTCTTTAACCTTGGCATTACTTAAACTATTTAGTAATGGAATTCATTCTTTTTCTCAAGTTTTACCAAATAATATTCCATAAGCAATAAATGATATTGGCTTGCATTAAACGAGGATTGGCATATAAATCTCCGACTTCCTTTCCACTGTTTTCTTTTGTCCTGATTCCATTTGATTCACATTTGTTCAGATGAACAATCCAGTAACCTGACCTCTTCATTTCCACTGATTTTTTCTCTTCAGTATTATTAGAGCTACCCATTCCAGTAATCAGTCTGAAACTTGATGACTCCATATTGTTTAACATTAGTCTCAACCTTTGCCCTTGGCTGGGACTTGTTATCCAGCTACTTGTCTGACATCTTCGCTTACTGGCATGTATGTATGAACATTTCAGAATTAACATGATCAAACAAGAACTCCTGATTTCCTACTCCTTTGCCAGTCTTATTCATTTCATTTAGTAGTACTTAGGCCAAGCCAGCAAATAGAAAATGGAGTAAATATATGGGTAGAAGTAATTAATCCTGATTAACAGGAAGGTAGGGCTATGTGCCACATTTGGGGCAGAGAATGTTTGTATGTTTGAAATTTTTAAGATGTCTTGATGTCTCTGGGTATTTTCATACCAAGATTTAATTTTTAAAAATAGACAAATACAAATAGTTGTGACCTGGGGAGGTAGGGTAAGCAAATGTGTGGATGTCTCAGGGATGAGTCAGGATCCTCTCACCATGCATGCTGCTTTGATTAGCAGAGACGCTGGCTAAGGATTAGGAGAAAATAGAATAAGTCATGATAGAGACAACGGTCAACCTTCGTTACAGCCTCAAAAGCAACTCCATTAGTGCAGGCTGTAATTCATCTCACTAACTCTTTACATGTGAGTTACCCAGGGAACCAGGGTACTAGGAGAAGCCATCCCCAGATATAGTGAACTTACTGTGAGAAACAAGTAAACCTAAGTGTTATTAGGTGTAGACTGTAGTAGGTCCTATAGTTCTCCATCGTCTTTAGGAACTCTGCAGCAGTCCCCCAGCCACTAGGAATATCAGTTGCCAGTGACTCATGCTTGTGTCCCCCACCTGGAACTCACCTTTCACTGCAGAAAACTACCTTTCCCAAAGTTATGCTGCCTCTCAAGTGGTGACCTGTAGTCAGTGACTGAATGATATTTATATGAGGATGTATATATTAATTCCTTGCCTCAATTTGGGAGAATTCTAATAGGCTCCAGAGTGCTTTGAGTATCATTTGAGAGCTCAGTGGGTCAACTTGTCCTTTTGTAGAGTTCTACTTTCCTCGTTTCTTTCTAGGTGTATCTTTGGGAGAACTCCTCAACAAATCTGCATGCAGTTTCTCAAGAACAAATCAGTTTCTGAGAATCAACTTAAGATACCTTATTTAAAATTATATAAGCCATATAATTGCATATGTAATAGGTACACACACACACATAGGCTTCCCAGATGGTACAAGTGCTGAAGAATCTGTTGTCCAATGCAGGATGTGCAAGAGATGTGGGTTGGATCCTTGAGTCAGAAAGATCCCCTGGAGGAGGAAATGGTAACTCACTCCAGTATTCGTGCATTCCCCATATTCTTTCTGTTTATTTACCTGACTTTATTTTCTTTACAGTAGTTATCATCATCAGAGATTATTGTACTTCTCCATCCCCCCATTTTTGTTTGTTTGTTTGGGGGTTTTGCTGTTGTTATTAGTCCTCTTTAATGGAATGTAGGCTTTGTTGTGTTAAGAAGTTTGTCTTTCGTGGTTAGCACTCTGTCTCAAATAGCAAAATTATTCATAACTGATGATAAATCTTGTAAATTCTTGTTAAATGAATTTGTTAGGGCTGTATTTATATAAAAATCACCCCAGAGTAATGATTACATTCATAATTATTTTATAACTATAGAAAAAAATATTTTAAAATCACAGCAGGATCCTCTATGATCCACCTCCCAGAATTCTGGAATAAAAGCAAAAATAAACAAATGGGGTCCAATTAAAATTAAAAGCTTCTGCACAACAAAGGAAAATATAAGCAAGGTGAAAAGACAGCCTTCTGAATGGGAGAAAATAATGGCAAATGAAGCAACTGACAAACAAGTAATCTCAAAAATATATAAGCAACTTATGCAGCTCAATTCCAGAAAAATAAACGACCCAATCAAAAAATGGGCCAAAGAACTAAATAGACATTTCTCCAAAGAAGACATACGGATGGCTAACAAACACATGAAAAGATGTTCAGCATCACTCATTATTAGAGAAATGCAAATCAAAACCACAATGAGGTACCACTTCACACAGTCAGAATGGCTGCGATCCAAAAATCTGCAAGCAATAAATGCTGGAGAGGGTGTGGAGAAAAGGGAACCCTCCTACACTGTTGGTGGGAATGCAAACTAGTACAGCCACTTTGGAGAACAGTGTGGAGATTCCTTAAAAAATTGCAAATAGAACTACCTTATGACCCAGCAATCCCACTGCTGGGCATACACACCGAGGAAACCAGAATTGAAAGAGACACATGTACCCCAATGTTCATCGCAGCACTGTTTATAATAGCCAGGAAATGGAAACAACATGGATAAGAAGGCTGTGGTACATATACTCAATGGAGTATTACTCAGCCGTTAAAAAGAATTCATTTGAATCAGTTCTGATGAGATGGATGAAACTGGAGCCGATTATACAGAGTGAAGTAAGCCAGAAAGAAAAACACCAATACAGTATACTAACACATATATATGGAATTTAGAAAGATGGCAATGACGACCCTGTATGCAAGATAGCAAAAAAGACACAGATGTGTATAACGGACTTTTGGACTCAGAGGGAGAGGGAGAGGGTGGGATGATTTGGGAGAATGGCATTCTAACATGTATACTATCATGTAAGAGTAGAATCGCCAGTCTATGTCTGACGCAGGATACAGCATGCTTGGGGCTGGTGCATGGAGATGACCCAGAGAGATGTTATGGGGAGGGAGGTGGGAGGGGGCTTCATGTTTGGGAACGCATGTAAGAATTAAAGATTTTAAAATTTAAAAAAAAAAAGATAATATAAATGATGCAAATTTTGTTTACTGATAAATGCTAGTTTTGACAAAGCAAAAGGAAAACTATAATCAAAGAAAAAAGAAAATTAAAATAATTGAATACAGGCATACTTCATTTTATTACACTTTGCAGATGTTGAGGCTTTTTGCTTTTTCTTTTATTTATGCAAATGGAAGATTTGTGGCAATCCTGCATGGAGCAGGTCTATATGTGACATTTTTCCATCATCATTTGCTCACTTTCTGTCTCTGTGTCACATTTTGGTAATTCTCACAATTTTTCAATCATTTATTATTACTATTATATTTGTTATGATGATCTGTGACTAGTAATTTTAAATGTTACTATTGTAATTGTTTTGGGGCTCCATGAACCATTTTCAAGTAAGACAGTGAATTTCAAAATCAGGGATATGTTTTTGGGCGTTGCAACTAGCCTTTTCTTCATCTCTCTTTCTCTTTCCCCTCAGAGCTCCCTAACCTCTGAGATACAATATTGAAATTAGGCCAATTAATAACCATATAATGGCTTCTATTTGAAAGGAACAGTTGTGTATCTCTCACTTTAAGTCAAAAGCTAGTAGTGATTAAGTTTAGTAAGGAAGTAATGTTATAAGCCAAAACAGATGCTGGACCTCTTACACCAAACAGCAAAGTTTGGAATGCCAAGAAAAGTTCTTGAAGGAAATGTAAAAATGCTGCTTCAGAGAACACATCAATGATAAGAAAGTAAAATAGTCTTATTACTGTTATGGAGAAAATGTGAGTGGTCTGTATAGAAGATGAAAACAGCCTGGACATTTCGCTTCAGCCAAAGTCTAATCCAGAATAACATCATAGTTCTCTTCAATTCTGTGAGAAGTGGAGAAGCTGCAGAAGAAAGGTTTGAAGCTATCAGAGGTTGATTCATGAAGTTTAAGAAAAGGAGCTATCTCCATAACATAAAAGTGTAAAGTGAAGCAGCAAGTACTGATGTAGAAGCTGCAGCAATTTACCCAGAAGATCTAGCTAAGATATTATAATAAATGAAAGTGGCTCCATAAAACAATTGATTTCTCAGGGTAGGCAATGCATCATTCTATTGGAAGAAGATGTTGTCTTGTAATTTCATACCTGGAGAGGAGAAGTCAATGCCTGATTTCAGAGTTTCAAAAGACAGGCCAGCTCTTATGTTAGGGATAAAGCATCTGTGACTAAGGTGAAGCCAAAGTACAATTCACCTTTCTGAAAATCCTAAGCCTCTTAAGAAATATGCTAAATTTAGTGGCAACCCACTCCAGTACTCTTGCCTGGAGAATCCCATGGATGGAGGAGCCTGGTGGGCTACAGTCCATGTGGTCACACAGAGTCAGACAGGACTGACTGACTTCACTTTCACTTTGCACTTTCATGCATTGGAGAAGGAAATGGCAACCCACTCCAGTATTCTTGCCTGGAGAATCTCAGGGACAGGGGAGCATGGTGGGCTGCCATCTATGGGGTTGCACAGAGTTGAGCAGCAGCAGCAGCATTCTAACTGTCTTGTATAAATGAACCAGAAATCCTTGATGACAACCCCTCTGTTTGCAATATAGTTTATGAATATTTTAAGCTCACTGTTAAGACCTACTTACAAGGAGGGGAAAAAAAGTTCTTTCATTGAAAATTCACCTGGTCACCCAGGAGCTCTGATGGAAATGTATGTTTTCATGCCTGCTAACACAGCCTCTGTTCTGCAGCCCATGAATCAAGCAGTAAATTTGACTTTCAGGCATTATCATTTAAGAAATAGATTTTTTTTAAGGCAAAAGCTGCCTTAGATTATGATTCCTCTAATGAATCTGGGCAAAGTAAATTGAAAACCTTCTGGAAAGAATTCACCATTCTAGATGCCATTAAGAACATTTGTGGTTTATGGGAAGAGGTCAAAATCCCAACATTAACAGGAGTTTGAAAGAAGTTGATTGTAACCCTCGTTGATGACTTTGAGCGCTTCAAGACTTCAGGAGGAGGAAGTAACTGCAAATGGAGTAGAAATCACAAAGAACTGGAATTAGAAATGGAGACTGGGAAGAAGTGACAGAATTGCTGCAATCTCATAATAAAATATTAACGGATGAGGAGTTACTTCTTATGGATGTGGAATAAATGATTTATTGAGATAGAATCCACTCCTTGTGAAGATGCTGTGAAGACTGTTGAAATGACAATGAAAGATTTAGAATAGTACCTAAATTTAGTTGATAAGGCAGGCTTCCCTTATTGCTCAGCTGGTAAAGTATCTGCCTGCAATGTGAGAAACCTGGGCTAGATCCCTGGGTTGGGAAGATCCCCTGGAGAAGGAAAAAGCTACCCACTCTAGTATTCTGGCCTAGAGAATTCCATGGGCTGTATAGTCCATGGGGTTTCAAAGAGTCGGACATGACTGATCAACTTTCACTTCACTTATTAGTTGATAAGACAGGGACAAAGTTTGAGAGGATTGGCTCCAATTTTGAAAGAAGTTCTACTGTGAGTAAGATCCTGTCAAACAACATCACATGTTACAGAGAAATCCTTTGTTAAGAGGAAGAGTCAATCAGTATGACAAGATTTACTCTTGTCTTATTTTAAGAAATTGATACCCTGCCCCAGATGCACACAACCTTTAGCAGCCACCACCCTGATCAGTCAGCCACCATCAACATCAAGACAAGACCTTCCATCAGCAAAAAGATAGTGACTCACTGATGGCTCAGATAATGCTTAGCATTTTTTAGCAACAAGGTATTTTAAATTAAGGTGTGTACATTGTTTTCTAGATTAAATGCTATTGCATACTTAATAGACTACAGTAGAGAGTGGAAACCTAACTTTCATATGCACTGGGCAAGGAAAACATTTGTTACTCACATTATTGCACTCTTCATTTTGTTACAGTGGTCTGAAATTGAAGCTGCAATGTCTCTGTGGTATTCCTGTATTCTCAACAGCTTCATTACAATAAACATTCAGAGAACTTAGTCTTATGCACGGCTAGTTTTACATTATTTTGCTTAATATTCTGGCTTGCGTTTTAAGACTCAATGATTTTACTTAAGGTATGTGGAAAGATTTAGCACCAGAGGGTAACTATTACTTACTAAAGGCCTACTTTTTACCAGACAAAATCTTAAGCACATAACATAAACACATCTTTTAAAATTTTCAAACATTATTTGCAAATATAGCATTATTATCTACAAATTGACAGAAGAAGAAACTGAAGCTCAGAGAAGCTAAATATTTCCTTCGGGTCACATATCCTATAAATAAGGAAATCTAAATTAATATTTTCTTCCACTTCAAAGTCAGGCAAGTCAACATGTTGTTTACGTTCACTTTCTTACATAATCTTGGTTGAAGAATGGCATGGCATCTGGCTGTCATTAATCTCCAAAATAGTGTAGAGAGAGGAGCCCAACCCCTAGGAATGATGGAACTGAATTATATTCTCATCTCTCTTTCGATTATGAACTAGGCCATCTTGGGGGATTCACCTCACCTGTCAGATCTCTATTCTCGTATTTACAGAAGAAAAAGAAAGCTCAGTTGTCTTTAGAAGTCCAACTCATCGTGAATGTTTACTGAGAGAGTAAACTTTGGGAAACACAGGCATTTTAAGGCCAACACTAGGATTAGAAGATATCTTAGAAACACAGTGCCTATTCCAGGAGCAAGAAGTGCCACTCTGGCAGATGCAATCTAATATCTGGTGATGGTAGAAAAGGGCACAAGCTGAAAATATGGGCAAATCATCTGTGGCAAGAATGTCCTGACAGAGATTAAATGTAATTATTCTAGAAGGTACAGGAAGTACAATGACAAAGAACCAAGGTACAAGTAATATGCGGAGAGGTAAAGGAAGTCATGAAAGCAGCTATCAGTACATTGGATCCTATCAGGGAACAGGAGAAAGAACCTCATCCTGGAGGAGAATCTACGAGATAAAGTCATGGGGCCAAGATGCAGAAGCCTCAGGTCTGATATCAGAGTAAGACTAGCATACTCTTGACTTGATACTCAGTTGCAAAATTAACCTTCGTTTTCCTAGAGTTAGACTTGAGTGAAAGTGGATGTGAAAGTCGCTTAGTTTTGTCCGACTCTTTGAGGCACCATGGACTATGCAGTCCATGGAATTCTTCAGGTTAGAATACTGGAGTAAGTAGCCTTTCCCTTCTCTGGGGGATTTTCCTAACCCAGATCTCCCACAATGCAGGTGGATTCTTCACCAGCTGAGCCACAAGGGAAGCCCAAGAATACTGGAGTGGTAGTCTATCCTTTCTCTAGTAGATCTTCCCAACCCAGGAATCAAAACGGGGTCTCCTGCATTGCAGGTGGATTCTTTATCAACTGAGCTATCAAGGTAGATCCCTAAAATATAGTGTTTCTGCTGGATTGAGGAATGTGGTCCTGTCTGCAGATAGAAATATTATGAAGAGCAAGCAGGTCTGGGATTTTGACTCCAGCTGAAGGATAATTATTTTCACTAAGGTTTATCCCAAGGCCAAAGTTGAGTTTTTATTTTTATTTTTTGATCTGGTTCTTTAGGCAGAGTTATCTCTAAATGTATTTACTTATAAAACTCCTCAATTGTAGCATTTTGTAATTGGGACATTCCCATTAGGAAATCTTTTTAAAAATACAAATGTATTTATCTGTATGTTCATTGCCTATTTTTAGCACTGATTATTTAATCAGAGTAGCAGGGAGAAATTCAGGCTACTGAAGGAGTGAAAACATAGGTAATGGGAAGAGAATAGAGGGAAAGATCTGGGTCCCTCAGTGTGTCCAGAGTTTGGAAGTTTCCAAGAGTAGAACTGACTAATTCAGAGCGCTCCAAAGGGCTTACTTAGGAGATTTTGTATAAATAGGCTCTTGATTTCAGATGTTACTTTGTAAAGTTTTGGAATATGACCTAATATCATTTTGGAGATAAAGCTTTCAACCTTCAGTCTTATTTTGCTATTTTTGTAAATTAATCAAATATCTCTTTGGTGACTCGACCTAGAAGACAGTGATCTATTATATGGTTATGATCTTACTGCTATCAAAGTTATCTTTTGAGTTCTTATTTCCCAAAGTGTTCACAAAGATATTCTACAGAATCAAAAGTGATGATGATATGTTATATCTTTCACACTGTACCAATATATCTAGCTGTACTATTTTATTGTAATTATATTATCTCTCCTGGTCTCTCCACAGGAACTACTAAACCTGGAAGAACCTTCAAGTTCATTCATGACCCTTTTGTACATTCCTTGTAGTGGTCAGGAAATTCTGTGTATTAATAGAATTCAGATTGAGAGGATGAAATGAGGTTAGGTGTGAGTTCACGAAGTGTATTAAGTGGGTCAGCAGCATGAAGCAAAGTTTGGGCAGCATAGATTCTCATATTCAGAACATTTCCCTTTGGCCTCTTCTCATTATTCCATGTATCTTTTTTTTTTTTTAATTTTTATTTTTACTTTCCGACTTTCCCTCGGCTTTCCTGTTTGAAGTCACTCTTGTCAGCCATGTTTCCAGATACAAGTTAACTATCTGGTACACATGAAACAGATAGATTATGCAGAAAATGTCAATAGAAGTAAATTTGATACAGTCATGATTGTTGTTTTCCAGTCAGTTGGTTTTGTCTCATTCTTTGTGATCCCATGGACCACAACACACCAGGCTTCCCTGTCTTTCACTGTCTCCTGGAGTTTGTACCAACTCATGTCCTTTGAGTCGGTGATGCCATCCAACCATCTCATCCTATGTCACCCCCTTCTCCTCCTGCACACAATCTTTCCCAGCATCAGAGTCTTTTCCAGTGAGTCAGGTCTTTGCATCAGGTGGCCAAAGTATTGGAAGTTCAGCTTCAGCATCAGTCCTTCCAATGAATATTCAGGGTTGATTTCCTTTAATACTGACTGGCTTTATCTCCTTGCTGTCCAAGCGATTCTTGAGTCTTCTCCAACACCACAGTTCAAAAGCATCAATTCTGTGGCACTCAGCCTTCTTTATGGTCCAGTTCTCACATCCATACATGACTATTGGAAAAACCTTACCTTTATCAGCAAAGGCATGTCTTTGTTTTTTAATATGCTGTCTAGGTTTGTCATAGCTTTTCTTCCAAGGAGCATCTTTTAATTCCATAGCTGAAGTCACCATCTGCACTGATTTTGGAGCCCAAGAAACTAAAGTCTATAACTATTTTCATATTTTCCCCATCTACTTGCTGTGAAGGGATGGGGCTGAATGTCATGATATTAGTTTTCTGCATGTTGAATTTTAAGACAGCTTTTTCACTCTCTTCTTTCACCTTGATCAAGAGGCTCTTTAATTCCTCTTTGCTTTCTGTCATTAGGGCGGTATCATCTGCATATCTGAGGTTATTGATATTTCCCTCTGCTGTCTTGATTTCAGCTTGTGCTTCATCCAGCTGAGCATTTCACATGATGTACTCTGCAAAGAAGTTAAATAGCAGGGTGACAGTATACAGCCTTGACATACTCCTTTACCAGTTTTGAACCAGTCATGATTAGGTTTATGAAATAATGCCAGAAATTCCATCATTTTTTTCTTTTTTGGAATGGTGTTAAAATAATGTGCTCACTTAGCAAAAGAGAAATGCCAAGGAATTCTGAGGTTATTTTGTACATTCTATTTCAACTTTAGGGTCCACTGGCAGTGTCTGTTCTTCTAATGTGTCTGCAGTGTGAGATATGTGTGTTTGTGAGCTGCTTATACAGATAAGCTATGAGGGCTTCCCTTGTAACTCAGTGGGTAAAGAATCTGCCTGCAATTCAGTAGACCTTGGTTTGATCCCCAGATCAGTAAGATTCCCCTGGATAAGGAAATGGCAGCTCACTCCAGTATTCTTGCCTGGAGAATCCCATGGACAGAGGAGCCTTCAGGGCTACAGTCCATGGGGTAGCAAGAGTTGGGCATGGCTTGGAGACAAAACCCCCACCTATATAAATAAGGAGTAGTGAGGTTAACTCTCTGAAAAATATCTCCCCATTCCAGTCTGAGAGTTCTACATTTATTTTCAGTGAAGTTCCTTTAAAAAGTTTAATGTACTCATGAAACATCTGAATTACAATGATTGACATTTTCCTTTGAATTTCTTTAATACAAATGTTGATTGCCAAGGTCATTTTTACTAAAAAACAAGAGTATTGTTGAAAGAATAAATGGGGAATGGAAGCTTCTAATTTAGGACTGAAAGATGACATGTACTGGGTTGGCCAAAATTTGTCTGAGGTTTTATGGAAAAACTCAAATAAACTTTATGGCCAACCCTATACTTTATCTAGAGAAAGAAATGGTTAAATGTACTATAATTTTGCATTTGAAGGGGAAAAAAAAAACCACTTGAAAGATGAGAAATATATACAAAATGAAAATTTAGAATTTGAAAGAGAATAGAACTCTAAATAATGAGTGAAAAAGTCTTTGAATATCTGAAAGTTGTTCAAGTGGTCTCTTAGCTTCAAATAAATATATGCCGAGTATCAAAGCCATAGCTAATTAAAGAAATAAGACAGTAGGACTAGTCAAATATTAGGAGTGATCAAAAAAGCTGCAATGTTCAGAGCTTCTTTAATTTATATTATTATTGATATTAATTATTCTTCCTACATCATGTGAAATTATATATAGGTCCATCCCTTTGATATGTGTATAGGCTGTCTTAAGAGTAGAGTAGTGAATAGTAGTAAATGCCACTGAAATATGGTATTTTAGATGCAGTCTAGGTAGAGTTGAGAGTCCATAATAAAAGTCCATAAAAAAAACATCTACTTCTGATTTATTGACTATACCAAGCCTTTGACTGTGTGGATCACAATAAACTGTGGAAAATTCTGAAAGAGATGGGAATACCGGACCACGTGACCTGCCTCTTGAGAAACCTACATGCAGGTCAGGGAGCAACAGTTAGATTTGGACATGGAACAACAACTAGTTCCAAATAAAAAAGGAGTACGTCAAGGCTGTATATTTCACCCTGCTTATTTAACTTATATGCAGAATACATCATGAGAAATGCTGGGCTGGAAGAAGCACAAACGGGAATCAAGATTGCCAGGAGAAATATCAATAACCTCAGATATGCAGATGACACCATCCTTATGGCAGAAAGTGAAGAAGAACTAAAAAGTCTCTTGATGAAAGTAAAGGAAGAGAGTTAAAAAGTTGGCTTAAAGCTCCACATTCTGAAAACTAAGATCATGGCATCTGGTCCCATCACTTCATGCGAAATAGATGGGAAACAGTAGAAATAATGTCAGACTTTATTTTTGGGGGCTCCAAAATCACTGCAGATGGTGATTGCAGCTATGAAATTAAGATGCTTACTCCTTGGAAGAAAAGTTATGACCAACCTAGATAGCATATTTCAAAGCAGAGACATTACTTTGCCAACAAATGTCCATCTAGTCAAGGCTATGGTTTTTTCAGTATATATGTATGGATGTGAAAGTTGGACTGTGAAGACATTGGAACACCACCTTTTACAATCTTGAAGTGTGGAAAACTTTCTTAAGCTTAACAGAATTCAGAAACATGAGAAAAAAATACTGACAGATATAAATCCAGAAAAATAAAATTTTACAAAACGAACTACACAAGTGAAAGTGTGGATAACAGACAAATATTAACAACATATTCAAAATGGCAGCTATTTATTTATTCTTTTAAACAAAATTGAAAACAAGTACACTGCAATCCAATGGAAAAATGTCAAAATGTATGGTTAATTTTCAAAATAGATTTTAAATAACAAATGCATATATATTCAGCCTCATAAGTAATGAAGTGGAAGTGTTAGTTGCTCAGTCATGTCTAACTCTTTGTGACCCCATGGACTGCCTGCCAGACTCTGTCTATGGAATTCTCCAGGCAAGAATGCTAGAATGGATTGCCATTCCCTTCTCCAGGGGATCTTCCAGACCCAGGAATTGAACCAAGGCCTCCAGCATTGCAGGCAGATACCATCTGAGCCACCAAGAAAGCCCACAAGTAATGAAATGAATGCAAATTAAAACAAAAAAATATCATTTTTCCCAACTAGACCAAGAAGATTTTGATTAAGAAGATCAAAAATATTGAGTAGAGGCAAGATGGAGATGGAATAAATGATGTTGCAAAGAATGGATATAGTACTTTTTGGAGGGTAATATAATCAAATTTGTAGGTTCAAATTGTGCATATATTTTGACTCAGAAAATCCACTTGTAAAATCCAGTCAAACACAAATGTGTGTGCATTTAATAAATATATTTACAAGTATAAAAAAAAAAAAAAAAAGAAAGCTGAGCACCGAAGAATTGATGCTTTTGAACTGTGGTGTTGGAGAAGACTCTTAAGAGTCCGTTGGACTGCAAGGAGATCCAACCAGTCCATTCTAAAGGAGATCAGTCCTGTGTGTTCTTTGGAAGAACTGATGCTAAAGCTGAAACTCCAGTACTTTATTGGTGTAGACAATACTGAAAAAGAAAACAAAATGTATGCCAACTGAGGAGAGCAAGGGTAATTATAGTCCAGCAAATTACTATGTTTCAGCTAATATTAAGCAACAACCTAGATCCCCAACCCTGCAAATAAACAGTGAAATAAAGACCATAGGTAAGAGTGAAAATTACTATTTGCAACTCAACAAACATGATTAGAAAAGGAAATAAAATAGAAAAGCAACAAAAGGAAAATTAAAGGAAAATGGAATCAGACCAGATGTTGTGAATCTGTTTTTCATGCAGAGATACTTAAAAGCAAGAAATGGCCTTCCAGGCAAGGTTGCTGAGATAATAACATTGAATTGGTTTAAGATGGTTTGATTGGATGGTCTGACAGTGGAGGTTTAGAACTGAAAGGAGAATAAGCAGTGTAGGCCAACTGAGCTCTTTGCACTTTTTAAAAAACATCTCATATCTTTATTTATGATCTTGAAGATTTTATTTTTCTGCTTTTTATTTAGACAGCATAAAAAACAGTGTGTGTTTATTTCACATTTTTATCTGTTTACCTCATTACTATCAGCAGTTTTTGCTGTCATTTTACCTTTCTTCTTCATTTTATTATCATTGATTTCATTATAGTACCTCCACTAGCTTTTCCTACTGTGATCTTTATTATATGAATGTTTATGCCATGTGCTACTGTCTTTCATCATGTTTGAATCTTGGCAAAATTTTCTTTTAACTACAGTACCTTGTAGATAGATTGAACTGGTCCCATGAAATTATTGTAATTGTTGGACATGACTGCTATCCATGCCAATTTGTACTTTGGAAGTTTCTGTATGATACAAAACTTGTTCCTGAGCACAGAAGTAGGAAAAAAAGAACTAAGTTTTTCTTATCTTTAAATAGAAAATTTTAAAATTTCTATGCCTCTTTTCCTTTATCCAATCTAAGCTGAACTAAGCTGTCCACACACAAATAACATGGATGGTACTTTACACATTGTAAAGAGGCACCTAAAAGCAATTAAATTGTGCAAAGAAAAAAAAAAAAAAAAACAATCCCTGCAATATGGGAGACCAGCATTTGATCCCTGGGTCAGGAAGATCCCCTGGAGAAGGAAATGGCAATCCACTCCAGTACTCTTTCCTGGAAAATCCCATGGAGGGAGGAGCCTGATAGGCTACAGTCCATGGGGTCCCAAAGAATTGGACACTACTGAAAGACTTCACTTTGGACTTTCAACAATAAATGAGTACTTAATGAAACAGTATTTATGAATTGGTTATATAACATAAAATTCTCCCAATAAAACACCTTTTGAATAATTTTTCATTTTTTATGTGGGTATCTTGTCATCAAACTCTCATAGTTGGAGACATTAGAGACTTGATCATACACATATCATTTTGATAGGAAAATTACTACACCTCTACTTTCACAGTCATCAAGGAACATGTAAATACACAACGAACTTAAAAAAGACCCAGACATACTCATTTTATCAGTCTGATCTCAGTGGGACAATCCATGGTATCAATATATAATGCAGTGATGTACAAACAAAAAGAAGTGCACTATAGAGAACAGAAATGTTCTAATAACTCTTACTCATGTCTACACTAATCACGTTTCTTGTAGTTATTCGTTTACATGCTTATTTCTGTCATTAGACTGTGAATTCTTTTGAAGCAAAGACAGTAACTTATTTATCTTGTCATCTCCTTTGCCTGGCAAAATATCTAGTTGTAGAAATTTTATAAGTAATCATTGTATAAAGGAATTTTTAAAATACCTGCTTACAATTATTACTGGTTTTCAGGCAGAAAGAGAGGGCAATAGTAATCCTGGAAAAATAATGGTGTTTAGGTTTATTGGGAGCATCACGTGTATGTTGACTTCAGCAATATGTAACATTAACAGTTGATGGTGTTCTTAGTTATCTACATTTTACCTATTGAGGTTTGCTCTTTAATAATATTGTTAATTAGAGAGAGCATGATTTAAAATGATAATCATTAAAATGACAAGACATATATTGTGACATATACTATTATTTGACAAAAAATAAATGCTTTACAAAAAAATAAAGATTATCCATAATGCAGCTACCTATTAGAAGTGACTGTTCAGTTCAGTTCAGTTCAGTCGCTCAGTCATGTTGCGACCCCATGAATTGCAGCACGCCAGGCCTCCCTGTCCATCACCATCTCCTGGAATTCACTCAGACTTGTGTCCATCGAGTCAGTGATGCCATCCAGCCATCTTATCCTCGGTCGTCCCCTTCTCCTGCCCCCAATCCCCCCCAGCATCAAAGTCTTTGCCAATGAGTCAACTCTTTGCATGAGGTGGCCAAAGTACTGGAGTTTCAGCTTTAGCATCATTCCTTCCAAAGAAATGTCGGCGTTTACTCTTGTCATCTCCTGTTTGACCACTTCCAATTTGCCTTGATTCATAGACCTGACATTCCAGGTTCCTATGCAATATTGCTCTTTATGGCATCAGACCTTGCTTCTATCACCCATCACAGCCACAGCTGGGTATTATTTTTGCTTTGGCTCCATCCCTTCATTCTTTCTGGATTTATTTCTCCACTCACCTCCAGTAGCATATTGGGCACCTACTGACCTGGGGAGTACCTCTTTCAGTATCCTATCATTTTGCCTTATCATACTGTTCATGGGGTTCTCAAGGCAAGAATACTGAAGTGGTTTGCCATTCCCTTCTCCAATGGACCACTTTCTGTCAGACCTCTCCACCATGACCTGCCCGTCTTGGGTTGCCCCGCGGGCATGGCTTAGTTTCATTGAGATAGACAAGGCTGTGGTCCTAGTGTGATTAGATTGACTAGATTTCTGTGAGGTAGGAGCTTGAAAATGTCTTTCCAGAGTTTTTCTGGAAAGGTTTGTAATGATAACTATATTATCAGTTCAGTTCAATCACTAAGTCGTGTCCGACCCTTTGCGACCCCATGAATCGCAGCACACCAGGCCTCCCTGTCCATCACCAACTCCCGGAGTTCACTCAGATTCATGTCCATCAAGTCTGTGATGCCATCCAGCCATCTCATCCTCTGTTGTGCCCTTCTCCTCCTGCCCCCAATCCTTCCCAGCATCAAAGTCTTTTCCAATGAGTCAATTCTTCACATGAGGTGGCCAAAGTACTGGAGTTTCAGCTTTAGCATCATTCCTTCCAAAGAAATCCCAGGGCTGATCTCCTTCAGAATGGACTGGTTGGATCTCCTTGTAGTCCAAGGGACTCTCAAGAATCTTCTCCAACACCACAGTTCAAAAGCATCAATTCTTCAGCGCTCAGCCTTCTTCACAGTCTAACTCTCACATCCATACATATATTATATGTATATAAACAAATATATAAACATGTTTCAAATCCAATACAGTATTGTAAAGTAAAACAAAGTAAAAATAAAAGTTTAAAAAAAATAGATTTAAAGCCTTATTTTCCCACTAAAATTAGCACATAAGCATCCTTTTATGCAATTTTATAAACTTCATAAATTTTTAAAACATTTCAACAAGTAAAGGTATTTATATTCACCAATGTTAAGTGTGCATTATAAAATAAACTCATTGACATTTATTTCAATCATTAACTGCAGTTTAAATTTTATACTGACATAAATTCATAAATCTACATATGTACAGGAGGGCATTTTGGTTTACTAGAAAAGGAATTTCTTTGAGAGTAATAATTTTGGGACTGTCGTTTTCTGACCTCACTCTACCAATCCACTGCATGTATCAAAGAGTAAATTCATTTCTCTAAAATGTTTAATAGCTATTCCAGTGATTTGTTGTTTGCCATTGCTAAACTGCTCATAAATATTTCTGTATCTGTCACAGAAAAGAAATTTAAAGGGCTTTTAAACCTTTTAATTAGTTAGGTTTCCATAGCATTTCTATAAACTGGGTCTATTTAGAAAGTGTTAATACATGTCATCAACTTTAGATATCACTATCATATGGATATCCAACTTATAATTAAGGTGAAAACTTTATAATCATTATGTTGAAATTTTAATTCATCTAGTTTCATTTAGAGATCTCAATACTTTTAAAATTAAGTTCTGTAAGTTGCATTGTTAATTATTTCTGCCAAATTACATCTTACCTCTTAGGAGAAAAAAAGAAAAAATCTAGATCTAACCAAAAGAAATTTTTAGTATTCTTTTAATATGTGAATAAATCATTGTTTATTCAATAAGATTTTGGATTCAGTGTATTTTTCAGAGTTAAAATAGGAAATCAAATAACAGCATATAAATACGTAATACAACAAGATAAAGAGAACTCTTTAGAGAAAAGTTATTGATACTGTTGACATTGGGAAAGAGTTCAGAGGTTAAAGGCTGGTTATGAGCTGGATCCACTACAGAAAATTCTAGATTGTATTGTAAGAACTTCATGAAGAAATTCCATGTAGCAGTAAATAATAAACACAGACTCTTTTTTACAAATAAGTTCATTTGTATCACTTTTTAAAGATTTTGCATGTAAATGCTATCATATGATATTTCTCTTTCTATGACTTACTTTACTCAGTGTGATAATCTCAAAATCCATCTATGTTGCTGCAAATTGCATTATTTCATTCTTTATAATGGCTGAGTAGTGTTCCATTGTGTATATGGACCACATCTTCTTTATTGATTTGTCTGTTGATGCACATTTAGGTTACTTCTGTGTCTTGGCTGTTGTAAATAGCACTGCAGTGAAGATTGGAGTGCATGCATCCTTTTGCATTATGTTCTTCACTGGATATATGCCCAGGAATGAGGTTGCAGGAACAGACTTATAAAAAGGAACTTACGTTTATGAAGGAATGAAATGTTGGGGAAGGGATAGTCAGAGAATTTGAGATTGACATGTACACATTGCTATTTTTTTAAAAAAATTACTGATTTATTTATTATTTTTGACTGTGCTGGATCTTTGTTGCTGCACAGGCTTTCTCTAGTTGCAGCGAGCAGGGGCTCCTCTCTAATTTCAATGTGTGGGCTTCTCATTGCGGTGGCTCTGCTGCTGCAGAGCAGAGGCTCTAGGACACACAGGCTTCGGTAGTTGTGACACGTGGGCTCAGTAGCTGTGCTTCCTGGGTTCTAGAGTATAGGTTCAGTAGTTCTGACACATGAATTTATTTGCTTTGCCATGTGGGATCTTCCTGGACCAGAGATCAAAACCGTGCCTTCTGCATTGGCAGGTGGATTCTTTATCACTGAACCACCAGGGAAGACCCATACTGCTATTTTTAAAATGGATAAGTGACAGGACCTTCTACTGTATAGCTCAGGAAATTCTGCTCAATATTCTGTAACAACCTAATTGGGAAAAGAATTTGAAAAAGAACAGATATGGATATATGTATAACTGAACCACCTTACTGTATACTTGAAACTAACACAACCTTGTTAATCAACTGTACTCCAATATAAAATAAAAAAGTTAAAAACATAGACACAGACATGTTAGAAATCTGAGTTGATATGGAGTATATTTTATTCCCTGGAAGATGGTACCTATATTTTATAAGCAGTATGTTTTCGGTGCTCAGACACTCAGTCGTGTCTGACTCTTTGTGACCCAAAGGACTGTAGCCGGCCAGGCTCCTTTGTCCATAGAATTTTCTAGATGAGAAAAGTGGAGTGAGTTGCCAATTCCTACTCTAGGGGATCTTCCCAACCCAGGACTAAACTCACATCTCTTGCAACTTGTCTACTGCATTGGCAGGGGGATTTTTACTGTTAGCACCACTTGGGAAGCATATGTTTTTGCCTTCACTTTTTCTTTTCTTTTTTTTTTTTAATTTTTATTTTTACTTTATTTTACTTTACAATACTGTATTGGTTTTGCCATACATTGACATGAATCCACCACAGGTGTACATGCGTTCCTAGCCTTCACTTTTTATCAGCCCTTATAATCTACTGTCCAATTACCTGTAGTTTTGTAGGGATTTCAATATCGTTTTAAAAAAATCATGCTGATTCAGAATATTTTGTGAATAACACCAATTTGGGGATTGGAAATCACACCTTGTATTTGCTTCTAACCTCGTGGTCTTATCCACATGCGTGGTAAATTCCATATTTTAATAGGTTCCATGAAACAGTTATTAATGACTGAGAAAGAGAATTTATTTCATGAAGTCGACTTTGTAAATTTCTGTGCATCTGAGAGCAAAATATAAGAGAAATATAAAGTTCAACCAAAGAATATTGTGACTGAGCTTAAAATAAAGGTTCTGACGAGGAAAATGAACTTCTCTAAGGTGTATATCCAATAACAGCCTTGTCCTTTTAAATTGTTACCCTCATTTTTTTTCTTTTTAATTGTAACCCCCTTTTTTTCTTTTTAATATGAAAAATGTTTTTAGAAAGTGATTGAAGCAATAAAATTACATACTTAATATTCTGGAAAAATGAGGAAAGAAAAAATACATATTATTTACATTTATCTTCGCAGGTTACAAACCACTCATTTATTAATCTTTTTTTTTCTGTATATTTGCCATTTTATGTACTTTATTCTTTGAGGTTCTGTCCCACTATATGTTTCATATACCTCAAGGAAGTCATTAAAAATAGTTCAGGATTTCTTTCCTCTGTGCCCAAAATTAAAAACTTCACAGTTAGACACCCAAGTTGTTCTGTATTTTGAACTATAAGCAAGGAATAGCACCCAAATGAGCACTGACTGTTTTCCTTAAAAGAGTATCCAGCAAGAGAGGCATCCAACTTTAGCATCCAATGTGCAGAAATTGAATGGTTTTATTGCATAATATGGGAGAATTGCTCACTACTGTCTGTTCCTGCTGACAGTCCTGATGTTCAGTCTGGTAATATCCTCAAAGCTAATTTTTTTTTAACTCAGTACTTCGATATTAGATGCTAATGTGTTCCTGGTCTATGGGAGGAGAAGCAAGGGGACAATTAAGCAAGAATTCAGTCTAGGGGGAGTCAGTGCAAGAAAGTAAGGATTGAATGAGAAAACCTAAGGTTTGGTTTACTTTTTCTGCCTATTTTGTCAAGATAAATGCAGCATAAAATGCCATAACCTGGACTTTTGCTTTGACATCAGAATAGCCAAATGACTGAGGCATTAAACTGCATTTGCTAATTTCTTCTTCTATGGCTATCTTCTCTGTTAATGTCTCTATAATGCTTTGGGTTCCCTCTTTATGGAATTCTCCAGGCAAGAGTACTAGAGCAGGTACTCTTCTCCAGGGGAGCTTCCCAACCCAGGGATCAAACCTGGGCTCCCACCTTGCAGGCAGATTCTTTACCATCTGAACCAACAGGGAAGCCAGTGTCTCTATAGAGATCCAAAATATTGAGAGCACTGGCCATGTGAGCTTTGTAGAATTAAAAGTATCCCTCTATGCTTAGATTATACTTCATTCCCAATTAGAATTAATGTGAAAACTTATTAATGCATTTAGTTATATAATAGGATAACAAACTTTTGCAACATTTTTATAAAACTTAGAAAATATTTTAAGTCTACAATTTCACCTTCCCATTGTACATTTAGGTTAGCTGAATAATATAATTATAGACTTACTATATTTTAAAGTCACATGAGAGCCTAGCATTTCTAGGACCTTAGTAAGTGAGACAAACTTGATTTTGAGTTATGGCTCAATTAATGAAACTATGAATTCTGGAAAGATGCATTTCTGCTCAAAGACTTGATTTCTTCATCTTTAAAACTGATAGGTAAGGTGGTACAGCTACTTTGGAAGGCAGTTTGGCAGTTTCTAAGAAAGCTAAAAGCATACTTAACATATGATCTAGAAATCACACTCCTTGGTAATTACCAAAATGAAATGAAAACTTACATCCATACAAAAACATGCACACAGATGTTTATAGCAGCTTTTTTTCATAATTGCTAAAACCTGGATGCAATCAAGATGTCCTTCAATAGGTGAATGAATAAATAAACTGTGGCATATCCCAGCAAAGGAATATTATCCAGTTTTAAAAAGAAATGAGCCAGCAAGCCATAGAGGAAACTTAAGTGCATATTGCTAAATGAAATAAGCTAATCTGAGAAAAATACATACTGCATGATTCCAATTATATGACATTCTGAAGAGGCAAAACTATGGAGACAGTAAAAAGATCAGTGGTTGCCAGGGGTTGGGGGGATAGGTGAATGGTTAGAGTAATTTTTAGGGCACTGCAACTGTTCTATACGATACTATGATGGTGGATATATGTCATTATACATTTGTTCAGATCCAGTTTAGTTCAATTCAGTTGCTCAGTCGTGTCCGACTCTTTGCGACCCCATGAATCGCAGCACGCCAGGCCTCCCTGTCCATCACCAACACCCAGAGTTCACTCAGACTCGCGTCCATCGAGTCAGTGATGCCATCCAGCCATCTCATCCTGGGTCATCCCCTTCTCCTCCTGCCCCCAATACCCCCCAGCATCAAAGTCTTTTCCAATGAGTCAACTCTTCACATGAGGTGGCCAAAGTACTGGAGTTTCAGCTTTAGTAGCATTCCTTCCAAAGAAATCTCCGGGTTGATCTCCTTTAGAAAGGACTGGTTGGATCTCCTTGTAGTACAAGGGACTCTCAAGAGTCTTCTCCAACACCACAGTTCAAAAGCATCAATTCTTCGGTGCTCAGCCTTCTTCACAGTCCAACTCTCACATCCATATAAGACTACTGGAAAAACCATAGCCTTGACTAGACAACCTTAGTTGGCAAAGTAATGTAAAATAACAAGCGTGAACTCTAATGTGTTGAACTATGAACATTAGGTGATAATAATGTGTCATTGTGATTCATGAACTATAAAAAATATACTACTCTGGTTGAGTATGTTGATATTGGGGAGACTGTAGATATAGGGTAAGTAGGAACTTTCATACTTCCTACTCAATGTTACTATGAATGTAAAACTTCCCTTAAGAATAAGGTTTATTAATTTTTTAAAAAATGTAAGTAAGGAATTTTATAAGAATTTAATGAAATAATGTGCATATGTTGTTTATCATGTACACATTATGGAAAACAGGCTCTCCAGAATTATTTGTTAAAAAGCACATTGGTGATCAGAGATGTTACTGTGTAAAAGCTAAGAAAGAGTTGGGGAAAGGATCAAATTTTTTTCTTAGTTGTATTCTTGGAAAGTTGGAAAATGTTCAAAACTCCTGTTACATTAATTATAGATATTTGTAATTTATGAATGATATTGAATATGTAAGATAGAACATTAATAGTTTTCTTCCAGTTTAGAAACCAAACACAGTGCTTGTTAAAGGTCTAAAGTGTACTTGGCACAGCATACTGAATGTCTGAAGAATCTTCTTTGTTAGAATTGTTGACCCAGTATTTATTTATTAACTACATTATATAGTTTACCTTAGGGTTCACTCTGTGTTATAGATTTTATGAATTTTACAAATGTAATGATGACATGTATCCATCATGACAGTATCATACAGAATAGTTTCACTATGCTGAAAATCCCCTGTGTTCCATCTATTCATTCCTCCCTTTTTTACCAATGAAACCCTGGCAATCACTGATTTTTTTTTTTTTTACTGTGTCCATAATTTTGGCCTTTTCCAATATGTCATATAGCTTAAGTACTACAGTATGTAACCTTTTCATATTGACATAATTCATTATCAATATATATTTAAATTTCCCCCATGTCTTTTTGTAGCTTGATATTGAATAGCTGATTTGTTTTCATTGCTGTTTAATATTCCACTGTGTCAATGTATAACAATTTCCTTATCCATTCTACTATTGACTGAGAATGGTTACTTGCAAGTTTTGGTAATTATAAGCCAAACTTCAATAAATATTCATGTGAAGGTTTTGTGTAAATGTAAGGAAACAGTAGAAACAGTGTCAGACTTTATTGTTTTGGGCTCCAAAATCACTGCAGATGGTGACTGCAGCCATGAAATTAAAAGACGTGTACTCCTTGGAAGATAAGTTATGATCAAACTAGATCTAGTCAAGGCTATGGTTTTTCCTGTGGTCATGTATGGATGTGAGAGTTGGACTGTGAAGAAGGCTGAGCCCCGAAGAATTGATGTGTTTGAATTGTGGTGTTGGAGAAGACTCTTGAGAGTCCCTTGGACTGCAAGGAGATCCAACCAGTCCATTCTGAAGGAGATCAACCCGGGGATTTCTTTGGAAGGAATGATGCTAAAGCTGAAACTCCAGTACTTTGGCCACCTCATGTGAAGAGTTGACTCATTGAAAAAGACTCTGATGCTGGGAGAGACTGGGGGCAGGAGGAGAAGGGGATGACCCAGGATGAGATGGCTGGATGGCATCACTGACTCGATGGACGCGAGTCTGAGAGAACTCCGGGTGTTGGTGATGGAGAGGGAGGCCTGGCGTGCTGCGATTCATGGGGTTGCAAAGAGTCAGACACGACTGAGCGACTGAACTGAGCTGAACTGAAGCTTTTAACTCATTTGAGTAAATACCAAGGAACACAACTGCTAGATCATATGTTAAGAGCTTGTTAGGTTTTATTTAAGAAAAAAAAAAGTGCCAAATTGGCTTTCAAAGTGGCCATACAGTTTTGCATTTCCACCAGCAACTAATGAGAGTTCCTGTTGCTCCATAATCTCTCAGTACTTGGTATCTCAGGGTTCTGAGTTTTGGTCATTCTAATAGTTGTGCGGTTTTAATTGCATATCTCACTGTTTAATTGTGGTTCCCTGATGATATGTAATGTTAAGTATATTTTCATATGCTTACTTTTCATCTGTATGTTTTCTTTGAGTGTCTGATCAGATCTTATTCTAACATTTTTAGATATTTTTGTTTTATTTTTATTGTTGAATTTTAAGAATTCATTGTAGATTTAGAATACCAGTCCTTTGGCAGATGTATTTCGCAGGGTTTTTTTTTTCCCCCCTAATCTGTGGCTTGCCTTTTCACTCACTTAACAGTACCTTTCACAGAGCAGACGTTTCAAATTTTTATTAAGTCCACTTTCTTAATTTTTCGTTCTTTCTTTCTTTCTTTTTTTTTTACCTTTGATGTAGTAATTAAAAAGTCTTTTCCAAATTCAAAGTTAACCTAGATTTTCTCCTAGGAGTTTTAAAGTTTTGCATCTTACATGTAGATTGATGATTCCACACTTAATTTATCATTCACATTTTTCCCCTGGATAGAAAAAATACTTGAAAAATTAGTAGCTACCAAGACAAAATACACAAAGTATAATTTTTCAAAGTCGAAAGCAAGATTTTTACAGATTTAAAGTGTTACAAGTCATTATTGGGAGATACAATAATGCTTGTTTAAGGAGAACTGGATAAAGAAGGAATGGCTAAATAAAATATCTTAGAGAAAAACTGGCTAATGGTCTGACACAGTAGTAAAAATGTAAATTTTAGTGTATTGTTTTCCATAAAAATCTTTCCCATCTCTATCAAAAATTTATTTGCATTCCTATGGGCCAAGAATTACTAGCTTTGCTATCTCTTAAACAAATTGACCATCTACCGAACTGTAAAATTTCCTAACCAATAGTAAATAGCGAGTGGAAGAAAGATACGCACTGCTGGAGAATTAGATATCTGCCAGGTATGCTTGGTTCACAATGTCTGAGGACAAGTACTACACTGTCTGGGGTTTGTTGAATCTGCAGAGGAATTGGGGATATGGAGATTCAGCTACAAGTTATATACAAGGTAACCCCAACATTCTTCAAGGGTCAGCAGTTGGTGAGTATACTTGTTTTATAATAAATTCTTCAGAATTCCTTTAAGTATAGTTTGGTAAAGAACTAGTTTGGGAATAGCAGTCTCTATGTTTCTTTTGATGTCAGAAGTGTGTCAAGTAAGTCTGAGCTGGTTCAAGTCCAATGAAGAATAAATGGCTTATAGTGAATATGAGCAAACTTTAAAATTTAACTCACTAATAAAGATTAACGAAACTTGATGATAACATGATAAGATGAAGGGATAATTTTGACTATTATCTTTGGGGAAGAATAAAAGACAATCGGACGTGTCTGAGCGACTTCACTTTAACTTTTCACTTTCATTGCATTGGAGAAGGAAATGGCAACCCACTCCAGTGTTCTTGCCTGGAAAATCCCACGGATGGAGGAGCCTGGTGGGCTGCCATCTATAGAGTCTCACAGAGTCGGACACAACTGAAGCGATTTAGCAGCAGCAAAAGACAATGAAAGAGAGTAATTCTTACCAGTATTTTATAATAACTATAAATTGAGCAAAATTTGTAAAATTGTAAATCAGAATATTCTAAACCTGCAACTTTTATAGTATTTTACATCAAATATAATTCAAATAAAATTTAAAAAAAAATTAGAAGGTAATTCTTTCTGGTTACTGGATTGTAAACCTTTACAGACAGGGATTTGCCTATTTATCATCCATATAATCTACAGTTTCTAACATATCATAATACTTAGTCTTAGGAAAGGAGATAGAGGAAGGTTTTAAGGATGCAGAAAAACGATGCAAAATTTCAAAAGGTTTTGCTTTTAGCTACATACATGTTCTTTATTCTCAAAATAGCACTTGCTTAAATCTTTATGTAGGATATTAGATAATTAGGAGAACAATTTTGAAGATCAAGTCTTACTAAAAACAAATTTTGTCCACCTTTAGGTAGATACACAAACAGCAATTTAACATAAACTGGTGTTTTCCATTAGTTTTTAAGCTTCATGTGTTTTTGTTAAAAGAGAAAATAAAATTATTGTGTAGTTGCCTGTGTAATGAATTTTAAATTTACAGGTATAGATCCAAGTGTAAAAAATGTTAACTTATTTTCTTATAATTAAAATTAGTTAAATCTCTGAGCTCATGTTCAATGGGTTGCTAACCTTTATCTTGCCAATATAAGAAATCTAACCTCTTTTGGCTTAAAACACAGTCTCTTTAGAATAAAAGTTTTCTCTTTATTAAAATATTCTTTTCTCTCTTCTTTTCTTCTCAGAGTTTTGTTTTACATATGCACATATCAGGGGAAGAAACAATTGGTGGTATATTATTCCCCATTCAATGGATTATAGCATAGACACTCTACCTCTTTAGGTTTTGCCATTGATTTATTCAAAGTCCAGCTTTGGGAATTAAAATAAAACAATCTTTACCCTCAATGGACATGAGTTTGAGCAAGCTCTGGGAGATGGTGAAGGACGGGGAAACCTGGTGTGCTGCAGTCCATGGGGTTGCAAAGAGTCAGACACGACTGAGCAACTGAACAACAACAACCCCTCAAATAAGCATGGCTTTAGCGAATGAAATGTGCTTCCACTTTAGGTCTGTTCTTTGGGCTATGGATTTATGCAATTCTGATTTAGAGGTTAAAAGTCAATAAATTAACTTCTTCTCACTGGATTTTGTTTGTTTCTACTCTCCCTGAGGCAAGTTATAAATTTAATTGTAGAAAACTAAAGAATTAAAAAATTGTAGAAAGCATTTATATGTATTTCAAAATTTTACTGTGGCTATACTTGCTGCAGTGACTAAAGATGGAGTCACCCAGAGAAGTCTGCAACAAATGAAATATCTTGTAGTCTAAGATCAGTTCCTTTACTGCCCTGTTTATTACTGTTTTCCAGCAAAACAGAAATCACCCTTTGCATCTCAGAATAGCTATAAAATGAGCGATAGAAATTGCTAGTAGTTAGCAATTCTATGCTCTTAAAATAATGTGCTTCAGGACATTTCATCACTCATCCCAAATCAAATGTTAAGCTGACACTCTGAAGCGATTAAGACATATCTTCAACTAATCCTTCAAAACGTATAATATAGTTGACCCTTGAAAAACATGGGTTTGAACTGCACAGGTCCACTTACACAAGGATAATTTTCAATAGTAAATATCACAGTACTACACTGTCCAGAGTTTGTTGAATCTGCAGAGGAACTGGGGATGTGGAGACTCAGCTACAAGTTATATACAAGTTAACCCCAACATTCTTCAAGGGTCAACAGTTGCTGAGTATACTTGTTTTATAATAACATTTTCTTTCTTTTAAACCTCATTGTAAAAATTATGTAACTGTTGAGTCCAGGTACACCTGTATTTGAGAAAAAAAGTAAATTTGGAGGTGGAGCTCTTAATGATTGTCATATGTCTGAAGAGCTTCCCTGGTGGTTTAGTGGTAAAGTATCTGCCTGCTAATGTAGGAGATGTATATTGGATCCCTGGGAGGTGAAGATCCCCTGAAGAAGAAAATGGTAGGCCACTCCAATATTCTTTCCTGGAAAATCCCATGGACAGAGGAGCCTGGAGGGCTTCAGTCCATGGGGTCACAAAAGTCGGACATGGCTTAGTGACTAAACAACCACAACAAAAGTGTAAATTCATTCCAACAGCAAAGACTTAAGAGATACACCAGTAGAAAGTTTTTCACAGAGTATTTGGTGTTTTATTTCCTTGCTAGAGATGTGAGGTTATAATGCTAGACCTAAAACCTTCAGCTATCATGAAGGCCTTTTTAGATACTTAAATTCACCTGAAATATGACTAGTAAAGAAATAATTGTTTTTAAGAAATTAAGTTAATGTTTAGTTTCTGTGCATGTGGGAAGTGCCCATTCTTTTTTTTTTTCCTTTTCTTTTTCTGGCACTCTATGTTTAGCCTTTCATGCAAATAATTGTTGCTGGCATTTTGTGAAACATTCAGCATAATGGGAAAGTGTCACAATAATGGAAATCTTGCAAACCTTTCTTAATATTTCTGTGCTATATTTAATATTAGTAATTCGAAAGATCATTTAGTCATCATCTCCAACGTTCTCAATATAACTGCTTCAGATAAAATCTGTTATATGCTTCCTGTCATTTCCCCTTATTTTACATTGCATATTTTCATTTAAGATTTTTATTTTCATATCTGACTCTACCTCTATAATTCTTCATCATAATTAACACCATGACTTTTGACTGTGTTGCTCAATCTAAAGCAATAACCACAGAAACTTCTATAAAGAGAAGAAAAAAAGAATCAGAAAAATTCTTATTGTATTTTTTATTCTCTGCTTAAAGTAATAAAATGATTTGTAAGTACATATCTCCTTGTTTTATAGAAAAAGTGAACATTAATCATTGTTAGTGAATATTCTTTGTGCATTTTTCCTGTGCAAAATCATAGAAAAAGAAAATAGTGCATGACAGCTATGATTTCACCTTTAATTAAACAGAAATTACTGAGTTTATTAGATCATTAATCTTCTAAGAATGAGCAATGTTTTTTCTTTCCTAAATATCTTTTCACTTTCATAGAACTGAGCAAAAAAAACTGCTCTGCAATCTAAAATCAAGCAACCATAGTGAATACAGATTAAACATTTATTGAGCACATATATACATATATATATTTTTTTTTTCCTTTAATTTTCCTGGCATACTTGGAAAGTAACAGTTTCTTAATGTGTCATTAAAGGGTGCATCTGTGGATTTCTTAAAACCGGGTAATTATTATGCCTTCCACATTTATGCTTGTACTTCAGTTCCAGGGGAAACATGATGGTGATGATACACATGTACTTTCTGTTGAGATGGGACTGTGCCTGGATTTATTATAGGCCTTAATGACACATTCATAACTGAATGCTACAAATTAGGTTGAAACTCCAGTGAATTTATAATGAAGGTTTTCAGTATTTAATCTTTTTTATTCAAATGAACTACTGCCCTTAATATGGGTTAAATTGACCAAATTTAAGGCTACAGAAATGAATCTACCAATGTTTATAACCCATAATTTAGGATTTAGACAAAATAATTTACAATCCCCAGGTGCACCTTATAAGAAGAATTCATTCATTCATTCAATAGACATTCTTATAATCCTAACAGAAGCCTTGTACTGTGCCAAGGGCTAGATACCTCAAGGAATAAGATAAAATTCCTGCACTTGTATTTATTTGCCAGTCTACTGGAGAGATAGTTTCATTTGTACATCATTAAAACACAGAAAGAAGCTCTAATGAAACATGTAAACTATTTTATGTGAAACCCAAACATCATGGAACTGAATTTGCCTGTCCTGAGGCAGAGCATTTGACTAGTCTATTGGAAGAATACTATGAGCAAACAGGCCAGAGGGGATTGGCAACTGTGATATTATGGTTTGGAATAAAAAATATGTATCAGTCAGTCTCTCCCATCAAGAAGCTTCCATAAACCTCTTATCCTTCTCCATCAGAGGGTAGACAGACTGAAGCCACAATCACAGAAAACTAGCCAATATGATCACATGGACCACAGCCTGTCTAAGTCAATGAAACTCTGAGTCATGCTCTGTAGGGCCACCCAAGACTGCTGGGTCATGGTGGAGAGGTCTGAGAAAACGTGGCCCCCTGGAGAAGGGATTGGCAAACCACTTCAGTATTCTTGCCTTGGGAACCCCATGCACAGTAGCAAAAGGCAAAAAAAATGGACACTGAAAGATGAAGGCCCAAGGTTGGTAGGTGCCCAATATGATACTGGAGATCAGTGGAGAGATAACTCCAGAAAGAATGAAGAGACAGAGCCAAAGCAAAAATAACAGCCAGCTGTGGATGTGACTGGTGATGGAAGCAAAGTCCAATGCTGTAAAAGGCAATATTGCATAGGAATTTGGAACATTAGGTCCATGAATCAAGGCAAATTGGAAATGGTCAAACAGGAGATGGCAAGAGTGAACATTGACATGTTATGAATCAGCAAACTAAAATAGACTGGAATGGGTGAATTTAACTCACATGATCCTTATATCTAGTACTGTGGATAGAATCCCTTAGTAGAAATGGAGTAGCCATCATAGTTAACAAGATTCCAAAATGCAGTAATTGGATGCAATCTCAAAAATGACAGAATGACCTCTGTTTGTTTCCAGTGTAAACCACTCAGTATCACAGTAATCCAAGCCTATGTCCTCACCAATAATGCTGAAAAAGCTGAAGTTGAATCATTCTATGAATACCTATAAGACCTTTTAGAACTAACACCCAAAAAAGATGTAATTTTCATTATAGGGAACTAGAATACAAAAGTAGGAAGTCGAGAATTACCTGGAGTAACGGGCAAATTTCTCCTTGGACAGAATGAAGCAGGGCAAAGGCTAATAGAGTTGTGCCAAAAGAAGGCACAGGTCATAACAAATACCCTCTTCCAATAACACAAGATAAGACTCTACACAAGGACATCACCAGATGGTCAATACCGAAATCAGATTGATCGTATTCTTTGCAGCCAAAGATGGAGAAGTTTTATACAGTCAGCAAAAAAAAGACCAGGAGCTGACCGTGGCTCAGATCATGAACTCCTTATTGGCAAATTCAAACTTAAATTGAGGAAAGTAGGGAAAACTAGTAGACCATTCAGATATGACCTAAATCAAATCCCTTATGACTATGCAGTGAAAGTAACAAATAGATTCAAGGGATTAGGTCTGATAGAGTGCCTGAAGAACTAATGATTAAGGTTCATGACATTGTACAGTAGGTAGTGATCAAGACCATCCCTAAGAAAAAGAAATGCAAGACAGCAAATGGTTGTCTGAGGAAGCTTTGTAAACAACTATGAAAAGAAGAGAAGCAAAAGGCAAAGGAGAAAAGGAAAGATATAACCATTTAAATGCAGAGTTCCAAAGAATAGCAAGAAGAGATAAGAAAGCCTTCCTCAGTGATCAGTGCAAAGAAATAGAGGAAAACAATAGAATGGGAAAGACTAGAGATCTCTTCAAGATTTAGAGATAACAAGGAAAGTTTTCATGCAGAAATGGGCAAATAAAGGACAGAAATTATATGGACCTAAGGAGCAGAAGTTGTTAGGAACAGGTGGAAAAAATACACGGAAGAACTATACAAAAAAGATCTTCATGACCCAGATAATCATGATGGTGTGATCACTCAGCTAGAGACAGACATCCTGGAATGTGAAGTCAAATCTGCCTTAGGAAGCATCACCAGGAACTAGGCTAGTGGAGGTGATGGAATTCCAGTTGAGCTATTTCAAATCCTAAAAGATGATGCTGTTAAAGTGCTGCACTCAATATGCCAGCAAATCTGGAAAACTCAGCAGTGGCCACAGGATTGGAAAAGGCCAGTTTTCATTCCAATCCCAAAGAAAGGCAATGCCAATGATGCTCAAACTACTGCACAATTGGACGCATCTCACATGCTAGCAAAGTAAGTCTCAAAATTCTCCAAGTCAGGCTTCAATAGTATGTGAACTGTGAATTTCCAGATGTTCAAGCTGGATTGAATAAAGGCAGAGGAACCAGAGATCAAATTGCCAAAATCCTTTGGATCATCATAAAAGCAAGATAGTTCCAGAAAAACATCTACTTCTGCTTTACTGACTATGCCAAAGCCTTTGACTGTGTAGAACACAACATTTGGTGGAAAATTCTCCAAGAGATGGGAATACAAGATGATCTACCTGACTCCTAGAAATCTGTATGCAGTCCAGGAAGTAACAGTTAGAACTGGACATGGAACAACAGATTGGTCAAATCAGGAAAGGAGTACCTCAAGGCTGTATATTGTCACCCTGCTTATTTAACTTATATGAAGAGTACATCATGCAAAATGTTGGGCTGGATGAAACACAAGCTGAAATCAAGATTTCTGGGGGGAATATCAATAACCTCAGATATGTATATGACACCACCCTTATGGCAGAAAGTGAAGAACTAAATAGCCTCTTGATGAAAGTAAAAGAAGAGAGTGAAAATGTTGGCTTAAAACTCAATATACAGAAAACTAAGATCATGGCATCTGGTCCCATCATTCATGGCAAATAGATGGGGAAGCAGTGGAAACTGTGACAGACTTTATTTTGGGGGGCTCCAAAATCACTGCAGATGGTGACTGCAGACATGAGATTAAAAGACCTCACTCCTTTAAGAAAAGTTATGGCCAACCTAGACAGCTTATTAAAAAGCAGAGACGTTACTTTGCCAACAAAAGACCATTTAGTCAAAGCTATGGTTTTTCCGGTAGTCAAGTATGGATGTGGGAGTTGGACTGTATAAAAACCTGAGCACCAAAGAATCAATGTTTTTGAACTGTGGTGTTCATGAAGACTCTTTAGAATCCTTTGGACAGGAAGAAGGTCCAACCAGTCCATCATAAAGGAAATCAATCCTGAATATTCATTGGAAGGACTGATGCTGAATCTGAAACTCCAGTATTTTGGCCACTTGATGTGAAGAACCAACTCACTGGAAAATACCCCGATTCCGGGAAAGATTGAAGGCAAGAGGAGAAGGGGATGACAGAGGATTAGATGGTTGGATGGCATCACTAACTCAATGTATATGAGTTTGAGTAAACTCCAGGAGTTGGTGATGAACAGGGAGACCTGGCATACTATAGTCCATGGGGTCACAAAGAGTTGGACAGGATGGAGAGACTGAGCTGACTGATTTGGTATTTTCCTTTTTCTGACACAAAGCTCCTAAAACCCTTGGAATGCAGAAGTGACAAGAGCAATATAGGTGTCTTTAGTTATGTTAATGAAGTTACTTTGAGGAACCCCCCAAGGATGGAGGCTGAGTGACAGGGCAACCAACCGTGTGATTAGAGGGTTTCAGTTCCTCCTCTTTAGTTCTGGGAAGGGTAAAAGGGCTGGAGGCTGAATTGATTTCCAATGGCTAATGATTTAATCAATTGAGCCTATGAAATAGAGCCTTCATAAAATCCCCAAATGATGGGGTTTAGAGAGCTTCCCAGTTGGTGAACCCTTGGAAATTTGAGGAAAGTGACGTGCCTGGAGAGGGCATGGAAACTCTGTGTCTTTCTCTATCCTTACTCTCTGCTTCTCTTCCATCTAGCCATTCCTGAGTTATAAAAGTTACATCTAGTCAGTAAAATGTTTCTCTGAGTTTTTTGAGCTACTCTAGTAAATTAGTCATGCCTGAAAAGGAGGTTGTGGGAACATCTGATTTATAGCCAGTTGGTCAGAAATACATGTAACAACCTCAACTTGGATGGGTGTCTAAAGTCTGAGGAGGGGGTCATGGGAATCTTTAGTTTGTAGCAGTTACTCAGAAGCACAGGTAAAAATCTTGGCTTATGATTGGTGTCTGTAGTAGGGGTGGAAAGTGGTAGTCTTGTGAGACTAAACCCTTAATCTGTGGAATCTGATGTTATCTCCAGATATATGTGTGTGTGTGTGTGTGTGTGTGTGTGTGTGTGTGTGTGTGTGTGTGTGTCTGTGTTAGTTGCTCAGTCGTGTCCAACTCTTTGTGACTCCAAGGGCTCTAGCACTACTATATGCCAGGCTCCTCTGTCCATGGAATTCTCCAGGCAAGAATATTGGAGTGGATTGTCATTCCCTTCTCCAGGGCATCTTCTGGACCTAGGGGTTGAACCCGGGCCTCCTGCTTTGCAGACAGATTCTTTACTGTCTGAGCCACCTAGAAGAACACATCTCCAGGTAGATAGTGTTGGAATTGAGTTAACTTCCAGATCACCCCATTGGTGTACAGAGTTGCTAGTTGGAAAAGCCTACACACACAAACACATATACAGACCCAAGTGAAACTGGGTCTAGAAACCCAAAAGAGCAGTCTTGGTCAAGGTTGTAGTATGCTCACTGGCACAGAGGCTTGAAAAATTATGGCAGGTTTGGAAAATTATAAAATAAATATAACTGAAGCATAAGAGGCATGCAGAGGAATAGTAGACATCAAGTCTTAGAAGTTCACTGGGGACCATATTCTTTGATAGCTTGGATTTTATGCTTTGCACAATAAGAGGAAGGTGTGACTCTGCAAAGAAATAGCTTTATGAATGCCTGTTTTGTGTAGCCTATCTGCAGAAAATCGACAAGTCCAGAGAGGAGAGAGAGAAAGCGAGAAAGTTAACAATATGTTCTGGAAATTACTGAGGCCTTTTTTGTTGTAGTTGTTTTCTGTGCATGTTTTGAAGTAATAGAGGCTTAAAATATTTTGGGTGGGGATTCATTTAATAAAGACAGAAACCATTCTTTTAATATCCTTTAAATTTCTTAGAAATATCATTGCCCGTGCTTGTTGATATTCCACATGTTTACTCAGCTCCACTCATTAGTTTTGTCTGGGAGCATTAATCATTTTATGGGAAAAAGAAAACCACATTGTTATACTATACTAATAACTCCCTGCTTTCTTCATGCACTAATCATGCAAAGAAGGAAGGAGAGAAAGAGGTCTGGAGCTACTCTTTAGAGTGAGCAAGTTTCTCTGGGATTCATTTTCTTCAAGTCAATCAATCTTTGTAAAGCACTCTTTATATATGAGTCTTTTCACAGTTGTAGTGAGGGTGCTGCTTTACAATATAAAATTTATATATTTCACAGTTTTCATCATTTCCTAATTTATACGATTTCTATAGTTGTATTAAATAGCTTATATCAATGAATATTAGTTGAATGGAATGCTGTAGTTTTATCTTTCTCTATATTTAGTATAGTTTCATAATCTACATAGTATTGCTTTTATTAGAATTGTGTTCCATCATTATACATTTTATTTTGGTTTAATATAGAATGTTCCCTTAATTTCCATTTATAAACCATTCAAATCTAAAATCTAATCTATTGGAATCAGAATCTAAAATCAGTTGCAATCTATAAGAATTGTTGATAAAAATGAAAAGTTTTGAATTTATAAGTTGTGCTATTTTAAAAAGGTATAAGCAGAATTGTCTGCATTTTTTCTTCTTAGTTGTCAGTGCTTTTCATTCCCAATGTGTACATGTGTGCAACCAGAAATTAACAAAATTACAGTATTGGCGCTAGTGGGAAGGAGCGCTCCTGTCAGTGCAGGAGACTTAAGAGACATGGGTTCAGGTCATGGGTTGGGAAGATCCCCTGGAGGAGGGCATGGCAATGCCCTAATATTCTTGCCTGGAGAATCCCATGGACAAAGGAGCCTGGCAAGCTACAGTCCATAGGGTCACACAGAGTTGGACAAAATTGAAGTGACATAGCACGCATGCACACACAGTATGCTAGATTTGTGTGATTAAAAAAAAAAAAAGAAAATGAAACAAACCCACTAAACTAATTTGGTCTGTTTACTTACAGAGAGCCATATCTTAGAAGATGTCAACAAATGTATCATAGCCTTGAGAGACCAGGATGCTGATAATCTAGACCGAGCTGCAGGTGCAATCAGAGGACGGGCAGCAAGAGTTGCTCACATTGTCACAGGTGAAATGGACAGTTACGAGCCAGGGGCTTACACAGAAGGTGTGATGAGAAATGTGAACTTTCTAACAAGCACTGGTAAGTCTCTGTCCTTAATAACAGTGGCTCTTTTCCTAATATTTGCGTCTACATAGCTACCAAATATTCTTACATATGGAAAGAAAATCTGAGTCTGTGCCCTTTGCTTTGAAATAGATTGCTGTTATCTGACAGGTGCTTAAATCCTATGGTCATATGACTTTAAATTTATCTCTGGGGAGTAAATATATTCATCAGAGAAAAAGAACTTTTTATAAATATATGCATTCTATAAATTACTCACAGACTTTAGCCATGTATGAACGTTTATTAATGTTAGAGCTATTAGGAGATATAATTTGGCAGATGTGATAAGTATGTTATAGTTTCCAAGCCCTCTTTTAGCTGTATGATTGGTGCCCCAGGTTTTTGTTTACTTTGCTTAAGCAGAGCAAACTTGTCCTATGTCTCCAGAGAAATGCTTTCTGCCTTATTTCCCATTCTCTGCAAAACACCATTTTGTTCTTTCACATAATCTGTGATTACTTAAGAAATATGAATCCAAGATTTTGTTTTGGTTGTGGCACCCAAGTTAATATTTTCTGAAATCAGCAAGTAAATGCTTAGTTTCTGAAGCACACGTTAAATGGCATTCTTATTTTAACAACATTAAGAAACTTACAGAAACTTCAAAGAAGCATTTGAATTCATATGAATTCAGAAACAATGGGTGCAATTTGAATGAGGACAACCAACTATTTTTATGTCATGATGGCAGTAGTTTTACTTGCAAAAAATCCCTTAGGATCTGTGAAAACCTCAGGTTGAATTTTTTTTATTAATTACTTCATAGCATGAGGTGATCATGGACCCATGATTCCTAAAATATTTGAAATTCCTTACTTAAACCATTGATTCTCCCTAGAGAATTTTCTTCATGTTAAATATAGGATGTATTAAATTTGGATGTACATACTTATTTTGTGAAAGCAGTAGAAGGAATGAAGATGGGTGATTTGGGAAAAGAGGAAGCTGCTCCTTGATAGTACTTAACAAACATAAGCTTTTCTTAACCTGCCCTAGGGATAGTTCTGAAGAACTGTACCACAAGGTAAGCTTAGTAAAGCCTGTAGGAAACTGAAGATTAGTGTTGCTCTTTTTCTAGCATGTTGATACAGAAATCATTAATGAATCTTGATGGATAATTTTCTCATTATGTCTTTGAAAATATTTCTAAAGCAATGAAACACTTAAGATATACTAAAGAAAGAGGAAGGAGGTGTATTTGCAACCCTTGGTAATGATATTTCTAATACTAATTCCTCAAAAGTCCCTGGTGTCACAAATAGGGTACACGGTAGTTGCTTTATCAATGAGGTGTGCTTAAGGATATAATTGTGTTAGAGTAGTTCAGCATCTCTTCCCTAAAATTAAATTTAACTGGTTCATTCTTATTGGTCAAAATCAAGTACAGCATTATATGATTTTTTTTTCTACCTTCTGGGAATAGAATTGTAAGTAAAAAGAAGAATGCATCAGTGGTTCCCTTTTCAGTCAAGTGAAAAATGCCATATAGGAAATTAATTAGATAAAGTCTACCAAGATTGTGTCTACATCTTGCTTCTGTTTTGTAACCATATTGATAATGTGTTGTGAACACATTCGTATATTCACAATGCCTGTCTGAGGTACTAAATTTATAGTTTCATTTTCCATAGTATAGAGTCCGTATCTGCATATGCAAAGAAGTGGAAGTGAAATTCTAGTCTCCAGAGTGTGAAATGTGTTGTGGGAACACTCATTCATAATCAATTTTTATCATCTGAAATAAAAAATGAAACAAAGTTATTCATACATTTAATTATATTTTTTTCAATACCTCTATGATTTATAATGACCTTACAAGATAACTAACCAACATGGCAGCATTATCATTCAGTCAAAAGAGTGAGAAATCCTTTTTTCTCTAATTAGTTGTGTGTAACTTTAATTGAAATTCTCCAGGTAAATTATGCCCTGTGCCCCAAATACAATAAATATAGAATAATCCTGAGTTATTCTGTGTAAGTCATATCTTCTTATTAACATAACAATATAGTTTATTACTTTCCAATTTTGTCATTTTAGTTTTTAAGATAATTTTGGCTTATCTTAAAAAGCTTCTCATTTTGGTTTTATATGTCTAATTTCAAACTTTTCTGAAAACAGCATTCCTTGAAATTTATCAAAAGCCTGCCCCACTAAAGGGAATTCTGAGCAATAAATTAGATGAAAATGCTAATTAGATCAGTTTGATCTTAACTAAAGCTGGAATATGTGAGGATTTTCTATCCCAGAGGGATATTGTCTATGAAGAATACTTCCAACTATTCTATCCTCCACAATTAAGTAACAGAAGATGTTCATCTTTGTTCACATCTGCTCATAACTTGGGCTTATTATTTATAAATAATCATCAAATTAAATAATTTGAAATGTCATGTTTTATGTTATGAAGCCTAAACAGTTCATCTTTTAGTGAGTAAATGGTCTGTATATGTAGCCTGCTTTTCCTTTCTTTCCCTTTTTATACAGTTCTCAGATCTTAACACTTTCTACTGAAAATAACTTAATAAGGAGCTATTGTGAATTGTTTTTTATTACTGAGACTTTCTTATCTTTGCACACTCTGCCTTTAAAGTGCTCACATCTATGATGAAACCTAAGCCATACTTATCTAAATCACAAAACATGTTTTTGGAACATTGTACCTTTGCTTTAATCAGACTTTGTAGCTCATTAGCACATTTTCAAGATTTGATGCTCTTCTAAATGTTTTCTCAGCATTAGAAAGCCCTGTTACATTTTAGGAATTTGCATTGTTCATAAAATCTAGCAGTTGGTTTTCAGTGAAACATAGGCAACATCTGGAGGCTGCATTTCATTCAGAGGTGGAATATTGTAATCTGCAAGAGAAATATCTTATTCTACCCAATTCTGCCCTGTTACTAAGCTCCTCTACCTGTCAGGAATTTTTTGTTAAATAACAAGCCTTCTGTATTGCAGTGTGAAAGCTTAGAAGTTACGTTTTTAACATCAATTTCAATTCTTTCACACTAGGTCGGGGAAAACCTAAACCAAGAGTGTATTATTAACATAAGATTTTTGTGAGTGACTTATGAACTATCAATTCAAAAACTGACTAGACCCAGGGCATCTCTTGCAAACACTCAAACCCCACTTCATTTCAAAGTCAGCCCTGTATGCAAGACAGGAAAAAGACACAGCGGTGTATAACGGACTTTTGGACTCAGAGGGAGAGGGAGAGGGTGGGATGATTTGGGAGAATGGCATTCTATCATGTATACTATCATGTAAAAATTGAATCGCCAGTCTATGTCTGACGCAGGATACAGCATGCTTGGGGCTGGTGCATGGGGATGACCCACAGAGATGTTATGGGGAGGGAGGTGGGAGGGGGGTTCATGTTTGGGAACACATGTAAGAATTAAAGATTTTAAAATTAAATTTAAAAAAAAATAATTAAAAAAAAAAAAAAAAACAAAGTCAGCCAGGCTCATGGACTCAGACACAACAGGCACACAAATGAACCTGACCAAGACCTCATGGTGGCATCCAACATTGGCACCTCATAGTGCTGGCAAATAAAGAGTTGCTTATCAAGTACTGCTTCAGGCCCAACTTGAATCCTTTCCCTATTAGAATGGAGAAGAGTCTTATAGCTTCAGTTTTTCTTCTTAAAGGCAAACGAGACAGTTGAAAAGAAGTCAGAGCCAATAAATATTTCCAAATTTTTGTTGTAAACTTTTCTTGTTACCAGTTTAAACAACAGATAGACTTCTAAAATGAATTTATCTAGAAAAACATTTAAAAAACTTTAATAGCAGTCAGTCATTCTTATCAATTCCCTTTCCTTTAATAGTTTTCATATACAAATAACCTGCACTGTTGGCGCCTAGTTAAAACATGCTACTTTCCTTATGTTGCATCTATGTTCTGTAAGCTTAAATGGCCATCGAATATAATGCAAAAGCTTTAGTTCCAGCAGTCTTTACCCTCTATAGTTGGGCAGAGTTTAAAAAGCAATGGGCCACATTCTAGATGTGACACAGGGAATTCTTACATGTCTAAGTAGGTTTTGACCAACAAAATTTTGTTTTCTAGTTTATATATATATATATATATTCTAATTCATACACACACGCACACACACACACACATATATAAAATGGCAATCCACTCCAGCACTCTTGCCTGGAAAATCCCATAGACGGAGGAGCCTGATAGGCTACAGTCCATGGGGTCGGACACGACTGAGCGACTTCACTTCACTTCACTTCATGTATGTATATGTCCTCCATGGTAGCCCCATTGGTAGAGAATCTACCTAGAACACAGGAGACCACCTGCCAGTGCAAGAGATGCAGGAACAATTCCTGGGTCAGAAGAGTCCCTGGAGAAGGAAATGGCTACCCATTCCAGTATTCTTGCCTGGGAAATCCCAAGGACAGAGGATCCTGGAAGGCTACAGTCCCTGGGGTCTCAAAAGTTCGATACAACTTAGTGATTAAACCACCACCACCACCACCACTCTGTTTGTATTTCCAATTTATGTGTATATTATATATTTATTTATAATTTCTAAAATTTATTTATAAAATTATTTATGAATATATATTTATATATTTCTAATTTATATATATATATATAGTTCCAATTTAATGACACACTGTAACAAATGGGAGGGTCTGGCAACATTAGAGCAGAGTTTACTACAGGAATGATAATGGCTCTAGATACTGGCTAGAGCCTAGTGGTGTCTTTCTTTTGGTTGAAACTGAGCCATAGTATTCTTAACTATCTTTCATCATGTGCTCAGACTGCTTTGCTCACTGAATTTGTCTGCCTGAATTTTTCAGACAATGAATTTACCTAAACATGAATTTCTATATTTTTATCTTCCTAGATTGGGCCAAAATCACCTTGTACTTTAGATTGGTGCTTTCACAATCTCATGGGCGTGCCAGGATTATTTCCGCCTTTAGATCTTGTTCATGCCATACCTGTCATTTTGAATATCCGTATCCCTTATTTATCATGTTAAATTTTATCCTCCTTTTAAGAAACAGCTCATACCTCCATGTCCCCTAGAAATCTTTCTTTCTTTCCTCTGAAAAAAGTGCTGTCTTGATCTCATGTGCTATAGATTTTTAAAGGACTTCCAACTCAGTTACATTGTTCCAGTCAGCCATATGTTATGAATTCTTCAAATATATTCATACAGAAATGACTTTTCTCTCTAAACAGAAGTTAAAGGATAGGAGAAAAGAAAACTTGTGTCATTTCTCTGTGCGTCTCTCCCAGAGCCTACTATATAGTGTCTTGCAGGTGGTAGATTAAAACAAAACAGAACAAAAAACTCTTGAATTGAACCTATATGCTTATGCCAATTCTGTTCTAGCAATGAAACACTTTTTTCTCCTCTGTTGCCCCTCAAAACTTATAATTATTCTGTGTAACTTTCTCAAATGCCACCACCTTTGCACAGGAGCTTCTCATTCCCTTTCAGTTAGAATTAATTGCTCCATTATCTGTGTTACCATGCATGAGCCTATCCTCTAGTTAATGCTTATTTCACGTTGCCTTGTATCATAATCAGCCATTTACATACAAGTTGCTCCCACTAGATTGTAACATCCTTAAAGACAGGTACCACACTATTTATTTTTATATTTCCCTATTGGAAACGTAAAAGCACCCAAGTTCTTCTCCCAATTTGAAATTTAAAATTCACTACAAGATGATATACTATGATACATTCTACTACAGTTAAGCAAGCGAACAAGTTATCTCAATTTGTGGGAAAAAGCAAAACTCAAAAGCAGTGGACTTTGTCAAAGGCTGGAGCAGAGAAAAGATCAGGGAAGTCATTGGTTACTGTCCAGAGTCATATATTAGGTATTTTCAGAGAACTTGGGGTCAGATTCTTAAAAGGTTCTTTAGCAAGCTTTTGGGAGAAGGCGATGGCACCCCACTCCAGTACTCTTGCCTGGAGAATTCCATGGACGGAGGAACCTGGTGGGCTGCAGTTCATGGACTCGCTAAGAGTCGGACACGACTGAGAGACTTCACTTTCAGTTTTCACTTTCATGCATTGGAGAAGGAAATGGCAACCCACTCCAGTATTCTTGCCTGGAGAATCCCAGGGATGGGGGAGCCTGGTGGGCTTCTGTCTATGGGATCACACAGAGTCAAACATGACTGAAATGACTTAGCATCAGCAGCAGCAAGCTTTTGAACAAGGGATCGTGACTTTTGTGTACTCAATTACTTACCAGAACCATCTTTGAATTGCATTTTTTGAAAGATCCCACTGAACCTAACTTCGCTAATAGTTCCAGCAAATCCCTGTAAAGGGTAGCTGCTGGGCCCTTGAATTCAGAAACATTTGCTGGCAAAGTGCTTCCCACAGTAGCAATCTGAGACAGGTCTCTGAATTATGTACTTTCTTACTTTTGACTTCAGCCCCAATCTGACACCCTTTAACACAGTTAGTCAGAGAACATTAAAAAGTCACTTCTGTCCACAGATCACTTGGACAATCTTGGTAACCAGTGTCTTCTTGTTGGTGATGCCAACATCAGAAGTTAAGCTACAGTTTAACTTCTTTAAAGAAGAGTGAGATCCCCTGGTCTTACAAGTGCTTCTGTTGCTGCAGGATTTTGAACTAAGATTGTGAATTGAAGAAAGCAGCCTCTAGGGCTTCTGAATGAAAAAGCTGTTTTCTGTCCAAAGAAACTTGAATTTAAATAGAACCCAGGTCTAGTGGAAGAGGCTAAGGGTACTTCCTTATCTTGCCATTTTTAGTTATTGGAAATACAAACTTGTAAAAAAAAAAAAATAAAGTGCCATAAAAACTGAAATCTCCTATGTGTACTGGGTAATGCAAAGGCTAGTTTGACCTTTTAGATACAGTTAGATACTAAGAAAGGTACAGGGCATAATCTAAAGTGTCACTATTAGTAGCATCCTTATTAATAAAAATAATACATTCTGACACATTGGAAGAAATTTTATTGTCAAGGAAGGAAATGATGTAGAAGACTTAGAGGTAGATTTCTGAAAATCATTAAAAGGGGCTGACGCATTCCCAAATCTGGAAAATGTAAAATAGGAAGCTGTGAAGCTGATACTAAATGCAGGATATATTATAAATAGAGGAAATGGATTGGTATGAGTTAAAGGGAAGGCGTTGTTGGAGAGGAAGTGAAGAATCTGGACCTGCTGTGTGGATATTCACCATGCAAAGATGTTGTAAAGTTCTTGTATCTTCTTAAACCCTAGAACTCCTATTATCAGCTACAGATGCATGTTCTCCAGGCAAATAAGACATTATCTAGTAAGAGAATTAGATCACACCTTTCTTTCTGATCCTATTTTCACATATTCTGTAAAAAAAATGAACTCAGATTTATTTTATGGGCCTTTATGTGTCAGGAATAGATAGGAAGTAAAATAACTTACATGTAAGAGGTTTAGGAATGAAGTCTCAGTTTCAGTTCTAGACTGCAAACAACAGAATCTAACTATAAACAAACACACAAGCACAGGAAGGCTAGAGAATGAGTAAACAGACAGATTGCAAGGGATGCTGCATATAGGAACCAGTTGGTCATTTCCAAGGAAGCTTTGTTTGAGCTGCCATTCCAGATCTCAGTGAACATCTAATGCCATTGTTGGCATCACTCCATGATGATGCTGGACCCCACAAATGGTACTTTCATTTGCCACCATATTCTAGATACTTCCACCACTGGAATAAATCCAGAGCTAATGCCTGCTTTTGCTTCACTGTCCCTGAATCAACTTCCTGAGCAGACACATCATATGAGCAGAATTTAAATAAAATGTCAACACATCGGTGACCAGCAAGGAAGAGAAGGGCAAGTACTGCCTCTGAGCTGTTATGGAGACAGATTCTGCCTCATGGTTAGATTCTCATACTGGCAGATTTCTCAGCACACACAAAAAAAGGCTTTGGAATCTGTGAGCTAAGGGAAGTGGGAGTGGTGAGGGGAGGAGATAAATAGCATCAACAAGGGAGTGAAAGGACCCAGAGAAGGGAAATTAATTTTACCAACATGGTTGGTCATTATCTGTATTGGGACAATGGAAATGCTTCCCCCCATGTCACCCAAACTAGAGCACTGCCTTTCATCAGCTTGTTTCCAAACCTGTTTCTTTCAGATGGCTTAGGAAAGTTGAAAAATAAGCATAAAAGAATGCTTTATGCCCTGTAGTTTTATTAAATGAGATATTATGACACCACTTTAAATCTAAGTATCTTTCAGAAACGATGTGCCTTGGAGTTTATGATGTGAATGTGATACTATAACCAAGATAGTGGCAAAATAAACATACAGGTGTCTATGAAAACTTGTGAAAAGTAGAAAAAGGACCATTCAGTGGTTCCTTTTCTTTCTTTCTTTCTTTAACAGCAATGACAAAATATTAACAGGCCTGTAATCCTATTATGTTATTATTCAAATACTGTAATACTGTACCAAACTATATCATTGTGTTTGAAATCTAAAGGGATGGGAACTTTGACTTCATTCATTTTAAGTTCCTCTGTACTAGACATTCTTTGTAATAGAGCAGACTAGTGCCTTCTAAAATCATAGCATTGAAGATGGTGGAGGAATAGGATGGGGAGACCACTTTCTATCCACAAATTCATTGAAAGGTCATTTGAACGCTGAGCAAATTCCACGAAACAACTTCTGAACGCTGGTGGAGGACACCAGGCACCCAGAAAAGCAGCCCATTGTCTTCAAAAGGAGGTAGGACAAAATATAAAAGATAAAAAGAGAGACAAAAGAGTTAGGGATGGAGACCCATCCCAGGGAGGGAGTTGTGAAGGAGGAACCAGGAAAAGTTTCCAAACACCCTCTCACCAGTAGGTCTGTGGAGAGTTTTGGAATCTCAGAGAGCAACATAAATGGAAGCGGGGAAACACACACACACACACACACACACACACACACACACACACACACACATAATGTGCCTAACCACAAATTCTATGAGAAGTAGCCCAGAGGCTCAGTCTACCACCAGCAAGTGGGGGCTGACAAGTAGGTGCCAGCTATGTTGCTTAGGGTAAGGACTGTGCTGAATGTATGAGGACAATCTGAAGGAGCTAACAGATAATAACCCAAACTATGGGATAGCCAGAGAGAGAAAAAAAAAAAAAAAAGAGAGAGAGAGAGAGAGAAACAGAGAGAGAGGGAGAAAAAGAGAATTTTCCCATGAAAAGCTCTAACCTAAAGCACTGCTAGGCCCACTCACAGAAAGAAGGACTGAGCAAATACCAGAAGAAAGCTAGCCAGCTACGGATCCCCCCACCCCCCACTGGAGGCAGAGAGGCAGACGGGCGACAGTCAGAGCCGGAGGGCAAGGGGCAATCACTGCCCAAGATACAGCATCCTCTACTGAATTGCGAGCAGGCTCATGGTTGCTAACCAAGTCTTCCTGGGATCCTGGATGATTGACATCTGCCAGGAGGGTTGCAGCCAAAGATCAGCTCTCTAGAGGAGACACACAGCACATCTGTTCAGCACTCCTGCTGTGCACCCAGGAAACTGAGCAGCTGGGGTGGGGAGGTGATAAGACACACCACCCACCTGGGGAGAGTGTGCTCCCCAAGCACCTGGTCATCTGAGCTACTTGGACCTGGGAAGGGCACAAAACTCAGGCCCAACCCAGTTGGTGCCTTTATGGAGTACCTAAGACTCTGAACCTGAGTGACTTAGACCTGGGAAGTGCACACAACCCAGGACCCACTTTCGACAGTTCCCCTGCAGAGTGACCTGGAGCCTGAGCAGTATAGACCAGGAAAGCACACACTCTGTAAGCAGGGGCAAACCCACTGTGGCCCAGACACTGCAAGCACTCCTCACACGTGCCAGTGATATTTGTTTGCAGTGTTCCTTCCTCCCCGCAGCACAACTGAACAAGTGAGCCTAAATAAGTGATCATCTTCACCCCCTTGTGTCAGGGTGGAAATTAGACACTGAAGAGACTTGCAAACAGAGGAAGCCAAAATAAACAAAGAAGAGGGAATCACTTTGGAAATGACAGGTGCAACAGATGAAAACCCTGTAGTAAGCACCAACTACACTGGAAGGGGCCTGTAGACCTTGAGAAGAAGTATAAATTGGAACAAGGAACTATCTGAAACTGAACTGACCCCACACTGCCCTCAACAGCTTCAGAGAAATTCCTAGATATATTTTACTATTATCATTTTTTAAAATTTTAATTTTTACATTGTTTATTACTCCTTTAATTTTCATTTTTATAACCTATTATTACTTTGCCAAAAAAGACCCTAATTTTAAAGCAAATTTCATATAAATTTTCCATAATTTTTGTGATTTTTTTTTTAATATTGCATTTTTGAGAGTGAGAGTTGGACTGTGAAGAAGGCTGAGCACCGAAGAATTGATGCTTTTGAACTGTGGTGTTGGAGAAGACTCTTGAGAGTCCCTGGGACTGCAAGGAGATCCAACCAGTCCATTCTGAAGGAGATCAGCCCTGGGATTTCTTTGGAAGGAATGATGCTAAAGCTGAAACTCCAGTACTTTGGCCACCTCATGCAAAGGGTTGACTCATTGGAAAAGGCTTTTATGCTGGGAGGGATTGAGGGCAGGGGGAGAAGGGGATGATAGAGGATGAGATGGCTGGATGGCATCACCGACTCAATGGACGTGAATCTGAGTGAACTCCGGGAGTTGGTGATGGACAGGGAGGCCTGGCTTGCTGTGATTCATGGGGTCGCAAAGTCGGACACGACTGAGTGACTGAACTGAACTGAATTGAACCTCTACTCTATATTTTTAATCTTTGTTTTTTGGTATTTGTTATCAATTTTTTACCTTTAAGAATCCAATATTCAGTGCCCATTTTTACTTAAGAGTGTGATTACTGGCTTGATTGCCCTCTCCCCCTTTTGACTCTCCTTTTTCTCCCCCAGGTCACCTCTATCTTTTCCCTCCCCCTTCTCTTCTCTACCCAGCTCTGTGAATCTCTTTGTGTATTCTGGGCTGTGGAGAACACTTAGGGAACTGATTACTGGCTAGATCTGTCTCTCTCCTTTTGACTCCCCCTCTTTTCCTCCTGGTCACCTCTATCTCCTTCCTCCCTCTTCTTTTCTCTGTGTAACTCTATGAACCTCTTTGGGTGTTCCAGACTGTGGAGAACACATAGGGAATTGATTACTGGCTAGATTGCTCTCTCCCCTTTTGATTCCCCCTCTTCTCCTACTGGTTACCTCTGTCTCTCTCCTTCCTCATCTCTTCTCCATGTAACTCTACAAACCTCTCTGGGTGTCCCTCACTGTGGAGAATCTTTCTCCATTAACTTAGATGTTTTATCATCAGTGCAGTATGGATGGAGAAGTCTTGAGGCTACTGTAACAATAAGACTGTAAACTAGAGACAGGAGACTTAAATCCAAAACTCGAGAACACCAGAAAACTCCTGACTCTAGGGAACATTAATCAACAAGAGCTCATCCGAAAGCCTCCATACCTACACTGAAACCAAGCTCCACCCAAAAATCAACAAATTTCAGAGCAAGACATACTAAGCTAATTGTCCAAAAATGCAGGAACATAACCCTAAGTATTAAAATAAAGGCAGCCATAAGTCACACCAAACCCATAGACACCTCAAAACTCACTACTGGACACTTCATTGCACTCCAGAGAAAAGAAATCCAGCTTCACCTGTGAGAACACTGACGCAAGCTTCCCTAACCAGGAAAACTTGACAAGCCACTTGCCCAACACCACCCACAGGGAGGAACCTCCACAATAAAGAGGAACCACAAATTTCCAGCATACAGAAAGGCCGCCCCAAACACAGCAATCTAAACAAGATGAAAAGACAGAGAAATATTCAGCAGGTAAAGGAATATGATAAATGCCAACCAAACCAAACAAAAGAGGAGGAGATAGGGGGTCTACCTGAAAAAGAATTCAAAATAATGATAAGAAAAATGATCTAAAATCTTGAAAACAAGATGTAGTTACAGATAGTCTGGAGACTAAGACTGAGAAGATGCAAGAAATGTTTAACAAGGACCTAGAAGAAATAGAAGAGTCAATCAATAATGAATAGTGCAATAACTGAGATTAAAACACTCTGGAGGGAACCAATGGTAGAATAACTGAAGCAGAAGATAGGATATATGAGGTGGAAGATAGAATGGTGGAAATAAATGAAGCAGAGAGGAAAAATATAAAAGAATTAAAAGAAATGAGGAAAACCTCAGAGACCTCTGGGACAATGTCAAACACCCCAACATTTGAATCATAGGAATCCCAGAAGAAGAAGACAAAAAGAAAGGGCATGAGAAAATACTTGAGGAGATAATAGTTGAAAACTTCCCTAAAAAGGGGAAGGAAATAGCCACCCAAGTCCAAGAATCCCAGAGAATCCCAAGAAAGATAAACCCAAGGCAAAATACCCCAGGGCACATATTAATCAAATTAACGAAGACCAAACACAAAGAGCAAATATTAAAAGCAGTGAGGGAAAAAAAAATAACGCACAAGGGGATTCCCATAAGGATAACAGCTGATCTTTCAATAGAAACTCTTCAGGCCAGAAGGGAAAGGCAGGACATACTTAAAATGATGAAAGAGAAAAACCTACAACCCAGATTACTGTACCCAGCAAGGATCTCATTCAAATATGAAGGAGAAATCAAAAACTTTACAGACAAGCAAAAGCTGAGAGAATTCAGCAACAACAAACCAGCTTGTCAACAAATGCTAAAGGATCTTCTCTAGGCAGGAAACACAGAAAAGGTGTATAAAATTGAACCTAAACCAACAAAATAAATGTCAATGGGATCATACTTATCAATAATTACCTTAAATGTAAATGAGTTGAATGCCCCAACCAAAAGACAAAGACTGGATGAATGGATACAAATACAAGACCCCTATATATGCTGTCTTCAAGAGACCCACCTCAAAACAAGGGACACATACAGACTGAAAGTGAAGGGCTGGAAAAAGATATTTCACACAAATGGAGACCAAAAATAGCAGGAGTAGCAATACTCATATCAGGTAAAATACACTGTGAAATAAAGGCTGTGTAAAGACACAAAGAAGGGCACTACATTGTGATCAAAGCATCAATACAAGAAGAAGATATAAAAATTATAAATATGTATGCACCCAACATGGAAGCACTGCAATATGTAAGACAAATGCTAACAAATATGAAAGGGGAAATTAACAATAACACAATAATAGTGGGAGACTTAATACCTCACTCACACTTATGGAAAGATCAACTAAACAGAAAATTAGCAAGGAAACACAAACTTTAAATGATACAATGGACAGTTAGAACTAATTGATATCTGTAGAACATTTCACCTCAAAACAATGAATTTCACCTTTTTCTCAAGTGCACACAGAACCTTCTCCAGGATAGATCACATCCTGGGCCATAAATCTAGCCTTGGTAAATTCAAGAAAATTGAAATAATTCCAGGCATCATTTCTGATCACAATGCAGTAAGATTAGATGTCAGCTACAGGAAACAAACTATTAAAAATACAGACATATGGAAGATAAATAACATGCTCCTGAAAAACCAACTAATCACAGAAGAAATTTAAAAAAATCAAAATATGCATTGAAACAAAGGAAAATGAAAACACAACAACCCAAAACCTATGGGATTCAGTAAAAGCAATGCTAAGGGGAAGGTTCATAGCAATACAAGCTTACCTCAAGTAACAAGAGAAAAATAAAATAAACATAAGTCTACACCTAAAGCAATTAGAAAAAGAGAAATGAAGAACATCTGAGTTAGTAGAAGGAAAGAAATCATAAAAATTAGTGCAGAAATAAATGCAAAAGAAGCAAAGGAGACCATAGCCAAAATCAACAAAGCTAAAAGCTGGTTCTTTGAGAAGATACATAAAATAGACAAACCATTAACCAGACTCATCAAGAAAAAAAGGAGAAGAATCAAATCAACAAAATAAGAAATGAAAATGGAGAAATTACAACAGACAACACAGAAATACAAAGGATCAAAAGAGACTACTATCAGCCACTAAATGCCAATAAAATGGACAACTTGGAAAAAATGGACAAATTCTTAGAAAAGAATAACCTTCCAAAACTGAACCAGGAAGAAATAGAAAATCTTAACAGACCCATCACAAGCATGGAAATCGAAACTGTAATCAGAAATCTTCCAGGAAACAAAAGCCCAGGACCAGACGGATTCATAGCTGAATTCTACCAAATATTTAGAGAAGAGCTAACACTTATCCTACTCAAACTCTTCCAGAAAATTGCAGAGGAAGGTAAACTTCCAAACTCATTCTATGAGGCTAACATCACCCTAATACCAAAACCAGACAAAGATGCCACAAAAAAAGAAAACTACAGGCCAATATAACTGATGAACATAGATGCAAAAATCCTTAACAAAATTCTGGCAAACAGAATCCAACAGCATATTAAAAAGATCATACATCATGACCAAGTGGGGTTTATCCCAGGGATGCAAGGATTATTCAATATTTGCAAATCAAACTGTGATAGACGACATTTATAAATTGAAAAACAAAACCCATATGATTATCCCAATAGACACAGAAAAAGCCATTGACAAAATTCAACATTCATTTATGATTAAAAAACCCTCCATAAAGCAGGCATAGATGGAACATACGTGAACATAATAAAAGCTATATATGATAAACCCACAGCAAACATTATACTCAATGGTGAAAAACTGAAAGCATTTCCCCTAAAATCAAGAACAAGACAAGAGTGCTCACTCTCACCACTACTACTCAACATAGTTTTGGAAGTTTTAGCCACAGAAATCAGAGGAAAAAAAGAAATAAAAGGAAACCAGATTGGAAAAGAAGTAGAACTCGCACTGTTTGCAGATGACATGATCCTCTACATAGAAAACCCTAGAGACTCCACCAGAAAATTACAAGAGCTAATCAATGAATATAGTAAAGTTGTAGGATATAAAATTAACACACAGAAATCCCTTGCATTCCTATACACTAACAATGAGAAAACAGAAAGAGAAATTAAGGAAATAATTCCATTCACTATTGCAACAAAGAGAATAAAACACTTAAGAATAAATCTACTTAAAGAAACAAAAGACCTATATATAGAAAACTATGAAACACTGATGAATGAAATCAAAGATGACACCAATAGTTGGAGAAATATGCCATGTTCATGGATTGGAAGAATCAATATAGTGAAAATAAATATACTACCCAAAGCAATCTAGAAATTCAAAGCAATCTCTATCAAGCCACCAATAGTATTTTTCAGAGAAGTAGAACAAATAATTTCACAATTTGTATGGAAATACAAAAAGCCTCAAATAGCCAAAGCAATTTTGAGAAAGAAGAATGAAACTGGAGGAATAAATCTGCATGACTTCAGACTATACTACAAAGCTACAGTCATAAAGCCAGTATAGTAATGGCACAAAGACAGAAATATAGATCACTGGAACAAAATAGAAAGCCCAGAGATAAATCCACGCACCTGTGGACAACTTATCTTTGACAAAGGAGGCAAGAATATACAATGGAGAAAAGACAATCTCTTTAACAAGTGATACTGGGAAAGCTGGTCAACCACTTGTAAATGAATGAAACTAGATCACTTTCTAACACCATACACAAAAATAAACTCAAAATGAATTAAAGATCTAAATATAAGACCAGAAACTATAAAACTCCTAGAGGAAAACATAGGCAAAACACTCTCTGATATAAATCATAGCAGGATCCTCTATGACCCACCTCCCACAGTAATGGAAATAAAAGCAAAAATAAACAAATGGGACCTAATTAAACTTAAAAGCTTTTGCACAGAGAAGGAAACTATAATCAAGGTGAAAAGATAGCCTTCAGAATGGGAGAAAATAATAGCAAAAAAAGCAACTGACAAAGAATTAATCTCAAAAATATATAAGCAGCTCCTGCAGCTCAATTCCAGAACAATAAATGACCCAATCAAAAGATGGGCCAAAGAACTAAACAGATATTTCTCCAAAGAAGACATACAGATGACTAACAAACAAATGAAAGATACTCAATATCACTCATTATCAGAGAAATGCAAATCAAAACCACAATGAGGTACCATCTCTGCCAGTCAGAATGGCTGCTATCAAAAAGCCTACAAACAATAAATGCTGGAGAGGCTGTGGAGAAAAGGGAACTCTCTTACATTTGTTGGGACTGCAAACTAGTACAGCCACTATGGAGAACAGTGTGGAGATTCCTTAAAGAACTGAAAATAAAACTGCCATATGACCCAACAATTGCACTGCTGGGCATACACACAAAGGAAACCAGAATTGAAAGAGACGTGTATCCCCATGTTCATTGCAGCACTGTTTACAGTAGCCAGGACCTGGAAGAAACCTAGATGTCCATTGACAAGACGAATGGATAAGAAAACTGTGGTACATATACACAATGGAATATTACTCAGCCATTAAGAAGAATGCATTTGAATCAGTCTTAATGAGGTGTTTGAAACTGGAGCCTATTATACAGAATGAAGTAAGTCAGAAAGAAAAACACCAAATATGTATACTAATGCATATATATGGAATTTAGAAATATGATGACAATGACCCTATATGAGAGACAGCAAAAGAGACACAGATGTAAATAACAGTCTTTTGGACTCTGTGGGAGAAGGAGAGGGTGAGATGATTTGAGAGAATAGCATTGAAACATGTATATTATCATATGTGAAACAGATCGCCAGTCCATGTTCAATGCATGAGACAGGGTGCTCGGGGGTGACGCACTGGGATGACCCTGAAGGATGGGATGGGGAGGGAGATGGGAGGGAGACTCAGAATGGGGAATACATGTACACCCATGGCTGATTCATGTTAATGTATGTCAAAACCCACTGAATATTGTAAAGTAATTAGCCTCCAATCAAAATAAATAAATTAAAAATAAATAAATAAAATCATAGCATTTGCATAGCTGCTTGAAAAAGAGAAGTGGCTTTTCAAGTCCCTAGGGCATCAGAGGCTCTGGGGTCATAAGCAGTCTTAGGTCCTTTCCAGTCTTTCTGAGGACCATGGACATCAATATATTAGAACTCCAGTAACCCCTAAAACATACCTTTATTCCACAGCACAGTTCTTAGGGAGCTTTGGCCTAGGATTTTTATCACCTAGATAATACCACAATTAAGTCTCTTTTTAATAGAATTATTGTAAAATGTTTTATAAACTGTAATGTTTATGTTTGTAAAAGTAGCCAATTTATGGTAGGGATCTCCTTTCTTCTACTCCTGAAAGTTCAACTATGAAACTCATGAAATACCTCCCTTCAGTGTTACAAGTATCTATTTCATCTATTAATAGCCCTCAGTTGTAAAGACAGGTTAATTTTGCTTTTTTAGAGATCTTTATATGCAACCTGGTAAGTCTGGTTATATAGTTATTGATATGAGCTGCTAAAACTTTTATAGACTCATCTGTAAAAGTAAATTGGATGCTCAAGGTCACTGAATCTAGAAAATAAACTGAGGTGTTGCATCTCTCAGATTTTCTTCCTCTGGCTTTGGAGAGAACATAAGCCATGTGAAGTTGAATGTATGAATTAATCTTCCTTTCTATAGGTGTTGAGTAGTTGCTATAGACAGCAGGGCTTAGGGGCTTCCTTGGTGACTCAGTGGTAAAGAATCCACCTACAATTGCAGGAAACAGAGGAGACACAGTTTTGATCCCTGGATCTGGAACATCTCCTGGAAGAGGAAGTAGTAACCCACTCCACTACTCTTGCCTGGAAAATCCCATGGACTGAGGAGCCTGGTGGGCTACAGTCCATAGTGTTGCAAAGGGTTGGACACGACTGAGTGACAGCACTCATGCACACAGCAGAGCATATCTGACAATAGTTTTAGCTATTTCATTCCCAGGCTCTCCTTCCCAGCTATCCTGCATGTTCATTTTCTGAAATTCCTCAAATGTAATTCTGGTTAGGTGGGGGTGGTCCCAATGGACATGATATTGCCAAGTTTCTGAGACAAGAATGAATGTTGTAAACAGAGGATTTTGCATTTCTAAGATGTACCGTCCCTATGTTAGTTGCTCAGTCATGTCTGATTGTGGGTAGGCATTCCATTCTCCAAGGGATTTTCCTGAGCCAGGGGGAAAATCCCTACATTGCAGGCAGGTTCTTTACCATCTGAGCCACCCAGCAAAGCCCACACAGTTCCTATAGCTATTGCCAAGGGAAGGCAAGACTGTGTTTATAATTTCAGCAGGCCGACATTTTCAAATGACTGTTATCTACAAGCTTTATTAATAGATGAGAATATTTTCACATACAGTCCATATGTTAAGCCGTTAGTCATGATTGGGTGAGTTAAAAGTTATGTCATCTCTTGGTGAAGACTGTAAACTTGGGGAATACTTAGGACTGTATATTTTAAATGATAGACACAATTAGGGTAACAGTGCTAGGAATAGAATTGAGTGAAATAAAAAAAATATCTGGAAACACTGATCATGTGTCCAATTTAACCAGCTCAGTAAGGATATAGTTTAAGAAAAATCAAAGAGATTTCGTGTGTGCTTAGTTGTTCAGTCACATATGACTCTTTGTGACCCATTGCCAGGCTCCTCTGTCCATCGTATTTTTCAGGCAAGGATACTAGAGTGATTGCCATTTCCTTCTTCAAAGGATCTTCCTAACCCAGAGATCAAGCACACTTCTTTTGTGTCTCCTGCATTGCAGATGGATTCTTTACCTGCTGAGCCACTGGGGAAGCCCAAAAGAGATTTGGGGCAAATGAAAAGTCATTGCCACCATGTGCCCATGCATATTTCTGCTGACATATATTTTCATTTCACATATTAAATTTTCAGCTCAAAGTAATTTACAACTTTATTTTTTGGTCAATTACAAAAGAAAGTATTATGGCAATGACGACCCTGTATGCAAGACAGGAAAAAAGACACAGCTGTGTATAACGGACTTTTGGACTCAGAGGGAGAGGGAGAGGGTGGGATGATTTGGGAGAATGACATTCTATCATGTATACTATCATGTAAGAATTGAATCGCCAGTCTATGTCTGACGCAGGATACAGCATGCTTGGGGCTGGTGCATGGGGATGACCCACAGAGATGTTATGGGGAGGGAGGTGGGAGGGGGGTTCATGTTTGGGAACACATGTAAGAATTAAAGATTTTTAAATTAAAAAAAAAGAAGTATTAGTACTTAACAATCCTGTACAATAGCCTAAGGATCTGGGAATTAGTTTCTTCTCCTGGAATGTATTAGTAATCCAGGAGTATCTTAGAAAATATAATATATTCTGGTAATCATCCACCATTTAATTTTACTGTCTGCCAAAATCTGTAACAGTTAAAGTTAAGTGAACAATTTATATTATAAAATTTCTCTGCTGATACAAGGATTTTTTAAAGGTATCATTTATTATAAACACTGCTGCCAGTATTTCTTTAAGCTTCTAGATATTCTAAAGTCTATTTTGATTGTAGGTTATAGTGATTTAACAGAGGTTAAAGGCACATTCTTTTATGACTTGCCTCAATATTTTGATGTAACTAGAAAGAGGAATTAGATTACTGATATTGATTTAAAAACATTTCTGAGGGAGGAAGCGGTAAGTAAGGGTACCATCTCCCCTACCTTATTTATTTTCCTTCTATCCACTACTTCTGTATGTAGTTATTGTTTCTTAATTATTTGTGTTTATTAATGTATTCATCTTATCTTCACAATTACAGTCAAATAATTTTGAGACAAGAGACTAATGGTGTGTTTTATTTTCTTTTTAATCTGTTAAAAATGTTAGCAAGAAGGCAGATTCACAAGATTTTTCTACATTACACTAGTTTTAACATCACTGTTAAAAAACAGTAAAAGGAAACAAAAAGGATTAAGCCCATAATGGCAAGTACATGAATGTTGCCTCATTAGAGAAAAATAAAATCCGGTAGATAGAAAGAAGCTGGAAACATTCAAATAGATGGAAAAGAGCAGCGAACACCTCAATCCAGAGTATGTACAGGCAGTGCAGGCAGTGACCATCAGGGAGGGAGGTTCCACCTCACATGTTGAGTCATTGAAGCCTGGAAAACAATGAAGTAAAAGTCTCACTTCCAGTGAGAACATTAATTCGAACTTAAAATACCATTTTCATCCAAAATGTGTGGCATACATTTTTGTATACATAGGAACCTAGAATATTTAAGGTTGTTATATTAAATATTCAATATATTAATATTTAATATAACAAGCCCTTTTTGAGAAATGACTTGAAAATATATTCAAACAAAACAAGGGAGGGGAAGCAGAAATAGTGGAATGTGAAGAATTCAAATAGTGAATCCAAATAAGAAATATAATGAAGAAAATGAGAAGATGGCAGACCTGTAGTAGGTCTAGAAAGCAATTGATTCAAATTAGAACAAAAAGTCAAAGGATTGCGAGAAAAAAATAATTCTAAAAGGAGCCTGGAGTACATTTAGACAAAGAGAATCATTTAATTGGTCACATGATAAAGAAAACAACACTATCTTCTCCAGAGATGCCAGTAAACTAGTTCCAGCCAGCTAGCTTAAAATATTGTGAACTTAAGTATGTCATCCCAGAGCTTTAAAACTTTGTCTGATTGTATTGCTATCAGTTTATGTTTAATTATTTGTATTTATTTATTGTTTTTGTTTGTCATGTTTTGTCATTGTTAGGAAACTAGATTTTATGTCACATGGTAATATTACCTATTACGCCTATTATGAATATGTATATATAAAACTGACATATACCCACATCTCAGTTCAGTTCAGTCGCTCAGTCGTGTCCGACTCTTTGCGACCCCATGAATCACAGCACGCTAAGCCTCCCTGTCCATCACCAACTCCCGGAGTTCACTCAGACTCGCACACGTATACATATATGAATAATTTATACCATTTATAACAGTGTTTTATACAGATATTATCTTATTATATAATGTATTATATGTAGCATTAATATAACTATATATTGGTAGTATATATGTTATGTTGCATACAAAAAGATTGTTTTATTTTTTGGCCTGTGTGTTTAATGGCCTTTATATAAAATAGAGTTACCATACAGAAACACTGGGACAGATCCATGCTTATCCCCAGGGACATCTGGAAGTCTGGTATTGGCTTTGGGTATGACAATGATGATGGACTACCTAGTAATTTATAATATAATGCATTGTCTAAAGTATGAAATCCCCCTGGTGGCACCCAGGGCCAGCTTATTTACCTTGTTTAGGGATGTATAGATTCATGGCTTACACTGATTTCACTGATTTCCTATCTTGGTTTGACTATATGACTAGTGGGGCATAAAAGACTGCTAGAATCTTTTCCGTTAACTCTCCTAAAACCACAGTTTCTTGCATTTATCTTGATGGTTCATAACCCAGAGACGAGGTGCATCCTGTGTGACTAAGAAAAGACTCTGTGTAGGCGTGCCTGCAAATCTTCCAGTCTCGGATGCTGGCTTGCAGGTTCTTTCTCCTGCTTTGCTGTTTTATCTTGAAAAGGTTTTATCTGAGTGTGTTATATAAATTTTGCAGACCCTTTAAAAGATTCAACCTTGTATAGTTGTTGCAGTCATAACTCATTTATTTACAAAAGAAATATATCTGATGATACCAAGAAGAAGAAATACTCACTCACACATCTACATTTATCATACAGAATAAGGTAATGGGCAAATAGTTATATTTGTTTTTGTTGTTAACTGATTTTTTTTTAAATGTCCTCAGTAAGCTTTCATAATTGGATATTTTGTGGCCCAAAGTATTGGATCATGCTTTTCTTCTGCAGATATCTTTCTAAGCCCTGAAACTTCAGTGGCTAAACTTTCATTTGATTTAGAATTACTGACTCTCACAACACATATCAAGAGTGAATGGACAAACATTTCTTATCAGTGCCGACTCAATCTTTTATGGCATGTTTCTTCCAATTTTGTGATCCTTCTACAAATGACCATTGCATGATTCTGCCCCCTTAAAAATTCAGAACTATAGCAATGCTTATCCTCTCTATATTAGATGTCTATTGCTAAATTTAAAAGAAAAAAAATCACCTTAAAGGTTAGCAAATTGAGACGACAAACATTTACTGCCCTCTGGTTTCTGAGATCAAGAATATGGGAGCAGCCTAGCTGGGTAGTTCTCTCTTGAGTTCTCTCACGAGGTTGCACTCTTGCTGTTGGCCTGGGCTGCCCTCATCCAAGTCCCAACTAGGGCTGGACTCACTTACATGGCTTTTGGCACGAGGCTTGTCTCTTGCCACATGGGCCTCCCCACGTGCAGCCTGAGTATTCTCCCAACATGGCTCCTGTCTCTCCTCAGAGCAGGCAATTCAAACAAGGCAGAGAATGAAGGAGAAAGGGAGACTCTAGGATGGAAGCCATTGTTTTTGTATAACCTAATTTCTGAAGCTGTCTACCAGCATTTTTGCTATATTCAATTTGTTAGAAGGGAGTTACTAAGTCCAATGGATTCCTAAATTACTTTAAAGGCAGAGTATGAATATCAGGAGCAAGATCACTGAGCCATTTTACACAACTTCTGAGTGTTTTATGTTCTTGGATATGCTCCGTCTATTTCCATGTCCATGAACAGTGGACATGGAACTGCTTTCTGGTTTAACATCTAATTTTGGAAACATAACAAAGAACCTAGCATACAGGAGACGATAAATATATACTCAGTGGATGAATATATAGTACAATGCACAGCTCACTGGGGAACTTTAACAAATTTGACAGAGCATAACAATTAGAAAAAGGAGTTTTCTCCATGGCTGAACTTCACGCTATATACTTTTATATTCTTAGAAACATAGGGGGCAGTTTCACAAATGTTCCTCTAAATATCACTTTATATGCCATGATAAGGGTGAAAAAGTATAAAATAGGGAATTTGAAAATCAAAAGTTCTTGATTTTTTTTTTTTACCATGATACAATTGCCTTTAAATTATATGGATGCTGTCTCTTCAGCTGCTGTAGGAAAAAGTGAACTAGAAGGTGTCCAGTGTTCCTATGTTCTGCCTTTGTTTTTGTTTTTAATCTAAGCTATTTGTTTGTATTCTGTATTTGATATGCACTAATAGGTTTATGATCTAGATGATTTAAAATTCTCAAAATCCTACATAAGTCCTAATCTTGATAAATTTTATTCTCCATAAATGCTTTCACTTCCATTAAAATTTTTATGACATAGGTTCATCACTTTGTATCTTTTCTTCAAATTAAAATCATTTTGAAAAGAAAACATTTGAAAAATTTAAAGTATAAGCAGCCTAAGTTATAGCAAAGGATGTTTCTGTTTAACATTTAGTAGTTCAGCCTAATTCTACTTTCTAAATATATTCATGTTTCATATTCTTGAGTAATTTGGGCTTCCCTGGTGGCTCAGATGGTAAAGAATCCACATTCAGTACAGGAGACCTGAGTTCATTCCCTGGGTTGGGAAGATCCCTTGGAGAAGAGAATGGCTACCCTCTCCAGTATTCTTGACTCTAGAATTCCTTGTACAAAGGAGCCTGGTGGGTTACAGTCTATGGAGTTGCAAAGAGTTGGACATGCCTGAGTCTTTCATTCATTCATGCTTAAGGAGTACAATGGTAGAAAACAAAACAGTGTATTTTTATACCAAAAGAAAAACAATAAAATCTAAATCATCTGATGCCTCTGAGACTATAATGAAGGCATTTATTTAAAGAAGTTTTTCTTCTTTTCAGAAATAGTAACTCTTTTAAGAGAATTAGAAAGGAATCAAGAACACCTAATAAATATGCAGAGTCATTTTAATGACAGTTTAATATGTTTAAAAGTGAAAGGCAAGTTTTAGAGCATTTCTGTACGTAAAGCCTATTCAGTTAAAAAAAAAATTCACACAAATCTCAGAACAAAGATATTTGGAGAGACTCTAAAACTTACAAATTATCAAATTAGTTTTAGATAATTTTGTGTATCATTGAGATTCTTCATGGCAGAAACTGAGCAAACTAGTGGCTTATAACTCTTTGCAAAAACAGCATAGTATCACATAAATTTCTTCTGATCAAGGGATAATAAACTTTTAATCAAAATGTGCACCTGATGCAATAATAGGATGCCATTTAAAATTTTATTAATGGAAGAAAAGGAAAGGTGAAAGAAGACTATTAAGGTAAATGATAGTAAAGAATGACAATGGTAACGATAATAAACCATGACAATGGTGAGTTTAAAATGGCCTTTAGAAACGAGCCTCCAAGACTTTTCTCCCTCTTTCTTGTAAGGTAAATGGCAGTCCAAAAAATTTAGTTTAATCTGATTTTCGATTAATCTCATATTTTAAGTCAAACTTAATGATAACTTTGTTGTTTGGCTATCATATCTGAACACTCATCTGGATTATTGTTCAATTATGGGCAACATCCATTTCCCACAGGAAAATGGGGAAGACTGCCCTTCAAAATGCTATTCCTCCTGTAATGAAGACACACAAATGATTGGATACAAAATAACCTTCTACTTGAAGTTTCCCCTGTACACAGGCAGAAACAGGAAACCCCCATTTTCAGTGTACAGCTCCTGAAGAAGTTAAAGTTGTGTGATAAGAGGATAAGGAGTTGATTCAAATTCCTTAAAAAAAAAATAAAGAAAATCCTTTACATATAAGTATAGTGTTTTAAAAATACTAAAAAATGCTGTACATATGATAAGATGATAGTGCTTATGTACAGTAAAATGATAACAGTATGGCATGTAATTAAGTCACAAGTAGGAAATCAGTTTAGTAAACCTATGCTGAGCCACACTGATGCTCAAGCACTAAACCTAACAAATACTTAATGAAGAAAACAAAAAGACATTTTTTCCTCTCTAGAAGCATAAATGTGCTCTGGTTTAATGCATAGAAAATTATAATGTAAAGTAAAACAGAAATGTATACAATATCTTGTTCTTGATATTGTCTGGGAGTGAATAGATTCAAAAATTCGGATATTCCAAATCTAGAAAATTGAGAAAACTACCCTAAAGTTAAATATTTAAGCAATCAAAAAAAGTTTTTATCAGTTCTATCACATAGCGACAGGAGATCATTAATCCCTGATATTCTCAGAAAACTATGAGACCTAATTTGGATATCACCAGCTTTTCTTATGCATCCTTATGAATTGAGAGGTTAATCAATTCTGTTTTTTTAATTAATTTATTTTTTATTGAAGGATAATTGCTTTAAGAATTTTGCTGTTTTCTGTCAAACCTCAACATGAATCAGCCATAGGTATACATATATTCCCTCCTTTTTGAAACTCTTTCCCATCTCTCACCCCATCCCACCCCTCTAGGTTGATACAGAGCCCCTGTTTGAGTTTCCTGAGCCATACAGCAAATTCCTGTTGGCTATTTTATATATGGCAATGCAAGTTTCCATGTTACACTTTCCATACATCTCACCCTCTCCTCTACCCACCCCATGTCCATAAGTCTGTTCTCTATGGCTGTTTCTCCATCTTTGTCCTGTAAATAAATTCTTCAGTACCATTTTTCTAGATTTCATATATATGCATTAGAATACAGTATTTATCTTTTCTTTCTGACTCACTTTACTCTGTATAATAGGTTCTAGGTTCATTCACCTCATTAGAACTGGCTCAAATGTGTTCCTTTTTATGGTTGAGTAATATTCCATTGTGTATATGTACTACTTCTTTATCCATTCATCTATTGATGGACATCTAGGTTGCTTCCATTTTCTAGCTATTGTAAACAGTGCTGCAATGAACAATGGCATACCTGTGTCTTTTTTCAATTTTGGTTTCCTCAGGGTATATGCCTAGGAGTGGGATTGCTAGGTCATATGGTGGGTTTTATTCCTAGTTTTTAAAGAAATCTCCATACCATCTTCCACTGTGGCTATTATCAGTTTACATTCTCACCAACAATTCAAGAGCATTCCCTTTTCTCTTCAGCATTTATTGTTTGTAGACTTTTTGAGGATGGCCATTCTGACCGGTGTGAGGTGATGTCTCATTGCGGATTTTGTTTGCATTTCTCTAATAATGAGTGATGCTGGGCATCTTTTCATGTGTTTCTTAACCATCTGTATGTCTTCTTTGGAAAAATGCCTGTTTTAGGTCTTTTTCCCACTCTTTGATTGGGTTGTTTGTTTTTCTAGTATTGAGTAGTATGAGCTGCTTGTATATTTTGGAAATTGATCCTTTGTCATTTGTTTCATTTGCTATTATTTTCTCCCATCCTGAGAGTTGTCTTTTCATCTTGCTTATAGTTTCCTTTGCTGGGCAAAAGCTTTTAAGTTTAACCAGGTCCCACTTGTTTACTTTTGTTTTTATTTCTATTACTCTAGGAGGTGGGTCATAGATTGAGTCTTCTGCCTGTGTTGTCCTTTAAGTGTTTTATAGTTTCTGGCCTTGCATTTAGGTATTTAATCCATTTTGAGTTTATCTTTGTGTGTGGTGATAGGAAGTGTTCTAATTTCATTCTTTTACATGTAGCTGTTAAGTTTTCCTAGCACTATTTATTGTAGAGGCTATCTTTGCCCCATTGTATATTCTTGCCTCCTTTGTCAAAAATAAGGTACCCATAGGTGCATGGATTTATTTTGGGGCTTTCTATCTTGTTCCATTGATCTATATTTCTGTTTTTGTGCCAGTACCATACTGGCTTGATGACTGTAGCTTTGTAGAATAATCTGAAGTCAGCAAGCTTGATTCCTCCAGCTCCATTCTTCTTTCTCAAGACTGCTTTCACTATTTAAGGTCTTTTGTTTTTCCATATGAATTGTGATTTTTTTTGTTCTAGTTCTGTGAAAAATGCCATTGATAATTTGATAGGGATCACATTGACTCTATAGACTGTGTTTAGTAGTATAGTCATTTTGACAATATTGATTCTTCCAACCCAGGAAAATGGAGTATATCTCCATCTGTTTATGTTATCCTTGATTTCTTTCATTAGTGTCTTATAATTTTCTGTGTACAGTTCATCTCCTTAGGTAAGTTTATTCCTAGATACTTAATTCTTTTTATTGCAATAACGAATAGGATTCATTCCTTAATTTCTCTTTCTGATTTTTCATTGTTCGTATATAGAAATGCAAATGATTTCTGTGTATTGATTTTGTATCCTGCAACTTAGCTAAATTCACTGATTAGCTCTAGTAATTTTCTGATACTACCTTTAGGGTTTTCTATATACAGTATCATGTCATCTGCAAACAGTGGAAGCTTTACCTCTTATTTTCTGATCTAGATTACTTTTATTTCTTTTTCTTCTCTGATTGCCCTAGCTGAGACTTCCAGAACTAGATTGAATAATAGTGGTGAAAGTGGATACCCTTGTCTTGTTCCTGAGCTTAGGGGGAATGCTTTCAGTTTTTCACCATTGAGATTAATGTTTGCTGTAGGCTTATCATATATTGCCTTTACTATGTTGAGGTAGGTTCCTTCTATGCCCCTTTTTTCAAGAGTTTTTATGATAAATGGGTGCTGAATTTTGTCAAAGGCTTTTTCTGCATCTACTGAGACAATCATATGGTTTTTAATCTTTCAATTTGTTAATATGGTGTATCACATTGATTGATTTGTGTATATTGAAGAATCCTTGCATTCCTGGGATAAACCCAGCTTGATCATGGTGTGTGAGCTTTTTAATGTGTTGCTGAATTCTGTTTGCCAATATTTTGTTGAGGATTTTTGCATCTATGTTTATCAGTGATATTGGCCTGTAGTTTTCTTTTTGTGTGTTGTCTTTTCTGGTTTTGGTATCAGGGTGATGGTGGTCTTGTATAATGAGTTTGGAAGTGTTGCTTCCTCTGCAGTTTTCTGAAAGAGTTTTAGAAGGATAGGCATTAGCTCTTCTCTCAATGTTTGATAGAATTCTCCTGTGAAGCCATCTGCTCCTGGGCTTTTGTTTTTTGGGAGATTTTTGACTACAGCTTCAACTTCAGTGCTTGCAATTGAGTTGTTCATAATTTCTATTTCTTCCTGGTTCAGTATTGGAAGATTGAAATTTTCTGAGAATCTGTCCATTTCTTCCAGGTTATCCATTTTATTGCCATATAGTTGTTCATAATAGTCTCTTATAATCCTTTGTATTTTTGCATTGCCTGTTGTAACCTCTCCTTTTTCATTTCTAATTTTGTTGATTTGATTCTTCTCTCTTTTTTTCTTGATGAGTCTGGCTTAAGGTTTGTCAATTTTATCTCTTCTAAGAAACAGTTTTTAGTTGTATTAATCTTTACTATTGTTTCTTTCATTTTGTTTTCATTTATTTCTTCTCAGATCTTTATGATTTATTTCCTTCTACTAATTTTGTGTTTTTTGTTGTTGTTGTTGTTGTTGTTTTTCTTCTTTTCCAGTTGTTTTAGGTGTAAAATTAGGTTGTCTACTTGATGTTTTCCTTGTCTCTTTTGGCGGGATTGTATTGCTATAAACTTTCCTCTGAGAACTGCTTTTGTTGCATCCCATAGGTTTTGAGTTGTCGTGTTTTCATGGTCATTTGTTCCTAGAAATTTTTTGATTTTTTCAGTAACCTCTTGGTTATTTAGAAATGTATTGTTTAATATCCATGTGTTTGTGTTTCTTACACTTTTTTTCCCCCTTGGAATTGATATCTAGTCTCTTGGCATTGTGGTTGGAGAAGATGCTTGATATGATTTCAATTTTCTTAAATTTACTGAGGTTTGATTTGTGATCCAAGATGTTGTCTATCTTGGAGAATGTTTCATGTGCACTCTGCATTTGGATGGAATGTCCTGAAGATATCAATGAGATCTATCACATCTAATATATCATTTAAGACTTGCATTTCCTCATTAATTTTGTGTTTGAATGATCTGTCCATTGGTGTGAGTGGGATGTTAAAGTCTCCTTCTATTATTGTGTTACTGTCGATTTCTCTTTTTATATCTGTGAGTGTTTGTCTTATGAACTGAGGTACACCTATGTTGGGTGAAAAGATATTTACAGTTCTGTCTTCCTCTTGGATTGATCTCTTGGTCATTATGTAGTATCCTTCCCTTTAATATTCTTTCGTTGTTTTTAGTCTTTGTTAGTGTGATTAGTATGTGTCTTGGCATCTTTCTCCTTGGGTTTATCCTGTATGGACTCTGTACTTCTTGAACTTGATTCACTATTTCCTTTTCCATGTTTGGGAAATTTTCAACTATAATCTCTTCAAAAATTTTCTCTGAGACTATCTTCAGTTCTTGTCATTCTTTTTACTTTATTCTGCTCTTCAGAAGTGATTTCTACCATTCTATCTTCCACCTCACTGATTCATTTTTCTGCTTCAGGTGTTCTGCTATTGATTTCTTCTAGAGTATTTTTAATTTCAGTAATTATGTTGTTTGTGTCTGTATATATTTTTTTTAATTCATCTAGGTCTTTGTTAATTGATTCTTGCATTTTCTCCATTTTGCTTTCAAAGCTTTTGATCATCTTTACTATCATTATTCTGAATCCTTTTTCAGGTAGTATGCCTCTTTCCTATTCATTTATTTGGACTTCTGTGTTTCTAGCTTGTTCCTTCATTTGTGCAGTATTTCTCTGCTTTTTCTTTTCTTTTTCTTTTTTTTAACTTACTGTGTTTGAGATCTCCTTTTCCCAAGCTTCAAGGAAAGTTGAATTCTTTCCTTGAAGAAGTTTGAATTCTTTCTTCCTTTTGGTTTCTGCCATCCTATAGTTGGTCCAGTAGTTTGTGTGAGATTTGCATAGGGTATGATTTGTGCTGAGTTTTTGTTCGTTTGTTTTTCCTCTGATGGGCAAGGCTGAGTGAGGTTATAATACTGTCTGCTGATGACTGAGTTTGTATTTTTGTTTTCTTTGTTGTTTAGATGAGGCGTCCTGCACAGGGTGCTATTGGTGGTTGGGTAATGCTGGGTCTTGTATTCAAGTGCATTCTTTGTGTGAGTTCTCACTGTTTGATACTCCCTATGGTTAGTTCTCCGGTAGTCTAGGATCTTGGAGTCAGTGCTCCCACTCCAAAGAATCAGGGCTTGGTCTCTTAGCTTCATGCTCTCATTTCTCAGCCTTTGTGGTCTGCTTCATGATGCTGATATAGCTACCTTCACCAATGCTAACCACTCAGATTCCTCTCAGTCAATTCTTAATTCCTATCCTTAACCAATCCCCTTCCACTCATCCAATCTCCATCCATAAAAAAAAAAAAAAAAGAAACAAAAAGAAAAGAAAGCTTTAAACCTCAAAAGAAAATAGAACTCTCCCTCTTCTGTTCCTTCTTTCCTACCTCTTATTTATCAATATCTATCTATACAGAGCCTATAAAACTGTCTGTAGCTTTTTGTCATATAAGTGCCTGAAGATAATCCCCTCTGCTTTTTATGGCCAGAATATAAGGAAGGATTAAGCTTCCTTTGCTTGCTTTTTCAGTCGAAACTTCTTTGCTTTTTACACACTTTGAGTAGAGCATTAAGCTAACTGCTGGAAAGGAGAGCTTGATCCACATCTTCCAGGTGTTCAGCTATGCTTGGGGAAATATTAATTGCAGGACTACTTTAGGATATAATCAGGAATACATTCACAAACCAAGTTTAAGCCTTTAATTTTTCTTTTTACTCCTTTTTTCTTTTTTTTTCTCTTTTCAACTGCCTAAGCAAACAAAACCGGAAGTTTCCTGAAGTATTCTTGAGTGGGCAGACTCTGACCTGCCTTCTGTCCTAATTTATGTGGGTAACTCTACTTTCATGTCCTTTTCTGCAAGGCAGAATAATGTGTCACACTACTTTATCCTTCAGGCAAAAGCTGTAACTCAATTCTCTGTGTATGAAAAAGACAAAAATGAGACAATAATATTTTATTTTTGTGCAAACCGATAGATGTTTGCTTCAACAGAGTGTACTGTGCAACCAACAGCCTAAGGAAGACTTACAAATATTGTATTTCAAAATATGCATTTGAACCTACAGATTTGTAATTGTACCCATTTTTGTGAGCCCTAAGACAGTCACTGGTTTTACAAAGAAAATGAGTCTTGTCTCATAGCAATCACAATTAGGAAACTACTACAAAATATATATCATGGGCTTTAAAATAAGATTATTTTCAATCATCAAAAATACTTTTTGAGGGATTTTTAATGTTATTGGCATATTTTCAGAATATATGATTGAGAGACAGAAAGTAGGATACAAATATAGAGAAGGAGATAAAGTAATTTTTGTTACTTAACTATAAGAGCTCAGGAATCATAGTTCCTGCTTTCAAATCCCAAACTACTTCCTGCTATTCTGCCACTTCGGGCAAGTTACTTTTTATTTCTCAGTCACACTTTTTTTATCTGAAAAATTAGGGGAAATAAGAATACAAACCTCAGGAATTGTAATAGTGTGTATATATTGAATGGGATATAGCAGGATGCTTGGCACATAGTAAATTCTCCATAAACAATTATTGACATTGGAGTGGTCATGATCATGGAATCCTCAGGGAGATTTAATTTTCAGATGTGTGACTTGTAGAAAATCCATTGAATTCTGATATAAATAGCAGATGAGATTGTTGGAACTGTGTACAAAATCATAAACAATATATTTCTGTTTTTGTTTTATTTTCAGATAAAATAGTCTTTACAAAGAATCTGCTATAGTATATTAATTCATGTTTACTTGGGAAATCACTAAAGAATGGCTGTTTACTGTCAAGTTAGCAGAGGATTGTTATCTAAAGACTATTTTATTTTTAATGAAAATCCTGAATCTTTCCCACTGAGTCTTGAAGAGCCCTTCTGTGGATAGACAGGCTTTGTTTTCTTCTAGAGTACACTAAGTAAAATCTCAAAAGGGGAACTGTGTAAATAGTGTAAAATTCAGTATACTCAAAGACCAAACAAATTCCTCCAACTTGTGTTTAATAAATAAAGCATCCAGTCACTAAAATCTCCTGAGTTGACATTGATTCTTTCCCTTATTGCCCTGAAATAGAGGGAAAATAAACATCTTCTGATTGATCCTTAAACAATTTCTCCACCACACTTTCTTTTTTCCACCTCAGTAGTTCCTTTCCCATTTCCCATCCTCTTTCAACATGAGCAGGAATCTCTTCATATATATGTATATATATTTTCCCTAGAATTGCTTTTGGAGTCATTTTCAATTCATTGATACAGAAACAGGAAATTTCTCTCTTGCTCTCACCTAAATAAATTTGTTCAACACTCAATTCCTTGATGGGGAAGAGACGTCATGTCTAAGCTTCACCTTTTATTTGTGGGCAAAAGCTAGGCATTATAATCAAAGTTTCTCTCTTTCTCAGAAAAAAATTGAATGCTCCTATTATTTGCTTAAAAATAACAGCCAAAAGAGAACAAGCTCCCTACCATCTCTCTGCCCCAAATATTTTCCCCATGATTCTTCTCTCCATGTGCAGCCTTAAGTTCTTTCAGTGGAACAGCTACAAATGCTCACAACAGAGCCAATTAAGGCACTTTGAAGTATAGCACAAGAAAGGGTATATTGCAGTTACTCAGACATCACAGTCTCAAAAATATACCTGATTCATGTCTTCTAGCCAGGGCAATTTACACTAAAAAGAGTGTTATTCTATATACTGAATGTCACAATTCTATACCACCAGTGTCATATATTACCATAGTAGAGGAAATGTGACTTCCTGGGAGGTTAAAGAGTATCAGTAATTGTCCACTCAAGGCCTCTTCTTTTGGCCATTAGCAGTGTGGAAATGATTTCTATGAAAAGGTTACTTTTAGAGATTATTTTGATAATGCAATTTTTTAAAGATCACAACTATTGAAAAACAGAAGTTAGTATGAATATGGAATTTGTGAATGGCTCTGGAAAGAATACCCTGCCTTTTATTTTCTGTCATGAGCCACTATCTGATGATTTATCTTTCTCTTCCTAGACATATTTTTTACCTATTGCTAAGTAACAATATTAAAACATTATCAGCTTAAGACAGTACAGTTTAGTACCTCACAGTTTTTGTGGGGCAGATATCCAGGCAAGACTTAACTGGATCCTTTGCTTATAATATTATATTAAAATACAAATCAAGGTGTCAGACAGGGTTGTGGCCTCATCTCAGGCTTGACTAGGAAAAAATCCTCTTTAAAACTCATTCAGGCTATTGGTAGAATTCAGTTCCTCATGGTTGTAGAACTGAGAGCTTCAATTTCTTGGCTACCTATCTACCAGAGGACACTCTCAGCTCCCAGAGACTTCCCACAGTTCTCACTACGGAATTCTCCACAATAGGTGCTTATCTTCTCAAAGTCAGAAAGAAAAGGACACTCAGCAAGGCAAGTGCTATAATCTTATTTAATATAATCTCATAATCATGTGTACATAATCACATATGTTCCATCAATTCCCCCATTTTATTGGTTATAAGCAAGTCATAGTTCCTGCATAAATTCAAGGTAAGAGTATTATGGTGGACAACTTAAACCTCTGTTGGACATACCAGGGAAATATTTTATAACTTTTAATAAGATGCATACCTGAACTTGGTGAAACAAGTTAGCAGGCCTAGAGTAGTTAATTCCTAGAGATTTTAATGCAGTAGAAAGCAATGTTGATTCTGAACTAGGTTCTTCTTTTGAAAACAGTTTTTATCTTCAATGTATAGGAACTTAGAAGTATGTTTGGTACTTTCCTGGTGGTCCAGTGGCTAAGAATCTGGGCTTCCAATTTAGGGGGCATGTTCGATTCCTGGTTAGGGAACTAGATCTCATATGCTGTAACTAAATATCGTGCATGTTGCCGCTAAGACCCAGAGCAGTCAAATAAATAAATAATCAGTTCAATTCAGTCACTCAGTCGTGTCCGACTTTTTGCGACCCCATGAATTGCAGCACACCAGGCCTCCCTATCCATCACCAACTCCCGGAGTTCACTCAGACTCACATCCATCGAGTCAGTGATGCCATCCAGCCATCTCATCCTCAGTCGTCCCCTTCTGCCCCTTCCCCCAATCCCTCCCAGCATCAGAGTCTTTTCCAATGAGTCAACTCTTCGCATGAGGTGGCCAAAGTACTGGAGTTTCAGCTTTAGCATCATTTCTTCTAAAGAAATCCCAGGGCTGAACTGCGTCAGAATGGACTGGTTGGATCTCCTTGCAGTCCAAGGGACTCTCAAGAGTCTTCTCCAACACCACGATTCAAAAGCATCAATTCTTCGGCGCTCAGCCTTCTTCACAGTCCAACTCTCACATCCATACATGACTACTGCAAAAACCATGGCCTTGACTAGACGGACCTTAGTGGGCAAAGTAATGTCTCTGCTTTCGAATATGCTATCTAGGTTGATCATAACTTTTCTTCCAAGGAGTAAGCATCTTTTAATTTCATGGCTGCAGTCACCATCTTCAGTGATTTTGGAGCCCAAAAAATAAAGTCTGACACTGTTTCCACTGTTTCCCCATCTATTTCCCATGAAGTGATGAAATCAGATGCCATGATCTTCGTTTTCTGAATGTTGAGCTTTAAGCCAACTTTTTCACTCTCCTCTTCCACTTTCATCAAGAGGCTTTTTAGTTTCTCTTCACTTTCTGCCATAAGGGTGGTGTCATCTACATATCTGAGGTTATTGATATTTCTCCCGGCAGTCTTGATTCCAGCTTGTTTCTTCCAGTCCAGCGTTTCTCATGATGTACTCTGCATAGGAGTTAAATAAGCAGGGTGACAATATACAGCCTTGACGTACTCCTTTTCCTATTTGGAATCAGTTTGTTGTTCCATGTCCAGTTCTAACTGTTGCTTCCTGACCTGCATACAGAATTCTCAAGAGGCAGGTTAGGTGGTCTGGTATTCCCATCTCTCTCAGAATTTTCCACAGTTTATTGTGATCCACACAGTCAAAGGCTTTGGCATAGTCAATAAAGCAGAAATAGATGTTTTTCTGGAACTCTCTTGGTTTTTCCATGATCCAGCAGATGTTGGCAATTTGATCTCTGGTTCCTCTGCCTTTTCTAAAACCAGCTTGAACATCAGGAAGTTCACGGTTCACATATTGTTAAAGCCTGGCTTGGAGAATTTTGAGCATTACTTTACTAGCATGTGAGATGAGTGCAATTGTGCAGTAGTTTGAGCATTCTTTGGCATTTCCTTTCTTTGGGATTGGAATGAAAACTGACCTTTTCCAGTCCTGTGGCCACTGCTGAGTTTTCAAATTTGCTGGCATATTGAGTGCAGCACGGTCACAGCATCATCTTTCAGGATTTGAAATAGCTGAACTGAAATTCCATCACCTCCACTAGGTTGTTCGTAGTGATGCTTTCTAAGGCCCACTTGATTTCACATTCCAGGATTTCTGGCTCTAGATGAGTGAGCACATCATCATGATTATCTGTGATTATTGTGAAGATCTTTTTTGTACAGTTCTTCTGTGTATTCTTGCCACCTCTTCTTAATATCTTCTGCTTCTGTTAGGTCCATACTGTTTCTGTCCTTAATCAAGCCCATCTTTGCATGAAACGTTCCCTTGGTATCTCTAATTTTCTTGAAGAGATCTCTAGTCTTTCCCATTCTGTTCTTTTCCTCTATTTCTTTGCATTGATCGCTGAAGAAGGCTTTCTTACCTCTTCTTGCTATTCTTTGGAACTCTGCATTCAAATGCTTATATCTTTCCTTTTCTCCTTTGCTTTTCGCCTCTCTTCTTTTCACAGCTATTTGTAAGGCCTCCCCAGACAGCCATTTTGCTTTTTTGCATTGCTTTTCCATGGGGATGGTCTTTTTTTTTTTATTTTTACTTTATTTTAATTACAATACTGTATTGGTTTTGCCATACATTGACATGAATCCACCACAGGTGTACATGCCTTGATCCCTGTCTCCTGTACAATGTCACGAACCTCGTTCCATAGTGCATCAGGCACTCTATCTATCAGATCTAGGCCCTTAAATCTATTTCTCACTTCCACTGTATAATCATAAGGGATTTGATTTAGGTCATACCTGAATGGTCTAGCGGTTTTCCCTACTTTCTTCAATTTAAGTCTGAATTTGGTAATAAGGAGTTCATGATCTGAGCCACAGTCAACTCCTGGTCTTGTTTTTGTTGACTATATAAAGCTTCTCCATCTTTGGCTGCAAAGAATGTAATCAGTCTGATTTCATTGTTGACCATCTGGTGATGTCCATGTGTAGAGTCTTCTCTTGTGTTGTTGGAAGAAGGTGTTTGCTATGATCAGTGCATTTTCTTGGCAAAGCTCTATTAGTCTTTGCCCTGCTTCATTATGCATTCCAAGGCCAAATTTGCCTGTTACTCCAGGTGTTTCTTGACGTCCTACTTTTGCATTCCAGTCCCCTATAATGAAAAGGACATCTTTTTTAGGTGTTAGTTCTAAAAGGTCTTGTAGGTCTTCATAGAACCGTTCAACTTCAGCTTCTTCAGCATTACTGGTTGGGGCATAGACTTGGATTACCATGATATTGAATGATTTGCCTTGGAAACAAACAGAGATCATTCTGTCATTTTTGAGATTGCATCCAAGTACTGCATTTCGGACTCTTTTGTTGACCATGATGGCTACTCCATTTCTTCTGAGGGATTTAAATAAATATTAAAACACACAAAAAGTTAACTTGATTTTGTAGCTAATCAAAACCAGATTTACTTTAAATATTAAGGCAGCCTAAATATAATAACTAATTTTCAATTGTTTTGACCTATAGCATAATTTTATATAGATCAACCTGAAACATCCTACATATTTTGTTTTCTACATTCCAGGGAAAATCCCTGGAAATAATACTATTATGGAATAATATACACTGAATAAATGAAGAAAGTGAAGTTCACTGGGATTATGTGACCAGCCTAAATTTATAGTAGTAAACAGCTAAGTAAGAGATTAAATCAGTAGAGAAATACAAGTCTGTTATTCAAAGCCTATACTTTTAATCAGCTTTCAAAGGCTTATTTTTTAAAATAAATTAATTGACTGAATAATAATTATTTCTATCAGGCACTTTTTACCTAAGATGAAGGTATGTTGTTAGATTTTGTAACAACCATTGAAGAAAGAGTAGAAATAGCAAATAAAAACATTGTTCCTTTCTGAGTCTGCTCCTAATCTAGTTGTCTTTAATCTTTAGGTGCTTTTGGTACTTTTAAGTTTGCTTTTTGTCTTTGGTATTTTGCTGTTTCACTATGATGTGCTTAAATGTGGATATAGATTTTATTTATATTGTTTAGTATACATTTTGCCTATCTGTGAAATCATATCTTTAACAATTTTAGAAAATTAATACCTATCCTCTTTGCAAAGATGTTATTTCTTCCAGTCTCTCTATTCTTTTTGTGTTGAGGCTGATAGTATGCATGATGTTTGTTCTCACCCAACGCATTATAGTCTTAAACTCAGATTTATAGATTACCATACCTTGCTTCATTCTCTGTGCTAAAAATCAAATAATTTCTTTATGTCATGTTTCTGATTCATTAGTTTTCTTTTTGTTGTTGCTACTTTTAAAAGCAGTTTTAGTTTTATAGGAAAACTAAGAGGAAAGTACGGAGATTTTTTTTTTTTAAATACTCCCTGCCCCAACACATGCATAGCTTCCCCCAATATCAGTATCCCCTGTCACAGAAGTATTGAATACATTTGTTGTAACTAATGAAACTACATTGACACATCATTATCACCCAAAGAACGGAATTTACATTAGGGTTCACACTTGGTGTTGCACATTTTATGGATTTGAACAAATGTATAAAGATATGAAGCCGCCAGTATAGTATACAGAGTAGTTTCACTGCACTGAAAGTGTTCTGTGTTCTGCCTATTTGTCTCTGCCTTTCCCCTAACTCTGAACAGCCACTGATCTTTTACTGTCTCCATAGTTTTACCTTTTCCAGAACGTTATATAGTTGAATCATACATTTTACAGCCTTTTCAAATGGCTGCTTTCTCTTAGCAATATGCATTTAAGTTTCCTCCATGTCTTGTTTGTGATGTCTTAACTCATTTTTTTCAGTGTTGAATCATATTCCATTGCCTGCATGTACCACAGTTTACTGATTCCTTCACCTACTGTAGAGTGTCTTGGTTGCTTCCAAGTTTTGCCATTGTGAATCAAGCTGTTATAAACGTTCATGTGCAGGATTTATGTGAACATACATTTTTAATTCCCTTATGTAAATACCAAAGAGCATAAATGCTAGATTGCATGCTGAGTATGTTTAGTTTTGAAAGAAACTGCCAAACTGCCTTCCAAAGTGGCTGTGTTATTCTGCATTCATTCCAACTAGCAATTAATGCGAGTTCCTGTGGCTCCACATGCTCACTATCATTTATTGTTGTCAGTATTCTGGATTTTGGCTCTTCTAAAAGGTGTATAGTGGAGTCTCATTGTGTTGACTTGCCTTTCTCTGATGACATACAGTGTAGAGCGTCATTCATATGCTTATTTGCCATTTGTATATCCTTAGTGAGATATCTGTTCAGGTCCTTGGCCTTTTCTTCTTCTTCTTTTTTTCTTTATTTGAGCTATTTTTTTATTACTGATTTTTAAGAGTTATTTTTATATTTTGCATAACAGTTCTTCATCAGATGTGTCTTTGCAAATATTTTCCCCCAGTCTATGACTAGTTTTCTTGTCCTCTTGGCATTGTCTTTCACAAAAGCTTTTTTATTTTAATAAAGTCCAGTTTATTATTTATTCAATGGATTGTGCCTTTGGTATTGTATCTAAAAAGTCATTGCCATACCCACGTTCATCTATATTTTCTCCTATGTTATTTTCTAGGAGAGTTACAGTTTTTTATTTTACACTTAGATCTATGATTCACTTTGAATGAATTTTTTTGAAAGATGTAAGTCTGTGCATAGATTCTTTTTTTTTTCCTAATGTAGATGTCCACATGTTCAAGCACCAATTGTTGAAGAGATTATCTTTGATCTACTGTATTCCCTTTCTCCTTTGTCAAGGGTCAGTTGAGTCTGTTCATTCTCTACTCTTAATTCTCTCTTCAGTTATGTGTAGTAGCATGGCTAATCCATTCTTTGGGTTTTTAAACACACACACACACACATATATATATTTTTACTTTACAATATTGTATTGGTTTTGTCACACATCAACATGAATCCGCCATGGGTGTACACGTGTTCCCAATCCCAAACCCCCCACCCACCTCTCCCTCCACAGACAGATTCTTGATGTTTGGCTTTGAACAAACATAAAACTTCCTTATATTTTGCTCTTTTCATATGTCAAATAGGAATATAAAAATTGTTTCAACCCCAGACAGTAGATGGATAGTTTAATCATTTAATGTATTTAAAGCTGCTTGTAAATAGTTCCTGGTCTATTGTAAGTGATACAGGTACTATAATTCCAGCACCTAAACTCCTTGACAATCTAAATCTGATATTTGCTATTCTATGTGTCCTTATGCTGTCTATGGGGTCGCACAGAGTCGGACACGACTGAAGTGACACAGCAGCACAGCATCGTGCATTCTTAGGGAGAATTTTTTTCCAGAAAAGATATAAATTTTCTTCTTCATATCTCAGAACACATTAACCTTAATCCACAGTTCTGTATAATTAAAATGATTTGTTTCAGCACCTCCATTTCCCTACTGCTGCTGCTGCTGCTACTAAGTTATTTCAGTCATGTCTGACTCTGCGATCCCATAGACAGCAGCCCACCAGGCTCCCCTGTCCCTGGGATTCTCGAGGCAAGAACACTGAAGTGGGTTGCCATTTCCTTCTCCAATGCATAAAAATAAAAAGTGAAAGTGAAGTTGCTCAGTCGTATCTGATTCTTAGAGACACCATGGACTGCAGCCTACCAGGCTCGTCCATCCATGGGATTTTTCAGGCAAGAGCACTGGAGCGGGTTGTCATTGCCTTCTCCCCATTTCCCTGCTAAGGTAAGGTAAGGTAAGCTAATTTAAGTCGCTCAGTCGTGTCCGACTCTTTGCAACCCCATGGACTGTAGCCTACCAGGCTTCTCCCTCCATGGGATTCTCCAGGCAAGAGTACTGGAGTGGGTTGCCATTTCCTTCTCCAGGGGATCTTCCTGACCCAGGGATTGAACCCGGGTCTCCCACATTCCAGGGAGATGCTTTGACCTCTGAGCCACCAGGGAAGCCCCTGCTACTTAAGTCTAAATGCCCATCACAGTGCTTGCACTGAAAGTCAATTATTTCATATTTGATTACAGCCCTTTCTTTTTACCTTTCAATATGTCTTCTTTTTGATTATTTTTGAAGATATATTTTGTTGAAATACATGTTGATTTACAATGTTGTGTTAGTTTCTGTACCAAAGTGATTCAGTTATATATATATGTAAATGTGTATAGATACACATACACACATACACACATATTCTTTTACATTCTGGATCATTACAAGATATTTAAATTAGTTCCCTGTGCTATACATTAGGACTTGTTGTTTATACATAATATCTGTAATGGTTTGTATCTGTAATCCCAAATTCCCAGTTCACCCCTTCCCCATCCTCTTCCCTCTTGACAACCACAAGTGTTCTCTGTATCTGTGAGTCTGTTTCTGTTTCATAGGTAAGTTTGTTTGTCTCAGATTTTAGATCCATATGTAATTGATATCATATGGTATTTGTCTTTCTGACTTACTTCACTTAATATGGTAATCTCTATGTTGCTGCAGATGGTATTATTTCATTCTTCTTTATGGCTGAATAGTTTTCTATTATATGAATGTATCATCTCTTCTTTATCCATTAATTTATCAGTGGAATAAGTCTTCTTTCTTATTTAGATCCTGGAAATTTGATAAAGTGGGTTTTTGTAAGTTATTATATGGTGCTCAAGTAATTAAAATTGTTTATTCTACCATAAAACTGCAAACAAAATCTCTAATCTTGTCATTACCAGTCATACAAACTATCACATAAAGTTACCAAAGAATTTTCAGTTGTTATAAATTTTCTTACTATCCAATTTAATTGCTACAATACAACAAATTGGAGTATATTTCTTACATTTTTTATAATAAGAGAATAGGAAACTATGGTTCCAAATTGAGTACTGTTCAGAATTTTAGTTTAGATGTTACATATTTCATATGATTCAGAAGCTTTCTTCTGTTTTACTTTTTTTTTTCTTCCAGTACATAGCTTGTCATTATATAATGGACTTCCCCAAATTAGTCTTTACTATTTCATGAAAAATTCAACCAAATGGTAATTATTAAAGTGAAATCACATCTTTGTTTTAAAGACCATACCAAATTCCCAAACTTCCAGCTTTTTTTTGAGTGCATTTTTTAATTTTTTCTCAAAAATAGGCAATTCTCATAGTTATTTATAGGAAAAAAAAATTCTCCCAGAGGCTTAAAAATGGTTTCTAACTGCCAAGGACACAATAATTCATCTCAGAATGAAGTGGTAGAAATAATGACATGGAGGAGTAGAGTCCATCAGTCGTTAATAGCTTCTTGATCTAAACTTAGTCATCAGTCAGTATATAAGTAAACATTTTTATATTTGATACCTTTGGTTAATATTTTTCAGAGGGAAAATGGCTTTTGGGTTTTTATGATGCTATAGATTTTCCAGAAGCCATTCACATATTCCACTGCAGTGGACCAAATTGCCTTTAAACAACATTTCTAGCCTTTATTGTGTCGTCTGGCATTTTGGTTTTGTTCCCATCAAGTATTGTTATTTAGTGACAATATTATCTCAAAGCAGCATTTGTGATTGGAAATGCTGTAAAAATTGTATACCTTAAAATATGAAGATTACACCTATATATTTTTTAAAGTTACAAAAAATCTTCAGCCCTTTATCTTGTCTTCTCCTTTAACTTCATTATGCTCCTTCTATATTTTGAAGTTTAGTTGTGAATTACCTTGAATACTTCCTATAACATCCCTTAAGTACAGTTAATGTAGGACTAAAATTTTTTCAGTGTTTCAGGTCTCTACTAAAAGAACATAATTTGCTATACACTTGTTGACAAGAAAGCATCTGTATTTATGTTTAGAGATTCTGAAAATCCTAAAACCAGGAGGGGTAGAATATGAGGAGACTGGTCATACCACCTGGCTTTCAAACTAGATGGCTCCTGTCCATTGCCAGCATCATTGGTCTGTTTGAAGAATATTTCCTTCTACAAAAAAATCATAAACTTAAAAAAAAAAAAAAGAGAGAAACTGGTTTTAGAACCATAGAGAAAAGACTTTAGATAAAGAGGATAGTGATATCTAAACTTATATTTGTATGTCACAAAACAATGGCAAAAAAGAATTTTTATTTTTGATTCTTCTTAAATTTGAACTTACAAAAATACACAGTGTATTATTTTACGAAAGTGTCATGGCACAGTAAAATAACTGACTTTGAAGATTACAAGTATTTGTGTTAAGGCTTTGTCATTGCTTTTGTGTCCTTAGAAATGTGTGTAAGCTTTCTGAAATATAATATTCATATGTGTAAAAAGGTGAACTCAGGATAGATTTGTTGTGAAAGTTAAGCAATACAGTGAAAGGCTTGATGCATTTTACACACAATTTTCAATCAATAAATAATTCAAATAATTATTTGGAATTAGCAGCCACTGAACAACAAATTTAAAAAGTGTATTAATTTCCAAATATTATTGAATATTGAAAATAAAGAATAAAGATCTTATGATATAGCTCATAATAGTATCTGAAATAGTCCTTATCTCTTGGTGGATATATCAAGGAATTAATAAATTACATGACCACTATTTATAAGATAGAATCTATTTCTTTCCTTCTGTATATAGGTGTTTTAAAATGCATTGTTAAGTGGACAGTCTCTTGATTGATGATCAGAGTTAACAATTAATTATTTCATAAATTTTGTACATTGTTCTCAAAAATTCTGTTGACTCTATGGAAGAACATAATATTTTCTTAAATAAATTTATTTCCCTCTCCTCTCCCATTTCTATATTAATTATGGATTTAGCCAACGAGATTTTTTAAGTTTGAAAATGTTTGATTTGGAAATCTAGTGTTTATAAACATATGCAATTTTCTAAATAAATAAATGAATGCACTTTTCATTTGCTCAAATATTTGTTCATTTGCTGTTGTTCTATTAAATGACTAATCCATGCCAGGCATTTTTCTGACTTCTGGGGAAGCAGAAGTGAAGACATGATCTTCAAAGACAGCATATGTCATTGATTTAGTCTACCTTTCTAAACATTATATTGTTAAAGTGTTTCAAGAATGAAATGCAATCTATGAGCTAGATGTAAGTTACCACCTGCACCTAAGAATCAAATAGATTTGAATTAGAACCTTGTCTTTGCTTTTGATGTCTTTGAAATCTTAAATGATTTATAAATTGTTCTTATACTCAAGCTCATTATTTTGAAATAATTGGTCACACACATAGATGCCTACTCCTTAAAGGTGATAGGAGTATTGATATTTCTGCTATGATTTCTGAAGACTTATCATTCTATTAAATTTCCACAATTTGTTCCCCTCTGAACATAATACCAGTGGTAGGAAACAACCCCTGATGAGCAGTCAGACTCAGCAGCCATTCTCAATTTCCCTCAAATTGTTTTTAAAAGTTTGTTTATTAGTATTATTATTATTTTTTTCAACCAAGTCATTCAACTCCTAGAAAGTGTTTGTTTTCTATTGGAATTTTAATTTATGAGGCTCATGTAACCATGCATCATTGCAGAAACGATTATGAAAAGGTAAAGGCAAAAGTAATGATGCCTTTTCACATTGTGTGTTTACATCTATTAGATTTTATTCTGGAACTCGCATAGGAAGATGTCCTCAAACATTTTACATAAAAAGTTTAGATATGTAATTTGCTTTGTCCATTATTTCTGTCAACTTTAGTAATAACTACTGATGAGCCAGGAGTAGAAACAGTGACAGATTTTATTTTCTTAGCCTCCAAATCACTATGGGTGGTGACTGCAGCCACAATATTAAAAGATGCTTGCTCCTTGGAAGGAGAGCTATGACAAACCTAGACAATGTATTAAGAAACAGAGACATCACTTTGCTGACAAAGGTCCATATAGTCAAAGCTATGTTTTTTTCGCTAGTCATGTACAGATGTGAGAGCTGGACCATGAAGAAAGCTGAGCCCCAAATAACTGATGTTTCAAATTATGGTGATGGAGAAGACTCTTGAGAATCCCTTGGGCATCAAGGAAATCAAATCAGTCAATCCTAAAGGAAATCAACCATGAATATTCATTGGAAGGATTGATGCTGAAGCTGAAGCTCCAACACTTTGGCCACCAGATGCAAAGAGCTGACCCATTGGAAAAGACCTTTATGATGGAAATATTGAGGGCAGGAAGAAAAGGGATGACAGAAGATGAGATGGTTGGATAGCATCACCGACTCAATGAACATGAGTTTGAGGAAACTCCTGGAGATAGTAAAAGATGGGGTAGCTTTGCATGTTACAGTCCATGGGGTCACAAAAGTTGGACATGAGTTACTGACTGATCAACAACAACCACTGATGAGCCATACATTTACAGCCTAAGAGGCACATGAGTACCTAATTAGTCCTATTTCTTCTTAGAACCAACATTACTTTCTTATTTGTAGTTTTAATAGCTTAATTTTACTGGTGTTACAGTTTGAAATGAACTTAGTCAAAGTAGCCTTTGACACCCAAAGATATCAGGCTTTGCTTCCACTGAATTTATTTTTTAAGTCCCTTATTATTTCAAGTTATAGCATAGCAATTTGATGACTTTATTCACATTTCAGAATGTGTGCAGTTTTGGTAGCTCATAATTTACTGGAATGAGGGCATAAGGAATTTGATTGTTGCTGAGGTGTTTGTAGTTTCCTAAAGGGGGTCTGGTTTTATCATATTGTTTTCATCTACTTTCATCTACTTCATGAGTGAGCATGTTTGTTTCAGAAAAAAAAAAAAAAGAAAACATCTCTTACAATAACCATGAGAACAGATAGAATTCTAGGAGGACTCAAAATTCATATTCTCGGTGGCATTTAACGTTCTTCAACTTGCCCATTACAAAGACATCTAGAGTCCATTTCAATAACAAATCATACTTCCTAAGTTGATTGCATTTAGCTTTAGCTCAATAGTCTATTAAAAATACATTATAGGATTTCCCTGGTGGTATATTGGATAGGAATCCATCTGCCAATGCAGGGAACATGGGTTCAACCACTGGTCCAGAAGATTCCACATGTCACAGAGCAGCTAAGTCAGTGTGCCACTGTTCCTGGAGCCTTGTGTACCTAGAGCCCATGCTCTGTAACAAGAGAAGCCACCCCAGTGAGAAGCCTGAGCACCACAATGAAGAGTAGCCCTCACTTACCACAACTAAAGAAAGCATATGCAGCAGTGATGACCCAGTACAACCAAAAAGTAATTAATTGATACAAACATGTTATAGAGAAAGTAGCATAATTTCTTGGAAAAATTAGATTACAGATTTTAAAGGTCTTTAAGTATAATTACCTAAAGGACTTATTGTATACCCTTAGCCTCTCTGCCTCTCTAAATCTAAAATGTATCTCTGAAACTTGTCAGACATGGACTTATTCTACAATGAAAAAATTCCTGAGTGGAGTAATAGCTTTATATATTGGACATGAAGTTTTTGGATGCTATGAGTATTTGGAGAAACAGATATAACAACAAATGTCACAAGTCAAGAAAGCCAGTCAAGCAAGGGAAGTTGAGTTTTTAGAGCATGTGATGACAGTTGCTGCTGCTACTGCTAAGTCACTTCAGTCGTGTCTGACTCTGTGTGACCCCAGAGATGGCAGCCCACCAGGCTCCCCCATCCCTGGGATTCTCCAGGAAAGAACACTGGAGTGGGTTGCCATTTCCTTCTCCAATGCATGAAAGTGAAAAGTGAAAGGGAAGTCGCTCAGTCATGTCCGACTATTCGCGACCCCATGGACTGCAGCCTACCAGGCTCCCCCGTCCATGGGATTTTCCAGGCAAGAGTTCTGAAGTGGGGTGCCACTGCCTTCTCTGGTGATGACAGTTAATATGTGGCAATTTATGCAAGCAGTTAACATTAACCAAGACACACAAATATAACCCTACACTGTATAATTAATATGCAGCAGGTGTGCACAATCATTGACATTATTGGTGCATGTAATATTAGCTATGAAGTAAACTGGGCACTCAGCATAAGGGAAGTCTACAAGGTTCTGGACATTAGGCTGTGATATTTCAAGAGTGAAATCCATGGAGTTCTAATAAGACAGATCCAGCAAAAGACCAGTACATTGAGCTCAGAGGATCCACCAAAGTACTCTGGCAATGAAGAATTCAACTTATTGAAATGAAGTAAAAAGTACTGCATTATCTTATGGGTAAACCAGAAGTCCAGTTACTAGAATTAGCCCAAAGTCAGAGCTGTACTATTAAGTTACAATGGATTCTGACTTTTTTGAGCATTGATTATTTTTTTAATTGCATTTTCAGTAAAGAAAGGACAAGTGTTGGGACATTAGATTGAACTCAACCATCAAGAAGCTGTCTATGGTACTATTTGTGAAGGTAAAAATAAATTCGGAGGTTAAGAAACTAAGTAGAATATGAAAATCTATTCTGATGTAGCTTTCCTTTACTATCTTCATCTATCATTTTTTATTTTAGCTTATATTTCTTTCTCTTTTCTTTCCCAATCATTATTTTTCTTGTAAAAGAAAGAAATCAAAACTGGTGAACTTAAGATTCCTGCTGACCCATTAAAACAGTTCTAAGCTATAACAAGCAGTTTTCATGTTCATATTCCAGTAATTAAGTTTAATTTAAATAATGATCATACCAGTGCTATTTTTCTTCTGTCATTTGCTTTGAAATAAATATGATTTTAGAAAAATGCTGGTTTCTTAATAGTTAACTAAATTAAATTCCTATTTTACTTCTTATTCCTCTTTGACTCTCCTGTGAGTCAATATATCTTATTTAATAACAATGGTTAGATTTAAATGATCGCTTAACATATGTTACTCACAGTGTTTAAAATTGCATATGTTTCATGTATTAGCTCCATATATAAATTAAGCATATCTTAAGCATAATTTTCATTGGTAAAGACAAACTCTAGCATTATCTATTTTATAGTTAAAGACACTGAGCATTAGTAAAGGGTAGGTAAAAACCTCAGGCTGTACAGCAGTCATTCAATTCCAGAGAAGGCCTTCTCTCCCTACCTTAAAATAAGTTATTAGCTAACTTAAACACTCTTTAAGATACCTTCATGAATAATCATTTCTTATTACTTGTTTCCAAATTTTGATCAACTTTTCTGTGGAGTACGTTCAGTTCATTGCAGTCGCTCAGTCATGTCCATCTCTTTGCAACTATGGACTGCAGCATGCCATGCCACCCTATATATCACCAAATCCAGGAATTTACCCAAACTCATGTCCATTGAGTTGGTGATGCCATCAAACCATCTCATCCTCTGTTGTCCCCTTCACCTTCTACCCTCAATCATTCCCAGCATCAGGGTCTTTTCCAACGAGTCAGCTGTTTGCATCAGGTGGCCAAAGTATTGGAGTTTCAGCCTCGTCATCAATCCTTCCAATAAACACTCAGGACTGATCTCCTTTAGAATGGACTGGTTGGATCTCCTTGCAGTCCAAGGGACTCTCAAGTCTTCTCCAACACTTCAGTTCAAAGCATCAATTCTTTGGTGCTCAGCTTTCTTCACAGTCCAACTCTCATATCCATACATGACCACTGGAAAAACCATAGCCTTGACTAGATGGACCTTTGTTGGCAAAGTAATATCTCTGGTTTTGAATATGCCATCTAGATTGGTCATAACTTTCCTTCCAAGAAGTAAATGTCTTTTAGTTTCATGGCTGAAATCACCATCTGCAGTGATTTTGGAGCCCAAAAATATAAAGTCTGACACTGTTTCCACTGTTTCCCCATCTATTTCCATTGAAGTGATGGGACTAGATGCCATGATCTTCATTTTCTGAATGTTGAGCTTTAAGCCAACTTTCTCACTCTCCTCTTTCACTTTCATGAACCACAGTCAGCCTCAGTTTACTACTTATCTACTTGTCTCTTCTCTCTTCCTCCTGTCTCTTTAAATTCCCCTTTTCAAGGCATCACATAAATGAAATCATACAGTATGTAGTCCTATGTGTCTAGGTTCTTTCACTTAACTTAATGGTTTTCAGATTTATTCATGTTGTCACTTGTATCAGAACTTCATTCCTTTATAGGATTGAATAATATTTGGTTGTATGGATGTGCCACATTTTATTTATTCATTTATCAACTGATGCACATTTGGGGTTGTTTCTACTTATGGGCTATTATGAATAATGCTGCTATCAACATTTCTGTACAAGTTTTTCATGGATATATGTTTCATTTGTGTTTGCTGTACACCTAGGGAAGGAATGGCATAGCTGGATCATAATTCCTATATATAACTGCCTGAGAAACTACCAGACTGTTTCACAAAGTAGCTGTACCATTTTACATTCCCACTAGCAATATATGAGGGCTATTCAGTTCTTTATATCTTCACCAATATTTGCTATTGTCTGGCTTATTTGTTATGGTCATTATAGTGGCATCTTCTTGGCATTTTAATTTGCATTTCCCAGAGGGATTGGGAGCAGGAGGAGAAGGGGACAACAGAGGATGAGATAGCTGGATGGCATCACTGACTCGATGGACGTGAGTGAGTGAACTCTGGGAGTTGGTGATGGACAGGGAGGCCTGGCGTGCTGCAATTCATGGAGTCGCAAAGAGTCGGGCACAACTGAGCGATTGAACTGAACTGAACTGAATGACTTATGATAGAGAACTTTTTGTGTGCTTATGCAACAAGTTTATGAGTCTTTCTTGAAGTTGATTAGTATAATGGTTAAGAATTTTAATTTAAATTTAATCAGACACATTTTAAAGCTCAGTACTTCCTCTTATCATCTGTAAATGAACATCCTGACCATCCTGAGCTACAGACTTCTTTCCCATAAAAAGAGGAGAGCAGTATGTCAATTCTAATGCTGTGGAGGATTAAATGTTATAATATATATAAGATGGCTAGCTGATTGGAAAAAAATAAATGGTAGTTACTCTTCATGTTAATAACTTTATCATTATTTATCCTTTTGAGAAACCCTTAAAAGCAGTAAAAACTTTAGAGGCTCAGAACTTATTTAGACTCTTAAAAATTATTGAAAGCTGCAAAGAGTTTGTTCTATGTGCATTATATTTCTTGTTATTTATTATATTGCAAACTTAAGCTGAAAAAACCCTCAAAATGCTTATTTACTTATTTTTGAAATAACTAGAAAACCATTATAAGTCAATAAATAGTATTTTATGGAAAATAAATATATTTCCATAAAAAGAATAATCAAGTGAGAAGAGTGGCATTGTTTTGCTTTTTGCAAATCTGTTCAATATTAGCCTTAATAGAAGAGAGCTGGGTTCTCAAATCTTCTGGATTCAGGCTATTGTATTATCAATGCATATAGACTCTGGAAAAAAATGCTTAGTAAACTTAGGAGAGAATGAGAATGAAAAAGGCAGATAAAGTCTTGGTATTATTTTGAAATAGTTTGACTTTACAGATCTTTAGATGGGTTCTCAAGGAAGCCCTAGATCACACTTTGAGCAACAGTGGTAAAGGGACATAAGGAGGTTTCTAACCCAATTAATTAAGCCCTCTACAACGCACACACTGAAGGAGGAATTGGCAACCCACTCCAGTATTCTTGCCTGGAGAATCCCATGGACACAGGACCCTGGTGGACTACAGTCCATAGTGTTGCAAAGTCAGACAACTCAGATACTGAGCACACAGCACTATGCAAATTATAGTTGAATTGTATTTACTTTTTGAAAAACTTAATCTATTGTTGGAAATGAAGCATAAAATTTTTGAAATCTACTTGTATAAATAGACAACATTACAAAATATTGTTGTGGGGAGAAGACTATTTGGGCAACTGGGAAATGATTGTGAGGTATTATTGAGTAATGTCTTAAGTTATATCACAATTCCTGGGATATTAGAGATGGTTTCATAGATTTTTAACTCCTTATATTTTCTTTATATAAAAAAGAGTTCCACAGTTATTAATGAATGGCTGGACAAATAAAACATTGCCAAAGTTTGGATAGTCAGAAATTGGGAAGATGTATTCATCCGTTCATTTAGTTTCCATATCTTGCAACCAATGAAGTGACTGTTCTATAATTTTTGGGCTTAGAATCATGTTCTATTTAACCAGGCATGAAATAGTTGTTTAATGATAAATAAATTCCTAGAATATCATATATGAGTTTCTGATGAACCCTGGCATGAGAAATAACTTGTATGCTATGAGTTCAAGTAACCTATTGTTTTAATGTAGCAGTCACATTAGTTGGGCTCAGTGCCTCAAGGATGTTAAATAAACTGAATGTAGTTTCTTCAAAATTAATCTTTGACTTTGGAAACACCAGAAAGTTTCTAAGCATATTTGATCTAGCATTTATCCTTTGGAAAAATTATTAAACCATTTTTATTAAGCTGGATATCTTGCACATTCGCTCTCTCATTTATCTGCTCATTCATTCTTTGATTTTTATCTTATTATTGCGTTATTATCAGTACTTTATATTTTATTTTCTGAAATATGATCAAACTCTAGGTTCTCTAAGGAATAGTGAAGACTAAGGGTATACACTACCACACATTATATTTTATTACAACTTATGCAAAATAGACCTTGGCACTGCAGAAAAAGAATCTTGTGATCATCAAAAGATTTCTCTATAGAGAATAAATCTGAGCTGCACTAATTATAAAGGAAAACTGAGATTATTTTTTCCCTAGTGAATAAAGAGATTGGATTTCCATGGATTCATAATATCTGAAAATGGTAAGGAAGTACCATGACATCACATTTACTTCCGCTTCTTCATGCTCAGGTCTTCTGTCTTAGCTCTCACTTGACACCGCTTAGGAGCAGAGACAATGGTTTCTTAGGTTGAAATATCACTTTATAACTCAGGGAAATTATCTAAGACTTGGCTTGCCATATATAAAATAGGAATATGCTTATTTCACAGCTTTATTATATGGAATACATAAATAGGTGGAAAGGACTCAGCACACTGTCAGACCCCTAGGAATCCCACAAATAAATGATTGCTGTTGTTATGGATCCTCATCCTCCAGATACCTATCTTCTGGCAGAAATCACACTTAGAAATGCTGTTGACATGGTACAAAGCCAGTACTGGGAGAATGGTTGACAGAGAAGATGACTTTATATTCCAATCATTGAACTTTACTTAGTGGAAATAATCTCCTTTTCCATATTTGTAACTTCTTTCCTGAGCAAGTAACTATGTCATCTCTCTCATAAAATGATTTTTTAAATTGAAGTGTAGTTGATTTACAATGTTGTTTTAATTTCTGGTATATATGTATTTATATTTGTGTGTGTGTTTGTATATATATATATATACATATAAATATATATGTATGTATGTATATATATATATATAAAGTATGTATATATGTATATAAAAGTGAAAGTTGCTCAGTCCTGTCTTACTCTTTGTGACCCCATGGACTGTAGCCCACCAGGCTCCTCTGTTCATGGATTTTTTGGGCAAGGATACTGGAGTGGGTTGCCATTTCCTACTGCAGGACATCTTCCAGATCCAGGAATCAAACCTGAATCTCTTGCATCTCTTACTCGGCAGTCAGTTTTGTTACCACTGAGGCACCTGGCAAGCCCCGTGGTTTATCATAGGATATTGAATGTATTTCTCTATGCTATACATAGGACTTCATTGCTATCCATTCTATTTATATATATGTCAGTTCAGTTCAGTTCAGTCACTCAGTCGTGTCCGACTCTTTGCGACCCCATGAATCGCAGCACGCCAGGTCTCCCTGTCCATCACCAGCTCCTGGAGTTCACTCAAACTCACGTGCATCAAGTCGGTGATGCCATCCAGCCATCTCATCCTCGTCGTCCCCCCTCCTCCTGCCCCCAATCCCTCCCAGCATCAGGGTCTTTTCCAATGAGTCAGCTCTTCACATGAAGAGGCCAAAGTATTGGAGTTTCATCCTCAGCATCAGTCCTTCCAATGAACACCCAGGATTGATCTGCTTTAGAATGGACCGGTTGGATCTCCTTGCATTCCAAGGAACTCTCAAGAATCATCTCCAACACCACAGTTCAAAAGCATCAATTCTTCAGTGCTCAGCTTTCTTCACAGTCCAACTCTCATATCCATACATGATCAATGAAAAAAGCATAGCCTTTTTCATAGACAGACCTTTGTTGGCAAAGTAACATCTCTGCTTTTTAATATGCTATCTAGGTTAGTTATAACTTTCCTTCCAAGAAGTAAGCATCTTTTAATTTCATGACTGAAATCACCATCTGCAGTGATTTTGGAGCCCCAAAAAATAAAGTCTGACACTTTCCTCTGTTTCCCCATCTATTTCCCATGAAGTGATGGGACCAGATGCCATGATCTTTGTTTTCTGAATGTTGAGCTTTAAGCCAACTTTTCACTCTCCTCTTTCACTTTCATCAAGAGGCTTTTTAGTTCCTCTTCACTTTCTGCCATAAGGGTGGTGTCATCTGCATATCTGAGGTTATTGATATTTCTCCCGGCAGTCTTGATTTCAGCTTGTGTTTCTTCCAGTCCAGCATTTCTCATGATGTACTCTGCATAGAAGTTAAATAATGAGGGTGACAATATGCAGCCTTGATGTACTCCTTTTCCTATTTGGAACCAGTCTGTTCCATGTCCAATTCGAACTGTTGCTTCCTGACCTGCATATAGGTTTCTCAAGAGGCAGGTCAGGTGGTCTGGTATTCCCATCTCTTTCAGAATTTTCCACAGTTTATTGTGATCCACACAGTCAAAGTCTCAGGCATAGTTACTGGGCTGATATTTCTTTACTATAAATTTCTTTGGTAATTGGTAATAGGAGACATTTTCAAATAGTTGTCAGTAAGCTATATACTGGAGAAGTGAATGGCAACCCACTCCAATGTTCTTGCCTGGAGAATCCCATGGACAGAGGAGCCTGGTGGGCTACAGTCCTGGAGTTGCAAAGAGTTGGACATGACTGAGCTACTAATACACAAACAAACCTATGCAACATCTCTTTTTTTGTAAACCTCTTTATTGAGGCATATTTTATATGTTATTAAATTCACACATTTCAAGTATACAATTCAGTGGTGTTTAATATATTGACTAAGTGGTGCAACTATCTCATGGATCAATTTTAGGACTTTTTTTTTATGACCATGATATGATTCCTTATGCTTATTACCTTATTTTTGTTCCCACTGCCAACATTAGTTAACTACTTATCTGCTTATCTCTTCTCTCTTCTTCCTGTCTCTTTAAATTCCCCTTTTCAAGACATCATATAAATGAAATCATACCATATAAGAACCTCCATACTGTTTTTCCACAGTGGCTACACCAGCTTACATTCCCACCAACAGTGTAGGAACATTCCTTTTGGTTCACACCCTCTCCAGTGTTTGTTTTTTGCAGACATTTTAATGCTGGCCATTCTGATTGGTGTGTGGTTGTTCCTCATTATAGTTTTGATTTGCATTTCTCTAATAATTTACAACATTGAGCATCTTTCCATGTACCTATTGGCCAACTATATAAAATGATTGATAGTGAAGAATAAAACAAGAATAACAGATCAAAATTATGAAATATTGATATGCTCAGAAATGCTTTTAGATAGAAAATCTTATAGTCTTGTAGTACAAGATAGCACAATAAAATAGCATTTATATATTAATTACAGAATGTAAAATATTAGCATGTTACTTTTAAATTTTTTTTAAATTGAAGGATAATTGCATTACACAATTTTGTTTTCTATCAAACCTCAACATGAATCAGCTGTAGGTATACATATATCCCTTCCTTTTCGATGGGCAAGTTATTCTTGATAAGGTTTCAGCTAATTTTTATTTAAAAGCTAATTTAATTCTCCACTTTTTCTTTCTAAACATCAATACACACGAGACCCTTTTTAAAAAAATTCAATATAGTTTAATGAGGTACATTTGAGAAATTTTAAAAGGTTAATAAAATTAGAGAATGTTTTTAAGAAAAAATTGATATTATAAGGAAATTGATTCTAAATACAACATTTGAACTAGACTAGTGAAGAAATACCTGCCATAAGTGTAGAGAAATTTCAGAATTTTTTTTTTCCCTGCTGAAGAGCAGTCTCAAATCCTTTAGGTTCTTAACACTTTAATGTATCAATGTTAGCATGGATATTAGGTAAAACAGTTGAAATCTCAGAGTCCTTTAAATATGCCAAATTTTTTCTCACAAAGAATGAGAATAGAAAGTAAATTTTCCTATCAAGTTTCAGATTTGCAATACATGACTCTTTTCCTACTGTGAAGAACATCAGTTCCTTATGTAACATAATTATTCATTGTATGCATAGAAAATTGATGGTGAAGCATCCCTATTTGTCATGTTCACAGTTGACAGCTTTTAAACTTCTAATTTCTTACTGTTATTTTGCAATCAAATTTAGGCTTGTGGTTTGAAATAAATGCGAGGCAACATTTACTGAGTTATATTTTGGCATTATTTTCCAGAATCAAGAGGTGGCCCTAAAGTTCCTAAGGGCCTAAAAATAGTTCTGAAACAGAAGTGTACACCCTCGGGGCATGATTAACTTTGTGAGCATGCAATTGTATTTTCAACACAATTAGCTGCCTAACTGTGTGACTGAACTTTTTTTTTTAATGTATTTGCAAATGTAAGTAATTATGATGGAATTAAAATATAAAGAGCTCGAAGCCTATATTGTTTTCTTTTATAAATTGAAGTAAAAAAATATTTCAATAAAAAACTATTGAAAACTTTAATTTGCAAACTCATTCACTGAATGAACCAGAAGGTAAAAGAATCATTTTTTTAATTTTTAGTCAAAAAAGGATATAATAGAAACTGTGATAATACACTTAAAAGAACTTGTAAAAATACCCTTACATACAAGTTGAGTACACGTATAAATATGAATTTAAATTTGTATTAATTTAAGATAATGTCAATTAAAGACTGTAACAATTATATTTTATTTATAGTGATAATGTATAATTTTTACCCTTCAATATTTTTCATTCCTAAGCATCATTTAGGTAACTTACATTAACTTTTTGTGTGACTCGTACTTTATACCCTTGTACTTTTCCTGAGTTTAACTTTGAAAAGAACATTTAATACCTTACTTAGTATACTCTCTAGATAAAAAAATTTGCCCTATATATCAATCCCATAAGTGGATGCCACACTGTAAGGCATTTATTAGTACCGTCAGTGCCTGGTGGGTATAAGATTTGATTATATTGTGAATGCACCCTTTCTACCATATCGTTATGGCTTCTTTGTCTTTGGAAGTAGAATATCTTTTGGGTAGGTTCCAGTCCTTTGTAACACAGGTTGTTCAACAGTTAGTTGTGATGTTGATATTCTTGAGAGAAGCAGTAAGCTCAGGTCCTTCTACACTGCCATTTTGTCCCAAATCTTTGAATGAATCAAATGTAAAAGAAAAATATTTATTTTTAGCCAAAAAGGAAATGATATAAACTACAAATACACATAAAAGAACTTGTAACAACACCCACATGCTTTTATAGTACATACGTAATTGTGAATTATAAATCCATATTAAATATATGTCAAGTAATGACTGTAATATTTTTATTTATAGTGATAATTTATAGTTTTTCCCCTTCATTATTCTGCATTTCTAAGCATCATCTGACTAACATGTTAACTTTTCTTGTGACTCATACTTTATACCCCTGTACTTTCTCTGAATTTAACTCTGAAAAGAATATTGAAGATGTTACTGAGTACATGCTCTAGATATGAATTTGCCCTTTATATCAACCCCATAAGTGGATGTCAAGCTGTGAGTCATTTATAAGTACCACCTGTGCCAGATATCAAGGTACCATCATCTGCCTTATGGGAAACCTTTCATTTTATCTGTGTGAAGAATGTGCATAAGGGATGATGAGCACATAGTAAGAAAATATTGAAGTTCAGAAGGTAGATCAAGTATCAGTTTCCTCCATTCTACCCATTTTTGCTATTTGAGATATTCTCTTCTAAATGTCAAAAGAATATTTTAAATCATTCTATACTGCATGGTAAAACATTATGCACTGCAGTGTAATTGTGCACATCCTAGTATTCCTTTTTAAATTATAAAGGCCACTCTATACTTGGATTAGTTGGATTGAGGTTGTTCATTTTACAAAATTCTAATTTAGTTCTCCAAAGTTTGAGTCAGTCACTTTAAACAAGGAAATCCTTTAAAATTGAGTAAATGGCTTTTTCAGCCATTTTTAAAGGGTGGCTCTTTTAATGCATGATTGGGTGTGATGTTGGTGGTTAAATTCCTCTGCTCCTTAAGTAATCACTTTAATTCAGCAATCGGAAAAATCTTCAATAATAGACATTGCCTTGCAATTTTGCTCTCACCATTTCAAACTTTTTGGTTGTCTCATTTTTTTAAATGAGCAGATAAGTATCTCAACCAGATGATTTACTGATCTCTAATAGAAGGATCTTGTTTGGATACCCTTTCATAGTTCTTGTAACTGAACATCTCAGGGTTGAGAGGTCATCCCTTATGATTTCATCTGAACTAAACGTATTCGCATGTGGGTTTGCTTGCAGAATAGATGCAGAAAAGGTGAAGATCTTGCTCAGAATACTCTTTCATTGAAGACAGCTATTAAAAAATTTTTTTCTGCAGATAAACATTAACAATTCACTTCTACTCCTATATTCTATTTTCTGTCCTTTGAAATGAGAATCATTTCTGTCTTTTAAGATTTGCACACAGAAGGTGCTCAACACATATTTAATGTGCATTTCGTTCTATCCATTAAAGCACAGAAAGAAAAAACTGTCAAAACTAAGCCAGAAACGGACAAAATCAAGATGCGTATGTGTGTGTGTGTGTGTGTTAAGTTGCTTCAGTCATGTCTGACTCCGCCACCGTATGGACCTTAGCCTGCCAGAATCCTTTGCCCAGTGGATTCTCCAGGCAAGAATACTGGAGCAGGTTGTCATTACCTGTATCTTCCCCACACAGGGATCGAACCCAGCATCTCTTATGTTTGCTGCATTGGCAGGTGGATTCTTTACCACTAGCACTGCCTGCTGCTGCTGCTGCTGCTAAGTCGCTTCAGTCGTGTCCGACTCTGGGCGACCCCATAAACGGCAGCCCACCAGGCTCCCCCGTCCCTGGGATTCTCCAAGCAAGAACACTGGACTGGGTTGCCATTTCCTTCTCCAATGCAGGAAAGTGAAAAGTGAAAGTGAAGTCGCTCAGTCGTGTCCGACTCTTCGCCTGGGAAGCCCATAAAGGCTGTGAGAGATCTCAGTTTGGGAAAGAAGTTCCCTGCTCTCTCACTCTCCCCTTGAGAATAGTGCCTGTAATGAGATGTACCTCCAAGTACAAGTGACGAAGACAATCTTAACATTCCCCTCCCAGCTTTACTACAGTTTAGATAGGTTTCTTTTGTCTTTGACTTCACTTTTCTCAGAATATTTATTTTAAAAAGCTTGCCATTGTAAATTGTTTTTCTACCCTTTGTGGGCTTCCCTGGTGGCTCAGAGGTTAAAGCGTCTGCCTCCAATGCAGGAGACCCGGGTTTGATCCCTGGGTCGGGAAGATCCCCTGGAGAAGGAAATGGCAATCCACTCCATTATTCTTGCCTGGAGAATCCATGGATGGAGAAGCCTAGTAGGTTACAGTCCATGGGGTCACAAGGAGTTGGACACTGAGCGACTTCACCTCACCTTTCTACCCTTTGAGATGTAAATTTTCTCCTGGCTTTGGGCCAATTGTACAACCCAGGAATTCCTTTCCCAAAGACAAGGAACTACCCCTTTGAAATATAGTAAGAAATGTAGAGCCCTTGTTTCCCACTGTGGGAAGAAAGGGACCTCTTTAGTCAGCACCAGTTAGCAAATACAGATGGACTAAACACATTAACTAATATCCTCAGGTAATTTTCTATTAATATCATCTTAGTCCTGCACTTGAAAACTCTCCTACCTTTGCTTCAGTGATATTGAGTTATATTCTATATTGAAGTCTCTCTCCCATACCATAGTAGCTCATTAAAATCTGTCTTTCCATTTTTGACAAGTGTCCCATCTAATTCCTCTTTAACCCAAGTCTCCATATTTTGGTAAAATCTCTTTTTCCCCTCAGGTGACACTACAATGGACCTGATAACGTACTGTTAGCAATATTTAGTGTGTGCTAAAGATCGGAGGACCCTTTCCAAACGTTCAGAACTGAGAATTTCTGAATGCTCTTTCCCTGAGAATTTTCCTTTGCCATGTCTTGTGGTGACATTTTTAGTCAAAGGAAGCCCAGGTAGAGATTTCTGGAACCCTTTCTCTTCATAGCTCCCTCTGCTGTTATAAATACCAGCTACCTCACCTCTTCAAACTGAACTTTTGACCATGGGTTATCTTTTTAAGAATACTTGTTTAGCAAACAGACTAGAAATATAGAGGTTGTACATCTCTTTAGTAAAAGTTAGATCTTTTATTCATAGTTCAGTATAATAAAGATAATGTTTCTTGCTATATTAAAGGTCACGTAAGCTTACTGCACATTATAAAATACGTGGTTTCCCAATGCTTAGGCTCCATTTCCTGTGGTATGATTCATTGTGTTTGGAGGTGTCACCTGTCCCTCTTTGTATTTATTACCCTGTGGAAACTGGGAAAGGTTATAATGGGCTCATCGATTAAAAGTGTGTGTGGGAAAAATCTCCCAGGGCTGTCAGCAGTAATTCTTCCCCCAAACTCTTCTTTTCAGAGCTTCTAGCTTGCATGTGACTGTGGAGTGTGTGCCCAGAGGGACACCATGCTGGCCTCAGTCAGTGCCAAGAGTGGTTCAGAATGGCCAGGTCTTCCAGGGCTGAGGGACTGTGGTTCTCATTCATAGGCTGGAAGGAGATTGATTGTTTCTTAAACAATTGAGAAATTGTTTCCATGCTGCTACTCTGGGTACTGCTATTGCTGTGAGCAGAAACTGTCCTTTGTTTCTGACCTAAGAATCTCAGGTCTCCTGCCAGTATCCATGAAACTGGCACAGAATAAGTTGTTACCTTTTTTCAAAATCTCAGATAATTTACAGTGGTTGGCACTCTATTCTTCACCTTTGGAATAATTTTTCCTGACTGGAAATGTATGTTTATGTATTGCTTTCATGCTTGTCCACTGTTAGGTAAGCTTGATAGGATCCAGAATTGTTTTACCTTTTATTTATAACTGTGGACAAGATGATCATGATAAGAGATCAGTACATTTCTTGAATGAATAAAATAGACATAAATGCTACATACATTCTCCCTCAGGGTTCTTTTGAATATAATAGTAAATTCTAGGAATGTGTTATATAATCTGAAGTTCTATACAAATATGTTAATCATATCTCCTTTTTAATAAAAAGTATGGCTTCAGGAGCTAGTAGTTCTGAGTTTCAAGTTCTCTTTCTAAACGACATGTTTCTTTAACAGACTGCTCAAATTTTTGAGTTTTTATCAAATACTAGTAATGCCGACTTCAAAAAGCTCTTATTTAGAGGCAATAAGAAGTCATTTAATGCTAAACAATGAAATGCCATGTGCAAAACATTCTTTAATAAACTTATTGTAGCAGTAATGTGATATGTTGGACTTCCCAGGTGGCTCATTGGTAAAGAATCTACCTGCAATGCAGGACCCGAGTTTGATCCCTGGGTTGGAAAGATCCCTAGAGAAGGAAATGGCAACCCACTACAGTATTCTTACCTGGGAAATCCCATGGGCAGAGGAGCCTGATGAGCTACACTCCATGGGGGTCACAAATGAGTCAGACATGACTGAAGTGACTCAGCAACAACAGCAACAATGTGATTTGCCAGTCCCACGGGCTTTTTTGACTGGAGTAGAGACAAAGACAAGAAGTTCCTTGTTTATCTGTTTTCGTGGAGGATAGTTTGGTTGCAAGCAGAAACTAAATATATTAAATTTAAAAAATTTAAAATGAAAGAACAGTTTAGAGAATCCAGAAAAACATAAAAAGAGAGGTGAATAACTGGGGATTTGTCAGTCTTTTTCTGTGAAATTCAATCAACAATATTCACTTCATCACAGACTTTCAGTTTGCTTCTATTTTCAAATGTAAATCCTTGTATCAGATGTTTACAATTTTTGACAAGAAACCGAGGTCAGATATTATAGCCTGGGCATTGGAAAACTCATGGCAAATACATATTTTCACTGCTTCAGCATAATCAAAAAGTATTATTTGGAGCTTTCTGGTAGTGACAGGCAAATGTTAAAATATATTTATTTAAAAATAAAGACTTTTTAAAAAGTTTATTATGCACACAAAGTACTTTGGTAAAAGAAAAATCACACTTAGAGAGTTTATAAAATATGTTATTATGCTTTGATTATGGAAAAGTAGTATTTTTAAATTTAAATCTTAACATTTAAATAATTCTTATAAAAGAGTATTCACTACAAGTTGTAAAAAAACAGTATGTGCAATTAACTACTGATAGTATAAGAAAACATTTAGCAGAAACATAAGTAGAATCATTGATAATCAGTTGAATGACTCTGAAATGAGTTTTTATATCAGTTTTCACTTTCTGATTTTACCAATATTTTGGTAACAATACAAACAAACTGAGTTTTATATCAGTTTTCACTTTCTGATTTTACCAATATTTTGCAATACACTGTAAGTCACTTTTAAAGATTACCAATGAGTCCAACCCTGTTTCTCCAACAACCTTTAAACATCAGCAATCTGCCAAAGTATGCTACTTACTTCTAATTATTATTTTATTTATCTAGTTACTCAATAAAATTAATAAAATTCTGATCCCCAAAACTAAACATGATTTTCTCTGAATGATTATTTGCAGAAATATCTTCCAATGTAAAAAAAAAAAAAAAACTGATTTGTTTTTTAATCTAAATTTTATTTTCTATCTCTTCAAAAATAATTAAAAATCACTGAGGCAGAGTCTGGAGTTTGACTACCATGTGGAACAATTCTGAGGGACCCTATTTATATTGTAGTCTCTGTCAGTGGGGTCCTCTCCAGTTGTACAATAAGAGCCTAACCAGCTGTTCATGGTGACCTTTGTCACCATGGGAAAGCTATTGCTTTCAGAGACTTGCCATGATAATAAATAATGTAAATGTGATTATAAGAGATCACAAGCTTGGAAGATGCTGATATTTGTCCACTTCTTAGCATAAAAAAGTCTTTTCCTCAGCTATTTCATCTAAAATACCAGTATATACTTCATTTTGTGGTGGTGGTTTAGTCACTCAGTCATGTCCAACTCTTGTGACCCAACGGACTGTAGCTCCCTAGGCTCTTCTGTCCATGGGATTCTCCAGGCAAGAACACTTTACTAGGTAGCCATTTCTTTCATTTTGTGTTATTCCTTATTTCTATCTGTTTCTTCCCTTGTACATATTAAACAACATGTCCCTTTTGTATGATATTAGAAGTATCTGTTAAATCATGAGGTCAAAATATGTATAGGGATATCAGAAGACATACAATATTATATATAAAAGAGAAATGTGTTTTTGTATTTTTTTTTTAATGTTGGGAACAGAAAGTCTCAAGATAGAGGAAGAAACAGGGGACAAAGTCATGCACCAAAGTTTTAGTGATATGCAGAAATTCAAACTGTGAATATACCACACCCACCAGGACAGCTGGTGGCCAAGGGCTGTGGTGTTTACCAGAGGGGTAAGGAACTGAGAAAGCTAAAACAAGGATTTATAAGATTCCATTCAACTTAACATTGGTTAAATGTCTCTTATGTTAAAGATGGAATGGTGGTTATTTTAACATATTTTACTTATAAATTATTTAAAGCAAAATATACATCAAAGGGAGCAATATGCCAACAGGCAAGGAGCAAGAAAATTAGAATCAAACAGGCAAGAAAAAGAAGTATATGAATGGAAAAAAGTAAGTGTCAGTTACTAAGTCATGTCTTACTTTTTGTGACCCCATGGACTGTAGCTTGCCAGCCTCCTCTGTCCATGGAATTCTCTAGGCTGCAATACTGGAGTTGGATTGACATTTCCTTCTTCAGGGAATATTCCTGACCAGGTCTCCCACATTGCAGGCAGATTCTTTACCATCTGAGCCCTGAGGGAAGTCCTAAAAACATGGTAAAGATTACAGCTAGACAAAGATTTGAAGGAATTAAAATGACAGTCTGAAGCCAGCAGCAGCTGTGGTGCTGGAGTGACTTTGAGTATAGACCCTATGTCCAAGGGCAAAGGAGAACCCCAGCAAGATGGTAGAAGGGGCAAAATCACGTTCAGAATCAAACCCCATACCCACCAGAAATGCCCAGAGGGCTCAAACAAACCTTGTGCTGACCAGGACCCAGAGATGTCATAGAGACTGAGACAGAACTGTGCTTGAGTGTCTCCTGTGGAGGTATGGGTCAGCAGTGGCCTGCTGCAGGGGCAGGGGCTCTGGGTGCAGTAGACCTGGGTGTGGCATAAGCCCTCTTGGAGGAGGGCGCCATTAACTCCACCTTAGAGCAGCCAGAACTTACACTGGACTGGGGAAACAGACTCTTGGAGGGCACAAACAAAACCTTGTATGCACCAGGACCCAGGAGAAAGGAGCAGTGACCCCACAAGAGACTGACCCAGACTTGCCCGTGAGTGTCCAGGTGTCTCTGGCAGAGGCGTGGGACGGCAGTGGCCTGCTGCAAGGTCAGGGGTACAGAATGTAGCAGTGCATGCATGAGACCTTTAGAAGGAAGTCACCATTATCTTCTCTACCACCACCATAGTTTGGCCTCAGATCAAATAACAGGGAGGAAACATAGCCCCGCCCATCAACAGAAAATCAGACTAAAGATTTACCAAGCATGCGCCTGCCCGTCAGAACAAGACCCATGTTCCCCTGCAGTCAGTCTATCACATCAGGAGGCTTCCATAAGCCTCTTATCCTTTTTCATCAGAGAGCAGACAGAATGAAAACCACAATCACAGGGAACTAGCCAATCTGATCACATGACCAGAGCCTTGTCTAACTCAATGCAACTATGACCCAAGATGGATGGGTCATGGTGGAGAGTTCTGACAAAACATGGTCCACTGGAGAAGGGAATGGCAAACCACTTCGATATTCTTGCCTTGAGAACCCCATGAACAGTATGAAATGGCAAAAAGATAGGACACTGAAAGATGAACCCCCCCCAGATTGGTAGGTATTCAATATGATACTGGAGATCAGTAGAAAAATAACTCCAGAAAGAATGAAGAGATGGAACCAAAGCAAAAACAAACCCAGTTGTGGATATGACTGGTGATAGAAATAAAGTCTGATCCTGAAATAGCAATATTGCACAGGAACCTGGAATGTTAGGTCCATGAATCAAGGCAAATTGGAAGTGGTCAAACAGGAGATGGCAAGAGTGAACACAAAATTTTAGGAATCAGCAAACTAAAATGGACTGGCATGGGTGAATTTAACTTAGATGACCATTATATCTGTTTCTATGGGCAAGAATCCCTTAGAAGAAATGGAGTAGCTATTATAATCAAAGAAAAAAGACAGTCCAAAATGCAGTACTTGCATGCAATCTCAAAAATGATAGAATAATCTCTGTTCATTTCCAAGCAAACCATTCAATATCACAGTAATCTAAGTCGATGCCCTGACTAGTAATGCTGAAGAAGCTGAAGTTGAACGGTTCTATGAAGACCAACAAGACTTTTTAGAACTAACACCCCCAAAAGACATCCTTTTCATTATAGGTGACTGGAATGCAAAAGTAGGAAGTCAAAAAATACCAGTAATGGGCAAATTAGGCTTTGGAGTACAGAATGAAGCACAGCAAACGCTAATAGAATTTTGCCTAGGGAAGGCACTGGTCATAGCAAACACCCTCTTCCAATAATACAAGAGAAGAATCTACATATGGACATCACCAGATGGTCAACCCCATAATCAGACTGATTATATTATTGCAGCCAAAGATGGAGAAGCTCTATAGAGTCAGCAAAAACAAGACCAGGAGCTGACTGTGGCTCAGATCATGAACTATTTATTGCCAAATTCAGACTTAAATTGAAGAAAGTAGGGAAAACCACTAGACCATTTGGGTATGACCTAAATCAAGTCCCTTACGATTATACAGGGGAAGGGATAAATAGATTCAAGGGATTAGACCTGATAGAGTGCCTGAAGAACTATGGATGAAGGTTTGTAACATTGTCAGGAGGCAGTGATCAAGACCATCCCTACCCAAGAAAAAGAAATGCAAAAAGGCGAAATGGTTGTCTGAGGAGGCCTTACAAATAGCTGAGAAAAGAAGAAAAGCTAAAGGCAAAGGAGGAAAGGAAAGATATACCCATTTGAATGCAGAGTTCCAAAGAATACCAAGGAAAGATTAAAAAAAAAACCTTCCTCAGTGATCAGTGCAAGAAATAGAGGAAAACAATACAATGGGAAAGACTAGCGATCTCTTCAAGAAAATTAGAGATACCAAGGGAACATTTCATGCAAAGAAGGGCTCAATAAAGGACAGAAATAGTATGGACCTAACAGAAGCAGAAGATATTAAGAAGAGGTGGCAAGAGTACACAAAAGAACTATACAAAAAAGATCTTCATGACCCAGATAATCATGATGGTGTGATCACTAACCTAGATCCAGACATCCTGTAATGTGAAGTCAAGTGGGCATGAGGAAGCATCGCTAGGAACAAAGCTAGTGGAGGTGATGGAATTCCAGTTGAGTTCTTTCAAATCCTAAAAGATGATGCTGTGAAAGTGCTGCAGTCCATATGCCAGCAAATTTAGAAAATTCAGCAGTGGCCGCAGGACTGGAAGAGGTCAGTTTTCATTCCAATCCCTAGGAAAGGCAATGCGAAGAATGCTTAGACTACGACACATTTCCACTCTTCTCACATGCTAGCAATGTAAGGCTCAAAATTCTCCAAGCCTGGCTTCAACAGTACGTGAACCATGAACTTCCATATATGCAAGCTGGATTTAGAAAAGGCAGAGGAACCATTGATCAAATTGCCAACATTCGTTGGATCATCTAAAAAGCAAGAGAGTTCCAGAAAAGCATCTGCTTCTGCTTTATTGACTATGCCAAAGCCTTTGACTGTGTGAATCAAAGCAAACTGTAGAAAATTCTTAAAGAGATGGAATACCAGACCACCTGACCAGCCTCCTGAGCAATCTGTATGCAGGTCAAAAAGCAACAGTTAGAACTGGATGTGGAACAACAGACTGGTTCCAAATCGGGAAAGGGATACATCAAGGCTGTATATTTTAACCCTGCTTATTTAACTTATATGTAGTGTACATCATGAGAAATGCATGGCTGGACGAAACACAAGTGGGAATCAAGATTTCCGTGAGAAATATCAACAACCTCTGATATGGAGATGACACCACCCTTATGGCAGAAAGTGAAGAACTCAAGAGCCTCGTGATGAAAGTGAAAGAAGAGAGTGAAAAAGTTGGCTTAAAGCTCAACATTCAGAAAATGAAGATCGCGGCATCTGGTCACTTCACTTCATGGCAAATAGGTGGGGATACAATGGAAACAGTGCAAGACTATTTTTTTGGACTCCAAAATCACTGCAGATGGTGACTGCAGGCATGAAATTAAAAAGATGCTTGCTCCTTGGAAAATAAGTTATGCCCAACCTAGATAGCATATTAAAACCAGAGATATTACTTTGCCAACAAATGTCCATCTAGTCAAGGCTATGGTTTTTCCAGTGGTCATGTATGGATATGAGAGTTGGACTGTGAAGAAAGCTGAGCACCAAAGAATTGATGCTTTTGAACTGTGGTGTTGGAGAAGACTCTTGAGAGTCCCTTGGACTGCAAGGAGATCCAACCAGTCCATTCTAAAGGAGATCAGTCCTGGGTGTTCATTGGAAAGATTGATGCTGAAGCTGAAACTCCAATACTTTGGCCATCTGATGTGAAGAACTGACTCATTTGAAAAGACCCTGATGCTGGGAAAGAGTTAAAGCAGGAGGTAAAGGGGATGACAGAGGATGAGATGGTTGGATGGCATCACCGACTCAATGGACATGAGTTTGAGTAAGTTCTGGGAGTTTGTGATAGACAGGGAAGCCTGGCATTCTGCAGTCCATGGGGTCACAAAGAATCAAACACAACTGAATGACTGAACTGAACTGAACTGAACTGAACTTAAAGCCAGCGAAACAGCTGAGACTCACTGGTTAAATATAATTTTCATAATGAGGATGATAACGATGATCATGATTATACTTAGCAAATGTAGCAAATACTTATGCGTCAGGTGCTCGTCCAGACATTTTATACCCAATGCTATGTTAAACTTCACAACAGTCCCATAATATGAATAAAATTTAGGCTTGATGATGGCTCAAAATGCCAACTTTATTACTGGCAAGTTGGATTTGAGAAAGCAATGAACTCTATGAATAAACTAAACTCCTAATGGCCTTCTTAATGGTATTTCCTCGGAATTAAACTCCCCCATTCAGCTTTAGTCACAAAATGAGCATGTATTCTCACCAAAAGGAGCAGATAAACAAGATTATGTGTAAATATACTATTTTCTCACTCTTACAAATATATATGAACTATATTTGAAGAATAAGAGTAAGGAGTGGAAGAAAATTGTTTCAGTTAGAAATTGGATTTGAGTACTATGCTGGAAAATACTGAGGGTAAGAGGAGAAGGGGGTGACAGGGGATGAGATGGTTGGATGGTATCACTGACTCATTAGACACGAGTTTGAGAAAACTTAGGAAGATAGGGAGGCCTGTTGCGCTCTAGTTCATGGGGTCACAGAGAGTCAGACACCACTTGGCAACTGAACAATTAGTAACTGACACTTCCAGTGACTTAAACAGCATGTTTTTGTTACATGACCAGAATTTCGGAGTACATGATTTACTGGCCTTAGGATATCATAGTAAGGATACTGAGTCTTTTGGACTTGCCCTTGAATTTAAAATATGGCTGCCTAAACAATCATGCTCATGTTCCATGCTATAGGAATAAAAAAAAAGGCAAAATTGTAAGAGTGAAGTTAGTGTATATCTTCACAGCCCAAACATAACTACTCTACCACACTCCTTATATAAAGAGGTTTCTCAGCACTTCTTCCCAGTGAGTTGCATATATATTTCACTGATCAATATCATATGGGCACTTCTAGCTGGAAGGTGGGCATGCTATGTAGACTTTAATTTTACAATAGTTGGGTATATTGTTTCTGGATGTATTAGGGTTCTGTTACTACAGAAGGGAGACTGAATATTGAGTAAATAAGTAGGTATTATGGGATAGGGAATGTTAATCCCTTAGTGTTTTTTAAGGAAGTAGTAACCCACTCCAGTATTCTTGCTTGGGAAATTCCATGGACAGAGGAACCTGGTAGACTATAGTCCATGGAGTCACAAAAGAGTTGTACACAACCTAGCAGCTACACAACAGAAACAATGACAAAAGATTCCCTTATGAAAATACAAGTAAAGAATAGAGCTCTAATCTCTAACATGATGACCCCCAATTTATAGTTTAGCTATTTGAGGCTTAGAAAAACTAAATAACTTGCCCGAAACTACATGTACAAAAAGTAGATTTATTGTCAAACCTAGAAATGCCTTTTCTAAGAATCTAATTTGGTAAGCATTTGCTACCTCTTTCTTTTTTCAGATGTTAATTCAAGAACTTTGGGACTACAAGTTAGTGAGGAGTTAAGAAAAAATAGTTCTTCCTTTAAGATGCAATAATGTGAAAATCAATTTACCACTGGGACTCAGAGAAGTTTTAAGCTAGTGATTTGTTTTCAAAATATGTTATCTTATGGGTTGCATCAGAATCATTTCACCAAATACCTGGGAATGGAGCCTGGTGACTGCATTATAAGAAGCTCCAAAGAGCACTTATATATGCATTCTAGAACTTGGCACTTCTAGAGAGGATGACATTGCTCCCATCTAAGCGTGGAAACATTTTTTGGAGAAGGGGGTGTTTAAGTTAGTTTTTAGAGAGTAGGGAGACTTTGAAACCTGAAAATAAAAGTTCACATGGAAGAAGTAGGTTGAGGGATGACATAGATGAAGAACAGTATGTGGTGTGTAGAGATCAGAGAGGAAGTTTGAAGTGCCCAAAGGTAACTGGGAGCAATCAGATTAAAATGAAGGGAGACTGGAGTAATTGGTTTCAGATGATCACAAGAGCAGAATAGAAAGAAAGACAGGTGCACCAGACTTAAAGACATGCACACAGGTATGAAAATTGTTAGTGACCACCAGAATATAGAATATGAATTATTTTATAAGAAAATATCATTTATCCAATTAGAATATATATATAAATAAATATATATATCTTTGTATTTATATTTATATAATTATTTTTCTAACTCAGCAACTCTGCAAATGACCTTACCCTGCTGATTTCATGGACTATTCATAGATGACTTGGTTTCAGGAACAAAGGGCAAAGTAAAACCCTGATATCCCACTGGGTCAGCTGCAAAGAAGCTTCATGAGCAAAGGAAATAAGGACTTCCATGCAGAGAGGGGTCTGCAGGTGAATTTAAAACTTTCCAAGGAGTATTTCCAAGTATACTCTACAGTGCTTTCTACCTCTTACATTTCTTCTAGTATATAGTTCACATAGTTCCTAAAATGTATGGACTTAATAAATATCCTGCTTTATGAAATAAAAGAAAAATGTATTATTGAATATGATTAAATACCACTCTCTATTGTGTCATTTCATAAAAATCACCGGGAGCTTTTGGAGATTGTTTTCATTACCTTGGCTGATGGAAAATTCAAATATCATTTCCTACTGAACACCTTAGAAATAAATCACTATACATTGCTTGACTGTTCATGTCTTTGACATTAAACCAGACTAACTGGATAAATTAAAAAGGAATCTAGTACTGTTTACAAGTATTTCTATAAAATTGTATGATGAACAACCCCCAATGAACTGAGGCTTAGTAAAAATGACAAAATTTAACTAACCATAAATTTATGATGAGAAAAAAAATTAAGTTATTGAAAGGCATGCCCTGGACACTCATATATTAAACTGCTGAATACTTATTCAAACTATTCTTATTTTCTCTTTATTTTAATGTATTTAATGCAATATTTCCATACCTGAAATTTGGTATGTAAATTGCATTACATTGTCTGACTGATCATTAGTCTATACTGATTAAAATTTTGCTGTTAGTATAAGTAATGAATTTCTGAAATAAATAAGATTATATTTTGAGAATGATGCAAAAGTTAACTATTCAGCTCTTGATAATGTCTATATTTCATATGTTTTTATCTATCTCAAAACTAGTTTTAATATCACTAATCATTCTATTATTTAATTCTGTTTAAATAAAAGTTATATATAATGAAATTTATTCTTTAGTCAGCAGTTCATGAGAAAACTTCACAGATTTTGGCTCAGACAACAAGGTAAATCTGTATGCAGTCTTTTGAAAATACTTATCTGTTGACTGGATAATTGAAATATAAATTGAGTATTTTAAGTTAAATAGGTTATGTTAAGATGAGGGGAACCAAAGGCTGACTGACTTTAAAATCTTTTCAAAGACTGGCGTAAGAATATAATTTACTTGCTTTTATGTTTTAGATTTTTATCACGTTTTTTGGGCACACAAGCTTTAGCTTTACTAGTACTTAAAAGAATAAACTTATAATTTTGTTTAGAGGGCAGAACATTGCAGAATAATTTTCTCTTTGGATCAGAATGTGAGTTAACAAGAAATTCTTAAATTGGTTTTTATCAACCTCACCCTTTTCTATCACATCTGGCCTGAAATTTAAGCAAGTTAGTAACACATTTTGTGGTATATATCTGAAATACCAGAAGTAATTAGCAAGTTGTATGTAAACTTTCATCTAATTATTATTGATTTTCAAACAACAACAGGTAAATACAGACATACATTGATGGGAAATAAAACATTTGGAGCCACTTAACTCTGAGTTGGTTTAAATACAGTTTGCATTAATATTTGTCATTTAACTCCTTTAAAAATGCCTATTTTTGAAAAAGAGAATAAGCCCTACCTTGCATGATTGTGGTAGACATTAGAAGTAGAATATACAAAACCCCTTACACAAATGTGACCCATATTTTGCACCTCATTCAGTAACTGTTGTTATTAATAACAGAATGGGAACAGGATAGTGGAAGCATTCTTTAAATAGTCGTTACAAGTTGTAATGCTAGGATTCGGATTACTGAAATTTCTATAAAGCCAGTATTCACTTACTAAATATCTGTAGTTAAGAGAGAAATTACTTCTTTAAAATGAAAAAAAAAAAGACACAATACACAATTTTCAGTAAAACTGATTCATAAATCACCATCAGTTCATTTCAGTTCAGTCACTCAGTCGTGTTTGATTCTTTGCGACCCCATGGAGTGCAGCTCGTCAGGCTTCCCTGTCCATCACCAACTACTGGAGCTTGCCTAAACTCATGTCAAGTCAGTGATGCCATCCAACCATCTCATCGTCTGTCATTCTCTTCTCCCCCTGCCTTCAATCTTTCCCAGCATCAGGGTCTTTTCCAATGTCAATTCTTCGCATCAGGTGGTCAAAGTATTGGAGTTTCAGCTTTAACATCAGTCCTTCCAATGAATATTCAGGACCGATTTCCTTTAGGATTGACTGGTTTGATTTCCTTGCAGTCCAAGGGAATCTCAAGAGTCTTCTTCAATACCACAATTCAAAAGCATCAGCTATTTGGCACTCAGTTGAATATATATATTTGAATAATATAGATCACCATAGTGAAAGTGAAAGTGAAATTGACATCGCTCAGTCGTGTCAGACTCTGCGACCCATGGACTGTAGCCCACTAAGCTCCTCCTTCCATGGGGTTCTCCAGGCAAGAATACTGGAGTGGGTTGCCATTTCCTTCTCCATAGTTCACTGTTAATTACTTTTGAAAATTTTGACCTTTCCCTTTTTCAGTTCTTTCCATATCTTCTTGAGATGAATGTACAGCCCATGAAAAAGTAAAAATGGAACACACTACTCAGCATGTTTCTTTCTAAGAATGTTGCTTTCCTTTTCTTTTTAATGGGCTTGAATTTTGCATATACATTAAGTAATTAATAGCAAGAGCAGATGCTTGCTTATGTTGTGATTTGTTTTTAAATTGGACTTTTGCATTTTCTTATTCTTATTTTCATCCCAAACTACCAAAATTTGTTTGAAATTTATATGTAACTATTAGTTTCAGTCTTGAAAAATTTTGAACACTAATTGCTTTTTCTCCAAACAATACATTATTAATGGTATTTTATTCCCTGTAAGGAAATTTAACCCTAATTATTCTCTTTTTGATCAATAATATCTCAAATTTAAAATTTTATGGCTTTGGCTTTCAGCTCAGAGAAGTTGAAAGATTTTATATCCTGTTTTCTCAATGGAGAAAATTGAGATCTTATCCAAAGTGCATTTGAATTAAGTTTTCACCTCTGTCATTCAAGGACTTCTTGAGGACAGAGAAAGAGGACTATAAAATATTAGCTATATTCCCTGTGTTGTAAAATATATTCCTGCAGGTTATATATTTTATTCATAATATTCTATATCTCTAATCCCCTGTCTCTGTCTTGTACCTCCTCCTTTCCCTCTTGTCACTAGTAACCACTGCTTAGTTCTCTATATCTGTGAGTCTGTTTCTTTCCTGCTATATTCACTAATTTGTCTTATTTTTTAGATTCCACATATTAGTTCTAACATATAGTATTTGTCTTTTTCTATCTGACCTTACTAAGCATAATACCCTCCAAATCCATCCATTTTGTTGCAAATGGAAATTTCTTTAAAAATTAATCTTTACTATCTAGAAATAGATTTTTGCATAAAAATTCAATTGCAGCTCTCTCCTTAAATTAAAAAAAAAAAAAACAAGTTTTTCACAGCATTGAGTCCTGTTAAACCAAAATCTCATCACCCGTTGGTAGCTGGAGCTGGGGTGGAGCTTTCCCCTTTCTGTGGAACATGTATGCTTCTGTGATTAGTGCTCTCCCTGGGCCAGCTTCGCTTGCTCATGTTCTCTGTTTATCTCTGGGAGGAATTATGAGATGTAAGCTATGACTAAACAGAAGTCTCCAAAGTGATGTTTTCTGCCACTGGTGGAGCCTGAGTAGCCTGCAGAGACTGGTAACCCTGTTTATGTGTGTTTATGTGTGTTTGTCCTTACTTTTGCTTCACTTCTCCTGTAGATCTGAGATCTGGGACAAAGAGGATTAGAGTATTTGTTTGCATGTGTCTCACACTCAAGAACTGAAGTTTTGGACAAACTCCAAGAGCCTCTCATTGTAATGGATCACACATTGTAGACAAAGGAAATATTCAATGATTCATTACTTTGCTGACCGTTATTTGCTTTCTTGTAGTAACTGGAGAACGGGGGAGATTAATATATATGATTGAGATGTATACTTGACTCTGATAAGGCTTTTTGTTTCATTCATTCACATACATATTGTGTGCCTTTATGTCACTATTACAGCAGATTCTGGAGTTACAGATGTATCTACCTTCATGGACCAAGGCTTGTATAAATGCGACAGACAATAAATAAGTAATCAAGTGACTAAATCATTACTCACGCAAAGTGTTATAGGGCTTTAGATAGGTCGATCAGAGAAGGCCTCACAGAACTGATGACATTTGAGCTGGGATTTAAGATGAGAAGGAGCCAGACATTGGACTAACTGAGAAAAGAACACCACAGACACACTACAGAAAAGAACATAAGTGCCAAGGCCTTGAGGCTGAAGGGTTTTATCTTACGGTTTTAGAAAGTGAGATCAACATGGTTGTAGCATAATTGAGTAAAAGGAAGATGATTTGGGTGATGTGGGCAGCCCATGATGAGAAGTTTGGGGTTTATCCTAAGTTCATTGGGAACTCTCATTTAATTCTCCCCAAAGGAGCAAATCTTAGACTTAAAAATCAGGGAAACCTGTCACTTACTAGCTATCCAGTCTTTTGAGCACAGTTGTTATCTACTCTGGGTTTCAGAGCTAATAATGCCACATCACAGGCTTTTTAACAGAGACAGAATTAAATGGAATGGCATCGCTGACTCGATGGATGTGAGTCTGAGTGAACTTGGGAGTTGGTAATGGACAGGGAGGCCTGGCGTGCTGCAACTCATGGGGTTGCAAAGAGTCGGACACGACTGAGCGACTGAACTGAACTGAACTGATAAAGTGTTCTATGATAGTGCCCAGCCCATAGGCAGATTTTATTATTTCAAATAGGGCAGACCAAAGGTGCGTGTCCTCTTTCCTTAACCAACACTCTGTTTCCCTTCCTTTATTTGATAAAGAGAAGCTTATACTCATCTGTGTGATTTTATTTTAAAATTCACCGTGGTAAAGGCCTGTCTTTAGGAACTTCAGGAGGTAATGTGTCTGAGCTCTCACCTCATCCCTCCCCATGTGGAACATCATTTTTATATCCTCTTCAACATGTCAAGCAATTGTTGACCTTTGAAAGGATGTGTAGTCCACATACTCTGAGTTTATGAGATTTTAACCCTTAAGTTTTTGCAACAGCCTTACTATTCACCACTGCTAATGTATTAATGCACACACGCACACACACACATACAGGTTTCTAGACTAGAATGAGAATTATGAAGCATCTAAAAATGTGGCTCAAAAATAAGAAAGATTGGAGGTTGGTATAGGCAAGGTAGGCATATAATAACACAGGCCTAACTACATGGCAGATATAGAAAAATTTAGGACTCAGAATCTTTGCCTTTTAGTGAATGAGGCTGAAGGGTGAAAGGAGACTAATCATGCAAGCAAATGAATCAGGATATCCTGGATATTAAGCAGATACTTTATAGATACTCAAGAATTAAGAAAAGAGAAAAATCCATTTGAATTAATTAGATGAAAATAATTATAATTACAACCATTATAAAAATGGCCTATATGGCTAATTATCATATATACAGAAGCTCTTAGGCTTGCCTTTAATAGTGATATGTAGCAGCTTTGTTTAGTTGTAAGTTTTAATAATTGCAGCATTAAACCATGTTCAGCTATGCTTCAAATCCTATGACTCAAGTTGCCAGTCATCTACCAAAAGTTAAAATAGATATAATATGCTTTTTAAAATCTTCTTAGGCATCTAAAGCCCAGGGATCAGGAAAGGTTAAAAGACCCCCAAGTTCCTCATGATGCTAACTTTTGGAAACAAAGAGAAATAATGATTTTTCCTTGTTACTTCTCCAATTCCAAGCATTCTATGCATATTGGGCCTGGGTAGAAATTTCTATTTATGGTAGTCTTCCTGCATCTAATACTGAAGCTCCTGGCATTACCATGTTCCTAATGCACAGGTGTATGTCACCATCATAGGTTGAAGCACATTTAACATATAGTGAGGCTTTGCTAGAGCTTTCAGATCAAGGCACTGTCACTGTATCAAGTGAAATAAAACACTATGCTATTATTCTTATTCTTAAAACCTTTGGGATCACTGCCATGTGCTCTGTGTGCAACCGGCTTAGCTAAAGCACCTAATACCCACAGATAGTTTCATCTGCTGATTCCTTCACTGACTGCTATATCCCAGAGCTGTGGAGTTTGGGAATTGTTCTCAATTGGTTGGGAACTCTCATTTAACCCTCCTCAAAGTCCCATGAAATAGAACTAAATCCTAGGCTTAAAAGTCAAGTAGACCTGTCACTCACTAGCTGTCCAATCTTGAGCCTGGCTTTTGTCTTTTCTGAGTTTCACAGATAATGATACCCACAAAGGCTTTAGAAGTTCAGCTGCTCAGCTCTGCCTTACACCTGAACATGATTCTGCCCATGTTGCTTTTAGGTAGTGTGAGTTACCATAGAGGGAAAACACCTTCAACCTAAAATGGTAATAAGAGCAAGAAACTCTTTGATGTGTGCTTTCCTCTTAACCAGGAAAAAAAAAAAAAAAATCCTAAGGTAGCTGCTCATGCGCTTGGGTTTTCAGTTCCAAACTTGTCATCTGCTCTGCAGGGTCTATAGAGTATCCAGCCTCTTTTATATCTCTGTGCATAAAATAGTTTGGATGTGTAGTTAATTGATGCTAATAATTGTGGGATACACTCTGCCTGCATTATGGCAGGATGTAAAATATCACTGCATCTGGAACAATGATCTAAGTAAAACTGAGTCAATGCTATTTCTATAAGAAAGAGTTAAGTTAAATATAAAGCATTGCTGTTGCCTAACTGGAATACACCCTGGAATAGTTAGGTATAGATGTTTGCTTTTTGTGTTACTCTCTTCAGACCATGATGAACACATAATAAGATATTTGCAAAAATGAATTTACCAAAACACAGATTTCCAAGGAAATCTTGCCATGTGTGTTAGAATGTACCCAGTTTTCTGAGAAAATTACTATGTATTATTGCCCAAAGGAAAGCAATTTAAGAAGATACTTTAGTGTACAGAGATGAATGGTGGTAAAGTACTGAATTAAATTTAGAATTAGAAGACCTGGATTTAGTTTGTATAATGTTGAGCAAATCAGCCTCTGTAGGCCTTAGACTTTTTCCATTCTGATAAATGAAAATGATACTCCTATATCTAAATCACAAAATTACCTAAAAGCTCAGATGATACCCCAACTATGTAAGTATTTTGTAGATAAGAAAGTGGTAAATGCATGGAAGTATTATCAAAGTTTTAAGATCTGATGTCTGCAAGAGAAAAAAGTGAAAATGTTATTCTTTGTGAAAAAGTCTATAGTCTATGGAGAATATATTAGGAGAAATTATTTTTTGTTCCTAAATTTCCATCTATGTAAAGCTGTTATCTAGTTTTGGTGATTGAATCTTGAGCTCCAGAAATAAACAGACAAAAAGTATCATTAGTATGGGCTGTTTGTGTGTATCAAACTCAAGTATTTCAACCACTGTCGGCAAACTTTTGGTGAAAAGTCATGAAGATTTTAAAACGAGTATGGAGAATAGTTCTAGGTTTCATTTTCTTTTACTCACAAATATTAATAAACTTAGACCTAAAAAAAGCTGATGTTGCCTTTAAAATGCCTGCATGGACGTATTTTAGCAAAGTAGATCTTTGCTGGTTCTTCTTAAGCAGATGTGAATGCCAGCCATTTTACTATTTGCAACTGTAGTGATTTGTACAGAGATTTTTTTTCTGTAGGTTAATTGAGAGTATAGGCCAAGTAAAAGAACTGTGAAGGGGCTAAAATAGTATATTAAGCTATTTGGGTTGTTTAACTTTTAGATAATTTGCCATTTCCCATGAGTATAAAAAGTAACAGTTATTAAGGAAGAGCATATGTTGACTTTAAATTAAGGAGAAGCCAAAGCATTTTGATGAACTTCAAGCCACCCTAATTATTTTGTTTTAAAGCTTTGAAATAAATAATAAGGCATGAATTTTTATGGGTATTTAAGATATAAGTAAATTAATCTTTCCAAGGGCTGGCCAAGAAAATTATTTTCACTGACATAATTTGTTTCTGAAAAGACAGGTAATTGAAATGTTTTAGTACAGAATGAAAAAATAATGATTTTAACTGTATACAAATCTATGTAAATATTACAGAAATGTGAATGGTAGTATTTTATACTATTGGAGGTCTAAATAATGTTTCTAAGAGTCACAATTTCATAAGCTTAAAAATTTATGTTATGTTATAAAAATTAATATTATGTTTCATGTTTTTAAATCTTTTTTTTTCAACTATTAATGGTAGAATAAAGCCCTGTTTCAGGAATAAATATACTTATCAATAGTCTTTGAGGTAAATCATTTCAAATAATTAATTCAATATCGATATAACCATTTTCCAGCTATGAACAGTAATGAATTCTGTTTTTAAGAGTTGCAATAATCACTGCTTTTGATTTATGGAATAATTTTTTAAATTGGGAAAACACTAAAATTGCAGGATAAAAAGAAAAAAAGAAAACATATAAAGCATGATTAGATCAAACAGTGTGTATTAGTTTATTAACAAGAACAAAAAGCACCTACTGTCCAGGGCCTGGCTGTCCTCTCTGAAACCATGTGAATATTTTCATAAAACATGTTCTGATGAATAAAGTACCTTAATTTTGCATTTGAAAGAAAATAGAGTTATAACAAAATGTAAAGCATAAAGATTCTGCCACCTACAGTAAAAACAAAGGTATGATTTAGACATGTGAGTCAGTGAAAACCCTGAACAGATGAGAGTTCATTCCTGCAAATTAGGTAGGCTGCTTGGTGATCCTGTCACCCTCTGTTCTAGGCGTGTCTCTGGCACCAGTGCAGGCCTTTGAGAACGTTTAATCCAGCAGACAGTGACTGCTTAATGGAGTTGAGGGCCAGCCTGGCTTTCTTGCCATATTTGACAAGGAAGTTCAGTCTCAGCTAGTAAACCTTATTTAGGAAACGAATGCTATCCATTTGTATACTTGCAAAGGATGTGCTTCAGGCAATGTCACAAAATGAATTATCAGGAAATAAACTAAAAATGAAACTCAGGTCTCCAGACCAATAAATTACAGTGCCTCTGATTTTCATGAACTTCATAACAAGTATCACAGTTTGCAAATGAGAATCAACAATAGGCTGCATTTATTTTCATTCTAAATCAAATTAAAATATGGCTTTGTCAGTTTAAGAAAAAGAAACAGCTAGTGAGAAAATGACATCAGGATTTGAGGTATCAAATCTCTTCCATTTAAAAGAATTAACTTCACCTAAATAAACAATGTGTGATATTTTTGAGTTATTATACTGATAAAGAAAACTAATTTAGCTTTGAAAGTTCTTAAAAATGATTTTACATTACAGCAAAGTGTACCTCAATAAGTACTCCTTATGAGCATGTGAAAGTCACATGTAAAATATCCACCGACACAACTATTTTACATGGAAAAGAGGTTATCATGTTTAACAGAAACTATTCTAGCTCCCTGTTTTACCCTGTACTAGATATGTAGCCTCAGACATCTGTTTCTATGCAAAGAAATATAAACTGGAAATATATCATTGTATTTACTTCAACAGCCCATACAGGGTCAATAACTGTTCCTAGAAATATTATTTTTGTAACTTGGGGTCTTGAAACAGATAAAGTTTACTTCAATTAGCAGTTCTTTTCAGCCCTGAGTTTTAAGCTCATTGTTTTACATCCCTTCAGTGCAAAGTCCCTTGAGTACTAACTTGCAAGAACCTTTAGAAGTCCAATTAACCTGTTTATTGAGAAAGGCTGTTCAAATGTACTTTTGTATGCAGAGCTTTCAGACATATGGGCAACCAGGCTCTAATTTCTTTAAAACTTGGCTATGGTCTTTGAACCACACATTACTGTCTAGTGAGAGCTGGTGAGTATACTTTTTTTTTTTTTTTCAGTGTAAATACTCAACAGTCTTTATGGTGAGATGATTTTATAGCAGCATCTTTCACTTTTACCCTCACATATGCTGATGTGAAATCATGAAGTTTTGCCCTTTAAATCTTGTTTTATTATTAAATGGAGTATGTGTGAAGCAGTATGGTTCAGTAGGCAAACAATAGATTAGGCACAACTATAAATTCTCATCTGGCACCACCTCTGATTCACTAAAGCCTTCTGTGCTATGGCCCAAAATGCATTATTGAGACACAGTGCCTAAAGCTGTCATTTGAATTTCTATACTGGCAGTAATCAGAAGATACAGTACTGTAAATCTGTGGCAGTTAAAAAAGACTCAGAACAGGGCGGAACCCTACTAAATATCTAGTTAAACCACCTCTGTGTTCAGATGAGGAGGCCAGGATGCTGAAATTCAAAGATGTTACATGATTTATTGAAGGTCAAAGCACAAAACCATCACTTCATGGCAACTAGATGAGGAAACAATGGAAACAGTGAGAGTCTTTATTTTCTTGGGCTCAACAATCACTGTAGATGACTGCAGCTATGAAATTAAAAGATGCTTGCTCATTGGAGGAAAAGCTATGACCAACCTTGACAACATATTAAAAAGCAGAGATATTATTTTGCCAACAAAGGTCTGTATAGTCAAAGCTATGGTTTTTCCAGTAGTCATGTATGGATGTGAGAGTTGGACCATAAAGAAGACTGAACATCAAAAAACGGATGCCTTTGAACTGTGGTGTTGGAGAAGACTCTTGAGAGTCCCTTGGATTGCAAGGATATCAAGCCAGTCCATCCTAAAGGAAATCAGTCCTGAATATTCATTGGAAGGACTGATGCTGAAGTTGGAGCTCCAATACTTTGGCTACCTGATGCAAAGAACTGACTCATTAGAAAAGACCCTGATGCTGGAAAAGATTGAAGGCAGGAGGAAAAGGGGACGACAGAGGATGAGATGGTTGGATGGCATCACCAACTTGAAGTACATAAGTTTGAGCAAACTCCAGGAGTTGGTGATGGACAGGGAAGCCTGGGGTGTTGCACTCCATGGGGTTGCAAAGAGTCAGACATGACTGAGTGACTGAACTGAACTGAAACCACAAAAAAACAAGTCCAGGTGTCTGATGGCCAGTTCTGTGGTCTGAACACTGCAAGTGGAAGCTGGAAAAAAAATCAGTTAAGTATCTGGGCACTATATATATATATATATATGTTGCTTAAAATCTGGAGTTTTTCTAGCCCTGTAGGTTATTTTTTTTAATTTGGAATTTGGGATCATGTGATAATCCAAATATAGTAAAAATTGACAAGTGACTAATTAGCCAAAATACATTTAGTTGGGTTGGAATGAGAAGAATCACTGTGTGGCTTTGGATATTGTCAATTGAACCTTCTTGCTGAATTGGAATCTATAGCTCAAAACAACTGAAAGGAACTGATAGATAAGCAAAATAAAGGAGACAGAAGAAAGAATTTACCTTTATTATTAAGAACCTTCCATGTGTTCAGCACTCTGAGCAAGTGTTTTACATAAACTGTCCCTTTTAAAGAAGTGGACAATTCTGTGTTTGTGGCGTAAATGTCAGAGTCATCATCGACTGCTGTTTAACCTCAGATGAATCTTTTAATCTACCTTGACCTTGGATTGCTTATTTGTAAAACAGGCAATGCCTAAACTGACTACTTCATAAACTGAAAACTAGCTATGAAAGCTCTAGAAAAATATAAGGCACCGCCAGAATTTAAAATCATATATGATTTACTTTTCTTTCCATTGATTCTCTGTGATAGTTATATTTTGCTGAAAGGAAGTTTAACATATATTCACTGACTTCATATAGGATGGTGGGAGCAACATGACAAAGGATTAAAGATTTATTAAGGATAATTAGCTAAATGTGTAGTACACTTGAGAAAACAAGGTTAACTGTTTGCTTCACCTTGCTTTCTTGTTTCTTTATTATTTTTTCCTGTGTCTTTATGTTGAAAGCACTGTCAGCCTTGTTTTGTACAAATCCTTTTCTAGAAATCTACAAAAAGTACTTGGAAATTGAAATTTATTAAAACCAGTGAAACCTGAATACCTAGGGACATACTATTTGTCTTTCTAAGTCGGAAATGTTATTTTCATGTTGTGTTTCAGTCACAAACTTGGGCACAAGCAAAGGAAGCTAATTTAGTTATCGTTAAGCCAGTGCTCAGATACTAGGCAGGAGGTGAGGATCAAATTAGAACAGTCAGGGACCAGGAAGAAGCAGAAGGAGGAGGGGTGAGAACCATTAAAAAAAAAAATTCAAACAGTTTAATTTTTTTTTTTTTTACTAATGAAAATATTTAGCATATCTCACAAACCATAGTAAATATAGCATGTGTGTTACTTAAATAATGTTAATAAATCAACTAAATATCTATGGACTTCCTTTACTATATGACCTTCTCTTCTCTCAGTCATCAGTGTCCTTAATTTCGTATGGATTATTTCTTTACCTGTTTTTATAATTGTACATACTGAAAGTAACAGTAATATAATATCTAGGTATGTATTTGTAGTAAATGTGTAAGAATACACTTCAGTATTATCTTAGGATTGGAATTTATTTCTTTATTCCTCTCCAACCTTCTTTTTTTTAACATATTGTTTTCAAAGTGCTAACGTATTCATTAATCTATTATATAAATATATTAAAATATCTTCTACTGAAAGGAGCATATGGACTATTAGAACATTTTCCTTCTTTGTCTCTTTCTGTTTTCTATTATGTGTAAAAATACTATCAACGTTTTAAGTTTGATGTGTCTGGTGCAAAAGTTTTTTGGATTCATATTTAAGAACAAAAGACTAGGTTATATATTTTGTGATTGTTCAGATTTAAGAGGCAATATCAAATTATTATTGTTTTTTTTTTTACTTTAGGCACCAATAATCAGTAAAAGCAGAATTTAGGTGTTTGACAAGCCTCTGTAAACAGATTTTGAGTTTTTCCCATCTATATATGTGAAATATCTAATAATACCCTCTTTCCAATTTGCATTCTCTGATCCTATCAGATTAAGCACTTTTTAAAATATGTTTTTCTACCATTCTTTTATCTTCCTGTATGAAATACCAATTGATATTGAACAGTTTTCCTATTGGGTTGTTCTATTGGTTGTATGTATTTTATCTTTCCCCGGTTTTGATTTGCGTTTTCATTCTCCTTAAGATGCTATTGATGAAGAAAAGTTCAAGTTTGTTATTTTATGCTCTCTCAATTGAGGACTTAAAAATATTATTTTATACTTGCCTCTGAAAGTTTCAAGTTTTGCCTTTCTCTTTTAAGATATTAATAAATTGGAACTATTTTTATATTGTGAAAGAAAGGTATTCTTTTTATTTTCCCCATATGCATAGATAATTGTACAAGAACTTTCTGTTATAATGCTCTTCTTCTTATTCATGCAGAGCCAAATCTACCATATATCAAATTTACATAAATGCACAGTCTGTGCTGAGCTCTTTGTTTGGTACCAGTAAGTCTGCACTTGCATTTCTATTATTTTATAGTGCATATTAATTGTTCTAAAGTTAAAACACCTTGATAGCTAAGGGAAAGTTTACACACCTATCCTTTTCTTTTTTCTAAAACATGTTACTTATTCTTGCCTTTGCTCTTACATTTTTTTACTCCCCCCCATCTTTATGCTTTTAATTTTATTTTTTCTCATAGTAGTGCACAAGCAATGATAAAAAGAAGTTGTGTTAGTACATATCCTTATTGCTTTCATCATATTTTATTTCAAAATTATGCTTTTATTTTTTCACATTTAAATGTAATATTTGCTAGATATTTGTGGATGTGCTATACCACCAAACTAAAGATGTTATCATTCTACTCTGAATTGAATCAGAAATTATTGTTATCCTTGTATCTATTGAAACGATTGTATATTATTTATCCTTTCATCTGTTAATGAAGTGAATTAGAAAATTAATCAGTGTTCTAATGTTAAAACAATCTTGCAAAATAGTCTCCTGAAATAGCTGTAACTTTGGCATGGTATATATCTTATGTAATGATAATATTTCATTAGAATTTTAGTATATATGTAAATGTGTCACAACTAGAATAGATTTTTAAAAACGTTTTTATTTAAAAATAATTTTATATCAGTGATAGTATAGTTAGTGAAATTTCCCTATGCATTTCCTAAAGTTAACATCTTACTTTATCACACTACATTGGTCAAAACTAAGAATAGTATTGGTACAAGACTGTTCACTCTACCGTAGACTTTATTCAGATTTTACCAGTTTTTCTTCTAATGTTCATGTTTTGTTCCAAGATCCAATCCAGGATCTCGCAATGCACTTAGTTACTATGTCTTCTTAGGGTCCTACAAAATGTGGTAGTTTCTCACAGTTTCTTTATTTATCTTGTCTATTCATTCACTCTCTTGATTACAATAGCTTTGTAGTAAGTCTTGAAGTTGGGTAACTCAGTCCTTCAGATTTATTCTCCTTCATTATTATATTTGCTATTCAGGATCTTTTGTTTTCCATGCTAAGTTTAGAATTCATGACAACTAAAATCAGTTTAGAATCAGTTGGTCAATACCCAAAATAATGTGCTAGGAATTTGATCTGGGTTGTATTTTCTGTAGATCAAGATAGAAAGAACTGATATTTTGCCTGTATTAAGTCTTTCTATCCACATACATGAACTGTCCCTCCATTTATTTGGATAGACTTTCATTTCTTTATCAAGAGCTTAGTAGTTTTTCTTATGTAGATCTTGCATATATTTGGTAGATTTATATTTAAGCATTTTTATTTGGGGTATGCTAATGTAATAGTATTATGCTTTAATTTCAGATTCTAACTGTACGTTGTTGGTATATAAGAAACCAAATGACTTTTATATATTAGCTTTGTATACTGAAAATGTGCTGTAGTCATTTTTTATTTTGAGGAATTTTTAAAAATTCTTTGGCATTTTCTACAATAATAATCATGTTTGCAAAGACAGTTTTGTTTCTTCCTTCCCTTTCCATAAGTTTTATTTTTTTGTCATAATTGTTGCCTAGGAGTCCCAGTATGATGTTGAATAGAGGAGTGAGAGCAGACATCCTTGACTTGTTTCTTATCACATTCCTAGTTTTCTGAGTGGAGAAGGCAATGGCACCCCACTCCAGTACTCTTGCCTGGAAAATCCCATGGACGGAGGAGCCTGGTAGGGTGCAGTCCATGGGGTTGCTAGGAGCCAGACACGACTGAGAGACTTCCCTTTCAGTTTTCACTTTTATGCATTGGAGAAGGAAATGGCAACCTACTCCAGTGTTCTTGCCTGGAGAATCCCAGGGACAGAGGAGCCTGGTGGGCTGCCATCTATAGGGTAGCACAGCGTCAGACACAACTGAAGTGACTTAGCAGCAGTTTGCTGACAGTTTTTACCATGAATGAGTGTAGAATTTTGTCCAGTGCTTTTTTTGCATCTATTGATATGATCATGTGATTTTTTTTTTCTTTCAGCCATACTGATTTTGATATAGATGCAAAATTTGTCTCTTACATAATTCCTTCTTTAAAATATATGATTAATTATATTCTGAACCTACTTTCTGATGTTTCTTTCCAAGTTTATGGTTTCATCATTTTTCCAGAAATTATTTTAAATTATTTTCTATTTCAAGGATGAATCTAAAGAAATGATTTTATTTTCCTTTCAAATGTATATATAGTACTAGAATCACCCCGATCCCCTCATCTACTACCATACCAACTTTTCTTGTATGAATTCACACATAAATGCACAGAATGTTTCTGTTCACACGTTATATTTTGTTAATGTTTTCATTCAGTGAAATAATATAACACTGTGAGTCTTGTTCAGAACAGACAAAATTTGAAATGTCAGTTTCCAGAAGAAAGTAGACAACAAAAATAATAAATCAAAGACAGTCATTAATATTTTGAGCATGAATTTTCAATGGAGCAAGAAAGACATGTCTGCTTCTTTTTTGCTTTCAGTTTAACTCATCCACTATATACACACACACACACACACACACACACACACACACACACATACATATATATATACACTTCCCTGAGTAGCTCTACTTTTCTATTTGTTATTTGTGTTTGTTAATTAAATTTTTAAACCCTGTTGGATTGTGACTTTTTAAAGCTGAGGAGAAAGCGTGACACTTAACCAACATTTTCTAAAATGTCACATTTAAGGAGTTAGGATTTTCTTGAAATCCATCCAGATAATTCTCCCTTGGATTATAAGCATTATGCAATTCCCTCTAGTTTCCAAAATTAATCAAAAGATGTGACCAGGTTTTGTTTTGTTTTTAAATTCCAACTTTAGCTATTAAAAAAAAAATACACGTTTAGGATTAAACAGAAAATGTGATGACAATTTTTAAAAAGATCTTGTTATGTAAATCTAGTACTAGGAAGAGGAAGCAGAATTTCATACATTTGTTTAGAAGACTGCAGTCATTTAACATGGTGTTGAATCAGAATATGAAATTCCTTTATGGTTATAATCAATTTCAGTAACAGCTGAGAAATTATAATAGAAAGCACACAGTTTTACCTTTATCCCATAAAAGTCATGAAATGCCCTGACAGGGCCATTTTGCCTACTTGCGTCTTCCTATAAATCTTTTAAAATCTCTTTTTAATATTAAGCTAATTTCCCTACAGATAACTCAAAAATACTCTTAGCAGATTTGGAACTACATCTGTTTTGTTCTATTTTGGTTGAAGTACAAAAGAGAAAATTAAAAAAAAAAAATCGGTGTTGATTATGATAATCATTCAAAATTGATATTCCTTATTTATTATCTACAAATTTAGAAATAAATCACATTAGGAAAGATTTTGAAAAAAAAAAAAAACAACAAACCTAATACTACAAAATGTGATTGCCTCCAAGATATTTCCTACTAGAGCAAGAGACAGTGAGAGATAATATTAATAAGAATGGCCCACATTCCATATTACTGCTTCCTCAGATGACTGGGACTTTTGGCTGACAGAACTTGGGACAGTCATCCTGTCCTTTATGTTCAGAGATGATGTGCTGACAGATTATTTCCTGAGCAATAACTGAGATATGTGACCTGCTGTCCTTGCCAGGAAAGACTCTTTTGTCGTTGACAGCAGCAGGCACTGAGGGAAGAGCCTGACATTTGTGGCCTTGTAGCCTTTGAGTCAGCTGAGTCTGTTTTTTATTCCTTTGGCTGCTATGCAATCTGACTTCTGTCTTCTCTTGGTGACTGTTGCTGATGCTACTTTCTTGCAAATGGTCTCTGCAGTCACCCTCTCTGTCCAGCCCCCTATAAACACAATTGCCTCCCATGTTGTATAATCACAGACTTTCCATTCTGGTGCCATTTTTCCCACTCTCTTACCAGTGAAATATAGTAAGACTCATGGCAATGCAGATGAAATCACATGCAGATAAAATCTGAATTACTCAGCTCTCACTGCTGGACAGTTGGCTCTACTACTATCACCTGTAAAGAGATTACTAAGTCAATGATTATGTATTTTTTAACCTACTTTTAGGCTGCTGGCATAGGACATTGTTCCAACAGTGCATTAGATAAATGTAGTTTCATTAATGAATGCTGAATAAAGAGAAAGAAGTCTTAGGTTGACAGGGCTCTGTCATAATTTAAGAGTAAAAACAACAGTGCCAAAAAAATACTTCCATCTTACATTTGAAAAATCATTTTGATATCTGTAGCTTTTTCTGATACATTGTAGATATTCCTGCAGTATGTACAGCTAATCATCTGAAGGACAAAGCTCCTTTTTTCTCAAGTGTGTGAAATGCTATCAATACAAATACATTTAATTCTGACTACCACATTCCTCTTTGAAACTATAGGAAAATTAGCATGACACCAAGCATATATATCTTAATGTACATTTTTTTTAGGTTTACATCCTCCTGATTCTCTTCTAGCTCTCAGCTCAATCTATGCTAACTCCACTTCTATATATTTTCCCCCAAAATGAATATCTTTTCCAAAGTTCTGTGACTTGGCCTACTGCCACAGCACCAAATGTCATCTCTATGCAAATGCTTGTCAAATCTCTCTCTTTCTCTCCTTCTCAGTCCTTCCCTCCATCCCTCCCCTGATTCTAACTCTCCATTATCTCAGTCTTCTTCCTGTCTGGTAGATATCTGGACTTGAAGGTCATCCCTAACACAGCGCGAATAGACTATCCTCTTTCTGAGACTTCTTTACCTCCTGGCTTCTTTATTATAATAATAGTTTCCCCCATTTTTGTTAGACATCCAGTATCAACACTTGAGATGTCTTGGATTCCTTTTTTTCTATTATCTCTTGCACGTAGTCGGTAATAAAATCTCGACTTTTTCTTTATCTCAGTAGCAAATGTCTCATCATGTCCATTCTCACTGGAAACATCTTCATTCAAATATTTATAAATTTTGTTTTTAGCATGCACCAAGTCTCCTATCTTGTCTTCCTGCTTCAAAACAATGATATACCACTTATAAATCCATTATGTAAAACAGTGCTTTCTAAACTATGTTTTTTGTAGTGCAAATTTTTATTCAAATGAAATGGAACTCCAATATACAAAACAGAGCTGCTTTCTTTGAAGCCGAGATTGAGTATTGGAACTTACACCTAATTGTAGCCATTCTTCTCTTTATCCTACCTCTCTTCTGCCACCCATAGTGCTTCCAGAAATGCTCTCATGGGAGTGTAGTTGAGAACCACTGCTAAAACATATTCTCAAATTTATTATGACTGGGTGATAAAATTATATTTCAAATATGCTGCAAGGGAAGAAGCTTTAGAAAAATTAAATTCAAATGTATAAACTTAATAAAGATGGTCCATAGAGAAATAAAGATAATTAGGTAAATCTTAAATCATATACAACTATACCAAAAATTCTGGAGAAAGCAATGGCACCCAACTCCAGTACTCTTGCCTGGAAAATCCCATGGGTGGAGGAGCCTGGTGAACTGCAGTCCATGGGGTGGCTAAGAGTTGGGCATGACTGAGTGACGTCACTTTCACTTTTCACTTTCATGCACTGGAGAAGGACATGGCAACCCACTCCAGTGCTCTTGCCTGGAGAATCCCAGGGATGCGGGAGCCTTGTGGGCTGCCATCTATGGGGTCGCACAGAATCAGACACGGCTGAAGTGACTTAGCAGCAGCATACGAAAAATTCAACATGCTCTTAGCATGGTAGTTGAGGTAGGTTAAAATTTCTAGAAAAAATTATAACCTCATAACTCATAAAGTTATACAGGTTATTTTACCAAGAATGTTAACTACTCCCTAGAAAATGTTATGAATTATATAAAGAAATTTTGTCCTGGATATGGTATGAAAAAATTTTCTTTCTCACATCTAGTCATGTTAGAATCTTACTCAAAATTTCCAAAGGCCATTAGTTATCTGCCAAATGAGGAACATATTCTTTGGCTTGGAAATTAATAAAAACCTGGCATAAAATCAGATTAACTTCTAGCATTTTTGCTGTTTTTCTACTTTGATTGTTATTGCAGAGTAAACCCTACTTTTGCTAATTTTTTAAATCACAACTATAAGTCTCTCTGTAGTTTCTCATGTCCCATTCGTTGTGTGATACACTTCTCCAACTTGCCTTCCAGTGTTTCTCTGTTTATATCTTATTCATTCTATAAGGCCTAAGGCTTTCCATGTCACCTCTTCTATGAGAATTTTCCAAAATATCTTTAATTGGATATAATCTCATCAATTTTTAATGTCTTTGAAGCTTTACATGCTTCTTTTATGGTAGTTGCCTTTTTTCTGTTTGTTTTGTTTTTGCCTTGTTTTCCATAGGTAATGAGAAACACAGAAATATACAACAGATAACTTATTAAGATCACTCTATAATATAATATCAAAACTTGCATCTGTGGCCCCCATGTAGTTTGCCATGTACTTGTTACATCATCAAACATTCTGCTAACCTTTTAAAGGTAGGTTTTCAAAGTATAAGGGATAAAGGCTGGTTTTTAGAATTATTTGGGAGACCATCTTCTACTAGTTATGCAATTCCTGGCATAAGAATTTACTCACTGAATCTTGATTTCTTCTTCTTTGGATAGAGCTAATTATGCATATAGATAAGTAGATATCTATTGAAATGTTTTTTTTTTTTTTTTCCCCCCCATGGTAGAGATAAAAGCAATGGACAATGATAGCCTGAATATGAGAATTTACTGGACATCTCTGGGAATCTTGAGGACAGCGGGTACTGAAGCATAGTGATGAGGCCCTCTGAGGAGAAAGAAGCAGATAAATCTAAGACTAATAAGAATAGAAACAACAAAAATGCCTATTTATTCTTTCTCTCTTTACTTTTCCTGCAGACTCCTGGTAACTTTTAGAAAATTCCAGAGGTAGAAATAGTAAAGTGATACTGAAGAAGCTTTTCTTACATCAAATGAAAAGTTTTCAGAATATTTCTGCTGACCCATGGAATTGGTGTTAGCTTTGGGTATTTTAAGTTTTATCCTAATTAATCCTCTAAACTTCAGAGCTTTGTCCACCTGTAATATACTACATGTACTGTGTGTGCACTATAGAGGCAAAGCTATGCATAGCAGTGACTGAGTTTTAGTGAATAGGAACAGAACAGACTTGAAGAATGAACTTTTCCACAGGGAGAGACCCAAGTTAAATGCTCTGCAACTGATTCAGTAATTCTTTTAACTAATGGTAAAGTTAGTAACGGTATTATTTCAAAATATTATTCCACTATGAGTTCCAGTTGTAAAATTAGGCAACTTAGGAAGTATTCTCCCAGTCCAAGAATACAGAGAAGTAGGATTATGAATTATGAAACTTGAGCTAGAAAAGTATATTCACTCACTGAGCAACTATTATGTGCCAGAAACATATTAGGGAGGCTAAATCTACACACTTATTGACTGACTGAATATGGAAGGTGCAGGGTATGTGGGGAAAAGAAGTCAATTTGGTGAGAGAAGCTGATGACTCCAGGCTTTTAGGGGACACCCACACCCCCCCCCCACACACACACACCTTTTAAGTGCCTTATCTTTGTGGAATGTGAAATAGAATGAAAAATAATAATATATGAGGCACAAAAGCAGAATAATAATACAATCTGAGCTATGGGTGGAGAAAAGGAGAATTCTCAGAAAGGCTCCCTGATCAAGTAGTATCTGTATCAGCTCTTTAAAAAAGAGGGGGGAATTACTGTAATGAGGAATATGAAGAAAGGCTTAGAAAGCAAATAATGTACGAATGTAGAGAGGTGTAAATAAGCTGGCTTGTCAGGGAGGTTACAAGCTGTTTTAAATGTTCAAGGTGTACAGTGACAGATATGAAATTACTGGTAATGGGGCTAAAGGAGAAGGAATGAGTTAAATGAAGGCAATTATTTCTATGACTAAAATGTTGGATATCATACTTTCAAAATTAAGAGTCCACCAAGGGATCTCACCAGGTCAGAGAGATGGTGAGTCCTGGTAGTCAGAATGACTACCATGATGGTAGTGAGATGGATAGTTTTGAGAACTACATGACAGAAGAGTTAGAGAAGGCATCATCTCAGTCTACATCCTGAGAGATACAGAAAGGAAAGCCTGAACTAAGGCAACGGTATTATAGCTTCTGAAGGATTCCAGTTCAAGAATTGTACAGAAGGCAAAAAGTAACCATGTTTGATGAGAAAGGGTAAATAGAGTTTGAGGGGATAAGGCAAGAATGTCTCCCAGTCATCTTGGTTACAAGGGCCTTGCTGCTGCTGCTGCTGCTGCTGCTAAGTCGCTTCAGTCGTGTCCGACTCTGTGTGACCCCACAGATGGCAGCCCACCAGGCTCCCCTGTCCCTGGGATTCTCCAGGCAAGAACACTGGAGTGGGTTGCCATTTCCTTCTCCAATGCATAAAAGTGAAGAGTGAAAGTGAAGTCGCTCAGTCGTGTCCGATTCTTTGCGACCCCATGGACTGCAGCCTACCAGGCCCCTCCGTCCATGGGATTTTCCAGGCAAGAGTACTGGACTGGGGTGCCATCGGAGGGTAGGTGGTAATCTCATTTACTGAGATAGGAGATATAAAAAAGTAAAATTTGGAAGGTGATGACTTCATATTTGTATACATTGAATTGAAACGTACGTTATAATTTGTGCAGTTTGAGATACATTGAAGGCCACGCATGTGAAGGTAGGGAGAGAAGTGAGCACCAAATGTAATTGGGAAGTTGTATTTGTCTAGGTAGTAAATAGAATGTATAAGGATGGACATCTTTTATCTAATTCAAACACTTCATTTTACCAGTAGCATAGTTCAGTTCAGTTCAGTTCAGTAGCTCAGTCGTGTCCGACTCTTTGCGACCCTTACGAATTGCCGCACACCAGGCCTCTCTGTTAGCAGTCAGCATTTCAATTATTACAAGGAACAATGTAATTTGAGTTGAAACATAGGAAATATATACTTTTTCTCTTAAGCAACCTTAGGATCAAGATCTCAAAAAAAAATTATGCAATGAGATCAAGTAAGTATGTTTAAGGATTTTTTTAATAAAAGCATATATAGTACATTTTCTGTTATAAAAAGAGCAAAGGCCATTTAGGATTTGGTGCTTGATCTTGATTCCAACATCCTTGATATTTTATGGGATCAATTTTAATTTGTATGTTTATTTTCTTTTCTTTTTTTTTTTTTTAATTCTCTTACTGTTTTAAATGTGGTCATCCTACTGGTTGTTCTTGTTATTGAGATAATATCACAAGCCTTAAAAAAATATCTTTTAAGACACTTAAATAAAAAAGAACACTTTAATAAAAAAGAACACTTTAGTGTATATGGGACATGTTTTATGTAGCTCATCCTTCCTCCTTTTATTTTCTTCCTAATGTTTGAATTTAATATGGAATAGGTGATCTCAAACATCTGTGTTGAATTATATCTGCACTCTAAGCAACATTTGAGTTTAGAGATATTTTTTATTCCTATTTGGCTTAAAGAAAAAAAAATCACTCAGAATGGTTAACAACAAACAAATGGAAAAAAAAAAAAAAACACCTCAAAACATATCTATCAGTATGAAGAGTAATGGAAATAACATAGGCTTTGGAGTCAGTAGAACTATGTATAAAAGTTGGCTTTGTTAATTATTAGCTATAAATATAGGCAGCTGCCAAAGTCTCACATTTCTCATCTTTAAAATGACTTTATTTTAGGATTAAATTGCATTTAATCAGTTATACCTCTTCAAACTATGAGTAACAGAAACTTTTACAGGTTTATATATCACGAAGTTCAGGGTCATTTAATTCAACAGTTAATAAACACTGACAGAAATACATATTTTTTCTGTTATTTTGATGTGACAGCTTTTGCTCTGTTGCAAGATGACCACAGCACTTCTTAGAAGTCATATCTGGACAGGAAAACATCCAGAGAAGGGAGGGGGACCATCTCTCTGATATTTTCCTTTGAGAATGAAAAGCTTTCCTAGAAACCTTCCTCCAATATACTTTCTTAAATCTCATTGGCTAGAACAGGGTGGCAGGTTCTCTTTAAATAAGTCACTGACTATTGGAAATTTACTGTGTAACAATCAGGATTTACCAGTAGGCTCAGAACTACATCATCTTCCTGATATTTGTATGCTGCTGAACAAATTAATTTCTTTTCACAAGGAAGTTAGTAATGAATATTGGAGAGCCAACTAATTATATCTACTCTATGTGATCTTCCAAGTTTTATACCTGGACCAGTAGCATTATATAACTCAGGACCATGTTAGAATTTAAATTCTGCTCTTCCTCAGACTATGGCATCAAGACCTCTATGAGTAGGCCCTCAGAGGACTAGATTTCAACTCAGTTCAGTTGCTCAGTCGTGCCCAACTCTTAGCACGTGTCTGACCTCAGGAACCGCAGCATGCCAGGCCTCAGTGTCCATCACCAGCTCCTGGACTTTCCCCAAACTCATGTCCGTTGAGTCAGTGATGTCATCTAGCCATCTCGTACTCTGTCGTCCCATTCTCCACCTGCCTTTGATGTTTTCCAGCATCAGGGTGTTTTCAACTGAGTCAGCTCTTCGCATCAGGTGACCAGAGTTTTGGAGTTTCAGCTTCAACATCAGTCCTTCCAATGAACACCCAGGACTGATCTGCTTTAGGATGGACTGGTTGGATCTCCTTGCAGTCCAAGGGACTTTCAAGAGTCTTCTCCAACACCACAGTTCAAAAGCATCAATTCTCGGCACTCAGCTTTCTTTGTAGTACAAATCTCACATCCATTAATGACTACTTGAAAAACCATAGCCTTGACTAGACAGAATTTTGTGGACAAAGTAATGTCTCTGCTTTTTAATATGCTGTCTAGGTTGGTCATAACTTTCCTTCCAAGGAGTAAGCGTCTTTTAATTTCATGGCTGCAATTACCATCTGCAGTGATTTTGGAGCCCCAAAAAATAAAGTCTGACACTGTTTCCACTGTTTCCCCAACTGTTTGTCATGAAGTGATGGGACCAGATGCCATGATCTTCATTTTCTGAATGTTGAGCTTTAGGCCAACTTTTTCACTTTCCTCTTTCACATTCATCAACAGGCTTTTTAGTTCCTCTTCACTTTCTGCCATAAGGGTGGTGTCATCTGCATATCTGAGGTTATTGGTATTTCTCCCTGCAATCTTGATTCCTGCTTGTGCTTCTTCCAGCCCGGTGTTTCTCATGATGTACTCTGCATATAAGTTAAATAAGCAGGGTGACAATATATAGCCTTGACGTACTCCTTTTCCTATTTGGAACCAGTCTGTTGTTCCATGTCCAGTTCTCACTGTTGCTTCCTGACCTGCATATAGATTTCTCAAGAGGCAGATCACATGGTCTGGTATTCCCATCTCTCTCAGAATTTTCCACAGTTTATTGTGATCCACACAATCAAAGGCTTTGGCATAATCAATAAAACAGAAGCAGATGTTTTTCTGGAACTCTCTTGCTTTCTTGATGATCCAGCAGATATTGGCAATTTGATCTCTGGTTCATCTGCCTTTTCTAAAATCAGCTTGAACATCTGGAAGTTCACAGTTCGTGTATTGCTGAAGCCTAGCTTGGAGAATTTTGAGCATTACTTTACTAGCGTGTGAGGTGAGGGCAATTGTGCAGTAGTTTGAGCATCCTTTGGCATTGCCATTCTTTGGGATTGAAATGAAAACTGACCTTTTCCAGTCCTGTGGCCACTGCTGAGTTTTCCAAATTTGCTGACATGTTGAGTGCGGCACTTTCACTACATCATCTTTTAGGGTTTGAAATAGCTCAACCGGAATTTCATCACCTCCACTACTTTGTTCGTAGTGATGCTTCCTAAGGCCCACTTGACTTCACATTCCAGGAAGTCTGGATCTAGGTGAGTATGAGTGATCACACCATCATGATTATCTGGGTCATGAAGATCTTTTTTGTACAGTTCTTCTGTGTATCCTTGCCACATCTTCTTAATATCTTCTGCTTCTGTTAGATCCATACCATTTCTGTCCTTTATTGAGCCCATCTTTGCAAGAAATGTTCCCTTGGTCTCTCTAATTTTCTTCAAGAGATCTCTAGTCTTTCCCATTCTGTTGTTTTCCTCTATTTCTTTGCATTGATCATTGAGGAAGGCTTTCTTATCTCTCCTTGCTATTCCTTGGAACTTTGCATTCAAATGGGTATATCTCTCCTTTTCTCCTTTGCTTTTTGTTTCTCTTCTTTTCCCAGCTATTTGTAAAGCTTCCTCAGGCAGCCATTTTGCTTTTTTGCATTTCTTTTCCATGGGGATGGTCTTGATTCCTGTCTCCTATACAGTGTCACGAACCTCCATCCACAGTTCATCAGGCACTCCATCAGACCTAGTCCCTTAAATCTATTTCTCACTTCTACTGTATAATCATAAGGGATTTGATTTAGGTGTTACCTGAATGGTTAGTGGTTTTTCCCCCCATTCTTCAATTTAAGTCTGAATTTGGCAATAAGGAGTTCATGATCTGAACCACAGTCAGCTCCTGGTCTTGTTTTTGCTGACTGTACAGAGCTTCTCCATATTTGGCTGCAAAGAATATAATCAATCTGATTTTGGTGTTGAGCATCTGGTGATGTCCATGTGTAGAGACTTTTGTGTTGTTGGAAGAGGGTGTTTGCTATGACCAGTGTGTTCTCTTGGCAGAACTCTCATTAGCCTTTTCCCTGCTTCATTCTGTAATCCAAGGCCAAATTTGCCTGTTACTCCAGATGTTTCTTGACTTCCTACATTTGCATTCCAGTCCCTTATAATGAAAAGGACATCTTTTGGGGATGTTAGTTCTAGAAGGTCTTGTAGGAATTCATAGAACAGTTCAACATCAGCTACTTCAGCATTACTGGTCAGGGCATAGACTTAAATTACCATGATATTGAATGGTTTGCCTTGGAAATGAACAGAGATCATTCTGTTGTTTCTGAGATTACACCCAAGAATTGCATTTTGGACTCTTGTTAACTATGGTGGCTACTCCATTTCTTCTAAAGGACTCCTACCCACAGTAGTAGATATATTGGTCATCTGAGTTAAATTTACCCATTCCAGTCCATTTTAGCTCGCTGATTCCTAGAATGTCTATGTTCACTCTTGCCATCTCCTGTTTGACCACTTCAAATTTGCCTTAATTCATGGACCTAATTTCATAGGACCAGGTTCCTATGAAATACTGCTCTTTACGGCAAGGAATCTTGCTTCTGTCAGAGTCACATCCACAACTGGCTGTTTTTGCTTTGGCTCCATCCCTTCATACTTTCTGGAGTTATTTCTCCACTGATCTCCACAGTCCTCTTTTAATAGTCCCTCCAGGTGATTCTAACGTGGCTGCTGCTGCTGTTAAGTCTTTTCAGTCATGTTCAAATCTGTGCGACCCCATTGATGGCAGCCCACCAGGCTCCTCTGTCCCTGGGATTCTCCAGGCAAGAACACTGGAGTGGATTTCCATTTTATTCTCCAATGTATGAAAGTGAAAAGTGAAAGTGAAGTTGCTGAGTCCTGTCTGACTCTTTGGGACCCCATGGACTGTAGCCTACCAGGCTCCTCTGTCCTTGGCATTTTCCAGGCAGGAGTACTGGAGTGGGTTGCCATTGATTGTAATATAGGGCCAAGATCAAAATCCACTGTGTCACAGTAAAGTTTACTGAGGAAAGAATATACTGTTTGCTCAGAGCTACAGCTTTGCACAGCTGCAATGTAAATAAAATGCAAGGAAGAAAGTAACCCCTACTAGAAATCTAGACATGTCACTGTCATGCTTTAATGATTCCAGAATAGGTAAAGCACTAGCAAAATTAGTGGTACTCAGATAACACTTAAATAATCAATAAGTATTCTTCTGCTATTATGCTGGAACCATATTATGCACCAAATATTGTGGTGGTCTCTTTCAGATATATTGTCATACTTAGAATCCAGATCTGAGCTTTCTGCAGCAAGAATGCAAATTACTCAAATTTTCACAAGAAAACATCAGTTTAATCTGTTAGTACTTAATATCTAAAATAAATGGAGTTTCTTTTGTCTGATATCCCTGAATGTTCATCTTTTAAGAACTAACTCACTATTGACATTAATTTCAAATAATTTATGATTCACTCCCGTCAAAAGTCATGGTGAACTTATTCATTCATTTATCCATTAAATTCCACTCTAGAATCAAAATTTTCGAAGCCCTTTTAGTATCATATCACATCAGAAATCCAAAAAGGTGCAAATCAAAAATTCCAGGACTTTAACTTTTTAAAGAAGATGATGATAATGTAAGAAGAAATATTCTTCTGAAGAATATTTTTCTATCTTTTTAACATTATTAGTGAAGATCATTTTTTGTCATTTAATAACAAAACATATAAATACCTAAGTGAAACATTCACTCTCCTCATCATGTAGTGTTGGAAAAATCTTACATCAGTCCCAAAGAAAAGTTTTAACTACTCGTGTTGAAGTTGCTCATTTGTGTGCAACTCTTTGCAATGGACTGTAGCCTACCAGGCTCCTCTGTGCATGGAAGTTTCCAGGCACGAGTACTGGAGTGGGTTGCCATTTCCTTCTCAAGATGATCTTTCCAACCTGGGATCAAACCCAGGTCTCCCACATTGTAGGCAGATGATTTACCATTTGCGCCACCAGGGAAGCCCCTTTAAGTACTCAGCTCCATTTTAATACTATGAAGCATGTAACTCATTGCTTCATTTTTGCCTAGAAAACAAGTGATCAGTTTTCTACTTAATTATTGTACCTTAACTCTAGAATATTTTTATGCTGTTATCCTTGTCTTCTCTAACTTTCATTATGGAGTTCCAGTTATATTGGCCTTGTTTTAAATTTTGAAAGCTTATTGTACACTTGCTTCTTTGAAGTTTTCTCTTTTGGAAGTAGAGTTATAAAGTTTAATCTCACCTTTCATGCATTCACATTCTTATACCCGTGATTCTATACACCTATCTTTTCTTCCAACAATCCATGCTTTATTTTATGACCATTCTTCTCTCCATACATCTGACATCTTCCTGTCTATTCATTTTTAATTTTTTTAGTTTTTCTGCTTATAACCAAATATAGCCAGAGAAAGTGAATATGGTTCATGTGTGATTTTGAATAGACCCATGGATCCAGAAAGTGTCTATGCTAGAAGTAGACATATTTGTTTATTTTACAAAAGAATTTTGGCTTCTTAAGAGAAAAATTTTTTTGACTGGTCTTTCACAATCCTAGCTTATACTGATACAGAAATTTCTGAATTTCTGTAGCTATTTAAAAAAATTAGCATAGTTATAAATCTTAATTCACCTTAGTATACTTGTTTAAAATAGTGTTTGAATTTATATGTATGCATCTATATCCAGCATTACAAAAAAAAAAAAAGAAAGAAAAAAATTAGGGGGATAAATATTCATAGAAGAAGTTTCTTCAATTGCCTTAAGTAGGAAACTTCCCTGCAGCATTTTTTTTTTTTTCCATTCATTCAAGAATAGTAAAAGGAGTGATTCAAAACAACAAACTTAGGAAGTTCAGAAACATTTTTTATTTGATTTTCTCGAAAAATATCTGTTGAATGAGTTATACATCCGTATGTATTTAAATCATGTTAATTTTGGCACCCTGAAATATGTAAGGTTTTGATTGCAATAGTAAGAAGATTCAATATACAAGAATATCAGATACAAGGAAAATCCAATTTTTCTTTAAAAATCTTAATGTTATACACTTGTACAGTGCAAGCCCTTCCTTACAAACCATGTAATACTGAATTACTGTAGAAAGAGTAAAATCACTATCTATGAAATTGAGTCTCTACTCTTTCACTGTAATATTATAGCTCACTAAAATAATGACAGTTCTGTCAAAGTAAAAGTAACAAGTTGGCACTGAAATTCCAGAATATTTTTAGCATATATTAAAACTGGGATAATTTCGGCAGATGTGAAATCCTATAACCTTCATGAGATTAACAGAGTAAGCAAAAATACCTATAGTCTCTCAAAGCACAAACAAAACATATACTTATTTTCTTGTTTAGGTAGCCACTTATATTTTTATGAAGGTGAATATGTGTTGACCAACAAAGCTAAGAATGATATCGGTAAATAGAATCTGACAGTTTTGTGATGGCCCGGTTCATTTCTAGGTTCCAAAGGGTGGTTGTTTCTAAAGATTTACAACTCTATAGGCGAAGTATACATAGACAAACTACACAGTTGGTACTCATATCACTATTCCAGTATCTAAAGCAGTGTCCTACAGAGGACAGGTGCTTAACAAATAATTAATTGAAAGTATTTGAAACAGTGTTGTCCAAAAGAACATTTAACGAGGATAGAACTGAGCTATATTTACAGTGTTTAAAATGATAGCCATATATGGTGAGAAGAGTGACTGAGGAAGTGAATTTTTAATTATATTTAATCTGTATCAATTTAATGCAAATTAAGTTGAATAGTAAGATATTTCTAGCAGCTAGTGGATTTAACAGCACAGCTTTAGAAAGTAGTAAGTATAAACAACTCGATGATACACACCCTGAAAATTCAAGGCAGATTCATTAGTTGCTATTTGCATTTGCTATTAGGTTTCCTTCCCCTGCCGATATCCTTATTGTCAATCTAATCTTTTTGAAAGTGTGTAATCTTAACATGCTTATAAGAGTTAAAAATACACAAAATGTATATCCTCTCAGAGGCTAATCTCTTTCCTCCTATTCCTTCTTCCCTATTCTTAGGACCCCTTGTAAATAATAAATTTCCTTTATCTTTCATGTGAGTCTTTTAATATGAAAATAAACAGATTCATATGTGTTCTTATTTCCTCTTCATTCTTACACAAAAGGTAATATATTGCTATATATGAAATCTTGAGCTCATGCTGACAGCTCCATTGCAGTCCCATCCTATGGGTTCTTTGTCTTATCACATTCCATAGTAGTACCTCCCTTATTGCATAATGAGAGTTTTGGCTCTCAAAAACATCTACATGCTTACTTATTGTATCCATGGTATGACACACAAAAATACCCTAAGGTATTTCCAACTGTTTTTCTGACTTCATTGTTTTCTCAGCCCCATATCTTGCTCTTTTGATTCACTTTTTGTTTTAAGATTCTATTGACAAGTATCTTCCTAATGAAGAGTTCTTGGAAATTAACTATTCTGTGTATATGTATGTCTGAAAAAAATATTTATCTCACTGTTTACTTAATTAGTAAGTTGGCTGAGTACTGAATCTCAATTCTGAAATAATTTCTCCTTAGAATTTGAATGCATTGCTTCATATTTTTCCTTTCAGCATCCAGTGTTGCTCATGAAAAGTCTAAAACCAATCTGATTGTAATATTTTATACATGGCCTTCTTTCTCTTGAAAATTTAGTTCTCATTACCCTCAGTGTTCTTTAATGTTTGAAGATATATCTCAGCATGATTATTGCATCAAGCAGTGGAACACAGTGGAAGGGATACAGGCTCTGAGGCGTGTGCCTGATGTTTGAATTCTGACTCTTAACCTACCACTTTCCTGAGGAAACAAAGGTGATGGCAGAGATTCTGATTTTAAAAGCTCTCTATCAGGTTTTCAGCTCAGTTCAGTCGCTCAGTCATGTCCAACTCTTTGCAACCCCCATGGATTGAAGCACGCCAGGCCTCCCTGTCCATCACCAACTCCTGGAGTTTACTCAAACTCATGTCCGTTGAGTCAGTGATGCCATCCAACCATCTCATCCTCTGTTGTCCCCTTCTCCTCCCACCTTCAATCTTTCCCAGCATCAGGGTCTTTTCAAATGAGTCAGCTCTTTGCATCAGGTGGCCAAAGTATTGGAGTTTCAGCTTCAGTATCAGTCCTTCCAATGAATATTCAGGACTGATTTCCTTTAGGATGAACTGGCTGGATCTCCTTGCAGTCCAAGGGACTCTCAAGAGTCTTCTCCAGCACCACAGTTCAAAAGCATCAATTCTTTGATGCTCAGCTTTTTTATAGTCTATCTCTCATATCCATATATGACTACTGGAAAAATGATAGCCTTAACTAGACGGACCTTTGTTGGCAGTTGTGGCTGAATATAAGAAAATACAGTTAGAGACATAGCATCTTTAGCAAATGTATGTCTGAACTATCAGCAAGTCTAAGAGACAAGATTGCCTAACACAGCCAGAGGCTTGGGTGGGCTAGTGATCAGGGAACGTTTCACAGGGAAACTGATATCTAAATTAAATGTGAAGAGTAGGTAGAAAGTTACCAGGTAGAGTTAAGAAAAGGGTTGTATGCAGACATATAATCATAGACAGCTGGACATGTTGAAGAGTTGGAATTTAGGGAGCTGAGATCAACTCTTTATATTCTCACCCAGCAAATCCCCACAGCATGTGAAGGACCACCTCACCACCACAGGTCAGAAAAAAATGGTTCTCTTACTAGAAACCTTCACATTCTATGTATATACTTTAGCATCTTTAAAGATTCTTTTTTTTTCTCCACAAGACATTTCTATTTACCTAAATATTGAAATTGTAAAGTATTTTACCAGCAAAATAGGTATATTCAATAATAGCAAAGAATTGCAACTCAGGACATGGAATCTATGGTAAACCACAGGCAGGTTTGGAAAATAAAGGAGAGGAATATTCTTTTATAGAGAAGGAAGAGTGAGGTGGGACTGTTAAAAACAAAATGTCCATTGGAGGAAACTGGGAGTTTGAAGTGTAGTGGCTTTTCATTGGCAGAGTCATGACAGTCTCTCATTGGCTGGGCTGTTGCCAGGCAAGGAGAATGTCTTTCTTCTTCCTACCGGGCTTCCCTGGTGGCTCAGTGGAAAAGAATCCACCTGCCAATGAAAGAGATATGGGCTTAATCCCCGGGTCTGGGAGATCCCCTGGTGAAGGAAATGGCAACCCATTCCAGTATTCTTGCCTGAGAACTCCCTGACAGCCTACAGTCCACGGGGTCACAAAGTCAGACACGAATTAGTGACTAAATAACAAACAACCTGCTGGGTAGTAAAACAGGAACTTTCTTCCTTTCAGAAATGCAAAGGTATGTCTCTTCCTGTTGAGTCTACAACTGATGTCAAGAGATAGGATGTGAGAACTGCCCCTTCTGGACTCCCAAATCCACTTTAAACAAAGCTTCTGTTTATTAATTTTCACATTTCCCTATTCCTGTGACCCAAGATACCTCCTATACTGTGTTTGGCTAGAGATACAGACCATAGTGCTCCTTTACTTCTTTATTTTTGTTTCACTCTTCCTGTGTGTGTTTTTCTTGATACTAGAAATTCAAGTGGTTAATGAATGATCTTGAGCAATAGATAAGATGAGTATTTCTAAAAGAGGAAAATTCAAACCATTCAAAACTCAAAAAAGGCAAGAGAGTAGATAAAAATTGAGCGCAATACAAGCTTAACCAATAGAACACACACACACACACACACACACACACCTGATTCACACATTAAAAGGAAAGAGAGAACAGAAAGGCTAAAATGTAAAAGCTGGAATATGCCAAAAGTGTTACCATTACAACTAGAACTCTCAAGCACTGTTGATAGAAATAAAATATATTTCAACCACTTTGAAAACTGTCAGTGTCTACTAATATGGTACAAAAATATATTCTATGATTCAGAAATTACACTGATAGGTATAGTCCCTGAAATATGAATGTAAATTCCCTGAAAATAGGTACACATATCCCAGTACCAAAAGATGTACAGTATGTTCATAGCATCACTATGTATAAAAGTCTCAAATTGGAAATTATCTGAATGCCCATTACCTGTAGAATGGGTAAATAAATATGTGATATAGTTGTAAAATGAAATACTATATAGTAGTAAGAAAAAAATAACCTACATACAACAATATAAGTTAAATCTCAGCCTCAATGCCAAGTGAAACTTGATACAAAACAATATATACAGTATGATTCCATCTGAATGAACCTGTACGGGCAAAAATAATGTACTCTTAGACCTTTCCAGTCTCTTAGTGTAGTAATGATCCATTGTAAAAGAAATTGCCCCCAAATTTAGCAGCTTAAAACAACAAATACTATCTTTCACATTTTCTGAGAATTAGGAATCCAGGAGGGGCTTAGCTGTGTAATTCTGCCCTAGTCTCATGACACTGCAATCGAGATGTCATTTGAAGCTGCAGTTATTTTGAAGGTTTGAGTAAACTTAGAGGATCCACCTCTAAGCTCATCCACCTCTAAGATATACAGAAAAAACTAACAAAAAATTTTAAGAGATAATGTGTTAATTCAATTAAATTAATGTGGTACATAATGAGCAATGGACATCACAGAACATTACTTGGTATAGGTGCAACTTTAAAGACTTAAATAGTCTAAGTAGTTACATTCCTTTAACCGATTAACATGATGTTAACACAGTTGAAAAGGATATGAGAAAAAGTGTGACAGAGCTAAATTTTACATTAAGTAGTCACGATTAATACCTAAAACATCTAAATAAATGAATATCATTTATTAATATTAATGTGTTATTGAGAAACATCAAGACGAAGATGTAGGGGAAACAGCTAAGTCCTTTCATTGCTGGCAATAGCCAATGCTGGACACTCAGCCTAATTAAGTGATCCAGAATTTCACAGAGAAAAGATCTCTGCCAAAGGGGAGAAAAAGTATCAGTATCATGAAGCCATGACAACAGTCTTTCTCTTTGCTGTTTCATTTTTTAGTTGTTTTGTCATTGTTTTTGTTTTTTTTAGCCAATCCACATGTTCAAAAAGTCAACAGTGAAGTCAGTTAAGTTTCTTGTTAACTGTGTGATGTGTTATAAAGCACTCACTCTGATCCTTGATTCTCTCATTTGAAGAAAAGCAAAATTCTCACTGGTCATTGATTTTTATGATATGTCATGTGTGAGGGACAAAGAACCTTGATAATCAATGTTTGTTCTACAAATTTTAAAACTTAAGAGTATGCAATATTTATAGAAGTCATGCATATGCTTAACTGCACTTTCTGTTATTATCCATTTCTTCCCACTTACTTAGCAGACTGTAAAGAAATGATGACTTAGCATTATGTGAATTCTCAAAGCCAAATTCCTCTATCATTGGTAATTTTCAAAGATAATAGTATAATTAGAAATATTTTAATCTGCATTTTATTAATGATGGAAAACATAATTTAGTTACACCATTTGAGATGATTAGCTATAATGAGTTCAAATTTTTTTTCTGACCTACTTAATCCAATAATTATGTGCCCTTGCCTACTTTCAAAAGCACATAATAAATTTAGCAAGAATTGAGAAAGGATAAAATATTCTTGAGTTACTACCAGAGAGAGACTCAAGGTCTGGGAGAAATTGGCTCTATTGGCAGAAAATTAACATTAATCTTCCAAGGAGCACTGAAATTAAGAAGCCCAAAGTATTGTATTTATCAAAAGGAGGCAGTGCAGCTTTGGGGTTCAGAGAGCAAGCTCTGAAAGTCTCAGTTATCAGCTGTTTGACCTCAGTTTCCTCATCAGTAAAATCAAGATAGCATTATAAAGGCTTCCCTGGTGGCTCAGAAAGTAAAGAATCTGCCTGCAATCCGGACACCTGAGTTTGATCCCTGGGTCAGGAAACTCCCCTAGAGAAGGGAATGGCAGCTCATTTCAGTATTCTTGACTGGAAAAGCCCATGGACAGAGGAGCCTGGCAGGCTGCAGTTCATGGCATCACAAAGTCAGATAGTTCCCGCCTTACAGAGCTGCTGTGAGGATTAAATGAAACAATGCATAAAAATGCTTAATACAGTGTCAAGATGAGTAAGCACTCAATGGATATGATTATTCTGTATATTCTGAATAAAGTTGGTAGAGAAAGTACAGACTTCTAATGAGTTCAGGGCTGGCTTTGAATCTGGCAGTATAAAATAGACAAGATAGTTTTAAGTTTGAAGCTGACAAGATATTGACCCAAAGGCCACTTTTGTTTAACAAATCTACACTCCAAAGTTCAGAACAGTTGATTCTACCTGGCATTTCAATTGATTAGAGTGAATTTGTTTAAGGTGTCCCTCTCTTTGATCGAGATTGTATAACACAATGGTATATTATGTATAAACCTTGTTCTCTTGAAACTTAAGTAGATTATGGATTTGAGATAGCTTTGTCAATTTGCTTTTCCTTTTAAATTACCATTAACTGGCTACTTAATTATACTCACTTTGTATTTTCTTGAAAGCATTAAAAAATTTCACTTCAACTCTGATCCAAGCAACCATATGTCCATAGTATGAATAAAGCACACCCACAGCTGATGTTTAAACTAATGAAATAAGGAATGTATTATATACCAGCTTTGAATAGTTCATTTATGCTGTTAGAGTGAAAAAAGTAGTAGTTTCCATCTGTACTTCAGAAATTAAACATTTGCTTCTCAAAGATTTCATTTTAATTTAAACTAATATTAGTTTATTAGTAAGAGACCTCTAGAAGTGTTAAAATGAAATCATGTTGCAATAATAAATATGTTGTATTTTCCTTAAAGTATGCTAAATCTTTCTCACATTATTTCACATGACAGTGAAAACTAGACCTTTACATAATTTTATGCTTATCTCTCTCTTTTTATTTTTGGCCAAGATCTCCATAGGAAGATGATGAGAGCAGTTTCAAATTGTAGAGAGATTAGTAACAGATGGAAGATATGTAAAAGTTAAATTTTTATTGTATGGCACAGTTTTTTGCTTGATGAGAAAAACATTTTTTTAGTGGGGAAGACTTTGAACAGGGTTTTGTCAGTGATAAAACACCACAAGTTTTGGTACAACATCTCTTTGCATTTATCTATGTCTTTAGGGTTAATATTATTTTTGTTCAGTTGCTGAGTCATGTCTGACTCTTTGTGACCCCATGGACTACAGCACACCAGGCATTCCTGGCCTTCACTATCTCTCAGATTTAGCTCAAACTCATATCCATCGATTCAGTGATGAGAATATCAAAGTGGTGTTCTTGCCTGGAAAATCCCAGGGACGGGGGAGCCTGGTGGCTGCCGTCTGTGGGGTCACACAGAGTCTTACACGACTGAAGTGACTTAACAGCAGCAGCAGGAGCTTTATCTTTTTCTTTGGAGTGATCGTTTTGGTTGGGGCTGGGGGTAGTTGCTATTCACTCCAGCACCTGGGAATGTGAAATAACTGGACACATTTTCTTAAGAGTTTCTTCTTCTCTCAACACTATAAAAAGTAAAGATTAACTCATTAAATATGCTGACTGTTCTCATAAGCCCACATAATTATATTTTTGGAGATTACCAAGTATGGACAAAACCCCAATTATACAAGCTGAACATGTTGCATTGTACTTATATTTTTATCTAACTTTTATATATTCACTCATTAACTCATGTGATAACTTAATTCATTTAATTATTTATCTATTATGAGTCAGGCTACACACTTGGGAGAAACTTTCCAGGAACCAGTGAAGAGTTGTGAATACTGTAGTGACATGACTTACTAATAAAACAACTTATTGAGAATCTACTTTGTGATGAACACTGGTGTACTTATTACTGAGTTGTTTTGTCAAAAGATTGTGTCAGTACTTAACGATGAATCTGAAGAGTGACAAGATCTGAAGCAGAAGGGTTATGAGGAGCACTTGAGCAGGAGATACAATGATTGTTAGAGGCAGTGGAGCTATGCTGGCAATAGCTTTACAATATATTTATATGGTTAGAGGAGATTACACTTGGTGGACATTTGGATATAAAAGGTAAAAAAAAAACTGTGAGATAAAGATGACAGCTGGGTGTTTTTCATGGATGACCAGGCACCAAAACAGAAAATAGTGGAAGAAAATTAGGCTTTCCAGGTATTATGGTTTCAACAGATGGATTTGAGGTGTTACTAAAAATTCAGGTAGAATTTTGCAGTGGACAGTTGAATCTATAGTTCTGGAATTAAGGGAGAAGGCCCAGATTAGAAATATATTGATACCTTGGGAGTCACATTGAAATTAGTGGGAATTTGGTTCAAAGCTATTTCTCCTAGGCAAAATGCTTGACTTAGCTTTCTCTTTGCCTTTGCTATTCTGTTCACTGAAAATGGGAAAGCCATTTAATGAAATATCACTATAGAACACTATAGCTGATAAAGAATCCACTGGAGAATAGTATTATCCATTAGAAGTTTTTCTGATGATAGAAACATTCCATATTGCCACTCTCAATACAGAATTCAGAAGTCTTTGACAGTGTGGATCACAATAAATAGTGGGAAATTCTCAAAGAGATGGGAATTCCAGACTGCCTTACCTGCCTCCTGAAAAATCTGTATGCAGATAAAGAAGCAACAGTTAGAACTGTACATGGAACAACAAACTGGTTCCAAATTGGGAAAGGAGTATGGCAAGGCCATGTTTTGTCATCCTGCCTTTTATGCAGAGTACATAATGCAAACTGCCAAGCTGGATGAAGCACAAGCTGGAATCAAGATTGCCAGGAGAAATATCATTAACCTGAGATATGAAGATGACACCACTCTTATGGAAGAAAGCTAAAGGAACTAAAGAGACTGCTGATGAAAGTGAAACAGGAGAGTGAAAAAGATGGCTTAAAACTCAACATTCAACAAACTAAGATCATGGCATCTGGTCCCAGCACGTCATGGCAAATAGATGGGGAAACAATGGAAACAGTGACAGACTTACTTTATTTTGGGGGGGCTCCAAAATCACTGCAGATGGTGACTGCAGCCTTAAAATTAAGACATTTGCTCCTTGGAAGAAAAGCTATGACAGCATATTAAAAAGCAGACACATTACTTTGCCAACAAAGGTCTGTCTAGTCAAAGCTATGCTCTTTTTCTGTAGTCATGTATGGATGTGAGAGTTGGACCATAAAGAAAGTTGAGTGCCAAAGAACTGATGCTTTTGAACTGTGGTGTTGGAGGTGACTCTTGAGAGTCCCTTGGACTGCAAGGAGATCCAACCAGTCCATCCTAAAGGAAATCAGTCCTGAATATTCTTTGGAAGGACTGGTGCTGAAGGTGAAGCTCCAATACTTTGGCTACCTAATGCGAAGAGCTGACTCACTGGAAAAGACCCTGATGCTGGGAAAGATTGAGGGGAGAAGGGAACAACAAAGGATGAGATGGTTTGATGGCATCACCGACTCAATGGACATGAGTTTGAGCAAGCTCCAGGAGTTGGTGATGGACTGGGAAGCCTGGCGTACTGCAGTCCATATGGTCTCAGATCTGGACACAGCTGAGTGACTCAACTGATTATGTCTATTGAGCACCTGAGCTGTGGTATATGTGGTTGAGGAAACAAATTTTAAAATTAATTTTAATGAATTTAATGTTTAATAGCTATATTTTGCCATATGCATCCAGGTGCCCCCCCACCTGCCCCCTTTTTTGTTTTTGGCCATGCTGCATAACTGCATGGCTTGCTGAACCTGACCAAGGATTGATCCCAGACCCTCAGCAGTGAAATAGGAGAGTCCTAACCACTAGACTACTAGGGAATTCCCAACTAGGTGCCTCTTTTTATTGGATTGGCCTCCCTGGTGGCTCAGCTGTTAAAGAATCCACTTGCAATGCAGAAGACCTGTATTCAATCCTGGGTTGGGAAGATCGCTGGGAGAAGGAAACAGCTATCACTCCAGCGTTCTGGCCTAGAGAATTCCATGGACTATATAGTCCATGGGGTCACAAATAGTTGGGCACGATTGAGAGACTTTCTTTTTCACTTTCACACCTAAAAAATGGACAGAGAAGAAAAGCAGGTAGGATACCCCTGGTGGGTATAGTACCTAAGAATTAGGCTACAGATGATACATTTTAGTACATAGAGGCAAGAAAGTACTAAATAAAATATGCCTTGTGCTCATGCTCAGTTGTGTCCAACTCTTTGCAACCCACTGGACTGTAGCCTCCATGCTCATCTGCCCATGGGATTTTTCAGGCAGGAATACTGGAATGAGTTGCCATTTTCAGGGGATCTTCCCAACTGAAGTATTGAACCTGCATCTCCTGTGTTGCAGGCAGATTCTTTACCGCTGAGCCATTGAGGAAGCCCCCAAATATGACTACCCATGTATATTACCAACATTCCCCCATATCAAGAGCATGGCACGTGGGACTGCAAGAGATGGTATGCCATACGTGAAGATAGGGATTTGAAAGTAGGAAAAAATAAAAATAACATTTATTAATATTTTTGTATTAGATAAAGCATGTATATCTTCCAGGTGTAGAATTATGACTCTAAAAATTAGTCTACCTTTATCCTGCTGTTTCACATGGGGCAGAAACTTCCTCCATATGATAAGGTCTAGTAGAGTTTAAACTACGCCTTCTGGCAGTCAGAGTTCAAAACTCAGTTCTGACTATATTAGCATAATTACTCTGTGAAACATTGTCTTTGCCATTTAAATAAGTATTAGCCAGAGATCAAATCGCCAACATCTGCTGGATCATCAAAAAAGCAAGAGTTCCAGAAAAACATCTATTTCTGCTTCATTGACTATCCCAAAGCCTTTGACTGAGTGGATCACAATAAACTGTGGACAATTCTGAAAGAGATGGGAATACCAGACCACCTGACCTGCCTCCTGAGATCTCTGTATGCAGGTCAGGAAGTAACAGTTAGAACTGGATATGGAACAACAGACTGTTTCCAAATAGGAAAAGGAGTATGTCAAGGCTGTATATTGACACCCTGCTTATTTAAATTATATGCAGAGTACATCATGCAAAATGCTGGGCTGGATGAAGCACAAGCTGGAATCAAGGTTACCAGGAGAAATATCAATAAAGCAGATGACACCACCCTTATGGCAGAAAGTGAAGAAGAACTAAAGAGCCTCTTGATGAAAGTGAAAGAGAGTGAAAAAGTTGGCTTAAAGCTCAACATTCAGAAAACTAAGATCATGGCATTGGGTCCCATCACTTCATGGCAAATAGATGGGGAAACAGTGGAAACAGTGGCTGACTTTATTTTGGGGGGCTCCAAAATCACTGCAGGTGGTGATTGCAGCCATCAAATTAAAAGACGCTCACTCCTTGGAAGGAAAGTTATGACCAACCTAGACAGCATATTAAAAAGCAGAGACATTACTTTGCCACCAAAGGTCCGTCTAGTCAAGGATATGGTTTTTTCTAGTAGTTATGTATGGATGTGAGAGTTGGACTATAAAGAAAGCTGAGCACCAGAGAATTAATGCTTTTGAACTGTGGTGTTGGAGAAGACTCTTGAGAGTCCATTGGACTGCAAGGAGATCCAATCCGTCCATCCTAAAGGAGATCAGTCCTGGATGTTCATTGGAAGGACTGATGTTGAAGCTGAAACTGCAATACTTTGTCCACCTGATGCGAAGAGCTGACTCATTTGAAAAGACCCTGATGCTGGGAGCAAAGTTGGAGAAATGTGTTTAATTGAGACTATTTGATGGCGCTAGTTGTAAAGAACCTGCCTGCCGATCTAAGAGACATGGGTTCAATTCCTGGGTCAGGAAGATCCACTAGAGGAGGAAATGGCAACTCACTCCAGTATTCTTGCCTGGAGAATCCCATGGACAGAGGAGCCTGGTGGGATATAGTCCATAGGTTTGCAGAGTCAGACACAACTAAAGTGACTTAGCTTGTATGCATTTTGAAATCTTGGCTTCCCTGATAGCAAAGACAGTAAAGAATCTGCCCACATAGGAGACCTGGGTTCAGTTCCTGGGTCAGAAAGATTCTCTGGAGAAAGAAATGTCGACCCACTCCAGTATTTTTGCCTGGAGTATTCCATGGCAGAGGAGCCTCATGGGCTACGGTCCATGGGGTCACAAAGAGTCAGACATGACAGAGGACTAACACAGTTTGAAACCTTAATTAAAAAAGAACATTCTATGGATTGGCCTTACTGATTGATATATCCCTACATTCATTCAATGTTCTCGTTTTAGTTAGAAATGTTTTATATATAAGATCACTGATTTCATTAATCTTTTTGATGAGGGGGAAATATTTTATCAAAAGAAAGTTAAAGTATTTTTATTATTTCTATGAGATAGAATTAGTAGGTTTAGGTAATTTTCTTCTATTTTGCAACTCAATTTTTAAAAAAATATCTTTCTATGATTTCAACTGCTATTCACACCAATTCTTTTTTGTAATTTATTTAGGCTTCCAATGGATAGGACAAAAAATGGTAATATGCTTCCAGACATAGTAAAACAAATGCTATAAAGGAGAAATATAATTTAAAAAAGTATTTTCATTAAGATGTCTTTCTTGTCTTTGATTCTATTTACATTTCAGAGTTTCAAGATTATCCTGCGAAAATGTTTTGTCTTCATACATTTAAAAAAAAATGAAAGTTTATTAATCAAATATGTATTTAACAATATGATTCTCCATTTCCCAGTAATCTGAAAATACAAATAGGACAATTTTCTCTTTCTTATTCATTTTAACAGCAATTCCTGAATTTGTAACACAAGTCAATGTTGCCTTGGAAGCCTTAAGTAAAAACTCTTTGGATGTGTTTGATGATAGTCAATTCGTGGACATCTCAAAGAAGATCTATGATACAATTCATGATATCAGATGTTCAGTCATGATGATTCGGGTAAGTCTGCTTTACCTTCCACTGAAATATTGTAGCATTCTTCACCATCTGGAATCCCTGGAATGATTGCAAGGAATGTTTTATTTCTGTGCCATAATGTCAATGCTGAAATCCATGAGAACTTTAGAAATTCTTATGTATCCCCAAAGTCAGATCTACTGTCACGAACAATGCTTTTACTTATGTATATGGTTATAACTTATGCAAATGAGCACATTTAACTGCCATATGTGCCGAAATGATAGAATTCATTGTGTACAGGATTTGCTGAAGTGTCACATAGCATGATCAGAAGCCAAAGAACAATACATAAGGTAATTTCTTTCTTTCCTTGAATAGAAGGAGAGAATCTTTCTAATCACTATATTGAAATGTATAGGAAAGTGTATTTAAAACAAGGAATTTCTGTGTCTGCATCCTCTCATGATGGAATGTAGAATCAGTGTTCTGTAAGAAATCTCAGTTGGAGCTGCCAGGAACAACAAATGTTTGAGTGTTGTCTGTTTGGGAGAATATATACCATCTTCCCAAATGTGATAGTGAGGCATTTGTTGTGAGCACAGTGAATATACGGAAACCAGCAGTATTTGTTCTTCCTTAAAATGTTAATTCTGTGTGTGTATGTGCACATGTGCACGTTTAATATTTATTTGGCTGTGCTGAGTCTTAGCTGTGGCATGTGAACTCTTAGTTGAGGCATGTGAATTCTTAACTGGGGCATGCAGGTTCTAGTTCCCTGACCAGGGAGTGAACCTGGGTCCCCTGCATTTGGAGTGCTGAGTCTTAGCCACTGGCCCACCAGGGAAGTCTCTCTCTCCCTCTGTTTTTTTTTTTTTTTTTTTTAATTAATACTATTAAAAACAGCAACGACAACAAAAACAGCACAAGTAAATATATGGAGAGAGATTATTTTGGGATTGGTTCACCTGGAGGGAGAGTCAAGTATTGGTGTTATCATTAGTCTATTTCAGAAAAAATGAGACAGAGAATCAATAAGCTGTAATTATGAGTCACTGCAGGCAACTGATGACTGAACCTGGAGAACTCTAGCAGAGTCCTATGGAACACATCCCAGAATTACCTTACCTTTGGGGAATAAAATCCAATTTATTTACCTATTCACACTTGGTTAAAGGCCACCTCTCCTCAGAGGCATTACCAGAGCCTCCTACTGTGCCATTCAAGCTCCTGGGGCCAAAAAAAAAGCCACTCTCAGGTAACTCTCTTACCCTGGGTCTGGGTAAGATGAGTTGGTAGAAGCGGTGAGTGCAGTTTGTAAGCATGAGTAGAGTTCAATTTGATGCCTCTGGCCTTAACTGTTAGTATGGCTATGAGATGGAACTGCATGTGCTGAGGCCATATGGGTGGACGTCCACAGTATCTGACAGGTCTGATTGTCATAGTCAGGTTACATGAAGGAGTCTATAGAAATGGAGACAGTAGAGGACCTTGTAGGGAAAGGGGCCAACAAAAATCAAGGTGCATGCTAGGCCAGATGGACATTTATGAAACAAACAAAGACGAAAGTCTAGAGGTGTCAAAACATAGGGTCTAGCCCTTAAGATCTTGGGAAAACCTTCAAGCAAGCCAGATATACATATAAGAGAAACCTCAGAATATATATTTATGAACAAAAATTGCCTGCAATGCAGGAGACCCAGGTTTGATCCTTTGGTCAGGAAGATCTCTGGGAAGAGGGCGTGGGCCACCCACTCCAGTACTCTTGCCTAGAGGATCCCATTGACAGAGGAGCCTGGCAGGCTACAGTCTGCAGGGTGGCAAAGAGTCAGACACGACTGGAGTGGCTAAGCAACAGCAGCAGCAATGGCAGTACTGTGCTAGTAGTATATCTGAACTGCAAAGTACTTCTGCCAAATGTTTTCTTCTAACAAAGATTTTTGTGCTTTACCTGTGTGAACTAGCAGGGTAGTATTAATTCTGAGCTGGGAGGATAGGTAGAATCAGGAAGAAACATACTTCATGTGGAAAGTATGACAAAGATCCATGAACTTCAGAAGATAGCTTTACAAGGGTGAAACCTTGACATTTCCAGTATCCCTGCATGGGTATTTGTGAAGTGAAGATAAACCAGTGAAATAGGCTAGGTGAACCAGGGCAGGGAATACATTTTTTTTTTTTTTTTTTTTTACTGCAAAAGCTATTTAGGGATAAAAGTCTTATAACCTCTCCCACTTGGATATTCTAGTATTTAAAATTTTTCTCATTATCAAAATCACTTACTTATAGCAAATTAAATTATCTGACCATATTTCTATATGTCCCTCATACCTGGCAGTCCTCTTTAAGGCAGAACAATTTATTATAATTATTAATAGACTTTGAGCACAGTAATTTGTCCATATAGTCATCTCGTTTTCAAGATAAATACTTCAACTTTTTCTCATAGGAATACTTTAGTATTTTGTGTTCTTCACTAGTCCTTATTTACCTTTTCAATAAACTTTTCAAGTGAGACTATCAAAAGGCATACTCTAATTAGAGCCTGTCCAATGTCAAATAAAGTAGCTTCTTACGTTAAAATTGCTATTAATATAGCCAACTACTGTTAACCTATTACTACCTTCTTAAACACCATGATTATTGGATAGACTATTTTTTTTTTTAATTCTGTCATTGCCTGTATATCCCTTCTCCATTTCAATTTGATGTGTTTGTTCTTGGCCCCAAATCCTAATGCTAATAAACTTCATCATATTTCTGAATGATTCTTCATGTAATTTATCAGTTTGCTTTTAACTTTGGTTGGTAAACATACCTAAATTAATATTAATGAGAAATATGAGACTATAATCTGAGTTCCTTCACCTAGATTATTAATAAAAATATTAAATCATATTGGCCCTTAATCCCTGTCAAATTGCTCTATAAGGGCATTAGTGCTAAGATCCCTTAGTATCTGATGTCCCAGTCATTGAGAACATACTGGTTAAGTGTATGGTTTGAAATTTTTGTTTTTTTGAATGTTGAGGTAAACATACTCTTTCTTCAAACACAATTCAAAGCTTAAATAAATAAATAAAAGAGAGAAAGCAGAGCTCCTGTATTTAAACCTTTCAGGATAGTCTAGAGGTCCATCATTTCTATCTTGCCCCTGCCCATCCCCTTCCCCATCTCCTCTTCTAGACAGCCTCTAAAGGCACCTGAATGCACTTCTGCAGGGATTCTTAACCCATAAACCTTTGTACTTAACTGCTAACTGGAATATAGGATGAAAATAGAAGTCTAATTCAGATGTAATTAATGAAAATCTTACCCCCCCCACACACACACACACTTTGCGGACTGTCCCTTTATCATAGAAGATAATAAAATTGGTCTGGAATATTCTCTTTAAAAAGTCAGGTGAAATGCTGACCAGTATCTTGACCTCAGAACTGAAAAACATTTGATGCTTTATTCAGAGTATCTAAAGAGTGTCAACATGAAGGCAATACAGGTATAATTATTCATGTTCAGAGAGGGCTAGGCCATGCTCTTGAGAATGTGTGTGAGTGTCACAAAATCCAGTCTTAGACCTGAATTTTCAAGAGTGTTCCTTGGTGCTCTTAAGATGATAAAATGCTAACTTAAGATCAGAGCCTGGTATTTTATAGTTTTACAGATATGATTATACCTGCCTTTACTATTCGGAGAAGGCAATGGCAACACACTCTAGTACTCTTTTTTTTTTAAATATAAATTTGTTTATTTTAATTGGAGGTTAATTACTTTACAATATTGTATTGGTTTTGCCATACATCAGCATGAATCTGCCACAGGTACACACGTGTTCCCCATCCTGAACCCCCCTCGCTCCTCCCTCCCCGTACCATCCCTCTGGGTCATCCCAGTGCACCAGCCCCAAACATCCAGTATCATGCATCGAACCTGGACTGGCAATTAGTTTCATATATGATATTATACATGTTTCAATGCCATTCTCCCAAATCATCCCACCCTCTCCAGTACTCTTGCCTGGAAAATCTCATTGGCGGAGGAGCCTGGTAGGCTGCAGTCCATGGGGTCGCGAAGAGTCGGACACGACTGAGCAACTTCATTTTCACTTTTCACTTTTCACTTTCATGCATTGGAGAAAGAAATGGCAACCCACTCCAGTGTTCTTGCCTGGAGAATCCCAGGGATGGGGGAGGCTGGTGGACTCCCGTCTATGGGGTCACACAGAGTTGGACACGACTGAAGTGACTTAGCAGCAGCAGCAGCCTTTATTATTTATTTTGATGAATAACTATGTTTACCATTATTTAGGTTATTTTAAAAATTTCTGAATCAAATACTGTGACATTTACTTTCTTCTCTGGATTCAGTGTGTGGACAGTTGAGGTTGTAGAATCTTGTTCTTAACCTTGGAGAGTAGGGAGTATTATTTTTTTCTATTATTATTATTTTTCATTTGTTGGTGTTTAATGTGCACGCTAAGCTGCTTCAGTTGTGTCAGACTCTGTGTGACCCTATGGACCATAACCCTCCAGGCTCCTCTCTCCATGGGATTCTCTAGGCAAGAATACTGGAGTGGATTGCCATGCCATCCTTCAGCAGATCTTCCCAACCCTAGGATCAAATCCACTTCTCTAACATCCCCTGCATTGGGAGGCAGGTTCTTTACCACTAGCAGCACCTGGGGAACCCTGTTGGTATTTAACATATATGTGTAAATTTTACAGTAATTAAGAGCTATGTGGTCTGGTCACTCAAGGTGGTTGTTCTCTTGCTCTCTGTACATCCCCTTGCCAGACTAGTGTCTGCTTCACCTAAATCTTAAGCACATGACTGAAGTTCCTATATACTTGCCCCAGGCCCCAGCTGGTAATTTTTCTTTATCAAAGGGTGGTAAGGGGTGTGCCTCTCTGTTGGTTTCCCTGGAAACTGATGAGCCCACCTGACATCAGTTCCCTAATAACTGGTAATCTCCCCTTTCCCCTGGCGTGAAGACTGCTGCCATGTCCTGCTGGCTTTCTGCTGCGCAGGATGGGGCATCACTCGAGGACCTGACCTCAGATGGGTAAGCTCCCGGGTAAACCATTGATGTGTCTCTAACTGACTCTGGCCTTTTTCTTTGGCCATGAACCTGGACAAGCACGGGGCTTGTAGGCGTAGGGTAAAGCCCCACAAGAGTTCTTACAGTGGTTAAGACTATGACAAGTAACACATTTCAGTATGCCTCAGATTACTCTTTTGTAAAATAAACTTGGGTACTATACCTACTTCAGAAGATTATTATGGTGACAAAATGAGTTATGATAGAAATGGAATGCTTTAGTAAATAGTAATCTCTTATAAGAAGAAGGTTTCTATTACTATTAACAGTGATCTCAGGTGGTCTTGGCCTGTGGCGGCTTGAATCAGGATTTTGGTTCCTGGCCAGAGATTGAGGTCAGGCAGTTCCAGGGAGAGTGCTGAATCCTAACCTCTGGGCCACCATAGACAATGGCAAGGTCCTGGCCCATGAGCTGTGCAGAAATGAATTTCCACATAGAGATGGAAAGTAGTGAAACAAGTGTTTACTAGGAAGTAAAGAAGTACCATACATGTGGATAGACACATGGGCAAGCTCAGAGAGAGTCATGCCCTCCTGGTAGTTTGAATCATGTTTACGGGGCATTTCTTCTGAGTTTCCTTTAACCAGTCATCTTGCTTTGCCTGATTTTGAGCCTGTATTTGGTTTATCTCTGGGTCCTCCCAGGTGTGTGTGCCAGGGTGGATTCTAGCAAAGAGACCTATAGGTAGCAGCATCATGTACTATGAGGTGATGCCCCTCCTCTTTTGACTTCCAAAGAGACTTTCTGTGCATATGTAGTCAGAGAGGTGTCCTTCACTTTGAGAATGAGGAATACGTGTTCTTTTACCTCCCTCTTCAATCATCCTGCTTTTATGGAGTTTCTGGTATTATTCTGTCCACAAGGGAGAAACTATTCAGCATGGGACCCATCTAGCTCCTGCCTCAGTACTACTGATGTTGCCTATTAGTTTGTATATCTTGAAGAATGTTAGTTACAGAAGCTACAGAAATATGCTCATAGAGCAACATGAGGCTGAAACCTGAAAAGTAACTTGAAAGAGTGAAGTTCTAAACCAAAGAATTATGTTTTTTTCTCAAAATATTGTTTATAGAAGACGATATTCATGTTTATTAATATTGAATGCCTGAATTATGGATGATATAATGCAAATTTTTATTTTGAACACATATTACTTTAAACTGGCATTATAGTTCTGCATATTGTTTTTTAATATTTCTTTGTTGGCTATGCTAGGTCTTAGTTGCAGTTCAGGGGATCTTTGTTGTGGCATGCAGGCTTCTTAGCTGTGGCATACAGACTGTTAATTGCTGCATATAGAATCCCAACCAGGGATCAATCTTGGGCCCCCTGCAATAAGAGCATGGAGTCTTAACCACCACACCGAAAGGGAAGGCCTTGTCTATTGTATTTTATTAACGTCTTGAAACGTACAAGGAGGCTCAGTGTATCATCTTTTTGGTAAAGGGTTTTAACTATAAACAGAATAATTTTTAAAAGGATGGCATAATTGAATTGTGAAAGACTAACATGGGCAGCCAGCAATGAAATACTCTCAAAGAGAGGAAAAGATTCAGCAAAAATTCATACTTTAACAGGTATTCAGAACAGAGACTTCCATATTTTTGTGTGTGAATTTTCATGTGTGACTTATCAAAGTCAAATGGAAAATATAGAGACACTTCCCATACACAAATGTGAAGATTTTCAGGACCATCATAAATGTATTTTTTCTACGTTAATTTTCTAACTTCATATTTCAGGGAAAAGCAACATACTTTGGATATCTCACTTCGTGGAAATTATTTTTTGAATAAATAAAAATAAAACAGATTAAAAATGCACATGTCCCAGTTTACATGGATCATTTTACATAAATCATTTAAATGGATTCTAGAGTTAACAAATAGTTTAATATACAACTTAAGCTTATATAGCCAGAAAAGCCTTTTGTGTCTGATTCTATTGTACATATAGGAGTGGATAGATTCATAGCTTTCACTAGAATCATATATAGTTTTTTTTTTAATTACTTACACTGTTATGATTTTGTTGAACTTCTTTCATTGTCTTCCATAACTTCTTCATTATGTCAGAATTTATTTTTCCTTTTTATGTCTCTGAACAGAGCTGCTATTTTTCTCTTTGAAATCTCACTGAGACTGCCAGAGAGAAAGACCACGATGGTGTCAGTTAGAAGCTAACCAGTGTAAAAGGTTATCTTGTACACTTAGAACTCTGTGTAATTCAGTTTGGAAATGAAGTAATGAAAAGAATATTGTGTAAAATCAAGACATACATTCAAGCCCCTGTTTTACATTACCGCTTACATTGTTCCTTTGCACAATATCATTAGTTTCTTCACTGTGGAGGGAAATGAAAGCATACCTTTGAATTACTGCTTCTATCTAGTAAAGTAGCTTTAAAATTGTACTTAAAATGAAGGACAAAACACTGTTCCTTAAGATTAGCAACAAAATGAGAATGTCCATGTTCCAAAACAGTATAGTATTATGGATGTTCTGGCCAGAAGAATAAATTAATAATGATAATAACATAAAATGTATACTGATTACAAAGGAAAAAGTGAAAATGTCCACATTAGTAAATTATATGATCAACTACATTGAAAATCCTAAAAAAATCAATTTACAACAAAATAACCCATTCTAGCAGAACAGATAAATAAGTTTAGCAAGATCACAGAATACAAATTTAATGTACCAAGTTTATAATGCAAGGAAGAGGAAAATAAAGATAAGGGCAAAATTAATGAAATAAGAAATGTGCAATAAAGAAATAAAATGAAACCCAGAGAGTGTATTTCTATAAAGTAGCAACTAACGATTGGAAAATATACTTTTTAAAAGGACATTTTAGCATTAAAAATAACAAAATAAACTTGATAAACTTAACAAAGATGTACAAGATTTAAACTTGGAAAATTGTAAGATATTGTTAAGAATAATTAAAATGATTTAAACATTTGAAGATTTATCATATGGTTGGACTGGGAGACTCAATATTGTTAAGGTGTCAATTTCCCCTGAATTGATTTATAAATTTAATGCTGCCTCAAAAAAATTCTCAGCAAAGCTTTATGAAGATTATCCAAGGTGGTTTCATGGGTATACAAAATTGTTAAAACTCAAGAAATTGTACACTTAAAATAATATGTAACTTACACTGATAAAGTTAATTTTAAAAAATCATGTTTTACCCAGTAACTAGCACCTGATCCAACCAATCTATTCTAAAGGAGATCAGTCCTGGATGTTCTTTGGAAGGAATGGTGCTAAAGCTGAAACTCCAATACTTTGGCCACTTCATGGGAAGAGTTGGCTCATTGGAAAAGACTCTGATGCTGGGAGGGATTGGGGACAGGAGGAGAAGGGGATGACAGAGGATGAGATGGCTGGATGGCATCACTGACTCAATGGACATGAGTTTGAGTGAACTCCGGGAGTTGGTGATGGACATGGAGGCCTGGCGTCCTGTGATTCATAGGGTTGCAAAGAGTCGGACACGACTGAGCAACTGAACTGAACTAAACTGAGCCCCTTACAAATACAAGCTACTAGTCCTATATTAATTAGGACTAGTTAGTAAAACCTGCATAGAGTTCTGAAATTGCTGACATTTTGAATATTATAAAATTAACACCTTTCTATTTTATAACTGGCTGCTTGCCAAATATTTCTAATACATGACTCCTCTGTTGTTGATTTTTATCCTTCAGGTTTGTGACTCATTATGTAGTATCTTAGATCAGGGGATGACAAACTTATGACAAACTTGGGTCATATTTAGTCTTCCATCTATTTCATATGGCCTTTGTAAAGAATGATTTTAATATTTTAAATGGTTGAAAAATTTGAAAAAAATATTTTCTGACATGTGAAAATTATATGAAAGTCTAATTTTAAGAATACACACAGCCATATATATCTATTGCTCTTAGTGCTACAATGACAACAGAAACTATATGGCTCACAAAGACTCAAACACTTACTATTTGGCTCATTGCATAGTAAGTTTGAAAAGTGAAAGTGTTAGTTGCTCAGTTGCGTCCAGTTCTTTATGACCCCATGGACTGTAGCACACCAGGCTCCTCTCTCCATGGGATTATCCTGGCAAGTATACTGGAGTGGGCTGCCATGCCCTCCTCCAGGGGATCTTCCCGACCCAGGGATTGAACCCTCATCTCTTGCATCTTCTACACTGGTAGGTGAATTCTTTACCACTGCACCACCTGGAAACCATGTATTTGTTAAATGAATTTAAACATGCAGTAAATTGCGGTAAAGGTATGACTTGGTTTCCTTAGGACAAATTTGAATTATCCCCCTTTTGGCTCTCAAAAGTATCATATTTGGAGGATATAATGTTACGTTCACTCTAGTTCCTAGGTCCTGATTGTGCTGCTTGAGGCCCCGTGTTGCATAATTTTTACACACCAGTCTTCATTCTATAAGACCTGGACATTAATGATCTCAGTTCCTAATCAAGCCAGTTTTTCCAACCCCAGGAACACTCCTATCCACAGGTCTAACTGCTAGCAAATGTTATCTCACACTCTTCATACTTTGTGGAGCCTTTGTTGACTGTGGAGAATCTGTTCAGGCACCATTTCATATTTATTTAACATATAAGAACTGTACATGTTTTCATTTTTCATTGGAAAGCTAATTTCCTGAATTCATCTTAGCCACTACATTCTCATAGGAGTCTTGCCAGGGAATCAACAGTTAAAATACTTTGTCCTTTTTGGAAGTGATGTGGCTCCTTTATAGTGGCAGAACCAGTTTAAAGAAGCCAATTACCCGAGGACTTCCTAAGGGAACTTAATAAAAGATGTGTAGCAGAGTAACCTTAGCTTTGTATGCAAATTTAAATCAAACATTACTGGGAAGAATTCTGTAGAGGGGTTCTCACTGTTTCCTCTGCGAACAAAGAGTTCAAGCTAAGGAAAAGCAGAACCACCTGCTAGCACCCGTCAGCAAGAGATGAAACTGTATGCTCTCTGTGCACTTTAATGGCCTTTGTTGTGTGTGCACCTTTTTGACTAAGGGAACAGAGGTGAGCAGAGTAGGAAAGACTGTTCGTTGAGAAACCTATTGGCTAAGCTACAAAGCAGCACTGGTCAGTGATCTCTGTTGCTCCTGCTGGGGGAGAGATGTTCAGCGCGATGTCACTCTGAGAAGTGCTCTTTCACCAAAGGGTCAGAGCCGCTGGACTGGCAGTAGAGTCCATGGTCCAAAAGGGCTTTGATGCGCACCAGCCTTGCACTCAGAGAATTATACACAAGTGCTATGTGGAGCCTTTGACTCAAAGTAGGTGAGTTGAGGGAGTCAAGCATCTCTCTTTGAAAATACCTTCAGAGGAAGTAGCTAGCACTCTAAATAGAAAAATAACATGGGGAGAATATTTTAGTTGTGGAATCTTAAGGATTTTTTGTTGTCATTTGTTTCTGATAAGTTAATTATTAAATAATTTGTTTACATTTTTATAACTAAACTCTCATTTGTAATTAAATGAATAAGCGTATTCAGTGTTACATCTAATAATACATTGTTATTACTTTCTACTTTGTTTAATCCTAAAAACTCTTGTGGGGTGCTCCTTGCTTACCTCAAGTGAAAAGCTTGACTGCCTACATTTCAAAAGTAACTTTTGAAGAACTGAAGCTTCTAGAGAAAAAGAAGTCTGAAAAATACAATTTATGAAGTGGTGACTTTTAGGAAATAGACTTTGGCATAACTCATAGAAGGAGGGGTATTGAAAATTTTGTATTCCCAGTTTCTATAAAGTAAATGATGGTGTTTCAAAGGGAAAAATACTCTGGAGCATAATAGCAAACGTCAGGAAGCAAAGTAAAAGCACTTGAGGTCACACACTGATGAGGGAGCAACCAGACAAGATCCAGAGGCTTTGAGCACCTGGTTCAGGGCATTTCCTTTACCTCAGGAGATTGATGGGCCAGTTATAAACACAGGAATCCCAAGAATTGCTTTTGGGGCAAGTTGTTGAAGAGCACTTAACCTACCTCTCTCTTCCCCATACCTTCAAATTCAGATATTAATACATAGCCCTCCTAGCTGTTTCTCCCATTTGCCAGACATGCCTATACTTCTGGTGTCTTTCCACTTACCACTTTGTTTAACCACGTGTTTTCTACACGAGTTGCACAGCAGACTTCTTCAGGTCTGAGGTATCATTACCTTACATAACATCCTGCCTAAACCCTGTACAGAATCATAAAGAAAATAGCATCTCCCACGTCAGCCAGCCTCTGTCTTCTTACTCAAATTTGTTTATCATGACAAATGTCATATAAACTTATATGTTTATCTATTGTGTGACTGCACATACAAGGATGCAGACGATATAAAACAAGGACTTTTTAGAAATATAAACTAAAATAAGATGTTAGATATTTTCACAGTTAAATGAAGTGATGGATGTGGTTGCCAAATTTGACATTTGTTTGAAATAGCATCACTGGACCTCACAGAAACAAGGGCAAGAGAAATGTTACTTTGTTTTGTAATATTTTATATTATAAAAAGTGATAGATAATAGGAAACTACCTTGAGAAATATTTTCACAAAGAAATTTACTTGATCTTTAGTTTAATAATTTTGCAAGGATTTTTACCAAACATTGTATTCTGTGACCACTAATGTGAGCACAAATGCGCATGCATGTCTGTGTCAATGTTATTTGCCTCAGTACGAGCTTTTGTAGAGTATATGTAGTTGTTGTAAAACGTCCTTTATATTACCTTGTGCCCATGACCAGATTCCTTTTTAAAGATGATGACAATTGAGGAATAGTCCTGATGAGACTTTTTGATTGTGTGCATTTGCTATTAGGTTGTGGGAGAAAGAAAAGTCCTTGAGAATGGGGTTTGTGGAACTTCCTAGAGTGTATTTTATGCACATTATCTTCTATTATCAGTCCCTTGGTGCTATAGGCTTTGAAGAAAATCACAAAATTATCCACAAATGTAATGATTAAATTGTGTTTTATACAGTATTATATTGCAGTGTTCAGAACAGAAATCAGAAATTTAATTAAAATCATAAAATATGGAAAGATACCATAACAAAAATTATTTCTAACCCTTAGAAATGACTGTAAAAGACATTTTAATCAGTACATAGTGGCCTGTTTACTATAAAATATAAAAAATAAAACCAGGGATTTTTGCACATGCATCTTCTGTTATCACTAAAATTAGTGGTTTGGGAATAAGTTCAGAGAACCTGTTCAACAAAAGTTTACATCGACAATGCATTTAAAGATCACTAACCTCACAAATGAATTTTGCTAATTTAACTCTTGGAAGATAATCTTAAAAGATAAAAGATAATCTTTTAGATTTGCTCTATCTTCAAGGAATTTCTCTTTTTTTGGAATATCTTTGTGACTCTGAGTGAATCAGGTCTTTAAGTTTTGGATTTGCATGTATGAAACAGGGAAAACAAATATACCTGCCTAGTAATAAGGTTGATCTGAGTTTAAATGGGATAATATATTCACAGCACTAAGCACATTATCAACACATTGTCAAGTGCTCAAGAATCAGTGTTTGTATTGCAAATTAGTAATACAAATAAATTAAATTTGTTATGTGTATTAGAGTAACAATGCTACCTGCCATAACACAACTCCCAAATCTCAGTAGCTTATCTTAATGATGGTTTATTTATCATTTATACATTGGTCAAACACTAGCCAGTTTCCTTGATTGGTCTCTACTAGGTGATGATTCAGTGATTCACAATCCTCCAAACTTTTGATATTGCCATCTTTATAATTTGGCTTCCACTGTCACTGCAGAAATGGAAGAGACAGTAGATGATTAAACAGGAAGTTTGATGACTACACTTCAATGATGCCTATGTCCCTTTGCATCCCATTGACCACCACTCAGTCAAAGGGAACCCAAATCAACTGCAAAGGAGCTGATAATGTCTCCTTCCCCTTTATGTCCAAGAATAAGAAATGGGATTAGTGAACATCTGGCCATTGCTTGTCACACATTCTCTTCCAGTAGTTACTGCTGTGCAATGAATTATCCTAAACTTAGTGACATAAAGCAACAATCAATGTATTATGCTCACAAATGCTGTGGGTCAGAAATTCACAAAGGGCATAGGCTTATTCATTCACATGTCTGATGTCTGGACTGAGGACTAGAACACTAAGGAAAACTGCATTTAACCTCTCCTGAGGCTTGACTTTCTCATAATATGACAGCCTATGGATATGGAGCTTCTTAATGGAATTTTAGGAATCCAGGAATAAGTTTTACAGTTAGTAAATCACAGATAGTATTTTCTTTTTTCATCTAACCTCTGAAATCATGCACTGTCACTTCTGCCGTAATTTATTGCTTGCAAGCAAGTCAAAAGCCTCCCCAATTCAAGAAGAGGAGACATGAACCCCACTTTTCAATGGAAGGAATATAATTTAAAGGTCAAAAGGAGCATGCAGGATGAGAAGTAATGGTGTGCCCATCTTTGGAAAATGCAATACACCTTGATTATTAAAAATACTCATCATTATCATCATCTTTATTAATAATTTTCTATTGATTAACTTTGTGACCTAAGTTTAGCTTAGATAGTCTTTTGCTTATCAAGTTATAAACCAATGGAAATATGCTTAAATTATTGCAGGTGATCATTTGTTTAATTACAGAGTTTTGGGAGTTCTGATTAACCAAGTATTCTAGTTGATTAGAAGTGTTTTACATAGCCACATTTTAATGTCTTCTCTAAATGTGTCCTTTGCTTATTTAAGACTTTAAGCTATGCACAATCATTTTTGATACCTTCTTTGAAAAAAAAAAGCCTTTGAAATAAATATCTAGGAACTACAAAACAGAATCAAAACCTTGCGAAGTATATATAGAATATGAAATTATCATAAACCTAAACAGCACAGAATGAGGAAGGTATCATATTAAGGAATAACTTTTTATTTGTTATGAAGTCTCCTCAGTCAACCACTTGAAAAATATTTGAGTATCTTTTCTCATGTAGACACTGTGCTAGGTTTTAAGAACACAAACACGAGTGAGACATGATCCTTGTTCTCAAATAACTGGCATTCTCATGGAGTAAATAGGTAAGCAAATGATAGGAATTTATTGTGGTAAGTGCTATAATGGATTCATATGGAATCATTGTTAGAAAAACAGTTTGTACTGCTGCCATGGAAAAAATTATGCAAAGATGTAACTGTTTGGTGACATTTGAGTCAGGCTTTGATGAATGAGCTGTGCAGTTGGAATTGTGGCTTAGGACTTTTGCAAGGATATAGAAGTAAAGGCATGTTTTAAGAACTGCTATCAAGCCAAGGTGCCTGAACCCCTCTTCATATAGGTGGAGAAAGACTGAAAAGTAACAGGATTCCAAATTCTTATTTTTATTCCCGATTCTTATTTTCATTTCATATCAAAGAGACCTGACCTCACTAAACGATAAAAGGAACAAAATCACTGGATTCAGCACAGAGTATTCAAGATTCTTTCCATGGGATTTGGGTTGAGGAGTAATGCTCCCACCCACCGCAGTCATTCACCTCAAGCTGTCTAGTATTTGAAAATTGAATTTCTATTAGTAAGACAATAAAGAGGAATTAGTAACTGTGCTGTGGTTGTCATTGTTGTTTAGTCACTAAGTAGTGTCTGACTATTTTGCGATAGCGTGGACTGTAGCCTATCAGGCTGCTCTGTCCATGGGATTTCCCAGGCAAGGATACTGGAGTGGATTGCCGTTTCCTTCCCCAGGGGATCTTCCTGACCCAGGGATCAAACCTATGTTTCCTGCTTGTCAGGCAGATTCTTTACCACTGACACACCTGGGAATACTGTAATTGTGTAGACAACAATTACAGTCCCTTACAGTACTTTACTATTGGAGGAGGATAGAAATTTCAATCAAGTTCTAATTTATGGTTTATGCCTCACTAAATATATTAATCAAATATAATTTTCAGGAATTGCTCTTCCTTAGAGTATGAAACCTCTCCAAAAGGGAGTTTGGAAAAATGATAAAGATAATAATGTTAATGATGATATTAATAATAATGGGAGGGAAGTGAGGCTTGTGTTTGGAAGCAAATGGCATTTTTGTATGTGCAGTGAGCTGAAGCCAAGCATATGCCAACAGCATTTTTAACTGCCTACCATCTCAGAGGAGATTTAGGAAATCAGACTGACAGTCAGGCATGTTCACCACTAGAGCAGCCAAGGTGAAGGATTGAAGTGCTGTGTCTCTAACTTCAGGGACTCATTGAGTCTGTTCCAGAATATAACATGCCACTGATTACAGAGGATTTTGGTGTTAAATTGACAGAAGAAATTGCTAATCAAGATGCAAGTGGGAGATGTAAATGCAAAAAGATATGAACTTACCAATTAATGCAGAGAAAATCATTTTCTCCTTCAGATGCCTTGTTTCTCTAGTAAATCTGAAGCTTTACACATCTGCTTTGAAAGAACCACATCAATCAGAGAAGGCTGAAAGATAGGGTGTTATGCTCTGATGAGCAATGGATTAGAAATCAGGAGACCTTGATCCTAGTCTCAGTTACATTATATAGTAGCTGTGGAGTCCCAGTTCCTTCCCTTTAATACAGTTACACTGTGTCCTGATACATAAGAGTGAATAAGCATACCTGTCATGGCTTTATCACATATTTTAGAAGGACTTTTCTTCTTTCCCTCCTTTCCTTCTCTTTCCTTCATCATTTAATATAGTCATTGAATTCTTTTTATTAATTCATTTTTATAAGTTGTTGAATACCTATATGTCAATAAATGTATCCAATATGTAGGCATATAGAGATAGAAGAGATAGGTTAAGATCTCTGTTCGTAAGGCATCTATAATCTTAGTGGAGAGAAAAAGTAAATGAAGGATAAAGACAAGGCAGTTATGATAAGCGATATGAAGGAAGTAAAATGATGTGATACAGGGAAAATTGGCATAAGAGATAACAGTACCTTAAATACAGTGGTTGAGGAAAGCCTCTCTGAGATTAGATTTGACTCAGTTAATGGGAACAGGATGAGTCAGCAATTTTAAGACAGGGAAGAATGTTGCATGCAGAATAGAGAAAATGTGAAAATGCCAAGACTGGGATAACGCTGGCTCTATCTAAAGAAAAGGAAGAAGGCACTGTGTCTAAAACTTAATGAACGGAAGAAGGGAGTGATATAATATGATTTTAGAGAGCTAGACAGACTAGGTCATTTTGGCCTTGTCAAAATTGTCAAGCAGCTTAGATTTTGTTCCAAAGCACTGGGAAATATTGAAATATCTCTACCAGATGAGTGACATGATCCCATTTGCATTTTAAGAAGTCCCCTCTTGCTTTTGTTGAAGGTTGACTTTCAAAAAGAACTCCAAAAAGGTGTTAATCAAGCAAAACTCAGTTTACTAGACTTACTGCTGTAAAGGAGAATACCACCTTCACAATCTTACTAGTGTCTTAAAATAGGGAAATTAGGTAAGGTTCTTTATGTCATTTTAAGGCCTATGCTGAGAGATATTAAAAGACATTTTTCAGAAGAGAGAACTGGCTGAGATTTGGTGACATAGTAGATTTGGATGACAACACAGTGAACTGAAGATTATGAAATGACTCTGGATGAATTTACTAGTCTTGGTAATTGATCAGTTTAACTGGATCAGTTTTCTCTTCTAGGAGCAAGTATTTCCTTAGGAAAATAGCTAAGATATTATTGATTAACCTTTTAATCATTAACATTGTTCACACATCAATAGGCATAGAAAAGCCTACCCAGTCTCATTATTGTTCCACACAGGAGCAAGGAATTGCATTGTTTTAGTTCCTCACTAATTCATAAAAATATCTTGTTGCAGGTGGAGGTTGGCAGGAATAGAAGTGATAATACCAGATATGAGTCTGTTGTAGTTTTCCGGGCAATGGATGATGCTGTCATAGATGAGTATTGTACTCTCCAATACAGTAATTTCATGTGCCTGTTTAACACTTGAAACTTGGCCTGTGTGTACTGAAGTGTGCTATATAAAACCCACAACAAATTGTGAAGATTCACTAAGAAAAAAATAATATAAAATATTTCATATGTATTGAATATCTGTACATATCATAATGATGTTCATAATATATTTCAACCAAATATGTAAAAAAGTATTTTCAATTTGATATATATAAACCATTCTTTTTTTTAATGTGGCTACTAGCAAATTTAAAATTATATAGGTTGCATGCATTACCTTGGTATTGGACAGTGGTAGACTAAAGAGTGGGCAAAACAGGTAGATGAATTTGAAATTTATTTTGGAAATAAAATTGACTAGGTTTTCAGGGACTTAATGTGAAATTTAAGAAAATGGGGGAATCTAAATTTAGCAGTTTAGGTTTTTGTTTGGGGCCATTGTGTGGATATGAGTGTTACTTAATGAGCTAGGGGAGACTGGGATAAAACAGTTTGTGATAGAAGTTCGATTCCATTTTAGTGGGCTCATTAGAGTGTTAAGTTTAATTGTTTTACAGGTATGTTGTATGGTTCATTGAGTATATGATTTTGAAATGTAGAACAAAAATTTGGCCTTTGATTGGAATTTGATTCTCTAGCATAGAATGTATTCATACTTGGAGAATGTGTATTAGAAAAGGAAAAAAAAAGTAATGTATTTAGAATTCATGTTGAAAAGCTAGTAAAGGAGACTGACAAGAAGTAACAGGAAAGATGGGAAGAAAATCAAGAGTGCTGCCTAAGAAGCCAAGGCAGGGAATTTTTTTCAACCGGTGGCTCAAAGGTTAAAGCGTCTGCCTCCAATGCGGGAGACCCGGGTTCGATCCCTGGGTCGGAAGATCCCCTGAAGAAGGAAATGTCAATCCACTCCAGTATTCTTGCCTGGAGAATCCCATGGACGGAGAAGCCTAGTAGGTTACAGTCCACGGGGTCGCAAAGAGTTGGACAGGACTGATCGACTTCACCTCACCTCACCTCACCTCATGTAGAATGTTACCTACAGGACAGAGACAATAAGTTGTGTTCATTGTTTTTGGAGACATAGATGATAAGATGATCAAGTAGGTAATGTACATTTAGATATGTGGTGCATTGGTGTCCGGGTTTCCTAGAACTTAGGGCTAAGGCTGCAGCTAGTAAAATAAGTTAAATATTCCAACTGTACATTGAGAAAACTGCCAGTTGTTGGGCCAGTGCACTTCCACCAAACTTAGATCGAGTAGGGGATTTGGGACAGGGAGACAGAGATTTAATTTTTCCAGATGTGTAGTGCTCTGAAAGAGATGTTAAACAGTTTTCTTCTTTTCTCTTTGGAGTTGCACTTGGGATACTCTATGACGTTCTCGCACTATAAATGGAAAAACAATAATCAAATAAGCCTGATACCCTGACAATGCTAACCTACTCTCTGAAAGTAAACTCTTTATCCTTTGTGTCAACATAAAGTCATATAACTGTAAACATTATGTATACAGGCTTTATAGTAATGTTAGTTATTAATGAGTGTTAATGTCTCAATCTCAGCTCCCCCCACCTTTTTTTTTTCCTCTGTTCTAACAGATTTTGCTGTTGAACTGTTCTCTTTGCTTAGAAGGCTTCTTACTTCCTATGCCCTATGAATATTTGCAGAGTCATTTGTCTTTGTGTACTTTTTGAAAGAATTGTCTTAAAATAGCAGTTGTTTCCATTGATTTGTTTAGATTTGTTTTGTTCCAGTATCTTTTACAAAGTCTTGCTGTTACCAAACTCAGATGTGTCTGCTTGAAAACCAGTACTCAAAAGACAAGTGTTGGTTGGACTGAAAATGTTGCTTTATTCAGGAGGCTGATAACCTGGGGATAAGGTAGACTCCTATCCCCCAAAATAAGCTCTGAGGATTCAGCTGGCTATGAAAGTTTTTAAAGAAAAGAACGTTTATTTTCTGCTGTTTTCAGATTTACTTCTGAGTGTTGGGAGTGAGGTAACAGGTGTTCCAAGAATCTTTTCTCACCCTGGAGTTATGAGATCCTTCCCCTGGGTCGGGCGGGGGGTGGGGGTGTGTGGGGGCAAGGCGGGTTTAGTTCCTACATGTTGTTATGTGTATTTCCTTGAGGATGGCTCACAAACATGCTTTGCGGCTGCACTGTCGTTTCCTGACTGCCGTTTCCTGACTGCACCCCCTTTGTTTCTGCATTCCCTTGCTTCTAGCTTCTCTGATTGGCAACTGTTTGAATCTGCCCTTTGGAACTCAGGGAGGCTGAATGGAGACTATTTACTACTCAAACTGGAAATGGAGTGGGAGATAAGACAGAGTCCTCCTCCTTTTCAACAACACCCTATTCTATTCGTAACTCCAACGCTCAGGGAAGTGTGTAATTTCCTCAGTTCTGTCTTGCCACAGCAAAAAATTAAAGCAACGGACAGACCAGTGTTATAGTTTAGCTTTATTGGCAAGTAAAGGAAAATACATCCTCGAGGCATGAGAGCAAGCCAACCCAAAAGACGTGAAAAGAAGTCCCCGGCTCGGTTTTGGCTCCTCTATTTATATGTTTTTCTCCTCCCCCTGAGCCTGCCCTATGTAAACTGGGCTAGCCAGGAGGGCTGTTTGTCTTACCTGAGGTCCTTCCTCTGGTCCTCGGACCTTCCTTTGTTCTGTTTTGGTTGGCTTTTCCCTTCTTTGTCTCTTAGCCACCACACTTTTGGACTCCTTTTTTCTATTCTAACTACCTAACATTACCCCCTCAAGACATGGGAGGCCCAATCCTTTGGGAATAGGAGGTGTGAAGGTCTTTCTGGGTACTGCCTGCTGAACTGGGATGGCTAGGGGCATTGGGCCTCCCCCTCTTGCTAGTCTCAAGCCTCAGTGCCCTTATAGTGGTGTCCATCTAATTTTCCATGGTCAGCTATAGTTTTATATATCCTTGTTGAACTGGCACTGCATTTTGTAGCTTGTTGACCTGGGCTAACAACATGGGTTAGACAGTTGATAATACATGGAACAGTCATAAGCAACATCAATATGGTGATAATAGGGATTAGTAGGGGCATTTGCCAAATCCAAATTCCCCTCACCAGGAGAAGGATACCCCAAAGAGAGACTGTAGCCACCCCGAGAACTCTCCAGCTTGTTCTTTGAGATCCTGTAGGAGCTGAATGTTTTTCTTGAGGATTTTCTTTAACTTAGCTGGAAGTATTTACCCTGAAACAACAGGTCTCATTCAAGATGTCTCAAGTCTCTCTTTGTTCAGGGATCAGGAGATCTATCTCTTGTCTGTTTTGGAGTACAACCCCTTCCAAGCTATGTTGGCTTTTTAGCACTATCCTGAGAAATCTTATCCCCAGAAACTTGAATTTGGGGGTGTTCATTAGAATGGCACTCATTTGCAGTTCTGAATAGGTATCTGAGATCTCCCAGGGGCTGACAGGTATAATGAGTGTCCTCTTATGTTTTCTTCCACAGCTTGACTAATGAGTAGTGAGGAATCACGTCAGGAGTCATGACTGGTACCTTGACTGCTGTGGTGGTAGAAAGTATTACAGGGAAGGGCCCCTGCCCTTTCATGTGGGCTGGAGTTGAGCCTTTGAGGACCCATCCTTCCAGACTTTAATTAGGACTTGAGTCCCTGGAGCACATGATAGTGGCTCTTTAGAATCTTTTGAGTCCTGGTTGACACCCCACAGGCATATATCTTCTTGGAATTGTCCAATGGCCGTAGTATAAGACTGAAGGGTCTGAGCCTCTGGATTTAGGAAGAGGTCATTGACATAAACAAAAGGTCTCCCATATAGCATCTCATAAGGACCAAGACCAACCTGTTCCTTAGGGGCAATGCAGGTGTGGAGGAGAGATATTGGTAAAGCCTCCTTCTATCCCAGGGAGGTCACCTGGGTTATCTTTTTTATTGCTGATTTTAAGAATTGGTTAGCTCTTTCTCCTTTTCCTGAAGACTGAGGCCTCCAGGCACAATGGAGATAGTAAGTAATGCCCAGTGTTTTAGAGACCCCTTGGGTGACCTTAGAGGTAAATGATGTCCCATTGTCACTTTGTAATGACGTGGGAAGACCAAATCTTGGAATGATTTCATGGAGCAGGTTTTTTACCCCTCCTCAGCCTTCTCAGTCCAGGTGGGAAAGCCTTATCCATCTTGTGAATGTATCTATCATGACTAGTAGGTATTTATACCCTTGAGAAACTGACATCTGGGTGAAGTCCATCTGCCAGTCCTCTCCTGGGTATGCCCCACATTGTTGGACAGGCTGGGCCAGCTGGGTCCTTTGAGCTCCTTGTTTAATTGGCAAGTGGGTGGTTGTTTAATTGGCAAGTGGGACAAGAGGAGACTACTTGACTTATAGTTGTTTGGAGGCCTGTTCCTCTGAAGGACCTTTCTAGTAATCTTTGGAAGGCCTTTCCCCCTAAATGAGTGGTAGCATGTAAGGAGTTAGCCAACTTCCATTGGAGGTTCCCAGGCAGAAAAAGGAGTCCCTCCTGTGGAACCACCTCATATGATCTTTTTGAAAGCCCTCACTCTTAGCTTTGAGTCTCATCTTCAGTCTATGAAGGAGTTTCTGGCAAATTAGTTTGTGGAACTAAGGTGGCAACCCCTATTAGATCATTGTTCAACAATGCTGCTCTCTTAGCTGCCTGATCGGCTGCTTGGTTCCCTCATGCCACTTCTGTGCTCCCTTTTTGGTGTCCTTTACAAAGGGAGACTGAACCCTCACTGGGCAGATGAGCTGCCTCCAAGAGCCTAAGGATTTGATCACCATATTTGATTGGGGACCCTCGGGTGGTCAAGTTGCCTCTTTCTTTCCAAATAGCAGCATGTGCATGTAGGACTAGGAAGGCATACTTGGAGTCAGTGTAAATGGCTACTCTTTTTCTTTTCCCAGCTCTAAAGCTCGAGTCAGGGCTATGAGCTCAGCTATTGGGCTGAAGTACCTGGTGGCAGAGGCTTAGCCTCTATGGTCTCAAAATTGGAGACTACTGCATATCCATCTCTTCTTTTTCCATCCAAGACCAAGCTGCTTCCATCAGTGTACCAGATTTCCTCAGGGTTGGTCAGAGGATCTTCTGACATACCTGCCAGGGTTTTGTCCAGTGGTCCAAAGTTTCTAGGTAAGAATGAAAGAGGAGAGAGCCCTTGGGAGTAGGCAGGAGGGTAGCTGGGTTAAGAACTTCACAAGGGGATATAGTCAGGCCTGGATGTTCCATCAGCACTACTTGATATCTGAGGATTCTTTGATCAGACATCCATAAATGGCCTCTCCCCTTCAGGAGTTATTTCACTTGGTGTCTGGTAAAAATAGTTAGTTTGCCCCCCAGGAGAGAGTTTTAAAGTATCTTCTATCAGAAGTGCAATAGCTGCAAGATTTTGAAGGCAGGGAAAGATCTCTTCCCAATAGGAGTATAGGACACTCAAGGGCCATCAGAAACTGGTGGGAAAATATTTGCCCATCCCAGCAACAAAGAAGCATTCAGGTGAATCTTTTTGTAGTTGTTTTTCCTGTAGCACCCTAAATGGTGCAGGTTTGGGAGGAGAAGGCTCCGGAGTAGGAGGTCAGGACAGAGTAGGTAGACCCTGTGTCAACCAAGAAATTCTTGGACCTACCTGCCACATCCAGCTGTACCCTTGGCTCCAGCCCCATGATGATTATCTGGGACAGGTGGGCTGCCTAGAGTGGACTGCTTCAGTCCTGTTGAAACATTGTGAGGGAAGGCTTGGTGCTTGACCTTGAGGCTCTTGGGTTGTGAGGGCAAAGTGCAGCCAATTGATGGCATTTGTAACAAGCTAAACTTGTCACAGTTTGGACATTCTCTGGCCCAATGTCCTGCCTGTCTACAGATTAGGCATTTGCCTGGTCCCTTGTCCTTCAAGGACTTGGGGTTTGCCATAGATTTTCCCTGGAGGGCAGCCAGCATCTGGGCATGCCTTGTCTCTTTCCTTTTCTCCCTTTCCTGGACCTTGGCCTCCCTCTCCTGTTCTCTGTTATAAAAGGTATAGGTGGCTGTCTGGACCATCTCATCTAAAGAAGCAGCGGGGTCCTGCTGCTGTAGCTGTTGTAACTTTATCCCAATGTCTGATGTACACTGGAACAGGAATTTGTCCTTTAAAGTCACCTGTCCCTCGTAAGAGTCTAAATCTGGTTTGGTAAATTTTTGGAGGGCCTCTTTTAGCCTTTCCAGAAAGGCAATGGGGTTCTCATTGGACTCCTGAGTTACTGCTGAGATTAGGCATAGTCCCACAGCTAACTGGCTTCCTTCTATTTCCGTGGGTGGACTTCCTTAGGGGTGAGTCTTTCTGAAGCTTATCCTACCCAATACTGTTGCAACCTGAGAGCCAGGAGTCCCTGGGTCAGGGTGCAGATCGCCAGACAGGTCGAGACATGTCAACCTCCCGAGAATTGGGTCCCTGGGCAGGTCGAGGCATGTTGACCTCCTGGGACCCCTGGATTGGCAGATCCCTGAGTAGGTTGAGGCATGACAAACTCCCAGGGACCAGATCCTTAGGCAGGTCAAGGCAGGTTGACCTGGAGCTGGGCATCCCCAAGGTCTCCAGCATGTCCAGTGCTGGGTAGGATTAAGGGGTTGTAATCTTAACTCATTGCTGGTTTATCCACGATGGATGGGAATAGATACCATGATGTCAAGCAGTCCGCGTCTGTGCCCTGAAACTGGGAACCTGGTGAAGCAGCCATAAGCCTTATCCTCTTATTGCTCTGAGGAAATATAAGTCACTGATTTCCTCCCCTCGTGCTCCATAAGAGCAGGCTAGGGTGTCTCCAATGGTAAACATTCCATTGTCATAGACCCATTTTAGGTAATGACGGAAGTAATGACAGAGGAGTGGGTTATCTGGTTCTGTTAGAGGCATTAGAGTATTTTAGTAATAAGCAGGGTGGAGTGATGTTGCCTACAAGGGGCAAGGTCCTGTTATAGGAGCTAGTAAGTGGCTTAAGAACAAATTGATAAGAAGCAACAGACCAGATAGTCCATAAAAGTGGAGTGGAGATTTGATCCAGGGGTATGTTTGTAACTTTAGGAGAAGAGTGGCAAGGATTTGGGCCCAAACGGCCTGCTGGGCTAACTTCCAAAGTGGCAAACATTTTCTCAGAAGCCCAGTTGCCCTTGAAGGGATGCCACCAACAGATAAACTTCTAGCAGGCATTGTGTGCCTGTCACCCACCCTAGCGGGTTCACTGAGAAATAGCTGTTGTTGAACATGTTATAGGAAACAAGGAAGATGAAGGCCTGAATATCTAGAGAGATTGGATATTTACAGCATTTCTCTCCCAAGGGCCAGCTATTTTCTTGTTGTCCCTTCAGAGGATGGTAGAGGGAACACTGTGGGCCTGCACAGGGCTCAGGAAAAGAACACAAAACAGGAAGGAAGGGGCAGGGCACAACTTTTGAAAGAATGACATAGTCCAAGGCTCTAATAAAACCAAGTAAAATCAAATGAGTCCAAATTCAACTAAACCTTAATCCTCAATCTGCAAGCTAAATGACACACCCAGAGGTGCCGGGACAGTTCCAAGTTACTATCAAAAGATGGAGGAGTGGGTGCTTCCCCAATTGTTGGAATAATCCTCCCACTCATTAGCATATGAAATCACCCAGCTCCCCCAAACTAACCACACCACATTCCATGGTCACTGCAGTCTCATCTGTGATTGCCCACACCCTGTGGAGTGTGCTTCTCTCTGAATCTGAACAAATCCACCTCTAACCTATCGCTGTGTCTCTCACTGAATTTTTGCAATGAGACATCAGAGCCTGAACTTCATTAGGTCCTGAAGCCAGGCACCGTGGGTTTTGGCCAGGCTCTAGTCCCAGTCGGATATGACTGAATGACTAAGCATAGCACAGAGTCCCTGCCACGTGAGTTTGAGTTCCAATCTTAGGTAAACGGTTTCAAGCACAATTTTCAGAAGTGAAAATATGATGACCTCCCCAGTGCTTTTTGAGCAGTGGCATAGATGGACAGAGGAGCTGAAGGACAGGAGGAAAAAGCAGTGGGAAAAATGTTCCAAAGAATCCCCATCATAACCTGCCAGAAAATCTGCTAAATACCTGACCTGTGCTCACAGTTTTCGTTGGCCTGATCCTTGGCACAAAGAGTATTAAGGACAGAAGAGCCCCCACCCACTTGGGCAACAGCTACTAGAGCACAGAGGATAGTGGAGCCTTAAGAATACACTGGGGAGCAGTCTCTCCAGAGTCCCTCAATTGCATCCACTGATGCTCACCTGTTCATGGGGGAGGAGAGAGGGGGTGGTGTTGAGAAAACAAGAAATGAGATTGTAAAGGAATTAAGATTTTGTTAGCCATATGTCCCTCCAGCCATAGGAGTGAGGACTTCCTACCCCAACTGGAGGTCTCCTGGAATCTGAGAATGAGCCGCTCAGCTTTCTGCTGAGTTTGTTTTGCTGTTTCAGTTTCCAGCATGCTGGGCTACTTGTCACTCCCCCTACACTGGGTTTTCTTTGCATTCAGCTTCCACCATGGGAGCTTTTGCCAAGCCAGACTTCTGCTGTGTTTGGCCTCTGCATTGTGAGGGCTGAGCTGAGATTTTTCCAACCAGGTTAAATCCAAGTCACGGCACCATATATGTTGGGGGAGTGTGTAATTTCCTCGGTACTATCTTGCCACAGCAAAAATTTGAAGGGATGGACAGATAAGTGTTATAGCTGTTTTATTGGCAAAAGGATGAGATGGTTGGATGGCATCACCAACTTAATGGGCATGAGTGAGTAAACTCCAAGAGCTGGTGCTGGACAGGGAGGCCTGGCATGCTGCAGTTGATGGGGTTGCAAAACGTCAGAAACAACTGAGAGACTGAACTAAACTGAAAGGAAAATACATCCTCAAGGCATGAAGGCAAGCCGACCCAAAAGACATGAAGAGAAGAGAAGTCCCCAGTTCAATTTTGGCTCCTCTTTTTATGTTTTGCCTCCTCCCCCTGAGCCTGCCCTATGTAAATTGGGCTAGCCAGGAGGGCTGTTTGTTTTATCTGAGGTCCTCACTCTGGTCCTCGGACCTTCCTTTGTTCTATTTTTGCAGGTTTTTCCCTTGTCTTTCAACCACCACCATTTTGGGCTCCTTTTTCCTTTTCTAACTACCTAACACAATATTGGTTTTTGCCTAGCTCTCAGTACTTCTTCTAATGTAAAGATTTAGTTCAACTTATGTTTCCTCTTCCTTTTATATTCAATTACTGTAATTAGTTTTAAACACTTAGAACTGGACGTGGAACAGACTGGTTCCAAATAGTAAAAGGAGTACGTCGAGGCTGTATATTGTCACCCTGCTTATTTAACTTATATGCAGAGCACATCATGAGAAACACTGGGCTTGAAGAAGCACAAGCTGGAATCAAGATTGCCAGGAGAAATATCAATAACCTAAGATATGCAGATGACACCACCTTTATGGCAGAAAGTGAAGAGGAACTAAAAAGCCTCTTGATGAAAGTGAAAGTGGAGAGTGAAAAAGTTGGCTTAAAGCTCAACATTCAGAAAATGAAGATCATGGCATCTGGTCCCATCACTTCATGGGAAATAGATGGGGAAACAGTGGAAACAGTGTCAGACTTTATTTTGGGGGGCTCCAAAATTACTTCAGATGGTGATTGCAGCCATGAAATTAAAAGATGCTTACTCCTTGGAAGGAGGGTTATGACCAACCTAGATAGCATATTAAAAAGCAGAGACATTACTTTGCCAACAAAGGTCTGTCTAGTCAAGGCTATCATTTTTCCAGTAGTCATGTATGGATATGAGAGTTAGACCGTGAAGAAAGCTGAGCACCGCAGAATAGATGCTTTTGAACTGTGGTGTTGGAGAAGACTCTTGAGAGTCCCTTGGACTGCAAGGAGATCAACCAGTCGATTCTAAAGGAGATCAGTCCTGGGTGTTCCTTGGAAGGAATGATGCTAAAGTTGAAACTCCAGTACTTTGGCCACCTCATGTGAAGAGTTGACTCATTGGAAAAGACTCTGATGTTGGGAGGGATAGGGGACAGGAGAAAAAGGGGACAACAGAGGATGAGATGGCTGGATGGCATCACCGACTCGATGGATGTGAGTTTGAGTGAACTCCTGGAGTTGGTGATGGACAGGGAGGCCTGGCGTGCTGCGATTCTTGGGGTCGCAAAGAGTCGGACACGACTGAGCGACTGTACTGAACTGAACTGAACTGAACCTAGATGCAAGTCTTAAGTTACTTTTAGAAGAAAGCATCAGTTCCTGCTTGGGTTAGAGATGAAATTAGATTCACTCATTGATTATACTTAGGAATTTCCTGCTGCTGCTGCTAAGTCGCTTCAGTTGTGTCCGACTCTGTACGACCCCATAGATGCCAGCCTACCAGACTCCCCCGTTCCTCGGATTCTCCAGGCAAGAACAGTGGAGTGAGTTGCCATTTCCATCTCCAATGCATGAAAGTGAAAAGTGAAAGTGAAATCACTCAGTCGTGTCGGATTCTTAGTCACTCCATGGACTGCAGCCTACCAGGCTCCTCCATCCATGGGATTTTCCAGGCAAGAGTACTGCGATGGGTTGCCATTGCCTTCTCCAAGTAATTTCCTATGTTTATACTAATAAACATCCTTTCACCTCAGCTCACTTTCTTATTAACAAGTTTATACCCAATATACAGTAAATTACAAATTCACTTAAAATTATATAAATGAAAATTGACATTAGTAAATGATAGCATTTTTAAATAAAAGTAACTCATACTTGTGATAAGAAACTAATACAGGGAAGTTTATAATTAAAAGTTAAGCCTTTATTGGTGTTACTCTTTCATTTCACACTTTCTCTTCCAGGGCTAATTGTTTTTAGCACTTTTGTATATATCTTTTTAGATCACATCCTACATAAATCCTAATACATCTACTTATTATGTATGTGTATCTTTGGTTTTGCAAAAATAAGACCATTCTATGTATACTGTTGTGAAATTTGATTTGATTTTTATAATTTTGCAGTTTCATGCATTAGTTCTCTTAGGTTCAATGACAGATAAAAAAGTTAGTAAGGGGATACTCTAGGAAAGGGAACCACTTCCAGGACCTGATAGTGGGCTGGTGTCTAACACTCAGAGATGAATTGTCCAAGGTGACACACATACTTCAAGGGAAGAGACTTTATGAGAAATGGCACTTAGGCGGAGACAAGCCAGGTAAGGGAAACCAAGAGAACTGCTTTGCCTTTTGGATGACAGTCTCAGGTTTTATGGTAATGGGGTTAGTTTCTGGGTTGTCTCTGGCCAATCACTTTCCTGGTGACACAAGCATCTCTCATCCAAAATGGATTCCAGAGCAAAGGACTATGGGAAGTTGATCATGTTTACCCTCTTTTGCCCCCTCCTGACTTTTTCCAGTGACAGAACCATGTTCCTTACCTAGACCTCCTTTTGTGAGACAAGTTAAGCAAGTGGCTATCATCTTGCCTGGCCAAGCTGGGTGATTTCAGTCAATGGTTCCCTAACAAACCCATTGAATTGTCAATGATATATCTCTTTCTGATAAACTTTGCCTGGATGTAGAGAAACAATGGAAGGGAAGAAATGAGAAAAGCAGTAACAGGCAACATATAAGGAAAAATGGAAGCAAATAGTCATTTAAGGCCTTATGTTGAAAAATATGGAAAGCCAACATAAAGTCTTTAATGGAGCTTTGCATTACTGTAAAAGCTGAATCACAAAACCCTGAAATGGTAGAGTTGACTTAAGTAGAAAAGATCACATGGTTCAAAATCCTTAGATGGTTTTGAGGCCTATAGAAGTGAAGTGGCTTAAGTACATATAACTAATTAGTGTCAAAGTCAGGATTAAAATTCAGGTCTCCTGGCTAAAAATTCAGTGCACTTTTGACATTACAACTATAAGTGCAAACTTGCAAAAAGACAAGGAAATACTTTATAGATTCTTTGCGACCCCAAGGACTGTAGCCCAGCTAGGCTCCTCTGTCTGTGGGATTCTCCAGGCAAAAATACTGGAGTGGGTTGCCTCCTCCCAGGGATCTTCCTGACCCAGGGATCGAACCCACATATCTTATGTCTCCCACATTAGCATGTGGGTTCTTCCCACCAGGGAAGCCCCAACTGTAATATAATATGTTTGAAAGTGAAAGTGTTAGTTGCTCAGTCATGTCTGACTCATTGTGGCCTTTGTGACTAGCCCACCAGGCTCGTCTGTCTATGAAATTTTCCAGGGAATGGAGTGGGTAGCCATTCCCTCCTCCAGGGGATCTTTCTGACCCAGGGATCGAATGCAGGTCCTTTGCATTGCAGGTAGATTCTTTACCATCTGATCCACCAGGAAACCCATAATATGTTTAGTACAACATATTATAAAAATAATTTTTAGAAAATCACTTAAAGAATTATATTCAAAATCACTGAGAATAGGAGTTCATTAATATAATGATGAAGAAAGGGACAGGTGACAAGTAGCTTGGAGGGAAGGTCAAATTTACTTCTCTCTAGGAGAGGATGAGATAGGAAGATCAAGCAAAATAATTTAAATGTATTGAATTTGCTTAAGAAGTGAAGCAGAGAGAAAATGCCCTTCAGTTTAAAATAAAATTCTCAACAGAAACTGAGGAGATCAAATAGAGGTAAAAGCTATACCCTTGAGCCTCTGATAAAGAAATCTAGCCTGAGGGTGGAAAGTTTTGTTGTGAGATCACTACTTGACAGGAACTTTACATTCTCTCATTTCACCCATAAGGAAACTCTTGAGGAAAGGATTTAAATAACCATTTTATTGACAGGAAAGGAAACAAATAATTTAGAATTACTTTCCCAAAGTCATTCTGACAGACAGTGGTCTGACAGGGTTCATACTCAGGTACTTCTGTCTGCCTCCAAAGACTGTGTCTAATGTGCTACCCATGCTGCCTTTGTTAATCACTAAAGTGAAAATAATCTTTATATCTAGAGTTCCTGGGTGTGGAAGTGTGGGAGATTAATTTTCATTTTTCTAAACTACCCTTGAAAATCTAGGAAACAAATTCAAGTATAGAGAAGGTGAGATTAAGGTTGGGGGAGGATGGTTTCTTAGATATTGCATACTGTTTTACACAGATTATTCTTAGCATAAACGTCCTGTCATTTATCTATTCTGCTTTTCCCTGCTTATAATTCTGCTTGTCTGGAGCCTGAAGAAATCTGAGTAGGTAAAGACAGGAATTAATAGTCAAGGAAATAAGTCTTGCAAAAGTGTTCTTCTCACTAGTGGAGGTACATGGAGCTAGACTATCAGAAAGAGATTCTTGTGACCATTTACAGCACTGTAGTGTGGTCAGGTAAATTTTATATCTCAAATGAAATATATGATCAAGGCTTACTAAATATTAATATGGATTAAAAAGCAAGAGGGAAAGTGACAAAACAAGGTAGAGGCCTGAAGACCTCTTTTGAAGAGACATATTGACTTTCTGCATCTGTTTGGCCAGTACACTGAATATTACTGTGCATTTACACACGGTGGTAAAGATAAAGGTGTTCACATGGTTGATCCACATTGTTCTGCCAGCCGTGATGCAGTGAAGACAGATTGCTTCTGTCAGGACAGCCAAGTAGGAGCTTCTACATTAGATCTCAAAGGGGAAAATATAACATAAGCTGAATCTAGATAACAGTCTTGATTGAAAGAAGACATGTTGTACTTTAAACAACAGAATTAGACAATCTGTTCTAAAATCAAGTAGAAATGATGGTAAAAAGAATTTCATTCTATATACTTTACAAACTAAGTAAATTCTTCATATTTTCAGCTCTAAAATACCTTTGTATCACTCCCAAAGTTGTTCTTAATTTAGTAGAGATGGTGGATGTGAAAGCATATTTAAGGTAATATTAGTAATTACCTGATACTGGAGCCAGGAACTTGGCCATTGTTCTCTGATAGAACCTCTTAAAATTATTCACCAATTCCTGCCATCTATAGACACTCAATCACTTTGTCATCCTGTCTGAATCCTCTATTCTTTCTCTACAACAATTTTTACTCAAGCTTGGTTATCTGCTTATTTTTATTTCCTTCAGGAAGGATACTCTCAACTGTACTTATGAATTAGGTACTCTCATATATCCATGTATTTCTCATGCCTGCCAAGTATAACATTGTTTGTAATTGTTTATCATATTTTCTGTTAGAATCTAAACTCCAGGGAAAACCAAAGCTATGGCTCTAGGTCTCTCCTTCATTGTATCATCATGGTGCTTGGCACATGGTAGATATTGAATAACTAGTTTTTGAGTGAATAAATAAATGAATGATATGTTCTAAATTTAAAATTAGAGTGGAATATTAAGATGTAAAATAAGAATAATATTTGAAATAAGAATTGATTAGTATTTTAAAATATTTTGAAATCTAGGCAAATAAATTAAAAATGTGTTCTCAAATTAGTAGGTTGGCTTTGATACTGTATTTGACAATCATAGAGATTTGGGTAATATAAATAAAGAAATCCTAATATATAGATATGGATTTTTATTCTCACAAAAATTTGTATTCATTTTAAAGTTCCCATTAACATATATAAAGGTTGATATATTTCTCAAAGAAATGCTTCTGCTAGATTAAATTGATGCTTTTCATATTTAATAGATATAGTATGATTTTAATAGTATATTTTAGATTAAACTGTTTGGAGGAAAATCCTGGTTCAGTTACTTAATAGCTTTGTTATATTAGGCAAGTTGCTTAACCTCTCTGTAAATGTTTCGTCATATGATAAATGATGTTGATAAATCCCCACTTAGGATTAAATGCTCCATGTATCAGAACCACTTGGAACTCTAGGACATAGTAAATTCTTACTAAATACTTCTTATTACTCAAACAATATTTATATTTCCAATTTTTGAGCTATGTTAAAGAGTAATAAGTATCACTCTTAATTCTCACATCATTTTGATATCCTAAAATATCATGAAATATTTCTTATGTAGATATGTAGCTGTATTGCTTTAATATTTTCCCATTTAGTTTTAATTTACCAATACAAAAATACTGGAATTTCTGGATTACCAGAATCTGTTTCAGTGTATTATCATGTCTTGGTGGAAAGATTTGATATTTTAGATGCTTATTTATCTTTGGGGGCAGGAAGAGAAGGGGATAACAGAGGATGAGATGGCTAGATGGCTGGATGGCATCACCGACTCGATGGACGTGAGTTTGAGTGAACTCTGGGAGTTGGTGATGGACAGGGAGTCCTGGCGTGCTGTGATTCATGGGGTCACAAAGAGTCGGACATGACTGAGTGGCTGAACTGAACTGAACTGAACTGAACCTTTAAAAATGCAGCTCCAACCTAATTTTTGAGGGAGAACTTTTGGAAATGGACAAAATTATTCTAAAATTACTTTGTTACAACAATACCAAATATTAACCAAGTGGTTAAAAACATTTAGAAAATGAAGACTATGTGGAAACATTTTCAACTGTCAGATATTTAAAGAATTTCAAAGTTATAATGTTGGTCATTTGGTACTACTTCTCCAATACAAAGACAGATCAGTAGAATGAAAGAAATGTCCATGAAAGAGACCTAATTAAGTGAATGTATTGAGGCAGGCCACATGAGGTGGCTTCTGGCTACAGTCTTCTTTCTGGAGAGCTTGTCTGTAGCCAGTATTTTTATGGTTCCCATCTAAGGAATTTCTAGTGCATGTATTGCTGTCTTTAGTCCCATGTGCTCAGTTGCTCAGTCATGTTCTACTCTTTGTGACCCCATGAACTGCATCCTTCAAGACTCGTCTGTCCATGGGATTTTCCCAACAAGAATACTGGTGTAGGTTGCCATTTCCTTTTCCAGGGGATCTTTCTGACCTGGGGATTGAACCCATATCTCCTGCGTCTCCTGCATTGCAGGCAGAGTCCTTCCTGCTGAGCCATGGGGAAAGCCTTTAGTCCCTCGTGACACTGCAAATCTATCCATAAGTTATTGGAGCAAAGATCACTTCTCCGAAGTCATTCCTGGAGAATGATTAGTAGTTTATAACAGAGAAATATGAAAGATCTATACCATCCAGTACTTATATTCTTCATCATATAGAGTAATTTGCCAATTCTAAGTTTAGGCTGTTGTTTTTGGTGAATGATATAAAAAGTCAGATGTAGCAATGGTACAGAAGTAATTACAGAGGCCAAGACACAAAAATAAAACGCAGTAGCAGGATGACAATACTGGATAAAAAAGCCCTGAATAAGCAGAAATAAATTTTGAAAGAAAATACAAGTTCTAATGGCAAGAGAAGGGGGAAACAACAGAAGCACAGAGTAGCTGAGTCACCACAGAATATTGGATTGAGAACAATAGACACCTACAGATAAGATAATAATAAAACAGTAAGTTTATTAGAGCTACAGCATATCTGGATATGTAGGAAATTTTATACCTGCCATTTTGAATGCATTATTGTACCCCCGAGGGTATTTTGATTCTAAGATTATGAAATGGTTTTGTGGTGGTGGTGTTCTATATTTCAGAATAATGAGGCTCTTTGCCCTGTCATTGTTGTATACAGTGAGAATATAGTGTGTAGGATTTCTAGATGGAGAAGGCAATGGCAACCCACTCCAGTGCTCTTGCCTGGAAAATCCCATGGACGGAGGAGCCTGGTAGGCCACAGTCCATGGGGTTGCAAAGAGTCGGACACAACTGAGCGACTTCACTTTCACTTTTCACTTTCATTGGAGAAGGAAATGGCACCCCACACCAGTATTCTTGCCTGGAGAATCCCAGGGACGGGGGAGCCTGGTGGGCTGCAGTCTCTGGGGTTGCAGAGAGTCAGACACGACTAAAGCGACTTAGCAGGAGCAGCAGCAGCATTTCTAGAAGTAAAGAGAAATTTCACAATTCCACTAGAGATTTTAATTTTAATCAGTTTCATAGGTAAATTCAGAATTCTGGACTGGAACAATTTGTGGAAATATTATTTCTGCACACTGTGTAAACAGAAAATGATACCATGTCAGCAGCATTAAACTGGATTAGAGAAAAGGCATTTCAGTAATCACTTGTACTGCTTTTTAAAAATAAACCTATATATAAATCAATATAAGAAGTTTGAGATTGGTGTGGATTTTGACTACAGAATACTGAGAGCAATCCAAAATCTGAGGATAATTGTGCATTGTTTTCTCATGAACAAGTTGAGCTACAAATCCAAAGATGTTAGTTGTCTTTTTTTTTTTTTTTAATTTTTTAATTGAAGGATAATTGCTTTACAGAATTTTGTGGTTTTCTGTCATACATCAACAAGAATCAGCCATGGGTACATCCATGTCACCTCCCTCCCAGACCTCACTCCCATCTCCCTCCCCACATCACCCTTCAGCCTGTCACAGAGCCCCTGTTTGAGTTCCCTGAATTGTACAGAAAATTCCCATTGGCTATCTGTTTTACACATGGATTTGTAAATTTCTGTGTTACTGTCTCCATATGTCTCCCCGTCTCCCTCTTCTCCACGTTGTTCATCAGTTCAGTCAGTCAGTCGTGTCCGACTCTTTGTGACCCTATGGACTGCAGCACGCCAGGCCTCCCTGTCCATCACCAACTCCCAGAGCTTACTCAAACTCATATCCATTGAGTTGGTGATGCCATCCAACCATCTCATTCTCTGTCGTCCCCTTCTCCCACTTTTAATCTTTCCTAGCATCAGGGTCTTTTCTAATGAATCAGTTCGCATCAGGTGGCCAAAGTACTGGAGTTTCAGCTTCAACATCAGTCCTTCCAATGAATATTCAGGACTGATGTCCTTTAGAATGGACTGGTTGTATCTCCTTGCTGTCCAAGGGACTCTCAAGAGTTTTCTCCAGCACCACAGTTCAAAAGTGTCAATTCTTTGGTGCTCACCTTTCTTTACAGTCCAACTCTCACATCCATACATGAGTCCAACTCTCACATCCATACATGACTACTGAAAAAACCATAGGTTTGACTAGACGGACATTTGTTGGTAAAATAATGTCTCTGCTTTTTAATATGCTGTCTAGGTTGGCCATAACTTTTCTTCCAAGGAGCAAGTGTCTTTTAATTGCATGGCTGCAGTCACTATCTGCAGTGATTTTGGAGGCCTCCCCCCCAAATAAAGTCAGCCACTGTTTCCACTGTTTCCCCATCTGTTTGCCATGAAGTGTTGGGACTGGATGCCACGATCTTAGTTTTCTGAATGTTGAGTTTCAAGCCAACTTTTTCACTCTCATCTTTCTTCAAGAGGCTGTTTAGTTCTTCACTTTCTGTCATAAGGGTGGTGTCATCTGCATATCTGAGGCTATTGACATTTTTCCCAGCAATCTTGATTCCAGCTTGTGCTTCATAAGCAGGGTGACAATGGTGTTAGGCACATCTATTTCCGCAGCTGCTTCAAAGTGCCCTTCTCAGCATAAGTGCAGTGCTGCCAGCGCCCTTACTTGTTCCTGGAATCATTGCTTGTGCTTCTGTTCCCCTGTCCCGCCCTGCACTGCTGGCTGAAACTTGCTAGGTAGGTGCTTCTGCACAAACTTCAGGGTTGCAGGCAAATTGTGTGGGCTTCCCTCAGCCCCACAGAGTGCCAGGCTTGTGTGCATTTGCTTCAGCTTGTGTTGCAGGCTTGTGTGCATTTGTTTCAGCTCCTGGACTGTCCTCTGCTTTGCGGGGTTACTGTAAACTTGTTTCATTTCCCCTGAGAGGGAGTTTCCCTGTGCACAGAAACTTCTGTTTCAGGGCTCCTTTGGGGCACAAGCTCCTGCCCAGAAGTCTTTTTCCTTGTGTGTCTCTCTCCTCTCTCCTACCTCATTTCAGGGAGCTTAGCCTGTCCCTTGGACGCCTGGGGTCTTCTGCTGTCACCTAGGGGTTGCTTTGTAGGAGTTGTTCCATACCTTGATGAATTTTTGATATATTTGTGGAGAGGCTGGTGATCTACCCATCTTACTCCACCAACGTCTGTCCTCCAAAGATGTTAATTTTAATAAATTATTTCAGGATAAATTTTATGTATTATGAATTATTTATTTATATGTCAGGATCTGTTTCCTTTGGGCTGTAAGAAGTTATGCAGAGATCCTGTGTATCCTCCAACTGTATGTAGCACTTTGCTTAACCATAGTGCTCTGTTCAACCAAGAAGTTAAGAGTAATTCTGCTGATCATATTTTATCAGTTTTACATCACTTCTTGTGTGTGTGCACATCTTTTATTTTTTAACCTTTCTAAGAAGACAAGGACAATTAAAGGTTTTGGTTTTTTGTTATTTTTGTTTGTTTGTGGTTTATCTGGTACAATATCAGCGAGTTTGAAAAACTCCTCATTTTCCCTCAATCTCCCTAGTAGTTTCTCATTCTTACTGAAAAGGCAGCGCATGGGTCAGTACATGTGAAACACGATTTTTGTATTTATATGTATTTAAAATCCTTAGATGGTTACTTCCTTAAAATTAGGTATTTTACCATAATTGAATTGAACAATTTTTATTCTTTTTTCTAGACATATAATAGTTTATTCTTCAGTAATTTAAAGTTATTTTTGAGATTGCATAGATGATAACTTTTATTCCTGTTCTTTTTTTACATATTTTGTATTTACCACCATGCATTAAAGTTATTTTCTCAAAATTCATCCTTTGGTTACTGATGTCTGTCTTCTTTGTTAGCAAATGCTATTTTTTCTTTGTTAGCTTTATGATTTTAGAGAGTTCTTTGAGTTATCCCTCTCCTTTAAAATTGCCAATGTTTGGAGAAGATCGGCTTCTGAGTTTTCTTCTAATCTCTGGTTTTAAAACTTTATTTATTTATTTATTTATTTTTTTCAGAAAATAAGGTTAACAAAGAGCATCTGTTCCTTTAATTTTGTAGCACTACAGTGCATCTGGTAACACAGTAGGCTATCTGTTCAGTTCTTTCAGGGTCTGTAGGTAATATAAATAGTATTATTTGTCTTGCTTGGCTGGTATATATTCAAAAGACTAAAGATGGAAACACATATGGATGATGCCATGCTTAAGGTTAAGATATCTGTGTTTTATAAACAGAAAAATCAAGTGTGATCATTGCAGATGGGCTACTTGCATAAGTTAATGTGACATCAGAATTGTGATTTGTTTTTCCTGAGTTTGTTTCTTCATTTAAAATGTTAATGTCTCATTTTCATAGGCATTGACTTTTAGAATCCTGAATTTCCCTAAGAGAACAGAAAGGCAGAATGGGGTAATTACAATCCAGACTTTCCTACTAAGCAACCTTGAGTGAAATAATACACCCAATGTATGAGTTAGCATTCGAAGGAAAATGCAGAAATACAAATTACATATGTTAAAGTGATTAAACAAAGGGCCTATCTACTGAGGCTGTTCTAAAGCCATGGCAATCTACGTAAGCAAACAAACCTGAAGCAGTCTTTTCCTGTAAACATCTCAAAGTTAAGAAATTAAAGAAGTTAAAAACAACTAGTCACAAATGACCAATTTAGGCTTTCCCAAATAAGGCAACTGTTTGAGCTCTAGCAAATCAAGTAGTTGTCTGGCTTTGCTTTCATGTCTGCTTTATAAAGGCCTTTCCTGTAGCTCCTATGTTGGAAGGACTCCTAGCCATCTTTTGTATACATTTACTGCTCAGTTTAAACTGATATTTGCTCAAATACCATAAACTCTTTAAAAATTTAATTGCTGCAGTTTATCTTTTAACACATATCTGTAAGGAATGTGGGCTGCCCCCGTGGCTCAGTGGTAAAGAATCTGCCTGCAATGCAGGAGATGTGGGATCAATCGCTGGGTCGGGAAGGTCATGTGGAGGAGGGCATGGCAACCCACTCCAGTATCCCTGCCTGGAGAATTCCATGGACAGAGGAGTCTGGCAGACTACAGTCCATGAGGCAGCAAAGAGTCAGACATGATTGAAGCGACTGAGCATGCACATGCCTAGGGAATATATTTGTCAGAATAATATATATGTGGATACGTGTGTTTATGTATATATGCTAAATTAGTCACACTATTGTCCCTGCTTTAACATTTATAGACTGTTTTCATAGAATAGCAGGCAGAGGAATTTAAACTGAGCATAATGGGAAAAGGTAATAAACACGATTTTGTGTCAAGAAAAACTACCAAACTCAACATGGAAACAAATGTTTAGTAGTATATGTTACAACATCATGTCTTGTCCCAAAATGTGTACACAGATACAGAGAATGTAAATAAAAGTGTAAGCAAACCACTATCAATACCACCTGCAGCTCGTAAAGGAAATACTTAAAATGATTGATGAAAAGCAAATGTGGAACATATTCACCTCAAAGAGTATTTTTGAGTAAACTGTAGACTGCTCCTGGTGATATAATTGCCTCATTTTCTTTCTAGATGATGGCAAAGTTCTTTTGTTGATGATATTGTTATTGAATATGCCTAGTCTATTAGGTTTTCTCAACTTGGTTTTTGAACAAAAAAAAGACTATCAAAGAGCAATGATAGGATTGAAAGTGAAAGTGAAGTTGCTCAGTCGTCTGCATCTCTTGTGACCCCATGGACTGTAGCCTACCAGGTTCCTCCATCCGTGGGATTTTCCAGGCAAGAGTACTGGCGTGGGTTGCCATTTCCTTTTCCAGGCAATCTTCCTGACCCAGGGATTGAACCCGGGTCTCCTGCATTGTAGGCAAACACTTTATCATCTGAGCCACCAGGGAAGTTCAATGATAAGATGCAGTTCAGTTCAGTCACTCAGTCATGTCTGACTCTTTGCAACCCCATGAATCGCAGCACACCAGGCCACCCTGTCCATCACCAACTCCGGAGTTCACTCAGATTCACATCCATCGAGTCAGTGATGCCATCCAGCCATCTCATCCTCTGTCGTCCCCTTCTCCTCCTGCCCCCAATCCCTCCCAGCAAAAGAGTCTTTTCCAATGAGTCAACTCTTCGCATGAGGGGGCCAAAGTACTGGAGCTTTAGCGTTAGCATCATTCCTTCCAAAGAAATCCCAGGGTTGATCTCCTTCAGAATGGACTGGTTGGATCTCCTTGCAGTCCAAAGGACTCTCAAGAGTCTTCTCCAACACCACAGTTCAAAACCATCAATCCTTTGGCGCTCCGTCTTCTTCACAGTCCAACTCTCACATCTGTACATGACCACCGGAAAAACCATAGCCTTGACTAGATGGACCTTAGTCGGCAAAGTAATGTCTCTGCTTTTGAATATGCTATCTAGGTTGATCATAACTTTCCTTCCAAGGAGTAAGCGTCTTTTAATTTCATGGCTGCAATCACCATCTGCAGTGATTTTGGAGCCCTTCAAAATAAAGTCTGACACTGTTTCCCCATCTATTTCCCATGAAGTGATGGAACCGGATACCATGATCGTTTTCTGAATGTTGAGCTTTAAGCCAACTTTTTCACTCTCCTCTTTCACTTTTTTTAATTATTATTAATTTTTATTTTTACTTTATTTTACTTTACAATATTGTATTGATTTTGCCATATATTGACATGAATCCACCACAGGAGTACATGAGTTCCCAAACATGAACCCCCCTCCCACCTCCTACCCCATATCATCTCTCTGGATCATCCCCATGCTTTTTAGTTCCTCTTCACTTGCTGCCATAAGGGTGGTGTCATCTCCATGTCTGAGGTTATTGATATTTCTCCCAGCAATCTTGGTTCAAGCCTGTGTTTCTTCCAGTCCAGCATTTCTCATGATGTGCTCTGCATATAAGTTAAATAAGCAGGGTGACAATATACAGCCTTGATGTACTCTTTTTACTATTTGGAACCAGTCTGTTGTTCCATGTCCAGTTCTAACTGTTGCTTCCTGACCTGCATACAGATTTCTCAAGAGGCAGGTCAGGTGGTCTTTTATTCCCATCTCTCAGAATTTTCCAGAGTTTATTGTGATCCACACAGTCAAAGGCTTTGGCATAGTCAATAAAGCAGAAATAGATGTTTTTCTGGAACTCTCTTGCTTTTTCCATGATCCAGCGGATGTTGGCTATTTGATCTCTGGTTCCTCTGCCTTTTCTAAAACAAGCTTGAACATCTGGAAGTTCACGGTTCACATATTGCTGAAGCCTGGCTTGGAGAATTTTGAGCATTGCTTTACTAGCATGTGAGATGAGTGCAATTGTGCGGTAGTTTGAACATTATTTGGCATTTCCTTTCTTTGGGATTGGAATGAAAACTGACCTTTTCCAGTCCTGTGGCCACTGCTGAGTTTTCCAAATTTGCTGGCATACTGAGTGCAGCACTTTCACAGCATCATCTTTCAGGATTTGAAATAGCTCTACTGGAATTCCATCACCTCCACTAGCTTTGTTTGTAGTGATGTTTTCTAAGGCCCACTACTCTTCACATTCCAGGATGCCTGGCTCTAGTTGAGTGATCACACCATCATGATTATCCGGGTCGTGAAGATCTTTTTTTTACAGTTCTTCTGTGTACTCTTGCCACCTCTTCTTAATATCTTCTGCTTCTGTTAGGTCCAGATCATTTCTGTCCTTTATCAAGCCCATCTTTACATGAAATATTCCCTTGGTATCTTTAATTTTCTTGAAGAGATCTCTAGTCCTTTCCATTCTGTTGTTTTCCTCTATTTCTTTGCATTGATCACTGAAGAAGGCTTTCTTATCTCTTTTTGCTATTCTTTGGAATTCTGTATTCAGATGCTTATATCTTTCCTTTTCTCATTTGCTTTTTGCCTCTCTTCTTTTCACAGCTATTTGTAAGGCCTCCCCAGATAGCCATTTTGCTCTTTTGCATTTCTTTTCCATGGGAATGGTCTTGATCTCTGTCTCCTGTACAATGATAGGATTAGGCCTTTTAAAATATGAATAGTCTGTCCATTGATTTTAATGGAAAAATACCCCAGAGTTGGGAGGTTGTGGAAGGGGCAAATAGTACCTTAGCTTTTTCACCCTTAGGATTAACTGAATAAAAAGTTAAAACAATATGAGTATGCTTTATATTTTAGAAAAAGTAAAATATGATAAAGAATGACATCTTTTTAAGAATTTCATGTAAATTACAATTATTTCGTTTCTTTTGCCATGCATTAGCTCTTGGATTATGTTAGACACCTTTGATATAAGCTTTCATAAAACCCTATGTCTAACTTATCACTACATTTACTATTTGTTATTAGAACTGATGGCAACCCACTCCAGTACTCTTGCCTGGAAAATCCCATGGATGGAGGAGCCTGGAAGGCTGCAGTCCATGGGGTCGCTAAGTCAGACATGACTGAGCGACTTCACTTTCACTTTTCATGCATTGGAGAAGGAAATGGCAACCCACCAGTGTCTTGCCTGGAGGATCCCAGGGACGGGGGAGCCTGGTGGGCTGCAGTCTATGGGGTCATACAGAGTCGGACACGACTGAAGTGACTTAGCAATTAGAACTTCTTTGTTGATTCTCTATGATCTCTATCAAAAGAAAAGCTCTTCCTGAATAGGCACCATATTTATCATACTTACCAGTGTAATGCTAACAACTACTACAATATTTTTCACATTGGAAAAAAAAATCATGCTTATTTCATGGTTACTTAAACAATTTCTTAATTACACAGATTTTAAAAAGTATTACATTTTGGGCTTCCCTGGTGGCACAGTGGCAAAGATTCCACCTGCAATGCAGGAGACCCAGGTTTGATCCCTGGGTCGGGAAGATCCCCTGGAGAAAGAAATGGCAATCCTCTCCAGTATTCTTATCTGGAGAATCCCATGGACAGAAGAGCCTGGAAAGAGCCTGGAGACAAAGAGAGTTGGGCATGACTGAGCCACTTAACCCAGCACAAAACATATTTATAATAGAAATGTTAGAAATAATAGAAAAAAAGAACAAAATCATCAGTTGTTGTACCATCCACAGATAACTAATACATGTTCTTTTGAACATTTTTATGTAGATATATGCAAATATATGTCTCTAGAAATTTATTAGTATTCCAAAATGGGGTCAGATTATACATATTGTTCTCTAACCTCTGTTTTTCACCTCCAGTTGCAGCGTCCCCACCCAAAACCCTGTTTATTGCTGTTTTCTAAACCAGCCATGTCACACTATTTTGGCATTGTATCTCAGACATAAAATGAATGTAATCCTTCTGTGACTGGCTACATAGACTAGCAAACACCTTTGCAGGCCCCTCTTATGTTGCAAAGTCACTCAAGTTAGAGCATAAGTGACAGAAACCATCCTGTCAGTGTTTCTGAACAGTGTTTCCCTCGGTGATGTAAAATATGAATTCTTCATATCCAAAAAAATGTTTTAGATAGCAACTGCTGGACTGCAATCTGAATTGGTCATTGTTGCAATTTCAATATTACAAATATACCCTAAAAAAATTGAAACTGCAGTATTGACCTCAAGAAAATGGTATTTTGAGAAAGTTACAAATAAGGGTTGATGACTGAGTGACTTCGCTTTCACTTTTCACTTTCATGCATTGAAGAAGGAAATGGCAGCCCACTCCAGTGTTCTTGCCTGGAGAATCTCAGCGACGGGGGAGCCTGGTGGGCTGCCGTCTATGGGGTCGCACAGAGTCGGACACGACTGGAGTGACTTAGCAGAAGCAGCAGCATGAGGCTAATCAACTGAGCGACTTCACTATTACTTTTCACTTTCATGCATTGGAGAAGGAAATGGCAACCCACTCCAGTGTTTTTGCCTGGAGAATCCCAGGGATGGGGAAGCCTGATGGGCTGCTTTCTACGGGGTTGCACAGAGTCGGACACGACTGAAGCAACTTAGCAACAGCATGGGGCTAATCATGCCTTCAAATTGCAAAAACAAAAAAAAAAGTTACAACCTGTGTTCAATAGTTAGCATTCCACCCAGAGAATATATAGTCCATCGTGTCACAAAGAGTTGGACACGCCTGAAGTAACAGTACAGAGAACATAGTCTAACAAAATATGATGGGAACTATGTCACACTTGTCATTGCTTGATTTTAACAATTATGTTTCTATTCTTGCAAAATACAATAATTCCCTTAAATTTCTGGTAGCAAACCACAGAATGCTATATGAAACTTGGGCAGGTACAAGTCTTTGCTAGCCTTGTAAATTACTTTTCTATTGGTGAAAGAGAGGAAGATTGCCTGACTCTATATAGACATGTTCATTTGTTAAACATCCAAAATAAAACCTCTTTCCTATTTTCATAATTGTAGAAATCTTTGATAGCTGAGGTTTTTATCAACTATATGTAATATGTGCATGACAAAATAAGCTTTTAACATTAACAACTGAACAAATTCTAAATGAACACAAGTATGCTAGAAAGTTAAACCTGGGAAAATACTTCTCTTTGTTATCTACTGTGTGCTTTTTGTTTGAAAACTGGATTAACTATCATAGGGTAGGTGAGGATGGGGAAATAATTTCAGGAAAAAAAAACTAAACTCTTGTTAATTTTACACTCTTACTGAAAGTTATGCATGATTCTGATTTTAGGTTCTCAAAATGTATATTTTCAAAGACTAGCAGGTGAGGGACTTCCGTGGTGATCCAATGGTTTACATTTTGCCTCCATTGCAAGAGGTACAAGTTCAATCCCTGGTCTGGGAGTTAGATTCCCATACCCCTTGTGGCCAAAAAACCAAAACATGAAACAGAAATAGTATTTTAACAAATTCAATAAAAACTTTAAAAATGGTTTATATTTTTTAAGAAAAGCTTAAAAAAAAGAATAGCAAGTGACATTTCCTCTGAAAAAGAAATTATGCATCCTTTCTCAGCCCCATAAAAATATCTTAAAGATTAAGTATTGCTAAATATTTAGATAATTACAGTAGATTCAAAATATATCTGTCTAGATTTATTGATACATGTCTAGTTATAGGCATAGCTTTCCTATGAATTTATATAATTGATATATGGTTATAGTTTATTTTGGTATTAACCTAATCCAGTAAGGGTTACTTAACTAGGGGAAAAAAAATCAGTATAAATTAAGAAGTCAGATTTGATTATTAAAAAAAATAAAATCTTGTTCTGACTACATCTCTAAGTTTGAACTTTTCTGTGCTTCATTTTCTTTATCTATTTATTTTTCTATTCATAATTTTCTCTAATTTACAGGAATTAAGGGAAAATAAATGGAAATACCCATGTACAGTAGTACACCCTATTCCAAAGTTTTGCTTTCTGTGGTTTCAGTTACTCATGGTCAATTGTGGTGCAAAAATATTAAGTGAAAAATTTCAGGAATAAGCAATTTATAAGTCTTAAATCATGTGCTTTCTGAGTAGAGATGAAATCCCACATTGTTCCACTTCATCCTGCCTGAGATATGACTTTCTCCAGCATATCTACACTGCATATGCTGCCCACCTATCAGTATGTGTAGGAAAAAAACAGCAAAGGCTTTTGTACTAGCTGGGTTTCAGGCATCCACTGTGAGTTCCCTCTTATTTTGGAGGGGACAACTGTAGTTTTTTTTTTTTTTTTTAAACAAATGAGACTACAAACAATTCAAGAAGAGAAACTTAAAATTTCATTTGACCTTTCCTTAATTGAAGTGACTATATTTTCCAAAACCAGAACTAGGAAATAGGTGTATAAAATGTACTAGTGTGAGTAAATAGACAATGAAAAAAAAATTCTAAGTTAAATAAGCCTGTAAAAAATAGGCCAGATAGTTAATTTAGTTAGCTGTGGGAGAGAAGTATGGAGCTGACAGATGATGATAAATGGCCAGTAAAGTAACATATAATCTTAAAATAAAATAATATAAAATAACATATAAATCCTTACTAAGTCTAGTCCTACATATTGCCAGATCAGTTTCCTTGGTCATTTTTATCATAACCAACTGGATATGTTTCTGTGGATTTGTTTCTTTGTTTTTGGTTTAACAAAATATGCATCCAATCTACTTATAACTATCTAAAAAAATTAGTTTATATATACTTACAAATAGTTGACTAGTTTTTGGGTGTTAAACTGATGAAAGAAGGCATCAGATAGCTTTGAAATATAACTGAATTAAGATTATATGTGGTTATTTTTAATAAAAAAAGAAATAAAATTATTATATGAATATGTAGAAGTATATATTATATAATACAATTATATTTCATGATATATAATCAAAATATATAATTATAATTATACATAATCATATATAGAATTATCTTAAATTTTTTAAATTAGAAATAGAAATTATAAAGAATAGAATAAAAAAAATGTATACTTTGGTATATTGCCTATTTATCTCCTGCTGTGTAACAAATTACTGTCAAATTTAGTGGCTTATGCAGCAATATTTATCATCTCTTATTTCCTGTAGGTCAGGAATCTGTCATAGCCTGGGTTTGTTCTCTGGTTGAGGATCTGTCCCAAGACTCAGGTTGTTAACTGGAGCTGCAGTCTATCTGAAGTCTTACAGAGGGAAGAATTTGCTTTCAAACTTTCTCACATGATTTTGGGCAGGATTCACTACCTCTCAGTTTGTTGGGCTGGTTGTTAAAGGGTCCACCTTCAGTTCCTTATCATGTATGCGTCTCCAAAAGGCAACTTGCAACACGGCAGATGGCTTCATCAGAATGAGCCAAGTGATAAGGTGAGAGAGCACATATGAGGGAAACAAAAGGCAGTCTTTTTATAAGAGAATCTTGAACGTGACATCTCATTATAGCAGTATTCTATTCATGACAAGCAAGTCACTAGATACAGCCTACACTCAAGAGAAAGGGAATACACATGGTTGTAAATACTAGGAAGCAGAGGTTACTGTGGGACATTTTAGATGCCAATTATCACTTTGCAAAATAACAAGTTATTCTCATGATAACTTTTACCAGCTTCAAGGATATCAATAGACAGAGGTTTCTTGTTTTGCTTAGGTCAGTTTCAAATACTCTTACCATAATTGTATAAAGATTAGATATTTTATGGCAAAGAAACTACAGATAATACATTGAATATGTAGGGTATGTAACAACAGTGATCTTTAAAGATTAATGTTCATATGTGAGGCTTCACAAGTATATCTTCACTGTAACATTATTTTTCAGGTGTGTGTATGTGTGTGCATATGTATAACTCTATGGGGGCCCTGGACAAGGAAATCCTGCTACTTAATAAGGGGAGATGAAGTCACATTGAAGAACCATAACTTATTTAAAACAATCATGTTTCTTTGAATTATTATATGATAAATATTTTACTGAAGTGTAACATACAGAGAAGTGCAAAATCAGAAATACACAGCTTCATAACTTTTTGCAAAGTGAAAAACCATGTAATCAAGAAATGGAATATTATCAATATGCTGGAAGCATGCCCTGTGTGCCTGTCCAGCCATTAACCTTCTGAAAAGTAACAATTATTATCTACCATTATCCTAGTACACTCAGGATGCTATAACAGAGTACTATAGACCGGGTGGTTTGTAAACAACATAAATTTTTTTCTTACAGTTCTGGAGACTGTTAACACTGAGATGAGGGTGCCTGCATAGTTTAGTTCTAGAATCCTCTTCTGGTTTGCTGACTGCTGTATTTTCATTGTATCCTCATATGATTGAGAGTAGAGAGTGGCAAGTTCTCTTGTGACTCCTGTAAGGGCGCTAATCTCATTAATGATGGCAGTCTCCATGACCTCATCTAATACTAAAGAGAGTTTCAATATATGAATTTTGAAAGGACACAAACATTCAGTCCAAGAAAATAATCATAAACCAGTACTGTCTGTTATTTTTTCAATTTATATAAATGAAAGCAAGTATGTCCACGTTTCTATCAAGGTTCAGTTCAGTCACTCAGTTGTGTCCTACTTTTTGCGACCCCATGAATCACAGCACGCCAGGCCTCCCTGTCCATCACTAACTCCCAGAGTTCACCCAGAATCACGTCCATCGAGTCAGTGATGCCATCCAGCCATCTCATCCTCTGTCGTCCCCTTCTCCTCCTGCCCCCAGTCCCTCCCAGCATCAGAGTCTTTTCCAATGAGTCAGCTCTTCACATGAGGTGTCCAAAGTATTAGAGTTTCAGCTTTAGCATCATTCCTTCCAAAGAAATCCCAGGGCTGATCTCTTTCAAAATGGACAGGTCAGTAGGTGCCCAATATGCTACTGGAGACCAGTGGAGAAATAACTCCAGAAAGAATGAAGGAATGGAGCCAAAGCAAAAACAATACCCAGTTGTCGATGTGACTGGTGATAGAAGCAAGGTCTGATGCTGTAAAGAGCAATACTGCATAGGAACCTGGAATGTCAGGTCCATGAATCAAGGGAAATTGGAAGTGGTCAAACAGGAGATGGCAAGAGCGAATGTCGACATTGTAGAAATGAGCAAACAAATGGACAGGAATGGGTGAATTTACCTCAGATGACCATTATTTCTACTACTGCGGGCAGGAATCCCTTAGAAGAAATGCAGTAGCTATCATGGTCAACAAAAGAGTCCGAAATGCAGTACTTGGATGCAATCTCAAAAACGACAGAATGATCTCTATTAGTTTCCAAGGCAAACTATTCAATATCACAGTAATCCAAGTCTATGCCCCAACCAGTAACGCTGAAGAAACTGAAGCTGAACAGTTCTATGAAGACCTACAAGACCTTTTAGAACTAACACCCCAAAACGATATCCTTTTCATTACAGGGGACTGGAATGCAAAAGTAGGAAGTTAGGAAACACCTGGAGTAACAGGCAAATTTGGCCTTGGAATATGGAATGAAGCAGGGCAAAGACTAAAAGAGTTTTGCCAAGAAAATGCACTGGTCATAGCAAACACCCTCTTCCAACAACACAAGAGAAGACTCTATCAAGGTTATTCTACTCAAAATGATTTGTGAAATTCAACTATGACATTTTGTTTAGGAAGGTTCATTCATTGGACTTCCCTGGTGGCTCAGACAGTAAAGCATCTTGGTTACAATGCGGGAGACCTGGGTTTGATCCCTGGGTCAGGAAGATCCTCTGGATGAAGGAAATGACAACCCACTCCAGTACTCTTGCCTGGAAAATCCCATGGACAGAGGAGCATAGTGGGCTATAGTCCACGGCGTCGCAAAGAGTCCGAGATGACTGAGCGACTTCACTCACTCACTCACTCATTCATTTCCACTGATGAAAAAAAATCATTTCATTTGGCAATTAGTAGTAGTGCTGCTGTGAACATTATTTGTACATATATTTTATCACACATATGAATACATTTCCAATGGATACATACCAAGGAATGTCCTAGGTCTTCAAAGATGATGCATTAAGTTTTAAAAAAATATTGCCAGTTTCTAAAGTTCTTTTTAATCAAATTTATATATACCAGAAATGTTTAAGAGTTGATTTTTAAATTGTTCCTCATTTAGCCAACATATGATAGTATTCAGTTGAGTTCAGTTCAGTCACTCAGTAGTGTCCAACTCTTTACGACCCCATGAATTGCAGCATGCCAGGCCTCCCTATCCATCACCATCTCCTGGAGTTCACTCAAACTCACGTCCATCTAGTTGGTGATGCCATCCAGCCAACTCATCCTCTGTCATCCCCTTCTCCTCCTGCCCTCAATCCCTCCCAGCATCAGAGTCTTTTCCACTGAGTCAGCTCTTCACATGAGGTGGCCAAAGTACTGGAGTTTCAGCTTTAGCATCATTCCTTCCAATGAACACCCAGGGCTGATCTCCTTTAGAATTGATTCGTGGGATCTCCTTGCAGTCCAAGGAACTCTCAAGCGTCTTCTCCAACACCATAGTTCAAAAGCATCATTTCTTTGGGGCTCAGCTTTCATCACAGTCCAACTCTCACATACATACATGACCACAGAAAAAACCATAGCCTTGACTAGACGGACCTTAGTTGGCAGAGTAATGTCTCTGCTTTTTAATATGCTATCTAAGTTGGTCATAACGTTTCTTCCAAGCAGTAAGCGTCTTTTAATTTCATGGCTTCAATCACCATCTGCAATGATTTTTGAGCCCAAAAAGATAAAGTCTGACACTGTTTCCACTGTTTCCCCATCTATTTCCCATGAAGTGATGGGACCAAATGCCATGATCTTCGTTTTCTGAATGTTGAGCTTTAAGCCAACTTTTTCACTTCCCACTTTCACTTTCGTCAAGAGGCTTTTTAGTTCCTCTTCACTTTCTGCCATAAGGGTAGCGTCATCTGCATATCTGAAGTTACTGATATTTCTCCCAGCAATCTTGATTCCAGCTTGTGCTTCTTCCAGTCCAGCGTTTCTCATGATGTACTCTTTATATAAGTTAAATAAGCAGGGTGACAATATACAGCCTTGACGTACTCTTTTTCCTATTTGGAAATAGTCTGTTCCATATCCAGTTCTAACTGTTGCTTCCTGACCTGCATAGAGGTTTTTCAAGAAGCAGGTCAGGTGGTCTGGTATTCCTGTCTCTTTCAGAATTTTCTACAGTTTATTGTGATCCACACAGTCAAAGGCTTTGGCATAGTCAATAAAGCAGAAATAGATGTTTTTCTGGAACTCTCTTACTTTTTTGATGATCCAGCGGATGTTGGCTATTTGATCTCTGGTTCCTCTGCCTTTTCTAAAACAAGCTTGAACATCTGGAAGTTTACAGTTCACGTATTGCTGAAGCCTGGCTTGGAGAATTTTGAGCATTGCTTTACTAGCATGTGAGATGAGTGCAACTGTGCAGTAGTTTGAGCATTCTTTGGCATTGCCTTTCTTTGCGATTGGAAAGAAAACTGATCTTTTTCAGTCCTGTGGCCACTGCTGAGTTTTCCAAATTTGCTGGCATACTGAGTGCAGCACTTTCACAACATCATCTTTCAGTATTTGACATAGCTCAACTGGAATTCCATCACCTCCATTATCTTTGTTCGTAGTGATGCTTTCTAAGGCCCACTTGACTTCCCATTCCAGGATGTATGGCCCTAGGTGAGTGATCACACCATTGTGATTATCTTGGTCATGAAGATCTTTTTTGTACAGATAGTATTAGTCTTTTTATTTTAGCCATTCTGGTTGATGTGTAATGGTATTTGTGCATTTTAATATGCATTTTCTTGATAGATGTGGACATTGAAAACCTTTCATATGTTTATTGACCATTTGAAATTCCTGTGTTGTGAAGTACCTATTTAAGACAGTCAACTATATTTTTAATGAGTCTTGATTTTTAAAAATTGATTTATAAGATTCTTATACAGTCTAGATGCTCATCATTGGTCAGATAAATGTATTGTGAATATCTTCTTCCATTCTGTGGCATGCTTTTCACTTAATGGATTATTTGAGTTATGTTAATTTTATTTTAATAAAAATGAAAAACATTAATTGGGCTTTTCCTTTGTGGTTAGTGACTTTTTATCCTGTTTAAGAACTAATTGCCAAACCTCAAGGTCATGATATTGCATGGGGGCTTTATTTTATTTGTTTTTTAATTTACTTTTAAATGAACAAGTCACCTGAAATTGACTTCTGACTCTGTTGTGAGATAAAGGTCAAGATACATTTTTCCCACATGGATATCCTATAGACTTCTTAAAATTACTGAAGCAATCATTTTCCCACTTCATTTCAAGGTCAGCTGTGTCATAAATGACTGTATATGTGTCTATCTATCTAGACTAACAAGAATTAACATCTTTGTAATCCTGAATCTTCTAATGAATGAATATGGTAAATTGTATTTGTCTATTGCAATATAACAAATTGCCACAGGTCTACCAGGTGGCAAAGTGGCGCTAGTGGTAAAGAACCAGCCTGCCAATGCAGGAGACAGATGTGGTTTGATCCCTGGGTTGGAAAGATCCCCTGGAGAAGGAAACAGCAACCCACTCCAGTATTCTGGCCTGGAAAATCCTATGGACAGAGAGACCCAGCAGGCTACAGTCCATGGGGTCACAAAGAGTCAGACATGACTGAAGTTACTCAGCATGCAGCAGTGGTAAACAAAACAAATTTATTATCTCATGGTTTCTATGAGTGGGTAATCCCGGTGAAAATTAGCTGGATTCTTATCCAGGGTCTCACCAGGCTGAAACCAAGGTGTTTGCCAGGACTGCTATCTCAACTGAGCCTTGCAGAAGTCATCACTTTGTGTAGGGTTTAACTCTGAAAAAGTCAAACTATACAGTGATAAGCACAAGTTGCATGTTATATTCCTTTTGATCTCCTTAGATCCCTCTCTACTGTTTAGATGGTGAAAACAAACTTTATGCTTAAATGGTAACACAAAATTTCTTCCTTAGAAGCAGTAGTATAGTATTAAGATAATTTATTCAGTAGTGCTAATTTGATCTTTTGAAATCTGAGAGGAGGAGGAATGAAGAGAGAATGGGGGTTTTGTCAGATAATTGTGAATCTCTCAACTTTCTCATTGTTGGCATCCTTACAAATAGAGCTAAATCATACATATATTTGTGGATAATTGGATAATAATTGCTAGTTTATTTACTTTAGTTTTGCATTGAGCTTCTTTAGTCAAAGAGGAGGATAAAGTAACTTTATTAGTTTAAAACATAGTCATTCCAAACATTTCATTTTGTTTGCCCTTTAATCTGAAACAAGTGTGTGACTAAAAGCACTAATTATATTGTATGAAGCCATCTTAGTATATAATAAAGGAAAACAGTATTAAAATCAGGAGCCAAGAAGTCAAGCTCCTATTATATCAGGTTACTTTCTCAAACCTTTATATTTGGGGAGAGTTCCCCTCTCCTCTCAAATGTTTCAGGAAGGTGACTGCTGGGTATTAGAACATTTTAAATGACTTCATCAGAAATAAAGAAAAGTACTTGATGATTCAGTAAATCGTGAATTTTATCCATTATAAAAATTATTCTATATGGAAAGACTTTTTGGAATGAGGCTGGATTCAGTAATTAAAGAAAATCACAGTGGGCAAATAAATTCAGACCGCTTTTGAAAACTTGTTAAGGATTATAAATTTCAGTTTTTAATGCCATTTAATTGCTACACTTAATTGCTACACGATAGCTCTCTTATAAAGCAACATCTTATGGATAACTCATATCTTAGGAGAGCAACTTCCTCCCCTCTGGAGTTAGAATTTTCTTAGGACTTTCATTAAAACATATTAGTTAACTTATAAAGTCCTTTTTGTATCCTCTTGCTGCTTATATTATTTAAGCATAACTGAGCAGGTGAGATTTGCATCAGTGTCTCATTTTTATTTATATACATCTTATGGGACGAAAAGTTGAAAAATACAATTCCTAAATTAAAAGTAAACATTTTTGGATAAAAAAAATTTTTATGTTAGTAAGCAGCAATATGCTGTATGACATTTTCAATATCAAATCTTATGGAGAGAGTATTTTGTAAAAATTGGTATATCCTGGGGTGGTGGAAAAGTATGGCCTATGAAATATGGCAGACATGAGTTTGAATCTCCACTGGATAAATCTTTATTGAATTGAATATTTCCTACTAAGTATTAATGCAGTGATTTTAGGCAATTATATCTGACCAATAATTGTCAGTCTGGGTAATTTATATTTTTAAACCTCAGTTTCCTCATCTATAAAATAGATTAAAATTTGTGTGAAGTTAATAGTCATGTTTTCCAATCCTGTCTAGTGGGAATTATCATAACTTTTTGAAACATTTTGTAGTTAAAAGAGAAATGAATGTATTTGTATTCTAAAATAAAATATATATATATATATATATATATATATATATATATATATATATATATATATATATATACATACATATTAATTCCATAACATTTTTCTCCAAAAAGTTTCTGTAAAATGTTATGGACATGTACTTATTTTTCATAAATAACACAATACCCAGTATACATAAGTAGTTAAAAGATGCTAACTTCCTTTCTCAAGAAATCTGTATGCAGGTCAGGAAGCAACAGTTAGAACTGGACATGGAACAACAGACTGATTCCAAAAGGGAAACGGAGTACATCAAGGCTGTATATTGTCACCCTGATTATTTAATTTCTATGCAGAGTACATCATGAGAAATGCTGGACTGGAAGAAACAGAAGCTGGAATCAAGATTGCTGGGAGAAATATCAATAACCTCAGATATGCAGATGACACCACCCTTATGGCAGAAAGTGAAGAGGAACTAAAAAGCCTCTTGATGAAAGTGAAAGTGGAGAGTAAAAAAGTTGGCTTAAAGCTCAACATTCAGAAAACCAAGATCATGGCATCTGGTCCCATCACTTCATGGGAAAAAGATGGGGAAACAGTGGAAACAGGGTCAGACTTTATTTTGGGGGGCTACAGAATCACTGCAGATGGTGATTGAAGCCATGAAATTAAAAGACGCTTACTCCTTGGAAGGAAAGTTATGACCAACCTAGATAGCATGTTCAAAAGCAGAGACATTACTTTGCCGACTAAGGTCCATCTAGTCAAGGCTATGGATTTTCCAGTAGTCATGTATGGATGTGAGAGTTGGACTGTGAAGAAGGCTGAGTGCCAAAGAATTGATGCTTTTGAACTGTGGTGTTGGAGAAGACTCTTGAGAGTCCCTTGGACTGCAAGGAAATCCAACCAGTCCATTCTGAAGGAGATCAGCCCTGGGATTTCTTTGGAAGGAATGATGCTAAAGCTGAAACTCCAGTACTTTGGCCACCTCATGCGAAGAGTTGACTCATTGGAAAAGACTCTGATGCTGGGAGGGATTTGGGGCAGGAGGAGAAGGGGATGACAGAGGATGAGATGGCTGGATGGCATCACTGACTCGATGGACGTGAGTCTGAGTGAACTCTGGAAGTTGGTGATAACAGGGAGGCCTGGCATGCTGCAATTCATGGGGTCGCAGAGTCGGACACAACTGAGCGACTGAACTGAACTGAACTTCCTTTCTGCTTCTTGGTATTATTCTTGAGACATTTAGATTCTTATTTCTTACTTGTTTTACCTGGCTTATACATATATTTTTAATACCCAGAAACTTTACAAACAAAAATTGTGAGCCAAAGATACATTTCAGAAATGTTCTACAGGTCAGCTTAATGGAATTAGACATTTTCTGAAACTTTTTTTTTTTGTTTATTTGTTTGTTTGCTTGTTGTTTTTGTTTTTAATCTCAGAGCTGAGAGAAGGGATGATAACATGGACTTTATAATCCAAGTATCTAATTATCCACATCTCAAATACACCAGGTCAAACAAATAAGTTTAGGAGCACAGTTATTACCAAATAACTTAGGAGAGAGAAAAAAAAAAAGAAAAAGACATTTAACCAGATAAATTTTTTCTAGAAGAGAATCTCCATGTAGAAAAGTATTCACATTATTTTGAAATATTTGTTACTGTATGAACACCTATAACATTTTAGTGCACTTATTTGTTTTCATGTCCTTCTGCTGGATTGTAGGACGTTTGAGAGTAGAGTCTGTTTTCTTTTTTTCTTCCTTCTCCCCTCCCTCCATTCCTTTCTCTCCTTCCCTTGTTTCCTTCTTTCCTATTCACCTTTTTTTAATATATAATAAGCACTGATTTTTTTAAATAAATGAATAAACACAGGAATGAGAAAAAAAGTGGTCAGGATGATGGTATTTAAATTGAAATGTATTGAAGCTAAGAATGCAGATTTATAAGCAGCAATGTAGCAAATGAGTAGACATTTTGAATGAGCAAGGTCCCTTTCTGAATTTATCAACTACAGAGTAGTTATGCCTGCTGGTTAAATACTCTTCGAGGGTGGAGTGTCATCTGCATTATATTACTCAGAAGCATAAATAGGAATAAAAAGTCACGTAGAAGGAAGACCAAAGAGGAAAAATGAAATCAATCCAAGAGATAGAGACTAAACAGAGCAATGGGTATCCTGAGAAAGTAGAAACTGCTACTTTCCAGCAAGACTCTAAGGGAATAGCCCAAATCAATGCATTTTATGCCGTTAAAGTGAACCTATTTTAATTTAAATAATAAAGATCCAATGACCCATCAATTGGGCAATAACCTAGGTCATAAAAGTTGCAAGGTCCTTTTCTGTAATTTGTCCTCAACCCATAAGCCTCTTCTGATTTGACTAACTTTAAGCAAATCCTATGCAAAAGAATTATGTTCAAGCACTATGATTCCAAATACAAGGACTTGGTAATATTGTACTTGTCAAAATAAATTGAAGCATATACCCACACTATTGGCTGGATAGCATCACTGATTCAATGGACATGAACTTGGTCAAACTCCAGGAGATAGTGAAGGATAGAGAGGTCTGGTGTGATGCAGTCCATGGGCTTGCAGAGTCAGACATGACTTAGTGACTGAACAACAACCCGCACTGAATATTATGCCATGTGATTTATTTATTTCCCTCATGGTAGGTTATGTGTGTGTGTGTATGTGCTAAGTCACTTCAGTCATGTTGGACTCTTTGTGACCCTGTGGACTGTAGCCCGCCAGGCTATTCTGTCCATTGGATTTTCCAGGCAAGAATACTGGAGTGGGTTGCCATGCCCTCCTCAGGGGATCTTCCTGACCCAAGGATCAAACCCACACCTCTTATGTCTCCTGCATTGGTAGGCAGGTTCTTTACCACTAGTGCCACCTGGGAAGCCCCTGGCATGTTATGCTGCTTTGTAAATACATTCAAAATGCCTGCTTTGAGCTAAGAGTTCACAAATTCATCAGGCTTATCATTTTCAACCTTTTTTGTTTTGCTAGTAAAAATATTCAGTGGAAATGATGTTCATAATTTTCTGAAAACTATTAAGTGCTATTTGATTATATGGGAAACACAGTAAAATTTAACAATACCACGCACAGAGTCGGACACGACTGAAGTGACACAGCAGCAGTACTGAATCTAGGGCTTCCTGGGTGGCACAGTGGTAAATAACCTGCCTGCCAATGCAGGAGATGCTGATTCAGTCCCTGGGTTGGAAAGATCCCCTGCAAGAGGAAATGGCAACCCACTCCAGTATTCTTGCCTGGAAAATTCCATGGACAGAGGTGCCTGGTGGGCTGCTGTCCATGGGGTATCAAAAGGGTTGGACACAACTGAGCACATGTATCTTCTCTCCCTCTCCCTCTTTCCCTCCTTAGACGGTGTAACAGCCCAGGAAATGTCAGAGGATGGGAGGGAAAGTGTTGGTCAAGAGTTATTGTTCTGGGGACTTCCCTGGTGATTTAGCGGTTAAGACGCTATGCTTCCACTGTAGAGAACACTGTCAGGGAACTAGGATCCTACATGCCATGTGACAAAAAGAAAACAAACAAATAAAAATATCCAGCTCTCCCATGCTGCCCTCTGGCCTAGTACTCTGCCCATCCCCTAGTGATTCTCAGTGCTGAATTTAGAGTAAGATGAGTCAGAGATGACTTTATAGAGACCAGAGGGAAATTCACCTCTTGCTAGGATCTCAGCAAATTTACGTATTCTTTGGACTTAAAGACAAGAAACACCTTTTCTTCAAGGCATCCACAATTGACCAGGATGATATGGTATAACTGGCTTCTGCTAACATGGCTACAAAATGTTAAAATTTTAATTGGAATGTTTATTTATAATTTTGGTCACAAGTGCAAAGTAGCTTAGGAGTTAATTTTAGCTAACTAGTGAACTGGCCCCCTCTAGGAAAATTTGTACACTAAGCCAATTTATAATTCAAAGATGGCTTGTTAAGTGAGATCAGAGCCAGATGAGTTGGGTGAATGACATAGAGGCATCAGTTCTATGCAATCCCTGATAAAAGGAAACACCCATCTAGTGAATTCACATTACTTGGTTAGGGTATATGCCGTCCTTAATAGTGCAGGAGACGTACTGACAGCCCCTTTTGTTTTATATTATCTGCAAAGAGTATAAACTGCAATGTAATAGAGATACACTTTCTCAATTAAAATCACAACTCAGTCCTGCCTTTCTGAGATAGTATCTTGTACATCTTATTGCCTTAAGAATCACATTTTTACACAAATTTTCTCAAGTTATTGCTGCATCTGCTAATCCAAGTCACTCTATTTGTGGATACCCTAAATCTTAATCATCTATTAGAAACTATTGTAGTTGTTTATTGCTGTATAACAAATTACCCTGAACCTTAGTGGCTTGAAGGTACACTATCTATTATCTCCCAGTTTCTGTGGATCAGGAATCCTGGAGTGGCTTAGCCAAATAGTTTTGACTCAGGTTGTCTCATGAGGTTCCAGGCTTGGTGTTGGCTATAGTTTCAATGTATGAAGACTTTTGATTGAGACTCAGGAATCTAGTTCTAGATGGCACCTGTGGCTGTTTAAGAAGGATTAAGTTCTTCACCATAAAACTACATACAAACTGGCTTTTCCATGAGCAAATGACAGAAAGGTGTGTGTGTGTGCACACACAAAGGAGTGAGCAAGTGAATGAGAGAAAGGCCAAAATAAAAAACAGTTTTGCATAACCTAATCTCAGAAGTGACATCCCACTAATTTTGGCCTTGTTGCATTGGTCATGTGGATCATTTCTGCTACAATAAGGGTTGGAACATCAAATACCAGGATTTGAGGGTCTTAGGGGTTGTTTATCAGACTTTGCCCTCTGGCCTCAAATGATTTATACCCTTCACACATTCAACATATATTCATCATTTCCCAAGGCCCCCACAAGCCTCATTTCATTACTGCATCAGCTCATAATCTGAAATCTTGTTACATGAATCACAGGTTCAGGTATGCATAGTGTTACTTAGGTGTACTTCTACTGGGAAAACTTTGTCAGTGCTGTTCATCTGCATTTGCAGACCTGTAAACTAAAGAGATAGCTCATCTGTTTTTGCATAATCAACATACAAATGTGAGCCAGGCATAGGATAGCCACCATCAGTTCAGTTCAGTTCAGTCGCTCAGTCAGGTCCGACTCTTTGCGACCCCATGAATTGCAGCACGCCAGGCCTCCCTGCCCATCACCAACACCTGGAGTTCACTCAAACTCACATCCATCGAGTCGGTGATGCCATCCAGCCATCTTATGCTCTGTTTTCCCCTTCTCCTCCTGCCCCCAATCCCTCCCAGCATCAGGGTATTTTCCAATGAGTCAACTCATCACATGAGGTGGCCAAAGTACTGGAGTTTCAGCTCTAGCATCATTCCTTCCGAAGAACACCCAGGGGTGATCTCATTAAAATGGACTGGCTGGATTTCCTTGCAGTCCAAGGGACTCTCAAGAGTCTTCTCCAACACCACAGTTCAAAAGCATCAATTTTTCGGCACTCAGCTTTCTTCACAGTCCAACTCTCACATCCATACATGACCACTGGAAAAACCATAGCCTTGACTAGACACAACTTGTTGGCAAAGTAATGTCTCTGCTTTTTAATACACTATCTAGGTTGGTCATAACTTTCCTTCCAAGGAGTAACCGTCTTTTAATTTCATGGCTGCAGTCACCATCTGCAGTGATTTTGGAGCCCAAAAACATAAATTCAGCCACTGTTTCCACTGTTTCTCCATCTATTTCCCATGAAGTGATGGGACCAGATGCCATGATCTTAGCCTTCTGAATGTTGAGCTTTAAGCCAACTTTTTCACTCTCCTCTTTCGCTTTCATCAAGAGGCTTTTTAGTTTCTCTTCACTTTCTGCCATAAGGGTGGTGTCATCTGCATATCTGAGGTTATTGATATTTCTCCGGGCGATCTTGATTCCAGCTTGTGTTTCTTCCAGCCCAGATTTTCTCATGATGTACTCTGCATATAATTTAATTGTGCGGTAGTTTGAACATTCTTTGGCATTGCCTTTCTTTGGGATTGGAATGAAAACTGACCTTTTCCAGTCCTATGACCACTGCAGAGTTTTCCAAATTTGCTGACCTATTGAGTGCAGCACTTTCACAGCATCATCTTTCAGGATTTGAAATAGCTCAACTGGAATTCCATCACCTCCCCTAGCTTTGTTCGTAGTGATGCTTTCTAAAGCCCACTTGACTTCCCATTCCAGGTTGTCTGACTTTAGGTGAGTGATCACACCATCATGATTATCTTGGTCATGAAGATATATATATATATATATATATATATATATCTTTAAGATATATATGGTGAAGATATATATATATATACACACACACACACACACACATATATATATAAAAGATAGATAGATATATATATATATAGCCACCATGGATATTTCTAATGAAAGAAAATAGAGGATACACAGGATTCTTTGCTGTGTAAAAGTCCTTAAATCCATCCAGAACGAAGTTGGAGATTTCTTGGTTGGGACTCTGTCCTATCCCTACCCAGGAATTACTCTCCGTGAAGTGTGGCTCCATTTTGGCTTTATCTTGTGTCATATTTCCTTCTTCATGAAAGAGAACAGAAGCGTACACCTCATTAGTGTTCTGAGTTGTTCAAGTTCTGCTTTCCAATGCCTCTTTTAATTTACTCTGTCTTTAGTCCTTTCATTCTAAGCTGGCAGAGTTTCTGCTGATACAGTTCTTTTAAAAATAATATAGGTCTCCTGTCCATCTCTTGATGGATACTCCATTAGACAAAAGCCATTCCTAAAAGTGTCTCTGCAATAAGCCCCTTTTTTTTCTCAGTTTTCTGCTGAAACAGTGATGGTAGACCCCTGAAATCTTTTTAAACCTCAAACCTGTTTGATTGAAAGGATTTGTGAGATGTGCTTTTAAGAAAGGTCTTTGGTCTGCAGCATAGTCTGATATTTCTGAGATCTTACAGGCTCACTTTCACTTCATCTTTATATGTACCTTCCCCCAGAGTTCCCTGCATGTGATCATTGCTTGGAAACCATTTAATATTCCCATTGCTTGACTTCTAACTAAGGCACAGATCTTGGAGCTAAGACTTGTTTGAAGTATTAGATTTCATTTAACAGCCACTTGCCCCACCTATCTCATTTATTAGCTAATCTTTTCCTTATTGCATTTATTGTAAAGAGGGAGAAAAAAGAAAATTAGCTTGCATTTTTCATACTGTGGTTGAAATCTCACTAGTTAGATCACCCAGTTCATAAGGTGTATTTTCTACGTTTCCACATGTCACTGTTTGTCTAAATTTTTTGTCACTACATAGCAAAGATTCTCTTTATACCAGTTTCTAATAATATTTTCCTCACTTTCTTTTAAGTCTGTACCCCTAGCTTTCACAAAATAAAAATTCTATGAATAGCATATTCAAGGTATTTTGAGACCTCACTAGCAGTTCTCCACAAATTCTTACAGTTTATTCACCTCTACTTGTTACCTAGTTGCAAGACTATTCTAACATTTAAAAATTTTATTATGGAAGCACTGCACATATGTGAAAATTTATATTTGCTATTTATGGTTACATAACAAAGTAAAGCAACATTTGGCTTCTAACAACAATAAATATTTGCTATGTCATAGGTTTGTGTGTGTGTATGTTAGAAATCTTGGAATGTCTTAGCTGGTTGAGTTTGGCTTAGGGTCTTTCATAAGGTTGCACTCAAGGTATTGGGCAGAGTTACAGGTTTCAAAGTCCTAACTTCAGGGGCTGAGGGCTTCCCTGGTGGCTCAGTGGTAAAAAATCTGTTTGCCAATGCAGGAGATGTATATTCGATCCCTGGTTTGGGAAGATCCTCTGGAGAGGAAATGGCAACCCACTCCAGTATTCTTGCCTGGGAAATCCCATTGACAGAGGAGCCTGGTAGGCTACAGTCCATGGGGTCATAAAGAGTCAGACACAACTGAAGTGACTAACCAACAACAAACCACTGAGGCTGAAAGGTCACTTCCAAGCTCGCCCATGTAGTTTAGCAGCAGGCTTCAGTTCTTCACCACTGGGCTCTCCTCAGAGGGCTTCTCACAAGATAGCTCCCTCCAGACCAAATGATGAAAGAGAGAAAGCAAATGCAGTCTTTTAAAACCTTATCTTGGAAATACAAACCATGACTTCTGTCATAATCTATTGGCCATACCTTCCAGCCTTAGTAAAAATGTGGAAGGAGATATATAAAGGTTAGAATATCAGGAAGAGACAGGGATCTTTAGGGACCATTGGAAGCTGGTTGTCACAGATGCCACTGATACTGCTCAAATTTGGCTTCCCAGGTGGTACTGGTTGTAAAGAACCTGCCTGCCTATGCAGGAGATGTAAGACATGTGGGTTCAATTCTTGGATCAGGAAAATCCCCTGGAGGAGGAAATGGCACCCACTCCAGTTCTCTTGCCTGGAAGATCCCATGAACAGAGGGGACCTGGTGGGCTATAGTCCATAGGGTCACAAAGAGTTGGATATGACTGAAATGATTTAGGAAGTACTAAAATGATGTGGTTAAACAAATTTTCCTATTCTGGTAAAAAATGAAAAACAAAAAGGGGCAATTTTCTAAAACAATAACAAAAACAAAAACACCTAAATTTATACTTACCTTGTGAGCCAACAATCACATTCCTGGGCATGTATGGCATTTATTTCAGTTAAGTGAGTATTTATGACCACACAGGGCTTCCCTTGTGGCTCAGCTGGTAAAGAATCAGCCTGCAATGTGGGAGACCTGGGTTTGATCCCTGGGTTGGGAAGATCCCCTGGAGAAGGGAAAGGCTACCCACTCTAGTATTTGGCCCTGGAGAATTCCATGGACTGCATAGACCATGAGGTTACAAAGAGCCAGGCTTGACTGAGTGACTTTCACACACAAACTATGTCCACACAAATACATATGCATGATTTTAAATTGCAATTTTGTTTTTAATAGTCAAAAGATGAAATGACCTAAATGGCCTTCAACATGTGAAAGTTAAACCAACTGTGATATACCCATACCACGGGCTACTGCTCAGCAGTCAAAAGGAACAAACTCTTCATAGGTGCAAAATTTGAAAAGACCTGAAAAGCATATGATTCCATTTATATAGCATTCTTGAAATAAAAATATAAAGAGCAGATTAGTGGTTGCCAGAGTTTAGAGATAGTTGTGGGGAGATGATAGGTGTGACTATAAAGGGTGTATGAGGGAGATCTTAGTGGTATAGAATAGTTCTAAATCTTGGTTCTGATGCTCATTACATAAATGACATGAAACTACACACACTTTGCACCAGTGACAACTGATATTATATTTCAGTTGTATATAATGTAACCATGAGGGAAACTGGTAAAGAGTATATGGGATCTCTGTACTATCTTGAAACGTCTATAGATATGTAATTATTTCAAAATACATAGTTGAAAAGTAAAGCATGGTTTTTCAAGTCAGACAATGTATTCAAACCCCAGTTTTCTAAGTTGAAAAATAAAGCATGGTTTTTCAAGTCAGACAGAATGTATTCAAACCCCAGTTTTGTCACCTATTAACTGTGTAATCTTGAGAGTCCCTTGGACTGCAAGAAGATCCAACCAGTCCATTCTGAAGGAGATCAACCCTGGGATTTCTTTGGAAGGAATGATGCTAAAGCTGAAACTCCAGTACTTTGGCCACCTCATGCGAAGAGTTGACTCATTGGAAAAGACTCTGATGTTGGGAGGGATTGGGGGCAGGAGGAGAAGGGGACGACAGTGGATAAGATGGCTGGATGGCATCACCGACTCGATGGACGTGAGTTTGAGTGAACTCTGGGAGTTGGTGATGGACAGGGAGGCCTGGCGTGCTGTGATTCATGGGGTCGCCAAGAGCTGGACACGACTGAGTGACTGAACTGAACTGTGTACTAGTGGATGCATTGCTTAACCTTTTTTCATTAGTTTAAAGAGTTCCAGTTAATTTTCAAAGATCATTTGTAGTGACATAATTTTATGCTGGGATCTTAAGAAAACATCTGAAAGTTAAAGCACATGAGGCTTGAGATTCTACCTTCCTTTGCTTCCGTTTTAAAATCAGTGCAAGTCAGGGAGTGTGGGAGAAATAGACAGGGAGAGTGAAGTCTTTCCAGAAATTTAATTGTCAACATGTAAGTGGTCACTTGCTCTTACCATGAGATGGCATTCTTGAAAGTTTTATTCTCTCTCTGGTGTAGCCATGATATATGCATTTGATAGTTTCATAAACTGTTGGTCATAGCTTTTATACTATTCATCCCCTTGCCCTTCATGGTTCTCAGTTAGTACTATTAGTAATTTCATTGTATCTTATCTTAGATGTTCAAATATAGTTTCATTTTAAACTATTTATAGCCAATAATCTCTCTGCCACCATCTTCAGTTCAGTTAAGTTCAGTCGCTCAGCCGTGTCTGACTCTTTGAGACCCCATCAATCGCAGCATGCCAGGCCTCCCTGTCCATCACCAACTCCCGGAGTTCACTCAAACTCATGTCCGTCGAGTTGGTGATGCCATCCAGCCATCTCATCCTCTGTTTTCCCCTTCTCCTCCTGCCCACAATCCCTCCCAGCATTAGAGTCTTTTCCAATGAGTCAACTCTTTGCATGAGGTGGCCAAAGTACTGGAGTTTCAGCTTTAGCATCATTCCTTCCAAAGAACACCCAGGACTGATCTTTAGAATGGACTGGTTGGATCTCCTTGCAGTCCAAGGGACTCTCAAGAGTCTTCTCCAACACCACAGTTCAAAAGCATCAATTCTTTGGCACTCAGCTTTCTTCACAGTCCGACTCTCACATCCATACATGACCACTGGAAAAACCATAGCCTTGACTAAATGGACCTTTATTGACAAAGTAATGTCTCTGCTTTTGAATATGCTATCTAAGTTGGTCATAACTTTCCTTCCAAAGAGTAAGCATCTTTTAATTTCATGGCTGCAATCACCATCTGCAGTGATTTTAGAGCCCCCCAAAATAAAGTCTGACACTGTTTCCACTGTTTCCCCATCTATTTCCCACCATCTTAAATGTATATATAAACAGTTACCATGTATCATTCTATTTATACATTCTTATTTTGATATTACTTCCCACTTTTGGCTCTTGAATACGGAATTATAATCCAACATTTTCAGTTCCAGAGCTCCTAGGGCTGGAGTCATTGAATGTTTTCATGCATGAAAGGAGGATGGTACCCATAAGTGGATATTTTCCTCAAAATGCCTGCTCTTAATTATTTTCCTCATTTGCAAAATGGGGATTGTAATATCTAATCTAAAGCCTTTGCTTGGGGATCAGATGAGATAATGGTTGTAAAAGGCATCAGACATTACCCATGCTGGCTCAAACACTGAATAAACAGTCACTCAATATGCCAGCATCTATTTCTTCATCTGCTGTGTTTTTCTTTGAGATTTGATCATGGGCATTCTGTTTCCTGCACTGCTCCACTATAGCTGCCATCCAGTGTCCACAGCTGTATCACAGTTAATGGGTACTTTCACCTCCCTTGGCTGCCATCACCCTGGTCATTTCTTGCTGATGACTCAGGGCCCATCAGATGCTACTAGGGTCTGAAGCCAAATTGAAAAGAGGTCTTATATTTTGTCCTTTTCAGTTTTACTATATATTCCACAACAGAGAGCATCCTTTTCTCCTGAGACTTGCTTATGAGTCATAAGTCTATAGGGAACTGACTTTGGGGATACTTTGAGGAAATCAACACACTCCACTGAGAATCTCCTCTGCCCTCAGGCAGCCAACCTGTATTTTTTTGGACATTATGCACATCACTTCTATTTCATATACAATGAATCCCTTTTTAGGAGGCTGATCAGTTTCTCAACCCAACAGACTTAATCCAAAGAGACAAGGTTATTATGTCCTTACAAAATCAAAAGGAACACTATTTTTGTCTACCCTTCTCATTCTGTGTTCAGAAAATCAGCTCATTGAACAATATGTATCTCTCCTTTATCTTTCCTAAAATATCTAAATTTGATATGACATATGATAAGTCAAATGACAGAAAATTATAAGCTATCCTAACCAAGATGCTATGTTATAAGGGACAGTAAGAGACAGGAGACAACCCTAACTTCTGGGAATAATAAATAATATATTTTCTTGAACTTTCCAGGCAATGCCTCTCTCTCATTCACCCATTCACTCACAGTAACAAAAGTAAATTTAATGTGACGAATCTGTTCCAGTGTACAATTACAAACAATACAGTGAAATACACTTACCTAAGATTTTATGTCTTTATCATCATGTCAAAAATTAGCATGCTATTTTCTTCAATTCATGCTAGGTAAAGATTTAACCTCCTGCTAGCAGATACACAAATATTTTGTAGGAAAGAAAAGCAAGCACAATTTGAGGAGGTATAAATGCAGGCTGCAGCTTTCAACCACACCTTTTCTTTTGTTTAGTGAGAAGGGCAATGTTACTCTAAATACAGTCAAGAGGGTGGAACAGTTGCTACCTCTTTGTGTTTGGCAGATTTCCAGCATCCCTGGCAATGGAGCTTGCTAAATTTTTTTTTTTTTCTTCCTTATCATTTTTGCTCATGTAGACTGTTGAATATAATGCATAGAAACACAATGCTTTCACTTTTACATACCTTCCAATGTTCCCTACATTGTTTTTGTCTTCTGTCAACCAACCCCAGGTTCTGCTGGCTTCCCATTTTCAGTGACTTAATTTCTTGAATTCTAATTTCATGAAGTAGTTCTAAGGTAGGAAGCCATCACCCCACCCCCACCTTAGAAATGTGGGTAAATACTGCTAGGGGCCAATGCAGGAAATCTGCTTTGCAAAGCAGGAGCCTACCATTTATTTCTTACCAAACATATGATTGTGAATTGGGCATTTGGTTTCCTTTCTTCCTTAAATGAGTCTTACAGCAGTGAATTAAAAAGTTTGGGAATCTAATCTAAAATTCATGGTCTAATGGGTAAGTCTAGAACCGATTGAAGAGGCCAAGATGTTAGTTTCACTGATGTTTGCAAGGCAGTTTTAGTATTTCTTTTTAACAATTTAGCTCATACCCTATTATAAGACAATAATGAAACTGTGCTGGAAATCATCTGCTTATATCTATTTAAGTACTAATACAACACTATAATTTTTCCAGGACACAGGAAGGATGTAGCTTAGTAATTCATCTAGCTAGTATGATATATGAATTAATTGCTATTTGCTTTTAAAATTTAAAATCTGTAATGCTATATGAAATGGATCCCAAAGCAGGTAAAGGTATTTGGAATATTCCATGGGATACTGCAGTTTATGAGGATTTCCTCTCAATATTCATCTTCAAAGATGAGGATGCCTACATTACAATAAATATTTTGTCTATTTAAAAATCATCTAAATATCCTGTGAATTATAAGTAGAAACTCAGTAAAAGAAAAATAGCCTTAATTTAAAGGAAAACTATCTCAGTTGAAAAATCTGGAAAAGAGTGTGAAAAATGATGCATTTGTAGGTGTTAATGAAGCTATTTGTATAACATAGGACAGAAAGGAAACTTCTTGTCTGGAATGGTATTTTCCTGAGAGAAAGCTAACCTTATATTGTATAAATAAATTATGCAAGTAGTGAATGAAAAGTCATCACCACAGTGTACCACTGAATGCTTTGGCCTTCAGTTCCTCTGGCTGCACACTTCCGTTCTTCCCTTTTGGTGTTGAAAGTGTATACTCACAGAATCACTCTCCCTACAACAGTGTCTTCACAGATGTTGCTTCAGTCAGCTGTCCCCATATCTGGAACCCCTTAGAGCTTTAGCATGGTGAGGACTGGAGTGTAGCATTACTCATTTTTACTATTTCAGTTTTTATATCTTGCATCAGGTCTAGCTCCTTCTTTGGAACTCGGCATCCATTATATCTTTATGCCTTGGCCAAAACTTCAGTTTTTTCAATTCCTCCAACTGCTGTCTTTTTCTGTGTCGATGGTACTACTGCTATTGCTAGACTGCTGCTTAGAAGGATTCTGGGAAAGGAGCCAACTCCGAATTTACATTGGTTTTAAACCAAGCAATTCATTAATGGTCCAGCATGCCCCAAAGTTCCCAAACTGTTGCTTCCCTGAGAGTTACCACTCAGTCCTGTAAATGCCCCCAGAGAGCTCTCTGTTTATGGGAAATATTCTTTTGACAATGCAAAATCTGAGGATATTTCAACTCGGAATAAACTTCCTAGGAACTGTGACTTCCTGTGTTTACAAAGTGGCCTGAAGCCTAGAAAGATGTTACCAGTAGTTTGATCATTTTCAATGAGATCATGTTTTAAACACACTTTGTAAAATATGTGAGTGAATCATTTTTTGAACTTTGGACGACTATGTTGGGGTTTCTTATTTTTTTGTTTGGTTCCCCAATCTGCTTACCATAGAATATTAAATATGTTCAGATGCACTGATATCTTACTTGCATTACAAAAACATATTGTGTTATTTTATGTAATGCAATTTTAAGTGGCACATAATGTATATCTAGGGCTTCCCTTGTGGCTCACCTGGTAAAGAATCCGCCTGCAATGCGGGAGACCTGGGTTCGATCCCTGGTATTCTGGGTTCAATCCACTCTAGTATTCTGGCCTAGAGAGTTTCATGGACTGTATAGTCCATGGGGTTGCAAAGAGTCAGACATGACTGAGTGACTTTAACTTCACAATATATAGAGAGAGCTTCCCTGGTATCTCAGTGGGAAAGAATCTGTAGGCAATACAGGAGACTCTGGTTCAATCCCTGGGTGGGAATATCCCCTAGAGAAGGAAATGGCAACTCATTTGAGTATTCGTGCCTGGGAAATTTCATGAACAGAGGTGCCTAGTGGGCTACAGTCCAAAGGGTCACAAGGGTCGGACATGACTTAGTGACGAAACCACCACACCAAAGTAAATCTAAAGTCTGTGACATCAGTGCACCTGAATGTATACATTTCTTCGAGCTAAAAGTTTAATCACTGGCTATCTGAAAACAACATCAACATTACTGTAAACATCCACTGAGAGAAATATTTGCATCTAAGCAGTGATTTCTCTTACCTTGGACGTGGGGTATCTCTTCACGGCTGCTCCAGCAAAGCGCAGCTGCTGTTCCTTATCTTGGACAAGTCACCCCTCCTGACCTTGAACGTGGAATAGCTCCTCTCGTCCCTCCTGCGCCCGCGCAGCCGCCCCTCCTTGGACGTGGGGTTGCTCCTCTGGGCCTCTGCCCCTGGCCTCGGACATGGGGTAGCTCCTCTCATCCACTCCTGCGCAGTTGCAGAAAGTGAAGAGAAACTAAAAAGCCTCTTGATGAAAGTGAAAGAGGAGAGTGAAAAAGTTGGCTTAAAGCTCAACATTCAGAAAACTAAGATTATGGCATCTGGTCCCATCACTTCGTGGGAAATAGATGGGGAAACAGTGGAAACAGTGTCAGGCTTTATTTAGGGGGGCTCCAAAATCACTGCAGATGATGATTGAAGCCATGAAATTAAAAGATGCTTACTCCTTGGAAGGAAAGTTATGACCAACCTAGAGAGCCTATTAAAAAGCAGAGACATTAGTTTGCCAACAAGTTCTATCTAGTCAAGGCTATGGTTTTTCCAGTGGTCATGTATGGATGTGAGAGTTGGACTGTGAATAAAGCTGAGCACTGAAGAATTGATGCTTTTGAACGGTGGTGTTGGAGAAGACTCTTGAGAGTCCCTTGGACTACAAGGAAATCCAACCAGTCCATCCTAAAGGAGATCAGTCCTGGGTGTTCATTGGAAGGACTGATGCTAAAGCTGAAACTCCAATACTTTGGCCACCTCATGTGAAAGGTTGACTCATTGGAAAGACTCTGATGCTGGGAGGGATTGGGGGCAGGAGGAGAAGGGGACAACAGAGGATGAGATGGCTGGATGGCATCACCAACTTGATGGACATGGGTTTGGGTAAACTCTGGGTGTTGGTGATGGACAGGGAGGCCTGGTATGCTGCAATTCATGGGGTCGTGGAGAGTCGGACAGTACTGAGAGACTGAACTGAACTGAAGCAGTGATTTGCTCTGGAATTATGCACTTGCCCTTCCTGTTTTAAAAAAATATTTTTATTGCTAAGCCTAATACATCACATAATAACTTAGCTATTTTCTTATCAAGATAAAAATCTGTACTGCTTATTTTTAATGCAAGTATCCTTGACCCACTTGAATTCTGATTATTAGAATAAGCCAAGATTCTGTATCTAATGTTTTTATTATCTTATTTGTTTTACTAAATTATAGAGAAGGTCTCCAGGATCATAGCCATTTCCCCCCCATAACAGCTATGTATTGAGATCACACTTTCTGCTATACCTATCCTTTTCCTTCCCATATATGACATAGTTTGTTTTCAGTGTCTAAAGATCCTTTCCCATATCTATTCTTATTTTACTTCAATTGATTTGTACAATACCATTACTTTAAGTAGTCAGTTAAAAATTAACACACATCCAGTGCCATATGCTAGATGAATTTTCTCACAAATTGATAGCGAGTAATGCATTTGACTGTAGTTTTAGAAAATGAGAGCCAGAAAGAAATATCAAGTTAGACACTCGCCATCTCAGCTACTGTACTTTTCTCTTTTACTTCTCTCTCTCTCTCTCTCTCTCCGTTCTGTCTCTCTTACTCTCACATATAAATAATTTTCAGAATAGACTGGAATGTTTAATATTAAATCTTATATGACCTGCTCTTTCATATACATATTTTAACACAAAATGAGAATATGCTAAATCTTCTTGAGTCCATTCAATTTCCTATAGTCCTGATTTCTAAGTAGAGGTTTATACTAACTTAAATCATTATAAATTATGGAAAATATGGAAAATGGACTTACCCCTGACTCCTGTTTTTCTCGTCCCTTGTATTCCATACTGTTTTCTATCCTTGTAGTCTGACTGCATTTTCTACTTTACCTTGTCTGTGTGTATGTTTGTGTGTGTTAATCACTCAGTTGTGTCCGACTCTTTGTGACCCCATGGACTGTAGCTGACCAAGCTCCTCAGTCCATGAAATTTTCCAGGCAAGAATACTGGAGTGGGTTGCCATTCCTTTCTCCAGGAGATCTTCCCGACCCAGGGATTGAACCTGGGTCTCCTGCATTGCAGGCAGATTCTCTACTGTTTGAGCCACCACCTTGTCTATTCACTCACTTAGTCACACTCACTGTTTCCTAAACATAGCGGGTATGATCCTGCCCCAGGGTTTTGGAGCTAGTGTTTTCTTTGCATGAAATATTCTTATCCTACATGTATGCATGGACCTCTCTCTTACTTTTGTCAATTCTTTTCTCTGTTACTTTATTAAGGGGATCCACCTTTACCTCCCTATTTAAAATCACTTTGTTTTCTTTATCTTTCTTGTTCTGTTGTAACTTTATAACACTTGGTTCCTTATAAAATATAGCGTCATTTACTTATTCATTACATTGTCTTCCCCTCACTGGAGTATGAACTTCAGGAAAGCAGAAATTTTGCCCAATTTAGTTTTTTCACTGTGTCCCAAAGTCTGAGCATGGTGTAAATTAGCATATTTATTGAATGTTAAATGTATGATGTAGCAGAAATTACCTAGTTACTCTAATTGGAAAAAAACAGTCTTAATATATCCAGAGCTTCTATGCTCCAGTGCACATATCTCCATCTCCTTAGAAGATGGAGATGGGGTTGGATAACTTTTAAAATCTATATATATGTATATAAATTTATTAGCATAAAATGAATTACCCTTACTTAGACAGTATTCTTGGTGGAGGGCAGTGGTGGACATTGGAGTGGAAAAACTGAATCCAGTTACCCTAGGCATTGGTCCCTTTGGTTACTGAGAGAGGAGAATCTTAATTTTCTTTATACAGTGGTACTTATGTGGGAATATGGAGTGTGTGAAGAATATGTGAAGGAGGTAGTGGTTTTTAATTACATAGTTGAACAAAACAGTTTATGTAAACATAATACAAGGCCATTAAATGTTACTTTTCAATGTAAATTTACTTTCTACCAATTTGTTGTTGTTCAGTCGCTAAGTCATGTCTGATTCTTTGCAGCCCCATGGACTGCAGCATGCCAGGCTCTTCTGTCCTCCACTATATCCCAGAGTTTGCTCAAATTCATGTTCATTAAGTCAATCCAATCATCTTATTCTCTGTCACCCCCTTCACCTCCTGCCCTTAATCTTTCCCATCATCAGGGTCTTTTCCAATGAGTTGACTCTTTGTATCTGGTAGCCAGAGTTATGGAGCTTCAGTGTCAGTCCTTCAAATGAATATTCAGGGTTGATTTCTTTTTGGATAGACTGGTTTGATCTCCTTTCAGTCCAAGGGACTCTCAAGAGTCTTCTCCAGCAAAATAATTCGAAAGCATCAGTTCTTCCTTATGATGCAGCTCTCACATTAGTCCATGACTACTGGAAAAACCATAGCCTTGACTATATGACCTTTGTCATCAAAGTTATGTCTTTTTTAATTAATTTTTTTAATACACTGTCTAGATTTGTCATATTTTTCCTTCCAATAAACAATCAACTTTTAATATTTACAGTCTTTTCACTCTGGGGAGGTTTGGTATTTTGTGTTTGCTAAAGATGATATAAACACAGAATATAAATACAAGTACTTTGAAAACAGCACAGTTCAGTTCAGTACTATACAAATTCTAGGTCTTTCAATTATTGCTATTCAGTGGCAATATATATTTTGATTTAGTTAAACTTTATAGTATTGTTCTGGAATAGTATTAGTCCAGGAATGCTCACAGAAGTTCAATGTCAATTTGTGGTTGCAATTTCTCTTTGCGATCTATTACCTGAGGTTATGTAAAGGGATAGACATTGGCAGGTTTATAATTCTCTTCATTTTTCTCCCATGTTTGAGCATCTACAGAATTACTAAATCCTATACAATCTCCCTTTCCATTTACATTTATCTACCTACTTCTTATTCTAGAAATGACAAATCAAGATCATTAGGTATTTTCACCTCTTCCTGAGCCTCATCTACTGCCTAGGAATCTTGAAACTGCAAGTGGGATGGAAAATTGAGCCCTGATAAAAATGTTTTTGATATTCTTTCTCCAAATTTTCTCACTAAACATTACAGAGAAGAGGTGAGTAATACTGACGGAGCAACTGATTGTGCCTGGGAGAAAAACTGGTGGTGTGAACAAATTACATCATCCTAGACTAGCCTGCATTGTGCTGTTTCAGCTGCTATGAATTACTATAGAAAATATTTTTTATTAATGTTTTATTAATTTTTTTATTACTGTGGCTAACTAAATCAGGCAGAAAATTAGTGATTTTGGTGTTGCCACACTGCTTCAATCCAAATGAACACAATAGGATGATGAGAGCCACATGGTGACCACCAACTCTCATCTCTTTAAAATTTGAATCCATAGATTTAGAAAGGAATAAATACATCTAGGTCTAAATAAATTGATATAGTCAGTTAACCTTTTGCTTCCCCCATTTATTGTCTCTGTAATAATTGGTTTTACAATGTAAAAGGCGCCACTATTTAAAATTGTTTTTTGGCAAAATAAATGGATGTCTTATCCAAAAGCTGGGCTCATTTTGAGGGTGGAAACAAAATCAGAGCAGGATATATGGCTAAGACATGTAGAACATTTTAGAAAAGAATCTTCAGCCATCTCATGGCTATGCAGATATCTCCAAATGGAGGGAACTGTACATTGTCTATTTTCAATGATGTTTTTTGGGAAAGAGAAATACTTTCTCTCTGGTTGTGTATCATAAAAGAAGCATAGTGACCTTATACAAAAAAGAAAAAAGCCTCCCCCTTAGAGTGCCTACACACGTTTTTCTCATCAAACATAATGGATAAATTTCATAAATGCTGTACAATTAGTGTGGCCTTTAAAGATCAAAATATGTATCTTCTGGAAAAACATATATTAAATAATAGCATCCCAAATCATTATAAAAAAGCTTATTTTCTTCCTTATGTAGTCTTATAGTGTTTTTCCTTTTAGATGAATTGTAGTTAGATACTATTTATTTGCACTCACCAAAGTATACCTCGTTCTGAGAAAGTACATAAAAACTAAATATACACACATATCCTTTCCTCTGCCAAGATATTATCTTTAGAAAGTACTAACACTACCAATGTGTAATTTTATTTTATTAATTAATATTTAAAAGTTTAGAGGAAAGAGAGCTCAATTCAGTCGCTCAGTTGTGTCCAACTCTTTCCGACCCCATGGACTACAGCATGCCAAGCTTCCCTACCATCACAAACTCCTGGAGCCTACTCAAACTCATGTCCATTGAGTTGGTGATGCCATCCAACCATCTCATCCTCTGTTGTCCCCTTCTCTTCCTACCTTCAATCTTTTCCAGCATCAGGGTCTTTTCCAAAGAGTCAGTTCTTCACATCAGGTGGCCAAAGTATTGAAATTTCAGCTTCAGCATCAGTCCTTCCAACAAACACCCAGGACTGATCTCCTTTAGGATGGACAGGTTGGATCTCCTTACAGTCCAAGGGACTCTCAAGAGTCTTCTTCAACACCACAGTTCAAAAGCATCAGTTCTTTTTTGTGTGTGCGGTGTTAGAAAGTGATCTAGTTTCATTCTTTTACAAGTGGTTGACCAGTTTTCCCAGCACCACTTGTTAAAGAGATTGTCTTTACTCCACTGAATATTCTTGCCTTCTTTGTCAAAGATAAGGTGTCCATATGTGCGTGGATTTATCTCTGGACTTTCTATTTTGTTCCATTGATCTATATGTCTGTCTTTGTGCCAGTACCATACTGTTTTGATGACTGTGGCTTTGTAGTAGAGCCTGAAGTCAGGCAAGTTGATTCCTCCAGTTCCATTCTTCTTTCTCAAGATTGCTTTGGCAATTCGAGGTTTTTTGTATTTCCATACAAATCTTGAAATTATTTGTTCTAGTTCTGTGAAAAATATGGCTGGTAGCTTGATAGGGATTGCATTGAATTTGTAGATTGCTTTGGGTAGTATACTCATTTTCACTATGTTGATTCTTCCAATCCAGGAATATGGTATATTTCTCCATCTATTAGTGTCCTCTTTGATTTCTTTCATCAGTGTTTTATAGTTTTCTATATATAGGTCTTTAGTTTCTTTGGGTAGATATATTCCTAAGTATTTTATTCTTTTCGTTGCAATGGTGAATGGAATTGTTTCCTTAATTTCTTTTTCTACTTTCTCATTATTACTGTATAGGAATGCAAGGGATTTCTGTGTGTTGATTTTATATCCTGCAACTTTACTATATTCATTGATGAGCTCTAGTAATTTTCTGGTGGAGTCTTTAGGGTTTTCCATGTAGAGGATCATGTCGTCTGCAAACAGTGAGAGTTTTACTTCTTCTTTTCCAATTTGGATTCCTTTTATTTCTTTTTCTGCTCTGATTGCTGTGGCCAAAACTTCCAGAACTATGTTGAATAGTAGCAGTGAAAGTGGACACCCTTGTCTTGTTCCTGACTTTAGGGGAAATGCTTTCAATTTTTCACCATTGAGGATAATGTTTGCTGTGGGTTTGTCGTATATAGCTTTTATTATGTTGAGGTATGTTCCTTCTCAAAATGGATTAAAGATCTAAATGTAAGACCAGAAACTATAAAACTCCTAGAGGAGAACATAGGCAAAACACTCTCAGACATAAATCACAGCAGGATCCTCTATGATCCACCTCCCAGAATTCTGGAAATAAAAGCAAAAATAAACAAATGGGATCTAATTAAAATTAAAAGCTTCTGCACAACAAAGGAAACTATAAGCAAGGTGAAAAGACAGCCTTCTGAATGGGAGAAAAAAATAGCAAATGAAGCAACTGACAAACAACTAATCTCAAAAATATACAAGCAACTTATGCAGCTCAATTCCAGAAAAATAAATGACCCAATCAAAAAATGGGCCAAAGAACTAAATAGACATTTCTCCAAAGAAGACGTACAGTTAGCTAACAAACACATGAAAAGATGCTCAACATCACTCATTATCAGAGAAATGCAAATCAAAACCACAATGAGGTACCACTTCACACCAGTCAGAATGGCAGTGATCCAAAAATCTGCAAGCAGTAAATGCTGGAGAGGGTGTGGAGAAAAGGGAACCCTCCTACACTGTTGGTGGGAATGCAAACTAGTACAGCCACTATGGAGAACAGTGTGGAGATTCCTTAAAAAATTGCAAATAGAACTACCTTATGACCCAGCAATCCCACTGCTGGGCATACACACCGAGGAAACCAGAATTGAAAGAGGCACATGTACCCCAATGTTCATCGCAGCACTGTTTATGATAGCCAGGACATGGAAACAACCTAGATGTCCATCAGCAGATGAATGGATAAGAAAGCAGTGGTACATATACACAATGGAGTATTACTCAGCCGTTAAAAAGAATTCATTTGAATCAGTTCTGATGAGATGGATGAAACTGGAGCCGATTATACAGAGTGAAGTAAGCCAGAAAGAAAAACACCAATACAGTATACTAACACATATATATGGAATTTAGAAAGATGGCAATGACGACCCTGTATGCAAGACAGGAAAAAAGACACAGTGGTGTATAACGGACTTTTGGACTCAGAGGGAGAGGGAGAGGGTGGGATGATTTTGGAGAATGGCATTCTATCATGTATACTATCATGTAAGAATTGAATCGCCAGTCCATGTCTGACGCAGGATACAGCTTACTTGGGTTGGTGCATGGGGATGACCCACTGAGATGTTATGGGGAGGGAGGGGAGGGGGGTTCATGTTTGGGAACACATGTAAGAATTAAAGATTTTAAAATTAAAAAAAAAAACAAAAACAAAAGCATCAGTTCTTCAGTGCTCATCTTTCTTTATAGTCCAACTCTCACATCCATACATGACTACTGGAAAAACCATAGTTTTGGAGTAGATATACCTTTTAGTAAATTCCCAGGCTGTGGAGGTGGACAAACCTTGGTCAGTGTAATTCTGCACTTTATTACCTGTATAATGGTGGTTATATGCTAATGCAGGCCTATAAATTTAAAACATCCCATAAGATAAGCCAATCTTTTGTTTTACAAAGAAGAGTTTTTTTTTTAACTGGACAATTTAATGACAAAATATTTCAAGGGTATAGGTGAAATGGCCCAATCTTTGAAAATTGCTTAATATATTAATTTAAATTATATTATATTATATTATTTATTTATTTTTAGTCACTAAGTTGGCACAAACACTTTTGCAACCCCATAGACTATAATTGACCAGCCTCCTCTGTCCATGAGATTCTCCCAGCAATAAAACTGGCATGGGTTACCATTTTCTTCTCCAGGGGACCTTCCTGATGCAAGAATCGAACCCAGGACTCCTGCACTGGCAGGCAGATTCTTGACCACTGAGCCACCTGAGAAGCCCATATTTATAGTACAAACTGTATGCTGCTGCTAAGTCGCTTCAGTCGTGTCCGACTCTGTGCGACCCTGTGGACTGCAGCCTACCAGCCTCCTCCATTCATGGGATTTTCCAGGCAAGAGTACTGGAGTGGGTTGCCATTGTATAACACGTCTTAATTTAGATGTTATGTGGTCTTTGCTTAGATGTTATAAAACACTTTTTTATTTTTCATTTGCCACTTGAGACCTCAGTAGCATCATCTTTAAATCTTGGCATCTTTTAAAACAATTGCTCAAAGAACATCACTCTGTTTGAAACACTCAAATTTATGAATCTACAAATGATGTTACCATTGTAACATGTATTTCACAAACATTATCCCAGAAAATTAGATTATTCCCACCTACTCATTTATTCTGCAGGTATATATTCATGATCTCCACAAGGTAACCACTTACTTTGATATGGTGATTTTCAAAATGTTCACTTTAAATTATATATGGTAGTTAACAATTGTGAGACAATATCCCCATGAATTGTTACTAAATCTGTTACATTTATTTGCCTCTTTCTTTAAATCCATGTAGGTAACCTCTATATTCAGTCGACCTAGAATTAATTCCCTAATCATAGTGTACAAAATAAAACTGAGTACATACCTTGGCTTCCCCAGTGACTCAGTGGTAAAGAATCCACCTGCAGTGCAAGAGATTCAGGAGACACAAGTTCAATACCTGGGTCAGGAAGATCTCCTGGAAAAGGAAAAGAACAACCCACTCCAGTATTCTTGCCTAGAAAATTCCACATACATAGGTACCTGGAAGACTGCAGTTCAACAGGTCATAAAGGGTTGGATACAACTGAGCAACTGAACATGCATATACCTGGTAAAATGACTAAATTTCTAAGGAATAAACTATAAAGTGACCACCTTTTTCCTTGTAACAGTTATGTGATAAAATCCTTCTTTTATAGGTGGATCTATTCATTAAATTTGTATGTCTTGTTTTTCCCTTGGTTAAATTAGTGGTAATGATATTACCAAAGTTTCTGGAGAGTGATGAGGTTCAAATTAGCACATTTAGTGCCATGCACATAGCTACATGGCATAGAAGTGGTAGCTTCTTATAGTTATAAATAATATTGCCAGCTTTATGCTATATATTTTAATGTTTAGGATTAAAGATTCTTTTAAGAGACATACCCATAGATAATGCATCCACACATTATGATAGTTCTTATAGATAAATTTATTATTTTCTATCTATTTATAAACTGAATCTAAATGAAATTTTAAAATAATGATGCAATTATGAGTTAACTAATATATATATATTATTTGTCATTTAAAATTTTTGTTTAAAATGTATTTACAAGGAAAAAGTATGTGTATAACCATATTCAAATTTTGGGTTTATGAGTTGATGTCAATTTTGTTGTTGTTGTTGTTATTTTCACCTTGCATACAATGGCAAGTCTTAGTTTTCACACAAGTTAGAGTCTAGAAATCCATTAGTAAATTGAGGGTTGAGAACTTGGAATATGTTTGATTATAGAAGCAATATAATCAAAGATGTTTTGATCCAGAATAATCTTCCAAATTATGCTCAATTCACATTATTTTAAAAATTGTGTGTGTGCATGCATGTGATGAATTATTAAAGAATACAGTTGCATAGGAAATGAACAGAATGAAATAAGAAACAGATTCTCATGTTCAAAACTATTCTGGAAAGAAAGTCAAGTTTATTTAGTGGACAGGAATGTACAAAATAGAAAAATTTGTGAATGTTTCAAAGCAGGCTTTCTCAGCATGTCTGTGAGCTTTTGAGAATGCTGACATTGATTTTTTATGACAAATTTCATCTCCAAATGTATTGACTTTTTAACATTAGTATTGAGAGATTTTTAGCTTAATTCTATGAGTTTGTGATTGTACTCAACTTCCGGGATTGTTTATGCCTTTACTAATGTATGTGTTTCTTTATTTGTCAAGTGTTACTTGGGCTTCTACTCTGTGCCCTGGTACTCAGAATAGGCATTAGTAGTCTCAATAGGAATGAGCTATGGTACCTATAATCTTGCAATTCAAATTAAAAGGAGGAGGCAGATGTTTAACTTTATAAATCCTTTAGTGTTAAAACGCTGTAATGGGAACATGAACAGATAGGAGGACAAGGGAGGGAAGGGAATGGTCAGTGAGAGCACAGATACCAGTTCTGAGTGTCTGTGCTGCATGCTAAGTCACTTCAGTCACATCCAACTCTTTGCAAACCTACGGGCTTTAGCCCACCAGGATCCTCTGTTCATGGGATTCTCCAGGGAAGGATACTAGAGGGGGTTTCCATTTCCTCCTCCAGGCGATTTTCCAAACGCGGGTATCGAACCCTCATCTCTTGCATCTCCTGCCTTGGTAGGCAGGATCTATACCATGGTGCCACCTGGGAAGCCCAGTTATAAGTTTAACAATGCAATATTGAGTACTGTGACAAGATACACATCTTGAGGGGAAGATAGAGGCAGAATTTTAGATGATATTTATACCATACCAAGGTTTCAGAAATTTATCTTATATATAATAGATCTATTGAAAGGTTTTGATTAGGAGAGTGCTCTTGTAGTTATAAGAACTTTTATTTTTTTAATCTGTAAAATAAGGGGGACTAACTTGGTGTTTTCCATCCCATCTTCCAAAGTTTTGTGAGTTACCAGCCTAGTTGAGTCATTATTTTGTCTGACAGAAGTTGAGAGAGAATGAGAGAAGTTGAGTGAGAAATGTAGAGGTGTTGATTGCTTATGTCAGCCACCATGTAGTATCAGCAACCAAGGAAAACTTGACTGCTATAGGAGTAAGCCAGAAGTGGAGAGAGAGAGCAGTGTGAGACTTTTGCCTTCATTCCCCTATTTTAAATAACTATTTTACAAGAACCTACTCTTTGTGAAGGGGGTTTTACTGAGCTCTCAGTGTATGATACAGATTTTTGTGTTTTTACTAATGCTTGGTAACTTTATTGGAAAACAAGGATAGAAGTGAGTCTATGAAGTTGATTCTAGTCCCACCTTCAAACTTCAGTTCTTTAGTTAAGAATTTGGAGTTTTCTAGGTGGAAGATAAAGTAATAAATGTGAAAGATTATGGTCCCTGTTAGAATTTATCACCTTGGTAGGGTGGAGAGATGGACCAGAAGTAATTAGATATGAGCACAAATAATATTGTCTTAGATCCTTATAGTGAAACTGAAAGCGAAGTCTCTCAGTCGTGTCTGACTCTTTGCAACCCCATGGACTGTAGCCTACCAGGCCTCTCCGTCCATGGGATTCTCCAGGCAAGAATACTGGAGTGGGTTACCATTTCCTTCTCCAGGCGATCTTCCCAACCCAGGGATCGAACCTGGGTCTCCCGCATTGGAGGCAGACGCTTTAACCTCTGAGCCAAAAACATAATATTAAAAGTATTTGTTGACGATCTGAAATTCAAGTTTAACTGGACATATTATTTTTCCTATATACCCTAGATGTTCATATTTTTTCTGATGGATTAATAAACATAGGTAATTTCAGTCAGTTTTTTAATGTTTGTGGTGCATAGCCTTATATAATTTGACATCTGCATACACTACAAAGTGATCACAACTTCAGGTCTACTTACCGTCCATCACCATACAGTTGACCCTCTTTCCTTTCCCCGTTTTGCTTACCCCCTAGCTCCTTTCTCTTCTGATAACCACTAGTCTGTGCTCATTACTCTGAGTTTGTTCTTATTTTGTCTGTTCTTTTTTGTTTGTTTTGTTTAGATTCCACACATAAGTGAAATCATATAGTGTTTCTCTATCTTCATCTAACTTATTTTACTTGGCATAATACCCTCAAGGTCCATCCAGGCTGTTGCAAATGTCAGGATTCCAGTATTCTTATGGTTGAGTCATATGTTTGTGTGTGTGTGTGTGCACATGCACGTGTGTGCTAGTTGCTCAGTGCAACCCCCTGGACAGAGGACCCTGCCAGGCTCCTCTGTCCATGGAATTCTTCAGGCCAGAATAATGGAGTAGGTAGCCATTCTCTTCTCCAGGGGATAATCCCAACTCAGGGACTGAACCTAGGTTTTCTGCATTCCGGGCAGATTTTTACCATCTGGGCCACCAGTGAAGCCCTTTACACACACACACACTCACACACACACACACACACACACACACCCATTTATCCATCAATGGAAATATATGTTGTTTCCATATCTTGGCTAGTGTAAATAATGATGCAATTAATATAGGGATGCATATATCTTTTCAAATTAGCACCTTTATGTTCCTCAGATAAATATCCAGAAGTGGAATGACTCTTGATTTTTTTTTTTTCATTCTTTCTTTTCCTTGGAAAAAATTAATTTCAAGAAAGAGTGTTCCAAACAAGAGCATATTTCTTTGTTGATGTTTTATTTTTTTACTTTATGTGTTTATTTTTTTGGAGGCTTGAGATTATGTCTAGTTCAAAATTATGGTCCTCATATTTGCTTTTATTCCCCATAATTATTCTGTGATATTTCTGATTAGTGCTTTGTTTTTATAAGAATGAAATTGCTCCATGTATTACCTGGATCTTCTTGAAAACTCAGAAAATTCATTGCAACAAATTTGTTTTTGTCACTGTCTAGAAACATTTTTATGGTATTCCTTGAACCATAACAGCATTTTAAAGCATTGTTTACTATTTTCAGTTTATACTTTGCTGATTCACAATTAAAATTCATTTTGTTTTTGCTCTATTCTTTAAATACATAGGATGACCTCTAGTACTTTACTGTGTCCGCTAATGTCATGCTGATTCCTTTCTCTCTTTTGAGGAATCTTATTGAATTTTTCAAATGTAGTGTTAATGCTGGTCGTTGGAACCTTCATAGAAGAGTGATGGAGGTGGGTTTGTAAGGTTGATTCTCATCTAAACTCCAAACTTTTGCTTGTAATATTTAGTGATTTGTCTCATGAAGTGCAGCCTGAACCTCAACAGTAAAGTCACCATTGAGACTTTGTTTTCTCATATTTATATTTGTTAATGCAAGTGTAAAAGAAGCTCTCATTTATGGGCAAGACCTTGTTAATTTTCATTCTTCTTAGGAAATCTAAAAATTAGAGCATACTTAGTAAAATTAATTTTATACCACCTTAAAAGAGCTTATATTCTCACCAAGAAGACCAAGACTTTAAATTTTGACAGTACCCACAGGAGAAGGTGAAATTAAAGAGCAAAGACATGGTATTTCAGAAGAGCCAGAGTTTCAAGAAAAAATATATAGCAAGATATATTGGAGTGTGTCATTGTTTTCTTCTTCAGGGGATCTTCCCAACCCAGGGATTGAACCCAGGTCTCCCACATTTCAGACAGATTCTTTACCAGCTGAGCCACCAGGGAAGCATACAGCAAGATAGATAATATAAAAAAGCTCAAGGAAGATGGAAACATATCAATGGTCTAACCAAAAAATAAGAAAAGTCTGATCACTTTAAAATGCTGGAAATTGAAATATGCATTATAGGGGCTAAGAGGAGATTGTGTGAAACTATGGAATACTGATCATTTAGAAAGTTTGAAATAAATAAAGAGAGTAACTTAAATGTTAAACAATAATTTATTTGAAGTTTTGAAGTAGGTACAATAGCTTTCTTTGATTAGAAATAGAGAATAAGAATCAAAGAAGTATAAACAACCCAAAGAGTTGAGACAGCAGTGGGGTCTATTACAAGTCTAGAAGAAAAAGCGAACTTTGAAAAAACAGATATTTTTCCAAGGAGAGAAGTAAGGGTATAATAGTGACACATATTTTGAAATATGGGGAGAATAGATGAAACCTTTACTACATGGTTCAAGTCTTCTGGAAACATCTACTTTCAGAAAATAAAGTGAGATTTTGGCTTATGGAAGAAGAGATTGGGTATAGGCAGGGCAATTCTGCATAAAACCAATACAAAATGAGTTAAGAAATTCCAATTGTAACTAAAGTCAATTTTTCCGTTTTTTTTTTTTTTTTCTCAAAAATATTAACACTAACAGAAAAGGTAGTAGGAATGATTCAGGATAAAAGATTAGCAACTCAGAGAAGACTGGGAATAGTAATGGAGACAGAGGGATGAGAAAGAGCCTTAGGAAGACAGGCACTGTTAGTAAAGGCTAAAATGAAGAACTAAACTGAGTTTTAGTCTGGGTAGTGAGTCTAGTGAGAAGTAAGCTAGAGAAATAAATGATAAAGAAAGCTAAATGATATGGCGATTTTGATTGGATGATGGGGAAGCTTAATAGCTAATATGAACAGAATTGATATCACCTGAGAAGGTTCTTGGAGAAGGAAATGGCAACCCACTCCAGTACTCTTGACTAGAAAATGCCATGGATGGAGGAGCCTGGTGGGCTACAGTCCATGGGGTCGCTACATTTTGAAGATGGAGAAATACTGGGAGACAAGTCCTGTGTTAGAAGTCAGGCAGTGTAGTAAATGAGCTAAAGAAACTGAATTTCAAAGTGTCATATGAATGGGCAACACTGTCAGTAACAGTGGATTAATAAGAAAAAAAAAATCTCATCTAAATGCTGGAGTTAGGAGGAATAAGCGTGAATTAAAATCTTTAATCATTATAGGTGAGCTGTTTTCTGCAAACTGCAACCTAAAGCAATTTTGCCTTATAGCAAAATACTGTCTAGGCCTCAGCTATTAAGTTAGATTTTACATGCTGAGTACTCTTTAATACAACAAAATTTCAGTAAAATACTGTGACCACGAGGATGTGATTTGCATGCATATTTCAGAAATAGGAAGATTGAAGAGAATTATAATAGGACTGCCCATGGTCATAAATTAGAAATTACATCAAGAAAATTTTATTGGACACATTTGCAATGTAATTCTAAAGAGAAGTCCAGTCCTTGTGATACTCTCATCTATATTTTATATTGAACTTCATCTTGGTTCTTAAATCTTCTTTCCAAAACTACCCAGTATTTATTCAAACTGCTTCAGTACATTTAATAGCTCCGTTCCTATCTTAAAACTTCTGTAACCCCCATGAGAACTGGTGGTCAGGTAATCACGCTGAGTTATTTTATTTTTGTTCACATTTCAGAAGCTGTTCACTTCATTCTGTTCACCTTGTTTGCAGATCCCTTTGCTTCTGATTATATTCTTGTCTCTCTGCCTATTCCTACTGAATTTGAAGTGAAACAATTCTCCCACTGATTGTTAACCCTACCTCTATAGTATCTTCTCTCCTGAAATCACCCTCAGTCTGTTGCTTGGAAACGGTCCTGGCCTGATTCTTTATGAGACACAGTGAGTGAAGTCATGTGTGCATATGTCTGTGCAAGTGTGCCTGCATGAACATACCTTTGTGTTCTTCTGAGTGGGTCTTCATTGCTTAAACTTTGTAAAAATGAGCTTCCTTTTATTTTGAGAACAACATAACACATGATTTACCCTCTTAACAGATTTTTAAGTGTACAAAACAGCATTGTTAACTATAGGCACTGTGTTTTATAGCAGATCTCCAAAACTTACTCATCTTAATACCATATACCCATTGAACAACAGCTCTGCGTTTTCCCCAACCCCAGCAACCACCATTCTTACTCTCTGCATCTATGAGTTTGACTATTTTAGACACTTCATATATGTCAAAGCATTTGTCCTTCTGTGACTGGCTTACTTCACCTAAGCATATTGTTCTCTAGGTTCATCCATATAGTCATGTATAGCAAGATTTCCTTCTTTTTAAGACTGAAAAAAAAATATATATATACATCTATAAAAGATTTGCAGGTGGCACTAGTGGTAAAGAATCTGCCTATCAATGCAGGAGATATAAGAGATGTGGGTTCAGTCCCTGGGTCGGGAAGATCCCCTGGAGGAGGGCATGGCAACCCACTCCAGTATTCTTGTCTGGAGAATCCCATGGACTTAGGAGCCTGGCCAGCTACAGTTCCATATGGCCACACATGGATCGAACCCGGGTCTCCTGCGTCTCCTGCATTGGCAGGTGGGTTCTTTGCTATTAGTGCCACCTGAGAAGCCCATATATACATATGTATATAACACATTTTCCTTATCCTTCTATTGATAAACATTTAGATTGTATCTATAATTTGGCTGTTGTGAATAATACTTCAGTGGACACGGGAGTACAGACATTTCTTACAAATCCAGATTTCAGTTCTTTTGGGTATGTGCCCCAAAGTGAGAAGCCTGCATCTTATAGTAGAAAGAAGTTTAAAATAAGTTGACAATGTATTTTTTTCTGAGTCCCAATTCCTGTTTATTTTGAGCCCCTGAGTATTTAATTAAAAGATAACTGATTAAAGTGCAGTGAGATTGCATATGGTAAAAGTTTTTCCATCTTGAATTGTAAGCAGAAGATAGCATGGCAGTGAGATTTTTTTTTTTTTTCAATTCACTAAAATGTTTGTTAGTATAAGGACATTTTAGTTACTCTACAAAAAATGGATTATTTTTGTGTGATTACGAAAGACAGTTAGCTATCAGAAAGGAAATATATTCATGAAGGTAGTTAGCATGTCCTGATATTAGGTTAAAACCAACTTAATAGATGTTTATTTTTACAGTCAGTCTTTGAAATTTTAATTAAAAACTGATGCTGCTTCCACTAGCTTCCTGCTAAATGACTTGATAAAAGCAGCAAGGCTCACCTTTGAATTCAGGCTCCTCAGAGGAAGGAAGCCAAGGCTATGGTGCCAACTTTGAAATTTGAGGCTGGAAAACAAAATAGAAAGTCATGTTAGTAGCAAAAGTATTATCCACATAGTGACAATAGCACTTCAACAACAACAACAACAAAAGTCATCTCATTTTGGGCAGAATAAAAGGAAGACTTCAACTTCAAGTGCTGGCTACTAACATTTATTTCTAGAGCAGTTGAAAAACTGGTGTCCATCATCCTAATTATTTAAAAACCCAGCTGAATTGGAATGAAAATATATTTCTTCAAAATCTTCAAAAGGAAGATAAAGACCCAGGAATATTACTTGTGTCACCAAAGTAATGAAGACAATGCAATAGACATGGGGTTAAAGATCTCATGTAATTAATGTATTCTCCTTATATATATATATATAGGGATAGATTTAGATGATGTAGATGTAGGTTTAAATGCTGTAAGTTTTTATGTGAATGCTTTTTAAATTATGGAGGTTTCTTTTATTTCATATTTGCTAAGTCATTTCATTATTAGTGAATGTTGAATTTTATTTCTACTATTGAAGATAGATTTATCTTTAACATATAAATATGGTAAATATTTTTGATAGATTATCTGATGTTGAACAACCTTAAATTCTTATAAGTATTATTATTCACACTTTGACAGACTGAATTTCCTTGGAAAGTTTTATTTAATATTTTACCTATAGACATAAGTGACTTTCATTTGTGGTTTTATTTTCTTGAATCTCAAATATAATTAAAACGTATCTGTGACACTTTTCATGAGCTTCACCTTAAGACCATACCTTGTGGTTCTCATTGGGCTTCCAGACTTCAGGGAGAATAGAAATCCTGTGTATTGTCCAATCCTGATGTAAATAAAAATTAATGCAGCATTTTGGCCCAGCCTTATTGCATGCGGCAGGTTCCTAGAGTTGGGTATAGCAGCATGGTCTCTCACATTCCCCATTGTTTCTAGAACTCCTTATGTTATCCCCTCACTGGGGATGAGTGTCAGTTTTAATTTGTCCTGCCTAATATGCTAGGTCCAGTCTGTGAGCCTACTCTGATTCACTTAGCTTCAGCTGTCTACTGGGCCCATGGCCATTAGCTCATGGAGGATCCTGGTTGCTACTGCTACCACTGCAGCTGAAATTGGCCTCAGCCTCCGCTGTGGGTGTTGGGTGACTCTGGCATGAGCTCTGGTATAGCCTCTATTGCTCCTTCCTACCTAGCAGGAACCACAAAACTCTGGCCATCTTGCATAACCTACTCAAATACTAAAAGGCTCTTGTTCATCCCACAATTTCTAGACTCATGAAAAGTGCCCCACAATGGGAGATGGGATATAGGTTCCTCAGAAGCCGCCCAAAGAGCCTAAAGGTATAATCTGGAAGCAAAGGGAATAAATGCCTATAGTAAATGCAAATCAGTAAGGGGTAGGAGATCTCAGGGAGTTAGATCCCTCTCTCTCCTTCCTTTGATGTACAGAGGAAGGGAGTTCTCTAAGGCTCTCCTCATGGTATTGTCTTTGTCCAAGCAGCCAACAGATGTTTTTGTGAAGCCATAACCAGCCTGGTAAAGCACCACCTTGACTTTGCCTGGCTTTCTATACCTCTCCTCCTTTGCCCTGTGCTTGCTGCTTTGGGATTACAGCTTTCAACAAAGTATTAGCCCCTAAGCTTTGCTTCAGACACCATTTTCCAGGGAGGCTGAGCTTGACATCTATTTCTTTCATTCATGTTACCTGGCTGACCTGTGTGTACATTTTAAAATTTTAATTCCTGTTCCACACTTCCTTAAACTTTCTTTCATTCTTATAGATTATATATACCTTTCCAATTCTAAAACTGAAAATAAATCACATTCTTTTAACATTTACACAGAGCAATTTAGGGTAAATATTATAGGACTTTCTTTTAATAATTTCCTTCTTTGGAGAATTTAGAATACTTCTAATATCACAGATACTCTTGCTAAACATGCCCTGTGAATAAGTCTGGGTGTATGGAGTTAGGCAATAGTTATATTAATAGATCGACATTTTTACAACCTGATGGTAGTGTTTTAAAACCTTAATTTATAGTTCATTATTGTGGTCATAGCTAACACATGTTCACCAAGCAGGATTTTACTTTTTTCAGAGTCTTTTAATGTTCTGTATATATGTTCATCCCACTATAAAAATAGATATTTTGCCTAAGGCACCACAAGCAATAAAAATTAGAGGAGATATTGATAATGTTCCATTAATTTCACTCTGCCTTCGACAGCACAGTGACTTACTCCAGTTGACACTTTTCTATACCAGAGTAAGAAAGATTTAAATAAGATGCATTCAAAGATTTGCCCAAGTTTGTTCTCCCATGTGGAAACTCTGGAACCATCTGGTTTGCTTCTGCTGCAGCACCTGGTATGTTATTGGCATTGAATAAATGTACTATACTGATAACAGAAAGAGGTGTATGTATCTCCCCAAAGAATTTGATCCCAGGAATACAAATGGATTTGTCCGCAGTAATTCTTAATAATGCTATTTACATTATCAGTGATATCTGATAATATTCAGTCTTAGCTAAAGAATTTGTTTCTTCTTTTTCTTTTCCTCTCCCCCTCCAACTTATGGTACATGACAAAGACTTCATTTTAGATGCTGTTGATTTTTAGAAACATCTTAATTAACCTGTTTTCTACAGTGTTATCAATAAAGGAAACAAAGGGTCATCTAGAAAAAAAATGGTACAGGGAAGCTCTTGATATATTCTCTAATTCTCACTGATATCTAGGTGCAGTGAAATAAGTAGGCTCAATTTATCAATGGCCAGTATGATAAAACTCCTTTTGTTTTGTTAGAGATATTCCATCTAAACTAAGTATTTGTACATAGGATTCTGCCTAAATAATTTAAGGTCATTTTTAAAGTGTGTGTGCATATAAGCCATTAAGAGGTTGCTTGTACTTCATGTAGCAAATTAAATTAATTTTGCTCCTAGAACAAAGTGTATTTCTTTGAATTACTTGAGTAACATATAAAATATACTCAGGAATTCTCCTTACTTCAGTGGTTGGAAAAGGCAGAATAGAGCCTGATTTCAGACATAAATTTACTTAACTTGGTCCTCCTACTGCTGTTCTAACATAACTAGGCTTCAGCTTATGAATAATGAGACACTGCAGAGCCATGTCACATGGACCATCGTTGAAGGATATATGTGCCTGGTAAATCCGAGAAAAGAAGCAGAGTGGGCGTTGACGTCCTTTTCTGAAACGTGTCTGTTTCAGATTCTTGACCCAAGTACATTTCATGTAGTATTCATATAAATTTCATGTAGTATTTTTAGTAGTGGGTTTATTTATATTTTAAATTTATTTTGACATATCAAATGTTTAGTGAGAAATTTAGTGATAATTATCTTATTGAAATATTTTCCTAAGAAAACTGTTAATTTTGTTATTTTAAAAAGCCTCTGCCAGGTCATGTGCATGCTCAGTCATTTAGTCACATCCGGCTCTTTACGACGGCACGTACTGTAGACTGTCAGAACTCCTCTGTGCATGGGATTCTCCAGGCAAGAATACTCAAGTGAGTTGCCATTTCCTCCACCAAGATCATATCTATAGTCTAATACTATGACCTCTTAATTCATTGCTCCTATAATAGTTGTCTACATTTAGATGAACAAGTTTTGAAAATCCCCTTTGCTGTTTCATAAGCACACTGTTTCCAGAGTATAACATATTTAAATCTCCACCATTTTTTATTTCTCCCTGAAAGAAAAGACATGAAAGGTTTTATAATATAAGAATTATGTTTGAAGACTGTCTAAGTACTATTTGGTAGTGTATGTGTGTGTTCAGTCACTCAGTCATGTCCGATCATTTGCAACCCTATGGACTATAGACTGCCAGGCTCATCTGTCCATGGGATTTCCCAGGCAGGAAAACTGGAGTGGGTTGCCATTTCCTTCTCCAGGAGATCTTCCAGACCCAGGGATTGAATCCAAGTCTCCTGCATCTCCTGAATTGGCAGGTAGAGTCTTTACCACTGAGCCACCTGGGAATTCCATTTGGGTGTGTGTGGACAATGTATTCTTGAATATTAAAGATTCAGCCTTGTAGCACTTCTGTGGCCATAATTCTTATTGACTTCAGTGAATATTATGCATCCATAAGAGCTATGAGATGGATTATTAGCAAATTGATAACAGCCCAATATATGCTACCATGATCTGGGGGGGAATGAAATCTTTGTGAATTGTGCTTTCATACTGAAATAAATGAGGCAATGCATTGAGGAAAAAGGGTAACTGAATTAATTACTGATATGTAATTACATTGAGAAAGCTCTATCAGATTAACATTTGATTTTGCATGTTATTTTTAGGGACAATTTCTGGGATGATAACTCCTTCAGATTATATAGTTCAGCATTGGTCCTGAGATTTGTTGATATGATATGACTTCCATTATCATAAACCTATCCTAATCCTAACAACTTTCTCTGTGACTCCTAGTGGCCTCCTTGCCAAATCTAGTGGGTATTTCTGAGTACTTGCTTCCCTTGGTCTTTCCATTGCCATTCTCTTCCTATATTTTTCTGACACCATGGTCTGATGGTGTTTATCCAACACTCTGTCTATGTATTTTCAGACTTCTTTGCAGCAGCATCCTTCTCTGCCCAGCCATTATTTATTGAGTCCCTCAAAGTTTATTTCTTGACCCTTTTCTCACTCTGCTTTCTCCCAACAGACCTGATAAATGGTCATGGCTTTCATTACTGCCAATAAATAGATATATACACCATTATATTTCCTAAGGAAATCTTCTTCTGATTTATTCACCAGTTTTATTCACAAAAATTTATTGAAGACCTATTCTTTGTGAGGCACTGTACACAGCAAAGATGCAATAGGGGGCAAAAAAATAAATGGCCTCTGTTCTCAAGGAACAGGTAATGCGTGGTGGAGGAGATATGCTCAATGAGATAACTAAACAGGATAATTTCAATATGAGTTAACCAGTTGAAATGAAAGAAATATGGTTGCAATACAGCTTATTAATATATTCCAAAAAATACAACATGGGAGATGTAAAAAATGCTTCAGTCCATGGGCAGAGAAATTGCAAAATCCCTAACATGGGAGAAAATTATACACTTGAAGATATAAAGGTATAAAGGCAGACTAGTTTGGCTGCAGCAAGGGTCAGATCATCCAGAGTTTTGTTGTTGTTATTGTTCCTGCTAAATATTTGAGTGTTTATATTTAAAATACTGGGAGAACAGAGTTTTTAGTTTATTTGTATGTGGTCGTTATAGTCATCCTTATCTATTCCCTAAAAATACTGAAAGTATTATGAGTTCACTTTCACTATTGTGGAGTTCACTTCAGCTTACTTCAATTTTTCTTATAAAGTTACTGGGATATCAAAAACAGGAAGTCTTTGTTTGGGATAGGTAATCTTTCACAATGTTCTTTCTACTCTATTGCCCCAAAATATTTCCTGGATATGTAGATATGGCATGAAACTCCTTTCTTTATTGTAAATTATTTTCCATATGCACTCAATCCACAGGCAATATTTAATTACTGAGAGTATGTTTATGCACATATGTATATAGTTCCGTTGAGACCGGTGGAGGTATTACTAAAATTTGGAACATACTTTCTTAACAATCAACATGTAGTTTAAGGTACTTACCTGGCAAGGTTAAAAAAAAAAAATGTGTTGGGCTGGCCAAAATGTCTGTTTGGGTGTTCCCAAACAGACATTTTGGCCAGCTCAATAATGTTAATAAAGAAAAGCTAAGAGAAGGTGTCTTTAATTTGCTAAGGGACTTAATTATATGCTTCCTGGGAGGGCTTCAGAATGAAGAGATACACTTTCTTGATGGTCAAGTGGAGGTAAATGGGATTTCTGGTGGAATTGTGAGGTGGCTGAGACCTCAAAACTAATTGGATATCTTGACATTCTAGAGTGAGCCTAGATTTGAAGAAGTGATTCAGGCAACCTTACAATGAAGCTTCACCCATCCATGAGAGCTGGCTGCAAGGAACTGATCTCTCTGGGTACTTTACTGTTCAAGGCTCATTATACATGATCTGTCCCACCTAAGGTTAGACAGAAAATCTCAATAGCAGAATATGAAACACAGATTTAGTATTAGGAAATAGTGCACTAGTATTTCAGAATCTGGGCTAAGCCAAAAATAGAGAAATGCATGGGTGTCATAGGAGTGAAAAAAAGGAACTTACATGGAAGCAGGGCTAGTGTTTGGGCAGCACTGTAAAGCACAGATTGTGAGAGCATAACTGTAGAGCTACAGAGTGCATTTTCCTTTCTGCATGGTTTGGGTTTCCTGAAAAAGAAATCTGATAACTGGGTTAAAAGACAACCCTTGGAATTTAAAGGATGATAAGATAATGAGAGACTCTCTGGAGAAATTGCCAACGTTCCTTGGATCATAGTAAAAGCAAGGAAATTCCAGAAAAGCATCTATTTCTGCTTGATTGACTACACAAAAGCCTTTGACAGTGTGAATCACAGCAATTGTAGAGAATTCTTAAAGAGATGGGAACACCAGATCACTTTGCCTGCCTTTTAAGAAACCTGAGTGCAGATCAAGAAACAGCAGCTAGAACCGGACACGGAACAATGGGCTGGTTAAAATATTGGGAAAGAAGTATATCAATGCTGTATACTGTCACCCTGCTTATTTAACTTATATGCAGAGTACATGATGTGAAATGCTGGGCTGGCTGAAGCACAAGCTAGCAGAAAGACTGCTAGCAGAAATATCAGTAACCTCAGAAATGCAGATGACACCACTCTAATGGCAGAAAGAGAAGAGGAACTAAAGAGCCTCTTGATGAAAGTGAAAGAGGAGAGTGGGAAAGCTGGCTTAAGACTCAACATTCAAAAATCAAAGACCATGGCATCTGGTCCCATCGGTTCATGGCAAATAGATAGGGGGAAAAATGGGAAGTGAAAGACTTTATTTTCTTGGCCTCCAAAATCACTGCGGTTGGTGACTGCAGCTATGGAATTCAGAGACTCTTGCTCCTTGGAAAAAAACTTTGACAAATCTAGACAGCATATTAAAAAGGAGAGATATCACTTTGTAGACAAAGGTTCATCTAGTCAAAGCTATGGTTTTTTCAGTAGTCATATACAAATGTGAGTGTTGGACTGTAAAGAAAGCTGAGTGCTGATGAATTGATGCTTTTGAACTGTGGTGTTGGAGAAGACTCTTGAGAGTCCCTTGGACAAAAGGAGAACAACCAGTCAATCCTAAAGGAAATCAACCCTGAATATTCATTGGAAGGGCTGATACTGTAGCTGAAGCTTCAATACTTTGTCCACTTGATGCAAAGAGCCAACTCATTGTAAAAGACCCTGATGCTGGGAAAGATTGAGGTCAGGAGGAGAAGAGCGTGACAGAAGATGAGATGGTTGGATGGCATCACTGACTCAATGGACATGTGTTGGAGAAAACTCCAGGAGATAGTGAAGGACAGGGAAGCTTGTCATGCTGCAGTCCATGGGGTCACAAAGAGTCAGACAGCACTCAGCAACTAAACAACAACATCTGGAGAAATTTATCTCCCCTGATATATATGTTTACATTTCAGAGAAGAATAAAGCCTGAAATCATGGAGACTTTTCAAAGGTTGTAAACCTAGTGATTCTTGTCTTATTTTTCCTCTGGAGGCTCTTATTTCCATTTCAAAGAACACAAGGGTCTAGAACTTCTCCAAGATAATTTGTTCATAGTAGGGAGCAAAATTTTTCTTCCTTTCAGGAAACAAGTGGGACCATGTGTATATAAGCTCTCTAGTTAATAACCTCTCAGTTACTGTTCATTAGGGATAGAACCTCCTTTTGTCTATTTGGTTATTGTTGCATTATCCCAGAGAGTGTAACACTCTTGTGTTGATCTAGAAATCTCATTCTTTATTTCCATTGTAAGTTAAATGAAGGTGGATATTGGAAACTTATCAATGGCCATAACCTCCAGGAATACAATTGTGAAAAGCTTTGTTGGGTAGACTTTCAGAAGGTCTTATGCTTTGGAGTCATTGCAGTTTCAAAACTATTATGAAATTTTCCAGGAACAACCTACCAGTTGGTAGGAAGGATCTTTGGGAAGATTTAACTTGATTCACTCAGTTCTTCTTAATCTGGAGTTAAAAGAGAGATGATGATGAGGTGGTTACCCTACTCAGAGCCTTCCTAAATCCTATGAAAGAGGTTCCAAGATTAGAAGATGTAGAAAGAAGATCATGAGTGATGGAACATTAGAAATAAAGCAAGTATAAGACATAAGGAAGAAAAAGACAGCTTAGAACTCAGGTTTTGCTAGTGAAGAAAGGAACCTTAGCTCAAGTATTGGGTATGGGTAACCAGGAAGATGACTCAGAGATTTCTTATCAATCATGTTCAGGGTACATTGACGAAGTTAGTTGTTTATGAGAAGAATGGTTAAGGGGGAAAATCACAGCTGAAAAGATCCGTACTAAAGGCTCTGTGAAATGAGGTTTTGGATAGTATAATAAGATCTCCTCCAACTGACCTTTAGTAAACAGATTAATGTTGAAGTTCACTTGTCTGATATCCACAGTACTCTGCAGCTAGTAGTAGGTCCAGAAGATGATTCTTTCATATGGAACACACTTCAATTTCTATCAGTTGAGTTGTATGTCTACTAAGAATTAACAGTTTTTTTTTTTTTTTTCCTGAAATGTCTTATTCTTAATGACATTGAGCATCTCTCTCTGTGTTTATTAGTCCTTTTTATATCTTTTTTTTGGGGGGAAATATTTTATTCAGAGTCTCTGCCTATTTTTTAAATTAGGTTATTTGTATTTTTGTTATTGAGCTTCAGTAGTTATTTATACAGACTAGCTGTTTAATCTGACAGTTGTTGCACAAATATTTTATACCATACTGTACATTTGGTTTCCATTATATTGATGATATCCTTTGCAACAAAAACATTTTTAATCTTTAAGAAATCCAATATATGTATTTTTTAAATTGCTCTTGCCTTTAGTAACATAATTAAGAAACATTGCAAAACTCGAGGTTATGATATTTATACCTCTCTTTTCTTCTGTTATTGTTTTGGCTACTACACTTAGGTCTTTAATGTATTAGTTTTTATATATGATGTGAGGAAGGGATCCAGTTTTAATCGCATGAGTGTGGATATCTGCTTGTCCAAGTAAATTTTTCAAAAAGTCTATTCTGTCCCTAATGAATTATCCTGGCACATTTGTTCAACTGACTATCAGTGTCATTTCTGAACTCTCTGTTCCACCAAGAGAAATACACACACACATACACATCTATATGCCTGAACCACATAAACTATAGTAATATGAATACCATGATTTTACAGTAAGTTTTGAAATCATGAGTTGTAAGTCCGCCAACTTTCTTTTTGTTGTAAGATAGTTTTGGCAGTTCTGGGTATGCTACATTTCTGTAGGAATTGTAAGATAAACTTGTTAAGATCAGTAAAAGACAATTTAATACAGATAAAGTGAGTGAAAGTTACTCAGTTGTGTCCGACTTTTGCAACCCCGTGGCACAGTCCATGGAATTCTCCAGGCCAGAATACTGGAGTGGGTAGCCTTTCCTTTCTCAGAGGGATCTTCCCAACCTAGGGATCACTGAACTATCAATATTTTCTAAGTATCCTGTGAAAATGTTAGTCACTCAGTCATGTCCAACTCTTTGTGACTCCATGGACTGTAGCCCTGTAATCCACCGAGCTCCTCTGTCCATGGAGTTCTTTATGAAAGAAAACTGGAGTGGGTTGCCATTTCTTCCTCCAGGGACCTTCCTGACTGAGGGGTCAAATCCAGGTCTCTGGCACTGTAGGTAGATGTTTTACCATCTGAGCCACCAGGAAAGCCCAACTTTCTTGTAATTTCTTCTTTGACTTATTGGCTTTTCAGGAGTATGTGATTTAATTTCCAATATTTGTGATTTCCCAAATTTCACTCTTACATTTCTTTCTAACTTCATTATCTGTGATCAGGGAACTTTGTGTGATTTCTATCCTTTAAGTATATTGAGATTGTTTTATTGCATAATATATGGTCTATAAGTTGGAGAAGGAAATGGCATCCCACTCCAACTCCAGTATTCTTTCCTGGAGAATTCCATGGATAGAGGAGGCTGACCAGCTACACTCCATGGGGTTGCCAAGAGTGGGACATAACTTAGTGACTGAGCATGCATGCATGCATGATCTATACTGGTGAAATATCTATACGCACTTAAGAACATTATGATACTCTATTCTTATTGACTGGAGTGAGCAAAGGTATCTGTTAGTTCTAAGTTGTTTATACTTATGTGCACATCTATATCTATGTTGATCCTTCTATCTTGTATCTATCTTTTGACAAAATTGAGATTTTGAAGTCTTCCACTATTCTTGCCCATTTATTTTTTGATTTTTTTTTAGTTTTATTTAATAAACTTTTGCACTCTGTTTGTAGGATTATTGTATTATTTTCCAATGATTACTGTAACAAATTACCAGAAACAGTGGTTTAATACAACAGAAGTAATCTTTCTCAGTTTTGGAGGCCTGGGGTCTGAAATAGTTTCCCTAGGCCAAAATCAAGACATCTACAAGGGTGCAATCCCTTTAGAGGTTCTAGGAGAGATTCAATATCTTGTCTTTTTCCAGTTTTTAATGATTTCTAACATGTCTTGGATTGTGGTCACATTAGTGCAATCTTCAAATCTCTCTTTGGTCAACTTTCACATAATTTCTTTCTCTTCTATGTCAGATCTCCTTTCTCCCTCTTATAAGGATAAAGGGCCCACTTGTATCATTCAGGATAATCTTCCTATCTCAAGATCCCTAAATATATTATATCTGAAAAGTGTGAAAAAATCATTGTAAAATAATGTATGCCACATAAGGTAACATTCATAGGATACATAGATTAGGACATAGGATCTTTGGCTGGGGCAAATGTCAACAGTCTACAAGTATATGTGTTTATAGATAATGTATCTTTTTCTTGATGGAATTACCCTTTTATCACTATAAAGTATCATGGTTTGTCTCTAGCAATACTTTTTAGCTTAAAGTCTATGTTTATTTTGTGTGATGGTCAGTATAGTCTATGCAGTTTTCTTTTGGTTATTATTTTCATGATGTATTAATTTATTTTTATTTTTTTAATTTTTATTTCGACTTTATTTTACTTTACAATACTGTATTGGTTTTGCCATACCTTGACATGAATCCACCGTGGGTGTACATGAGTTGCCACAAAGACACAAATAGTTTGGTAATATTTTAATGTCTTCTTCACGCTGTAGTGTATTTTGTTAACCATGGAATTATTGTTTAACTGTTCTTTCCCTCCCTTGCTACACATACCTTGACTGTGTTTTCTCATTGTGTTCTGGCCTCCAAGGTTTCTGATGACAAATTAGTTGTTAACTTTTTGAGCATCCCTCATATTGAGTCACATTTCTTTTGTTGTTTCAAGAATCTTTCTTTGTCTTGATTTTAGACAGATTTGATATATCTTCATGTGTATGTCATTGATTTATCTTAGAGATTCTTGAGTTTGGGGATATGTAGATTCACATATTTCATTAAATCAGATTTTTTTTTTGGCCATTGTTTCACTAAATATTGCTTCTATCTTCTTATTTCTCCCCTCAGTTTACTTTCTTTGTGGAACTCCCTTTATAGATATGCTGGTAGAGTTGATGGTGTCTCATAAGTTTCTGGGGCTCTGTTCATTTTCCTTCCTTTTTTGTTCTTTTTGTTCCTCGGACTAGATAATCTCAATGAAATTATTTTCAAGTTTTCTTATTTTTAATTCTGCTTATTTAAATCTGTTTTTTGGGTCCTCCTTTTTTTTTTTTTAACTTTAGAGATAGTACTTTTCAATCCCCAAATTTCTATTTGTGTCTTTAAAATAAGTTCTGTGTTTTTATTTGTAATCTCTATATAGTTAGATACCATTCACATACTTACCTATTTCTTTGAACATATTTAAAGTTTCCCACTTGAAGTCTTTGCCTACAAAGTCCAGTGTAGGGACATTCCTATAGACAGATTCTATTGACTGCTTCCTATTTTTCTTCATGACTTTGTGTTGCTATTTATTGTTGATGCTGCTATTTATTTAATGACTTTTTGAAGTAATTCTGCAAAATCATATTATTTTCATATATGGTCATTGAAGTCCCTGATTGGTTAACTTTTTAGTCAGCTAATGATTGACAGAGATTTCCTTAAAAAAACTTTTAAGGAACTCATCTCACACTCATCTCACACAGTAGTAGAGTAATGCTCAATATTCTCCAAGCCAGGCTTCAACTGTATGTGACCCATGAACTTTCAGATCTACAAACTGGATTTAAAAAAGGCAGAGGAACCCGAGATTAAATTGCCAACATTCTTTGAATCATAGAAAAAGCAAGAGAGTTCCAGAAAAATATCTATTTCTGCTTTATTGACTGTGCCAAAGCCTTTGACTGTATGGATTACAACAAACTGTGGAAAATTCTCAAAGAGATGGGGACACCAGACCACCTGACCTGCCTCTTGAGAAATCTGTATGCAGGTCAGGGAGCAACAGTTAGAACTGGACATGGAAAAACAGACTGGTTCCAAATCGGGAAAGGAGTACATCAAGGCAGTATATTGTCACCCTGCTTATTTAACTTATATGCAGAGTACATCATGAGAAATGCTAGGCTGGATGAAGCATTAGCTGGAATCAAGATTGCTGGGAGAAAGATCAGTAACTTCAGATATGCAGATGATACCACCCTTATAGCAGAAAACAAAGAACTAAAGAGCCTCTTGATGAAAGTGAAAGAGGAGAGTGAAAAAGTTGGCTTAAAACTCAACATTCAGCCAAATAAGACCATGGCATCTGGTCCCATCACTTCATGGCACACAGATGGGGAAACAGTGGAAACAGTGGCAGATTTTTGTTTTTTTTTATTTTTTGGGGGGGTGCTCCAAAATCACTGCAGATGGTGATTGCAGCCATGAAATTCAAAGGCACTTGCTCCTTGGAGGAAATGTTATGACCAACCTAGACAGCATATTAAAAAGCAGAGACATTATTTTGCCAACAAAGTCTGTCTAGTCAAGGCTATGGTTTTCCAGTAGTTATGTATGCATATGGGAGTTGGACTGTAAAGAAAGCTGAGTGCCAAAGACTGGATGCTTTCCCAGTGTGATGTTGGAAAAGATTCTTGAGAGTCCCTTGGACTTCAAGGAGATCAAGTCAGTCCATCCTAAAGGAAATCAGTCCTGAGTATTCATTGGAAGGACTGATGTTGAAGCTCAAACTCCAATACTTTGGCCATCTGATGCGAAGTCAGGCCACCTGACTCATTAGAAAAGACCCTGATGCTGGGAAAGATTGAAGGCGAGAGGAGAAGGGGATGACAGAAGATGAGGTGGTTTGATGGCATCACCGACTTAATGGACATGAGTTTGAGTAGGCTCCAGGAGTTGATGATGGACAGGGAGGCCTGGCATGCTGCAGTCCCTGGGGTAGCAGAGTTGGACATGACTGAGCAACTGAACTGAACTGACCTGAACTGATGGATACCTCATTCCTTTTACTCTTTTTGCCCCATTTGTTGTTTTCTCCAACTGTTGTACCACTGTGGCTACCTATAATGTTTGCCAATTTTTGATGATTCTTTATGACACATGCCCATGGGGAAAAGGTTGTCCTTGAATGCTCTGAGTCAGGTCAAGTAAAGAGATGTTTTGCATATGGGATTTCAGTTTAGTTCAGTTCAGTCGCTTAGTCGTGTCCGACTCTTTGCGACCCCATGAATCGCAGCACGCAAGGCCTCTCTGTCCATCACCATCTCCCAGAGTTCACTCAGACTCACATCCATCGAGTCCGTGATGCCATCCAGCCATCTCATCCTCTGTCGTCTCCTTCTCCTCCTGCCCCCAATCCCTCCCAGCATCAGAGTCTTTTCTAATGAGTCAGCTCTTCGCATGAGGTGGCCAAAGTACTGGAGCTTCAGCTTTAGCATCATTCCTTCCAAAGAAATCCCTGGGTTGATCTCCTTCAGAATGGACTGGTTGGATCTCCTTGCAGTCCAAGGGACTCTCAAGAGTCTTCTCCAACACCACAGTTCAAAAGCATCAATTCTTCGGTGCTCAGCCTTCTTCACAGTCCAACTCTCACATCCATACATGACCACAGGAAAAACCATAGCCTTGACTAGACGGACCTTAGTCGGCAAAGTAATATCTCTGCTTTTGAATATGCTATCTAGGTTGGTCATAACTTTTCTTCCAAGGAGTAAGCGTCTTTTAATTTCATGGCTGCAGTCACCATCTGCAGTGATTTTGGAGCCCCCCAAAATAAAGTCTGACCCTGTTTCCACTGTTTCCCCACTATTTCCCATGAAGTGATGGGACCAGATGCCATGATCTTCGTTTTCTGAATGTTGAGCTTTAAGCCAACATTTTCACTCTCCTCTTCACTTTCATCAAGAGGCTTTTTAGTTCCTCTTCACTTTCTGCCATAAGGGTGGTGCCATCTGCATATCTGAAGTGATTGATATTTCTCCTGGCAATCTTGATTTCAGCTTGTGTTTCTTCCAGTCCAGCATTTCTCATGATGTACTCTGCATATAAGTTAAATAAGCAGGGTGATAGCCTTGATGTACTCCTTTTCCTATTTGGAACCAGTCTGTTGTTCCATGTCCAGTTCTAACTGTTGCTTCCTGACCTGCATACAGATTTCTCAAGAGGCAGGTTAGGTGGTCTGGTATTCCCATCTCTCTCAGAATTTTCCACAGTTTATTGTGATCCACACAGTCAAAGGCTTTGGCATAGTCAATAAAGCAGAAATAGATATTTTTCTGGAACTCTTGCTTTTTCCATGATCCAGCAGATGTTGGCAATTCGATCTCTGGTTCATATGCCTTTTCTAAATCCCGCTTGAACATCAGGGAGTTCACGGTTCACGTATTGCTGAAGCCTGGCTTGGAGAATTTTGAGCATTACTTTACTAGCATGTGAGATTTACCTGGGAACAGATCAAATCATAACAGTTATCTGGAAAACAAGCCTTGGGGTTGCACTAAATTCATGGTGTTCTCTGCTGACATTGTTACACTTCTAGTTTTTTTGTTTTGTTTTGTTTTTGGTGATTATTGGTTTTCTAGGCAAACACATATTTGGAAAGACAAGGATGGTATTATGGCAAGGGAAAATATCATGAAGCCTCCTGTTCTTATCAAGATTCAGATACTTTTTCTCAGATTAACACTACCTGTATTATTAAAAGATTTTGCTTAGTTTTGATTTCTAAAAAAGTTGACTTTGCCAGTTTTTCCAGTGTTCTTTTTGTTTTTATGGAGAAAAAGAATTTTGGAGGTCTCTTCACCACCATCCCTGGTGATATCAACCAGACTAAATTCTTCAGGGTCTCCACTGATGGTGAAGTATTTTTTTGTATAAGGAGACAATAGCAAATGCCTCAAATGTGCTCTCACTGAAGGAAAGCACATTGCAATAATTTCATTAATTTTATATTTTAAATTATATTTAAGTTTATGAGAATTTTAAAAATCTTAAACTCAGAAAATATTGTTATTTATTATGATAATGGTAATGGATTTTTCATTTAATTGACTAAGCCCTTTTTTCATTAAATTTTTAAGATGATGAAAATTTTCCTTAAGCATACAGATGGTGCTACTCCTACCCTCACAATCTTTCTTTCAGATTCAAGTTATAACATTGACTAAGCATTATTAGTCAGTTTTTCCAAAATTTAATCTTTGTTCTAGGTCCATACATTTTAAGACACATGTGAAGACATTTTTGTGTGTATATGTATGTATGATCATACATATATATGTTTACAGAGATTAACATATCTATACATGTGTATATAGGTATACATATACATATATATACATGTAAGTGTACACACACACAAACTCAGACTCACAGTTTTACATTGCCTTTATACTTTATTCTAATATACAACAGTTAGATATTTTTAATATCCAAGGCTGCCCTTCAAACAATCTATAAAGAGTGATTTTTTCAGTTTTTTGTATTGTTTAAACTGCAGATAAACATTTTGTCTATTAAAGATTGGAGTGAATCATTTGATTCTAATTATTCATCTGAAAATAAAAGTATACAGGACTCTAGGATTTTGGAATATTTTAAATTCACTAAAATTTAGATATTTTAATTATTAAATATATAGGAAAATTCTACATAAGAGGACCAGTTTCTCTATGAATAAAATATATGTTATTGAAATCTTAGGATTTTTAGCAATTTCCTGATATAAAACTGTATATGTGTATATCATATAAGGGTTGTTGTTGTTTAGTCACTAAGTTGTGTCTGATTCATTTGCGATGTTATGGACTGTAGCCCACAAGTCTCCTTTGTCCCTGGGATTTCCTAGGCAAGAATACTAGAGTGGGTTGCCATTTCCTTCTTCAGGGAATCTTCCCAACTCAGAGAGCAAACTGATGTATCTTGCATTGGCAGGCAAATTCTTTACCAGTGAGCCACCAGGGAAGCCTCAGGTAAGGGTATAGTATGGATAAAGGATGCTTGGGGCTGGTGCACTGGGATGACCCAGAGGGATGGTATGGGGAGGGAAGCGGGAGGGGTGTTCAGGATTGGGAACATGTGTACACCTGTGGCAGATTCATGTTGATGTTTGGCAAAACCAATACAGTATTGTAAAGTAAAAAAAAAATAATACTAATAAAATAAAATAAAAATCAGAATTATAACTACACGTGTAATGTATTTTGCCAAAGTGTCATTCATTTTCAAGAATTCACTTACAAATTTGAATAACACATTTTTAGTAGTTTGGTTTGTTATTTGCAGAACATGTAATATTCATGCAAGGATTTGTTTTCAAGTATGCTAACTATTAATAATAAGTGGATACAGTTATATCTGTATAGCCATCAACCTTCTGCAAACTTTTATATGAAATTGTTCTTTATTACTGTCATTTTAGTCACTTACTTCCCAGGTGGTGCTAGCGGTAAAGAACCTTCCTATCAATACAGGATGCATAAGAGACATGGGTTTAATTCCTGGCTCAGTAATATCCTCTGGAAGAGGTAATAGCAATCCACTCTAGAATTCTTGGCTGGAGAATCCCAGGGACAGAGGAGCCTGGCAGGCTACAGCCCATAAAGAGGGCTGTAAAGAGGTCACAAAGAGTCAGGCATGACTGAAGTGACTTAGCATGACGCGACTGTTGTATTACTGGCAACTGCCAACTTACCAGTGTGCCTACTATATGTGTTATTCAAGGTGATACGTTTTCTGTTTCCTCACTTAAGCTTTTATTGATAAAGTAAAAAATTTATTGATTTTAAATTGCTTCTTAATCATTTACACTGCATTAGATAATTCAGTGGAAAGGTTAATAGAGGTCATTATGGGTTGTATCCAGTGATGGGCTTTCTCTAGTGATGGGTGCTGTGCAGAGTTGTGTGAGGCATGGTGATAATTATCACATTCAGAAAATTTACGTAAAGGTCATGCAGAGACAGATTTCAAATAGTTATTCAACAACAGTACAACTCATTGCAAAACAGTTTTCTCTACAAATAAAATTTCTGTGCATACTAAAATTGACATTTCATAGATAAGTAAAGACACATCTGGTGAACATTCTTCACAATAATATTTATGTAGTTATATTAAAGAGAAAACTTGAGAGCAAAATGCATTAGTAGAAGTAAAGAATATAAATAACAGTCAATGTATAATGATAAGAGGTTTGATTTGACAGAAAGATATAACTGTTTTTTAATGGAGACATAATGTTGACTCAAAATATACAAATTGAATACAGACAAAATTAAACAATTAAGACACTATCTTGTTTCAATTAGAACAATCAGAAATAATAGAATTAGGAGAACTTTACACATAGCAATTTTTTTTAAATTTTTGATACAGAGTTAGCATTACAAAACAGTGGAGAAAAAGTTCTCAATAGATGATGATGGAAAAAATAGTCATTAATATGAAAATTAAATTAACTTCCTGTATTGTTATAGAAAACTGAATCCTGGATTAGTTAACATTTTTAGAATATAATACAGAACATTGCCTGTGTGAACTTAGGATAGGGAAGAGTTTAATAAACAAGATATGAAATTGCATACCATATAGAAAAAATATGAACTACATTCAAATTATGAATTTCTTTTTGAAAGGCCTTATATCTAGAGTGGGGAGACATGCCATAAAATTAATAAGATATTTACCATATGTAATTGGCAAAAACTAGGAGAAGGCAATGGCACCCCACTCCAGTACTCTTGCCTGGAATATCCCATTGATGGAGGAGCCTGGTAGGCTGCAGTCCATGGGGTCGCTAGGAGTCGGACACGACTGAGCGACTTCACTTTCACTTTTCACTTTCATGCCTTGGAGAAGGAAATGGCAACCCACTCCAGTGTTCTTGCCTGGAGAATCCCAGGGACAGGGGAGTCTGGTGGGCTGCCGTCTCTGGGGTCACACAGAGTCGGACATGACTGAAGCGACTTAGCAGCAGCAGCAGCAGTATCTGATATGGGCTTCCCTGGTGGCTCAGAGGGTAAAGCATCTGCCTGCAATGCAGGAGACCTGGGTTTGATCCCTGGGTCAGAAAGATCCCCTGGAGAAGGAAATGGCAACCCACTCCCGTACTCTTGCCTGGAAAATCCCATGGACAGAGAAGCCTGGTTGACTATAGTCCGTAGGATCGCCCAGAGTCGGACACCAATGAAATGACTTAGTATGCCTGCGTGCATTGGAGAAGGAAATGGCAATCCACCCCAGTATTCTTGCCTGGAGAATCCCAGGGACGGAGGAGCCTGGTTGGCTGCTGTCTATGGGGTTGCACAGAGTCAGACACCACTGAAGCGACAGTAGCAGCAACAGCTGCAGCAGCAGTATCCGATATATATAAACAAAGTGAAGTCGCTCAGTCATGTCCGACTCTTTGCAACCCCGTGGACTGTAGCCCACCAGGCTCCTCTATCCATGGGATTCTCCAGGAAAGAATACTGGAGTGGGTTGCCGTTTCCTTCTCCAGGGGATCTTTCCAACCCAGGGATCAAACCCAGGTCTCCCGCATTGCAGGCAGATGCTTTAACCTCTGAGCCACCAGAGAAGCCCATATATAAACAAAAACACCTTCAATTTGATAAAAAAGTGAAAGCTAAAGGGGAAAAATAGTCCAAAATTTAAATAAATAGATTTTTTAATAGAAGATGGTCCTGTCTGAAAGATACACAATGTTATTTGCAATGACAAAAATGGAAACTAAAACCACAAAAGGTTAATTTATTCTGGGAAATAAATCAACACCTAGATATATTCTCTAAAGAAACTGTCACTCTGTAAATCAGGAGACATGCACAAGAGCATTCATAGAAACAGGACTAAGAAAAAATCATAGTATTAGACCCAACCCAAATATCCATTAAGCAACAGAAGGGATTTATCGTAGTTTATTCATATAGCAAAATACTCTTTAACGGTTTAAATTAATAAACTAAACTTGTAGTGAGCAATATCAATAAATCTCAGAAATTAATGTTAAATTTCAAAACAAGCTTTCAAATGATATATGCAATTTGATTCATTTCATATAAAGCTCTAACCTGTGGGATAGTTTGACTTTTGCTGGACCTGGTTTGAGAAACTAGCATTTCATGTAGAGAGGATTCGTGTGTGCTGGCTTAGTCATGTCTAACTCTTTGCGACACCATGGACTGTAGCTTGCCAGGATCCTCAGTCCATGGAAATCTCCCTCCAAGAATACTGAAGTAGATTGCCATTACCTTCTCCAGGAAATCTTCCCAACCCAGGGCTCGAACCCCCATCTCCTGCATCTTCAGGTGGATTTTTTACCACTGAGCCACCTGGGAAGCCCTATGGAGAGAAAAGTGAGCAACAAAAAAGAAAAGTATGAGGTTTGTTGACAGGTACAGTTGCTATCTGGACAAAAGTTGATTAAATTTTTCTGTAAAAAGCTAGACAATATTTTAGGCTCTGTGTACTATAGGGACCCTGTGGTGAATACTGTACTATTATATTATGAAAGGAGTTAAATACAATATATAAACAAATGGATATAGAAAGTAAAACTTTATTTACAAAAGCAGATGGAAGCTGCTGTTGGTTTAGCTGTTGGATGGTATGTCCCAACCCTGTGCTAGCAGATGGGCTGTCTAAAGATTCGCATCCACACCGTTACCTCTGAGTGTGTTATCCTCTATGAGATACAATATCCATCTTGTCTCTTGGAATATAAATCCCCTTTCTTAACAGATTTTCTCCTGAGGAAATTGCAAAATTACAAAAGCAAGTTGTTGTAGTGAGGACTTTTCTAGGCAGGCTTCTGGAGCCAGACTTCATAGAAAGGGCTAATTTTATCACTTTTTTTTTTTTTTTCCAGTGTACATTTAATGTTACATTCCTCTTTATGAACCTGGCCCAGTATAAGTCTCTGACACATGATAATAGTTGTTCAGTTGCTCAGTGATGTCTGACTCTTGATGTCTGACTCTTTGCAACCCCATGAACTGTAGAATACCAGGCTTCCCTGTCCTCCACTGTATGTCTCGGAGTTTGCTCAAACTCATGTCCATTGAATCAGTGATGCCATCCAACCATCTCATTCTCCATCGCCTCCTTCTGCTCCTCCCCTCAATCTTTCCCAGTATCAGGGTCTTTCTCAGTGAGTTGACTCTTCACATGAGGTGATCAAAGTGTGAAGCTTCAGCTTCAGCATCAGTCCTTCCAATGAGTATTCAGGGCTGATTTCCTTTAGAATTGACTGGTTTGATCTCCTTGCAGTCCAACAGACTCTCAAGAGTCTTCTCTAGAACCACAATTTGAAAGCATCCGTTCTTCAGTGCTTAGCTTTCTTTATGGTCCAACTCTCACATCTGTACATGATTATGAGAAAAACTATAGCTTTGCATATACAGACTGTTGTTGCTTTTTAATACACTGTATAGGTTTGTCATAACTTTTCTTCCAAAGAGCAATTGTCTTTTAATTGCATTGCTGCAGCCACTGTCTGAAGTTATTTTGGAGCCCAAGAAAAGACACATCAATCAGTCAATCAATTCAGTCGCTCAGTCATGTCCAACTCTTTGCAACCCCTTGAAGTGCAGCATGTCAGGCCTCCCCGTCCATCACCAACTCCTGGAGTCCACCCAAACTCAAGTCCATTGAGTCAGTGATGCCATATTAGAGTAATAAGTAAAGGGCTTCTGATTCTTAGAGACCGTGGATTTAATCTTGTGACTAATTTTGCTGTACTATGAGTATGGAAATCTTGCTTTCATTTAGAAATCCAAATTGTTTTTTGCTTTTTTTTTAAAATCAAATCTTCCCTTCCTCTGTCTCTCTCTCCATTTTTTCTTCCCTCTTGCCCTTCCTCTCCCCCATCCTTCCTGCCTCCCTTTCATTCTTTTCTGAGATTTTGGCTACATTGTTAGAAAGTATACAGATTGAGTAGAAAAATAAAAATCCATACATTGGTGTGCTTATTCTCAAACAGAGAGAGTCTTAACAGAATTTTTCTCATAAATCACATGAGCTATGAGATATTCTGTCTTACAGAAAAGTGTATCCACACAGTATATAAACATTAATGCCTTAAATTGGAGTTTATTCTACTTTGAGGCTTCCATAGTTGGCTGTGAAAGGTTATATTTATGAATTAAAGAAAAATGTGACCAACACAAAGTCAGGGATTAAGTAGTTTGGGGATACTAACCCATTATTTTGCCTGCATTTTGAAAATACTTGTTGGGGTGTCAACAACATGGAATATAGGTTTGTGGATTATTGTAGGACTATTTAACACAATATTAGCAATTGCAAAATTACCTATAGTTCCAGTTTGAACATTGTGGTGCCAACTTGTTATCTCAAGCAATAATAAACCTAAAAAAAGATTAACTGGATGTAGCAATAGTGAAAAATATGGCTAATGGTTATTTGATTTTTATAATTTTTCATTTGCATGTCTTTGCCATAACTGATTAGAATGTCAAAGGACTGCATTTTTCACAGAGATACCAATCAAGAAAGCAAACAAATTAAGATCACAATTGTAACATTAAAAGCATGAATATTTGACATTTGTCTGATGAATTTAGCTTGTAAACATTTCTCAGGGTGTATTCAGTATACTTCTTTGGACATACTGCAAGTGTTATTTTCAGTCATATGAATGAACCATCTTAAAATACTGGGGCTTGTAGAAAACAAGCCAGCAGACTAGACCTCTGCAAGGGAATTGGGGCGGGAGTGGAGCGTGGGATGCTGGACATACAACTCTTAAAATTATGCCAGGAAACTGAGAGTGGAGGACCTAACAGTATCTGTCAATACCATTAACAAATAAATCAAAGCATTGCTAGTTTATTTATGTTTTTTTAGGTCCAAAGAGTCCTGTATCATTTGAAGATGAAGACTGTTTTATTTGTTTACTTAAGTGTTCAAATTTTGAAACTGTGTTTATGTTTTATTTTATAATTGTTGACTCTTTGGCAAATTGGCAGACAGCACAAATCCTAGTACTGAAGAACATTTTATTTCATTATTTAAATTAAGAAGTAGGAAAGATAAACATGTTATTAAAATAAAAGATAATTAAGTGAAAATAACTAATACAACAGTTATTTTATTTCTTTTAAACTCAGTGGAAGTTCATGAGCATAATTTCCTATTTTGAATCCAGCATGAATATTTAAAAAGTTATAATTTGCTTTTGTACTCACAAAAGCAAAATTTAAGTGTTTTAAGTAACCATAGTTACATTTAATTAAATCCTTAAATATACATTTTCCTACCACTAGTTTCTTTCTTTCTTTCTTTCTTTTTTAGTACGTTTACACTTGTAAATAGTGTTGAAACGGCCCATTGGGAATGCTCTAAAGTTTTCAGTTCAGTTCAGTCACTCAGTTGTGTCCGACTCTGTGACCCCATGGGCTGCAGCAGGCCAGGCTTCCCTGTCCTTCACCATCTCCGGTGTTTGCTCAAACTCATATCCATTGAGTCGCTGATGCCATCCAACCATCTCATCCTCTGTCGTCCTCTTCTCCTCCTTCCTTTAATCTTCTCCACATCAGAGCCTTTTCTAGTGAGTCATTTCTTCACATCAGGAGGCGAAAGTAAAATTTTCACGTGATCTGTAATTTACGATGACAGCTTGTATTTATTTATGTGGCCACTAGATGGCAGACCTAACACTAAGCAGAATTTAGGCACAAAAAATAGATCAATTCCCCAAGTAACTGGAATAAAACAACAAAGTTTCTTTCAAGCCTAGTGTAGCCTTTCAGCCTAATCACACTCAATAGGGACATGGTAATGGATGTGATCTAATTTTTTTACACACACGTAAGATTTTAACAGTTTATAAATCTATATTCTTTCTCATAACAATGTTTTAAATTAAGACTGATAAGCACTGTCATATTATTAATGAAAACATAGTTTCTCAGAGCATATGGCAAAGGTTATTTCTTTAGAGGCCTACAAGGAGATAACTTTGAAGAATTTTGCTTGAGGTCTTCAGAATTTAATTATACTACAGTTTGAGATGATTCTGGGATAATTATTGACTCTGTACCTGAAATATATTTTCAATGTATGCCCTATACCTTTATGTTTCCAAAAGTTCAATCTTTCTAGGAGACTGCAGAATCAATTAGAACTGCAAAACCATCCCCTCCTCAATCATACTGACCTCACTTTTGATTTTTTCTCGCCGTTTGGATTCTGGAACTGAATTATCTTCATCTCTCTTCCTTCTATTTCATCTTTTGTGTTCACTGAAACCTTCCATCACCATCACTTAAATAGTCTCTTGATTTCTGAAATTGAGCACTGAGCTGCAGCTTATTTTCAGCTTTTTGAAAATAGGCCAGCAGTTTCTAAAGATCTAACAGGAATCTCTTGCAGAATTTAGAAGCTTGTGTATGTGTGTGCACACACTTTTCCAGCCTAGCAAAAATGATAAAATGATACGAGATGATTCCCAGCTCTGGTTATCTAATTGGCAAGATAAAGTTGAAATAGCCATTAGATCAGAATCTTTAATATTCAGAACAGTTTTAAGCTGTGAAGGAAAAGTTTATTTTGGTAAATGTTACTGAATCTAAGAGCCCCTAGGGTGGAAAAGAGTGTACGGCCAGCTCTCCTAATATCAACTCAGTCTCTTTATACAAATTAGAAGTTTGTATTCGCACCATAGAATATCCTGACCACAGGTTATGCTTTTAATAATACAGGGTGAATTTAAAAGTGGCCTTTTAGTCTTAGAACCTTATAATGATGTGAACACAGAATGTGCTTATGTGTAAAATTTAGATTATAAGAGTATTATATTTTCTCTCTTTTATTACCAAAGCAATGTAAGTTCACTGTAAAAAAAAAAAAAAACAACAACAAAAAAAAAAACACACACACACAAGTGACAAATAAAGAAAAAAAAAAATCCCAAACCTAGAAATCCCTTTGTGACCACCTTTATGAATACCTTTTCCGAGCCTAAAGTTTTATTATTTGATTTTAGATTGAACGATTTACTTGAAGTAAGTCTAGATGGTGAGAATTCATGTACCCTTTACTGGTTTGGACTTCCCTGGTGGCTCAGACAGTAAAGCGTCTGCCTATAACGTGGGAGACCCGGGTTCGATCCCTGGGTTGGAAAGATCCCCTGGAGAAGGGAATGGCAACCCACTCCAGTGTTCTTGCCTGGAGTATCCCATGGATGGAGGAGCCTGGTGGGCTACAGTCCATGGGGTCACAAAGAGTTGGACACGACTGAGCGACTTCACTCACTCACTCACCATCTTAAAAACTATAGTACAGTATCACAACCAGCATTTATATTGATATGGTTAATATACAAAATGTTAATTAACATCAACACAGAGATCCCTCGCGTTGCCCTTTTATAGCCACACAAACTTCACTCCCACGTCCACCTCCTCCTTAACTGGTGACAATCACTAATTCATTCTCTAGTTCTAAATTTTGCCGTTGGAAGAAAGTTACATGAAAGCAATCCCACAGTATGTAAACTCTGATGATTGGCTTTTTTCACTTAGCATCATTCTCTGGAGATTCATCAGCTCCTTTCATCCATCAGTAGTTCAATACAATTTTTGTTAAGAGAGATTCCATGGTATGGATATAATATAAGACAGTTTGCTTAACCAGTCACCATTGAAATACTGAGTGTTTCCAGTTAGAGGCTGTTATAAATTAAACTGCTATAAACATTCATAAACAAACTGTGAAAAATTATTCAAGAGATGGGAATACCAGACCACCTTACCTGCCTCCTGAGAAATCTGTATGCAGGTCAAGAAACAGTTAAACTAGACATGGAACAATGGACTGGTTCCAAATTGGGAAAGGAGTACATTAAGGCTGTATATTGTCAGCCTGCTTATTTAATTTATATGCTGAGTACATCATGCAAAATGCTGGACTGGATAAAGTACAAGCTAAAATCAAGATTGCCAGGAGAAATATCAATAACCTCAGATATGCAGATGACACCACCCTTATGGTAGAAAGTGAAGAGGGACTAAAAAGCCTCTTGATGAAAGTGAAAGAGGAGAGTGAAAATGTTGGCTTAAAGCTCAACATTCAGAAAACTAAGATCATGGCATCTGGTCCCATCACTTCATGGCAGATAGATGGGGAAACAGTAGATACAGTGTCAGACTTTATTTCTGGGGGCTCCAAAATCACTGCAGATGGTGATTGCAGCCATGAAATTAAAAGACATTTACTCCTTGGAAGGAAAGTTATGACCAACCTAGATAGCATATTAAAAAGTAGAGATATTACTTTGCCAACAAAGGTCCGTCTAGTCAAGGCTATGGTTTTTCCTGTGGTCATGTATGGATGTGAGAGTTGGACTGTGAAGAAAGCTGAGCACTGAAGAATTGATGCTTTTGAACTGTGTTGTTGGAGAAGACTCTTGAGAGTCCCTTGGACTGCAAGGAGATCCAACCAGTCCATCCTAAAGGAGATCAGTCCTGGGTGATCATTGGAAGGACTGATGCTGAGGCTGAAACTCCAATACTTTGGCCACCTCATGCGAAGAGTTGACTCATTGGAAAAGACCCTGATACTGGGAGGGATTGGGGGCAGGAGGAGAAGGGGATGACAGAGGATGAGATGGCTGGATGGCATCACCGACTTGATACACATGAGTTTGGGTGAACTCTGGGAGTTGGTGATGTACAGAGAGGCCTGGCGTGCTGCAATTCATGGGGTCACAAAGAGTCGGACACAACTGAGCAACTGAACTGAACTGAGAATTATAAGTTACTGTCTCATCTCTCTTTTGCTCAGTTCTCTAAGTTCAGGAGTGACTTTTAAGTAAGAACACCTTTTTTTTTTTTTTAATAAGAAACTATTTGCAGTTTCTGAAGACTTCAGTTATCTAAAAATACTTCACATGCATAAGGTCAGAGCAAGGTTTACACAAGCTTCCATTTTTGTATTTAAATGATTGTCTTCAGAAGCTTTGTCCTTGTCTTCACTTTCAGACCATTATTTCTTACATTCCTTTAAGCATCTCTTCTCTTCTTCCGATAGAATATTCACTCTTCACAAACACACCCACACAAACACAGACACAAACACACGCAGAGTTACTGAACTTGTATTACAGCCAATGTCGCAGCAGCAATGAAACATCTCAGCAGATTTCTTTATGATTATAATGATTATCACCAGGTAAGTTTTCTGAAGTTCAGAAAAAAAAAAAAAGTTTGCATTTTATGATTAGTCTCCAGCTGATTGTGATAGAGAAATCATCTAATTAGAGAAGCTGAATGGAACTCCAAAGAAGCCTTGAGCTCATCCCTTTGTTAGATAATTGTCAACAGAGATCATTTTGAAAACCTATTCTTACTTGGGGTCAGGATCATCCCAGGTTTAACCCATAATAATTCTTTTGTTATGAGGCACTTTCATAAGCAGCTTCTGAAAAATGGCATAGTTTTAGTTCTTTAAACAGACATTGCTCATGAATCCTGAGTGTTACCATCAACTGAAGGCCAGCATCGTGGAGATAGGTCAGAGGGTGGCAGAGAGATTAGATAACTAATATACTGCCTCCAGTGTAACTGGTCAGTTCAGAAGAATTTGGACTCAACAAATCCTGTGCATTTACACCTCCCTTTCGTTGACAGCATGTGTCTCTAAGGCTTCTCTCCTTTGTTATCTGTTTGACCCCAAAGCAACCATCTTTCTCTTTTATTGGAGGTTCTCACACTACTGTCTACCACCTCTACCTACTCAGCGTCTGGTGATGACCCTCTCTTCTAAATGAATATCCTTACACTGCATTCAACTGCTTCAACTTGACCTTAATTTCCTTGGCACAGTCTTTTCTCTTCGTGTGAGTTGTTCATTGTAATCCTCATATTCTACACATTTCTCATGTTATTCTGTTTATCCTACTCCCTTAATTGTAGAGGAAAATAATGCACACTCCTTGTATGATGTTATGGAAGATGCAGGTACGAGCAAGTTGTCTAACCTCTCAGCTGTGAAGTGTGTGTGTGTCTGTGTCTGTGTGTGTGTTGATTCTGTAGAGCTAGGATAACAGCTTTAGCTCTAATAAGGGTCACTGTGGGAGTTCAATAAGATAGCATCTAGCACATGGCACACAGTAAGCGCTCAGTAAACATTAAATCCTTGACTTTATTTCTCGAGTTTTGAAACAATGGCATTTCAATAAATGCTTACATGCACTTTATTTGACTTAGTATTCTAGACCAAGTACTACCACTGCTTGTTTGCATAACTTTAGGTAAATAACCTAAATAAATTCACAGTTTGAATTTCTCATTTGTTAAATGAGAATACAACAAAGTTCATGGTTTCTTTAGGACTGCCTGAAGAGCAAAGAACATAGTACACATGAATGTACTTTTTAACCTTTAAAACACCGTTTAGGTTAAAATTATAAATATATAATATGATTGCACTCATTGAATGCCTACTGTGTGCCATATGCAGAGCAACTATTATGTGTATATCAGCTTAAATCTTGATAATAACTTGTTCATTGTCATTTATACTGGAGAGAAACACTCATTCAATCTTCTAGAATTTAATGAAGGAGTACTTTTAATATACAATGTCTCTCTTTTATCAACAGTCTTTTATAATTCAGATACTCTGTCTTGAAAAAAGATGGTCAAATTGCCAAATCACCTGGCTGTCCATTGGAGCTTAAGTTTTTATCATCAATAAGTAATTCATATGCAGATTAAAAATAAAAGCCTTGTACTTTATGTGCAAAAGATGAATATATTAACTTTTTAAAAACAGATTAAAAGAAAAAAAAAGATGAATGGGAATTGTTTTCCAGTGTACTTGTATGTAAATACACACTTCCTGTCCAACGCCCCCCGCCCTGCCCCCCCTCACCGCCCCACCAGCCCCACACAAACAATTTCCCTTTTCTTTCTTTCCCCTACCCACTGGCAGCTACCATTCCATTTTCCACTTCTATAACTTTGACTATTTTAGGTATCTCATATAATTGGAATCATGCAATACTTATCTTTAGGTGAATAGCTTATTTTACTCAGTATAATGTCATTTAGGTTTATCCATATTGTTACAAATGATAGGATTTTCTTTCTTAAGGCTGAATAATATTCCATTATATATATATGTCACATTTTCTTTATACATTCATCCTTTTTTTTTAATTTTTATTTTTACTTTATTTTGCTTTACAATACTGTATTGGTTTTGCCATACATTGACATGAATCCACCACAGGTGTACATGCGTTCCCAAACATGAACCCCCCTCCCACCTCCCTCCCCATAACATCTTATCCTTTGATGGACAGATGGGTTATTTCTGTATCTTGGCTATTGTACATAATGATACAATGAACATGGGGTTGCAGACATCTATTTGAGATCCAGATTTTAATTCTTTTGTTTATACACCCAGAAATGGGATTGCTGGGTCGTATGGCTGCTTTTTATTTGACTGTAAGCTTGATTCCTTCTGCTCATTCTTCATCATCCCTGAGTGTGAACTTCTGCTTTGTCCCTTGACTGTGCCATTTGACACTTTATGCTCTCTTTTAGAAAAGTACTCTTCAAGTGTGCTCTTTCCACTATGCTGTGCATTTTTGTTCAATAAATGCATTTATTTGTTCTCCTGTAAATGGTTGTTCTGCAGCAAGTTGTAATTTTGTAGTTCTCACAGGAGAAGATGAATGCATATCCTTCTACTCCACCATCTTGTGATCAGCATAAACAAGACCAGGAGCTGACTGTGGCTCACATCATGAACTACTTACTGCAAAATTCAGACTTACATTGAAGAAACTAGGGAAAACCAATAGACCATTCAGGTATGACCTAAATCAAATCCCTTATGATTATACAGTAAAAGTGGCAAATAGATTCAAGGGATTAGATCTGAAAGACTGAGTGCCTGAAGAAATATGAATGGATGTTCATGACATTGTACAGGAGACAGGGATCAAGATCATCCCCCAAGAAAGAGAAATGCAAAGAGGCAAAATTGTTGTCTAGGAGGCCTTACAAATAGCAAGAAAAGAAGAGAAGCTAAAGGCAAAGGAGAAAAGAGAAGATATACCCATTTGAATGCAGAGTTCCAAAAAACAGCAAGAAGAGATAAGAAAGCCTTCCTCAGCAATTAGTGCAAACAAATAGAGGAAAACAATAGAATGGGAAAGACTAGCAATCTCTTCAAGGAAATTAGAAATACCAAGAGGAAATTTCATGCAAAGATGGGCAATAAAGGACAGAAATGATATAGACCTAACATAATCAGAAGATATTAGGGAAAGGTGGCAAGAATACACAGAAAAACTATATAAAAAAGATCTTCATGGTGCCGATAATCACAATGCTGTGATCACTCACCTAGTGCCAGACATCTTAGAATGTGAAGTCAAATGGGCCTTAGGAAGCATCACTACGAACAAAGCCAGTGGAGGTGATGAAATTAAGGCTGAGCTATTTCAAATCCTAAAAGATGATTCTGTGAGACTGCTGCACTCAATATGCCAACAAATTTGGAAAACTCAGCAGTGGCCACAGGACTGGTAAGGTCAGGTTTCATTCCAATCTCAAATAAAGGAAATGCTAAATAATGTTTAAACTACCACACAACTACACTCTCCTCACATGCTAGCAAAGAAATGCTCAAAATTCTCTAAGCCAGGCTTTAACAGTACATGAACCGTGAACTTCCAGATGTTCAAGCTGGATTTAGAGAAGGCCAAGGAACCAGAGATCAAACTGCCAACATCTGCTAGATCATCAAAACAGCAGGAGAATTCCACAAAAACATCTACTTCTGGTTTATTGACTATGCCAAAGCCTTTGGCTGTGTGGATCACAATAAACTGTGGAAAATTCAAGAGATGGGAATACCAGACCACCTGACCTGTATCCTGAGAAGTCTTTATGCAGGTCAAGAAGCAACAGTTAGGACTGGACATGGAACAACAGATTGGTTCCAAATTGGGGAAAGAGTATGCCAAGGCTGTATACTGCCACCCTGCTTATTTAACTTATGTACAAAGCACATCTTGAGAAATGCTGGGCTGGATGAAGCACAAGCTGGAATCAAGATTACTGGGAGAAATATCAGTAACCTCAGATATGCAGATGACACCACCCTTATGGCAGAAACAAGAAAACTAAAGAGCCTCTTGATAAAAGTGACAGATGAGAGTGAAGAAGTTGGCTTAAAACAACATCCAGAAAGCTAAACTTATGGAATCTAGTCCCATCACTTCATGGCAAAGGGATAGGGAAACAATGGAAACAGTGACAGACTTTATTTTCTTGGGCTCCAAAATCACTGTAGATGGTAACTGAAGCCATGAAATTAAAAGGCACCTGTTCCTTGGAAGAAAAGCTATGACCAACCTAGACAGCATGTAAAAAAGCAGAGGCATTACTTTGCCAACAAAGGTCCACGTTGTCAATGCTATGTTTTTTCCAGTAGTCGTGTGTGAATGTGAGAGTTGGAGTATAAGGAAAGCTGAGTGAAATAGAATTGATAGTTTCAAGCTGTGGTGTTGGAGAAGACTCTTGAGAGCCCCTTGGACTGCAAGGAGCTCAAATCAGTCCATCCTAAAGGAAATCAGTCCTGAATATTCATTGGAGGACTGATAATGAAGCTAAAACTTCAATACTTTGGCCACCTGATGCTGAGAACCCACTCACTGGAAACGACCCTGAAGCTGGAATGATTGACGACTCGAGAAAAAGGGGATGACAGAGGATGAGATGGTTGGATGGCATCACTCACTCAATGGACTTGAGTTTGAGCAAGCTCCAAGATTTGGTGAAGGACAGGGCAGCCTGGCATGCTGCAGTCCATGGGGATGCAAAGAGTCAGATGCGACTGAATGACTGAACTGAACTGATTTATTTATTTATATTTGGTGTGCTTGATCTTTGTTGCTGTGCATGGGCTTTCTTTAGTTTATGTGGGTTTCTCATTGCGGTGGCCTCTCTTGTCGCAGAGCACAAGCTCTAGGTGAATTGGCCCAGTAGTTGTGGTGCACAGGCTTAGTTGTTTTGTGGCATGTGGGATCATCCTGGACCATAAACTGAACCCATGTTTCCTGCATTAGCAGGCATCTGCCTGAATCACTATGGAAGTCCTTGAATTTTGTTATACAAAATTAGCCAATTCTTAAATGACTAAGTTGTAAAATTGGCCTAACTTTGCTGGAGAAGGTCCAATATTAATTCAGTTATTGTAGAGAGTATCTATGACACTAAGAAGCCAAATATATTTTAAACAGTGCTCTGTTACTCAGCTGGTAAAGAATCAGTTTGCAATGCAGAAGACCCCAGTTCCATCCCTGGGTTGAGAAGATCCACTGGAGAAAGGATGGCTACCCACTCCAGTATTCTTGGGCTTCCCTAGTGGATCACCTGGTAAAGAATCCGCCTGCAGTGTGGGAGACCTGGGTTTGATCCCTCGGTTGCGAAGAACCCCTGTAGAAGGGAATGACTACCCACTCTAGTATTCTGGTCTGGACAATTCCATGAACTGTATAGTCCATGGGATCGCAAAGAGTGGGACATGACTGAGCGACTTTCACTTACTTTCAAAGAGCTCAAAGTTCAATGGTAATTTCATGGTCTCCTATAATAAAGATCTGTAAAAAAGTACATGATCCACATTATATATGTATCAGCCATGCATGCTTTCATTCCACACTTAGCTTGTATTCATTGCCTGTTTATTCTCTGCCATGCTCTCTGTAGGGTTTCCCAGGTAGCTCAGGGGTAAAGAATCTGCCTAACAATACAGGAGACTCCAGTTCAATCCCCGGGTCAGAAGATCCCCTGGGAAAGGAAATGGCAACCCGCTCCAGTATTCTTGCCTGGGAAATACCATGGACAGAGAGAGGAGCCTAGTGGACTAGAGTTGACAGGGTTGCAAAGAGACAGACACAACTAAACACATATTCCCACATCCTCTCAATAAGAGGTTTCAGAGTTCTCACATATACAAAGTCTCTAATTCCAGCCACTCCCACTCCCTTACTTCTACTTTTATACCCAAAACAATCCCATTATGAGCCCTAATAGCCTTCCTTTTTCACATCAAAATTTCTCTATTTCATTATCAATTCCCTCTTTCCCCTTCCCTGTCTCCATTTTCCCTTTTCCTTTCTACTCTCCCATTTGTTTGGGGTGGGGAGGAGCAGTATATATCTTGTTTTATTTGCTGCTAATTTAAACTTCATATGTTCTCAACACGTCACTCCTTCTTACCGTACAATTGATCAATCCAACATTTCCCATCTTTTTAGCATCTCTAATCAATAGTTTCTCATTGACTCCAGCTCATTTATTTACCAAAACCTTATCTACTTGTGACCCTGATAATAAAATATTCCCTTACCTCTGGCAATGAGGGCTTAATTTATCTATAACAAATCTCCTGTAACCTGGCTTCCTGTGAAACTCCAGTGGCTACAGTCCATTGTGAAGAGAGTTGTTTCTCATAACCACAAGTCTCATCCTCAGCCTCTCTTCTATCATAGCAGGAGACTCATGCTCTCTCAACCGTGAGCAATAATGTAGTGAAAATGCTGCCAGTTAGCCATGCTTTAGAGCTGCAGACAGGCTTTTACCTTGCCCAAGGGAGAGGTTGGTGAACCTTCCAACCATCAAAAATTCTGAAGGTTCTGATGTCTTATCATACATGTAGGCTAGCAGTGTGGTTACCACAATTTCATGGGTGCTAGGAAATGACATGAGACTGCTAGATCAGGTGCAAGGGCTGTTTTTGTTTTGTTTTGTGTTTTACTTATAGCAATAGTAGCAGCCAAAATATCAGCAATTTTGCACCCTGTACCCAAGTTTCATTGCTTGCAGTGGAACATAAAGAGGGCTGGACGAAGTCTGCACATTTAATAAGTCAGGCTACATAAGAGAAACCCTGAGCTTAGGAAAACTGAATCTTTTATAATGAAAGATTAGCATGCACATGCTTTCCTCAAGAGGAAGATATCATGCTTATTATAATGAGCAGTAAACAGGCCTGCTTTTTGTTTCAGAATGAGACACTGTTTTCTAAGGCTGTGAGCAAAATGCTCTTTGCTCTAAAGGGACACTATCTCTGTCTCACAAGGCAGTTTGATATACAGACATCCTTGAAAAGTTAGTCTGGAACAAAGGGCAATCAGTACCTCACTAGCAAGATGTGCAGAAATGTGGGTGATCCATGGAGAATTGTCCCCTAATACCAAGCACAAATGCTGATCCTCCAGCATAGGGCTGGGTTCTACTCTGTCTTGTCACTATTGCATTCTTCCTGGTGCTCCCCTGATTGTACTACTTAAAATCACCATAGTCTAAGACTCAGACTCCTTTGCAGCAATTCCAGATCTCAGTGAAGCCCTAGAAGGCAGTGGATAACAGGGGTTCTACAGATCAGCAAGTTGTTTTGTTTCTGTGAATTCTTCCTGGTGAATGTTGCCCAATCAGATCTCCATGTGTATATTCCTTGGTGGTTTTTCATTCTTAGCGTGGTAGGTAAACAGATGTATGAACCTTGTAATTGCATCTTCTTAACTATCAAAATTTTCAAATATTGTAGTCATATTTAGAAAAGAAATAATTGAATCAATAAATGTTTATTAAACACCCTCAATAAATGTGTCAGGCACAATTACTAGGGGAAAAAGAAAAACTCATCATAATATTTCCATTCTAGGTGAGATACCATTTCTTTTCTTTCTAATTTTTTACTTTATTTTTTTATTTTTTAAATTTTAAATTTATATTGGAGTACAGTTGATTAACAATGGTGTGATAGTTTCAAGTGGACAGCAAAGGAACTCAACCATATACATACAGGTGTATGTTCTCCCCAAACTCCCTTCATCCAGGCTGCCAGATAACACTGAGCATAGTTCCCTGTACTATACAGAAGAAGCTTGCTGGTTATCTATTTTAAATGTAGCGATGTGTACATGACCTTTCCAAACTCTCTAACTGTCCCTCCATCTCACCCTTCCCCTCTGGCAACCATAAATTTGTTCTCTAAGTCTGTGAGTCTGTTTCTGCTTTGTAAATAAGTTCATTTGTATTATTTTTTTTTTTTAAATTTCCACATATAATGGATGTCATACAATATTTCTCCTTCTCTGTCTGACTTACTTCACTCAGTATGACAATCTCTGGGCCCATCCATGTTGCTGCAAATGGCATTATTTCATTCTTTTAAATGGCTGAGTAATATTTCATTTATACATTTACCACATTTTCTTTGGGCTTCCCAAGTGGTGCTAATGGTAAAGAACCTGCCTGCCAAAACAGGAGACTTAAGAGCCACAGGTTTGATCCCTGAATCTGGAAGATCCCCTGGAGGAGGGCATGGCAACCTACTCCAGTATTCTTGCCTGGAGAATCCCATGGACATAGGAACCTGGCAGGCGGTCGTCCATGGGGTCGCAAAGAGTCAGACGTGACTGAAGCAACTTAGCACGCATGCACACACCACATGTTCTGTATCCATTCCTCTGTCGATGGACATGTAGATTGCTTCATTGTCTTGGCTATTATAAACAGTGCTCAGTGAATATTGGGGTGCATGTATCCTTTGGGACCATATTCTTCTCTGGTATACGCTTAAGAGTGGGATTGCAAGGTCATAAGTTAGCTCTGTTTTTAGTTTTATAAGGAACTCCCATACTGTTCTCCATAGGGGCTACACCAATATCCATACCCACCAACAGTGTAGAAGGGGTCCCTTCTCTCCACATTCTCTCCAGCATTTATTGTTTATTGATTTTTTTTTTATGATAGCCATTTTAACTACTGTGAGTTGATACCTCATTGCAGTTTTAATTTGCATTTTTCTAATAATTAGTGACATTGAACATCTTTTCATGTGTCTGTGGGCCATCTGTATGTCTTCTTTGGAGAAATGTCTGTTTAGGTCTTTGCCCATTTTTTGATTGGATTGTTTATTTTGCTGATGTTAAACTTAATGTGCTATTTGTAAATTTTGGAGACTAATCTCTCATCTGTCACATCATTTACAAATATTTTCTCCCAATCTATGGGTTGTCTTTTCATTTTGTTTATTTTTCCCTTTGCTATGCAAAAACCTTTCAGTGAAAACAGGTCCCATTTGTTAATTTTTTTAATTTCTATTATTCTGGAAATAATTGAAATAAATGATTGAAAATATGTTGTTGTGATTAATATCAGAGAATGTTCTTCCTGTGTTTTCCTTTAGGAGTTTTATAGTTTCCTATCTCATATTCAGATCTTTAATCCATATTAAGCTTATTTTTGTGTACAGTATTAAAGAATAATATAATTTATTTATTTTTAATGTGTAGCTGTCCAGTTTTCCCAGCACCATTTGCTGAAGAGAAAAAAATCTCATCATAAAATTTCCATTCTATAGTGGCTGTACTAGTTTGCATTCCCACCAACAGTGTAAGAGGGTTCCCTTTTCTCCACACCCTCTCCAGCATTTATTGTTTGTAGACTTCTGGATCACAGCCATTCTGACTGGCATAAAATGGTACCTCATTGTGGTTTTGATTTGCATTTCTCTGATAATGAGTGATGTTGAGCATCTTTTCATGTGTTTGTTAGCCATCTGTATGTCTTCTTTGCAGAAATGTCTATTTAGTTCTTTGGCTCATTTTTTGATTGGGTCGTTTCTTTTTCTGGAATTGAGCTGCATAAGTTGCTTGTATATTTTTGAGGTTAGTTGTTTGTCAGTTGCTTCATTTGCTGTTATTTTCTCCCATTCTGAAGGCTGTCTTTTCACCTTGCTTATAGTTTCCTTTATTGTGCAGAAGCTTTTAAGTTTAATTAGGTCCCATTTGTTTATTTTTGCTTTTATTTCCAATATTATGGGAGGTGGGTCATAGAGGATCCTGCTGTGATTTATGTTGGAGAGTGTTTTGCTTATGTTCTCCTCTAGGAGTTTTATAGTTTCTGGTCATACCTTTAGATCTTTAATCCATTTTGAGTTTATTTTTGTGTGCGGCGGTGTTAGACAGTGATCTAGTTTCATTCTTTTACAAGTGGTTGATTCCTTAAAAAACTGGAAGTAGAACTGCCTTATGACCCAGCAATCCCACTGCTTGGCATACACACCGAGGAAACCAGAATTGAAAGAGACATGTGTACCCCAGTGTTCATCGCAGCACTGTTTATAATAGCCAGGACATGGAAACAACCTAGATGTCCATCAGCAGATGAATGGATAAGAAAGCTGTGGTACATATACACAATGGAGTATTACTCAGCCATTAAAAAGAATACATTTGAATCAGTTCTGATGAGGTGGATGAAACTGGAGCTGATTATACAGAGTGAAGAAAGCTAGAAAGAAAAACACCAATACAGTATACTAACACATATATGTGGAATTTAGAAAGATGGTAATGGTAACCCTGCATGTGAGACAGCAAAAGAGACACAGATGAACAGTCTTTTGGACTCTGTAGGAGAAGGTGAGGGTGCGATGATTTGGGAGAATGGCATTGAAAAATGTATAATATCATATATGAAACAAATCGCCAGTCCAGGTTTGATACATGATACTGGATGCTTGGGGCTGGTGCACTGGGACGACCCAGAGGGATGGTACAAGGAGGGAGTAGGGAGGGGATTTCAGGATGGGGAACATGTGTATACCTGTGGCAGATTCATGTTGATGTATGGCAAAACCAATGCAATATTGTAAAGTGATTAACCTCCAATTAAAATAAATAAATTTATATTAAAAAATTTCCATTCTAGGTGAGATAGAAATTCTTACCTGTAAAATTTAAAATGACTCTTAATAATAAACAGTGCTGGTACAGATATACTGAAATGAACAGTCTTACAAATTGCTTTTGAATTGTAATTGCTACAGATCTTCTGTAGAACAATTTACCAATATATTGCAAGGATTTTAAAAAGTTAAAATAAGTTTTATAATTTACCACATTGTATTTAATAATCAAAAGTCACAAGTTATATGGCTAATATATTTAGGGAGAGTAAATGAAGGTTGATACAACCAGGAAATAAGCTTTTTTCCAATAACTATGTTTATTAAGAATATTTAAAGTGATGCAAACATATTAAAGACCCAATGAAAAAGTATATATTCTAAAGTTACATATATTTCAAATTTTCAATAATGTAAAATCTACAACAATATTGCAAGGAAATATGCTGAAATACTAATAGTATCTCTGAGTAGAAGTATGTTATACTTTATATTTTACTATTTCTTACATTTCTCCAAAATATCTCTGTGTAGTTTAATATAATGAATTACAACCTGGACTCTGGGATAATATTCCTTTGGGCTAAAATGTTGCTTCTACAGCCCACTCCACTATTTTTTGCATGGGAAATTGCATGCACAGTAAAGCCTGAAGGAGTACAATCCATAAGGTCACAAAAGAGTTGGACAAAACTTACGACTACACACCTTTTGCTAGCTGTGTGACTTTGGCAAGCTATGTAACCTGCTTAAACCCCAGTTTATTTATCTAAACATTGAATGTCAAAACAATACATCACAGGCTGTAGTGAAAATTGAATGAAATACTTAGTAGAGTGCCTGGTACAGAGTAAAAGAAGCCATATTTTATTGTGGATAGAAGCATAGATTCTGGAGTCAGAGTCTTGAACTTTTGATCCTGGCATTTTTGCTTACTAGCTGAGCAAGTTACTAAGTTATCTCTACCTCAGTTTCATTTCCTTGTATATTCAACTCTTATAAGAGTACTCAAAACATAGCAGTTGCCCAATTAATAGTAGTACATGAATTATAATTGAGTAGTAATTATAATTACTGTAATTATAGTATATTTTATATTATGTACTTGTTATATATAAGTAATATATGTTATATAATACTATAGTATTTTATAAATACTGTAATATATATATTATATGCTCATATTGTATAATAAGTATAAATAATAATTCAGTGCATGAATTAATAATATTTGTGATTATGTTATTATTTAAACATTAACTTTAATACATGTACCCAATATTTCCAAATTTCTAAACCATTCTATTGCACCTGTTCCCTTAACATCCCTGAAAAACTCTTGGAGGTCATTCAATATTTGTCACCACATTATATCTATCATTTGAATCTGTGTTGTGACATTGAATCCTTGAACGTGTGACATTCATAGCCGTCTATTTCCCCATTGAACTCTTATCAATAGGTTTTGATATCTATGTTATTTCTTGGTTTTCTGCTAAATATCTCATAATCTACTGTTTCTGTTTCTGTCCCCTATTTTCCTGAATACATACATAGATGCTCCCCCATGATTCTACAATTAAGTTATCATGTTGAATTTGAAATTAGCAATATCTTTATTCGTTTAATTGTCTTTGTGCTCAGTCACGTCTGACTCTATGTGACTCCATCAACATAGCCCACCAGGCTCCTCTGTCCATAGGATTCTCCAGGCAAGAATACTGGCGTGGGTTGCTATTTCCTCCTCCAGGGATCTTCCTGATGCAAGGTCAAACCTGCATCTCCTGCACTGCAAATGGATTCTTTACCCCTGAGCCAACCAGGTCTTGACCTCTTCCCTATTTCTTGTTGCATTAACTTACATATTCATAGTGATGAATTACACTGTCTTTTCATATGATCATTTGCCCATCCATATATCTTATTTCCTGAGGTGTCTCTGTAGAGCTTTTGCTCATTTATTACAAAGGTTGTTTGTTTTTTATAGTTGAATAATGCAAGAGATGTAAAAGAGGTGGATTTGATCCCTGGTTCAAGAAGATTCCCTGGAGAAGGGCATGGCAACTCACTCCAGTATTCTTGCCTGGAGAATCCCATGAATAGAGAAATCTGGTAGACTACAGTCCATGGGATCGCAGAGTCAGACACGATTGAAGTGACTTAGCACACCACAGCACATTGTGTCCTTTATATATTCTAGATACAAAACTTTTATCAAATATATGTCAATGAGCATTAATAGAAATAGGACTGAGCAAAAATCAAAGTATTAGACTTGACTCATATATCCATTAAGCAGTACAAGGGATATATTGTAGTTTATTCACATAGCAAAATACTCGGTAACAGTTCAAATTAATAAACTAAACTTGTAGTGTGCAACATCAATAAATTTCAGAAACTTAATGTTAAGCGTAAAACCAAGCCTTTAAATGATATATGCAGTTTGATTCCTTTTATATAAAATTCTACCCTGTGGGATAGTTTGACTTTTGTTGAACCAGGTAGGAGAAATTAGCGTTTCATATGGAGAGAAAGGATGGGTGCATGCTCAGTCATTTCTGACTGTTTGAGGCTCCAGGGACTGTAGTCTGCCAGGCTCCTCTGTCCATATAATTTTCCCAACAAGAATATTGAAGTAGGTTGCTGTTTCCTCCTCCAGAGGATCTTCCTGACCCAGAGATTGAACGCCCATCTCCTGTGGTTCCCACATTGGCAGGCAGATTCTTTATCACTGAGCCACCTGGAAAGCTCTATTCATTTAGTAAAGCCCTTCTAATTTGAGATGCATCTGAAATGATGTTATGCTTTTTCATAAAATTTCTCTTATTTCTTTTAAACCAGAAGTGACTGCCCTGTCACTACCTCTGAATTTCGAGTCTTTTGTGTATTCTCTCTTCAGACCCATATCGTAGACTACATTGATTATGTGTAAGTTTTTACTCATCTTTAAAAAGTGCATTATCTTAGGGCTGAGATTTTTTTCTTATATATCTTTGTATACTTGAAGATGACTATTATACTGTCTCCTCTAAATTAGGTATCAAATTTTTGTTGTTGTTGTTTACTTTTTGTTTACATCTCTTTGTTTTGATAAGTCATCTGATTAAATAATGAAGTCCTCTACTAACTCAGAGTTTAAATATGCATATGAGGACAATCAGATTGCACCAGAAAGCTCCAGAGTAGGTCCCACTCTTGACACGGGTGACCCTTTCCTTCCCCTTGACTCTGTGTGAATTTTGCTGAAGTTGCTGGCTTGATTAAACGTGTTTTTATTTCTTTCTTTTTTATTCAAACTTTAAATTTTTTATTTTGTATTGGGTTATAGCTCGTTAACAATATGGTGGTAGTTTCAGGTGAACAACAAAGGGACTCAGCCACACATATACATGTATCCATTCTACCCTAAACTCCCCTCCCATCCAGGCTCCCACTTAACATTGAGCAGAGTTCCCTGTGCTCTACAGTGGGTCCTTGTCGGTTATTCCTTTTAAACATAGCAGTGCGTCCATGTCGATTGCAAACTCCCCAACCAGTCCTTCCCCAGGCAACCATAAGTTCATGGTTCTTAAGTTCTAAGTCTGTGAGTCTCTTTCTGTCTTGTGAGTTCCTTTGTAACATTTCTTTTGAGATTCTACATATAAGGGATGTCTTATGATATTTCTCATTCTCTGTCTGACTTACTTCACTCAGTATGACATTCTCTAGGTCTATCCATGTTGCTTCAAATGACGTTATTTCATTGTTTTTAGTGGCTGAGCAATATTCCATTGTATATATGTACCACGTCTGCTTTATCCACCTCTGTTGATGGACATTTAGGTTGCTTCTGTGTTTTGGCTATTATAAACAGTACTGCAATGAATATTGGGGTGCATGTATCCTTCTGGATCATGTTTCTTTTCCAGATATATGCCTAGGAGTGGGATTTCGGGGTTATATGGTAGCTCAATTTTAGTTTTTTAAAGGACCTCCATGCTGTTTTCTCCATAGTGGCTGGACCAAGTTGCATTTCCAACAGTGTTTAAAGGTTCCCTTCTTTCCACACCCTCTCCAGCATTTATTGTTTGTGGATATTTTGATGACAGCCATTCTGGCTGGTATGAAGTGATACCACATTATAATTTTGACTTGCATTTCTCTAATAACTGGTGATGTTGAGCATTTTATCATGTGTCTATATGCCATCTCTATGTCCTCTTTTGAGAAATGTCTATTCAGGTCTTCTGCCCATTTTTTGAGTGGATTGTTTGTTTTGATGATGTTAAGTGTCATAAGCTGTTTGTAAATTTTGGAGAATAATCCTTTATTGGTCACATTATTTGCAAATATTATTTCCCAATCTTTGGGTTGTCTTTTGTTTATTGTTTCCTTTGCTGAAATGATTTTTCTTTCCCAAAGAAATGTCATTTATTTAGCATATATATAATGAATTAAAAATTAAAATTATTGAATTTTTCTCTTAAAATTGGTCATCAATATCAAAATATCATAAAACATAAAAAATGTCTAGGTAAAATATTCAAGACAAAAAGTATATGTAATATCCATACATATATGTATGAATGTTTGAATATAGAAAAAATAAGATTGTTAATACAAAATTTAGGATAAACAACTATTTGGCATAATGTAAAACATGTGCAACTACTCATACTCTAAACGTGTCAGAATTGACAGTAAAATAATTAATTGAGCCAAATACTAAATTAGGTTTTGGAGTTATAAGTGTATGGCAGAAAAACAAAGATTTTGCTAAACTCATGGAGTGATTATTGCATAAATGTGTACTCTGTACCAAATATAGGGACTCCAACTCAATTTTTAATCATTTCTTTCACAGTTATGATAAAGGACAATTGTGTGCTTTGCTGCTTTTCCCTGTTTGGTCATATCTTTTAACTTTCAGGAAGCATATAACATTAATCATATAAATTAGCTTTCCCTCTCAGAAGAGATGCATATAATTCAGACAAGTCAAGGATAAGCAAATTCTCCTCCTTTGTGGAGAGAAGTGCAAACACTGCCAAAACATTTTATTATTAAGGGAGCTTTCTACTCTTTGACACCTGATTGTGTTCCTAATTTCATTAGTGGGATTCATATGAAATATTAGAGCATGATATAGATATTGACTTTGATAATAGAAGTTAGTTCTCTAATGTGAAAATGTTTCCAGCTACCAAACATGATACATTATATATTTTTCATTTCTATGTTCCCTCATGATTTCATGCTTTAATTGTATTAAGTATGTAATTATATTTTCATTATATGCAGGGCCTGCCATTCTCCATCACACCACCTGCAAAATCATGTCTCCACGATTCAGCTAATTCAATCATTTGAGACTGTAATAAACTAGCTTTCTTCTATGATAAGCCAGCCCAACCCTAGTGAGCCTAACCAAAGGACAATTTTTCTAGAAGCATTTCTAACAGGATACCATAAAGAGCTGAAAGCCTCAGAAAATGAAGATTTAATTTATGTGAAAATTGAAGAACATTTCATGCAAAAGGGACCACAAGTGCTAATATTCTGAGGTTGGCAAGGGTTTAGATTGTACAATACTAGAAAAAGCTCAGTGCACAATAGAGTATAACAGGTAATGAACATAGAGTGGGGATGAAGTTGAAAAATATGGCAGAACATGTGTTTTATGTTTAAATAAGTGGGTAGAGTAAATGAATGGATGGATAGATGAAGCAGTCACCTGCCAGAAGTAGTGGTCCCCTGCCTACAGCAATGGATCTCACTGTTTCTCAAAATGTACTTTGACAATATGGCATGAGGAGTCTTCACAATGTGACCAAATCACTAGATTCTGGTAAAGCTGAAAGCTTGCAGTTATATGTTTTCCATCAAAAATAAAATCCCAAGAAACTCTTATTGTCATATGAGACCCATGACCAGCCTTAAGCAAAGTGATGATGGCATTCATTGGAATGACCTTCTCAGACCTCCACCAGTAAGGAGGGGAATTGACCAAGGCTTCCAGCTGCTGTGCTCTGCTGCTTCACTGCTAAGACTATGTCTGGGTACCCTATGGGCTGTGCCTGGCCAATGCCTGACACAGGCATTGTGTCTGAGATTCTAAGGCAGGTGCATTCCTGGAGACACTGGATACCTCTGATGACTAATTCTGGCTTGAAGACTCTCCAGTGGCTTTGCCTTCCTTCTTTAAAATGCACATAAGTCTGGAAAATTTTCACTTCCTTTCTTCCTTGACCCATTCACCCAGAGTCATACTTGGATTGGTCTCATGACTCTCAGCCTTTTCTAGCTTCCTCCTATTTTTCTCTCACAGACGTTTCTCTTATAAATCCTTGCACATTTAATCCCATTTAAGTGTCTGATTCTCAGAGGACCCAGACTCACAAAGTGGTAAAGTAGGTCAATTTGCTTTTGACACCTCAGTTCTCCTGTCTTGCCAAGACTTAAACTAAATTAATGTCATAAACATTCTTATTCATAACACAATTAGTCACTTAAATTTCCTATATAAAATTTTTTTAAAAGCTATTCTTTCACATTTGATGGTCGTTTAAACCACAGTGACCTCTAGGGCAGATGCAAAGACACTTCACAGTCCCATAGGAAGCTTAATTTGGCTGTTGCATTTGTAAACTATTCTATTTCTCTAACTAGGTTCTTATAGAATTTCTATTATAAATCTTAAAATTCAGATACTGTAATTTTATCTATAATTGTGGACTTCTTTAGTAATTTGAAATACAGAACAGTTTTTTTTTTCTTAACTTCCTCTTCAGAATAATAATATTGGAAGGATGGTGGTATATTTCACTTTAAAAATCGAAACTTTGTCAGATTTAATCTGTATTTTCTTTTGCATATGACACAGTTTTATGTCTCTTTCTCTAAATTCATAGTATTTTTTCTCACAGACATGTGACCACCTTGTGTATGCCAAAATGTATTAAATTTTTATAAGCAAATTGCTTTTTATCAGATCTAAACTCCTCTGCCTGCCTTGTGAAGTTTTTTTTTGTTTGTTTGTTTGTTTTTTTTTTTTTTTTTTAGTGAAGCTACCCTTCTTTTTTTCATACCCTCTTAACTTCTATTGTGCTTCTGAATGTCCTCTCAGATTCTTTTCCTCTGTTCCCATCAGCACAGGCACCATACCCAACATTTTGGGGAGTGCCGATTTTGTTGTGGAGGTGCAAATTCATGTCTGACTGCTTGGTAACCCATGGACTAGAGCACCACAGTTTCCTCTCTCCTCCACTATCTCCCTAAGTTTGATCAAATGCATGTACGTTGAGTTAGTGATGCTGTCTAATCATCTCATCCTCTGTTGCCCCATTCTCCTTTTGCCTTCAATCTTTCCCAGCATCATGGTCTTTTCCAATGAGTCAGTTCTTTCATATCAGATAGCCAAAGTATTGGAGTTTCAACTTCAGCATCAGTCTTTCCAATGAATAGTCAGGGTTGATTTCCTTTAGGAGTGACTGATTTGATCTCCTTGCTGTCCAAGGGCCTCTTAAGAGTTTCCTCCAGCATCACAGTTTGAAAGCATCAATTCTTTGACACTCAGCCGACTCACAACCATACATGACTACTGGAAAAACCATAGCATTGACTAGACGGACCTTTGTTGGCAAAGTGATACCACTGCTTTTTAATACATTCTCTAGCTTTGTCATAGCATTTCCTCCAAGGAGCACATGTCTTTTAATTTCATGGCTGCAATCACCATCTGCAGTGATTTTGGAGCCCAAGAAAATAAAGTCTGTCACTGTTGCCATTGTTTCCCCATCTCTTTGCCTTGAAGTGATGGGACCAGATGCCATGATCTTAGTTTCTTTGAATGTTGAGTTTTAAGCCAGCCTTTTCACTTTGATCAAGAGGCTGTTTAGTTCCTCTTTGCTTTCTGCCTTAAGGGTGGTGTCATCTGCATATCTGAGGTTGTTGTTATTTCTCCTGGCAACCTTGATTGTAATGAAGTTTGTGATTCATCCAGCCTGGCATTTTGAATGATATATTCTGCATATGTTAAATAAGCAGGATGACAGTATACAGTCCTGTCATACTCCTGTCCCAGTTTTGAACCAGTCTGTTGTTCTGTGTCTGATTCGACCTATTGCTTCTTGACCCACATACAGGTTTCTCAGGAGAAAGGTAAGGTGGTCTGATACTCTCATCTCTTTAAGAATTTTCCACAGTTTGTTGTGATCCAGAGAGTCAGTATTTAGCATAGTCAATGAAGCTGAAGTAGATGTTTTCTGGAATTCCTTTGCTTTCTCTATGATCCAATGAATGTTGGCAATTTGATCTCTGGTTCCTCTGGCTTTTCTGAGCTCAGCTTTTACATCTGGAATTGATCAGTTCATGTATTGCTAAAGCCTACTTTGAAATATTTTAAGTATAACCTTTCTAGCATGTGAAATCAGAGAAGGCAATGGCACACCACTCCAGTACTCTTGCCTGGAAAATCCCATGGATGGAGGAGCCTGGTAGGCTGCAGTCCATGGGGTCGCTAAGAGTCGGACACAACTGAGCAACTTCACTTTCACTTTTCACTTTCATGCATTGGAGAAGGAAATGGCAACCCACTCCAGTATTCTTGCCTGGAGAATCCCAGGGATGGGGGAGCCTGGTGGGCTGCTGTTTCTGGGGTGGAACAGAGTCGGGCACGACTGAAGCGACTTAGCAGCAGCAGCAGCAGCAGCAGCCTGTGAAATGAGTGCAACTGTCCAGAAATTTGAATATTCCTTGGCAGTGCCTCTCTATGGCATTAAAATGAAAACTGACCGTTTCAATCCTGTGGCCACTGCTGCATTTTCCAAATTTGCTGGCATATTAAATGCAGTACTGTAACAGCATCATCTTTTAGGATTTGAAATATCTCATCTTGAATTCCATCACCTCTACTAGCTTTGCTCAGAGTAATGATTCCTAAGGCCCACTTGACTTCACACTCCAAGATATCTGGCTCTAGGTGAGTGACCATACCATTGTGGTTATCTGGGTCATTAAGACCTTTGTTGTATAGTTCTTCTGTGTATTCTTGCCACCTCTTCTTTATCTCTTCTGCTTCTCTTAGGTCTTCACCATTTCTGCCCTTTGTCATGCTCATCCTTGCCTGAAATGTTCCCTTGATATCTCCAATTTTCTTGAAGAGATCTCTTTCCCATTCTGTTGTTTTCCTCTCTTTCTTTGAATTGTTCATTTTAAAAAGCCTTCTTATCTCTCCTTTCTATTCTCTGGAACTCTACATTTTGTTAGGCATTCCTTTCCCTTTCTCCCTTGCCTTTCACTTCCCTTCTTTTCTCAGCTCTTTATAAAGCCTCAGACAACCATTTGGCCTTCTTCATTTCCTTTTCTTTGGGATGGTTTTAGTCACTGCCTCCTATAGAATGTCATGAACTTCCATCCATATTTGTTCCAGCACTCTGTCTACCAAATCTAATCCCTTGAATCTATTTGACAACTCCACTGTATTCATAAGGGATTTGTTTATGTCACACTTGAATGGCCTAGTGGTTTTCCCTAATTTCTTCAATTTAAGCCTGAATTTTACATCAAGAAGTTCATAATCTGAGCCACAGCCAGCTCCAAGTCTTGTTTTTACTGACTGTATAGAACTTCTCCATCTTCAGCTGCAAAGAATATAATCAATCTGGTTTCAGTACTCATCATCGGGTGAGGTCCAGGTATAGAGTCGTCCCTTGTGTTGTTGGAAGAGGGTGTTTGCTATGACTAGCATATTCTCTTGACAAAACTCTATTAGTCTTTGCCTTGCTTCATTTTATACGCCAAACTGATCTGTTATTTAGGTACCTCTTACCTTCCTACTTTTGCATTTCAATCCCCTGTGACAAGAAGGACATCTTTCTTTTGGTGTTAGTTCTACAAGGTGTTTTAGGTCTTCATTAAACTTCAGCTTCTTCAGCATCAGCAGTTGGGGAATAGACTTGAATTATTGTGATGCTGAGTGATTTGTTTTGGAAATAAACCAGGATCTTTCTGTCATTTTTGAGACTGCATGCAAGTATTACATTTTGGACTCTTTTGTTGGCTATGAGGGCTACTCCATTTCCTGTTAGGAACTGTACTAGATGTAATAGTACTAGATGTAATAGCCATCTGAATTAAAGTTGCCCATTCCTGCCCATTTTATTTCACTGATTCCTAAGATATTGATGTTCACTCTTGCCATTTCTTGCTTGACCATGTCCATTTACCTTGTTTCATGAACCTAACATTCCAGGTTGCTATGCAGTATTGTTGTATTACCTTCCTACTTTTGCATTTCAATCCCCTGTGATAAGAAGGACATCTTTCTTTTGGTGTTTCTTTGGGCATCTTTCTTTTGGTTACAGCATCAGACTTTACTTTCACCAGCAGATATATCCACAACTGAGCATCATTTTCCCTTTGACCCAACCAAACCCAACGGCCTCATTCTTTCCCTAGCTATTAGTAATTTCTGTCTGCTGTTCTCAGTGGTATACTGGACATCTTCCGATCTGGGAACCTTGTCTGCTGGTGTCATCTTTTTGCCTTTCAGTGGACTTGTTTTACCAGAATTCTCCGCTATGACCTGTCTGTCTTCAGTGGCCCTACAGGGCATGACTCATAGCTTCACTGATGCGGGAGACCCAGGTTCGATTCCTGGGTCGGAAACATCCCCTGGAGAAGGAAATGGCACCCCACTCCAGCACTCTTACCTGGAAAATCCCATGGATGGAGGAGCCTGGTAGGCTACAGTCCATGGGGTCGCAAAGAGTCGGACACGATTGAGCAACTTCACTTTCACTTTCAACCTAACAAGGTTGTGATCCATGAGAGTGGGAATGCCCTTTAGCATTTTATTAACTTTACCCACATGTGTTCACATTTCATGTGTCATTTAGGACAGAGTTCATGTTCTTATCATTTTACAGAAACAACTCTCTTCCTGCTTACCTTCATTTAATCTTCCACTTTGTCTATTAACTTTACTTTCTTTGTTATAAAGTATATTATATATTCTTACTGTAATATTCTAGTAATATGACAACATTGTTATGTTTTATTAGTGTAGTGATATAATATATCATAAACTGATTTCACTGGTTTATGAATTATTTCATGTTTTCATGTTCTGGCCACACCTCACACATCATGGATGTATAAGTTTAGGAGTATCTGAATATCAGAGATTAGAAAACATTGGAACTGGGACTAGTTTCTCCTTCTATTACTTACCAGTTGTTTGACCTTAGATATATTACTTAATCTCTTATCTTCTTAAAAAATAATAGAGTTACTTCCTTTTAGGATTTGTTTGCAGTTCAGATGAGATAATTCATATAAACATTTCCTATAGCATTTTCTGTTTAAAAATAAGTGACTTATTTTTCATCGTTTTCCTTCTATACATGAGTTTTTTAAAAGACTGGATTTGTAGTTTTTCAGGTTCTTAAAAATTATCATGACTTAATACCATGTAAATATTTAGTGCCTATTTTTCACTTATGGCATTAAATTCTGTATTTGATCTTGACTCATATGACAGATACCATATAGAAACAGATATTTCCCCCTTTGCCTTTCTTTATTTAATGAAAAATAAATTAGAAACTCCTCTGAATCAAATGTGATCCACAGAATATTTATACAAAAACGGCAAATCACATTTGTCCTTTTCTGAAATATCAATAACCTCAGATATGCAGATGACACCACCCTTATGGCAGAAAGTGAAGAGGAACTAAAAAGCCTCTTGGTGAAAGTGAAAGAGGAGAATGAAAAAGTTGGCTTAAAGCTCAACATTCAGAAAACTAAGATCATGGCATCTGGTCCCATCACTTCATGGGAAATAGATGGGGAAACAATAGAAACAATGTCAAACTATCTTTTTGGGCTGCAAAACCACTGCAGATGGTGATTGCAGCCATAAAATTAAAAGACGCTTAATTCTTGGAAGGAAAGTTATGATCAACCTAGATAGCATATTCAAAAGCAGAGACATTGTTTTGCCAACAAAGGCCTGTCTAGTCAAGGCTATGGTTTTTCCAGTGGTCGTGTATGGATGTGAGAGTTGGACTGTGAAGAAAGCTGAGCACCGAAGAATTGATGCTTTTGAACTGTGGTGTTGGAGAAGACTCTTGAGAGTCCCTTGGACTGCAAGGAGATCCAACCAGTCCTTTCTGAAGGAGATCAGCCCTGAGATTTCTTTGGAAGGAATGATGCTAAAGCTGAAACTCCAGTACTCTGGCCACCTCATGCGAAGAGTTGACTCATTGGAAAAGACTCTTTTGCTGAGAGGGATTGGGGCAGGAGGAGAAGGGGATGACAGAGGATGAGATGGCTGGATGGCATCACGGACTCGATGGACGTGAGTTTGAGTGAACTCTGGGAGTTGGTGATAGACAAGGAGGCCTGCCGTGCTGCAGTTCATGGGGTTGCAAAGAGTCGGACATGACTGAGTGACTGAACTGAACTGAACTGAAAATAATGCAGTTTCATAAAAAAGAGACCAGGATTTGAAGGCTGACTGCAGTTATGTTTCAGTATGGCAAATTGGATTAATTGATATTATTATACCAAGAATAAAGATGTAAATTTCAAATAAAGCACAACAAAATTCTTACTCATTTTATCAGTTGTTCCCTAGTTAAAGGATATGTGTAAGGAATCTCTTTTTTCTAGCTCAGTTTGTATCTATTTAACTTAATTCTTAGATTCTCTGCATGTTGTTCACTTGGTCCTTATAAGTGAATCTGAGAGAGAGATAGGGAGCCTTGGAAAACCAGCATCTATGCACCTAATTTCAAGAAGAAACACTAATTGACTCTTTTTGGATACTGTCCTATCCAAATTGGGTTATCCTTTTGGATAATTTGTCCCATCCTTTTGGATACTGTCCTATCCAATGATTGATTCATGAATCAATCATTTTAGCCAAGAGAATAGGATACTTTGTCAAGCTATGATTTTATTGCCATCAGACTAACAGGGAGAAGGAAGTTCCCCGAAGGTGTAAATGTAGAATAGGAAGTAGAATATGCTCTGGGTGATAATTCCCATTAAAAAAAAATGTGCTGTTGTTAGTTAATCATTCATGTCCAGCTCTTTGGCACCCCATGGACTATAGCCCTCCAGGCACCTCTGTCCATGGGGATTCTCCAGGCAAGAATACCCGAGTGGGTCGTGATGCTCTCCTCCAGGGGATTAAAAAGAAAAAAAGAGAATGATAAATAGTTCTCACTAATAAAGTAACTTTGTGGTTTATAGTTTCCACAAACTATTTCTATTTCCTAGTTTTTTTCTGATTACTTTTTAAATTAAATGTGTACTGACGTTCATGGCTAGGATTCTGGTTTTTCTTAATTTCGTTTCTTGAAGAAATCTACTGTCTTAACGTTTCTGTCAAGTTTGGTCAAATGTCTTTGAATGGTACTATTTTTCCTCCTATTGCAGCAGGAATGAAATTATTTTATGCCAATTATGTAAAAATAATTTGTCACGGCTATATAAACAAGCATAGTCATAGATACAGTATGACTTCCATGTTCTGCATTATTGACTATCAGAAATAGTGATTTATAGAACTTCTTAAATTCTCTGATGGAAATGAAGTTACATAAATTGTACTTATGTAGCATTCAGTCTATATGGTCCTATCCTAGTATGTACCAGATGGTTGTCATTTCTTGTTAAAAACATAATTAAGATATGACTTAATTCAATCTAATTAAAAATATATATGTATGGAAAGTGACTGAAGATCTGATTGATGCTTTTCATTCTGTGTAACTCAATTCAAACTTTAATGTGTTAAGACATTTAAAGTATTAGGAAGGTGATTGATATCATCTGTAGGATGAGCCGTACTTGTTTCCCTTTAGCAGCTGAAGAGCAGAGGGAGATATACTTTTTTTTTTTTCCCACTAGATTTTACAGGAGGTACTTCTATCTTTTGTGTATAATCAAAAGCCAAGAATTGGTAAATCAAGAAATTCTTTGCAGAAGTGTCACACTTGAATTATTATTTTTTTTTTATGAAACTTTTAAATTTTGTCTTTTTGAGTTTCATGTTTTCAAATATAAGAAACAAAGTGAAGAGCATCAGAGCATCCTGGGGACTTTCTTGGTAGTCCAGTGATTAAGACCTACCCTCCATTGGGGGGTGGGGGGGGTGTAGTTTCCATCTCTGGTTGGTTAACTTGTAGCTCAGCTGGTAAATAATACGTCTGCAATGCGGAAAACCTGGGTTTAATCCCTGGGTTGGGAAGATCCCCTGGAGAAGGGAAAGGCTACCAACTCCAGTAATCTGGCCTGGAGAATTCCACAGACTGTATAATCCATGCGGTCGCAAAGAGTCCGACATGACCGAGCGATCTTCACTTTCACTTTCAGTTTTCCACATACACCACAGAGTAGGAAAAAAAAAAAGAGAGAGAGAGAAATAAACATCCTCAAAATTCTATGAATGTTCCATGTATGGTTGTAACTCCTGGCATAAATACATGTATTAATTATCATTTTTTTAGTTAAAATATTTTCCCCTTCTTTTTCTCTTTGGAATAATTTCCTGAAAACCATGTCACATGTGACCTACTCTGTGAAAATTGATTTATACATAACAACCCTCTTACCTACTTTTCCCAAGTTAGAAAGTGGTCACTCCTTCATAACTTGTCCTCATGTTACTTTATCTAAATAGCAATTCAGTTACTTGCCCTCTTGAATTATAAGTAATTATTTTCCTGTTGATTCCTGTTGCTAAACTGAGTACATACTTAAATAAGGGAGAATGCCATTTTCACTTTTCTATTACTGAATCTTAACTCTTGAGAGTCCCTTGGACTGCAAGGAGATCCAACCAGTCCATTCTGAAGGAGATCAGCCCTGGGATTTCTTTGGAAGGAAGGATGCTAAAGCTGAAGCTCCAGTACTTTGGCCACCTCATGTGAAGAGTTGACTCATTGGAAAAAACTCTTTTGCTGGGAGGGATTGGGGGCAGGAGGAGAAGGGGACAACAGAGGCTGAGATGGCTGGATGGCATCACTGACTCAATGGATATGAGTCTGAGTGAACTCCAGGAGTTGATGATGGACAGGGAAGCCTGGCATGCTGCGGTTCATGGGGTTGCGAAGAGTCGGACATGACTGAGTCACTGAACTGAACTGAAAACAATTTTGACGTCTAGTAAAGGAATAATAAATATTTGTTGAATACATGAATTAATTTCATAACTGCTTTAAAATTTCTTAAATTAGAAAAAATGCAACTATCCTAATTAGACAAAGGCATAGTAATAGAATAGTTTTAAATTTTAGACTACATATGTCTTCACTTGTCAAAATATATTAGGAAAAGTATGTAGCATTTTTTGACAAAATATAAATAAGTTTATATTATATAAATAACATAAATAGCATAAATATATTGGTAGATTTAGCAATAATTTAAATATAGAAAATAAAAATTTGATAAGATCCATAATAAACAATCACATGCAATTTGACTGAAAATTTTACATTGCAGTAGGATATAAAGCAATGTGGAGATGTTGATTGGGAGATTTTGAACACTGACAGTAACTGACAGAACAATCTCTATATCTTATGAAAACAAAGAATGCAGACTTTAAATATAAGAATTACATGGTAATAATAGGATATTTGTTTTTCTATCACATGGGTTTTAATCCCAACACTTCAAGTTATTAATCATGAAATCTTAAGATCAAAATTTTTTCTACAAATTTTAATAGTTTTGGCTAACTACTCTGGAAACTATGTAAAAAACATTGGCTTTCATGAACTACAAGCAAGGAACTTTGTATTTCTTAAATGTAAATTGAGAACAGATAATCATATACACACCCATTAGTGCCCAGAAAATGTTTTTAAAATTTTCTAACAAGAAACTTTATAGAATATTTTGTGAATAAAATAAAATATATATAAAGATAATAATGAAATAAGCTGTTTAGGAATTGAGAACTATTTATTAAGATTATTCCAGGATCAGAAAAGATAAAATCAAAAACTGTACATTATATAAACTATGATGAGCATCATAATCCCTAATTACAAGACCTTACGCACACAGAAAAAATGTACTCTAAGGATTAATTATAGGATTATTGATAAAAATAATTTAGGAATAAGTTTTATAAAAATAAATATTTACATATTAGCTTCAAGTCAAATAATATTCTGAAAGGAAAACAAAGTCACTTGAAAAATATACCACTTGAAATCAAAATAATGTATTGAAGATAGAGGACATTTGTATGAGGATTGGCATGTAAAATCAGTGGAGGTCATTGATAAAGAATCCTCCTGCCAACATGGGAGACACAGGTTCAATTCCTGGGTTGGGAAGATCCCTTGGAAAAAGGAAACGGCAACTCAATCCAGAATGCTCACCTGAGAAATCCTTTGGACAGAGGAACCTGGCAAAAGAGTTGGACATGACTTAGCAACTAAACAACAGTGGTGAATTAGGTGTTATAAAGTTATTCATCACTAAAAATGTTAAACATGCTAAGTTGCTCTAGCTGTGTCCAAGTCTTTGTGACCCCATGGACTGCAGTGCACCAGGCATCCCTGTCCATCACCAACTCTTGGAGTTTACTTAAACTCATGTCCATCAAGTCGGTGAGGACATCCAACCATCTCATCCTTTGTCATCCCCCTCTCCTCCCATCCTCAATCTTTCCCAGCATCAGAGACTTTTCAAATGAGTCAACTCTTCGCTTCAGGTGGCCAAAGTATTGAAGTTTCAGCTTCAGCATCAGTCCTTCCAGTGAATATTCAGGACTGATTTCCTTTAGGATGGGCTTTTTTGATTTCCTTGCAGTACAAGGGACTCTCAAGAATCTTCTCCAACACCACAGTTCAAAAGCATCAATTCTTTGGTCTTCAGCTTTCTTCACAGTCCAACTCTCACATCCATACATGACCACTGGAAAAACCATAGCCCTGACTAGATGGACCTTTGTTAGCAGAGTAATGTCTCTGCTTTTTAATACACCATCTAGGTTGGTCATGGGCTTCCCTGGTGGCTCAGAGGGTAAAGTGTCTGCCTGCAATTCAGGAGACCGGGGTTCGATCCCTGGGTCAGGAAGATCCCCTGGAGAAGGAAATGGCAACCCACTCCAGTACTCCTGCTTGGAAAATCCCATGGACGGAGAAGCCTGGTAGACTACAGTCCATGGGATCGCAAAGAGTCGGACACGACTGAGCGACTTCAGTTTTACTTTTCTAGGTTGGTCATAACTTTTCTTCCAAGGAGTAAGCGTCTTTTAATTTCATGGCTTCAGTCACCATCTGCAGTGATTTTGGACCTCCCCAAATATGAAGCCTGCCATTGTTTTCACTGTTTCCCCATCTATTTGCCATGAAATGTTGGGACCGGATGTCATGATCTTAGTTTTCTGAATGTTGACTTTTAAGCCAACTTTTTTACTCTCCTCTTTCACTTTCACCAGGAGGCTCTTTAGTTCTTCTTCACTTTCTGCCATAAGGGTGGTGTCATCTGCATATCTGAGGTTATTGATATTTCTCCCTGCAAACTTGATTCCAGCTTGTGCTTCATCCTGTCTAGGGTTTCTCACGATGTACTCTACATATAAGTTAAATAAGCAGCGTGACAGTATACAGCCTTGACAAACTCCTTTTCCCTATTTGGAACCAGTCTGTTGTTTCATGTCCAGTTCTAACTGTTGCTTCCTGACCTGCATACAGATTTCTCAAGAGGCAGGTCAGGTGGTCTGCTATTCCCATCTCTTTTAGAATTTCCTCAGTTTATTGTGATCCTCACAGTGAAAGGCTCTGGCATAGTCAATAAAGCAGAAATAGATGTTTTTCTGGAACTCTTTTGCTTTTTTGATGATCCAGCAGATATTGGACCTTTGATCTTTGGTTCCTCTGCCTTTTCTAAATCCAGCTTGAACATCTGAAAGTTCTCAGTTCATGTATTGTTGAAGCCTGGCTTGGAGAACTTTGAGCATGACTTTACTTGTATGTGAGATGAGTGCAATTGTACAATAGTTTGAGCATTATTTGGCATTGCCTTTTGAGGGGGGATTGAAATGAAAACTGACCTTTTCCAGTCCTGTGGCCACTGCTGAGTTTTCCAAATTTGCTGGCATATTGAGTGCTGCATTTTCACAGCATCATCTTTAAGGATTTGAAATAGCTCTGCTAGAATTCCATCACTTCCACTAGCTTTGTTCATATCGAAGCTTCCTAAGGCCCACTTGACTTCACATTTCAGGATGTCTGGCTCTAGGTGAGTGATCACACCATCATGATTATCTGCATCGTGAAGATCTTTTTTGTATAGTTCTTCTGTGTATTCTTGCCACTTCTTCTTAATATCTTTCGCTTCTGTTAGGTCCATACCATTTCTGTCCTTTATTGTGCTCATCTTTGCATGAAAAGTCCCCTTGGTATCTAGTTTTCTCAAAGAGATCTCTAGTCTTTCCCATTCTGTTGTTTTCCTCTATTTATTTGCACTGATCACTGAGGAAGGCTTTATCTCTCCTTGCTATTCTTTGAAACTCTGCATTCAAATGGGTTTATCTTTTCCCTCTTGCTTCACTTCTGTTTTCACACCTATTTGTAAGACCTCCTCAGACAGCCATTTTACTTTTTTGCATTTCTTTTTCTTGGGAATGGTCTTGGTCCCTGTCTCCTGTACATTGTCATGAATCTCTGTCCGTAGTTCATCAGGCACTCTATCAGACCTAGTCCCTTAAATCTACTTCTCATGTCCACTGTATAATTATAAAGAATTTTATTTAGGTCATACTTGAATGGTCTAGTGGTTTTCCCTACTTTCTTCAATTTAAGTCTGAATTTGCCAATAAAGAGTTCATGATCTGAGCCACAGTCAGCTGCCAGTCTTGTTTTGCTGACTATATAGAGCTTCTCCAACCTTTAGCTGCAAGGAATATAATCAATATGATTTTGGTGCTGACCATTTGGTGATGTCCATGTGTAGAGTCTTCTCTTGTGTTGTTGGAAGAGGGTGTTTGCTATGACCAGTCCATTCTCTTGGCAAAACTCAATTAGCCTTGTCCTGCTTCCTTCTGTACTCCAAGGCCAAATTTTCCCATTCTCCTGCTGCTGCTGCTAATTCACTACAGTTGTGTTTGACTCTGTGTGACCCCATAGACAGCAGCCCACTAGGCTCCCACATCCCTGGGATTTTCCAAGCAAGCACACTGGAGTTGGCTGCCATTTCCTTCTCCAATGCATGAAAGTGAAAAATGAAAGTGAAGTCACTCAGTCATGTCCGACTCTTAGCAACCCCATGGATTGCAGCCTACCAAGCTCCTCCATCCATGGGGTTTTCCAGGCAAGAGTACTGGAGTGGATTGCCATTGCCTTCTCTGAATTTGCCCATTACTCCAGGTATTTCTTGACTTCCTACTTTTGCATTCCAGTATCCTATAATGAAAAGGACATCTTTTGGGGGTGTTAGTTTTAGAAAGCCCTGTAGTTATTCATAGAACCATTCAACTTCAGCTTCTTCAGCATTACTGGTCAAGGCATAGACTTGGATTACCATGATATTGGATGGTTTGCCTTGGAAACGAACAGAGATTCTGTCCTTTTTGAGACTGCATCCAAGCACTGCATTTTGGACTCTTTTGTTTACTATGATGGCTACTCAATTTCTTCTAAGGGATTCTTGCCCACTGTAGTAGATATAATGGTCATCTGAGTTAAATTCACCCATTTCAGTCCATTTTAGTTTGCTGATTCCTAAAATTCAACACTCACTCTTGTCATCTCCTGTTTGACCACTTCCAATTTGCCTTGATTCATGGACCTAACATTCTTGGTTCCTATGCAATATTGCTCTTACAGCATTGGACTTTGCTTCTATCACCAGTCACATCCACAACTGGGTGTTGTTTTTGCTTTGGCTCTGTCTCTTTATTCTTTCTGGAGTTATTTCTCCATTGATCTCCAGTAACATTGGGCAGCTATCAACCTGGGCAGTTCATCTTTCAATGTCCTATCTTTTTGACTTTTCATAATGTTCATGGGGTTCTCAAGGCAAGAATACTGAAGTGGTTTGCCATTCCCTTCTCCATTTTGTCGCACACATGATCTAAATGTTTTTACATACACACACACACATATGTATATATCTGCACACATATGTATTTATTTTGAAATGCTAGCTGATAATATTTGTTCAACATAGTTTTGGTTTTATGGTCTTAACCAAGGCAAGGAAATAAGAAACACAGGTAAAATTAGATGCATTTGATTACATTAAAATACAAGTTAAAATATACACCATAATATACCATAAACAAAGTAAAATGAATTTTAAGAAAAATATTTTGATTAGCTAGAAAGCATTAATATCCTTAGCATATATGAAGAGTTCTTAAAAATAATTCAAAAAATAAATAATTCCTCAGTAAAATAGTCTAATTAAAAGAAAGAAGAACACTTGGGCAATAAAACTATGACTTTGTACCTCACTTATCATCATGGGTATATGAAATAAAACAATAGACTGCCTGTATCACCCTTTAGATGATGGTTTTCCAGGGGAAAACAAGTTATAGAATCATATTATTGTATATATGGAAGTATAGATTGTGATAGAAAATAAACTTGAAATTACTATTAAAATAAAAATTTTACCCATAATTCCAGTTTTTAACATTTTATAGAAATAAAAGCACTTCAAATTGATGTATATTAAGAATATTTTTTTCTGTTAAATAAATTACCAGAACAACAAAATAAAATGGAAAACAACCCAAGTGTCCATGAAATGGCTAAGTCTGAAAAACATGGAACTATGGACTAATATGGAGCCTATAAAAAGAGTGAAATTTCCATCTGTTTTTCTACAATGAGAGACATACTACAGATGTACAAACACCTGTTTAAAATGAGAAAGCTACACATCATGCTAGTAGCTTCAGGGAGTAGGAAAGGAGGGCAAGTAGTAAACTATTAACTTTTTAATTAATCTTTTTAATTTTCACTTGTTTCAAAGAATATGAGTTATAGCTATACTTTACAAATCTAATTATGGAAAATTTAAAGAAAAATTGTATTGTGTCTTTAATTTCATTTCATACAATGATTGTCCCTGAATCATAATACAGCTAATACACTAGTGTAGAGAGTATATAATAATATTTAGGTGAAAACCATTTCCAGTAATGGTGCTCTACCCCAAACCAAAGATTTAACAAGGGAGATGCAAGTAGGATAATCATGAAAACATAAGGCAACAACACAGCAACAAAAATTTTCTAACTTCCAATAACAACTTAGTTTATAAGATGTTTATATCTTCAGAGCAAAAGCATTCTTCCTTAGATTTCTAACCAGTCAAAATCTGTGTTCTACAGAAAATCTGGCATTATTTCCATAAAACTCCCCTTCACTGCTTCTGCCTCCATTAGATTTCCTAAGCATTAAATTTTTTATGTACTTATTAGAAAACAATCTAACGTGATTCGTTTATAATGTGTGTTCTTTGTCTTATCCTAGTGTCTAAAATCTTCTCCATGACTGAACCCCAGTTGATATTCCTTGAGGTTCTAAGTGGTGTCAACAGAGTGGGAGAAATGTAATAAATACCTCCACGAAACACTGCAGTCCTTCCTTTATGCAAGTGCCTGTAATTCACAGTAAATCAGTTGATGTTTTCCTTAAGTAGATGTATTTCATCTTATTACTTTAAATTTATACTGCTCAATTTTATTCAGTAGAAAATGTTGCTATCCTGCTTTAACATTGCAAATGCCAATGGCACCCCACTCCAGTACTCTTGCCTGGAAAATTCCATGGGCGGAGGAGCCTGGTAGGCTGCAGTCCATGTGGTGGCTAAGAGTCAGACACGACTGAGCGACTTTACTTTGACTTTTCACTTTCATGCATTGGAGGAGGAAATGGCAACCCACTCCAGTGTTCTTGCCTGGAGAATCCCAGGGACGGGGAAGCCTGATGGGCTCCCGTCTATGGGGTCGCACAGAGTCGGACACAACTGAAGCGACTTAGCAGCAGCAGCAGAAAGGCCAGTATGTTTAATTTTACTGAGACCCAAATTTGGATCTCATAATGTAGCCTAGATACAAGAAAGAGCCACTTAGTGAGTGAACTTAGCTTCATTTTGACTCTTTGTTACTCCACATATCTGTGAATAAGCCTTAATTCTCATGAGCGAATAAAAGCACCCCATGAAGGCGGACAAACTCGGGTGGCCATGGAGACTCATTCCCTTCCCTCTTTTAGTAGTTTAGCAATAAGCTGAGTCAGGAGATCTGAGTTAGCACAACAAAAATTTGTTGCTAAGCACCTTTGAGACCCAGAGTTTACCTGTTTCTATAAGACTGTTTCCTCCACCAAGTGACTATTTTCATGTACTCATTTGAGAATTCCTGCCCCATTTTTCCTATAAATAATATATAGAACCATTTGTGGGAGAGGGTCTCTTTTAGGGGACCTCTCAGTGGTGTGTATAATGCAACTATTCCCATCTCGCTAGGCAGATCTCTCTGTAGCATAAGGGATATGTCTCTCTCTACTGCTTTCATATCTGTACGGTGTGGTTATAATCTGTATTGCTTTTTGTCTCTGTGTGGCAAGTGGCTTTCAAAAGAGAAGTCAAGTGCTAGAGCTGTAAAACAGAACTTGCTGATGTTAGATTTTCAACAACATGCGGACAGACAGCAGGAGGAAGGCTAAAAGGCTATTGTTTTTATTCCCGGTAACAAGTAGTCAACTGGTTCCCCTTTATTAATGAGGAAGACACCTATATACTGACACAGGGTGTTCACAAGGACATACTGGGTGAAAAAAGTGAGGAAGAGAACAGCGTCTATCACTACCTTTTACAAAAGAAGTGAGGAAGTGGAACATATATCATTATCTAGCATTTTCCTAGAAGAAATACTCAAAAAAATAAACTAAGAGATTGAGTTCCCTAAAAGTATATGCATGATAAAGGTTGGAGTGTGTATCGACAGTGGTAATGAGATTTCCCTATGTACACTCTTCAGTGTAGCTTCAGCTGTTAAATTATTTGAGAATTTGACCTACTAAAACATTAAGAGTTAAACACCACATAGCACATTTTCCATTTCATGTGATATTCTTGGCTAAAGAAATAACTAAATTCTCAACATTTTTAGAATTCAGCAGTATGTTATTCTAAAATGTTCAGTTAGATAAACTATAAAAAATATAAAATTAAATAATCAAATATAAGCCCTGCTGTGGTGTTGGAGAAGACTCTTGAGAGTCTCTTGGACAGCAAGGAGATCAAACCAGTCAGTCATAAAGGAAATCAATCCTGAATATTCGTTGGAAGGATTGATGCTGAAGCTGAAGCTCCAATGCTTTGGCCACCTGATGTGAAGAACTGATTCATTGGAAAAGACACTAATGCTGGGAATGGTTGAAGGCAGGAGGAGAAGGGGACAACAGTGGATGAGATGATTGGATGGCATCACTGACTCAATGGACATGCGTTTGAGCAAGCTCCAGGAGTTGGTGATGGACAGGGAAGCCTGGTGTGCTACTGTCCATGGAGTCACAGAGTCAGACATGACTGAGTGACTGAACTGAACTGAAGCCCTGCATAAAAGTGTATAACTGACTGAAAATTTATTTTCTTGCATAACCGTGGAAACAAAACAGAACCATTATATGACCTGATCCCAATTTTTTTTTGATTGGTTGGCCTACTTGTAATAAATTCCATTTTACTCTCAGTTCTATGCATAAACTATAAATAGAGGTTTTAAGGATTTTATATTAAAAAAAAGAAATCACAGTAATGCAATGAATTCATGACATAATGAAAATAAATTGCCTTAGCAAAAAAAAAAAGAAAAGAAAATAGGATTTTATCAGGATATAGAATTTTTTATTCATTTAAATGCCCTGGAGTGGTAAAACACTTCAATCTTGGAATATACTATATGACATATTTTAAGCTTGTAATTAAGTAATTAATTGATAATTTAGCCATGTTTTTAATTAGACTCCTAAATCAACATTACATTTCCACATTAGAACTGACATATGGTTTAAAGTTCAAGATAAATTAGACTGTAACAATTATATCATATATATGTTTAAAATTCATGTTGCAAAGTTGAGATGACAAAGGGAATGGAATAAGTAGAAAGAACTGATTCTGGAGCCACTGGAGGTTGAGGTACTATATTGATAGTTTCGTTGGGATCCCGGTGGTCAACTCTTCCCTCCCCATCCTTTGACTTTACCTATAGAAATGTTTTAAAAGGAATTAGAGGAAGTAATGAAGCATCAGAAAGCCATTCCTTTTATCTTTGTTTAAGTTATTATAGCCATTTAAATTAAATTTGATTTGTTGTAGCTTTAAACTTTTTAGTTTCACTTAATTAATTGTAAGTAAGAAACAAGATTTGTGACGGAACTGCTGTTCTTAGTAGACAGAGGGAAGATATATTTAACGACCAAATAGAAAAGTGACAGTTTTACTTTATCAGTGATCTAAGTTCTTATCCTGGGCCTTATTTCAACTTTTTAGAAAGAAGTTTTAAAAAATCATGGACCTTAGCTCTCTGAACAATATAGAAAGCACAGTTGTAATGCTCCCAAACCCCCTTGTATTTCAGTAGCTATTACTTGACATCTTTATATCATGCTTTTAAACCACTGAAGAAACTCCATGCATTTTTGATACTGTAAGCATATTTCAATCAAGAATGCATATATATTCCAGTTTTCAGGATAGCAAATTTATGTTAAGTAATTAATATTTTGTAATTGAATTCCATGTTACTGATATGTGCTATTTCTATTAGGGATAAAAGCACTTAAATATTAAAATAGTTTCAAAAATACTCGATATAATAATATGTTACATTATCAGAAATTCAGATGGTTTAAATACTTAACTTGGCTTGCTATTCTGGCAATAAAGCCTTTAAGCAGACAGACCTGAAAGAATTTACCAAGTGTTATCACTATTTAAAAAAGAAATTCTTCTAACTTTCCCTCTTCTGCTATTCAGCTTTTGTTTCCATATGGTTCCTTTTTATTTACTATTTTTAATATACTTCCTCTTTTTTTCTAAACACTGCCTGACAGTATTATCTATAGTATTAGAATTGAACAGGAAACTCCACTCAATACTCTGTAATGGCCTATATGGGAAAAGAATCTAAAAAAGAGTGGGCATATATATGTATAACTGACTTTCTTGGTTGTTCACCTGAAATTAACACAACATTGTAAAATCAACTATAATCCAATAAATTTTTTTTTAATTTTGGGAAAATAGAACAAAATATGTGTTACATACTGTTGTCAGATCCTTAATCCTTGAAAAAAATGTGAAAGTGAAAGTCGCTCACTCATATCTCTTTTCAACCCCATGGCCTATACAGTCCATGGAATTCTATAAGCCAGAATACTGGAGTGGGTAGCCTTTCCCTTCTCCAGGGGATCTTCCTTAATCATTATAGTGTATCATTCTCTACCATTTACTTATGATAGTCAAGTTACTATCACAAGTGTCATAGAAAGAGTTTCATGGCGGAGTCAGGCAGATCTGGTATAAATCCTGGCTCATAATTGGCTCTTCTACTTCTTAGCAGAATGACATAAGATAGATTTTCTGATCTTCAGCTTTGTAGGAGTCTTTAAAGTACAGAAAGGCAATGCCAAGGAACGTTCAAATGACTGCACAATTGCACTCATCTCACATGCTAGTAATGCTCAAAATTCTCCAAGCCAGGCTTCATCAATACGTGAACCGTGAAATTCCAGATGTTCAAGCTGGTTTTCAAAAAGGCAGAGGAACCAGTGATCAAATTGCCAACATCTGCTCAGTTCAGTTCAGTTCATTTCAGTCGCTCAGTCATGTCCGACTCTTTGCAACCCCGTGAATCGCAGCATGCCAGGCCTCCCTGTCCATCACCATCTTCCAGAGTTCACTCAGACTCACATCCATCAAGTCGGTGATGCCATCCAGCAATCTCATTCTCTATCATTCCCTTCTCCTCCTGCCCCCAGTCCCTCCCAGCATCAGAGTTTTTCCAATGAGTCAACTCTTCGCATGAGGGGGCCAAAGTACTGGAGCCTCAGCTTTAGCATCATTCCTTCCAAAGAACTCCCAGGGCTGATCTCCTTCAGAATGGACTGGTTGGATCTTCTTGCAGTCCAAGGGACTCTCAAGAGTCTTCTCCAACACCACAGTTCAAACGCATCAATTCTTCAGCATTCAGCCTTGTTCACAGTCCAACTCTCACATCCCCCATGACCACAGGAAAAACCATAGCCTTGACTAGACGGACCTTGGTCGGCAAAGTAATATCTCTGCTTTTGAATATGCTATCTAGGTTGGTCATCACTTTTCTTCCAAGGAGTAAGCGTCTTTTAATTTTATGGCTGCAATCATCATCTGCAGTGGTTTTGCAGACCCAAAAGATAAAGTCTGACACTGTTTATACTGTTTCCCCATCTATTTCCCATGAAATGATGGGACCAGATGCCATGGTCTTCATTTTCTGAATGTTGAGCTTTAGGCCAACTTTTTCACTTTCCTCTTTCACTTTCATCAAGAGGCTCTTTAGTTCCTCTTCACTTTCTGCCATAAGCATGGTGTCATTTGCATATTTGAGGTTATTGATATTCTCCCAGCAATCTTAATTCCAGCTTGTGCTTCTTCCAGCCCAGCATTTCTCATGATGTACTCTGCATAGAAGTTAAATAAGAAATAAAAATTTAAAAAAAAATAAAAAATAAATAAAAAAGAAGTCAAAAAAGCAGGGTGAAAATATACAGCCTTGACGTATTCCTTTTCCTGTTTGGAATCAGTCTGTTGTTCCATGTCCAGTTCTAACGGTTGCTTCCTGACCTGCATACAGATTTCTCAAGAGACATGTCAGGTGGTGTGGTATCCCCATCTCTTTCAGAATTTTCCACAGTTTATTGTGATCCACACAGTCAAAGGCTTTGGCATAGTCAAAATGCTGGATCATCAAAAAAGCAAGAAAGTTCCAGAAAAACATCTATTTCTGATTTATTGACTATGCCAAAGCCTTTGACTGTGTGGATCACAATAAAATGGGGAACATTCTGAAAGAGATGGGAATACCACACCACCTGACATGCCTCTTGAGAAACCTATATGCAGATCAGGAAGCAACAGTTAGAACTGGACATGGAACAACAGACTGGTTCCAAATAGGAAAAGGAGTACGTCAAGGCTGTATATTGTCACCCTGCTTATTTAACGTCTATGCAGAGTACATCATGAGAAATGCTGGACTGGAAGAAACACAAGCTGGAATCAAGATTGCGGGGAGAAATATCAATCACCTCAGATATGCAGATGACACCACCCTTATGGCAGAAAGCAAAGAAGAACTAAAAAGCCTCTTGATGAAAGTGAAAGAGGAGAGTGAAAAAGTTGGCTTAAAGCTCAACATTCAGAAAACGAAGACCATGGCATCTGGTCCCATCATTTCATGGGAAATAGATGGGGAAACACTGGAAACAGTGTCAGACTTTATATTTTTGGGCTCCAAAATCACTGCAGATGGTGACTGCAGCCCTGAAATTAAAAGATGCTTACTCCTTGGAAGGAAAGTTATGACCAACCTAGATAGCATATTCAAAAGCAGAGACATTACTTTGCCAACAAAGGTCTGTTTAGTCAAGGCTATGGTTTTTCCAGTGGTCATGTATGGATGTGAGAGTTGGACTGTGAAGAAAGCTGAGTGTTGAAGAATTGATGTTTTTAAACTGTGGTGTTGGAGAAGACTCTTGAGAGTCCCTTGGACTGCAAGGAGACCGAACCAGTCCATTCTAAAGGAGATCAGTCCTGGGTGTTCACTGGAAGGACTGATTCTGAAGCTGAAACTCCAATACTTTTGCCACCTGATGCAAAGAGTTGACTCATTGGAAAAGATCCTGATGCTGGAAGGGATTGGGTGCAGGAGGAGAAGGGGATGACAGAGGATGAGATGGCTGGATGGCATCACCAACTCGATGGACATGAATTTGGGTGAACTCCCGGAGTTGATGATGAATAGGGAGGCCTGGTTGCTGCAATTAATGGGGTCCCAAAGACTGAATGAACTGAAAGTGGAGAAAATGCCTGAAAGTGAAGTTGCTCAGTTGTGCCTGATTCTTTGTGACCCCATGGACTGTACCCTACCAGGCCTCTCAGTCCATGGGATTTTTCAGACAAGAATATTAGAGTGGGTTGCCATTTCCTTCTCCAGGGGATCTTCCCAACCCAGGGATCAAACTCAGGGCTCCTGCATTGCAGGCAGACGCTCTACTCTTTGAGCCACCAGGAAGCCCTTCTTAGCAGAATGACATAGGATAGATTTTCTGATCTTCAGCTTCTTGGGACTCTGTAAAATGGAGAAAATGCAATCAATGACTGGTACAGGATAGCTAACTAACAGAATTGTTTCCCGCTCTTCTCAACAGATTAATAAATGGATAACTGTCTAAACGTTTTTAGATTGTATACATGATGTTTGTTAATCTGGGCACAGAACTAACTAGGCACTGCTAAGCTTTGGTAGAGAGAGCAAAGTGTTTAGAAAGTTGCATGAACAAGATTTTTAGTGTACTGTACTGTTTTTTTAAAAAGTAACTTATTTCGGGTGGTGTGGTTTATATGTATCTGAAAGAAGTCAGAGGAGAAAAGCACAACATTATCAAAAGAGGGTCATGTGGTTGAAACCCCTTCATAAGGCAGGATTTTATATATTCAGGCCAAAAAAAAATCTTGTTAGTACCTCTAGCTCTGACTTTGGTATAAAAATTTGAAAGATGAGGAATAACAAGTAGGCTCTTTCTTTCAAATGTCCTGGGTCTCTTTTTGTTGTCTGACAGTGAATTAGCTGGAATATTGGTCTGTATCCTGCACACAAAGTAGTGATTGCTCAATACATCAACTTCTAGTAAAGGTCTACAGTGCTTTCAGCATGGTTAGCAAATACCCTGAACATCATGCAATTGCTAGATCCTTGTATTTACTAATAAGGCTCCTTTCAGAATCACAGAAACACCTATTGCAGCATGCCCCTTTGAACTTCTTGGTCCTTCATTAAATTGCTAGGAAAAAGAACAAGAAGACAGAACGCCATTCCCAGAATATTCCGTGCTTGTCTGACCCACACATCATCTCAGGGACAACTCAGGACTGGACCTGCTGCCCATGAGTTCCATCTGGAGCTGCATGATGCTTGCAATGTCTCTTCATGCCCTTCTTTTGACACATAAATTGCCACAAGATTGCCAGGAGAAATATCAATAACCTCAGATATGCAGATGACACCACCCTTATGGCAGAAAGTGAAGAGGAACTAAAAAGCCTCTTGATGAAAGTGAAAGTGGAAAGTGAAAAAGTTGACTTAAAGCTCAACATTCAGAAAACGAGGATCATGGCATCTGGTCCCATCACTTCATGGCAGATAGATGGGGAAACAGTGGAAACAGTGTCAGACTTTATTTTTGGGGGTTGCAAAATCACTGCAGATGGTGATTACAGCCACAAAATTAAAAGACGCTTACTCCTTGGAAGAAAAGTTATGACCAACCTAGATAGCATATTCAAAAGCAGAGACATTACTTTGCCGACTAAGGTCCGTCTAGTCAAGGCTATGGTTTTTCCAATGGTCATGTATGGAAGTGAGATTTGGACTGTGAAGAAGGCTGAGCGCCAAAGAATTGATGCTTTTGAACTGTGGTGTTGGAGAAGACTCTTGAGAGTCCCTTGGACTGCAAGGAGATCCAACCAGTCCATTCTGAAGGAGATCAGCCCTGGGATTTCTTTGGAAGGAATGATGCTAAAGCTGAAACTCCAGTACTTTGGCCCCCTCATGCGAAGAGTTGACTCATTGGAAAAGACTCTGATGCTGGGAGGGATTAGGGGCAGGAGGAGAAGGAGATGACCGAGGATGAGATGGCTGGATGGCATCACGGACTTGATGGACGTGAGTCTGAGTGAACTCCAGGAGTTGGTGATGGACAGGGAGGCCTGGCTTGCTGCGATTCATGGGGTCACAAAGAGTTGGACATGACTGAGCGACTGAACTAAACTGAACCACAATGAGAGGGTTCATTGTGCTTCTCTATTTTAGTATGAGAAATGTTGTAATTTAAATGTTTTACATAATCTTCATAGAAAAATAGATAGGAAAAAGGAGGAGCTGCTCACTCTCAAAATTTAAAACTAATTGTAAAACCTGGGAAAACCAGCTGGGCAAACTCCGAATATTCATAAAAGATTTTCTCTTAACTCATTAACAAGTTTTGTTGTTTACAATAAATCATAGTAAGAGTATTGTAGTCAACGGAGGATCTTTCAATTTACAGAGGAAATTCTAACTCAGTACATGTTGTGAGCCATTCATATGAGATATGAGTGACACTCTGGAGCTGCAACAAAATGCCAGCAAAGTATAAGTGGTGTCAGGAGTAGTCTTGCCTATAGATATTTTCAGATTTATAGTCTTCGGTCTGAAGAACATATTGTGTGAGGAAATACAGTGTGAATAAATGGAAATTGTACTCCACTGAAGTAAGAAAGGGGAAAATAGTTTTATTTCTTGCCCAACATTTCTGCATCATGATATCTCTAAGTGTGCAGCCATAAATCTGAGATGAATCTCAGGAAATGGTGTAAAAGATTTCATTGTTAATCTGTCAGATTTTAGAATCCCTTTCTTTGAGTCAGTAGCGAGAAAATCACACAGGGGCAGAGGGAAACAGTAAGAGCAGAAAGCCTGGAGTAACTTTGGCTTTGCTGGTTGTTTAGTTGAGAAATTTGAATTTATAAACAAGTGAAGATTAATTTTAAATTACTTTCATTGAGTCAGAGTAATATGTAAAGATTCGGATATTTTATCCTTGTACATCAGTCATGGAAATGAGGCTTTTGATTACTACATGGGCAAACTACATAAAGAATTGTCATAAATAAGCCTACAATTATTTTTTTCTGCCTTAAGAGTTCCCACATAGCTCATACCCAGTTTCCTTTCTTATGAACATTTTATATTATTATGGTACTTTTGCCAAAATGAAGAAATTTTTTCTCCTTTACTTTCAAAGGATACTTTTTTTGTAGATAGCCTTCTAAGCTGATGTTTTATTTTTCATTTTTTCTGTAAGCACTTTTAATATTTCACTCTGCTTCTCCTTGCATGGTTTCTGGTAAGAAGTAACTTGAAATTCTTATTCTTTTTCCTCCAAAGATAAAGGGCTTTATCTTTCTAACTTCTTTGACAATTTGTTCTTTAGCTTTAGTTTTCTGCTGCTGAGTGTGATATGCCTAGGTTTAGTTATGTGTTGTTTGTCCTACCTGATAGTCTCTGAAAATTTTGGTTTTCGGTTTGTCATTACTTTTTGAAAATTATCAGCCATTCTCAGGGTATTTCGTCTGCTCTGTTTTCTCTTCTCTTTCTCTAATGATCTGCTTATTATACCTTTTCTGGGCTTCCCTGGTGGCTCAGATGGTAAAGAATGCGCCTGCAATGCAGGAGACATGGGTTCCATCCCTGGGTGGGGCAGATTTCCTGGAGAAGAGAATGGCAACCCAGTAGAGTTTTCTTGCCTGGAGGATTCCATGGAAAGAAAAGCCTGTTTGCTATAGTTCATGGGGTTGCAAAGAGTTGGACCCAGCTGAGTGACTGACACTTTCACTGACACTTTTACACCTTTTCTAATGATCCCACAGTTCTTGGATGTTTTGTATTTCTTTTTCCTATTCTTTTTTTTTTTCTCTTTGCATTTTCATTTTTTCTTCTCTATCTGTACTTTTAAAAGCTGTGTCATATCTGAATCTCGTTGTGGTATTTGCTTTTACTTTTCAGATTATATTTATGGTTTGCCGTTTACTGAGTCTTGTAACTTTGGATTTAAAGCTGGACATAGGTAATAGGGATTAAAGTAAATAGTTCTTTAATGTGAGGTTTTATATTAAGCTTTTAGTCTTCCCAGTGAATTATGATTACTTTCTCAATGTTAAATAATAGAAACATTTGGCATTTCACCTTGTTTCTAATCTTAGGGGGAATACCTGTGGTATTTTTACATGGCATGCCAGCTTTAGAGCTGATATACATATAGCATATTAAGGGAGTAACAGTGACTTTCTATTTTATTGAATTTTTTTAAATAGGGAAAGATTGAATTTTGTCAAAGCCTTTTTGGTATATCTGGTGGAATCATACTTTTTTTTTTTTTTACTTTTATACTTTTATATATAGTAATGTGAATTATATTGGAATCCCTAATAGTGAAGCATTCTTGCATTTCTGGAGTAAATCCCTATTTGCCATGTTATATTTTTTATGTACTGTTGTTATTTGTAAGTGTAGAGTCATAATCTTCAAAAATAACTTCCTATCTCCATTTACTAAAAGGCCTTAGAACCATGATGCCTTAGCTAGAATGAGCATACCTAGTTCCTGTTCTTGATTTTTAAATACCAGAAGTCATTTAAAGGAATCAGAACTCCTTGGGGATATGCCATATGGAACAGATGCTCTGACTGGAATAAAAATTGGATTAGGTTGTTGGCACAGAAAGAGAGATAGTACCCTATTTTAAATGAATTCACCATCTCATTCATGGGCACTTGTTGCAACAAAAATATTAAACTCAATAATGTTGTTTATGTGCTCAATTAAAAAAAAGAGCTACAATGTATAATAGATTCTAATTGGTAATGAGGTTAAAAATGACCATGAAAATCTTCTGTAGCACAGTTTCCCTGGCTATCTTAGAGCAAATATTTCAGTTACTAAACCTCAACAATTTTTTTTTTTCACATGATCATCCCAAGAGTATTGATCTTTTCTGAAGTACAAAGTCATATTAAGCTAGTATATATAATGTAGTATATGTGTATGTTTGTGTGTATATATACACATATATGTACATATATGTAATGCATAATAAAAACTGATGAAATATTGGGCAAGACGTGTAATCAAAGCATTTTGCAGGGTTTTTTTGTTTGTTTGTTTGTTTTTTAAATCATGGAGAACTGAAATAAATAGATTCCTCAAGGTGCAACTAGCAGTGCTTTTAATCAGGTGTGGAGATCTGTAAGTAATAATGTTTCAGTTCAGTTCAGTCACTCAGTTTTATCCAACTCTTTGCGACTGACCCCATGAACCACATCACGCCAGGCCTCCCTGTCCATCACCAACTCCTGGAGTTTAACTAAACTCATGTCCATTAAGTCGGTGATGCCATCTAACCATTTCATCCTTTTTATCCCCTTCTTCTTCTGCCTTCAATCTTTCCTAACATCAGGGTCTTTTCAAATGAGTCAGCTCTTTGCATCAGGCGGTCAAAATATTGGAGTTTCAGCTTCAACATCAGTCCTTACAATGAACACCCAGGACTAATTTCCATTAAGATGGACTGGATGGATCTCCTTGCAGTCCAAGGGATTCTCAAGAGTCTTCTCCAATACCACAGTTCAAAAGTATCAGTTCTTCAGGGCTCAGCTTTCTTTATAGTCCAACTCTCACATCCATACACGACCACTGGAAAAACCATAGCCTTGACTAGATAGACCTTTGTTGGCAAAGTAATGTCTCTGCTTTTGAATATGCTGTCTAGATTGGTCATAACTTTCCTTCATGGCTGCAACCACCATCTGCAGTGATTTTGGAGCCCGCAAAAATAAGTTTAGCCACTGTTTCCACTGTTTCCTCATCTATTTGCCATGGAGTGATGGGACCAGATGCCATGATCTTAGTTTTCTGAATGTTGAGCTTTAAGTCAACTTTTTGTTCAGTGATTTTTAATTTCCACCCTGTAACTATGAATTACCAAAATTAGGCCAAAGGCTAATAAAGATCTTCGTTCAAATAAGAAACCTGACATAATTTGAACTGTTGACCTCTACTTTTTGAACTGCTGTATTTTACTGAATCTTCCAAAGAAATAAATCAGGGGCCTCTGTGCTGGCTTTGTGGAGAGGGTTTCTGGTTTTCTAACTTCATTTGAATCATGTCTGCATGTGATGTCATGTATGTATATATGATATCTGAGTTAGATTTTACATGGAAAAATGTACTACATAGAGAGAAGCATCAGATGTATGAAAGCCACTGGCCTTTTCACTTGGGTTCTTTTCCCAGTCTCTATTGTATTCCCAGTCTCTATTTCATTAGCACTAGGTGATCACAAGCAGTTTGCAGTTCCTCCTATTCTGAACCACTTTTCACATAATTTCAGGTCCCTGCTGCTTTCTTGCCCTCTTCTGAATCTCTTTTTTAACTTTCAATATGCCTTTTAAAGAGAGGAAGCTTTCAGTTCTTTAATTACCTCAAATTTTCTCTGAGTGCAAACTAAGCATCTTTAAGAGTTGATTTTTCCTGACTCTCTTCAATTATCTAATGAACTGTGGGTAAAAGTAAAAGGTGATGTAACTTAGTGATATTCACAGCTGTTTTCTAATTGACATTTATACTACACTTTAATATACCTTAATCATTTAGAATCTCAAGCCCTTTCAGATATAATGAATCCCATTTTATAGACTAAAGGATTTAAAATCTAAAAGTTAAAAATAACATGGTTGATATTATCTACTTAGTAAGTGATTGAGCCAGCGACAATCTTATAACTCCTGGTCTAATATTCTTTATTTAACATTTCAATACAATATTAATTACATTTCTTTTACGTGGGGAAGGTTTTCATCACTGCCTTCTGTACAGTGTCATGAACCTCCATCCATAGTTCTTCAGGCACTTTATCAGACCTAATTAACTGAATCTATTTGTCACGTCCACTGTATAATCATAAGGGATTTGATTTAGGTTATACCTGAATGATCTAGTGGTTTTCCTTACTGTTTTCAATTTAAGTCTGAATTTTGCGATAAAGAGTTCATAATCTGAGCCACAGTCAGCTCCCAGTCTTGTTTTTCTGACTGTATAGAATGCCTCTATCTTTGGCTACAAAGAGTATAATAAATCTGATTTCAGTATTGACCATCTGGTGATGTCTATGTGTAGAGTCGTCTCTTATGTTGTTGGAAGAGGGTGTTTGCTATGACCAATGTGTTCTTTGGCAAAACTCTGTTAGCCTTTGCCCTGCTTCATTTTGTACTCCAAGGTCAAACTTGCCTGTTATTCCAGGCATCTCTTGACTTTCTACTTTTGCATTTTGGTCCAATATGATGAAAAGGACATCTATTTTTGGTGTTAGTTCTAGTAGGCCTTGTAGGTCTTCATAGAACCATTCAACTTCAGCTTCTTTGGTATTACTGGTTGGAGCATAGACTTGGATTAATGTGATATTGAATGGTTTGTCTTGGAAACAGAGATCATTCTGTCATTTTTGAGAGTGGACCCAACTACTGCATTTCAGACTCCTTTGTTGACTATGAGGGCTACTCCATTTCTTCTAAGGGATATTTGGACACAGTAGTAGATATAATTGTCATCTGAATTAAATTTGCCCATTCCAGTCCATTTTAGTTCACTGATTGCTAAAATGTCAGTGTTCACTCTTGCCATCTCCTGTTTGACCACATTCAATTTACCTTAATTAATGGACCTAACATTGCACCTTCTTATGAAATGTTGTTCTTTACAGCATCAAACTTTACTTCCATTACCAGTCACATCCATAATTGGGCATTGTTTTTGCTTTTGCTCAGCCTCTTCATTCTTTCTGAAGCTATTTCTCCACTCTTCTCCAGTAGTATATTGGGCATGTACCGACCTGGGGAGTTTGTCTTCCAGTGTCATGAGAAAGGCAAAAAGAGAAAAGGAAAGGTACATCCATCTGAATGCAGAGTTCCAAAGAATAGCAAGGAGAGATAAGAAAGCCTTTCTAAGGTGATCAATGCAAAGAATTAGAAGAAACAATAGAATGAGAATGACTAGAGATCTCTTCAAGAAAATTAGAGATACCAAGGGAGCATTTCATGCAAAGATGGGCTCAATAAAGGACAGAAGTGGTATGGGCCTAACGGAAACAGAAGAGTTTAAGAAGAATTGGCAAGAATACACAGAAGAATTATTTTTAAAAAATATCTTAATGACCCAGATAACCACGATAGTGTGATCACTCACCTAGAGCCAGACACCCTAGAGTGTGAAGACAAGAGGGCCTTAGGAAGCATTGCTAGGAACAAAGCTAGTGGAGGTGATGGAATTCCAGTTGAGCTAATTCGAATCCTAAAAGATGATGCTGTGAAAGTGCAGCACTCAATATGCCAGCAAATTTGGAAAGCTCAGCAGTGGCCGCAGGACTCGAAAAGTCAGTTTTCATTCCAATCCCAAAGAAAAGCAATACCAAAGAATGTTCAAACTACCGCACAATTGCACTCACCCTACACACTAGCAAAGTAATGCTCAAAATTCCCCAAGAGAGGCTCAACAATATGTGAACTGAGAACTTCCAGATGTTCAAGCTGAATTAAGAAAAGACAGAGGAACCAGAGATCAAATTTCCAACATCCTTGGATCACAAAAAGAGAAGATTTCCAGGATAACATCTACTTCTGATTTATTGAGTATGCCAAAACTTTTGACTGTATGGATCACAATAAACTGTGTAAATTCTTCTAGAGATGGGAATACCAGACCACCTGACCTGCCTCTTGAGAAATCTGTATGCAAGTCAGAAAGCAACAGTTAGAACTGGAGATGGAACAACAAACTGGTTCCAAATTGGGAAAGGAGTACATCAAGGCTGTATATCATCAGCTTGCTTATTTAACTTATATGCAGAGTATATCATGCAAAATGCTGGTCTGGATGAAGCACTAGCTGGAATCAAGGTTTCCAGGAGAAATATCAATAACCTCAGATATGCAGAGGACATACCCTTATGGCAGAAAGCGAAGAGGAACTAATGAGCCTCTTGATGAAAGTGAAAATAGTGAAAAGCTGGCATAAAACTCAACATTCAAGAAACTAAAATTATGGCATCTGGTCCCATCTCTTCATGGCAATTAGATGGGGAAACAATGAAAACAGTGAGAGACTTTATTTTGGGGGCTCCAAAATCACTGCAGATTGTGACTTCAGCCATGAAATCTAGAAGACATTAGCTCCTTGGAAGAAAAGCAATGACCAACCTAGACAGCATATTAAAAAGCAGAGACATTATGTTGCCAGAAAAGGTCCATCTAGTCAAAGTTATGGTTTTTGCAGTAGTCATGTGTGGATCTGAGTTGGACCATAAAGAAAGCTGAGTGCCAAAGAATTTATGCTTTTGAACTGTGGTATTGAAAAGACTGTTGAGAGTCCCTTGGACTGTGAGGAGACCAAACCAGTCAATCCTAAAGGAAATCAGTCCTGAATATTCATTGGAAGGACTGATGCTGAAGCTGAAACTCCAATACTTTGGCCACATTATGTGAAGAACTGACCCCTTAGAAAGCACCCTGATGTTGGGAAAGATTGAAGGCAGGAGGAGAAGGGGACAACAAGGGATGAGATGGTTGGATGTCATCCCTGACATGATGAACATGAGTTTGAGCTAGCTCTGGGAGTTGGTGATGGACAGGGAAGCCTGTTGTTCTGCAGTCCGTTGGGGTTGTAAAGAGACACACAACTGAATAACCAAATTGAACAATATTAATTAGACATAATAGCTAATGTTTCTTGACACAAGTTAGAATGACATGGTAGCGAATATTACTTTGCTTATTGTGTGCTTGACACTAGACTGAATACTTCATATTATTTTTCTTATGTATTTTTTAACAGTCTTCTAAGATAGATACCTCAAAATTGAAAGAGCTTGATATACTTCCCGAATGCCCACCACTAACCTGTGGTGTGTCAAGATGGTAATTTAATTTTTTTTCATTCCAGTGTGCAGAGTCTTAATTTATCTTCTATATTGCATCTCAGGACATGAAGAAGAAAGAAAATTTTAGTGAGAAAATACCATGTTCTCTACCCTGAGAAACTGGCTTTATAAAGCTATATCACATAAAAATGAAAAGACTATCTTATATTATATACACAAAGTTAAATCTACATTCATCACCTAGCTGCTACTGCTAAGTCGCTTCAGTTGTGTCTGACTCTGTGTGACCCCGTGGACTGCAGCCTACCAGGCTCCTCAGTCCATGGGATTTTCCAGGCAAGAGTACTGGAGTGGGTTGCCATTGCCTTCTCCTGTAACTGCATAGTGATACCTAGAGTTGCCCACAATAACATTTGATGAGGAAGAGGTGAAATGTAGAATTATGAAGAAGGCAAAGACATCAATCTTTCTTTTACATTTCATTAAACCAAAACCCAATAACTTTCTAGGGTCACAGAATGAATAAGTGTTATTATCTCATTAGACAGGAATCTCTTTTGATACAATATTAAATTTTGTTAATTCTGTGTTTTAGTGAATACTTACTAAATTATTAAGTGAATGAATGAATGAAAAGCAAAAATGAGAATCTAGTTTTTCTGACTTCATTCTCCCAAATACTAAATTTGTTTCTTATTTAGTTTAAAATATAATACTCAAGTTGTTATTATTTTAATTACACAAAAATTCCAGAGTTGAGATCTCAAGTGAAAGCCATGCTTAGATTATCTAATTTCTTAGTAGGATCAAAAGATAAGTTAAACAGCATGAGGAATTAAAAAACTACCCCATCCGTTAGATCATGGAAAATGTTGATAATCACTGCACTATGTACTTTAGCATGAAGTTAAAACAAATTATACATATTAGTGAGCAGCTTGGAGAGTCTAACAAAACAAGTTAAATAAGACATTTTGTACAAATCAAAGTTTTTCATTGTGCAAATAAAGGTGTATGTTCATAGGAGAATGTGAATAACATATTTCTATATTTATGAAATTTTGAGTAAAACTTGGTAAACAGAACTTGGATAATGTTGCATTAGTTTCATAAAGATGGTGACCTAGGGATTTCCCTGGTGACCCAGTGGTTAAGACTCTGCTTCCAATGCAGACGCCATGGATTTGCTCCATGGTCAGGGGACTAAGATCGCACATGCCTCAGGGAATGATTGTTAAAAAATGATTGTGACCTCATATAATTTATGGCAATTTTATAACACCTAACTCTGCTGTACACAGAGCAATTCATAAATATCTTGTGAATAAAATCTGTATTTTTTTCTCCTTTTAAATTATAACAAAAAGTAATGTTCAATAACTTTTCCCTTTTTGGCCAAACTTCATGGTTTGTGAGATTTTAGTTTTGAGACCAGGGGTTTAACCCTTGCCCTCACCAGTGAAAACACAGTGTCTTAACCACTGGACCACCAGGGAATCCCCTGATACTTTTTATTTAAAAAGACTAGCATCATACATAAACCAAACACACATACACATCCATATCCACACCCTACCCCTGCAGCCACTAAGTGTAATTAAATTAAGCCTAGCAAATTTTCTGAGATAGAACATAGCATACTTTTTCATCTTGCCACATTGATAGCCTGGATCCTGTTCCAAAGTAGATTCTCTCTCTCATTGCAAAACTATTTTGAAAAAAATTTCTCTGTTCTGGATACCAAATAACATTTCTGGTTTCTGAATAGTGGATAAGGTTAGCCAGAAAAAGGAGTTTTAAGATAGAACAATGTTAGAAAAAAAAAAAAAAAAGATGGGCATACTAAATTATTTCAAAGAGGTGGAAAGATAAGACTAAAAGGTGAGAGTTGAAAAGTAAGAAAAGATAATTTAGCTGAAGAGTACTTAGAATTTATTTTCATCAGGCTATAAAAAGTTATTGGTTTCATATATAGCATGTGCTATTGTTAGTTTTATTTAGCATGTAACTTCAGTTTTGTAAATAGTTGACACTTTAATATTGTGTGTTCAAAGACAGCCTGAGTGGGTTTTTTAAAATATTATTTTTATCCACACATGCACACCATAAGCCTGGTGACATTTAAGACTACTTCCAGAGAAATCCACAGGGAGAAACACATGAATAAAGTAGATGAAATATAGTAGTTGCCACCTGTATTTGTTGCAATGAGCGTTTGTAATTAGTTTTATTATTTTATTGTTATACTTTTAAATGAGCTAAATATATAGTCATATTAAGCATATGCAAGAGGAAGTATAGGTATATAATTAGCATTAATGCTGCACATTTAACCAGAAGTCTCATGATAGACTCCTTAAGGTGAAAACATAGTGGCACTTAAGCTAAGTTCTGTGGGTCGTTGGTATGAGAACTGTCTCCCAGAAAGCAGTTTCCCGGGAAGCAGTAAAAGAAGAACAAGCCTAACTACACACATACACACACATACACAAACACACACACCTACATCTGCTTCGCTGCTGTATGCTTTAGTCAAAATCATTACATGCTACCTTTTTGTATTGTTAGTATGGGAATGGCAACCCACTCCAAAATTCTTGCCTTGATAATTTCATAGTTGCAAAGAGTCAGACATGACTAAGTAACTAACACTTTCAGTTTCACTTGATATCAGTATTCTCTACTTTCATTTAAGAAAGGAATTTTAATCCTAAGCGTTTTTTTTTTTAATTATTGTGTTGAACTAAGTGAAAAAAAGCTATAAAACTTGGTTTGATATTTTACAAATACAGTTAATGATAGAAAAATCACTGCTTCCATAATATCTTACCATTCTTATCAGTGGTCTTTTCACATTCAGAGTCCATTATGAAAGTCTGCAGATGATATTATTCTTACTAAAGCTATGATGTTTCTTATTTCTAAGTACCCCTCAGTGATAATGACCTGTGGATAGGTGTCTATAAAGTGAACATTTAACATTAATAACATAATTTAACATTTTTCATTAAGTATGTGATCCCTTAGTACAAATTGAAGTCCCACTTTATTAAATAGCAAAAAAAAAGAGAGGTATTAACTGCATAAAACTGAATTTTCAGTATTACTCTTTTCATGTAATTATTCAACGGAATGTCACATTTCATGGTCCCAGTTGTAATTATAGTCTTGGGCTAAGCAAACAATTGTTACTTTATGTAGTATGTATCTAGATAGACGTTTGAATAAGTAGATGCAAATTCTGGCACCATTATTGATGTGTAACTGACATTTAAAAAACTGTGCATATTAAAGCATACCATTTGATATATGTTTAGGCATATGTATTTAACCCTGAAGCTATCGCCACAGTCAAGTTAAGGAATATATACATCAAAGCCTAAAACTTACACATGCTCTTTGGTAATCTAATCATTCCTTTCTGCAGACCCCACATGATCCCACAGATCAATCTAATGTATTACTGTAGACTGATTTGTCATTTCTAGTGTCTCTGTGTATATGCACTTAGTCATGTCTTTTTGCATGCTCCATGGACTGTAGCCCACCAGCTTCCTCTGTCCATGGAATTTTCCAGGCAAGAATACTGGAGTTTAATTTCTAGAATGCTGCATAAATAGGATAATACTAGATGTACTCTAGTTTTGCTTCCTTCGCATGGCATAATTATTTTGAGATCTAGCCAGGTCATTACTTTTATCAATAATCATTCTCTTTTCTAATTGAGTGATAGTCTATTGAAAGATCATATAATTTGTTACAGAATTTGTTTGCTGAACACCTGTCATTTCTGCCTCTTGGCTATTTCAAAACAAGTTGCTATAAATAGTTGTGTACAAATCCTCTTGTGAATGTTTTTTTTTTAGTCCATCTTGAGTAAACAGGGTGAAATGACTGGAATCTATGGTGTTCTATTGGGTTTCCCTTGTGGGTCAGCTGGTAGAGAATTGCCTGCAATGTGGGAGACCTGGGTTCAATCCCTGTGTTGGGAAGATCCCCTGGAGAAGGGAAAGGCTACCCACTCTGGTATTCTGGCCTGAAGAATTCCAGGGACTGTATAGTCCATGGGGTCACAAAGAGTCAGATACAACTGAACGACTTTCACTTTCATGGAAGTTTAACACGTTAAGGAACACAAGCAGTTTTTAAATCTAATTTCCCTGCTAGTTTGCTTCTACCTCTTTTCTTCATTCCATAGATGAGGACAGACTGTGTAGAAACAGCACATGAGCTGGTTTCATAGCCACTTACATCTGCCTACATCTTCAACAATGATGTATTCACTCACTTCTACAAGTAGGCCTTTTAGTTTGGAGACTTAAAAAGCCCTTTTAGAGAGAACATAATTCTTCCTTAGGGGTTGTCCAAATATTTATTTTGCTGCATTCTAGTGTACTATTTCATATATAAGCTGCCAACTTAGGCAACTTGATTCTACTAGTAGGGAATTCTTACGTCCCATAAAGCAAACTTCAATCCAATAACCCTGAATAATAGCTACAAAAGTCTTACATGGATCTGAATTACTGTATTATCGAGCAGCATCTCCTCTGCAATATGGAACTTCTTTCATATTTTTCCTTTTTTTAATACAGTGTGAAATAGAAGAGTCAGGTGTGGACATCCTATTTAGCCTTACATAATATCCATGGTAAGAACACAGCAGGCAGGCTTTTGCTTTATTACTGTGCCTGGGATGACTTTGAAAATCTGGATAGATGAATGTGTTTAGGACCACTGATATAATACCTGGCCGCCTAACCATTTCTAGAAGTTTTCTAGAAGTAAAAGACTCCCTATAGGTTAAAAATCCTGTATACAATAGACCATAAACCCCTCTGGGAAGTTAAATCACAGCTCTTGTTTCCCACGATATCTTCATTACAGAATGCTTCTGTAAAATCAGTGCCCAGGACCCTGGAAATGTGAAAATTTCCTTACATGAAATAAGGAAACCACAGCTTTCATGGATCCACAGAACTAAGAAGGAAACCGTGGATAGGGCCCTGGTGAGACCTATATTTCTGTATCTGCTCTCAATCTTCTTTACTGTTTGCTCCAATAATGAAGACATACGCTGCAATTTTCATCTCATCTGTTGAAAGCTTTTGTCTGTGTCCACGTCAGCTTCAAATACCGTGCCACGTTTAGACCTATTTGAAGTGACAAGGCCAACTCTGTTCCTGTGCAATGAGTTTTGCAATCTTGCTCTTTTTTCCTTGCTGGCACATCCTTGAAGTGTCACATTCAACCTTAAGGAGATTTTCTTGTGACACTCATTGCTTGTTTTTTTCCCTGATGATAAATCTATGTATTAAAAATTTAGAAACAAATCAACTATAAAGAAAGTCACAGATAACACTGTAATACTCTCATATATATATGTAATATGTTTTATATAATTAGAATATATTTATTTATACACTCAATGAAGAGTCTTAAAAGAGTATTAGGTGATTTTTCTTTGCATTAGATATTCTCTGAAACTCATTTTAACATCTGTAGGATAGTTTTTTGAAAAAAAATAGTAATTTTTAGTTAGATAACCTCTCTTCAGCTGTCTGTTCTAGGGATAAGAACACACATATTCACATAAACAATCTGTTTGCCTTAGTATTTGATGGAAAGTTGAGATTTTTCTTACTCAAATACCAAAGAATGTGTCTGATTGTCATGGTAACAGTGTTTACGCCCAAGAGTTAAAGGTTTGACTGTGTTATTAGTCATCTACTGCCAGTGTCACTACTATCATCACCACCACTTTTTAATTCTTATTACTGCATTGTTTCCAACAACAGCACACTTCCTGTTTACAGAGCAAGAGGAGTAATTTTACTGCCAGTTATCCATGGTATCATCAATTATTGCCCATCAAGAACCCTAACATTGTCCTATGTTGTCCTGGACAAAGTAAGGATAAAAAGTTGTTTTTAACCTCCTGAGAGGTAAATACATCAAAGTGTTAGTAGTTCAATTGTGTGTGACTCTCTGCAATCCCATGGACTGTAGCCTGCCAAGCTCTTCTGTGCATGAAATTCTCCAGTCAAGTATATTGGATTGGGTTGCCATTCCCTTCTCCAGGCAATCTTCCCAAACCAGGGATCGAACCCAGGTCTCCCACATTGCAGGCAGATTCTTTATTGTCTGAGCCAGCAGGGAAGGCAACACATCCAAAGGGACTTGTAATCTACAGTTGCGTTTAGCATTTCAAAAGAAAGGTATCATGCTAATTCAGAATTTTCTTTAAAAAAATTATTTTTCCTGATAACATTGTCACCAAGCCTGCAGTAGACTTACAGAATGAACTGAATGAGATTTTATCAATCATTTAGTCCAGTCCTTTCATTTACTTCTGAAAAAGCTTAGTTTTCAATATGTTAAGTTTTTTTTTTTTTTTTCCTGAGATCACAAACTATTAAAAGCAGCATTAACCTAAATCCAGATACTCAGTCTTTATATTGTGTTCTATCACAGTCCCTGCCTTACTATAAGTACTTTGGCAGGTTAAAGTAGGTTTTCTGTTTATAATTTGGAAAGAAGATATAAAAGTTCTGTCCAAAACACATACACAGTTAGTAGTTTTGCTAGTTAGTACAGTCTAATTCATTTAGAACTTAAAATGACAACAACAGATCCATTGGCACAATTTTGCTCATGATATGGGCCAAAATTGAACGGATTTCATCCTATTATATTTAAAGCCAGGGTTCCAGCCTGACAAACAAGAAGGATTTTCTTTCAGTTGACTTTTTTCAAAGACAGTATATGGTTCAACATAGGTGATAACTGAAGCAGTGCCGAAAGGCTGAATCATCTTTTAGCTGCAGACACTAAGTCTCCTGAGGTCCAGACAGTCTATCTGGGGGAGGAAGGAAGAGATTAAGTGAGCTGATCAAAACCCAAAACTATTTGGCCTGCCTTGCTCTGTAAGCAGTATATTCATACTATTTGAAGTTCATTGTCTAGACTTGTAAGTTTTAACTACTCAGCTCCCATATTTACTATGCACTTGTGACTACCAAGCCAAATGGCTCATAAAATGAGCACTGGAACCTACTTTGTAACAGCCCTTTATTAACTGTGTGGTATTGGATGAATTCTGTTAACTCTAAGGTGCAGTTTCCTCAACTGTGGTATTAAAATGGTAACCTTGCTTCTTTAGGTTTATTGTTAAGATGAAATAAGAAAAGAAATATGGAAGAACCCAGCAGAGTGTTATTAATGAATCATATTAAGACCTTGATTAAAAATGATTATCTTACTTTTCTGTTCTCAAAGAGAATAATTCAAGGGTCTTGATTTGAGTCCAGATATTTCTAATATTTTCACTTTCCAAAAATATGTTTTCATCCAAACCACATGCATCGTGGCTTCATTAGTCTCTGAGATTTTTATTTAAACTTCAAGCTGGAAAGCATCTTATGATTTCTTCTGATAGTTTTCATGATTTAGACATACAGTCCTGAAATCAGATCTGGATCACCAACTCATGTGGTGGTTGAAAAAGTACAGTGATATCGATGAGGCCATTTTCACTTATGACCATATTGCTGACTTGCTGGGTGCTTTTCTACAGCTGTTAGCCTCTTTAGTGTCTTAAGATCAAAGAGTTGATTCCCACAGTCTTTTAGGTAAAAGGAGGGGTTGAGCTTAAAGTGTGATTTACCCTATGTGATTTTATTATCCCTTAAGGGCTTCCCTGGTGGCTCAGAGGTTAAAGCATCTGCCTGCAATGTGGGAGACCTGGGTTCGATCCCTGGGTCGGGAAGATTCCCCTGGAGAAGGAAATGGCAACCCACTCCAGTATTCTTGCCTGGAGAATCCCATGGACAGAGGAGCCTGGTGGGCTACAGTCCATGGGGTTGCAAAGAGTTGAACATGACTGAGCGACTTCACCACCTAAGTTCTTCGAAAGGCTTTGTAAAAACTTAAGTGATTACAATGATCATCGCCTTTGAAAAAATTGTCATAATCCAGACTCAAGTGTAAAGTATCAAATGATTGGCTGTTTGATGAATGCTGGTCTGGTTTAAGTAGTGAACAAATAGAGACTTAATTCATTTGAAATAGATGAACAACTTAAGCTCAGGACTGTGTCTCCTCTGAGACAGCAATTTTCTTCAAGTTCAAGATTTATCACCTAAGATGTCCTATGTGACTATATGTTTGATCAGATTTTCTTATACATTATAGATGTACTCTTTTTATCTTACATTAGGGTATATATTTTGTATTCTGTCTTTGCTTTCTCAAGCTGTATTTTAATTGTTGTACCTTTAAGGGGTATATGTTGGAGAAGACTCTTGAGAGTCCCTTGGACTGCAAGGAGACTCAAACAAGTCAATCCTAAAGTAAATCAGTGTTGAATATTCATTGGAAGGACTGATGCTAAAGCTGAAGCTCCAGTACTTCGGCCACCTGATGAGAAGAACTGACTCATTGGAAAAGACCCTGATGCTGGGAAAGATTGAAGGCAAGAGGAGAAGGCATACAGAGGATGAGATGGTTGGATGGCATCACCAACTTGATGGACATGAGTTTGAGCAAACTCCAGGAGTTAGTGATAAACAAGGAAGCCTGGCATGCTTCATGCAGTCCATGGGGTTGCAAAGAGTAAGACATGACTGAGTGACTGAACTGAACTGAACTAAGGAGTATAATATCCAAGCATCTTACTTTCATCATATGAAATAATTCACAGAGTGGTATATTCTAAACATCTGGAAAAGAAAGAAAGAAAGAATAAAAAGGGACATAGCTTGTGAAACAAAGAGGGATAATAATGGCACCTAAGGCAGTTTTGAATTATTTTTCAAAAGATTAAAAGGAAAAAATTCACCAATGCTCTATTGGGAAAAATAGAGAAGTACATCTTTATTTTCATCCTTCTTTATTACCTATAATTTTCTTCCATGTATTCATTCATTAAAAGCATATTTTCCACACACCTATTATTTTACTATGTGAGAGATTCAGGTTATAAAATTGAGAACAATGCTAGATGCCTTCTCATTCTATGTTAAAATGAGAAGATACATCAGGTTAACCATGTTTCTAACTGCTATGATGAATTGGAGTGGCTCAGTGGCTCAGTAAAGAACCCACCTGCCAATGCAGAAGACATGGGTTCAATTCTTGGGTTAAAATCCCCTGGGGAAGGAAATGCCAACCTACTCCAGTATTCTTGCCTGGGAAATCCCATGGATGGAAGAGCCTGGCAGGCTATAGTCTACCGGGTCACAAAAGAGCCAGACACAACTTAGTGACTAAACAACAAAAATATTTGAATCAACCAAACTTGACCAATTTTCCAAATCTCTTCTACCATTGAGTACTCCTTGCTATTGCTGTTTAGTCACTAAATCATGTCTGACTTTTTGCGACCCCATGGACTACAGCATGCCAGATTCCTCTGTCCTCCACTATCTCCTGCAGTTTGCTCAAATTCATGTCCACTGAGCTGGTGATGCTATCTTACCAACTCATCCTCTGCCACCCCCTTCTCCTTTTGCCTTCAATCTTTGCCAGCACCAGGATCTTTTCAGTGCAGAGGAAGCATTTCATCCAGATTAATGTAAATGTTATGCTTTCAGTTTAAGCATAAACTCCAAAAATCTTAAAACTCAAAGCACTTGCAGAAATTATCAAGTTTTACTTAATTTCCATTCCTATATTAAAGGTGAATAAATTGAAGCAGAGGAAAATTATGAGATTTGCCTAATAACATACACTGAGTTGGTGTCAAATTTAGAATGAAAACCCAGGTAACTTCATCAATCTACTACCATAAGTCTAGCAGCATTCTGACAATACACAAAATATCTTTCCAGCTACCCTGGGAAATTCTTTTCTAGAAACTTAGGCTATATCAGGGCATCAGAGACACCCAGAAGTCCCTTGTGATTTTCCCACATTGGTTAGCAATGAAATGTCCATTGTCCTAGTCCATTTAACTCCTTCAGGTTTACTGCTTTCTGTTTCCATGACAGGTTTGTGGCACAAAACTCTTGTGAGACTTGAACATCTAGTGTGAGATTAAAAGATGACATTTTTTTCTCAAGTCTTAGTATATACACACTGCACTGCTAATGGCATACCTACACATCTTCTGGTCTTTCAAGTTTGAAAATTTTGAAATTGTAGACAATTTCTCTAGGTGCAAAATCTATTATCTCTAATTTCCATCAGTTCAGTTCAGTTCAGTCGCTCAGTCGTGTCCGATTCTTTGTGACCCCATGAATCGCAGCACGCCAGGCCTCCCTGTCCATCACCAACTCCCGGAGTTCACTCAGACTCACGTCCATTGATGCCATCCAGCCATCTCATCCTCTGTTGTCCCCTTCTCCTCCTGCCCCCAATCCCTCCCAGCATCGGAGTCTTTTCCAATAAGTCAGTTCTTTGGATGAGCTGGCCAAAGTACTGGAGCTTCAGCTTTAGCATCATTCCTTCCAAAGAAATCCCAGGGTTGATCTTCAGAATGGACTGGTTGGATCTCCTTGCAGGCCAAGGGACTCTCAAGAATCTTCTCCAACACCACAGTTCAAACACATCAATTCTTCAGTGCTCAGCCTTCCTCACAGTCCAGCTCTCACATCCATACATGACCACAGGAAAAACCATAGCTTGACTAGGCAGACCTTAGTCGGCAAAGTAATGTCTCTGCTTTTGAATATGCTATCTAGGTTGGTCATAACTTTTCTTCCAAGGGGTAAGCGTCTTTTAATTTCGTGGCTGCAATCACCATCTGCAGTGATTTTGCAGCCCCCAAAAATAAAGTCTGACACTGTTTCTACTGTTTCCCCATCTATCTGCCATGAAGTGATGGGACCAGATGCCATGATCTTAGTTTTCTGAATCTTGAGCTTTAAGCCAACTTTTTCACTCTCCTCTTTCACTTTCATCAAGAGGCTTTTTAGCTCCTCTTCACTTTCTGACATAAGGGTGGTGTCATCTGCATATCTGAGGTTATTGATATTCTCCTGGCAATCTTGATTCCAGCTTCTGTTTCTTCCAGTCTAGCGTTTCTCATGATGTACTCTGCATATAAGTTAAATAAGCAGGGTGACAATATACAGCCTTGATGTACTCCTTTTCCTATTTGGAACCAGTCTGATGTTCCATGTCCAGTTCTAACTGTTGCTTCCTGACCTGCATACAGATTTCTCAAGAGGCAGTTCAGGTGGTCTGGTATTCCCATCTCTCTCAGAATTTTCTACAGTTTATTGTGATCCACACAGTCAAAGGCTTTGGCATAGTCAATAAATCAGAAATAGATGTTTTTCTGGAACTCTCTTGCTTTTTCCATGATCCAGCGGATGTTGGCAATTTGATCTCTGGTTCCTCTGCCTTGTCTAAAACCAGCTTGAACATCAGGGAGTTCATGGTTCATGTTTTGCTGAAGCCTGGCTTGGAGAATTTTGGGCATTACTTTACTAACATGTGAGATGAGTGCAATTGTGCAGTAGTTTGAGCATTCTTTGGCATTGCCTTTCTTAGGGATTGGAATGAAAACTGACCTTTTCCAGTCCTGTGGCCACTGCTGAGTTTTCCAAATTTGCTGGCATATTGAGTGCAGCACTTTCACAGCCTTTCTTTTAAAAAACCCAGTAATCTTTTCTTCAAACTTTCCCTTGGGCAAGGTATTATTAAATCAACACCTATTGAAGGGAGAAAGGAAAGCCTTACTCCATAGTTCCACAATGTTCCTAAGACTTTCTTCTGACATTCATACCAAAGCCTGTGTGTGTTAGTTGCTCAGTTGTGTCCAACTCTTTGTGACCCCATGGACTGTAGCCCGCCAGGCTCCTCCATCCATGGGATTTTCCAGGCAAGAATGCTGGAGTGGATTGCCATTTCCTTCCTCAGGGGGTCTTCCTGACCCAGGGATTGAATGGTCATTAAATTATTCATTTCATTATTCAGTTAGGATATCTTTACTGAGTAACTAGTATATGCTGTTTGGGGTGCTCAGAATGACAAGTAGGACAGAAAGCATCCCTATTCTCATGGGTGTTATATTCTGGGGCAAGACTAAAATGTATCTCCCACCCTCAAAAAAAAAGAAAAATATAATTTCATATGATCATAGCAAGAGGGCTAAGAAAAGAGAGAAAAGGGTGATACAATTAATAAATGAAGTAGGAAAAAGGGTTAACTTCAGATGGCCTGACCAGGGGAAACTCTATAGCGTTAAATATAGCCATCTGAACTCCCATAGTAGAAAGGTCCAGCAGTGTGAAAGCTGAAGGAGGAATGTATGTCAGGCAAGAAAGAAGTACATGCTTGGAGCCAAAGGTCTTGATGTGCCATGAACTAATGATTGGGGCATATTTGGAGAGTAGAATAAAGTCCCTGCATTGTGAATCCATCATGCTTGCCAGGAGCAATAAAGCCCTTTGTCTCTGACAACTCTGGCAACTCCAGCCGATTGTATCATTCAGCTGAATAGTCAAAATGGCTTCTGGCCACCTACATATTATCTGTCCAAGTATGTGATAAATTAACCCTCCAACTGACAAGCAATGGAAGGCATACTTAAAAAGTAAAATGCCTGCATTTCAGGTGACAGGGAAAATCCCTGATAAACTATTGATGCTGCCATCTTGCAACTCATATTACAGTGACACTTAACTAAAGCCTAAACCAATCAAAACACTAAATTTAATATCAGACCAGTAGTTCTCATGAAGAACTGCATATCAGAATCAGTTGTACAACTTTATAAAGCTATAAGTTAGTGGGCCTCTCCCTCAAAGACTGATTCCATGGGTCTGTCATTAAAAAAAAAAAAGTCTGTAATACACAACATGTTATTGACTTCATTTTCTGGAAATATTTTGAAATGTTTGACAGTTAAATGTGATTGTTACATTTTTCTAAAATGTGACTCTTTAAATAATTTATAGGACCTAGAAACTAGAAAAAAGAAGGCTCAGAAAATGGATCAAAAACCTTGTCAATAATGCCAAGAACAGAGTATTGATTTATTGGATGGAGTGGGGGGCGGAATACGTGCATATGTGTGTGCATGCGTGTGTGCACTCATTTTAGCTTTCCATAATTTGAATTGTGTTATTGTTATATCTTTTCCTCATTTTAAAATGTATTTGAATTCTGTTCTCTCCGCTTCTTTGTTATCAGCTCAGCTAAGATAATCTCACTGAGCATGCTGTTGCTGCTTCTTCTTTCAGAATACTGTCCGCAGCATCATTCCTTCTCTGAGTGTCAGACCACTGCTGACATTGATCTGGCAGTTACTTGATTGTAGTAAGGCCTTGAGGGGTAATCAGAGAAGTATGAATTGCTATCAAGTCCTCTATATGATTTAGATTTCAGCCTTAAATCTTAGGAAAAGACCGAGCATGAGTCTGATTTCCTAGACTTTTTTTTCTTTTTCTTAACTTCTTTCTCTTCCCGCCCACATCTTCTCCCTCTTGCCCTTGCTTTCATCCTTCCCTTATTTTTGTTGTTTTAGTGACCACAAATTTATTTTCTTATATTTCAGGATTAAGCATTTATAGCCTTGAGCAAGTGAATTTTAATGTATAATAATACTGCCTACTTGTTTCACTAAGGATGCTGAAAGAATTTATAAGCCTTTAGTAAGCACTGAGCTCCTTGGTGTGGAGGAGGAGGAAGAATATGAATGCAGTCATTATGTATCTCAATAAATAAATACATATTTAAGCTTATATATATATATATATATATATATATGTGTGTGTGTGTGTGCATGTATATATATTCACATACACTCACACCACTAATTGATTGTGTCCTTGAAGTTTAATGTACCACTACTGTTTATTGCACACTCAGTTTCTGTATGAAAACCTCAGCCTATTTTCAAGTCTGACTATACTTGTTTTTGGATTCCTTTATATAAATAAAGCGAGATCTTAAAGTACTACAATAATAATTTATAATAATCATAAACAATTCTGAACATTCAGTATTTTCTAGAAACTGAATAATGTTCTAGTCCATCATGTTATTTTATCTTCACAATAGCCCTAAGAATTAGGTAATATTTTTTTCCACTTTAAGATGAGGAGAACTTAGCTTATTTCAAGTCACTTTGTGTTGCCTAAGGAAGGGTTCACAATAAGCAAGCACTGGAAAAATATAGAATAGGTATCCTGAATTCTAATAAGAGAAATAAATGAGTAATAGAATTTATTATCACTTTTTCCACAATAAAATAGGGTATCTTCCTAAGGGTCTGGTTTAAAGACAGTTCAGCTTAGGAAAGGAAAGTCATTTCTATCATCCTTGAGAATATGAAGAGTGTTATCTTTGCTAGGGCCAGTTTAAGAGAGTATCTTACTCTTACACATGATTAAAATCGGATCAAACGTGATCTTTACTTGAAATCTAGAAGAAAGCAGTGTATATTTAATTATACTAAACCTTATTAACACAATGATGTTTTATATTCAAAATCAGGAAAATGTAACTAGAGTTAGCGATAAGTATTGTGTCAATCCAGAGTAACAGATGTGAAGTAAAATGGAGGTATCCAAAGTGCCACAGAAGTTTTATCAAAAACTATAAAGGGTTGTGATAGGATGAGGGATAAGTTAGTGAAGAAGGAAGGGGACAGCAGACAAAAAGAAGCAACCTTTGTTGCACCCCAGCTATGTCTGTGGGCTAAGCACTTGTTTAAACATCTTAGTACAACTGAATCTCACAACAATCTTCAGGATTATGTCTCATTATCCATATTCCCCAACAAGCTAACTGGAGAGGCAGAATTCAAATTCAGGTCTGCATTGCTCAACAGTTTATGGTCTTTCTCCTACTTGACACTGATCTAAGATAGTTGGTTTCCCTTCAGATAGGATGGAAATTGACTGGAAACATACACAAATTACACACACAGACACATACACAAACCTTCCAGAAGTTTAAACTTCCAAAGTGACTAAATAAGTAAAAACAAAGCAAGCTGTTTCCAGGAATGTACAATCTGGGGCTGCCAAGCCTCCATCGTTCCTTTTTTAAATGTTTACTCTTTCTATTATTATTTGTCTTCAAACTGAAGTTAATATATATCCCCAAAATGATTAAGTACTGCTACTTCTTTCTTAGTTTCCATTTAAACTATAACACTGTGTATGTAACTGTTCATTTTTAAAATACCATCCAGCTGCTTGCCTTACAGAATGCAACATGCTACCAGCAGGTGTTTTGAACACTGCCCTATGTTATTTTTTTTTTTTTTTTCATGATAAGGAGAAGTCAGTTGTGGTGGTTTTGCAAGAACACTATCAGTCCCCTGTTAAAGAAAAGTATACACGTATGTGGGCATAAATGGTAGGGATATCATTTCCTGCAGTATCACTAACAAAAATGATACTTGTGATTTCTGAGGAGCAGTTGCTCTTAATTTCTGTTAGGTCACTTTATTTTTGAACTGTACAAAGTACTGGGATTGGTGATGAAGCTCTGTCTCACCACAGAACTTGGGTTGTATGATAGAATATAACCCAAGTAGTAAGCAAAGACATTTATAAGAAATATCACAGTAGGGATCCCAGACAGCTTGCAGTTGTAAAATAACAGGGCTCAAGAAAGGGAATTTGATCAGTTGAGTTTATTCAGATATTACAGGGGCTGGTGATAAATCAAGAGAAAAAATTATAAAAGGCCTTTCTGAAGAATACTTGGGAAGAATACACACAAATTAGCTAATAATGAAATATATGATTGTATAGAAATTCCCTCATGGTGAACTCCAGAGAAGGCAATGGCACCCCACTCCAGTACTCTTGCCTGGAAAATCCCATGGATGGAAGAGCCTGGTAGGCTGCAGTCCATGGGGTCGCTAAGAGTTGGACACGACTGAGCGACTTCACTTTCACTTTTCACTTTCATGCATTGGAGAAGGAAATGGCAACCCACTCCAGTGTTCTTGCCTGGAGAATCCCAGGGATGGAGGAGCCTGGCAGGCTGCCGTCTATGCGGTCGCACAGAGTCGGACACGACTGAAGCGACTTAGCACCAGCAGCAGCATGGCGAACTCATGCTACTATGACTTAAGAAGAAAGATAAATTTCCTGTGATCATAGCTGCAGGTAGTTGCAGCAAAGAAGGACTGCATGTAGAGATCAACATATAACTACTCAGCACACAGGGGGCTTTGGTGAGGGGGAAGATATTAATATCTAATAAGAGTCAGTTGAAATTAATGCAGAGTGATAGGAGATGCTCAGTGCAAGTATTGGGGAACAACAATAAAGTTCTGGTGAAAGATCTGTGAACTGAGAAATAATCTGACGCCATAAGTGTTTAGGAGATTGGTAGTTTTGCTCCACAGTACGAGCTAATCATTTCAAGTTTCCCTGCCTGGAGTGGCCCCAATGGCATGAATGCTCTTCACAACACTGAAAGTAAGTGAAGGGCCTGTGTGTAGAGCAAGGTTTGAGGGAAACCAGAGGTATTCTGAGGAGGTAGGTCCTGACCCTTTCCAGTCTTCAACAGCTAGGTGTATATACAGGAGACCTTCCATTTTCACTTTTGGATGTTTGTCATGACACCTAAATGCTTATATTTTGGATTTCTCACCAGAGCTTTGTAGCAAAGGAATCATAGTTTAAAATTCAGACTGTGTAAACTATAATACTAAATTAATTCTCATTAAATACTTTATATTTGTAATACCGATTTTGCTGTACAGTACTTATATTCGCATTAATGACTGGTATCATTAAGTTATTGCCTCAGAGGGACTAAGGGAATGGTAACCTGGAACTGAGAAAAAACAACAAAAAACAGTTTAAAATATTAGTTTGAAATGCAGGAAAATAGCAGCACAATAGAGATACAGTGAGGACTGCTGTTTGTTGTTGCTGTTGATATGTTTTGTTTTGCTCATATCCAACCAGGTTTTGGGCTATCACTGACAATTTTTCTTCATCCATTTAAAACCATGTATGTGCTAGGTTGTGGTGAGATGGTAGGAAGCAGAGCAGATTGAGTCCTTACCTCAAAGAACAGATAGTTCAACAGTTTACTTCCCAATTCAACAACCAGTGCTAAAATAAAGTATGATGAACACTATATAGTGAAAGTAGAGGGCATCAGGAAATGCTTGGAAGAGGAACTCAAGCCAATCTAGGGGATTTGTAAGCAAGACACCTCCCTGAATAAAAGATGTTTAAGCTGAAATTGAAAAAAAAAAAAAAAAAGGCAATGGAAGTAGGTTAACTATGTAGACTAAACCCTAAAGTACATGTTAAATTAGTATGTTCTAAGAAAATTTAATTTTTCATTTTTTTGTGTTTTGATATCATACGGTTTTAATAATAGTTATCCCATTTATTTGTCATATGTAAACACCTTGATTTGTGGTAGCCACATAGTGGTTAGCCAAATTGCTACTCTGAGAAAAACATCCTTCTGATCATTTTTGCTTTCTTTTTCTATCAGAATTTATTGGGACATAATTAATATACTATAAACATCACCATTGAAAATATTTTAAATATTCACAAGAGTGTGTGATCATTACTAGTTCTGATTGTAGAACATTGTTGCCATTCCATTTCATATCAATGCCATCCCATGAAATGCCATGCCATTTTATACCCCAGTGGGCATGAAACCACATACCCATTAACAGTCATGGCTCCCAACCCCCTCTTCCACTCTCTGCTTTAGGAACCACTAATCAAATCTCTGTCTCTATACATATGGCTATTCTTGAATTCCAAATAAATAGAAGCATATAATATGTGACATTTTGTGATTGACTTGTTTCACTTAGCATAATATTTTCAAAGTTTACCATGTTGCAGTATATATTAGTACTTCATTCCTTTTTATAATATTCAAGTAATATTCCTTTGTAGGGATTTACCATGGTTTTTCATTCATCACTAGATATGTTTCTTGGTCATTATGATTGCTGTTGCTATCTTGTTTACAGATTTTTGTGTAGACATATGTTTTTCATTTCTCCTGGGTATGTACTGTTGAGTGAATTGGGTCCTACTTCCCACTGCTTACAAAATCAATACTCAGATTCTTTAACGTCTGAGCCACCAGGAAAGCCCTATAGAAAGAAAAGTCTCCTTTAATCAAATTGCTGGCAATCTAGGGAGATAGTTGACTCAACGTCCCCCAAACACCATGTCCAAAGATTCTGCTAGATTATAAAAACATTTAAAGGAAAGAAGGGACGTAATCTCAATTAATCATTGAGATGGGGGTTAAGGTCATCATCATCCCCCTCTATGCAGGCTCAGTGAATTCTTGTGATATTCCTCTAGGTGCTACCTTATTCACACAGTTTGGTCATGAGATTACTGGATAGAAAACTAGGGAAAATATTTGGTCATGCTTATTCTTCATTTCTACTGCTATAATCTATGGAAAGACCTGACAAGTTGGGCAAGATATCATTTGATTAAAAGATCTGAAAGGTGTGCTTGGCGGGGAGATGAGTAGAGCATGGGAGTCCCTGGCTTAAATTTTAGTTACAGTATGGCTTTGCTAAAGTGACAAGGAAAGGAGGTTCTCTGTCCATGGAATTCTCCAGGCAAGAATACTGGAGTGGGTTCCCATTCCCTTCTCCAAGGGATCTTCCTGATCCAGGGATTGTGCCTGGGTACAGGGTACAGGCAGATTCTTTACCATCTGAGCCATCAGTGAAGACCTCCTGCTGAGGGCAGTTTCCTGCAAAGAACTGCTTACATAAGTGCCTAGGAGAGGAGTTGCTGGGTCATATTGGTAACTAACTCTGTGCTTGCTGAGGTACTGCCAGACTACCAGTTTTCATTTCCAACAACAGTGTTTTGCTTTCTTTTTATAGACTCCAGAAGAACTAGAGGATGTTTCTGACCTGGAAGAGGATCATGAGGTCCGCAGTCACACCAGCATTCAGACTGAAGGGAAAACTGACCGGGTAAGTCACTTCCCTGAGGGGAGAGCAGTGTGCTAGGCCCTTTCCTTATCACTCCAGGAAGTGTCTCCCAGGGGGGACCCCTGGATCTAGAACTACTTCTGTAAAGCCCAGAGACAGGAGTCTCGGGATGCTGGGCAGCATTGTGAGGGGAATGATTTCTTCCACCTTGAGAGCTCTCAGTGAAGCCATTTCTCATTAGGCAGTGACTCCCCCCATGCCACTTGCGGTCATTATAGTAGTCATGGGAATATCAAAGTGAAATGTGTACCTGTTTGTTCAGAGTGAAAAAGAGAATCCATGAAGTTGTAAATGTACTCTGAAGTTCTAGGGGAAAATAATCAAATTCTGAGGCAATATGCCTCTATTTTCTCCCTTTCTATAATGCTTCCTTCTGCCCACCTCAAAATACACACACACACACACACACATGTCCCTCCAAATATGTTAATCAATTTTTGAAATACTCAGATGTTCTACTTTGTTTGGGAATTCGTGGAACCTTGATTTCCTAGCCACTAATAACTTACGACTGCAGAACGGACTATATAGCAGGTCGGTCTAAAGCCAGGTAGTATAGCATGGTATCTGAGACTGCCTGGGAATGCATCTGAGTCAGCCACTTCCTTGCTGGGTTCCTGGGGAACTCACTTAGCCTTTCTTTACCTCTGTCCCTCAGTTTGTAAAGTGAGGGTCATAACAGTATTCTCTACATGAAGACTGCTGTGGGAATCAACTAAATTAATGAAGAGCATTCTTAACCTAGTGCCTAGCTCATAGTAAGTTCTCAGTCATTACTTACTGTTATTGAGAACTTACTAGGTAGCAACAGGGTCGTTATTATCACTATGGCAATTATCATCATTATCATTATTACTATTATTAAATTCAGTGTCATAAAATTTGGAGATGTATGAAACAGATACATTTAAGGACATCCCATGTCGGGAATTCCCTGGAGGTCCAGTGGTTAGAACGCTGTGCTTCCATTGCAAAGAGTATGAGGTTGATCCCTGGTTGGGGAACCAAGATCCCACAAGATAGATGTATGTGCTAAGATGTATGTACCTGAAGTTTATATGACTAGTGAAGGAGAATGGCTTAAATCTGTCCTCTACTTGTATTACCTGACCAGAGCTAAGATCATATTTAGATATGTTCTCTCCCAGGCATCTTATGTCCCTAATAGTCCCATATTTCTTATAATTACATCCTTATGCTTTAAATATATTAATAAATTCAGTCTTATGACTATTTGAAACTTTGTCTCTGCATTCAATATAGCATTTCCTGAACTTTGGTCCATTGGACTGTGTATATTTTTTGACATATTTCCCAAGAATCATTAATTTGGAAAGATATCATAAGATTTCGAAGTCAGAATCTGTCAATAAGTATTTGAATAATCATGCCATGCTCAATGAAGAATTCCTGGTCACTGAATAAGACAAGTGTTTGATTCCTTTTTGTTTGCAGCCGTTATGAAGGAAAAAATGCTTGTTTGGTTCTTGGATTATGCAGACTCTGCTATATCAAACATGTACTAGAACCAATTTTGGGCAGTGTTTAGTAATGGAGTGACAATTGTTTATTATCATTTTACTTTATGCATTGCACTTCCAGCAGCTTTGGCTCAACATCGTTTGTTACTGCTGTCATTGGTGGCAAATGCCACTGGGCATTGTAAGGTCTGTAACCAACAAACAATGATTTACATTCCACACTCAACGAGAGTGCAAAATACTAAGAGACCAATAGTGCATGCCTTATGAGATGGCAAAGGAACAGCAGTGGAAATTAGTGATTATCTTAATTATAAAACATAGATACTCACTGGACCAACACCTGGTTCTAACCAATGATCAGGCATCCCAGAGTGACACAGAAGAGTGGGTTTGCTATAGGTTTATAGAGCATTCTTCAGAGTTATAGTTTATTCAGTTCATGCCCTTAACAAGGATGAAATAGACATCTTTTATTTTAAAAACTCAAATTGGAGAGAGAGTAAAATAGACTCCTAAGATAATAAAATTCTTAAACTTGATAATAATATTTTTTGTAAGTCCTAAAATAATCTTCTTAAAGATTTTATTAAATATAAGCTAAGGTACATTTTCTTTTTAAACAGAGCTGTACCAGTTATCATTAACACTTTAGAGAATGTTTCCAAATTGTTGTTTTTGTTTAGTTGTTAAGTCGTGTCAACTCTTTGTGACACTGTGGACTGCAGCACACCAGGCTTCCCTGTCCTTCACTATCTCCTGGAGTTTGCCCAAACTCATGTCCATTGAGCCAGTGGTGCCATCCAACCATCTCATCCTCTGTCATCCCCTTCTCCTCCTACCCTCTATCTTTCCCCATGAAAAGTTTCCAAGTTGGTGTTTTATCTAAGAGAAGCCCTGAAGGTTTTTATTTTTCCCCTTGATTTTAGTAATCAGGGAACTCAGTTCAGTCGCTCAGTCGTGTCTGACTCTGTGACCCCATGAACTGCAGCACACCAGGCCTCCCTTTCCATAACCAACTCCAGGAGTCCACCCAAACCCATGTCCATCGAGTCAGTGATGCCATCCAACACCTCATCCTCTGTCATCCCCTTCCCCTCCTGCCCTCAATCTTTCTCAACATCAGGGTCTTTTCAAGTGAGCCAGCTCTTCGCATCAGGTGGCCAAAGTATTGGAGTTTCAGCTTCAACATCAGTCATTCCAATAAACACCCAGAGTTATATTCCAACTCTCACATCCATACATGACTATTGGAAAAAAGACATATGACAAAATCTAAGCAGCATATATGAGTTCTGGTAAAACAACATTTATGCATGGAAAAATGCTCTGACCTTATGCATATGAAGTATTTTTAAGTCACTGAAGTCTTCAGAAACTGCAAATAGTTTCTTATGAAAAAAAAAAAAAAAGGTGTTCTTACTAAGTTCAGAGCACCCTTAAAAGGGTGTTCTGAACTTAGAGAACTGAGCAAAGAGAGATGAGATAGTAACTTATAATTCTCAGTTCAGTTCAGTTGCTCAATCATGTCTGACTCTTTGCAACCCCATGAATCACAGCACACCAGTCCTCCCTGTCCATCACCAACTCCCGGAGTTCACCCAAACTCATATACATCAAGTCGGTGATGCCATCCAGCCATCTCATCCTCTGTCGTCCCCTTCTCCTCCTGCCCCCAATCCCTCTCAGCATCAGGGTATTTTCCTGTGAGTCAACTCTTTGCATGACGTGGCCAAAGTATTGGAGTTTCAGCCTCAGCATCAGTCCTTCCAATGAACACCCAGGACTGCTCTCTTTAGAATGGACTGATTGGATCTCCTTGCATTCCAAGGGACTCTAAAAAAGGGTCTTCTCCAACACCACAATTCTAAAGCATCAGTTCTTCAGCACTCAGCTTTCCTTAGTCCAACTCTCACGTCCATACATGACCACTGGAAAAACCATAGCCTTGACTAGATGGACCTTTGTTGGCAAAGTAATGTCTCTGCTTTTCAATATGCTATCTAGGCTGGCCATAACTTTCCTTCCAAGGAGTGAGCATCTTTTAATTTCATGGCTGCAGTCACCATCTGCAGTGATTTTGGAGCCCAGAAAAATAGTCAGCCATTGTTTCCACTGTTTCCCCGTCTAATTAGACTCAAAAGAATTTCAGTAGTTTAGGCAAGTCCTGTAGAAACAGAAGCAAGCTCCAGGTCATCTGGCACTAGCCACACACATTCTCGTACAGCATGCTTATAAATGTGGGTCAAATTTCAGCATCCCTTAAAATCTATTTGCCCAACTATTGCCACAGTCAGTGTTAAGGTGTTGATATTATAATTCCTCTAATAGAAGATGGCTCATGAAACTTAAGACCATAAGGTTTAGTATCAGATCTATTTAAACCTTACACATTTTCAAATGTCCCAATACTACAGTTTTCCATCAATAACAAAATCAGATGGTTGGTTACTATTTGGAAACTACATAGTGATGCTTAGAACCTGAAAATCTCCCTAGTGAATTACTTTGTGTTGATGACACAGATTCTACTTAAGTAGAATCATACCATGGAGGACCTTTTTGGGCAACAGTCTGAGGTATCCAAGCATAGAATCCAGAGACAGAGGCAGTTACTCCTCATTCAGCCTCTTATCACTTGGTCTCTTTGATATTTCAATGAAGGGAACATCCTAATTTCTAGAAAGTTTCCCTAGGTTATTGTCTGCAATATAGGCAGCGGTAACCATGGATACTCAGGAAACTGCAAGTGGCAGGAGGGTGGTAGCTAGAAATATATTCCTCAAGTCTACCTAAGGGACAACTGTGGGTTTAGAAAGACTCAGTAAAATGAGTTGAAAGAGTTTTGTGAATACAATGGTTGAGCAAGTGGCTTGCCTTTTCTGGCCTTGCTTTAGAAATATAATGTAGACGTTAAATGTGTGGACTTTGGTTGGATACACACAAACTTTGGTTCAAATGGGGTTCTACCAATTTGTACCCATATGACCCTGGGAAAGTTAGTTTATATTTCTTTCAGTTTCCTCATCTGTAAAATTATGATAATAATAATATCTATTATTACTAATAGATTAAGTGGAAGAAATGAGTAAAGGGAGTCAAAAATGCTCAGAATGAAGAAAATAGTATCTATTTTATACTGTTTTTGAAGATGAGATGTATGAAAAATAAATTCATTTCTCATGCAAAGGAAATACTCAATAAATTTTTATTTTTACAATTGTGAATGTCAATATGTGCATAGACTCGTGTTTGCTAATGTTACACTTCATTTCCTTTTGAGTATTTCAAAGAGCTTTGTAAATACAGATCTCTCAGTCTTTCAATATAAGATTACTTTGGTCATCTGGTTTTGTGGGGTTCAACATTTAGCAATCTATTATCTAAATTTTTTTGAGTCCTCCCCCCCCCCGGAAGGGGATTTTTCAGAAAGTGCTTTAAGTGGTTAAAAGGGAGATGATATTAATGTGATTATTAATGATGCAACACTTTTATGTACTTTTTTATTCATGTAAATAATGTGGATCTGAAATAATGATCAGAAAAAGCAACTTTTGATAGTAGGAACAAAACACTTTACCCCATAATTGCCAATTTCTTATTTCCTTCGATGATTGTGGAATGCCTGGCTCCTCACAGGGAGCTTTTCTTTTTTGCGGAATTGTGGTAGCTTGGTGATCTATTAGTTTCCATCTTTCTCCAGACTCCTCAGTTACCTTCACTAAGACATATAAGGCTTAATTTCCTAGTTTTATGGTACGTACTCATAAAAAAGAAAAAAAAACACAGTCATCCTGGTATTTTATAGGATGTATGTTGGTGACTGTTTTGCAAGTAGCCATTTAAAATCACCTACTCTTTCTCTACCTCTGTTCACAAAGGACTGATGTTCTAGTGTCTTCCCTCTGCGAAAACAGCTGGAAAGCCAGTAAGATCTAAAGACAAAATTAAAAAAATTGTTCTGCCTTAAACAATTGAAACTGTGATTATTTCTTATAGATAAGGAGTGAGAAAGGGAACTCATTTAATATTGTTGACTAAAGCTAGGTTTTTCTTTGAAGGTATTTGAAGTTGTAGTCTCTAATTGCTAAAATCCAATTGAATAAATATAGCATTAAAATAAACAATTAAAATTTTATAATTTCAACTATAGACATTTATTTCAATATGATAAAGTTATACTTTTTAAAGATACATTATTCATCATATTTATAGATTATCCAAAATGAAAGAAGTTGTAATTTATTGTCAGTTTGATGACTAATATTTGTCCTATCTTAAATATTATACCCACTGAAGAATATATAGTTTGTAAACCTATCCTGCCTTAAAGAATACCATTGTGACCATTAAATTTATATGTACTTTTATAAATAGAAGTAAATTAGGACAGAAATAAGAACAGTTGCCTAGGTTACTGGAACAACCTCAAAACGTCAACAGCGGCAAATGAATTGGAACATATCAAATCTTAAAATACTGGAGATGATTCTTGGTATTAAAAAGTGCCTCAAAAAAAAAAAAAAAAGTGCCTCAAACTTCATGTTGGTGATAGGTAGAACACGCTCATTGTTGCTTTTTAACATGCAGTCCACTGAATATCTTCCACCATGAGAACAAAATATCACCATGAATGAGAGGTGTATTTTAAAAATGGGAAACATTTTAATAGTCCTATTATCAGAATACACTATCTGTAATTCAAATTTATACTGAATTACCATGCAGAATATGACAAAGATATGACCTCATTACCTTGTTTTATAGTTTGGTTTAGGTTGCTATGAAAAGCACAAGTCTGGTAAGCCGGAATAAAATGACATTACTCAGCAGCGCTATACTAGGCAGTGCACATGATCACCATTTGTTTTTACAATTTCTGTTCTGTATTTGGTGATACCTCTGCTTTCCTACCTTTCTGAGTGATCATTCTCGGTGCTTTACTGTTTCATCTTCCTCTGTCTATTCCTATGCATGAGGGCTCCCTACAGTTCTGATGGATGATCTGGAGTCCTCAAGTTTTTTCCACTTTTCTTGGATATGCTCTTTCAGTCCAAGACTTCAGATGTTATATAGAAAGTGGCCAACTCCTGTCTCCTGAACTCTGGCTGCATATGCAAGCAGGCCTGTAGGCTTCCTTGCCTCATGTAGCTCTCAGGTACCTGTGAAATTCAATGTTCTCAAGCCTGAATGCAACATTTTACCCACAAATCTAACCTGACTCCCATATTTCTTACGATGCTGCTGCACATTCATGCACACGTCTGAACCTGTGAGTTATTATTTTTACTCCTTCCTACAGCTAATTGTACAATATGTTCTGATTTTATCTTTTACATATTTTCTGAACTAATCAATTTTTTCACCACCTCCACTATACCTCTTTCAAAGAAAATGTGCACGGGACAAGGTTATAAAGGAAAGAGGAAGACTTTACTCAAGACTGTAACAATAGGAGAGAGAGACCTGAACTCAGGCTGAGTTCAAATTTGCTGAAACAAGGAGGTGAATTTCAGAAATGAGGCAAGGGGAACTGGAGGCCATCTATGTTTGCTAACTGGCTTTAACCAAAAGAAAAGTGAACTTTCTCTATGTTCATGATAGGAGGTAATATACTTTTATAATGTGCGGCAAGGTGCCCTCTAAAGTTAAGCTCCTCCACTTCCACAGAGACTGGAAGTTAAGGCTCCATCTTCCTTGATGATTACATTTCATAGGGATGGCTCCTAGGTCCCTGAGAAAGACAGTCCTGGGTTGTAAAACTGGCAAGAAGCATGGAAAATATTCACATCTCAAAGATACAAAGAAATTATTGTCAGTTTAATGAAGTGCATGGTCTAAGAAAGGGGAGGTCAGGGGCTGAGAGTCTGGAAGAAGGCTGTGTAATGCCTAGTCAAGGTATGCTGTGTGTGCTGTGCTTAGTTGCTCAATCGTGTCTGACTCTGCGATCCCATGGACTGTAGCCCGCCAGGCTCCTCTGTCCATAGGGACTTTCTAGGCATTCCAAGAATACTGCAATGGGTTGCCATGCCTTCCTCCAAGGGATCTTCCCAACCCAGGGATCTAACCTGGGTCTCCCACATTGCAGGCAAATTCTTTACAGTCTGAGAGAACAGTTAAGCCGAGGGGAGTGTTACGGTTGTCTTGGTCTGCACCTTAATTCAGACACTGGCATCTCTTGCTTGATTACCTATAGCAGACTCTTAAATTGTCTCTTGTCTCTAGATTTGTAAACTTTCATTCCCTCACTTGAACTCATATGTTTCTAAAGTGCAAATCTCTCATCCGTCACCATGCATTAAACCCCGTCACCATGCCTGTAGGTCTCACTGTCTCCGCATCCAACCCCTCGATGTCCTATGTACCTACAGAGCTTCAGCATCTACTCCCTGCTCCTCTTTTGCCTCAAATTTCACCACTTTCCCTCCAAATGTGACCTTTTGTATGGAAATCATTCTTCCTACAAGGCAGAGGCTCTCCGCATACATCTCTCTTTGAGGAACACAGTTATTTCCTCCACTTCCACAGTTATGTCCTCGCCTTCATCAATAAATACCTGTTCATCATTAGGATTTCAAAATAGCTTAGACATCTGAAACACAAGTCCAGGTATAATTTTCCCCAACATCCATCTGTAATATATGGAGAGTCCCACATCATGATATTCATTTTTGTCCATATAATTTCCTGTATGATGGCTCCCCCCCCCATTCATTAAATCTAACTAAACCTCATTAGTGCAAAGAGCACGTTTTTGTCTCATTCAGTGTTACATTTATAGAGCCTCACACACTTCCTGGTACAGATCTAGATATAAATTTAGATACAGATGATGCAAAAAGGTAAGTATTACCTTCCTTCTGTAAGACATCTTGCCTCAAAGGACACTAGGTCCTCAATATATTAAGCCTAGTTGATTACATAAATTTCTTTCCTGATCTTTCTCCCTTCCAAGTCATACATACTTAAGATTGATAAATCTTACTATAAATTGTTAGGTCACTACTCTGAAATACTCTATGGCTCCCTACTACCCAGTACCTGCTAGTATAAATATTAATTGCCTGCTTCTTGCCAAAGTTCTTCACAATGCCTCCTTACTCCTAGTCCTCTAGGCATACAAATCCAAAAACTCTCTTTATTTGCTGAAATGACTCTTGTGTTCCTGGTAGTTAGGAGTATCCTTAAGACTATGCTTTTTCCCCATGTCCAAATGGTCTACCTTTTGTCCTCTGTCAAATGCAAAAGTTCTTTAAGATGAGCACAATTCCTTTTATTTAAAAAAGGTTTTATTTATTCTTAGACATTGTTGAGTTAATGGTATAAAAACTTCTGTTGAGCAGCAGTCTAAAGGGCACTGCACTTATTCGTTTTTAATTTTTACATGCTAGGGCTACTAGGATCTATCTTTCTCTATCCACAGTGAAGTATTGTACTTGGAAGTGTCAACTTTGTTTCATACAACTTGTTTACCCAAATTGAAATTCAATGTCATTCCTCTGACTTTATAAGTCACTGTGTAGAAATTTAAGCAGAGAAAATTAAAGTTCAAAGCATTGTTATTATTTTACCTAAAGAAATTATATATTGGAGTTATTTCCATAAATAGTTCTTAAAATGTCAATGCAGGAAAGATAGTTGCCAAATATCTTAATATATTCTCACTTATCAGACAATGGAACTATGTTAAAATATACACATTTCACCTTACCTTGACTTTTGAGAAGTTCTCAGTTAAAATTAATGCTTAGTAACTAACCTTTCGGAGAAGGCGACGGCACCCCACTCCAGTACTCTTGCCTGGAAAATCCCATGGACGGAGGAGCCTGGTAGGCTGCAGTCCATGGGGTCGCGAAGAGTCGGACAAGACTGAGCGACTTCACTTTCACTTTTCACTTTCGTGCATTGGAAAAGGAAATGGCAACCCACTCCAGTATTCTTGCCTAGAGAATCCCAGGGATGGGGGAGCCTGGTGGGCTGCCGTCTCTGGGGTCGCACAGAGTCAGACACAACTGAAGCGACTTAGCAGCAGTAACAGCAACTAACCTTTAATGCCTGGCATATTTGTCTCTTGTTTCTAATTGATTGTCTTATTCAACAGAGTGTTTTCTACACATCAGTGCCTTCAGGGCAGAAGAAAAAGCAAGTAGAAAAGCCTTAAGGAAGGAAAGCTCTTGGAAGCAAGTATTAGTGAAGTGAGGGGGATCTAAGACTAAAAATGAGGCCTGATCTTGTAGGGCATGTAAGCCATTGTAAGACAGTTAGCTTTTAGCTTGAATAAGGTGAGAAGCTGTTGGATAACTTTGAGTCAGAATGACATATGGCTTATTTTAAAAGGGTCATTCTGAATATTGTGTTGAACACTCTGAGTAGTGGTACAATAGAAGGCAGGAAATTAGAAAACTATTGCTAGTTTCCATGTAAGAAATGATGGAGCCTAAGACTGGTTTTAAAACTAGAGAGATTAAAAGTTTTCAATTCAGTATATATAGCGATGGGTGAATCAATGAATTCACTGAAGATTAGATACTATCAGAAGGGAGTCAAGGACAACTCAAGGTTTTTCCCTTGAGAACTGGGAATGTGTACTTACCATTTATAGTGTTATGAGGGAGACAGAATTGAGCAGATTAGAGATGGTGGAAGATGAGAAGTTAATTTTGGATATGTCCAGTGGTCATGTATGGATGTGAGAGTTGGACTATGAAGAAAGCTGAGCGCCAAAGAATTGATGCTTTTGAAATGTGGTGTTGGAGAAGACTCTTGAGAGTCCCTTGGACTGCAAGGAGATCCAACCAGTCCATCCTAAAGGAGATCAGTCCTGGGTGTTCATTGGTAGGAATGATGTTGAAGCTGAAACTCCAATACTTTGGCCACCTGAAGCAAAGGGCTGACTCATTGGAAAACACCTTGATGCTGGGAAAGATTGAGGGCAGGAGGAGAAGGGGATGACAGAGGATGAGATGGCTGGATGGCATCGATGGACCTGAGTCTCAGTCAACTCCGGGAGTTGGTGATGGACAGGGAGGCCTGACGTGCTGCAGTTCATGGGGTTGCAAAGAGTTGGACATGACTGAGCGACTGAAATGGACTGGACTGAGTCTAGAAATTCTATAAGACAAACAACTGAGGATGTCAAATAGGCAGATTTGAAATTTACAAACTAGACTGAAATTCATTTCACGTGTGTAGCTTTACATTACAATTTTACAACCTTCTCAACTTAGAGTAAAGTTTTATATATTACAGGGTGACCATTTTTTCCCTCAAAAAAAAAAAAAATGATAGTGTTAGGTCTAGGTTCCTTCTATTTTTAGACTTCATCTCTCGCAAATCTTCTCTTTTCTGATACAGTTGCTTTTCTGAATATTACCTTTTTTGGATGACCGCTACTGACCACCTTTGTTAAAACTGTAGCCCAAATTCCACCCGCATATAAACCTCTTTTCCTCTCTGTTTCTCTCCATAATACTTCCTTTCACTGTCTGACTTACTACATCTTTATTTGATTTGTTTGTCAACTATACAATAAATTCAGTGAAGGCAGTGATTTTAATATTTTTTTCTCCCAGTGATATATCCCTCAAATTTAAGTGCTGGACACATAATAAATATACTACAAATATTTATTGAATAAATAAATGGATAAATGATATTGACCAAAAGTGTGTTTTTGGAAAAAATATATGCAGAAAATTGGAGAGGAGAGGAATCATTACAGATAAAACATTCATATCCAGTCAATAAATAGTTTGTCTACAAAATAAATACAATAATTCTTATTTTTCAAAATTAATGTTTTAATAGATAGTTACACAAGCAGTAGTTATTTGGAAAAATTTTCTGAAGTTGAAGTGTTTAGGTGATTCTTTGTCTTCTCTTCTGGAGTTGAGAGCTGTTTGTGATGGACATTTGATTACAAATTGTTGTCCTTTGTCTCATTCCTTTCATTGTTGCATTGTTGTCATAGAAAAAGTCCTATTTCTCTTACTTTGAAAATTTAACATACATAAATTAAGTACTTCAGAATTTTAGTCTCTGGTAAAATATGAAATATGTGCTTATAACTTCTTTCCCTGTTAAAAGCAATGTGTTTAAATGTGTTTCCCCATTTAAAACAATGGTCAAGGTAGTAAAAGAGCTCAAAAGCAAATCTGACTTTTTAAAAATTACCTTTGCATATTAAAGAACCACAATCTAAATCTTAGGTTTTTATATGCATATTTTTAATCAGCAAGTGATTATGAACCTATATTTATTTTTTTTTAAAGCATAAATATATGGCTTGGTTAAAATCCCACATAAATACGAATGGACATAGGACACAAATAATTCCCCTTTGTAGAGTCATCAACTCTATAAAACTTGTACTTATGAGAAACAAGGCTTTTTAAAATGTCATCCCCAGACACGTCTCCACCTTTCTGATTCTAATACAATTTAAAGAAAGAGAACACACTTTCTAGAGTCAGACCCCCAAGTTTGAATCCTGGTTCCATCACTTATAACTGTTGATATTCAGCAAGTTATATAACTCACCTATGTCTGTTTGCTTATTTTTAAATGGACCTACTTACATCTGAGGGTTACTGTGAAACATTTAAGTTAATATTTATACAAAGCAGTAAATGGTTAAGTGGTCAAACTTGTGACCATCATCATGATCAATCATCATTACCAATACCACTATCATCATCATCATTTGTTGAAAGGATTCACATTCATGACACCTTTGCTAATTCTGCAGGTTAACAATATTCACTTTACTGATTAGTCCTCTTCACCTTTTCTAGAACTACTTGTGGAGAAAACCAGCTTGATCAGCAGCTAAGCTAAATAAGGTCCCTCCTATATCCCTTTGCATGATATCCTTTCATGGATTTGTAGTTAATTTACGGATAGGTAGCCATGGAATCAGGGTAGATGACCTACCCTGGCCTAGTTTCAAGCTTTAGATGAAAATAAAATAAAGTCTATGTTGGTTCTTTGGGTGGAAAATTATTTAGGAGGAAATCAGGCTCTAAATTGATATTGGGTGCATTGATGTTAAGATAGGCACACAAAATATAATACAACAAAAGATCAATGCCAGACTGTTGCCAAGGAAGGCAAGAGTCATCTGCATCCAAGAAATTTTCACCAAACACTTGCCTGTATGATTCATGGACCTGGGTCACTTGCCACTTTCTATCTAAGACATAGCAATTGAAATGTATACAGGGGCTATATAGTCAGCAGAATCGAGTGAAGACATTACCATCTGGCAAACAAAATACTTGCCTTCCACACTAATACCTACAAGTGCATTGTCCAAGCATGGAATTTGAATGGGTTCTAGAAGTCTATGACTTGAGAATATGCAACTTTCTGTCTAGGCTAGGTAGACACGGTGAGATATTCAAAATTTTCCTCTTCAGTCCAAGAGATTGTCATGTAAAGTGTAAATCATGTATTTCCAAAGCAACAATTTGGAACTTTTTGATCTCTCTGCTCTCCAGCTACTATTAGCCCACCTGTGAAATTTAGAGTGACAGAGCGACTTTAGTCTTCTCTCCTAGTTCTTAAGTTTAACTAGAGATAAGCGGTCCAAATCCTTCAACAAGCAAAATTCTGGATACAGAGAAGAGTAAAGAACCTAAGCTGAAACAATTGGCTTGAAGGTTAAGATTTTAAAAGAAAGGAAAGCCTTCTAAAATTAGCAGCAAAGCATATTTACCTTTCTAATAGTCCTTTTAAAAATTGTGGATGACATTGATCTTTACTGGCATTCTGATGGAACTTTGAAGTTTTACACATTACTAACAGTGAATTTAGTAAAGAGAATTTAAACAATTCCCCCAATCTCCTATTATATACTAAAATTACATGCCTATCCTCTTTCATAGCTATGTGTTTTTGAGTAAGCATGCCATCTATTGTCTTTAAATTAAGAAAAATGATATACTTGAAATTAGATAACTGTAACTTTCAGGAGATCAAGATCATAGGATTTGCACTTGAAGTATACTTTGAGAGAAGTTGGAATTAACACAGTCTTCCATGCAGGATCCAATATGACAAGAAAATATCCTTCCAGTTTTAAAAAATGTCCAATTTTTTAAAATCAAATTATGCTTTCATCTGTAAAATTCATGAGTATACTCTAGATAAATATCAGGTGCTTATTCTGATGATGATGATAGCAGTAAAAATAACAATTATTAAATTCTTATTAAATTAACACATTAAATTAATGCTTAATATAGAGCAGGTACTTTGTTAAATTTTCTCCACAACTACCTTTGAAGTGAATATTACTATCTCCACTTCAAAAATAGAATAGAGACACAGAGAGTTTGTGCCAGTACCCAGTATTATGTAGTATGAAGTGACATAGCTGAGACTGTCCCCAGACAGAGAATAAAACCTGTCTCCATACACCTGGCAAGAAGTGCTAGATTTATGGGAAACCATGACTGATGAACCAGTTGCAAGTTTGGCCTAAAATCTCATTCAAAATGGAAGGAATCTACATTTTGAAATCAAGCTGCATAGAAGCAGAGCCAGGGCTGTTATTACACCTGCTGCCCACATCCATTTGCTTGCAACTTTATAGCCATGAATGCAGCATTAAATTAGTGTAGTTCTGTGAAAAGATGAAGTTAGAAACCACTGTTACTGAAATTTCCTTAAAATTATATAAAATGATGTGATAGAGAAAAGGGATTTTATTTGCAAAGAATAATTTCTGAAAATATGCAGAAACTTGGTTCCATTTGCTTTCATTTTTATGAGTTACTAAGAGGTAAACAAAAGAGCTCTGGCTTTGGAATCACTTTTGCTATGGTGGATCTTGGTTTCTTTTGTTAGTGACTGTATGACTCTGAGTAAATTTATTTCTCTGAGATTCTGATTCCTGATATTTCAATTCAGACAATACCTATCTTGAATTATTGTAATAAGAAAGAATGTTTGTAAAGGATCTGGTGCTGTGATAGAATGAGTATGTGCCTAACACAGGATTGGTTTTATTAAAATATAGTGTTTATGAAATTCAGAGATACCTAATCAAAAGGGACTCATATATTTGTGAAGTGACATGAAAGCTGCTCAGTCGTGTCCGACTCTTTGTGACTCTGTGGACTATATAGTCTATGGAATTATCCAGGCCAGAATACTGGAGTGGGTAGCCTTTCCCTTCTCCAGGGAATCTTCCCAACCCAGGGATCGAACCCAGGTCTCCCATATTGCAGGCAGATTCTTTTCCAGCTGAGCCACAAGGGAAGGCCAAGAACACTGGAGTGGATAGCCTATCCCTTCTCCAGCGGATTGTCCCAACCCAGGAATCGAACTGGGGTCTCCTGAATTGCAGGCAGGTTCTTTACACACTGAGTTATGAGTACAGTAAATTAAAAACAGCCCTCAAGTCAAGGTAAACCATAGCAGGTTAATAAAACAACAGTTTGAATTTTCAGGGAAGAAATAGAGAAATCGGCATAAGGAATAGGAATAAATAGAAGGCAGGGAGTAACAAAGGAGGGAAGCCAGGGAAGAGGAAAGGAAGGAAGGAGAGAAGGAATTATCTTGGGGTATGGAAAGCACCCTATTTACTAACAGTGACAGTGTGCAATGTACTGCAGAATATGACTAACACAATCTGTACAAGATAAAAGAAAAGTAAATATTTATTTTTGTGACCTTGGATGATAAAGGACTTTCTAATTATGATACCTGCTCCTGCTGCTGCTGCTAAGTCACTTCAGACGTGTCTGACTCTGTGCGACCCCACAGACGGCAGCCCACCAGGCTTCCCCGTCCCTGGGATTCTCCAGGCATAACTATGATACCTAGATAAGCAAAAAAAAAAAAAAAAAAGAAAAAAAAAAGACAAAGGAAAAAGCAGGTACACTTTACACCTGAAAACACAAAGTAGAGTAAAATAAATCAGAACAAACAAAACAATGAAGTCTGAAAAACAAAAGAGAAACATGAATTTTGGGAGATAATAGCAATTTATAAAGAAAGTATTTGTATGTAAATAGATTCTAACCAATTAATAAGAAAAATGTCTCTTCTTTCCCCATCCCTCACCCTCCAAAATAGAAAATTGGGCAGAGGTCCCGAACAGGATATTCATAAAGAATTCATACATGTTTTGAATAAGCATGCAAACAGTTGTTCTGTCCAATCAGAAAATGCAGAAACACTAATGAAAACAAACATGAAATACTCTTTGTCAAATTTGCATAAATTGAAAAAAAAGAAAAATTGTTGATATCCATTATCTGATAGGTGACTTAGAAAGAATATACTTAATTAGCTATTAATGAGGATAAACTTTCTGGAGGGAATTTGGAAATATTATATTGAAACATTTTATAACATTGCTTTTTCTGTCTTCTAAAATTTTTATTCCAGTTACATTTAGATAAATGTGGAAAGAAATCTGGGCTTCCCAGGTGGTGGTAAAGAACCCACCTGCCTATGCGGGAGACATAAGTGATGCAGGTTACATCCCTGAGTCAGGAAGATCCCCTGGAGGAGGGAGTGGCAACCCTCTCCAGTATTCTTGCCTGGAGAATCCCATGGACAGTGGAGACTGCCAGGCTACAGTCCATAGGGTTGCAAAGAGTCACATGATTCAAACAACTTAGCATACGTGCAGAAAGATATCTATCACAACCTACTAAATACATATATATACATACAGATTGACAGTCAGTTCAGTCACTCAGTTGTGTCCAAATCTCTGCGACCCCATGAACTGCAGCATGCCAGCCTTCCCTATCCATCACCAGTTCCTGGAGCTTACTCAAACTCATGTCCATAGAGTCAATGATGCCATCCAACCATCTCATCCTCTGTAGTGCCTTCTCCTCCTGTCTTCAATCTTTCCCGGCATCAGGGTCTTTTCCAATGAGTCAGTTCTTCACATCAGGTGGCCAAAGTATTAGAGTTTCAGCTCCAACATCAGTCTTTCCAATGAATATTCAGGACTGATTTCCTTTAGGATGGATAATGGTTGCAAACTTATAAATAGATGATATTAAATGTACATGATGGATAAGAGATTTAAAATTATAATGATGTTACATTTTAGAGATATTTAAGTAGTTTATATAAAAATGTTATAAATAACAGGAAAGTATATATAGTAAGATTCCATTTTATAATGTAACTTTCAAAAGTAATCACATATATATGTAATATTCAAGTAGACCCACTGAAATCTCACCTTCAAAATCTTTGGTATATGAAACAGTATCTTATGAATACACAAGTACTATGCATGACAGTACACAGACAAAAAAGTCCACGATACTGCTGACATATTTTTCATAATTTTATATATCTATATAATGTCCAAGTAAACCTAAAACTATTAATACCAACCATTTTATTAACTAGAGAAAATCATGGTTATAAATTCATTCTATTTTTCCAGTCTTTAAGTGGTTATATTGATAAAAAAGTATATGCTCTTTTATTGAACACTTAAGGAAGCATGTGTTATTAAAATCTAATGTAAGAGATTTCTATTTTCTACCTTTTGATATAGAGTGCTGATTCTGTACTCAAACTGGCAAAATAGCCTTTTACCTTTCATTAAAAAAATAGCACCACCTCCTAATTGGCTCTAATGTGTTGATGTTCAAATACCAGCTAATAAGCAACTGGAATCTGTCAAAGTGATAGAACTGCAGTTTAGTGATCAATGTTTCAGTCTGGTCCTGACTGGTAGAATTTCACCACTGCAGTTCTACTGCTAAATTATTATTATTAAGAATCATTATATATAAAATGTACATTGAAAGGTATACAAGCTCCCCAGATATCACTGGCTCTGCAGTCTGACCAACACATCAGATTGAGTCCGAGCTGGTATCCACTGATCCTTGGCCAAAACATTAGTGTTAGGCAGAACTCTAAAATATTATACTGATACACTGGGAGGGGATCAGACACTTCCTTGTTGTGGGGGACTGTCCTGTGTGCTATAGGATGTTTAGCAGCATCTCTGGCTTCTATCCAGTTAATGCTAGTAGCACCCTACCTTAGTTGTGACAACCAAAAGCATCCCCAGAAATTACCAAATGACAATAGGGTGAGTTAGAAGAAGGGTAACACCAACCCTGGTACCACCTATTCTTTCTTAGTACAGTTTGACTTTTTCAATTTGGTCCTTCTGAATTTTTTTTTATGTCAAATATTCTTTGTTTTTAAGAACAAAGTGAGGAAAGTGAAAGTGTAAGTTGCTCAGTCATGCCCAACTCTTTGTGACCCCAAGAACTGTAGCTCAAGACTCATCTCTCCATTGAATTCTCTAGGCAAGAATACTGGAGTGGGTTTTCATTCCCTTCTTCAGGGGAGCTTCCCAACCCAGGGATCAAACCTGGGTCTCCTGCATTGCAGGCAGATTCTTTACTGTCTGGGCCACCAGGGAAGCCCCAATAATAGTGATAGTGGATGGTAATTCTTTTGTGTTAATATTTTTCCCCCATCATCATTTATTTATTTTTGAATGTGTATATATGCAGATATGTGTATTTTATGATCTTACTTGGAATAATAGAATAATTTGCAATATGTTTTTTCCCAACTTAAATAAATTTACCAGCCTGTGCAATTGCATACTTGAGAGTCTTTGGCAAAAAGCATTCTGTTTCATCTTTTACTTTGAAAATGTTTCTAAATATTACAAATCTTGTTTGTGAGCTGTTTATATTGAGGCTGCTGTAGAAATATTTCTTCCAAATACCCTGGGGTTTTACCTTTGAAAGCCTGACTCACTGAGCCCTTGATTTTATTGTCTGCTTTTGCTCATCCGTAGGCACTGCTTCATCTGCGTCCGGTCTTGATGCTAAGTTAGGCTCACACGTCAGCTACTGCCTCTTGAGTAGAGTGTCTCACTTCTAGTTCCTGAATGGAATTTTACTTGGAAAAACCTTGTATGCTGCTAAGTGCGTTACTAATCCAGATATTTGCCTCTCCAAATTCACTTTCGGAAGACAAGAGGAATTAAGAGTTGTTTGTTTAACTTTAGTATGTGTTCTGACCATTTGGATTTAGCTTATAGGCTTTCAGTGTATTGTTAGCTGCTGACATGAAATAGGTGTTACGATTAACCCTGTGTTTTCCTTATCGCAACAGCAAAGGAGTATTAACCATTTTGAATGTTCAGTTCAGTCGCCCAATCGTGTCTGACTCTTTGTAGCCCCGTGAATGGCAGCACGCCAGGCCTCCCTGTCCATCACCAACTCCCAGAGTTCACTCAGACTCACTTCCATGGAGTCAGTGATGCCATCCAGTCATCTCATCCTCTGTTATCCCCTTCTCCTCCTGCCCCCAATCCCTCCCAGCATCAGAGTCTTTTCCAGTGAGTCAGCTCTTCACATGAGGTTACCAAAATACTGGAGTTTCAGCTTTAGCATCATTCCTTCCAAAGAAATCCCAGGGCTGATCTCCTTCAGAATGGACTGGTTGGATCTTTTTGCAGTTCAAGGGACTCTCAAGAGTCTTCTCCAACACCACAGTTCAAAAGCATCAATTCTTTGGCACTCAGCTTTATTTACAGTCCAATTCTCACATCCATTCCTGACCACAGGAAAAACCATAGCCTTCACTAGATGGACCTTTGTTGGCAAACCAATGTCTCTGCTTTTGAATATGCTATCTAGGTTGGTCATAACTTTTCTTCCAAGGAGTAAGTGTCTTTTAATTTCATGGCTGCAGTCACCATCTGCAGTGATTTTGGAGCCCCCCAAAATAAAGTCTGACACTGTTTCCACTGTTTCCCCACCTGTTTCCCATGAAGTGATGGGACCAGATGCCATGATCTTAGTTTTCTGAACGTTGAGTTTAAGCCAACTTTTTCACTCTCCACTTTCACTTTCATCAAGAAAGTGAATCTTAGACATATAAAATAATTTTTTTGGAACTGCATGAAAGAAAGGAATTGAATTACCTACATTTTTTATAGGGACAAGAGGTCTTTAATTGATATCTAACATTCCTTGGTGGCTCAAAAAGAATCTGCCTGCAATGAAGGATACCTAGGTTTGATCCCTGGGTGGGGAAGATCCCTAGAGAAGGAAATGGCAACCCACTCCAGTATTCTTGCCTGGAGAATTCCATGAATAGGTGTGTCTGGAGGGCTACAGACCATGGGGTTACAAAGAATCAGACACAACTAAGTGACTAACACAATGTAATACAGGAAGTGGATATGTTGAGCATTGTGTTATTCATTTGAAGAATTATGAACATTATAGATAGTGTAATGATAAGACTAAATATAAAAAAAACAAACATGCTGTTTTTAGCACTTAAACTTAGATTTAATCAGTTGCCAAGAAATCTAAATTTATGGCACACTTAAATTCTTTAGGAATTGCTGGAATAACATACCAATATTATGACTCTCTCAGAACACCCTTCCATACTCTTTTTTTTTCCCCTTAATAGTAAAATTTAAAAAAAGTAAATAACAATGTTATCCTATAGTAAAGAAACAGATTATTCAAAGGTTGCATTATTAACTCATTACACAGATAAGCTGTACTTGAACTGAAAACTGAGAATTACTATGATCCAAGTAATTGGATAACAGCTGGTTAAATTACAACAACAGACATAAGCCTCAGTTTCTAACATGGAAATCTCATGTTGAAACTAAATGATTTGTCCAAAGATCAACAAGTTAATGAGAGACCCACCTAAGTGTTTTCTCTGTTGTCACATTTCCCCTGCCTATCATGGTCAATCTTCCCTTCCTCACCATTGATTTTCCCCAGTGATGTATTTCTCACCAACACAGTCGTTTTGTTGCTAATACTAAGCTAAAATATGACTTTAAAGTTTTGAAATGAATATTTTATTTTGTTTTTGAAATGAAATATATGTATATATTTATATGTATATATAAATTATATGTATATAAAATTATGTATATATACATATATTATATATAATATACATATATAATACATATATAAAATATGTATATATAAATTATATGTATATAAATATATATACATATATATACATACATTAATATTATAAGGTTCAGTCTTGGGAAGAGGAGCTAGTTAGAAGGAATTCTTTTGGAAGTTCTTCTACCTTGATTTTTAACATATTGCACTGGTCTGTAAATTCTCACAAGCAGCACAGGAAAGCTTTATCACTTTCTGCTTTAATAATATTTGATAATTCTTATCTTGTCAGGAGAATCCAGAAAGTCTTTGTTTATGTAAAACAGTTTCTAATTAGTGTCTCAGTGTTCTGTCTTATATGATTCCAAGTAAGTTTGGTTCTATTGTTACACATAATCTTAAATAAGTAAATACACAAATAAATATATAAGTGGATTTGTGTATATATATACAAATATATATAAATACACAAATAAATATATAATATATATGAATATAAATCAATATATACTTAGATGATAGATATATAATAGTGAAACATGCCTTTGAAACTTGCATCTTATAAATTATCCCAAGCATTTTTTAAATTATAGGATCCTGTGTCTGAGAAAACAATTCATAATTCACTTGGGATTTATAAAAATTAATCTAAAGCTTAAGGAGGATTAAAGAAAATAGAAATGTGTAGTATGCATACTAATAAAGCATTCAGCTCATCAAGGTGGAATTCTTTTTCTAAGAATGATCTTTTTCTTAATCCCAAGCATTCTTTGAAAAAAATGTTTATTTAGGAAACTTTCAACCTATTATATTTATTTACTTAATAAATATACCTACTTTTCTCTAAATAGTCTAGAATTTTAAAAATCATACTCAGTTTCTAATAAATTTCAAGTCAATGAAGTTGGCAAGAGGGTCTAAACTGAATATATAGTTGTAATTGAAGACCTATACTTACGGGAATAGTCCAGTATTGTATAGTGTTTTATATAACATTTTGATGAGGCACACATTTGTAGCCTTGTAAGTATGCTTCTTGAAAGTACATTTGGTTTTTCACACTCCATATATAAGTGAAATCATATGATATTTTCTTTCTGTCTGACATTTTACTTCTCGGATGGCAAAGAGTCTGCAATGCAGGAGACCTGGGTTCAAAGCCGAGGTTGGGAAGTTCTCCTGGAGAAGGGAATGCCTACCCACTCCAGTATTCTTGTCTGGAGAATTCCATTGACAGAGGAGCCTGGCAGGTTACAGTCCATGGGACCACAAAGAGTCAGACACTACTGAGCAACTAACACTTTCACTTTCACATACCCTCTGTGTCCATCTTTGTTGTTCTAAATGCTATGATTTCATTATTTTTTTGTGGTTGATCATAATCAATCATATACACACACATATTCATACACATATATGTCTATATATCAGATCTTCTTTATCCACTTATCTGTTGACAGACCCTTAGCTTGCTTCTATATCTTGGCTATTGTGAATAATGCGGTAATGATCATAGGAGTATATATATTATTTGTACAAGAGCACCAAAAAATTGATTCTTTTGAACTGTGGTGTTGGAGAAGACTCTTGAGTCGCTTGGACTGCAAGGAGATCCAACCAATCCATTCTGAAGGAGATCAGCCCTGGGTGTTCTTTGGAAGGAATGATGCTAAAGCTGAAACTCCAGTACTTTGGCCATCTCATGCAAAGAGTTGACTCATTGGAAAAGACTCTGATGCTGGGAGGGATTGGGGGTAGGAGGAGAAAAGGATGATCGAGGATGAAATGGCTGGAAGGCATCACTGACTCGATGGATGTGAGTCTGAGTGAACTCCGGGGGTTGGTGATGGACAGGGAAGCCTGGCGTGCTACGATTCGTGGGGTCACAAAGAGTCAGGCAGGACTGAGAGACTGAAATGAACTGAACTGAACTGAAACTCCAAACTAAACAAATAAACACAGCAAAATAGAAACAAAGTCATAGATACAGAGAACAGAGAACAGAGAACAGATATCAGAAGCAGGTTCTGATGGTTTCCAGAGGGTAGTGGGGAGGGGGATGAATGATGTATAGAAATGTTGAATCATTATGTTCTGTATCACTGACATAGTGGTATAAGTCAATTACACTTCAAAAAGCAAACAAACTTATAGAAGTCAGATTTGTGGTTACAAGAGGCAGGAGGTAAGAGAAGGGGAATTGGATGAAGGTGGTCAAAAGGTACAAACTTCCATTTGAAAGAAAAAGAAGCACTAGGGATGTAACATAGAACATGATTAATATTATTAACATCATGGATGTTATATATGAAAGTTAAGACGGTAAGTCCTAAGAATTCTCATCGTAAAGAAAAAATATTTATTTTCATTTTGTATCTATATGAGATAATGGATGTTCACTAAACTTATGGGCATCATTTTATGATATATGTAAATCAATCATTATGTTTTATACTTCAAACTTGTACAGTGCTTTATGTGAATTATATATCAATACAATTGGAAGAAAACTAACAAATGAACATAAAAGGAAAGTGCATTTGCTCTTTTCTGAAGACTTACTACCATTCCTAATGTCAGTCAATTTGAGAAAAACTGGGTGCTCAGGGAGCTGGAATAGAAAAACTCTATCTCTCTGGGACTTGGTCATCTACAATTACATTTGGGGCATAGTAATGTTCAATTAGGTGCCTGGATGCTCAGCAATGGATACTAAAATGATTTTCTCAGTATGGAGGAGTAATAACTGAGATAGAATATTAAGCCAGTTTTAGATGTCTCTTTATCAAGATTGTATTACTCTTAATCTGTCATTTTTAATCTAATATTTTGTCTAATGTTGCTATATATTTAATACTGTCTCATGTTAGCTGGTCACAGGTAGTTAAGGACAATTTTATTTGTCCACATAAATTTTATTTACAAAGATACCAGTAGGAAGTATATAGGAAGAGGCCCTTTGACCCTCAAGTGAAACCAAAGAATAGTGGTAGTGTTATCTAGGGAAAAAAATCCCAATGGGGCAGAGTGTGAATCTAAGGAAGAGTAGCACAGGTTGCTTTGTCCAGCTGCTATACTCTCTTGGAGTTCCTCATAGTAGAAACAATCTGTACTTAATTTTTTTATTATGGAATGAACACTCATTTAAACATTCTAAATCACAAGTTAGTTGTCATTTAATGATGCTATTCTAGCTTCAAGATTTCAAAAAAGATTCCTTAAGAAATGATGATGTTATCCAAAAATAGGTGGACTTACAGTTCTCAGTTTATAAGTACATGTTATGGTTTGCTTTGGTGGGTATCTAGAATCTTAGGATAATTTCTTTTTTAAAATCAATGTATTTAAAAAGAAAGCCTCTTATATCTCTCCTGCTCCCTGCCTCTGGCAGCCATCAGATGTTATCTGCATCTATGAGGCTTTTTTTAAAATTTCTAAATTTCACATATAAAAGAGATCATGTGGTATTTGTCTTTCTTTGTCTTATTTCATTAAGTGTATTGTCCTCAATGTCTATCCATGTTGCTTCAAATGGCAGAATTTCCTTCTTTTTTTATGATTGGAAAAGATCCATTTCCTATACTCACACACACACCCCACATTTTCTTTATTCATTCAACCTTCAACGAATACATTTCCATATCTTGGCTATTGTAAATAGTGCATGTACCTTTTGAGTTAGCATTATTGTTTTCTTCAGATAAATAACCAAAGTGGAATTGCTGCACTATATGGATGTTTTGCTTTCAATTACATAAGGCCTCTTAATAGAGTTTTTTAAAGTGGCTGCACCAATCTGCATTCCCACCAAAAGTGCACAGACTTTCCCTTTTCTCTACCTCCTCATTAACACTTGTTATTTCTGGTCTTCTTGATAATAGCCATTCTAACAGTTTTGAGGTGATACTGATTAAGATTTTCATTTGAATTTCCCTGATTTTTAAATATGTACAACATATTTTCATATATATCTCTTATCTATCTGTATGACTTCTTTGGAAAAAAAATATCTGTTCAGATCTTCTGCTTAGTTTTTACCTGTATTATTTGTATTTTTACTATTGATTTCTTTGAGTTCTCCATATGTTTTGGATGTTAGCCCCTTACCAGATATATGATTTGCAAATATTTTCTCCCATTCTGCAGGTTTCCATTTCATCTTGTTGATAGTTTCCTTTGCTGTGCAGAAGCTTTTTAGTTTGATGTAGCCTCATTTGTTTATTTTTAATTTTGTTGCCTTTGCTTTTGTGTCAGATTTAAAAATATCATTTCAAGGCCTATGTTCAGAAGGTTACTGCTTTTGTTTTCTTCTAGGAGATTTATGTTTTCAGGCCTTATTTCAAGTCTATAATTCATTCTAAGTTAACTTTTGTATATAGTGTAAGATAGTGTTCCATTTTCATTCTTTTGTTTGTAGTTATCCAACTTCCCTAGAACCATCTACTGAAGAGACTGCTTTTCCCCCATTGTATATTCTTAGCTCCTTTGTTTAAGTTGATTAATTGTAAATGCATGGATTTCTGCTCTCTCTCTATTCTGTTCCATTCAACTGCATGTCTTCTTTTATGTCAATACCATACTGTTTTGGCTACTATAGCCTTGTAATATAGTTTGAAATCAGGGAGCATGATGCCTTCAGTTTTGTTCTTCTTCCTCAAGATTGTTACTATAGGATTTCATATAAATTTTAGGGTTATATATTCTATTTTGGTGAAAAATACCATTGGAATTTTCATAAGGGTTTTAATGAACCTGTATAATATTTTGAAAAGTATTATAACTTTAACAATATCAAACCTTCTAATTCATGAGCATGAAATATCTTGCCATTTATTAGTGTCTTCTTTAAGATCTTTCATTAGTATCTTGTAATTTCAATATTTAGTTACTTCGCTCCCTCAGTCAATTTATTACTAGGTATTTTATTATATTTGATGCAGTTGTAAATAAGATTGTCTTCTTTTTTTCTCTTTCTGTATATAAATGCAACAGATATGGTTATTTTTTTTACCTTACAACTTTACTGAATTTGTTAGTCTAATAGTTTTTCTATGGTCTTAAGGGTTTCTATATCTAATAAGTCATCTATAAATAGTGAGTTGTTTTTTTTTTTTTTTCATTCCAATTTGAATGTCTTTTCTTTCGTTTTCTTGTCTAGCTACTCCAGGTAGGACTTCCAAAGCTACCTTGAATAAAAATAGTCATTGTCTTTTTCCTGATCTTAGAGAAAAAGCTTTCAGCTTTTCACAATTCAATATGATTTTAACCATAGGCTTGTCTGATATGAGTTTTATTATTTTGGGTTATGTTTCCTCTACGCAAACTTGATTAAGAGTTGTAACCTTAAATGAATGTTGAATTTTGCCAAAACTTTTTGCTATATCTACTGAGATGATAATACACATTTTTATTGTTCATTTTGTTAATGTGGTGGTGTTTCACATTGACTGCTTTGAGGATGTTGAACTATCCTTACATCCTTGGGATAAATTCTTATTTGTATTAATAATTTCATGTTTATTTTTGCTCTTCTTTTTACTTTTTACTGTAAAAGAAAAACAGAATATTTTAATAATTTCAGACTTTCTTTTAGGGACAGATTCATTCTTCAGGAATAAAAACTGTGCAGGGATGGATGATGAGGTTCTGATGAATGTGTAGATATCAGGCCAGGGAATAGCAAACCACTCCAGTATTCTTGCCTGGAAAACTCCATGGACAGAGGAACGTGGCAGGCTACAGTCCACGGGGTCGCAAAGAGTCAGACACAACTGAACAACTGTCACTTTCAGTACTTTAAAAGTGTGCTTAAAAAGTACAGTATTTTTTTTTAATAGTAGAACATGTAGCAGAGAAAAGGACAAAGTAAAAAGATAACCTTTAAAGGAAAGGTGACACCTAAGAAATAAATTCTCATGTGCTTTCTGAAGTTTGTTTGAAGATTAGGATGTGTATGTTTTGTTGTTTTTACTGTTTCTTTTTTTTTAATTTTTATTTTTACTTTATTTTACTTTACAATACTGTATTGTTTCTTTTGAATCAATTTTAGAATTATAGGAACATTAAAATTATATTACAGAGAGTTCTCATACCTTCATTCAGTTTCTCCTAATGTTGCCTTATGGTATAAATAAGGTCTGCTTGTCAAAAGTAAGAAATGTACATAGGTATTATACTAGTAGATAAACTACAGACTTCATCAATTTTTCCACTATTATTCATTCATTTTTGTTGCAGAATCAAAGCCAAGATCAACACTGCATTTGGTTGTCAGATCTCCTAGTCATCTATAAATTGTGACCAGTCCTTAACTTTCTTTGTCATTTATGACCCTGATACTTTTGAAGAGTACAGATCAGATATTTTATAGACTATCCATTGATTTGGGCTTATCTGATGTTTTTCTCATGATTATGTTGATGTTCTCAGTCCATCAACTCAGGTGGTATAAGATGACAATATGTCACATTTCTCATGATGTTGGCCTTGATTACTTGGCTAAAGTGTTGGTTATTGGCTTTCTCCACTGTGAAATTATGTTTATTTTTTTGTAGTAATTAGTATCTTGGAGAAAATGATTTAATGCTATTCAAGTTTTATTTCTTCTCAAGTGTTTATCTACTAATTTTAATGTTCATTGCTTTATCTTGCCACAGATATTACCAGATATTTGCCTAACAATCATTTTATATCCCTTATTTCTTATGAATTTATTAATCATAATTAAAAGAAAGCTGTCCCTTGTCTCACATGATTTGTTCAGTTTGTTTATATCATGATGGGCTCATGCATATTTATTGTATTCTATGGATTTTGTTGTTCTGTTTCATTGATTAGTTGTCCCAATTTTGCCATTGGAAGCTTTTAGAGTTTGGCTTCTGCCAGGGTCCAGCCCCGTTGGATCCAGGGAATTTGAAGGGTGGATGGCATTGGCGTGAGAAAAACTTATTTATTGATTGATATAAGATTAGATTAGGAAGAAATAGTGTAGTAGGAGAATTAAGTGGAGGAAGAGGGCTGAATAGCTTGGTTTATGCGGAAGACCAATAAAATTCCAGACAAGGAATTTGCACCATCTACGTTGGGCCACCGGTGCTCGCTTGAATATCTAAGGGTGCCTCACCTTAGGCTCCCTTTCGTGCCGGTCTTAACAGCCAGGGTAAGTAAGTAGACTTGGCGGGCCTCCGCGCCCCAGGTGGAAATTCAGCCTGAAATTAAAGTAAAGAGCAGAGAGAGGGAAAGGGAGAGAAGAGAGACAGAGACACGGGGGGGAGCCAGATTCTCAAGAAACCAGGCCGAGAGACTAGTCCAAGAAACTGGTCCCATCCTTTATTGTTCAGAAGGCCTTTTATACTTTTGCTAAAACATGGAGATCAATGGGTAACACAAAATTATGTAGCGTTCACAACCCAGACTCTTTCCGTATATCATTTTGTATACAAAAGGTCTCAGGTGTTTACATTATCTTCTGGCCAAGAGGCTTGTTAACACTTTTTGGCTCTCTTCCTTAATGAATGTTAATTTTGTTTCCCCTGAAGTGTTTTTCTTTAATCTACATCTCCTTAAAGCACTAAAGTTACATCTCTATAGAACAAAGGTGCAGTGGGTTATAACAAAGAAGGTACTTAACTCAAAGATCTAATGTTGCTAATACAAGGTCTACTACTTGTTTTTCTATATACCAACTATATCTAAAAATAAAGGATATGAAAATTTGGCAGCAAGTATTGACCCAACAAATGAAACCTTTCATCAGTCCTATTCTAAAGATTTTGACTCCTCGGAAGCCCCTACATTCCTAGGATGTTTTAAGCTTCCTGTGCCTCCTGCAGTCAGGAGGCCTCAAACAATCACACTGGCAGCTGTATGAGTCCTGCAGGCAGGCTAGAAAGCCATCAGAGGGGTTTTTGGATTGAAACACTCTTTCAAATGCAGAAGACTAAAGCCCTGAATTGACTTTTTTCCAGAGAATGTCAGAAGAGTGGAAAAGCAGAGCACAAAAACTGGCAGATTTTTGTTGGGGTACATGCTTAGGAATTTCCAGAGGGGCCCCTGAAGTCTGAGCACGCCTTGCGTATGTCAGCTTCCTTCCTTATGACCTTGTCACGGGCGGGATTCCTCACACTGGCTCCCGGCAGGCTCCTATATCTTTTTAATGTTTCCTCTCTGATATTTTTTAAGGAATTGCTTATTTTTTGCATCGTAAGATGATCCAAGTTCAATAAGTTTATCAACTCTTCTAACTAAATTCATCTTACCAATATCAGATGGCAACTGACAAGTAAGCCTTTGCACATTACTTCCTCCAGTGAGCACCTGCCTGCCCCTAGACTTCAGATTAATTGGTTGCCTTGTGATCTCTAAACAAGATGACCTATTTTTAGTTCACTCCAGATTGACTAAACTTTAGACAGGTTTATTCCTGACTATAGGTCACTGACTTTCCTTTTTTTTTTTTTTTCTTTTTTTTAAAGAGCATTTACTTTAGAAAACTTAACTTTCCCTGTTCCTTTGAGATGCAAGGCTTACAGTTCAGAAATACTTTTTGCAAGGACCTGGAAGCTACCCCTTTGAAATATAATAATTAAGAAAGATAGTATCTGTTGTCTACCAGCCTCTGCCAGATGGTAGGAGCCAGACTTAAATAAGCACCATTACCAAACATAGACCATCTAATCACATTGACCAACCTCCTCTTTAATATCTTCCATTACTTTCCCACTAGCTCATTCCAGTGCTTAAATCTCTTTCAACTTTTGTTTAGCAAAGTTGAGTTCTCTCCCCTATTGCAATGCACTTGAAATAATTTCCGCCTGAATGTTTAATTTAGCCAGTGCAATTTTTCATTGACATCTCTGATGGGCTGAGAAAAAAAGGTCATGTACTTTTAAATTTTCTGACTTGTTCTTTTTAATGTGGATGCAATGTTTACTCCAATTTTGTAAATACTCAGTTAAAAAACAGATAGATTGTAGCTTTAAAATATTTCCATTCCCACTTTGTGAAATTCCCATATTACCCCCAAACATGTTCGTATTTTTATTGTACACAAATGATGTATATGGATGATTATCAAAGAATGTGATAAGGAGTTTGACAATTTTTTTTAATGTGGAAATTTTAGTTAAATATGGACCAGAACAGGAAAAAAAAAAGACAACTACCCAGTGATATAGTCACAAAATAATATTTGTGAATTTTCTAAATTCTTTTTTTAAATACCTAGCAAGTGGTAATCAGGTTACAAAACTATGACTATTCACTTTTCTTTGGGGATTACATATACTGTATTCAACTGAAATTAACCTAATGAGCTTTTTAATTCATCACGTATATGTGGTGACAGGTGTTATCAGCATATGTATATAGATTGTAAACATGGTACTATATTAAATCATAATATAGATATGTATATAAGGATAATATATGGATAATTATTTTCAATTCTGTGCTATTTTTCTCAGATTGTTATTTTATTGAGAAAATGTTATTAGTAAGATAAAGTTTTCAAATTCCCATAAACTCGGGAGGAAATCATAATTATATTTTATTATAATTAAAAATTAATTATATTTTATTCAATTATACATTTCATACATGTATAAATATTATAAATTATATTCATTACAAAGTGCAGTTAAGAAAGAGCTATACTATCAGTAGAGATGTAAAATTTTTTCTCAAGTTATATCTGTTTTAGTGGTGCACTATTCATGTAACTTGTCAAAATTTTATCTTTGAAAAGTATTTTAATTATTTGTAAGCAGACATTAAATATCACATCATCATAGATATTTGAAAACCTTAGTTAGTAAAACACTTGCTTTTCAGGGACGGTTCTAGAACAAGTTATCTTGGATGAAGATACACATTTTAAAACTTAAAAAAATCTACTGAAATTGGTCTTCAAATTGTATTCTATATGATTAACTTACCAACCAAAATATTCCAAATGTAATTTGATATTTTCTGGGCAGAGGGATTTTAAATTTTTTGAGAGCAGCAATGGTGCCATATAACTCCTATGCAGTAAATGCTAGGTGATGATGCTATAGATGACTCATTGTCATTATTATGACCAAACATAGTTGGACTATGCTATAATACACTGATAGGATGGAGGTGTCCTGATTTGCATAGGAAAGTTTATTCATAAACTGAAAGACCCCGAGTTATCTGAGCTTTCTGTCACTTCTTTGATAGATTTTATTTTCCTTTCCTGGGGCCAGACTAACATTCTTCCTGTCTACTGCCAATTTACTGTAAACAGGGGCATGGAATTCAGGTAACTAAACTTCCTTAAATTGTGTGCAAAGTATAATTTGCTAAGGTCTGAGTCACATCCTAGAGGCAGTCTTGTGAATAAAATGAATGGGATTTTTAAGCCTTGATTGGATTTCTCACAGCCTCTATATAATATTTACTTATTGAATTGTTCCTTATTTATGTGTAGCAGCGTAGCTTCAAAGCCTGAGGATTTCTACTTTTTCAGCCTTGGCAAGATCTGAGACAAAAAGTATTACAGAAACACAGAATGAAGATCTAAAGAAAAAAATGATGCAATTGAATATAAATTAGTCTAAATCCTCATAATGTTTATATTAAAAAAAATAGAGGACCATAAAGATAAGAATACTCATTTTTGTTGTTCAGCCCCTCAGTCATGTCTGACTCTTTGCAACCCCATGGACAGCAGCATGCCAGGCTTCACTGTCCTTTACCATCTCCTGGAGCTTGCTCAAACTCATGTCCATCACGTCGGTGATGCTATCCAACCATCTCATTCTCTGTCGTCCCCTTCTCCTCCTGCCTTCAATCTTACCCAGCATCAGGGTCTTTTCCAATGAGTCAACTCTTCACATGAGGTGGCCAAAGTACTGGAGTTTCAGCTTTAGCATCATTCCTTCCAAAGAACACCCAGGGTTGATCTCCTTCAGAATGGACTGGTTGGATCTCCTTGCAGTCCAAGGGACTCTCAAGAGTCTTCTCCAACACCACAGTTCAAACGCATCAATTCTTTGGTGCTCAGCTTTCTTCACAGTCCAACTCTCACATCCATCATATTTAACTATGTGAGGATTACTTTTGAAGGTCATGAATCTCATTCAATTTTTGTTTTTACTGATGGGGGCTTCCCTGATAGCTCAGTTGGTACTCAGGTTGGATTCCTGGGTTGGGAAGATCCTCTGTAGAAGGGGTAGGCTACCCACTCCAATATTCTGGTCTGGGGAATTCCATGGATTGTGGGGTATCAAAGAATCAGCCATGAATGAGCAACTTGCACTTTCTTTCACTTTTTATTAGTAAACCTTACTTGTCTCTTAGTACCTGAGAACTCAGGATTGAGGCTTCAGATATGTCCAAAGAGAGGTTGAAGCATCTTTGATCAGTGATATGACACTGATACAATCCTAAAATTGTATTTTAGGATAAAAGAATAAATTATATGGCCTATGAAAATCCCTAATACCTTGACAAAATAAGAAAAGAGAATATATCTGTTTTCCAAGCTTTTAAATTTTTTAAAATAATTCTTTCAAAATTTTAATTTAATTATATTTAAATTTTATTTACTGATTTTATTTTTCCATTAAATGTATGGAAAAATGTAACCCTTCTGTAATGTACACACATATTTCCATGATCTAGATGCAGTACTTTTAACATACTTCCAGAGTCATAGCTGCTTTGTATTTCTAAACCACTTCAAAGAAGTTTGCAACATCATAACATTTTATGCCTAAATATTTCAGTATCTCCTAAAATAATTTGTATTCTTTATAACTACAATATTTTTATCATTCACAGGAATATTAATAATCACTTTTAATACTTCCTAACAATCTATCACTTGGCTGACTAAGGTCCATCTAGTCAAGGCATGGTTTTTCCTGTGGTCATGTATGGATGTGAGAGTTGGACTGTAAAGAAAGCTGAGCACCAAAGAATTGGTGCTTTTGAACTGTGGTGTTGGAGAAGACTCTTGAGAGTCCCTTGGACTGCGAGGAGATCCAACCAGTCCATTCTGAAGGAGATCAGCCCTGGGATTTCTTTGGATGGAATGATGCTAAAGCTGAAACTCCAGTACTTTGACCATCTCATGTGAAGAGCTGACTCATTGGAAAAGACTCTGATGCTGGGAGGGATTGGGGGCATGAGGAGAAGGGGACGACCGAGGATGAGATGGCTGGATGGCATCACTGACTCGATGGACGTGAGTCTGAGTGAAATCCAGGAGTTGGTGATGGACAGGGAGGCCTGGCGTGCTGAAATTCATGGGGTCACAAAGAGTCGGACATGACTTAGTGACTGAACTGAACTGAACTGAACATTTAACTCCTAGTGCTAAAATCTATTCTGCAAATGAAGCCATAAAGAAAGAGGTATGGCCACCTGATACGAAGAATTGACTCTTTGGAAAAGACCTTGATGCTGGGAAAGATTGAGGCGGGAGGAGAAGGGAATGACAGAGGATGTGATGATTGGATGGCATCACCGACTCTATGTACATGAGTTTGAGTAAGCTCTGGGAGTTGGTGATGGACAGCGAAGCCTGGTGTGCTGCAATCCATGGGGTCGCTTAGGGTCGGACATGACTGAGCAACTGAACTGATAGCATAAAAGGAAAAAACAACAAAAACACCTTGGAAATATTTCTTCATTTATAGGTAATATGTATACGTCCCCATACAGGCCTTGTTTCCATGATTGTAAAAGGTAGATATTAACAATATAAACCTTAGAATATTATTATTCAAATAGTGTAATTTTGCAAAAGTGCTTAGCAAAGTGACTGACATGTGGGAAGCATGAACAAATGTCAATTTCCATTATTATAATTAACGTTAGAAGGTAGGCAATCAATCAAGTTAAGCCTGATGATTTAATACTTAACTCTGTTTCAACCGAGCCCCTGAAGACTATAATGTTTTATAATAAAATGAGATAGGTTTTCTTTAGTAGGAATCTGTGAATATACCCCACAAGATTTTAAGAGTACTATTTTTTTTAACAGATGAGGAAATGGAGAACTTTGTAAAGCTAATATATTTATAAATTTGATGTAAAAGACTATGTATAAAAATATAGAAATGCATATTATTCCTTAAAGCAGAGTCCAATTTCAATGCATAAATATCATTTTACAATATTATGGAAAATTTTCTTTAATGCATTCTCAAGAATATGTTTGAAATTACAATTTAGTATGCTTAAAAAATCAATCCAAAAACACTTTTTTAATGAATTTTTCCTCCAATTTTTAATTAAGTTGAATTTCTGCTGGCAGTACTTTAGATTTTCTAAACTCCAATTTAGAAATATTCTATTGCTTATATTTTTGATATATTAAAAACATCTTCATAACCAAATGCCTCTGGGCTTATTAAAAAATTGTAAATTCTACTGTTCAATAAACTCTGGAAGTAAGAATAGGAATTCTTCTTTCAGAAATATTTATCTAATATGCATACATCAGGCATATTTTTAATATTTAAAAAACATTTTATTTTGAATGTTGAGTTCTAGTTACCCACCCACATGAATAATGTTAATCAATTAGAAACTTCCTAATATTTATAAAAATAGTAATTGTAGATTACTTATTTAATTAAACATTGTTTCTCTATTCTATCCTGGTTTATGGATAGGAAAGGAAGCAGGATCATATGATTTACTTAATTCAATTTTCACATAAAATTTATAGCTAAGTAAAGCAAAGTGGTGGGGAAGACTCTTGAGAGTCCCTTGGACTGCAAGGAGATCCAACCAATCCATTCTGAAGGAGATCAACCCTGGGATTTCTTTGGAAGGAATGATGCTAAAGCTGAAACTCCAGTACTTTGGCCACCTCATGCGATGAGTTGACTCATTGGAAAAGATTCTAATGCTGGGAGGGATTGGGGGCAGGAGGAGAAGGGGATGACAGAGGATGAGATGGCGGGATGGCGTCACTGACTCAATGGACGTGAGTTTGAGTGAACTCCGGGAGATGGTGATGGACAAGGAGGCCTGGTGTGCTGCGATTCATGGGGTCGCAAAGAGTTGGACATGACTGAACAACTGAACTGAACTGAAAGCAAAGTGATTTTATGGAAAAGAATATTAATAATGGCAACAGGTAGATTTATGTAACAAATATGTCATTAACTAGCTGGATAACATTTTTCAAGACCCTTTTTTCCTAGAACTCAGTTTCTTTATCTACAAAATAAGCAATTTAGATTCTAGAACTTTTGAAAATAAGAGAATTATGGTGAGCTTCTCTACTATATAGTTTTTTGCTTATGGAATATATTTACTCAGTATATTACTTGATTACTTCTTCAACTCTATGAGATAGCTATGTGAATATTTTTAAGTGCCCTTTTCCATAATGGGCTTCCTTGGTGGCTCAGATTGTAAAGAAACTGCCTGCATTGTGGGAAACCTAGGTTTAATTCCTGGGTTGGGAAGGTCCCCTGGAGAAAGGAAAGGCTATCCACTCCAGTATTCTGTCCTGGAAAATTTCATTGACACAGAAGCCTGGCAAGCTGTAATCCATGGGGTCACAAAAAGTTAGACATGACAGAGACTTTCACTTCCATAATATTTTAGAAACTCTTGGAGGCCATGCTCTTGTAGTTATATACATTAATTGTAATCACCATTGACTAAGACTCTAATATATTCTAGGTACCACTGTTTACAGGCATAATCCTAATGGTCTGAAAACCCCTAATATTATTATTATTCGACATGTGATGAAACTGCTGGTAGTTAAGTTACTGTCTTCAAAGCTAGTATTTGACAGAGCTGGAATTTGCATGAACCTCTGTATAACAACATTTTTTTTCTTTTGCCTTTTTTCTATTATCAATTTTTCCTTATCTTTCTTAAAAGGTTAATGAAAATCATTTGATGTTTTAAGTAAAAAAAAAAAAAAAAACTAATATAAGCATATCACTATTTTAGGTAGTAGTGATGAGCTTAGTGAAATTTAAAAGTAGGTAAAAAAATAGATCAATTGTGCAATTAGTGTAGTGTTAGAGAAATAACTTCCAGATGTTCAAGCTGGATTTAGAAAAGTAGAGGAACCAGATATCAATTTGCAAACCTCCACTGCAACATCGAAAGAGTAAGAGAGTTCCAGAAAAACAACTATTTCTGTTTTATTGACTATGCCAAAACCTTTGACTCTGTGGATCACAACATACTGTGGTAAATTCTTCAAGAGATGAGAATACCAGACCACCTGACCTGCCTCCTGAGAAATCTGTATATAGGTCAAGAAGCAACAGTTAGAACTGGACATGGAACAACAGACTGGTTCCAAATCAGGAAAGGAGTATGTCAAGGCTATATATTTTCACCCTGCTTATTTAAGTTATATGCAGAGTACATCATGAGAAATGCTGGGCTGGATGAAGCACAAGCTGGAATCAAGATTGCTGGGAGAAATATCAATAACCTCAGATATGAAAATGACACCACCCTTATGGCAGAAAGTGAAGAAGAACTAAAAAACCTCTTGATGAAAGTGAAAGTGGAGAGTGAAAAAGTTGGCCTAAAGCTCAACATTCAGAAAATGAAGATCATGGCATCTGGTCCCATCGCTTCATGGGAAATAGATGGGGAAACAGTGGAAACAGTGTCAGACTTTATTTTTGGGGGGCTCCAAAATCACTGCAGATGTTGACTTCAGCCGTGAAATTAAAAGATGCTTACTCCTTGGAAGAAAAGTTATGACCAACTTAGATAGCATATTCAAAAGCAGAGACATTACTTTGCTAGCAAAGGTCCGTCTAGTCAAGGCTATGGTTTTTCCTGCGATCATGTATGGATGTGAGAGTTGGGACTGTGAAGAAGGCTGAGCACCGAAGAATTGATGCTTTTGAACTGTGGTGTTGGAGAAGACTCTTGAGAGTCCCTTGGACTGCGAGGAGATCCAACCAGTCCATTCTGAAGGAGATCAACCCTGGGATTTCTTTGGAAGGAATGATGCTAAAGCTGAAACTCCAGTACTTTGGCCACCTCATGTGAAGAGTTGACTCATTGGAAAAGACTCTGATGCTGGGAGGGAGTGGGGGCAGGAGGAGAAGAGGATGACAGAGGATGAGATGCCTGGATGGCATCACTGACTTGATGGATGTGAATCTGAGTGAACTCAGGAGTTGGTGATGGACAGGGAAGCCTGGCGTGCTGTGATACATGTGGTTGCAAAGAGTCGGACACGACTGAGCGACTGAACTGAACTGACACTTGAAACTAACAGAATATTGTAAATCAACTATACTCAAATATAAGACAAAATTAAATTTTAAAAAATGAAAACAGAAATGAACAGATAAAATAAGAGAAATTAATTTTCTCCCTTTTAGAGGTAGGAGCTTAGGAAATGTGTAAATGTAAGTGACCAAGAAAATACAAGATCAGTGCTATAAAATTTTTGATCCTACACTCCTGTTTTTCTTTACATGTTGACAGTTTCTATTAACAACTTGAAACAAACATTTATCATATATATGTCCCTACTTTGAGGAAACATTCAGTCTAGGAGCTGGAAAAGGCAATGGCAATCTGCTCCAGTTTCCTTGTCTGGGAAATCCCATGGACAGAGGAGCCTGGTGGGTTACCGTCCATGGGGTTGCAAAAGAGTCAGATAGAACCTGGTGATTAAACAATAGCAAGTTGTCTGGGAGCAGAAGACCAAAACAACGACAGCAACAAGTAGATTCACCGTTATTCTGAAAGATGATTAATGCTTTCAAAGACCTTTCAACTAGTAAGATAAGATATTCACATTCACAAACAACTAGGCTACAACAGAGAACAGTATAAATATCCTGAGAGAAGATTTCGTAACATGTTCTGAGATTTTCAAAGGGATAATTACATATAGCTGGAGAAGAAAGATATATTCAACGCATCTGGCTTGGAATATAATTGTTTGGACCAACAAAGATGAGATGTGGAAAGAAGATGAGCAAAATAATTAGTGGGCAACACCTTAAGATATTTACCTGCAACAACAAATAGCTTGATTTAGTTTGAGTGTAAAGTGCCTGAAAAGAAGGAGAAATAACATTGAAAAGCTCATAGAGACAAAGGTCATAGTGATGCCTGTGTCATAGTAATTTCACTCTTAGATATAGTCTCAAGAATGCAATTGTATGTGCACAAAAAGAAAAAATATAAGAATATTCATTATTCATAACAATCAAAAATAGAATGCTTCCAAAAAGGTCATTAATAGAATTTCAGAAAAGTAAATGGTTTTATGTTTCACAAAGTGGAATGCTGTCTGTATAGAGCAATGAGAATAAACAGACTATAACTACATGTATCAATTATAGATGTATTTCAAATATATAAAAACTTTAAATAAGAAGCCAGGTACAAGAGTATTGTTATTATTCCATTTTTATAAGGTTCAGAAACTGGAAAATCTGTAGCTTTAGAAGTACAGGTGATGATGCGATTGTTCTTGAGAGATAGTGGCTATAACAGGACACATGAGGCTTCTGGGATGCTGCTAATTTTTGTGTTTCTTAAATTTGGGTGTTGAATACATGGATTCACTCAATTTATAAAAGTTGTTCAATTATACATTTATGGTTTGGGAAATTTTCTATGTGAATTTTCTACTTTAAATTTAATAGTGATATTTGAGGAATTTATATCCTTTATTCAGTAAGAAGACATGAACGGTATGTTTTAGGCTGAAGAATTGCACAATCTTATCAAATTCAGATCGAATCAAGTGGTAGCAAGACAGAAGGATTGAAAATGAAAGAGAAAATTAGGATCTGAGCTTGTATAATAGTAACTGAAATACAAAGAAAGAGGTGAATGTGATAAAAGCACTGGTGATAAAATGGACAAACATTGTGCCTAACAGAATGGGATCGATAAAAGGAGCAGACTTTAAAAAATAAAAAAAGTAAGATTACAAGCCTGAGAGGCAGGCAGTACTGCTGACAAACTTGAAAATAAAGATAAAGGATTTGGCAAGTGTTGGCAAACCAGTCAGCAGGGCAAATCTGGCCCATTGACTGTTTTTGTTTAGCCCACGAGATAGAAATGTTTTGTTTGTTTGTTTTACATCTTTAAATGGTTAAAGAAATTCAGGATAGCTGTAATCAGAATAATATTTTTGACATGTGAAAATTTTATGCAGTTCAAATTAAAATGTCCATATAAATTTGTATTGGAACATGGTCATGCTCATTTGTTTGCATAGGGTCTACTACTGCTTTTGCATTATAGCAGCAACAGAGTTAAATAAAGTAACAGACTTATTGCAAAATATTACTAGTAAAGATGTGCTATCTTAGTTTTTTGAAAAATTCTGGTAATCTCTGTTTTAGAGCTAAAATTATAAATTATATATGTATTACTTGAAAATGTCTTATAGGCTAATGGGAGCTTTTGTTGGAGAGAGGAGAATAACCTTAGAATTCTGAGGATCACTAACTGTATCGAGTGAAGAACAGAATCTCTTTATGAGTAACCATTAGCATTTAATAGCACTTAAGAACTTTAAAAGCTGTATTCATATTCATTTGATCTCTAAAACAGTCTGTTCAGTCAATGTCATTTTTTCTAGTTTACAAATAAGAAAACTTCAATTTTAAAATATATAAGACATATTATGGACAATAAGCATTTCAAAACTAGAAGGTGATAGAGAAATTTCATTGAGGAGGAGGTAGATATTTTGGTATTTGGGGGGTGGTATTACTTTCATTTGCAGGCACGGTGATAGAATGAAAACTCTGGAGCTAGAGTTTGTGAGTTTTCATCCTGGTTCTATCATTTACTAATACTACAATCTTGAGTAAATCATTTAACCTTTTAGAGACTCAGTTTCATAATCCGTAATATTAGAGTAAGAATATTCTTACCTCATAGGGCTGCTATGATGATTAAATTTTAAATATATGTTAACTTGCCTAGAAGAGTATTTAGCATATATAAATGTTGTTTTCATTGTCTTTTGGAATAAATATTTTAATCAGTTAACATACAATGTAATTTCATTTTGATGGCAGGGATTCAAAAAGCCTTTAATAGCTTTTTATATCAGAGTTGTATTCTATATATTTGAGCAAGAGTAGAACCACTTAGCCAGCCAGTAATAATGTTAGAAATTCCACTTACTTGATTTATCTTGAAGTTCATACCTCAGTTCTTTGCTTATCCTGCAAAAATATAATCCAATAAGGAAATTTCACCCATAATTCCTAAATATCAAATATTCTCTGAAGTTCTGTTTTGATATTTTCATAATAATTGAAATTGATTGGTGGCATATAATAAGTCATTCACAGAAGCACTAAAATCTTCAGTAAAGGTGTCACTCAGTAATTTAATACTTGTTTGTTCTTGTGTTTCCTCATGTAATAAAAAAGGTTAGAATTCTCCAGAACTTTTAATTTTATAAACTATTGCCTGACTTTTGGCCTTTATCTTGTCAGGAGTAAATATCTGCCAATTGTAATTCACCATGTGAGTTGAGATGTTATTAAAGAAATTGAGTGCAATCTGTGAAATTCTTGTCCGGGACAGGGTCAGTCTCAATGCTATCGAATAATTGACTCTGTTTCCTGCCTGACAGGTGGATAGCAGTTGCAATTATTGTTGTTTCGTGTCTGGGGAAATGTAGACAGGAGAGTTAAGTGACTTCCTCAAGATCATATTGGAAATCAGTGACATTCCAAGGAACAAAAGTTGGAATACACTTAATCAGATCGCCTCTAGAATAGTTTGAACTTTTTCATGAAGACAGTGAAAATGTTTCCACAATATTCCAGGATACACTTCAAAATTATTTCTTAGATCCAGAATCATACATTTATTATCTCTGAGATAAAGATTATAAAAAGAGGCCCCAAATAAACTGATCTATGGCTTTAATATTTGAAACTTTAATTACCTTTTTATGAAAATGGAGAAAATGATAATGACTAGTAGTGAAGAAAGGAAAATTCATTTCTCTTTTTCAGCTAGTATAGTGGGTTAGTACCTTACAGCTTTATTAATGGCTTGTATACTATTGATTTAAAAGGTAGCTATGTCTTTATGTACATGCTTTGCCGCATACCAGCAGCAGTAAAAGTTGCTCTTCTTATAAGCTTATCATGTAGGCCATGTTTCCTGAGAAAAGAAACTACAGTCTCTTTTTACCGCCTAAGGAAGAATCATCTATACATTCATTAATCAAAAGTTTAGTCTCCTAGCTTAATTTAGTTCTTGAAATAAATAAGGAAAACAAAGCAAATTTAAGTGCTATATATGTGATTACATTTTGATATTTTCATGGAATAAGAAATAACTGTTGGACTCCCCGGCCATCCACTGGTGACTTCCCCGGCCATCCACTGGTACTTCCCCGGCCATCCACTGGTGACATTTCTGAGCTTCCATGGTAGTAGTGGGTTCAGTCCCTGGTCAGTAAACTGATTCCACATGCCGTGTGGTATGGTTAAAAAAGAAAAGAAATAAAGAAGAAACTATCATTTACTGTACACTCAATATGTATCAAGCCTTGTGCTAACTGAAGTATGGATGAATAATCCTGAAAATTTAAAAATACCAAGTTATTTTAGACCCTGAATTAGGCCTCTGATTGGTAATAAATGACAGATAATTGACATTAGCTCTGTGATTTTTATTTTTTGGTTAGATTTTCCATTGATCATTCTTGTAATTCTTTCCACTAATACATTTTAGTTTCATTGTTCTTGTACACTATTGCCTCAATAAAATGTGTTTTCAGTATTCTGAATCTAGCAATCATACTTTTGCAAAGCTTTCTAGATTATATCTTCCAATTTTGCCATTGATAGGTAAACTAGAAATTAACATCTGGAAATGCATAGGAATTGTAGCTATCATATATTTCCTGTGAATGATCAAATAGTTCCACTTATATAGGATTTATCATTTATAAATGTTCCATCTCAAACCTATGTGCTTGTTCTACTTTTTATGTATGAATTTCTTTTTTGACAAGATGATTGAGTAGACAATCTCATGAAATTTTATGACCTTGATTAATATTATCAAATCACTTTCATTTCAGAGTTCTTTTTTATTTGATAAAAAGTCATAGGCTTCAGGTGCTATAATTGTTTATATGGCAGTATGGTGGTATGGTGGGCTTCCCTGGTGGCTCAGATGGTAAAGATTTTACCTGCAAAGCGGGAGACCTGGGTTTGATCACTGGATTGGGGAGATACCCTGGAGGAGGGCATGGCAACTCGCTCCAGTACTCTTGCCTGGAGAATCCCCATGGACAGAGGAGCCTGGCAGACTATAGTGTGGAATCACAAAGAGTCAGACACAACTGGGTGACTAAGCACACATCACAATAGTGTGGATGGTTTCAAATGCAAGAGGCAGGTCTGCATACTGTTCAAAATATGATATATACAAAGAATAGTACTACGTCAGTGCATTAAGTTCACTGTGCATAAGAGTTTACACCTCAAATCTCAGGATGCTAATTAGGGAGGGCTGCCTTAGCAAACTTTGCCTATAACATTTTTATTCTTCCCTCAGATAGTTTGTGTACACACACACACCTGAATATGTTTACATGCACCATATACACATTAATCTTTGGAATTTTATAAATGTACTTGTCTATATACATATGATTTATAAATATGTACTGTACTGTTTGCCAATGTGTATTCAGTGTTTGTAATTAATTCCATCTATTAATGTAAATATATACATAGGTATAAATAGTCTCATTTCAATATTTTTTTCCTTTTGAGGCATACTGTTAGTACAATTTAAAGAGGTATATACTTATCTAACATGTGAGGCATTAAATTATGTTTGAATTAATTTATAATACATTCAAATTTTGGGAAGTCCTACATTTATATTAAATAATAGATTTAAATATGTCATATATTAAATTATATTTTGATATTCATAGATTTAATGTTGTGGTTCTAACTAATACTGTAATTTTACATTCTAACATTGTTGCAAACAATTATGATTCAATAGATTTTTATACAAAAAATTAAACCTGAATAGTTTTGTTATATGACTTTATGGCTGACTCATGCTGATGTATGGCAAAAGCTGACACAGTGTTGTAAAGCAATTATCCTTCTATTGAAAATAAATTTAAAACAGAAAAGCATTATGTCTCTATTCTTAAAGGAACACGTTTTATAAACATCTGATAATAATCACTTCATTGTAAAATGTATTTGACATAATGGAATGATTATAAATTGAATTATCACCTGTTTTAGGCTAAGATGACTCAATTGCCTGAAGCAGAAAAAGAAAAGATTGCTGAGCAAGTTGCTGACTTCAAGAAAGTGAAGAGCAAGCTGGATGCTGAAATTGAGATATGGGACGATACGAGCAATGATATCATTGTTCTGGCCAAGAAGATGTGTATGATCATGATGGAGATGACAGACTTCACAAGGTAATTATGTGGGAATTGGTGTGTAACATTTATCATATTAGGAACATTTGTCAAATTAGTGAACCTTTGAGTTTCTCTGAGTATCAGGTGCTAAAAGTTAAGTGGTATGGGAAAAGTAAATGCTAAAGAATTAGAAAGTTTTAGGTAGTTTCTAGGGTTTTGTGGAGAGGCAATGGCACCCCACTCCAGGACTCTTGTCTGGAAAATCCCATGGATGGAGGAGCCTGGTAGGCTGCATTCCATGGGGTCGCTAAGAGTCGGACATGACTGAGTTACTTCACTTTCACTTTTCACTTTCATGCATTGGAGAAGGAAATGGCAACCCACTCCAGTGTTCTTGCCTGAAGAATCCCAAGGACTGGGGAGCCTCGTGAGCTGCCGTCTATGGGGTTGCACAGAGTCAGACAAGACTGAGGCGACTTAGCAACAGCAGCAGCAGCAGAGGTTTTGATAAATAAATGAGGCAGAGTTTCTCATAAACACCTGAGGAACAATTTTAGAAGCCACTTAATGCCTTCACTTTCAAGAATCTCCTCTGTGTATTATACTAGCTTTTTAAAAAAAAAAGGTAAATCAAATTATGATTTCTGTTGGAGCTCTCTGAATGATTGATTTTCATAGCTACATATGGAGATATCAACCAGATATATTTGAAATTACAAAGACTAAATGATGTGCTCGAAGGAATTGTTCATTGTGTGTTTATTCTAGAAATAATGAACATGTTCTTATTGTCATTGTTCAGTCACTAAGTGATGTCTGACTTTTTGCAACCTCATGGATGGCAGCATGTCAGGCTTGTCTGTACGTCACTATCTCCCAGAGTTTGTTCAAACTCATGTCTGTTGAGTCATTGATACCATCTATCCATTTCATCTTCTGTTGCCCCCTTCTCCTCCTGTCTTCAGTCTTTCCTAGTATCAGGGTATTTTCCAATGGTTCAGGTCTTTGCATCAGGTGGCCAAAGTTTTGAAGCTTCAGCTTCAAAAGCTACTGGAAAAACCATAGCTTTCATTGTATGGACATTTGTTGGCAACGTGATGTCTCTTCTTTTTAATATTCTGTCTAGATTTTTTATAGCTTTCCTTCCAAGGAGCAAGCATCTTTTTATTTCATGGCTGCAGTCACCATCTGCAGTGATTCTGGAGCCCAAGAAAATAAAATCTATCAATGCTTCTACTTTTTCCCTATCTATTGGCCATGAAGTGATGGGACCCAATGCCATGATCTTAGTTTTTTGAATGCTGAGTTAAAGCCGGCTTTTTCACTCCCTTCTTTCACCCTCATCAAGAGTGTCTTTAGTGCCTCTAGTTCCTCCTTCCTTTCTGTCATTGGAGTGGTGTCATGTGTGTATCTGAGGTTGTTGATATTTCTCCCAGCAATCTTGATTCCAGTTTGTGATTCACCTAGCTGGGCTTTGTGCATAACGTACTCTGCATGTAAGTTAAGTAAGCAGGGTGACTGTAACTTCAAAATATTATTTTATAGAACTAGCCAAAGAACTGTAATATATAGAGTGCTTGCCTTACCAGTTACTAAGTGAACAAAAGTACAACAATTAAAATAATTTAGTTCTGATGTAATTATAAAAGCTACAGAACAGAATATTCTGAAGCAGACCTAGTATACTTATAAAACTATTCATTTATACTGCATACATTAAACATAAAAATAACTTTTAGATGGAGGAATGACATAAATGTAATTTAAAAATAATTATCAATGGAAAATATTGATGAATATTTCACTCAAGTTAAGCCTGAGAAAAGTTTTCTAAGCATTATGCACAAAGACCTCATAAAAATGGATCATGAAATTGAATAATATTAAAGGCTCTAAGTATCAATAGAATGTCCTAAACCATACTGAAATATAAATGAAGAATTGAGTAAACATCTTTAACAGAAAATAACAAAATTTTGATATCATTTATATATGATGAATTCTTACGGATATTAAAAAATTTTAAGTGTCCTAGTAGAAGAATGGACAAATTATATATATATATACACACATATCTGGACATAAATAGGAAATAGCCTAGAGAAATTAAAGAGAATCACATTATATGTCAACCAGCCTTTCCCCTTCCCCGCACTACCACCTTAATGTTACCCACTAAGGAAAGTATCTGTGCTAGTCACTCAGTTGTGTCCGACCCTTTGCAACCTCATGGACTATAGCCTGCCAGGCACCTTTGTCCATGGCTATTCTCTAAGCAAGAATACTAGAGTGGTTTGCCATGCCCTCCTCCAGGGGATCTTTGCAACCCTGGGATAGAACCCAAGTCTACTGCATTGCAGGTGGATTCTTTACCTTCTGTGTCACTAGTGAAGTCCTAGGATAGTATATACTTCACAGTATTGATTTAAAGATAGTGCTGTTGTCTAAGAGCTCTGCCTAAAATGGAGAAGATTCAGATCAATGACAAAAAAAGCTAAGTAATGGAACATAGAAAATGAGCATACTTCTGGGTACATATGCAAAGGAAATGAAATAATTACTTTTAGGAGATATTGTTGTTCCAGTGTTCACTGTAGCATTTATTATTCACAATAGCCAAGAAATGGAAACAATCTTAGTGTCCATCAATGAATGAATAGATAGAGAAAACATGGTATACAAAAATAAATTTGTATATATTATTCACTTCAGTTGAGCTCAGTTGCTTAGTTGTGTCTCACTCTCTGCGACCCCATGAATCACAGCACGCCAGGCCTCCCTGTCCATCACCAACTCCCAGAGTTCACTCAAACTCATGTCCATCGAGTCGGTGATGCCATCCAGCCATCTCATGCTCTGTCGTCCCCTTCTCCTCCTGCCTCCAATTCCTCCCAGCATCAGAGTCTTTTCCAATGAGTCAATTCTTCGCATGAGGTGGCCAAATTATTGGAGTTTCAGCTTCATCATCAGTCCTTCCAATGAATACTCAGGACTGATCTCCTTTAGGATGGACTGGTTGGATCTCCTTGCAGTCCAAGGGACTCTCAAGAGTCTTCTCCAACACCACAGTTCAAAGGCATCAATTCTTTGGTGCTCAGCTTTCTTCACAGTCCAACTCTCACATCCATACATGACCACTGGAAAAACCATAGCCTTGACTAGATGGACCTTAGCCGGCAAAGTAATGTCTCTGCTTTTGAATATGCTGTCTAGGTTGGTCATAACTTTCTTTCCAAGGAGTAAGCGTCTTTTAATTTCATGGCTGCAGTCACCATCTGCAGTGATTTTAGAGCCCCCCAAAATAAAGTCTGACACTGTTTCTACTGTTTCCCCATCTATTTCCCATGAAGTGATGGGACCAGATGGCATGATACATTTAAATAAATGATATGTGTAAATTCTTTCAGTTATAATAAAGGAAACCTTACCCCTTCCATTGGGACACATGGATGACCCTGGGGGGCATATGTTAAGTAAAATAAGTCACACAGTGAAAGATAAATACTATTATAATTTATAAATTTGTATGTAGAATCTTAAAACAAATAAGTCAGAGAGTGGAATGGTGGGATCTGAGGAGTGGGAGAAATGGAGAGATGATGGTCAGTGATTACAACTTTCAGTTATAAGATGAATGATTTCTGAAGATCTAATATATAGCATGTTGATCATAAATATTGATAACAGAAATTTGCTGAGAGTAAATCTTAAGAGTTCCCATGCAAAAAAAAAAAAAGGTAATCATGGAAGGTAATGGATGTGCTAATTAAGTTGATTGTCATAATCATTTCACAGAGTATAGATATATTAAATCATTACATTGTACCCTATAAATGCATTTTTGTCAATTATGCTTTAATAAAGCTGAAAAAAACAGCATCAGAACAATTTAGCTGATAGAAACCTCAAATCTAGAAAACAAATACAAAACACAAATAAAACTGCAACACGATACTGCAAACTAAAGTGAAATTCAAAAGCTAAAGAGTTGGAGATGCATATTTTAAAACTTGGGTTCATAAAATCAAAAACTAAGATAAATTTTAAAAGAGAAAAGGGAAATGAGAAATACAATGAGTTAATACGATTTAGGGAGGAAATTAAGCAATAAAAATGTCTGAAAGTTGAAAATTTTTAGTGCCCAAAGGAAAATACATTCAAATAAAAATTCCATAAGGGGAAGACAAGCAGGAAATTAACCAAGAGAATGACTATGAGATAAAGATTTTTAAGAAAAAAGAAAATACTTAGAGGAAGAAAAGCTTGAAGTGGAGACAAGACTCCCTTTGAAGAATTAAGAAATAATACAACAACTAATATTTAATTCTAAATAAAAAACATTTTCCATGTATAATACTAAACTTAAATTTACATGTTGAAAGATACTACAGTATTCCTAGGAAACTTAATTCAGATAACATTAACACATACACATGTATGTTTTCCTCATATATAAAAATACTAATATATTACAACTGACATGTACTATATTCTACATATCTCTGTGTCTGTGTGTGTGTGTGTAAAATAGTGAAACAGCAAACTAAAACCCACTGAGTAATTTAAAAATTATGAAAAACAATCCTTACCTCCACAAAGGAGAGGCAGGTAGATACTTTTAACTTTATCTGATATAGTTCTTGTGATTATCTCTATGTCTCTAAGCAATATACTTTATCATATACAATTTCTTGGCTTTTCCTGCAAAAGAGAATATAGGGCATTTATATTATTTTTTCTTCCATGTTTTCCTGGTTTTATGTATTTATTATTTTATTGTTTATATTTATAGACCTTAATAACATTTCTTATCTATAAAATGTATATTGTTATATGTATATTAGTTATATCTCAACTTCTCACTCTGTATGATGAAGAAATACACACTCTTATCCTTTCTTCTGCCTCTTATTGCTTCTGTCCTATGTTTTATTTATAACCCAACTTCTTTCTACTATACTTCTTATATTAAGATAATTGATATAATATTTGCATTTTTCTAAACAATTAAATCACTCACATTTATTCTAATGTTTTATTCTGAAAGTGAAGATTAATAAATGTTTGTTATTATGCTACTTATATAATTAACCTAGATAGGAAATATGCATGAAAAAAACATATTTCTAGTAAAAATTAAATTTGAGTTTAGGCATAAAGAGTTCACACATTTATTTTTTTCTTTTTATTGGAATATATTTGCTTTAAAATGTTGTGTTAGTATTTACTGTACAACAAAGTGAATCAGTCATACATATGCATATATTCCCCTCTTTTTTAGATTTCCTTACCATTTAGTTCATCACAGAGTATTGGGTAGAACTCTCTGTGCTATATAGTAGGTTCTCATTAGTTATCTGTTTTATATATAGTGGTGTGTATATCAGAGAAGGCAATGGCAACCCACTCCAGTACTCTTGCCTGGAAAATCTCATGGACAGAGAAGCCTGGTAGGCTGCTGTCCATGGGGTCACTAAGAGCTGGACATGACTGAGAGATTTTTCTTTCGCTTCTCACTTTCATGCTTTGGAGAAGGAAATGGCAACCCACTCCAGTGTTCTTGCCTGGAGAAGCAGAGGGACGGGGGAGCCTGGTGGGCTGCTGTTCTGGGGTCTCAGAGAGTCAGACATGACTGCAGTGACTTAGCAGCAGCAGCAGCAGCAGCAGTGTGTATATGTCAATCCCAGTCTCCTAATTCATTCCTACCCCCCATCTTCCCTTAGTAACCAAAATTTCATCTCTACATCTGTGACTCTATTTCTGCTTTGCAAATAGTTCACCTCTACCATTTTTGTAGATTCCACATATAAGTGATATTATATGGTATTTGTTTTTCTCTTTCAGGCTTAATTCACTGAGTAAGACAACCTCTGGGTCCACCCATGTCTCTGCAAATGGCAGTATTTCTTTCCTTTTCATGGCTGAGTACTAGTCCATTGTATTATGCACCACATCTTTATCCGTTCCTCTGTTGATGGACATTTAGGTGGCTTCTATGTCCTGGTTATAGTAAATAGGGCTGCAATGAACATCAGGGTGCATATACCCTTTTGAACTATGATTTTCTGCGATATATGCCTAGGAGTTGGGTTGCTGAGTCATTTGGTAGTTCTAGTTTTAGTTCTTTAAGAAGCCTCCATACTATTCTCCATAGTGGTTATACCAATTTACATTCCCACCAACAGTTTGCTGCTGCTAAGTCGCTTCAGTCATGTCCGACTCTGTGCAACCCCATAGACAGCAGCCCACCAGGTTCTGTCCCTGGGATTCTCCAGGCAAGAATACTAGAGTCGGTTGCCATTTCCTTCTCCAGTGCATGAAAGTGAAGTGAAAGTGAAGTTGCTCAGTGGTGTCCAACTCTTTGAGACCCCATGGACTGTAGCCTATCAGGCTCCTCTGTCCATGGGTCTTTCCAGGCAAGAGTACTGGAGTGGGTTGCCATTTCCTTCTCCAACAGTATAGGAAGATTCTTTTTATCTGGCATTTATTGTTTGTAGATTTTTGGATAAAGGCCATTCTGACAAGTGTGAGATGGTACCTCATCATAGTTTTGATTTACATTTCTCTAATTACTGATGTTGAGTATCTGTTTATGTGTCTCTTGGCCATCTGTGTGTCTTCTTTGGAGGAATTTCTATTTAAGTTTTCTGCCAAGTCTTTGATTCATTTTTTCTTTTCTTTTTTTATTGAGCTGCATGTAAGAGTGTTCATACATTTTACATGGGAAACAACACATCATGGAAAGAAACTTGAACTAAGAAGTATTTCATATCAGCTTGATAAGTGTGTCAATGAGAGTTCTCTAGTATAAAGGGTATGTATACAAGCAGAATCTAAAATTAGAATAAAAGTGATCAAGGACAAAGTCAAGAGATTTAAAAAAGCTTTTAAGAAGTGAGAAGAAGAAATAGAATCTCATAAAGACAAAGCACTCAAGGAAGGCATAATAAGAAATTTTGTTATATACAGAGAAGGATTCTTGAGTCATAGTTAAGTTTCAGTGAATGATCAGTTAATTATTTAGCATGAAGGAGTCTTAGTTAAAGTGAAGATTGAAAAGATAGTATAGTTTTGGCAATTCTAAATTTATGGTTACTTTTGTCTAAGTGGCTTCAATAAGTGGTGACAGAGAAAACAGCCTTCTTAATTCATTACAAGGTAGATGAGATAAGAGTAGATAATAAAACAAAGATAATCAAAGTAGTAAATTAAAGAAGGCAGCTGATCAGCACATAATCTAGAGATTTCTAAATAACTAGAGTATATTCTACATTGAAGGGAATGGGAAATTGGTTAGGGATAGAATGAAATTGTAAAAGATGAATAACTATAGCCAAAGATGTAGCAAAGAGGGTAGAACATAAACACTGAAACAAAGGAAAAGAAATAAAAACAGGTATAAGGGTTAACCTGCATGAGTTTGCATGGCGGTTTCTTCTAGTCTTAGGATATCCATCAGAGAAGTTCTTGGCCATCTGTTGTAAAGACGTCTTATAACCTGTTTATCTATATCACAAGACTTTCTTACTTTCCAGTTTATAATTAGTGCTTTTGGATTACCTAGTTCATTTGTTTATATGTGCTCTGCCTCAATATCCCTAACAGAAAGTAAGAAATTGTTTATTGTTTTATACCCAGAACTTATAACAGTCTACATAGAATGCATATATAATTGTATATACCACAGTGAACATATACATATTTATGTATTGTATATCCATATGCATATGTATGTATAGTATATAATATTAATTATTGAATGAATTAGGATATCTAACCACTTAATCAATTAATTTAAAAGAAATAACACAAGTTGAACTCAGAAGAAAGCAGGAATCAACATTACCCAAACAAAAAAATAATAGAATAACATAAATTTAAGCTCTTGACACTCACTCATTTTGTTTATTCCTTAGCCTATACATAGATCATATGTGTTGAACACAAAGATTTTAACTTTTTAAAATTTTGTTTAAAATTTTAATATCAGCAATTTTCAGAACACAACAGCACAATTATTTGCTTTAACTCTACATAATTAGTTTACCAACATATATTATTAATTTCTATGATTTTCATTGTATCTTGTATCATTAGATTTCAGTTCATTTTTTTTAATTTATTTTTTTATTGAAAGATAATTGCTTTACACAATTTCGTTGCTTTCTGTCAAACCTCAACATGAATCAGCCATAGGTATACATATATCTCCTCCTTTGTGAACTTCTCTCCCATCTCCCTTCCCATCCCACCCCTCTCAGTTGATACAGAGCCCCTGTTTGAGTTTCCTGAGCCATACAGCAAATTCCTGTTAGCTATCTATTTTATATATGGTCATGTAAGTTTTGGGCTTTCCCTTGTGACTCAGCTGATAAAGAATCTGCTTGCAATTCAGGGGATCTAGGTTCAATTTCTGGGTTGGGAAGATCCCCTGGAGAAGGGAAAGGCAACCCACTCCAGTATTATGGCCTGGAGAATTCCATGGACTGTATACTCCATAGGGCCGCAAACAGCTGGACATGGCTGAGGGATTTTCACTTACTTACTTACAATGTAAGATTCATGTTATTTTTTTCATACATCTCACCCTCTCCTTCCCTCTCCCCATGTCCATAAGTTACTGCTCTGAGAGTCCTTTCCCTTGCTGGGAGTCACAGTCAACCTCACCTCCCTAGGAAGCCCTCCAATACTGTGCTGATCTCTGGATCTGCTGTGGGGCAGCTCATATTCAAATCTGGTCCTATTCCTGTGTGTTCTTGCCTCCATACATTTAAAGTAATTATATATATGTTCCTATTGCCATTTTCTTAATTCTTTGGAGTTGATTTTGTAGATCTTTTTTCTTCTGTTGTATTTCTTGACTATATAAGTCCCTTTAACATTCATTGTAAAGCTGGTTTAGTGGTACTGAATTCTCTTAACTTTTGCTTGTCTGAAAAGCTTTTTATTTCTCCATCAATTTTGAATGAGATCTTGCCGGGTACAGTAATCTTGGATGTAGATTTTTCCTTGTCAATACTTTAAATATACCCTGTCATTTCTTTCTGGCCTGCAGAGTTTCTGCTGAAAGATTAGCTGTTAAGCATATGAGGTTTCCCTTGTATATTGCTTGTTGCTTCTCCCTTGCTGCTTTTGATATTCTTTCTTTGAGTTTAGTCTTTGTTAGTTTGATTAGTATGTGTCTTGGCATGTTTCTCCTTGGGTTTATCCTGTATGGGACACTTTGTGCCTCTTGAACTTGATTAACTATTACCTTTTCCATGTTGGAGAAATTTTTGAATATAATCTCTTCAAAATTTTTCTCATACCCTTTCTTTTTCTTCTCTTCTTCTGAGACCCCTATAATTTGAACATTGGTGTGTTTGATATTGTTCCAGAGGCTTCTGAGCCTATCCTCAGTTCTTTTCATCCTTTTTACTTTATTCCGCTCTTCAGAAGTTATTTCCACCATTTTATCTTTCAGCTCATGGATTCATTCCTCTGCTTCAGATATTCTGCTATTGATTCCCTCTAGAGTATTTTTTAATTTCAGTAATTGTGTTGTTTGTGTCTGTATGTTTATTCTTTAATTCTTCTAGGTTTTTGTTAATTGATTCTTGCATTTTCTCCATTTTGTTTTCAAGGTTTTTGATCATCTTTATTATCATTATTCTGAATTCTTTTTCAGGTAGTTTAGCTGTTTCCTCTTCATTTATTTGGACTTCTGTGTTTCTAGTTTGTTCCTTCATTTTTGTAGTATTTCTCTGCCTTTTCTTTCTTTTTTTATTTTTTAAACTTATTGTATTTGAGATCTCCTTTTCTTGGGGTTCAAGGTTGAATTCTTTCTTCCTTTTGGTTTCTGCCTTTCTAAGTTTGGTCCAGTGGTTTATGTGAGCTTTGTATAGGGTGAAATTCATGCTGAGTTTTTGTTTCTTTTTTTTATTTGTTTTTCTTCTGATGGGCAAGGCTGAGTGAGGTGGTAATGCTGTCTGCTGATGATTGAGTTTGCATTTTTGTTTTCTTTGTTGTTTAGATGAAGTGTCTTGCACAGAGTGCTACTGGTGGTTAGGTGATGCTGGGTCTTGTATTCAAGTAGTTTCCTTTATGTGAGTTCTCACTATTTGATACTCCCTAGGGTTAGTTCTCATGTAGTCTAGGGCCTTGGAGTCAGTGCTCCCACTCCAAAGGCTCAGGGTTTGATCTCTAGTGAAGAATGAAGCTTCAACAAGTGGTTTGTTATGGCATTAAGTGAGATTAAAACAAATATCCAAAAATGAGAAACCAAAGATGAAGCCCAGACAAATGGCAGTTACAAAATCAGGCAAATAATAATTAAAATAATGGAATATACACATGTACATATACACTCATTAGCAAAGTCAAAACAGTCCAACAAAAACAAAGTACAATAGATTGACCGAGCAAACAAAGAAAATGAAAAATTATATTTAGCAGTTAAGAACAAAACTTCAGTCCTGGGTGTTCATTGGAAGGACTAATGCTGGGGCTGAAACTCCAATACTTAGGCCACCTCATGCGAAGAGTTGCCTCATTGGAAAAGACCCTGATGCTGGGAGGGATTGGGGGCAGGTGGAGAAGGGGACGACAGAGGATGAGATGGCTGGATAGCATCACTGACTCGATGGACATGAGTTTGGGTAAACTCCGGGAGTTGGTGATGGACAGGGAGGCCTGGCGTGCTGCAATTCAAGGGGTCACTAAGACTTGGACACGACTGAGCGACTGAACTGAACTGAAGAACAAAACTAACTAAAGCACAAACTGGAAAACAAAACTAAAGAAGGGTGCTGAGTGGAGAACAAAGCAATGAAAATAAAACTAACAAATACATTGAGAAGAAAGGAAAGAAAAAACGAATAGCTATGCAAAGTTAAATAGAGGTAGATAAGAAGATTTATATACATTAAAGATTAATTGCAAGGGGAAAAGAATAGTAGAAAGGAAAACAAAGGAATGAATGTAGAAAAAAATATAATAGGTTTAAAAAATATATAGGTTTATAATTTTAAAAATATATAGGTTGATAATTTTAAAACTTAAAATTATAAAATGAGAGGAAAAAAACAGAAGAAAGGAAAAAATAAAAAAAAACAAACAAGGAAAACTCCACAGAGGTGTGAAAACCCAATGGATATGCAGAAGTTTATAACAACAATAAAAAATTGTTATTGAATCTAGACATATATTTATACACCCATAAGCAAAGTCAAAACAGTCCAACAAAAATAAAGTACAATAGATCCACCTGGTAAAAAAAGGAAACCAAAAATTATATCTACCAGACAAAACTAACTAAAGCACAAACCTAGAAAACAAAACTAAGGCAAGGTGACAATTGGGTAATCAAGCAATGAAAATAAAACAAATAAATATGTTGAGAGGAAAGGAAAGAAAGAAAAGAAAGAATAGTAATGCAAAGTTAAATAGAGATAGATTAAGAAGATTTATATGGAGAAAGCAATGGCACCCCACTCCAGTACTCTTGCCTGGAAAATCCTATGGACGGAGGAGCCTGGTAGACTGCAGTCCATGGGTTTGCTAAGAGTTGGATACGACTGAGTGGCTTCACTTTCACTTTTCACTTTCATGCATTGAAGAAGGAAATGGCAACCCCCTCCATTGTTCTTGCCTAGAGAATCCCAGGGATGGGGGAGCCTGGTGGGCTGCCGTCTATATATATTAAAGATTAAATGCAAGGGGAAAAGAACAGTAAGAAAAGCAAGCAAAGGAATAAATGTAGAAAAAATAATAATAGGTTTAAAATTTTTTTAATTAAAATTTAAAAAAGAGAAAAGAAAAAAATAAAAAGGAAAAGGAAAACTCTGCAGAACTGCAAAAGCCCAACATAGAGGTAGAGGTTATAACAACAGTAAAAAATGTGACTGAGAAAAAAAAGAAAAAAAAAGCTCACAAGCTTAATTAGATTTCATGGTGACAATAAAAGGACAACTACAACAGAGGGGAGAAAAAAGAAAAAAATCCAAAAGAATCTACAGAACAAGGAAAAACATAAGAATAATAAATGTTTTTCTTGTGTCATTGTTGTCAGAGTCCTTTCCCTCGCTGGGAGTCACAGTCTACCTCACCTCCCTGGGATGCCCTCCAACACTGTGCTGAGTTTTGGACCTGCTATGGGGGCAGCTCAGATTCTAATCTGGTGCTACTCTAACGTGTTCTTGCCTCCAATGTCCAAAGCTATCAGAACTAGTGCTTTTTTCTTTTGTGGGAGATCTCAGTGACCTTTTATATATTCCATGGACGCAGAGTCTGCCTAGTTGATTGTGTGGATTTAATCTGCACCTTGTACAGCTAGTGGGGAGGTTTTGGGTCTTCTTCCTTAGTTACACTGCCCCTGGGTTTCAATTTTGATTTTATTTCCACCTTTACATGTGGGTCATCCACTGGGGTTTGCTCCTGAGACTGGCCTGGAAGACTTGGGTTTGCCCCTGCAGGGCCAGGTGTGGAGGTGATGTAGCTGCTTGGGTTGCAGGGGTTCTGGCAGCACCAGGTACTCAGGGAAGTTGGCAGCTAGGGTAGCAAGATATATACTGCTCTAGAAGGGTATGGCAACCAGTATTGGCCAATACACTCCAGTATTCTTGCCTAGAGAACTCCCCTCCCTGATAGACAGGCCTGGTAGGTCACAGGCTACAGGTCACAAAGTGTCGAACACTACCAAAGTGACCCTGTGTGCACAAACCCAAGAATTTTTTTTTCCCTGCTGTGGCAGTTCTGATCCAGTGAGAGTTGAGTGTGAAGGTGGTGCAGCAGCTTGACTTGCAGGGACCCTGGTGGCAAAAAGTGTGCAGGAACATGCACCGCCTCTGCCACAGGAGTTATGGCCCTATCAGAGGCTTTTGTCAAGCTTCTTGTAACTGGCGAGTAGAAGGCCTTTTTGGCCAGTCTTTCTCCATAGCTCCGCCCATTCAGGCACTTAGAGGGCTCCCTTGCCTGGGATCCTTCTCTGTTGTTCAGTGTGTCAGGTACGTAGAGGGGCCCCCTTGGATGGAGTCCTACTCTGTAGATTGGCATCAAGCACTTAAAGGGGCACCCTGGGTGGGGTCCTACTCTGTAGTTCAGTGCATCAGGTGTTTGATGGGCCAGCCTCTCTATTCTTCAGCTGCCAGTGCTGGCATGTCGAGGAAGAGAGACTATGGTGATGGCTTCACCCACTACATGTGACTCAGCAGTATCGCCTTATTTCCATGGCTGCCCAGCTTTCCTCCACAGGCATTTCTTACCACAATTTTTTCCCTCACATCCCCTCCATCCATCTCTCTGCAGTCAACAGCAGCCCTCACCCTGAGATTGTTCCACAATACCTAAACTCCAGCTCCCAGCTACTGTGTTTTCCAGGAGACTTGCATCCCTGTCCAGTGTATGTATAGCTGCAGCAAGGATTGTCTGATTCTCGTTCCATTTAGGCTGCCACAGATCAGCTGTTTCACTCTGAGCCTTAAATGTTTCTCCTCTGACTCAGACAATTGCCCCAATGTGGGGATCGGACCCCTGCTTCAGTTTCCCCACCCGCTGAGGACAGGTCCAGTCCTACAAACACTCCTGTTTTTCCCCCTAGTTCCTTCATCCTAGTGAGTTTTGCGTGAGTCTATATATTCTTTTCCACTCATCAGGTACTCCTGTCCACTCTCAGCTGGTGTTCTGGGTGCACTTCTGTGTCTGAAGGTGTATTCCTGATATATCTGTGGAGAGAGATGAACTCCACTTCCACCTACTCCTCCGCCATCTTGTTCTCTCAGATTGTAACTTTAATGCCCATTTGGCGTTAAGAGGAGACAGACAGAGGAGCTACAGATGAGATACTTGGAAAAGCCTAGAGTTCTGACTCTAAAAGGGAAACCAGGAATATTTCCATGCACCAGCTTGAGGGAGCATCAGAGAAAATGATTTTCCTGGGAGTTTTGGGTCAAATAAAGCTCTTTAAGAGATAGTGATGTCATCTATAGCCTATTAAACTGATGAATTTCAATTTACATATTCAAAAAAATGGTACCATTAAAGAAGAATTAAGATGCAAGAAGCAATGATGAGCAAAGAAGTCAGAAAACATGTTGGTATATTCAAATAAGCTTTGGCAGAACAAGACAATAAAATAAACTATTTGAAATAGCAGCATTACACAGGGAACATCTAAGTGTTTGAGATGAAATTTAAAATGGTCTTTCTTTGTACTCAGGGAGAATTTAGAAGTGTTAATAGTATACTTTGCTACATGAAGAATGCATATAGTGCCTTTTAAAACTTCTAAGGGATCTCTAAAATAAAATTTTCATATTAGTAGATTAAATTAATATGGAGAGCTAGAAGTTAGAAAATGAGGAAAACGTGGTGTGAATATAAAAATACAATCATTTTGTAAAATATGCTAGGTATATCATTATTTCTAATATGTAAATGTAGCAAGCTTACTTTAAAAAATATAATACTAGCATAAGTATGAAGAGAAAAAAGAAAAGTTATCATTTAACAGAGGCATATAAGAATCCTTTTTCTAGGAATCCTGGGCAAAAGGAGGAAATATCTCTTTCTAAAAGAGGAAAGAGATGTATGAATAAGTGGAGGGAATGTGAGTAAGTAAATCCTGATGAGTTCTATTTGCTGAGTGATGTGGAATATGTGGAGCCTTGAAAAGGTAAACGTGGAGTGAGAGTTTGAGTAGAAAAACAGAACAAAATCTGGGAATTTAAAAAGTAGTCAATCCGAAAGATATTCAGCAAGTCATTTACTTACGGTCTGTCACACAATTCAAAACCTAATGCATTTATTAGTAGAATGAATAGATTCTCTCCACCTGTTCTGAGAGAACTAGTGAATTAGATTTACCTGCAGTCCTAGGATGTAAAAGAATTTTCAGTAGAGTTCCAGGGACTGAGAGAAGTGAAACTACTAGAGAGAATATACGGAAATAACTGACTGGGCCCAGACTAGGACAGAAGGGAAATAAGGTTGGAAACTAGAACAAGAGGTGGAAAGGTAAGGATGTGTCACCAGCAGTTGATGAAGATACAGACTCTAGTGATGTTCTTCCTGCTCTGCATCTGTTCGCCTCTCAGAGGCGTAATGTTTTACTGTTGACATATTTTGAATCGAGTTGGAAAAGGACGCCAAAAATATGACTATGGAAAGGATGCTCAGAGGCTTGGAGGGTGTCACATTTGGTACCTAGGGTGTTAGAAGGAGATTCACAGCTCCACAGGGTGGTAACTCATCGGGAAGTAGACCCATTTCATGTTTTGCCACAGCTAAACCATCCAACATTCTCAGAATCGGTAGGTGTTGCTGCCAAGACTGCCATAGAACAGGAATATTGTGTGTTCAAGTTGTAGTAAAGGTAGGGTAGGCAAGCTGAGTTTCAAATTCTGACAATCTCTTACACTTGAACTGCATCTATGTTCAGTTTAATCTCAGTTCATACAAACTGTGATAATCCTCCAATTGTTTTAAAATGGAGGAAACCTTGTTCTTATTTACACTTCCAATTCAGCTTTCAGAGTTTTTCTCAGACACTACAGTGTTTTACTGAGGGTAAAGTTTAGCAGTTTTATATATAGGTTATTCTTTAGTTCCACCCACATCACACTTATTTCGTTGCAGGGCTTTTAGCGTGTTTGTAGTGGGACCTCTGAGAATGGATGCCATAGCTTCCAGTACAGTATTTATCAGCAAGTAGTCAATCATTTGGTAGGAGTACACCCTCAGCCTCACATATAGATTTTAAGTAGCTGTATATTTTGTAAATAATAAGAAAATAATAAATTATATTTTCTAAAATACCACTAAATGCTCTGTTTTCTCATTTTCTTTACGATTGTATTATTAATAAAAGGCATAATAGTAAACATTGAATGTCTATTACGTTCTGCATTATGATGAATATTTATGTTTTCTCATTTTTATATTCAGAACAGCTTGATTATTATATCCTCTAATTTATTGTTAAAAAACCTGGGATTCATAAAGGTCAGGTAAACTGCTCAAGGACACACGAATGAATTTGAATTGGATTTGGTCCACTTTCAGAATCTGGGTACCTTATCAGTGTGATACAAGTTTTCACCCTTGTGCTAAACACAGGAGTAAAACCAGTTCTTTCTGTAAAGAGAAACATAGATGACACATTAAAAATAACAATAATTGTGTAATGTATGCTTCTAGCTGTAAACATGTTAGGATTTCAGAAGAAAGGGATTAGCAATGGAGACTAGGAATAAGCATAAAACGAAAATCTAAACAGGTGAAGTTTATATTAGACTTTGCCATATGAGGATTGCATTATAGGGTGAGATAACATAAGAGATAAAACCCACAGGGTGGAGTCTGCAATGTAGAAATGAGACAGATCCATTTGGGGACTCTCAGAAAACTGCATAATAAAGGAAGAAGATGAACAAGAAGAAAGCGATAGATTATAAAACCTGTTAGAAAATGAATAGGAGTTTTTTGTTTGTTTTTGTAATGAAGTGGAAAATAGGGAGCTAGCTAAGAATTATGATGATGGCATGAGGGAAAGAAAATGTTAGTATGATGTGTGATAAGACTGACAGACGCTTTTGGATGGCACTGTCAGAAGAGACAGCTCCTCGGGAGTTCAGCCACAGTTAAAAAGCCCAAATAATTAGACAGGCTTTGGCAGTTCTGTGTGTGTGCTTAGTCGCTCAGTTGTGTCCAGCTCTTTGCGACCTCATAGACTGTATCCTGCCAGGCTCCTCTGTCCATGGGGAGTCTCCAGGCAAGAATACTGGAGTGGGTTGTCATTCCCTTCTCCAGGGAATCGTCCCAACCCAGGGATCAAACTCCGGTCTCCTGCATTGCTCCTCATCTGAGCCACCAAGGAAGTCTTAGACTGTTCTGATAGAGGCTAAAAGAACCTTGATAAATTTCTAGATAGTACCGTACCTGGAACTTGAACGATTACTTCCGTAAAACTTGGTATAACCACTTCTGAGCCTTGACACAAGCCCCTTGGCACATGTTTAGTACTTCTTCCCAAAGGGAGACACAAAGCAGGTTTTACACTGGTTCTTCATGTATTTCTGTCACTACCACAGTGATACACTCATTCCAGGGCAGAAAAGTCAGGCTTTAATGTTTTAAACATAGGAAGGATCATCAGCACAGTTATATAAGCTGTGTTACATTATTACACTGAGCCTGTGGTACCTTCCAACAATTCAACATTCCTTTTCTTCAGCCTCTGGGACTTTCTAGAATCAGACTTAAGGCTTGCTAGAGGAAAGCCAGCCTTTCTCTCTTCCACTGATTCATTTCTCAGGGAAGCATCTTCCAAATTCCTGCTTGAAATGTAAATTTTCTGGGAACAGTGATGTGGGGGGTAGATTGACTAGTAGTCTCTACATTTAGTATTAAGTATCCACATGTTCCTGGTGGTTCAGATGGTAAAGAATCCACCTGCAATGTAGGAGACCTGGGTTCAGTCCTGAGTTGGGAAGATCCCCTGGAGAAGGGAATAGCAACCCACTCCCATATTCTTGCCTGGAGAATTCCATGGACAGAGGAGCCTGCTGGGCTACAGTCTATGGGGTCGCAGAGAGTCGGACAGGACTGAGTAACTAAGCAAGCACGCACATTCACAAATTCACTTAATACCCTTGTTGACATAAAAAGTGCTATATCCTTTAAATAAGTCTAAAATCCTCTGATGCAAAGACTATCTTATTCTCCTCTAAGAATTATCTCCAGACTTATTCTGGGATGAGAAAGAAGCAGATTTCAATGGTGTAGAACGGGGAGGAAATCAAACTGCTTTTTTCAGTCTCTCCTTTCTCCCCAGATTTCATAAATGGATCTTTCTGCTTAAATTAGTTCCTTAGTTTTCCCACTGTTGACCTGGGCTCTGACTTTCTCAGTTTGACTGTATTATTTCCCACTTGCCATCTGCTTCCAAGTTTCCTAATATTTTTTGCTGTTGCCTCTTCTCTCATTTTGTCCTCTCCATCCTAATGGGTTTAGGTTTTTTAGAAGAAGAAGAAAACAAAAAAACAGTAACTAAAACCCAGTTCATCTATAGTTTCAGTGGTATTTGGAAAAGAAAAGGAATTGTACATACGTGACAATTTACTGTCTTAAACTGAAAACCCACTAGAATTTACTATGGTTGTGAAATGTTTCTCTTCATGATATTTAGATGTTAGAATATTTAATGTTTTATTCATGAATTATGCCTTTTCTCACCTCAGGTAAATTCTATCTGAGCAGTATCTTGATTGAACTTGGTTTCTACATTTGATGGTTTATATAACACTTGATAACATCTAATAATTTTCCTTCATCTAAACAGGGAACAAGCTCTACGTAAAACTTTCTAGATAATTATATCTTTTATGGTCACTTAAGATGAATTTTTAAAACTTGTTGAACATATATGGGAAAAAGACAAAAATGATAATTGTTCCACAAATAAGAAATACAAAACATACTCATCATTGTTAAAAATAATGATTTGTAAGTGTGTACCAACACTAATATTACTATTGACACAGTTAAAAATGGAAAAAATTTTCAAGTATATTCAAAAATATACCAGAATGATTTACCTATCCTCATCAAACTTTATATTTTAAGATGCAATGCAGTGTCAACTTTCCCATGGGAAAAATGATGTATTAAATTGTAAGGTTTTCTATAGCTTTTTTTTTTTTTTTTTTTTGGTTCATTTACTGAACATCTATAAAATATCAGGCACTGTGCTTGGTATGAAGGATATATCAATACCATCAATACCTACAGTGAAGAATTTTGAACTAGGCTAGCATAAGATAAGGACTTTCCTCGTGGCTCAGATGTTAAAGCATCTGTCTACAATGCAGGAGACCTGGATTCAATCTCTGGGTTGGGAAGATCCCTAGAGAAGGAAATGGCAATCCACTCCAGTACTATTGCCTGGAAAATCCCATGGACAGAGGAACCTGGTAGGCTACAGTCCATGGGGTTGCAAAGAGTCGGACATGACTGAGCAACTTCTGAAGAAGAGATGAAGAGAACGGGAAGACGGGCAGCAGTGCAGAGAGATGAAAGACAAAGATCTGAAGGAATGATTTAATAAAGTAAGAGTGGTCATGGTGACAGCATAAATTCAGCTCTGAGAAAAACTGAAGAAGCTTGCTAAGAGTCAAAATATAAATAGAAAAAGGGCTGGAACTGGATTATCCTATATAGTTAATACAACAATAAGCAGTTCTGGTTTTATATTTCTACACAGTCCCTAAGTATATTCTCAGAATCTTGACCAGTTTGGCAAGCTAAACTGACTTGTCTGCAAATGGGCCAGTTTTCTCAGACATTTTATAATTTTAACCATTTTAAGCATGGCCTGCTTCACTCAAGAATTATCCTAACTATACTTCAGTAACATTTGAAGAAAAGAGAAAATACAGAAATTGAATTTTAAAAGGAGTTAATCTAAAATATAGAGGAATGTGTGGATGTAAAGGAGTTTGCAGTGAAGCACTGAGCTCTCAGCTTTCCTTATATCCAGGATATCCTATGTAATGCCTGGGCAATGGGAGGAAGTGCTTTAAAGGCTGCCCAAGTGAAGGAAAAAGAGAAGAGCACTCATGAATGCTCAGAAATCATGTTGCACTCCTCTGTAGAAAGGGCATCTCTGGATAAGGCAGCTATAGAGTGATGGCCCATGAGGAATGAGATTCAGAAGTGGGAGTACACTTGTTCTCACTCTGTGGGTACTTCCCACTGGACACAAGCTGGTATTTAAGAAACCTTTTTGCCCCACCTTCCTTTTTCAACGTGGAGCTTCCCTAGTGGCTCACATGGTAAAGAATCTGCCTGCATTGTGGGAGACTAGGTTTCGATCCCTGGGTTGGGAGGGCATGGCAACCCACTCCAGTATTCTTGCCTGGAGAATCCCATGGACAGAGGAGCCTGGTGATCTACAGTCCACAGGGTTGCAAAGAGTCAGACATGACTGAGTGACTAACACCTTCTTTTCACTTTCCAAGATACAATCCTGAGAGTTGAAATAGTACATGAGCAGAGGGAAGGGTAGAAACTCATCCTTCCTCTGTTCAGCTAGAACTTGAGACTTAAAGCCTTTTTGGAAGCATAGTTGAAATGTATGAAATTCATTTGTCCTACGCTTCAGCATCCTTTTGTTTGCTAAATACAAAATCTCTTTGCAAGTGGCATCTTGCTTTCTGAGGTGAAGTTTTCATATTCTAACACAATGTGTTAATGATAGCCATCTAAATGTTTAGCCTACACAGAAATGGTAATAAGAAACATTGGTAAGTTTTATGTTTCTTCTTTCTAAAGGCAGTCTGATGGTTTAAACTATAAGAGCAGTAAAAGGTAATTTTTCTTTTACTCAATAGGACTACTTAATTCTCTTTCTCTTATGTATTAAAATACACATAAATATATAGCATATAATTGAAAATATAAATTATGAGATTCATAGATCATTTCAGATTTTGAAAAAGTGCTTCTGGCTTTTCAACCTATAACTTTAAGAAGACATTTATTTTATATCTGAAATAAATATTATATCAGGGAGAAAGAGTTATTTTTCTATGATCTAAAATGATGGTTCTTTTTTTCTCTCTTAGACATTGTGTTAGGGTAATTCTAGGCTGTTATTATTACCTTTTGCAAGAATATGCTCCCTGTAAGTAATCAGTTTATTTTACTTTGTGGAGCCTTGCATCACTGGAAACATTTTTCAGTAATGCCAATGAGAAATACTTTAACATAAAGGAGAATAATTCTGTCAGTTATTTTTACATGATAAAATCTGCATGCATCCTCATATGATAAGCAATGGGCAAAAATTCAGCTTATATAACATCTTAGTAATTGTCTATTATTAATAAAATTAGAGTAAAAGGGCACTTTTACCTGAAATCTGATATTTCAATGTATGGCTGTAGGGAATTTATCAGAGAATTTGGTGAACTGACTATGCCAGTTTCCAGGTGGCCAAATAGTTCTATGTTGTGTGAATCTGCAGAGATTTCAGGAGAATAGAATTAAATTATGAATGGTTTTAGAACATTGGAGCCTAAACTGTTAGAACTATGGGAGTAAACAAAGACCACCCAAAGGAAAACATACAGAAACAATGCAGATCTCACCACTGCAAAATGAGTTGCCATTGCTTGCTTTTGGCAGAGACAAAAAGGCAGTCATGGAACAGGGAAAGCTTTAAAGTGGAAAAAAAAAAGGGAAGATTTCTAGTATCTCTGACTGGAGATTACTTACACAGGAGGAAGAGCAGGGCGTCTTATGGAATTGGTTTGGGTAGCACATTTTGCTTTCTCTGATGGTTACTGAATTGAAAGCAGAGGCAAATAGGTGTAGGCTGGTAGTTGTTGCTCAGGTCTTGGACATTCTGGACCAATTGCTACAGAGATTGTAGCTTTCTTTCTTGATGTTGTTGCTGCAGAAGTTGTGAAGCAAAGCTCTGTTGTCATGTTTAGTTTGATCACTGTCCTTTTGTTTATTTAGTCTCTCAGAAATTTAACCGATAATCATTTATTGAAGATCATGATGTATAGGTAATTATATAAGCGATGCTAAATTCACTTTATATTTAAAAACAAAATATTTCATACAAAAAAAGCAGTCTGTGATCACCTGTATTCTAAATTGAGGATCCAATGAGTTTAAAAGTAACTGTTTAAAAGAAAAGGAAAAGGAAAAACACTGATATATTCCAGTAGATGTATCTTCATAAATATAACTACTTTTATCAGTCTTATTCCTGCTGTGTTTCATGAACCCTTAATTAGTGGAGTTTGGAGTTAGCTTTCCCTTCTACAGTATTTTGACGAGTCTAGGCTACAAATAGGCTATTTTTTTCACTGCCAATAATTTAAATTCCCACTCCTCTGTCTAACACTCTCACTCCTAAAAGTTATAATGCCTTATCCTCAGTGTCATCATGTTCTCTTGCCTCAGATCCTTTCATTTCATCCACTTCTAGTCATTTTACTTTCTCTTTCTTTGCTTACACAGCCTAGTCCACTTGGCCTACTGTAACAACCACTCTCTTGATCTCTTTGTCTCTGGTGACCACATGGCACACAAAAACTCAACCTTGCTTCAACCCAAGTGCTGCCTCCTTCTGTCCTTTGCTTGGTCTGCAGATTGTGAATTTCACTCATTCCTTATGATCAGGGATGTATTTGTACCAGGAGATGTTAGAGTAAGAGGGAGCCTCAAAGAGACACTAAATTCTTACTACTCTGGTATTTAGTTGCTTGTCATTTTTAATTTGGGACCAATTCTTACCTTCTATAAGAATTTAGGTTCTGTTGAGCACTCTACCTTGATTATAGGTAATTTCTTCTATTTGTGCCATCCTTCACTTGAATGTAGACTTTGTTATTTACATTTTGTGACCTTATTCCCTGATTGTGGGTTAAGAATTGATCTCAGTGCCTTCACTTTGGTGGTCACAGACTCATTAGCCAGGTCCTCTCTGCTTTGTCTTGAAAAAAAATTGCACTGGTCAATAGTATGCAACTGTATTATCATGACACTTAAAATGTAAGCCTGCCTTCCTTTGCTCTTATAATGTCTGAGTGACTGTTTGTTTAGTAATTTGATTTCTCCATGGAAGCTTACTCTCTGCTTTCAAGGTTTTATGTGTATTCCGTTAGACTCTATTTTTACTATAAACATAGGAATTATTTTACAAATATTTATTCATGGGTTTTTATTGGATTAAATGTTTTTGTCTGTCTATAGGAACAAGAGCAAGAAAAAATAAAGAACATCATAATTCCATTATTATTGAGACTAAAACATCCAGAGTTTTAAATTAGGTATTCTTGGGAATTAAATATTTTAGGAGGTACTGTACTTCAGGTTTTCCTTAGGAAAGCAACATTTACCCCTCAGATTACATCATTATTTGCAGATAATATTTCCTTATGTCTCACAGGAAAAATCTTAAAACTTTTGGAAGGGTTTCCATTATATTTCTGATCTGATGGAATTATAGGATGTGGGAAAATAGAAATAAAAATGAAATAAAAATGATCTGTAGAAATAAAACATTAAATATATTATTTTTTCCCTTTGAATGTTGTTGAAAACATTTTGTTGTGATTGCTTATCATAATTTTCCCACATATGTAAAGAACATATTCACAGTTGTCTTCAGTTCAGTTCAATTCCGTCGCTCAGTCATGTCCGACTCTTTGCAACCCCATGAATCGCAGCACGCTAGGCCTCCCTGTCCATCACCATCTCCCAGAGTTCACTCAGACTCATGTCCATCGAGTTCGTGATGCCATCCAGACATCTCATCCTGGGTCGTCCCCTTCTCCTCCTGCCCCCAATCTCTCCCAGCATCAGAGTCTTTTCCAATGAGTCAACACTTCACATGAGGTGTCCAAAGTACTGGAGCTTCAGCTTTAGCATCATTCCTTCCAAAGAAATCCCAGGGTTGATCTCCTTCAGAATGGACTGGTTGGATCTCCTTGCAGTCCAAGGGACCCTCAAGAGTCTTCTCCAACACCACAGTTCAAACTCATCAATTCTTCGGCGCTCAGCCTTCTTCACAGTCCAACTCTCACATCCATACATGACCACAGGAAAAACCATAGCCTTGACTAGGCGGACCTTAGTTGGCAAAGTAGTGTCTCTGCTTTTGAATATGCTGTCTAGATTGGTCATAACTTTTCTCCCAAGGAGTAAGCGTCTTTTAATTTCATGGCTGCAGTCACCATCTGCAGTGATTTGGGGGCCCCCCAAAATAAAGTCTGACACTGTTTCCACTGTTTCCCCATCTATTTCCCATGAAGTGATGGGACCAGATGCCATGATCTTTGTTTTCTGAATGTTGAGCTTTAAGCCAACTTTTCACTCTCCTCTTTCACTTTCATCAAGAGGCTCTTTAGTTCTTCTTCACTTTCTGCCATAAGGGTGGTGTCATCTGCATATCTGAGGTTATTGGTATTTCTCCCAGCAATCTTGATTCCAGCTTGTGTTTCTTCCAGTCCAGCGTTTCTCATGATGTACTCTGCATAGAAGTTAAATAAGCAGGATGACAATATACAGCCTTGACGTACTCCTTTTCCTATTTGAAACCAGTCTGTTGTTCCCTGTCCAGTTCTAACTGTTGCTTCCTGACCTGCATATAGATTTCTCAAGAGGCAGGTTAGGTGGTCTGGTACTCCCATCTCTTTCAGAATTTTCCAGTTTATTGTGATCCACAGAGTCAAAGGCTTTGGTATAGTTAATAAAGCAGAAATAGATGTTTTTCTGGAACTCTCTTGCTTTAGGACCACAGCCTTGTCTAACTCAGTGAAACCAAGCCATGCCTGCAGGGCAACCCAAGACGGGCGGGTCATGGTGAAGAGGCCTAACAGAATGTGGTCCACTGGAGAAGGGAATGGCAAGCCAGTTCAGTATTCTTGCCTTGAGAACCCCATGAACAGTTGTCTTATGAATAATTTATCTTAACTATTTGGGACCTACAACATGGTTTTAAAGTTTGTCAACATATTATAACTTTGGGAGGAAAGCTGAGTTATATTTGATGGAAATTTTCACTTTTTTCTTAAGCATATATTAACTACCTAAGGAGTTATTTTTCAAGTAAATAAAGGAAGAAAAAAATGCAGTGATATAAAGTCCACAAAGATACTAAGGGAAGTCAAAGATTTATTGAACTATTTGTTCGTTCATGTACTCACTCATTCATTTATACAAGCATTTAAAAATATTTAGTGAATACTTATTATTCAGGGAGTTCTATTCTTCATATAGAAAGCAAAATCTAGATACGGATTCAATTCTGCCTTCAAGGGTTTTTAAAATTAGGGGAGGAATAAATGTAAGTATTAGAAACCCAGGAAGTGACCAGCTAGGCACTGAGAATTAATACTTTACCAAAGAACTATTTGAGCTCAGTTTTAATGAATGAGTGGGAACTTTTCAGGGGAAGAGGAAGAAAAGCACTTAAAAGAAGGAATGTGAAATGTAGGGTATGGTTAGATGGAAGTGAAGCAAAAGATGTACTGGTGTGAGTTGGGAGCAACTTCATGAAGGGCTTGGAAGTGGTATTTCAATTTATAAAAATCTGGATATGCCACGTGTCTAAGAGGATTCTGATGTGTTGAGTATGAAAAATAAGGGAAATAAAGGTGCTTTTTTTTATTATCACAATTTGAGTTTTAAAAATGGAAAAGATAATTTTGAGAATATTAAGTTCAAATACAGGTATTTTAAATTTCAGATAAAACATGTAAGTGAAAATATCTAATTTCCTATTGGAAAGTGGAACAAGACATTAGAATAATACTGGATATAGATATAAATTAGGGAATTATTCTCAAAGAGACTATCGTTAAAGCTGTAAGATTTAATGAGTTTCTCAAGGTAGAATTATATGAAAAAAGGAGAAACAAAAACTTTAGTCAGGGAAGTAAAATCTATTCAAGGGAATTCCCTAGTGGTCCAGTGGTTAGGACTCCATGCTTCCACTACAGAGGCACAGGTTTGATTTCTCTTTGTGAAACAAATATCTCACAAGCTGCACTTGGTGTGGCCAAAATGAAAAATGATAAAAACATAGGTAAATAAAATAAAATATATTCAAAAATTTAAAATATTATACCACATACTCATTAGCCTGGCTTTCTTTCTAAATTATTAAAAAGTTCTTGTACATGTGGTAAAGTACCAGCTTAATGGGCCCAGAATGAGAATATTTTAGATGTCTCATGGATCCTTTTCAGATCCACTGGTTATGTCTCAGTGGGAAAAAGAGCTGTCCTTTCCTCAGTTTCTTTTTTCAGATTGGAGTTTAGTAGTCTAGAAGAAGATATCCTTGTACTTTCAGTAGTTCTTCAGTGTAACAACAACAACAACAACAAAAATGGAAATTTCCCTTTGAATCTGGGTGGCAATACTCTCACATGCCTGGGGTAGAGATACATAATAGCAACAGGGTTCAAGTAATGAACACTTTCTTTTTCATTCTATCTTTAAGTTGAAGCTTAGAGAAACTTGTAAGAAGAATGTTTTAGAAAGATGTCATTAGAAAAACCAAACTAATAAGTAAATATTTAAATGTACTCTATATAGAATATTTTAATGTTATAATGATTAGTAATATTTTTGTTTAATATCTTTTACCTTATCCTCTGCCTTTGGAGGGTGATTTAGGAGCTGGGGTTGCAGTGCCACAGCAGATTTTCAAATGCACCTTTCTGAGCAGAAAGCAAAGGGAGCCACAACAGATTGGGGTTTAGGTAGATGAAACCTGGCATTGCCTCATGAGTGCAGGTTAGAGGTGACTGTCATTTCCTCCCAATATGGAGCACTTTGGCATTTAAAATGCTTTTTTAGGGTTAGATTTTGTTTGTTTTTGCAGCAGATTATCTTTCTTGTTGAATTTTGCCAGGTGCATATGAAAAATGCCAAGAGGTTATCATTTGTCTGCCTGGTATTTAATGATAAATCCTGGCTTTAGAATCCAATACACAAGGTTTAAATCCTGACTTGGTTACTAAATGTTTTTTGATGTGGATACATCACTTGCACTCTCCAGACTCAGGTTTTATTTTATTTTTCCTTTTTATCAGTAAAATGAGGAAAGCAAAAGCCACCTAATAAGCTTGCTATGATAACTATATAAACAACATGTGTAAAAACTACTGAGTTGTCTAGTAGGGACATTATAGATGCTGTATATTATTTTCAAATGATTTTAAATTCTTTGAAATATCAAGTGAATAGGCACTAAAAAGCCCCAGGAAGCAGTGGGTGTCAGTCAGTTCAGTCAGTACAGTCGCTCAGTCATGTCTGACTCTTTGCAACCCCATGAACCGCAGTACACCAGGCCTCCTCGTCTATCACCAACACCTGGAGTCCACCCAAACCCATGTCCATTGAGTCAGTGATGCCATCCAACCATCTCATCCTCTGTCATCCCCTTCTCCTCCTGCGCTCAATCATTCCCAGAATCAGGGGCTTTTCAGATGAGTCAGCTCTTCATATCTGTTGGCCAAAGTATTGGAGTTTCGGCTTCAGCATCAGTCCTTCCAATGAATAGTCAGGACTGATTTCTTTTAGGATGGACTGGTTGGATCTCCTTGCAGTCCAAGGGACTCTCAAGAGTTTTTAAGTTTATTACAGAATCCAACAAAATTTAGAATATGGGACACAGAAACATAATGCATGGTTGGAAAATGAGAACGTTTATAGTCAACAGCTGACAACAAAGTGAGGTTGAAATATTTTGGCCATAAAATGGCATGGATCAACAGTCGTGGCTACTAATCCGTGGTTAATGATATTAAAGGAGAGCCAAACAATGAAGTGTGGTAGGGAGAAGAATAGGTTACATTCTGTATTTCCAGAAATGAGAAGATAAAAGTTCCTCAGGTAGTCATTTCTAACAAATTTCAAAATAGACACTATGGAAGAGTATTTTTGAAAATAACTATGAAATTTGGCTTAGTATATACTTAATTTTCCTAATAATGTGATTATAAAGCCATAAAACTCTACAGTTAAAAGAAAAGTAGTCTCATTACATTTCTAGGCACACCATAACTAACATCATGATATCCCTTGAGGTCTGCCTCCTACAAGATACTAAATTAGAAAGAGCAGATTCAAGCACTGGACTGTCAATTTGCCAGCAGTCACCATGTGTCAGACTGGTGTTTAACAATGAGTATGACTGACCCCTGCCGAGGAACATAGATAGCATGAGGGTACCTGAGGCAATTGCAACCCACAGGTGAAAACACAGTCTCTCCAATTTGTAATGGAATACCGAGATGTCAAGGTGAGTCACATCACATAAATGTCACCTGCTCTGACAGCATACAGGACAACTGCCCATGGTGGTTTTCTTCCAATTTTCTCCTTGACTAATGAAATAACTTGAAGATGTCAGTGGGGACTGGTAGTCTTTTACAGTATACTGATAGAAAAGAATATTTTATATTTCAAATCTGAATAACTTGTTATAGCTAAGAGAAACTGCTGAATTGCAATTGCTCTTGATGAAAGCAAAGCCCATTTAATATGACTACATGGGAAAAATTAACCTAAAAAAGGTCAGAGTAGCTGTATAGTACTCTCTTAATGACAGCATTTCCATTGAAATTGCTGACTTTGGGTTTGATATTTGTCCCTTGTTTTTAAAAAAGAAAGATACATTTACATTATGTTTTTAGCAAATGACTTATTCTAACAAACAAACCAATGGCTCAGTATTTAAAAGACAGTCTCTAATATATTTCCACATCATAATTTCTTACTGTTTCTTTCCTGTGTTTGTCTGTTTTCCTTAGATGTTCTTTCTTTCACATTGACATTGAATCAATTATCTTCAATTATTCTGGGCTCTCTTTTTCTTCTACTACCCAGATGGCTACCTTATGGATGCTATTTTCCCTCGTTATTGCCTATCAATACATCTTTTTATTTCTTCTCTTCTGTTTATCTGAGCTCAACAAAATTGGTTTTATTTGTCAGTTTTGCCTTTTCTTTCAGCAGGCTGCTTCTCTTATCTTGTCCTGTGATAACCCTATTCTCCATGAACCAACTCTTGTTATTTTTCCACCTTCTCTTATTTCTCCTTTATCCATATTTCATCAGTTATTTCCCTTTATTTATTTTTTTTTTGCCTCTTTCTTACCAGTGATTGTACTTGTAATATTTCTCTGCCAGCTCTTTCTCCTTATATAATTATTTCCATATAATTATTTTTACTACTACTTTCTTTGCTTACACTTAGAAACAGGTGTTTATTGAGGCTCATTATGTGCCTACAATATAAGAACCTTTAGACACTATGACACAGACCTTGCTGTCAAGGCATTCCCCCTTCAGAAGAGACAGACATATAAATCAACAAGATAAGACAAAAGATGTAGAAAATGCAGTGATGCAAATAGATACAGGATTTATAGAAGCCGTAGGAAATGTGCTATGGGTCAGGAGAGAGTGGCATCAAGAAAAATTTCCTGGATGAGGTGTTACCTTGGCCAAGTCTTGAGAGATGAGTGGTAAGTAAACTGGCACTGCCAGAGTGAAATGGAAGGTAGAGAAAGTAGAAAGGAAGCTTGCAGACAGGAAATGGTCTTTCTGTAGAGGGAGTGATTTGACAAACTGAGAAGCATGAGCATGAACAGAAGCCTTGGATGCATTTGAAGCGGGAAATAGCTATAATCAATATTCATTTTGATCGCATATTTGTTCAGCTATTTAGAAAATAGATTTGAGGGATATATGAATAATGTTAGCGATACCTCCTGAAGACTCTTTTATAAGAATCTGGATCACGGATAGCAATAGAAAAATACCAGAGAGAGCAGATTCAAGAATTATTTATGTGAAAATTTTGTTTTAATTGGTAGAAATTAATTGCTGATTGAATATAGGTAATAAAGGAAAGGACTTCCCAGGTGGCTCAGTGGTAAAGAACCCACTTATCAATGCAAGAGATGCCAGACACGTGGGTTCGATCCCTGGGTTGGGAAGATCCCCTGGAGAAGGAAACAGCAACCCTACTTCAGTATCTTTGCCTGGAAAATTCCATAGACTGAGGAGCCTGGCAGGCTATAGTCCATAGGATCACAAAGAGTTGAACATGACTGAGCATGCAAAATAAAAGTAAGGATGATTCTTGGAATTGACATGTAGTAGCTAGGTGGTAAATGACATCAAAAGTTAAGAGAGAAGGAACATGGCAGAGGAGCCAGCTTATCCTTTGTTCTCCCTCCCTAATGAGTCTTCCAACAAAATTGAGAACTTGCATTTTTTTTATAAAGTATACCATACATTTTTAAAGCTTTATTTTTAAAGTAACCCATCTGTTACTTAATCCTCATGAGACTCCTCTGAAATTGAGCAGGTAATATCTACAATTTTCAGACAAGAGCACTGAAAAGCCTGATGTCTCATGTATAGCCTATTGTTGTTGTTCAGTTGCTAAGTCATGTGCAATTCTTTGCAACCCCTTGAACTGCAGCATGCCAAGTTTCCTTGTCCTTCACTCTCCTGGAGTTTGCTCAAACTCATGCCCATTGAGTCAATGATGCCATCTAATCATCTCATTCCCCACTTCCTGCTTCTCCTTTTGTCTTCAATCTTTCCCAGCATCAGGGTCTTTTCCAATGAGTCATCTCTCCCCATCACGTGGAGCTTCAGCTTCAGCATCCTAGTGACAATAGATTATTTAAATGCTCAAAATGTTTTTAGTTAGGAATCTTAAGATCCTGTTCTGGCAGTTAGGCTGGTGGAATGTAGACCTGGGTGATGAAGCCGTAAAGGTACTGCCTTCACAAACATGAGCAAGTTGAAAGATGATCCTCATTAGATGCACCCTTAACCCAAGACTGTGCCACAGCAATGCTTAGCATTCAGTTCCTCCTACATAGAAATTTGCCATCACTTGAAGGGACACCAAGTAAAAGGAGGCTACCAAATGGCTTAGAATTCACCCTTAATAAGTGAACAGGTCATAAACACACAATACTTTGCATAATTATGTTTTATATGTGTTACGTGTAAGTTTAAGACTTTATTAATGACTCTTAGATTCATTCTAGTAATCTTTCTACATTTGCTTCACATTTGTTTTGTATTCCTGTGGAGTTGGAATACAGACACAGACATTTTCAAAGCAATGTGCGAGTGGTTTGTATAAAATAGGAGCTTCTATGTTCTCACAGTCCAGGTGAGAACTAGCGAAATTGCATTTCTAGTTGCAGTAACAACACAGGGAAGGCTGATGATAACAAAGGACTTTTCTGCACTGCCCTCATGTCCATTTCAAATTGGGGAAGGAGCTTAGGTAGGAGGCAGGCACTTTACCAGGAGCTGAGTCCACTTTGCTACATCAATGTGTCATCACATCACACTTTATTTACTGTGTGTATCTAGGTAGTGGGCAATGATGAGAGTCCTTGAATAAATTTAATCCTGGTACTCTATCCCCAATACTATTAAAGTTATATTTAGATTTAAGGCTTAGGTTTCAGATGAGGATTCATGATATGAACTTGTTATTTGTTCAGTAGGCAAATAAGGAAGACAAAACAGACTGCATATGATTCCTGTGAGAAGTCTGGCTATGACCTAGCTTCATAAACTAATTGAAGGGACCTGTCAAATTATACTTAGCAGTATAAAATTTTGGATTGCAAGGGAAAGTTAGATCAGAATTAATCTGAGTATTACTTGCATTAACCTAGTGTTTATTCTTTTAACCAGATTTATTTCTGCATTACCTTGAACCAGGAGGGCATAATATTCTGGAAAAGCGAGTTTATCAAGCAATGTTTTTCTATAAAGATATATACTTTTTATGACCTGATTCAAATCTGAATCATTTTAAAGTTTGGAACTACTGTACAAATTCTATGCATCACTATGATAAGTCTCCATGACATAAATCCAAACAAACAATTCTCTTTTCTAACCTCCTAGGTGAATTCAGCTATGCCTATGTGCATATTTCTAGCAGAAGTAATTCCTGTTAGAACAGTTGTTCTCAAACTGTGATCAGAAATCTCTGGGGAGCTTTTTAAATGTATATAATTTTTGTCCCTTCTATAGACTTACTGAGTCTAAATGTCAGGGGACAGTGATTGAGAATGTTTTTAGCTTCCTAGTTTATTCTGCTGTGGACTATTTTTAAAAATATTGACTTAAAATGCATGGTTAATATTATTCACAGTAGTCTTGAGGAAATAATGATGTATACCACTGTTTGTGTAAAATGATGCCATCCGTGTGTGTTAATACACCTAAGTTTAACACATAAGTATATATTTACATAAGTATTTATTTCACCAAGCAGGGGTGAAAGAGATATTTATTTTACTCTAAAAAATTTACCCATTTAATTCATTTGAAACAATTTTTCACAAGTTTCTAGGTTACATAAGTGTATGTATGTGGAAGGGGGTATGGATATATGGGGGATGAGGGCACAGTGTGGATAAAATCAAAAGACATAAAAAAGCATACATGTTGTTGCATTAATTTGGATACCAGGTAAATTACAATTTTCCTTAATTCACTTTTTAATTTGTTAAAATCATCAGTTAATCTGCACAATAGGCAATCTTACCCATTCTTCATCTCTACTTCATCCCTAATTTCTGCAACATAATTAAATATTTATAAGGTTCTCCTATGAGCCATGTCCTATGCTAAACTTTGGGAATTTAAGTCAAGTGACCTGTAGTTGCTAACCTCAAATATTGGCAGTAGAAATGTAAATAGAAAAAGAAATTCGTGTAGTATAAACTCATTTCCAAATAACTCATCTAAAAAGGTTTGAGACAGAAATTTCTACTAGGAATCTAATATGTTTATTACAAAGAGTACATTCAAAAATATATGGTGCATCCTTCTATTGCTACTATATTCTCATTTGCTCTTTCTACATCTTCCCTATGTGTCATATTTACCTATTTCCTCCCAATCTTTTGTTTTTAATTCTGTGCTTTTTCCATAGTACTATAAGCTGCTTTGTTCTTGTATTATTCTACAGTCTTGGTCTACCAAGAGAGAGTGACTGAAAATAATAACATTGATTTTAAAATATAGTTGAAGGTTCAGGGAAAGTGCCACAGTTTCTGACTTGCAGGTACCCAATACATTTTGTATTCTTAACCCAAGATTCAGGGTCCTCCTTATGGGTAGTGTCTGTTTTCCTTTCATGAGCTTTAATTTACTAACACAGATGGATCCCTTCTCATTCAAATGAATGATGTGTGGGCCACAGGAAATTGAAAGTAAGTGGTTATTAAAGGAGTTCTCTGGAATACTCACAGTGTATAAATTACTGTTTTATAAATGATGTAAAGCTAGTAAATAGTCAAAATCATATTCAGTTTGAGATTATGCAAATGAAGTTAAGAAGTAGAGCTATTTCTTCAAATTACCTAAATAAATGGATTTCCCCATCAATGAGCACTGTGCTGCTCTGAAGTTAGGTGAAAATTGTGACGAATCAGTCTGGAGAGGGTGAATCTGGAATGTATGAACCCCAGAAGGGCAACAGCAAATGCCCTCTTTTGTTTTCCTTTCTCAGAATTATATGGTGGAATGAATCAGAAATCACTGATAACTGAATCGTGGGGAAGTACTCTGAGGATTTCACAATAAATCAGTCCTTACTAGATAGCATTTAATTATTTTCATGTAATGCTTAAGATTAATAGTGAGTCACTTAACACATTTCAAATTTGTGAATTTCATTTTTTGTTCAGCATAAATACATGATTTAGAGAAATAGTGAGAGAATTTTCAAATCTTTTTCACATGTACCATCTAATTTGATTACCCATATCACCTGTAAGGAAGATAAAATAACTAATAATAATTTATTAAGTGCCATTGTGTTTCAGACACTATTGTAAACTATTCAATTAACTGATTTAGCCTTCTAAACAATCCTGTGATGTATATACTGCTTTTATCTTGTCGATGAATACATTGAGGCATGGAGAGAATATAACAGCCCAAGGCCCGCAGCTGGTGAATGCTGAAGTGGGATTTGACTCCACCCCATTTGACTCCAGAGTCAGCCCCCAATCTTTCCCCACATATTGCACAGTAGGTGGTAGAAGCAAGTCTATCATGCAATTCTCTGATTCCTAATACATGTCTCTAGGTTATGTACAGAACTATAAGAAAAAGTCATTTGTTTAGGTGTGAAGTTTTATGAAATACAGCTTTTATGCTTTTTAAATCAGTCAGAATCATAAGTTAAGTTCTTCTATACTAAGCCTGCATAATGAGTGCATTTCCATGAGGCAATATGCACAAGCTAGCAGGCATCACATGACATGTTTTGTCCAAAAAATATGGAAGGGCATTGAAACAATAGGATAAATACTACACACACACACACACACACACACACACACACACACACACACACACACACATGCACATAAGAATACAAGGTTTAGAATCTCAATAAAGAAGCGAAGAGTCAGATATGATTAAGTATGAGTACAACGAAAAAAAGCAGCAATTACTGTGCCTGAACTGAATCACTAGCTTCCAGAGAGGAGCACTTGATCTGTCTTTAGAATAACCAGGATTACACAAACATGTGCAACCTAAGCATTACCATGAGGCAAAAGTAGGGGAAATATGATGGAAAATATAGTTAATTTGGGTATTTGCCTCACCTCTTCTCAAATATGTGATCTTTGGCAAGTCCCTGGCCTTCTCTGAGCTTACTCCTTTGTTAATTAGCAAGAGAGAAGTACTAGCCCCACAGGACTCTTATGAAAGAAAGTAATTATTTTACATGAATATATTTTATAAACTATAACTTGATATGTAAAATTAATATATTTATGTTGATAGTTTAGTTAATAAATGATTCTAAGTAGTGGCTATTGCTTATCAAATTTCTGTCATGGCTTTATGTCATGGCAAAATAATGCTTGGAAGTGAGAATGACAATACTTAGGAATGGCAAATGAGAAAGGGGCTGCATGAGTTTTCTCTCATAAAATGTTACACAATGCCTAGAAACTAATAGGAGCCCAATATACATTTGATGTATGAATGAAAAAAATAAATAAGTGAATTGTATAAGTAAGGGAATGCCAAGTTTTTATTTTTACCAGTACTTTTATCATTCCACCTTGAAGAGACTATGACTTCAACCTCTGACTGTGGAAACATATATGGTATTATTTTATGTTGGCCTTTTATTCTGGCCTTGGTCTCAGAATGAACATTTAGTAGCAGGGTTCTTATTTTAATTGTTTTATTTGCCTTTTTTGTTTTGTAGCCATGATTTGTTGTGTTACACCTTAAAGTACATCTCCATAGTAAAATCATTCATTTTTCACAGATAGAATGAAAATAATGTTGACTGGTTAGTAATTATTAATATGTATTCTCCAGGCTGCTTTTTGTTTATTTTCAAATATTTAAACAATTTATTAAAGAAATATTGTGCACTAAAAGATCTAATAGTATATAAGAACACACTTTTTAAAAAAGTCCCCTCTTACATACACCTCCCCTCTTCTTATGTAAATTCCAAGATATAAGCACTTTTAGCTACTTTGATAATTAGTTTTTCTTTTTAGTTATCCAGGTTTCACTAAATGATTATATTGCTATTTTATACTTTATCAGCCATGATCGTTGTTTTGACTCCCTATAAATTTATACCAGCATTTGCTTTTAGTTCTGTTAGTGGCTGCCTCTATAAATTCAAGAATCAGACTCTAATAACTATTTTGGTAACTAATTATCAGCTTTCCATGATAAGAACAGAGTTCATCTGGAGTCCCAGTTTGTATGACAAGGATAGTAACTATCTTAACTTTTTTTCTATCTATCCTGCCACATTTGTAACTTGCCGAATTTTGTGAGGGTACCTTGATTTTCACTTGGCAATGTTACTTTATAACCAGCATTATAACACTTATATGGCACCTATTGGATGGTTTTATATGCTTAAAAACCAAGAAATATTATCTGTCTTATTCAAGCTATGCGTGCATGTGTGTGCTTGCTCAGTCACTTCAGTTGTGTCTGACTCTGTGTGACCCTGTGTACTGTATGTTATTTATCACAATGAGTGGTATGTTCACATTGGAGTTTCTTTTTTACAATGCCATTATTTCATGTTTTGTGCCACTTAGTGGAGAAATTCCACATTTGTTTATTTATTCACTTAAGTAGTTATAGGGCATCTTCTGTATGCCAGGCACTGTTGTAGACTCCTGCAATACAATAATGACCAAAAGCTACAAATGTACTTGATCTCATGGAGCTTATATCTCACTGACTAAATAAACATTGACATTAAAGGGTGGACACAATAAGTAAGCAAATTTGATTGCATTTTTTAAAGGTATAGGGAAATGAAAACATGAAGAAGAGTGGGGAAGACCAGTACTGCTAGTTTGGAGTAATGGTTTGAACTGTTGTGATAGGAATAAGTCTCATTTAAGCATAAGGCAAAGAAAATCGGGAAGTAAGCATGCCGCTATCGAAGAAAAATTTTGAGGCAGAAGTCTTGGTTAGAGAAAACCCTTCTTGGCAAGCATGCCTGATCTTTAAGCCTGGGCTAAGTGGTGTTAGAAAAGGTCAGAGATGTGTTAGGGAGTGCAAGTTAGATCATATGAGACCTTTGGCTTTTTCCCTGAATGTAATGGTGCATTTTGGAGATTTGAGCAAAGATGTTCACTGCTTTGTAGTACATTTTGAAAGGATGATTCCTGTGTTGAGGAAAAAAAATGTTAGAAGCTAAAATAAAAGGAAAAGGACCAAAAACAAACAAAAAGTAATATATGTAGAAATGATTTTTTAAAAAAGAACTGAGGAAAAATATAATGTGCCCTCCACCTCTGAGAATTCCATATCTGTTATATCTGTTAAATTTCCATCACTTTCCTATATCCTATTTCTCAAGAACTCCTATTTATTGTATATTGGATTTTCTCTATTGATTCTATATTTCTTATTTTTCCTCTCCAAATCTCTGCCTCTTATTCTTGATTTTATTTTCTAGTTCTTTCATTAGAATTAATTTACCTGTTATTTAAATGATTTTGTTTTCTTCTTATTATCCTATTATTGTGGTATGCATATACCATTCATAAATGCTTTAGTTAGTATTGAGGATTTTATTTCAATTAATTCATTTTAATTTCATTTTGCTTATTTTTCTTAAATAATCTGGCATCCTTAATGGTCATTTCTCCCCTGTTTACCTTACTATTTCTTTTCAATGTCAACAACTGTTCTTAAATATATGGTAATTCTTGGATCTCTGCTTATATTTAAAGAATAATTCAAAGAAAAGCAAACTTGTACATTTGTGAACTCAGGTGAGACTTGAATTTAAGTGATACTTGGTCTCACTTGACCAAGAATCAGTTCAGGTCATTTCAGTCACTCAGTCGTGTCCTACTCTTTGCGACCCCATGAATCGCAGCACGCCAGGTGTCCCTGTACGTCACCAACTCCCAGAGTTCACTCAGAGTCGCATCCATCGAGTCAGTGATGCCATCCAGCCATCTCATCCTCGGTTGTCCCCTTCTCCTCCTGCCCCCAATCCCTCCCAGCATCAAAGTCTTCTCCAATGAGTCAACTCTTCGCATGAGGTGGCCAAAGTACTGGAGTTTCAGCTTTAGCATCAATCCTTCCAAAGAAATCCCCGGGTTGATCTCCTTTAGAATGGACTGGTTGGATATCTTGCCTTTAAGCTGGAGGATTCTAAACACTTTGAATTAAGATTTCAGTATTTTTATTACAAGTCAGAGGACTAAGAATATACTTTCTATACTTCTTTTAGAAAAATAGTCTCCATCTTTCGGCCTGCAAGAGAAATATTTGACCGTCAGTCACCTATGAGCCAGGGTAGATGAGACTTGTTGGGGATAGAGAATGATTGACCATTTGCAAAAAGAATTTCGACCTCATTGTTTGCTATAGCTGGTGTTGCCAAGTCTGTTGCTTGGGCACACAATCCTAAGCTGAGCCTTTCTTTACTGTAAAGCATGAGAAAATACATTTCATAAGCAGTAAATGCTCTCATTTTCTTTTAAAAATGTAAAATGTACTTGACTTAGTGAGGTTGAGATTTCCCTAAGGAATTGACAATTATGAAGAGATCTGAGTATAATGAGGAGGAGTTAACAAGGTAAAAATGGTAAAAAACATATTTCTAGCACAGCATGTCAAAGGTTTTATTTTAAGAGGGAGCATAGTGTAAACATGCATTTAAACTTTTTGTTTTGTTGTTATTTCATTTTCACATTACAGCTCTCTGCTCCATAATGCCTGGTGAAATAAAACCACACTTAACACAAGCTGCATTTTAAAAAATGAGCAAGCTACAAAGATATGTTGTACAGCACCAGGATTATAGCCAATGTTTTATAGTAAGTTAAGTTGAGTATAATCTATACAGTTTTGAATCACTATCTTGTATACCTAAAACTAATATTGAAAATCAATTGTATTTCAATTAAAAAAAGGGGAAACTATGATGCTTAGTAGGATAGCCTTTAACTATGGACTTACATACTGTTGACCTCCAAAATAAAAATTCTTTTACCAGAAAAAAATGAATTTATTTGGAAATAGCAGAGAATTGCAATTTGGGACAAGTGAACCACAACAGAAAATCATAGGCAAGTCTAACAAACAAAGGAGAGGAATGCTATATTATACAGTAAAAGGAGGAAGTTGAGAGAGGTTGTTTTGAAAGAATGGAAGTCCACTGGAGAAAAGTTAAAGTTCAATGCGGTAACAGTTTCTCATTGTTTGAGTTGTGGCGAGAGTCACTTTCTTGAAGGAGATGCAATGTACACATTTTTTCTTTAATTATTTTTTTCTGTAATTGATGAGCCTTTGCTGTTAGTGATTCTTCTATTGGGGTCTTTAATTAACAATTCTTTCTGTAATTGACATCAATAACTCCTGCAATTGACATCAAATGGTACTGCCTGAGAGCTCCCCATCCCAGCCTCCCAACCCCCTTTTAGTAAGTTGTTTTTTCATTAATCTTCATAATACATATTTTTACTTTTCTTAACTTATTTAACATGTATCAGTATTTAGAATAACAAAACAAAACTGAAGTAAACACAAAGAAAAATACATAGAAATGTTAATAAAGAATCAATATTATTGTTAGAAATTTACAATAGCACCAATAAGTCCCTTTTTCTTATAGTATCATGTTAACTCTAATATCCTGATCCCAACAATCAAAGCTGTTAACATGACTCTCTTCTGACTTAATGTATGACTTTCAGATCTTATGTGTGCGTTGCCAACAAGGTATATTAGGTTAGTACAAAAGTAAATGTAGTTTGGGGCAGTAAATTTTAAGTCATTATAAGTAGGCTCAAACACATCTTTATTAGACAAAATAGGAACCATTACAATCAACACATTTTTGCCGACGTTTATTTCTGTAACGTAAAAATCTGTGCTTTGGGACTTGAGGAGTGATTGGAAAGCATTTTCTACCTTCTGCTAGTTGTGGAAGCATTTTCCCTGCAAAAATTTGTCAAGGTGCTTGAAGAAGCAATAGTCAGTTGGTAAGAGGTCAAGTGAATATGGCAGATGAGGCAAAACTTTGTAGCCCAATTCATTCAACTTTTGAAGCATTGCTTGTGTGACATGTGGTTGGGCATTGCCATGGAGAAGAATTGGGTCCATTCTGTTGACCAGTGCCAACTGCAGGCCTTCAGTTTTTGACGCATCTCATTGATTTGCTGAGCATACTTCTCAGATGTAATGGTTTCACTGGGAATCAGAAAGACCAGCAGCAGACCACCAAACAGTGACCATGACCTGTTTTTGGTGTAAGTTTGGCTTTGGGAAATGCTTTGGAGCTTCTACTCAGTCAATGCCGGTTGTCATATAAAATCCAGTTTCCATTGCATGTCACAGTCCAGTTGACAAAAGCTTCACTGTTGTTGGGTAGAATAAGAGAAGAGGACACTTCAAAATGACAACTTTTTGATTTTCAGTCATCTCATGTGGCACCCATTTATCAAGCTTTTTCTCCTTCCAATTTGTTCCAAATGTCAAATGACTATAGAATGGTTGACATTGAGTTCTCTGGCAACTTCTCATGTAGTTGCAAGAGTATCAGCTTCGAGGATTGCTCTCAGTTGTTTGTTGTCAGCTTCTGGTCGCCGGCCACTGTGATCCTTGTCTTCACAGCTCTCGTCTCCTTTGCAAAACTTCTTGAGCCACCACTGCACTGTATGTTTATGAGCAGTTCATGGGCCAAATGTGTTGCTGATGATGTGAACTGTGTCCACTGCTTTACAACCCATTTGAACTTGAATTTAAAAAAAAAATTAAAAATTGCTCGTATTTGCTTTTTACCTAACATCATTTCAATAATCTAAAATAAATAGAAAATAAACAGCAAGTAATGTTATGAACAAAAAACATGAAGTGAGAAATGAGCATTTAAATGGTATATAACATAACCACCTTTGTTTAAGAATGCATTCCAGTATCAAAAGGCAAACATCAACAATGCAAAACTACAGTTACTTTTGCACCAACCTAATACAAATTAACTTGTGAAATTAGTAAACAAATGAGCAAGATGAAAGTAACAAGAATAGTAAAATGGAGAAACTTTAGACAGAGTTTGCTGTTCTGCCTTGTAGAATGCAGAGAGAGAGGGGAAAGTACTTAATCAATCAAACAAGATCTCATAGAATTCTGAATTTTTAACACTGTCATGTTTTTTTCTGAAGAAGCCTCTTTTTTTCTTTCCCTTACTGGAGTAGAATTGCTTTACTATGTTGCATTAGCTCCTGCTGTACAATGAAGTGAATTGAACCTTCCTCCCACCCCCCATCCCACCTATCATACAGCTCAGTATCAAAAAAAAAAAAAAAAAAAAAAACCCAGTCAAAAAAGGAAAAAAAAAAAACAAAAAACTTGCAGAAGACCTAAATAGGTTTTTATGCAAAGGAGACATACAGATGGCCAAGAGGAACAGGAACAGATGTGCAACATCACTAATTATTAGAGAAATGCAAATCAAAACTCTGATAAAGTTTCACCTCACACCAGTCAGAATTATCATCATCAAAAAATCTGCAAACAGTAAATGCTGGAGAGGATGTGAAGAGAAAGGAACCCTCCTACACTGTTGGTAGGGATGTAAATTATGTATAGCCACTAAGGAGAACAGTATGGAGGTTCCTTAAAAAAACAAAAATAGAACTACCATATGACCCAGTCATCCTACTACTGGGCATGTACCCTGAGGAAACCGTAATTTAAAGAGACACGTGTACCCCAGCACCATTTAAAATAGCCAGAACATGAAGAATCTTCCTGACTTTTATCATTCTGAAGATATTCCTGGAGTCTAAGGATTCTGATCGATTGTTTTGTTTGGATAGAATTTTGAATGTGTGCCTTTCCTTTTCTGTTCTCTAAAAATCAATTGAAACTAGCTATAAGAGCAAGGCACAATGTTTGTGAATAATAGAACCTAACTCAGTGAAAATATTGATTAAATACCTTTACCAAAGTAAAAGTTAATATGAAAAGTCTTTTCAAAACATCGGGGATTACATATGGGGATCTGTATAATGACTTGTATGTTGAGCCAATTCTTTCTATTTTATCCTACATGAAACAGATGATACAGTCTTTCATATAAAGCACGTGTAAGTAGGATTACACAGAAATTTAGCAGTAGAACTAGAAATAAGGAGTTAGTTTACTTTGCTTTCAATACTTGATTCCATTGTGTTTTAAAGGTCTTTGCTGATGGTCTCGTGTATTTGTTAGGAGGTTCATAAGGGAGACAGCATATAAGATTATCATTAGATGATGACACTCACATTTTGAATTTTGATGAGTGTGTATGTGTGTCTGTGTGTCCTGGCACACACATGTACTACTGTCCAGTGTGTGTTGCTTCTAATCTTTGGTGTAGTTGTACAGAATCTTTTTGTACAACTGACTTACTAATCTGCCACATAGACTCAGTTTAAAATCATGATTCTTTTATGAAATGGACATCTCCTACTCATAATGCTTAGGTAGCAAAACTCCTGTTATTAGCGTGGTTCAACATATTCTACTGCTGAAAATCCTCCTCAAAATCTTAGGTTCAGAAAATGTATTCCATTTTACATAATTATACCCTTGGAAATCACCGTTTCTGCCTGATGTTGAGTTCTGCAGCTTAAGATGTATGAATTATTCCATCATTACAGGTGGACAAACTACTTGAAACAGACAATAGATCATGTGCAAAACAAATTAAATGATGTAAAACAAGTTGTCTTGAACTTATGTCTTCCATCAGTGTTCAGAGCTCAGCAAAATCTGAAAAACAAGTAATGGTGCCATTTAAAGAAAATACACCTTTGCTGACTTGAACCATGGACATTTGGAATTGTTTTCCAAGAGATTGGATGGGTGAGTCGTTTTGATCCCCTCCACCATAACCCACATTACACATTTACAGCTGGACTTGCTGAAATAACAGCTGTAGCATGTGTTTCAAGCTTTCTTTCTGACAAGTTAACTGGGCTGAATGGGTCTGTGACCCTGTCCTCATTAACCCAGTGCTCTACCCAGCTGAGCTAACATCTCCAGTTCACAACAGCAGGCAAACCAAAACAAGGTATTTAACATGATGGACATTGGCAGCATTTTTCATATTTCATAAAATAAAAGGTTTTCTTGAAGAAGCCAATATTAGCCTCTTAATTAATCAATATGAAACAAAACATTCAACTAATACAAAACTGTCACTACTAGATTTAGCACTTAAAAGCATAAGAGACTGGGAGGAAGTGAAGGGATAAATTGGGAGATTGGGATTGAAATATACATATCACTACATATAGAATAGGTAATTGATAAGAACTCTACGCAGTATTCTGTAATGACTTATATGGGAATGTAATCTAGAAAAAGAGTGATTATATATGTATGTATACAAACTCACTTGGTTTTATAGCAGAAACTAACACAATGTTGACAATCAACTATACTCCAACAAAAATTAAAAGAAAAATGCAAAACAAAAAACATAGATGATGATGCCGTTAATGTTAAGAATATTACCATGTCTATGGTGTAGAAGTGGATATCTGTGAGAAATCAGCAGTCTCTTTCCTCAGGCCATGATGCATTATCAAGTCAGATGCTGCTACAGAGAATATAGTTGGCTGCTCTCTGGAACACTGGATCTTAAGTCACCTAACTTGTGCTACTTTTATTCATTCATGAAATGTGTCTTAGTCTGTCTCAGGCTAGTAATAGATTAGTTTCATCATTTGAATCAGTCTTTAATTAGTTCCCCCAAATCTGCTACTCATCTTGGCAAGCACATGTTCCACTTCTTAATTTGGCCTTTGTTTACATTATCAAATAGCTTAGTGTTGCACTAATATGTTGCCTTGGAAATAGAGTTTGATAATAGTTCCTTACTTTGGGTTGTTAGTGAAAGAATATGGTGACACATAGATTTTATGAACTATACATTGATAGAGCCCATCTTTACCGAGGATGGAATCATTTTGTTAAAAGGCTTATACACCAAAGTATGGGTATTTTTCATACCATTTATCAGTCTGGGTAAAACCATAGTTTGACTATATGGATCTTTGTAGGCAAATTAATGTCTGTGCTTTTTAATACACTGTCTAGGTTTGTCATTGCTTTTCTTCTAAGGAACGTCTTCTACGTGGCTGCAGTCACTGTCCACTGTGTTTCAATAGCTTTGGGCAATGTTTTTCTCTTTTGTAACCTTTGCATCTATCAGTTTTTCAAATGATTAGAACAGGTGCATATCTTTGATTTTTATTGACTCGAATTATGCTACTGAAAAGCAATCCAGTTATATTCAATTTGTGAGAAGAAATATTTCTCAGTAGTCACCATAAACTTGACTTGATTAAAAAAATAAAGTGGAACAAGGTACATGTAGTGTCAGGAAGTTTTTCTGATTACATAAATACTTATGTTTTTTTCTGAAAGATGGCTTTTTGAAGGCTGCAGCAGTGATTTAGCAATGCAGCAATCGTATAGGTTATCTTATTAATCAAGTATTAGATTTCAGATATGTAAGAGACCTAAGAGTTCCTGTAGTCCCTCTTTTCATTTTACAGGCAAGGAAGTGACACACAGAAAGTCTTCAGGAGGCAATTTGATACCCTGTCTGTGGAGAACTTAGATTCTTTATTCAAGCAGCAGTTGTACTGGCATTTTTAAAGTAGAATTTGTTATAGCATTCATAATTATATTTTAATTTGTCTCATACTTTTATTTATGTAATAAGAAAGTGATATATATCACCTCTAACTCTTTCATTACGGGAAATAGAGAAGCCTGGTGAGTAAGTCAAAATTTGCTAATGTCAGTATGAGTCAACATCCGCTTTAGATATCATCTCTCTACTTGCTACTTTAAACTCATCAATTGTGAATGCTAATGAAATATCAAGTTAGAGACTTTCTATATTTGGCAAAAATGCTTTTTAAATGCAAAGTTGTAATAATTTCTGGATTATTTTGAGGAAAACATGTCAGTTAAAGTAGTCATTCAGCCAAGCTAAAATATTTTTAGTTTTGTTTAATATTTTATTTTTCTCAATTTTGGTCATTAATATTGTGATTTATCAAGCATGAAATTTTCAGCATTTGAGGGTTCTATGAATATTTGTTATTGGGTTATTATTAAATTAGAGCTCTTGTGGAGTACCATATTTAGAGTCTCTTTTAGAGTCCAATTAGCATCTTATAAATAATGCAAATATGAATGAATCAGTAAGTAAGATTTCTGCCAAAGTTCACTGCTTGTTTTCAGCATAGTGCTATTTACAAATTTCTCAAGTTAGTTTAATGCAAACTCTTTTCAAACTACTATTATGAGTACTTAGGCAATATTCACATTTTAATTTACACAGAGTAATGTCAAACATAAACTGCCTGTAGATAATTGTTGCAATTATCTCTAGTTTGGCAATCCTCTTATAAGAAATGAATCCACATATTTTCCTTAGTAACACTGAATTTCCAGCATACAGAGAGCAGGGAAATTCAGCCTTTTCTTTCAGTAGATTTGTTATAATCATAATTATTAACAGTGTTTGCACATTCACCATCCTTGTGTTTGGAACTATGCAAAAAATATGTAGACCAGATGTGAACCATGAATTCCCTGATGTTCAAGCTGGTTTTAGAAAAGACAGAGGAACCAGAGGTCAAATTGCCAATATCCGCTGGATCATGGAAAAAGCAAGAGAGTTCTAGAAAAACATCTATTTCTGCTTTATTGACTATGCCAAAGCCTTTGACTGTGTGGATCACAATAAACTGGAAAATTCTGAAAGAGATGGGAATACCAGACCACCTAACCTGACTCTTGAGAAATCTGTTTACAGGCCAGGAAGCAACAGTTAGAACTGGACAGGGAACAACAGACTGGTTTCAAATAGGAAAAGGAGTACGTCAAGGCTGTATATTGTCACCCTGCTTATTTAACTTATATGCAGAGTACATCATGAGAAACGCTGGACTGGAAGAAACAGAAGCTGGAATCAAGGTTGCCGGGAGAAATATCAATAACCTCAGATATGCAGATGACACCACCCTTATGGCAGAAAGTGAAGAGGAGCTAAAAAGCCTCTTGATAAAAGTGAAAGAGGAGAGTGAAAAAGTTGGCTTTTAAGCTCAACATTCAGAAAACAAAGATCATGGCATCTGGTCCCATCACTTCATGGGAAATAGATGGGGAAACAGTAGAAACAGTATCAGACTTTATTTCTGGGGGCTCCAAAATCACTGCAGATGGTGACTGCAGCCATGAGATTAAAAGACGCTTACTCCTTGGGAGAAAAGTTATGACCTACCTAGATAGCATATTCAAAAGCAGAGACATTACTTTGCCAACTAAGGTCCGCCTAGTCAAGGCTATGGTTTTTCCTGTGGTCATGTATGGATGTGAGAGTTGGACTGTGAAGAAGGCTGAGCAGCGAAGAATCGATGCTTTTGAACTGTGGTGTTAGAGAAGACTCTTGAGGGTCCCTTGGACTGCAAGGAGATCCAACCAGTCCATTCTGAAGGAGATCAACCCTGGGATTTCTTTGGAAGGAATGATGCTAAAGCTGAAGCTCCAGTACTTTGGACACCTCATGCGAAGAGTTGACTCATTGGAAAAGCCTCTGATGCTGGGAGGGATTGGGGGCAGGAGGAGAAGGGGACGACAGAGGATGAGATGGCTGGATGGCATCACGGACTCAATGGACGTGAGTATGAGTGAACTCCAGGAGTTGGTGATGGACAGGGAGGCCTTGCGTGCTGTGATTCATGGGGTCACAAAGAGTCGGACACGACTGAGCGACTGAACTGAACTGAACTAAAGACTTTCTATCTTTAAGTAATGTCCATGACAAACAGAGAAATAGATCACAACCATAAAATGTTTTAAGAAAGGGAAGATTAAATGGTCAGAGAAAGGAGAGACTTAAGAGCTGTTGGTGGTCAGGCAGAGGGTCAAGCTGGAGTCAGTGATCAACCATGAGCAAAAGCCAGATCATCATCAACTGTTTAAACTTAGGAACCAAATTCCTGACAGCATATGAAAGACCCAGTCAACTGGCAAATTATCCCTGAGGCCAGCCAGTGCTCTTTGAGCATCAGAGAGTTTACTTGCTATATTGAATTAGTTAATGCTGTTTAAATGTTTAACACCACTTCTTTACTCTGCAGACATGTTTATTTTTTGTGAAGAATGACAAAAATAGAGATGCCCCAAACATATCAGCATTCCAAACTTTCCAGATCTGGTCCTTACACATTCTCCTATTTCTTCCTTCAGCACTCTCTGTGGAAGTTCTCTGGTCTGGTCAAATTAGATGACTTGTCCCAGAGAAACTTAGTAACTAGCATGTACCAGCCTACTCCTCCTTTCCATTTCACAAAGCATTTCTCCATTTCCTTTTAGCTCTAGTCTATAAAATTTTGCACTAAGCCCTCTGGGATAAATGTGCGCAGACTATGCCTTTCTTCCAAATAAAAACTGGTCTTATAAGCTTTAAAATTATAGTGGGATTTGGTTGTTTTAGTGTCATTTGCCATTTTTGTTGACACAATTGAAATATATAAAGTCATGTTCAACTACTTTGCTGTTGAGTATTTTTCCATGGAGGAAAGAGTAGTTCAGAAGTAAATGTCTTATCTTTATTAAATTTGGAATACTTGAAACCTGGTATGATTGGGTAACTCACTTTATTTCCATTGTATCTCCCCTAAGGAAAATAAGTCGCTTTCAGATCCATAGTGAATGTAATATTGTGTTAATTACAATACTACAGAGATAAAATGGAGGAAACACTAATGGACTAATTATGCTAAAATATTTCCATTTCCAGGCAGGCATATAATGAAATTATCAAAGTTCCTATCCTACCTTATTCATTTTATAGACATGGGAAGTACAGTGTCATCAAATTATACTAACAAATTTTTAAAGATATTTATTATGCCTGCTCCTTTTCTTTTAATGTCTATTTTCCCTTGGCTTTTATCAGTTACTCTGTTTTTTCTCATTTATTTTTTCCCTACAGTCCTGTGTTTATTAATAGATCCCTTAACATAGTATTAAAATATTTCACAAACATATATTTTTCAAAATTTTTTAATGGATTTGAAATCTTTTTAAAAATCAGAACCATAGATATAACTACTTCAAATAAGTACAAACAGAAAAAGATAAAGTTGGAGATTCTATAGGGAGAGGCAAGATCTTCCAATTCCGCATCCTTCCTAGTTTTTCACTTTTGCTGTTTATATCCTTGGACCTCTCAGTGAAAAATAATTTAAACATCATTGATCTACCTAAAAATTCCATGTATTTAATGCTGGTGATTATATTGCCTATCATACTCTCCATGTAAATACTACTCAGAGGTGGTTGAGTCATTTTCTTGCAATTATAGATATTTATATATTTCTACATATAAAATGTATGGAGCTGTAACTGAATGTGGATGAAAGATAATTCATCTTTTTTAAAATTGTAAGAAGTAATCATAGAATTGTTGGTTTGTGTTAATTGTAAATTATGACACAGTTCAGTTCAGTTCAGTCGTTCAGTCATGTCCGACTCTGTGCGACCCCATGAATCACAGCACGCCAGGCCTCCCTGTCCATCACCAACTCCCAGAGTTCACTCAGACTTGCCATCCAGCTATCTCATCCTCTGTCGTCCCCTTCTCCTCCTGCCCCCAATCCCTCCCAGCATCAGGGTCTTTTCCAATGAGTCAGCTCTTCGCATGAGGTGGCCAAAGTACTGAAGTTTCAGCTTTAGCATCATTCCTCCCAAAGAAACTCTCAGCTATATAGGTAATATATTACATTTTCATGAGTTAGTTTAGTAGTTTGGTTAAAATACAAAATATTTCATGCCTGTCTTGGTTATACATTTATTAATCCCATATGGTTGATCATCTATGTGGCTGTCTTCCTAACTGGTTTCAGATAACTGAAAATGTAAACAAGTTTGCTTTAAAACTAATATAGAAAATAAATACCTTCATTTATCAATATAAATATAATTGATTTTCCTCACTATAAATAATACTTTTTTAACCCAAAGGTGTAGTCTACTTAAATTTTGAGAAACCATTTATTGAAAGGCATAAAATTATAAGATCTAAGAACTGAAAGTGCCCTGTAAGATTATCTTTTCCAACCTTCTCATTTTATAGACAGGAAAGATAATTCCAGTTTTTCAAAAATTCAATATCCCTTCTTGGGTAAATGATTTGAGAAATGGTTGATATCTCTCTGAAGGCCACTGAATTCAGGGCTTTAGATTTAATGTGACATTTCATATAAAACAGAAGTGTTGATTATGTAATAAGGAAAGCATATTGCAGTATAATTGCCCTACATGAGTTGTGAGTGCCCATAAAGAATGACTTTGGTGAAATAGATGTCATAATTGTGCTCATTAAGCAATCTGAATGTTTAGCTGTGTGTGACTGATTATTTTCTTTCAAAATAATACTGATGATATATTAGGACAAAATCCTGTCTTCTACATTATTCACCTAGATAATATTCACACTTGCATGAAGTGTGTTTTTATGTAACCTTTGCAAAGTAATTAAGTAGTATAGTGCTTTATTGAATAAAACTTAAAAGTTGTGAATAAAAATACTTCTGCTGATTCAGAATAGGCTATTTTATATACTGAGCATTTCACATTCATTCTTTGTCAATCAGTATAACAATGTGTGTATGCATGTGTATTTTATTTTACTTATGTGTATTTTAATTGACTTTATCTCCCAATGTAGTTAGATAAGCACTGGAGCCCCAGAACTAGGGATGTTTATGTCTTTTGCAATTTGTATGTAATATGACAGATACTGGGTCAAATCACGTTTCTGGGAGAGAATTTAAAAGATGTCTGAGGGACCAGTCATCCTCTCTTGAGATCAAGGAGTTAGGATGATACAAAAGATTATCCCAAACAAATATGTTTTCACATATCTAGCCACAATAATGTCAGTACAATAAAAGTAATGGCATAGACGACACAAGAAGAAATCACAAGAAGTATCTTTGGGATAAATTGAATTATTCTTCAGAGAACTGGTCCAAAACAAGTCATTAATAGACTGTAAATCCCAGTTTTTATGTATATGTCATTTTAACCTGCAGCCACAAACAAAACCCATTTTCTCGGTTATCAAACCCAAAATTTGATCCACAACAACTGTTCTGTTTGGCGCTATAATTAAGGGATATTTAGGATGGTTCACACTGTTTTCTCTCTATGTGCCTGTTCACTAATAAAGGTTTTAAAAGTTCTCTCATCTCTGGAAGTCACTAGTCCTAATTCATCAACCCATTGTCATGGTGTAAGACGGCTAAATTTTCACAGCTCTACCACCACCTGCAGTGACTTTGCTTTACCTTTTCTTACAATTCAAATAAACCTTCTTCAGTGATATTTCAATCTAGGTATATTTTTAGTTATCTCTTCCAACAGAAATGCCAGAGATAATGTGTGAAGTCTTGCTATTGCTCTCTGGGACTTTATTTGGAACCTTTCCCTTGGTTGTGGTCAGAGCTAACTCTGAAATAATGACATAGATAGAGGTATTTTTTTTGGTCAACTTTACCCCCACCTGGCTGATTTCCTAAGACTAATAAGGCATTACACTGGAATAAGAACAATGATTCTGAAAAGTTTAAGCATATTATAAAGTATTCTTAGTTGTACAATGTAGTATAATTGGATTGACCAGTTGGATCTGTTGTTGAGAACCTCTGCATCTCACAATGCAAGCAAAGGTCTAAATTCATACCCAGTTCTGAAAAGGAAAAACATAGTTCAGGCATCCATAAAGTTAGGTTGTATTATGCACTTTAATTATATTATGTACCCAAGATCTATACTGTTAGACTGAAATAAGAGGGAAAAAAGTTCTAAGTTGAGATATTAATTTTTATTTAAACATCTGATTAATGAAAATTACTCTGGTAAAGATCAAAAGCTCTTGTTGTTGTTCTGTCGCTGTCATGTTCAACTCTTTGTGACCCCATGGACTACAGCATGCCAGGCTTCCCTGTACTTCAGTGTCTCTTGGAGTTTGCTCAAACTCATCTCCATTGACTCAGTAAAACTAAAGGCTCCAGCAATGCAGAATTTGAAATACCCACTTTTATCATTACACATTAATTTGAATTTGTAACTGCATTCTTTCACACCTTCCAGAAACTCATATGATAAATTTAATGAACGTAATTAAAGCAAAGCCATTATATTTTAACTTGAAATTTGTACCAAATAAATATTTCAGATTATATTTGAAAAGCCTTGCTAAGTGAACAATACACAGAAATATAGGAAAACAATAGAATGGGAAAGACTAGAGATCTCATCAAGAAAATTAGAGATACCAGGGAGCAGTTCATGCAAAGATGGGCAAAATAAAGAACAGAAACAGTATGGACCTAACAGAAGCAGAAAATATTAAGAAAAGGTGGCAAGAATACACAGAAAAACTATACAAAAAAAGATCTTAAAGACCCAGATAACCACAACAGTGTGATCACTCACCTAGACCCAGACACCTTCTAATGCGAAGTCAAGTGGGCCTTCGGAAGCATCACTAAGAACAAAGCTGATAGAGGTGATGGAGTTCCAGCTGAGCTATTTCAAATCCTAAAGGATGATGCTGTGAAAGTGCTGCACTCAAAGCTGGGAAAACTCCAAAGTGGTCACAGGAGTGGAAAAGGTCAGTTTTCATTCCAATCCCAAAGAAAGGCTGTCAAAGAATATTCAAACAATTGCACTTATTTGACATGCTAGCAAAGAAATGCTGAAAATTCTCCAAATTAGGCTTCAACAGTACATGGGCTGAGAACTACCAGATATTCAAGCTGGATTTAGAAAAGGCAGAAGAATCAGAAATCAAATTGCCAGCCTCTGTAGGATGAGAAAAAAAAAAAAAGCAAGAGAATTCCAGAGAAAAACATCTACTTCTGCTTCATTGACTATGCTAAATCCTTAGACTATGTGGATTAAAACAAAATTATTAAAGAGACAGAAATACCAGAGCACCCTACCTGTCTGCTGAGAAATCTGTATGCAGGTCAAGAAGCAACAGTTAGAATAGGACATGGAACAAATGGACTGGTTCACAATTGGGAAAGGAGTGCATCAAAGCTGGATATTCTCACCCTGCTTATTTAACTTACATGCAGAGTACATCATGTGAAATACTGGGCTGGATGAAGTACAAGCTGAAATCAAGATTGCCAGCAGAAATATCAATAACCTCAGATAAGCAGATAACACCACCCTTATGGCAAAAAGTGAAGAGAAACTAACTAGCCTCTTCATGAAAGTGAAAGAGGAGAGCAAAAAAGCCGGCTTAAACTTCAACATTCAAAAAATGAAAATCATGGCATCTGGTCCCATCACTTCATGGCAAATAGATGGGGAAAAACTGGAAATAGTGGCAGACTTTCTTCTCTTGCTCTCCAAAGTACTGCAGATGATGACTGCAGCCATGAAATTCAAAGACACTTGCTTCTTGGAAGAAAAGATATGACCAACCTAGACAGTGTATTAAAAAGCAGAGACACCAGTTTGCCAACAAGGTCCATATAGTCAAAGCTGTGATTTTTCCAATAGTCATGTATGGATGTGAGAGCTGGACCATAAAGAAAGTTGAGCACCGAAGAATTGATGCCTTTGAACTGTGGTGCTGGAGAAGACTCTTGAGAGTCCCTTGGACTGAAAGGAGATCAAACCAGTCAATCCTAAAGGAATTAATAGTGAATATTCATTGGAAGGACTGATGCTGAAACTAAAGCTCCAATACTTTGGCCACCTGATGCGAAGAGCTGACTCATTAGGATAGACCCTGATGGTGGGAAAGGTCGAAGGCAGGAGGAAAAGGGGGCGACAGAGGCTGAGATGGTAGGATGGCATCACTAACTCAAAGGACATGAGTTTAAGCAAACTCTGGCAGTTGGTGAAGGACAGAGAAGCTTGGTGTGCTGCAGTCCATGGGGTCACAAAGAATTGGACATGACTGAGCAGCTGAACAACAGCAACAAATAAATTTATGAAAGTATATCTCTTTATGATACATTTCCTATTAAAAGATAGAAATAATACATACCAGTTGTACTAAGATCAGAAAATGAATTTTAATTTAAGGATTCTTTTCTCTAACAATGGGTGGAATTATTTAAATTCCAGTGAAATTAGATTTGCTTTTCAGACAACTGTAATCTAATCCAAGAAAGTTTTGTTTCTATTTTGGCATAAATCTTCAAATTTAACTCAAAATTATTTATGAATAAAGTGAAATCAAATATCTGAGTGCTTAAATTGAGCAATTAGAGTCTGAACTCTGGGCTCAAAAAGTCATCTGTGATTGCCAACTCTTTCTGTTTCTAAATAATAGACCATATGTGTTCCCTTGTGCATACCTCTTTCCTCTGTGTCCTAATAGCAATTGATGGCATGGAATATATACACTACGGAAACCAAGATGGGAATCTAATTTGAAAGACTATCTCTCTTCTCTATTGGATTGAGATGAGAGCATATGTCATGCGCTGCATGATCATGCACAGCATTTTCCACCCAGGCTGTATCCAGAGCTCTTAAAGTACTATGTTTCTGACTTCTACAGAGCACATAGGCTTACCTGTGTGGTCATACAATGTGTATGCGTGTGCGCGCGCATCTGTGTGTGCACACATGTGCGTGTACATGCTCAGTCATGTCTGATTCTTTGCAATCCCATGAACTGTAGCTCACTAGGCTCTTCTGTCCATGGAATTTTCCAGGCAAGAATACTGGAACAGGTTGCCAAGCCCTCCTCCAGGGGATCTTCATGACCCAGAAATAGAATTGGTGTCTCTTGAGTCTCCTGTACTGGCAGGCAGATTCTTTTTCTCTGTGTGTCCTTAGGCATCTCACAACTTTTTAGGCTATATAGATTATGATATATATTTATACTTTACATATATTACATATAAATGTACATTATGTTTATTTCTCCATCGGAGAGGAGACCTTATCCTATCATTTTTCACATAATTGTTTATCTATAATAGAGGCTGGACAACTTTCTTTACAGTGCCAAGTGGCAAATATTTTCGACTTTGCAGGTCATATGGTCTCATTATTAACTACTGAACTCTGCAGTTTGAACACACAAGTAGCCATTAACAATACATAAATGAATGAGTGTGTGTTGGTTCCCATAAAAACAGGTTGTAGGCTGAACTTGGCCTGTAAACCAGAGTGTCAACTCCTGATCTAGGTCATGTGGAAAAAATTCTGAATATATTCACACTCTAATAAACTATGTTTTTGTTATTCTGCCTTCATTTCTACCACAGCAAAACAATATCTAGAAAGAACACTAGTCTACCAAATACTCATATTTTTTCCTTCTCATACATAAAAAGTCATGGAATTCTAGTACAAGTATCTATGTAAATAATTTAGCATTATTCTGAACTGTAAATAAGCAAATTTTATTAAATCATTGCACTGTCCCACACAGTAGTTCTTAGCCAAGTGTGACTATGCAATATTTAATTAAAAGTAATACAATTAAAATTCAGTTTCATCAGTTGTACACAACATATTTCAATTGATCCTAGTGGTTACCATATTCAATAGCACAGGGACATGTCCATTTTTGTACAATGTTCTGTTGGGCAGTGCTGATATTAGACCAAAAACATGTATAATAACCATTAGAGATAAAAAAGCAAGCATTCTCATATAAATGATAGAATTAACTCAGAATTAATTCAGAAAACTAAGATCATGGCATCTGGTCCCATCACTTCATGGCAAATAGATGGGGAAACAATGGAAACAGTGAGAGATTTTATCTTGGGGGGGCTCCAAAATAACTGCAGATGGTGATTGCAGCCATGAAATTGAAAGACGCTTACTTCTTGGAAGGAAAGTTATGACCAACCGAGATAGCATATTCAAAAGCAGAGACATTACTTTGTTAACAAAGGTCTGTCTAGTCAAGGCTGTGGTTTTCCCAGTAATTCATGAATGGATGTGAGAGTTGGACTATTAAGAAAGCTGAGCAGCGAAGAATTGATGCTTTTGACTGTGGTGCTGGAGAAGACTCTGAGAGTCCCTTGGACTGCAAGGAGATCCAACCAGTCCATACTAAAGGAGATCAGTCCTGGGTGTTCATTGGAAGGTCTGATATTGAAGCTGAAAATCCAATACTTTGGCCACCTCATGTGAAGAGCTGACTCATTTGAAAAGATCCTGATGCTGGGAAAGATTGAGGGGCAGAAGGAGAAGGGGAGAACAGAGTATGAAATGGTTGGATGGCATCACCGACTCAATGGATATGAGTTTGGGTGGGCTCTGGGAGTTGGTGTTGGACAGCGAGGCCTGGTGTGCTGCAGCTCATGGGGTCACAAAGAGTTGGACGCAACTGAGTGACTGAACTGAAAAGGATATATATTTTAAACTTTCAGAATCTATAGTTATTCGTTTTCAGACTAGCAAAGATTTCCATATGATAGTATTTCCACAGAAATTTCCTAGAAATTTGCATCATACGGTTTGTATTCAAGGAAAAATTCTATCTCAAGGTCTATGATGTAAATGCCACCCATGGAAGCGGTTCAATCAAATTACTTCTTTTTGACTTCTGTTACTTAGAATTTATTAAATACTTTTAAGAAAATTAAAAAATCTGAGCTTTCATGCACCCAAAAGGAGGAGGGCTATACTATAGGCTTTTCTCTTTATTTGTGTATGTGTGTTTGTCTGTATGAACTGAATTACTTTGTAATTTTCCCTAGGATATTACAAATAATTTATTTGTGTTTATATAATGAGTACACTAAAGAGATTTGAATCAAGACACATCTTGGGTTGTACAAGTTTTTTTAATTTTTCAGAAATTCTAATTACTGAAATATTTTAGAAATTTCAGAAAAACATTGAGATTCTAAAGGAAAGTACACAGGACAGGTTTTAATTTTTTTAATCTAGTCAAGGGAAACAGCTTTGAATCAATTATCTACAGTTTTCAACATATAATCAAGGATTTTTGACAATATTTAGATGTTGAATTGCCAAGCTATTAGCAACCAAGAGATCTGATTAGACATCCATATTAATAAACACCTGTCATAATAGCATAACAGATGTTCTAGAAACATAGCTAACCCAGAATGTGAATTTAAAAATTTTGGCCATATTCCTCTGCAATGTGACACTTAAATTTCACAACTTATTTGTTTTACTAAAAAGCAATTGTTAAAATAATATCTCAATACACTGTTTTAAGATTTGTGGTGGTACATGCAATTTTAATGGATACTAATACATGTAATTTTAATGGACACTGTAATCTATATAAGTTACATAAATTAATAGTTTTTGACAAAAGGCTTATGTTGAATACTTGTTCACTCAACAAAATGGTTTTATACTTTACTAAAACATTGAAACTAATGTATTCTCTTCATTGTGGGAGCCTATTTCATGAAAATAATGTATATAAATAGTGTGTATACAGTAGTATTGATTATTTGAATAAATTTAGTAAGTAGTGTATATTATAAAGAAATAAAATGCATGTAAAAGACCAAATATATTCTCTATCCACAGTTGAGTGGAGAGGTTATTTTATTGCATATATGTGGTTATTTTTCTTAGTATAACTCCAGATATAGAAAATTGCCTATGTACATTTATATATTCAGTTCAGTTCAGTTCAGTTGCCCAGTCGTGTCCAACTCTTTGCATCCCCATGGACTGCAGCATGCCAGGCCTTCCTGTTCATCACCAACTCCCAGAGTTTACTCAAACTCATGTGCATTGAGTCAGTGATGTCATCAAACCATCTCATCCTCTGTGGTCCCCTTTTCCTCTTGCCTTCAATCTTTCCCAGCATCAGGGTCTTTTCAAATGAGTCAGCTCTTCGCATCAGGTGGCCAAAGTATTCAATTTCAGTTTCAACATCAGTTCTTCCAATGAACACCCAGGACTGATCTCCTTTAGGATAGACTGGTTGTATCTCCTTGTAGTCCAAGGGACTCTCAAGAGTCTTCTCCAACAACACAGTTCAAAAGCATCAATTCTTCGGCGCTCAGCTTTCTTTACAGTCCAACTCTCACATCCATGCATGACCACTGGAAAAACCATAGCCTTGACTAGATGGACCTTTGTTGGCAAAGTGATGTCTCTGCTTTTTAATATGGTATCTAGGTTGGTCATAACTTTCCTTCCAAAGAGTAAGTGTCTTTTAATCTCATGGCTGCAGTCACCATCTGCAGTGATTTTGGAGCCCCCCAAAATAAAGTCTGCCACTGTTTCCACTGTTTCTCCATCTATTTGACATGAGGTGATGAGACTGGATATCATGATCTTGGTTTTCTCAATGTTGAGCTTTAAGCCAACTTTTTCACTTTCCTCTTTCACTTTCATCAAGAAGATTAGGCAAGTATCAATTCAAGAGAATTTCTGTCAGTTAACTTCGATGGATTATTAAAGTATTTGTCCCCTAAAATTCCAATGCAATTGCAGATATTATTAATAATAGTATTTATATATCTGTACAGAAATTTGAGTTACACAAAGTACTTTCACATTCATTAACCCATTAAACTCTATAAATTCTTCCTTCCATGAGATGGGTAAGAATGACATCCTATGCTCTTTTTAAAGAGGTGAAATCTGGTACTTTCAAAGGTTAAAGAGAGACATTATAGGTGGTTCCTGTCCCCATGTCACCTCTCATGATTACAGCAAACTGACGTGGGTATCCAGATTCCTGGTGTTGACAGCATCAATTTTGGCAGAGGTAAAAACCACTCATTAAATGGAGCAGTATAAAAATTCAAGGATGGTGTCAAAAACAAACAACTGAGGGAGAAATGTTTGGAGTGCTACATAGGCTCGATATAGCCTGAATATTGTCTGTCAGGAGGGAAAGTTTGTTAACAGAGAAAAGAGTCAGAAATAGATAGACACACACACTCACATATACACACATACTTGTAGATGATGGAAAATTAACCATAGTAAAAGTTTGAAAAATGATAAGGCCATAAAATTTATACCTATGTGCGTGTATTAGCTGTGGATTTTTATCCATACTAATGGTTAAATCCTAAAACATTGAGTTCTATATTAAAGCAATAGATTTACTATAAATTTATTTTTGACTGAAGGTTGAAATACAAAAATTACTGTTTCTCTTCCTCATTCCTCTTCTCTCTTCCTCCTTACTTCTCTTTCCACAAAGCCACCAGACTTCCGCAGCTTCTTTTGCACAGTGTCAATTCTGACACCTCAGCTCTTCACAGAAACTCAACCTTAAGCCTTTTACAATTTCTTCCTTTGTTAGCTGCTGTCTGTCACTGTAATTATCTGAGAGGGCTCAGTTTGTTCTTCCAACACTTATGCTGTCTTCTCTCAGCGGTTGAGGTGAGTTTTGACAAGAACACTATGGAACATGTGCTTCCAGGTCTGCCTCACTCATCACTGTAGCATCAGGCATTTTTCCACTTACTTCTTTTCTTCCTCCCTAGTTTGGGTTTGATTATCGACATTATTATTCCCCTTTTATATAAAGAAAATTTTCTTTATTTTCTTTGTTTATTGTGTTCAGTTTTTTAAGTGTTCTTTTTCTTCCTCCACATTCTATAATGTATTTACCAGAACAAGCAATGATGTCTTAACAAACATGCCAAATATCTGAGCCTAATACTTCATTCTTGTAGGACATGCCTGCTGTGTGACACACCCAGACAGAAGATCTAGGGCTAGTGTGAAGAATTAAGAAGATTTTTGCTCAATTTAAATAAATAGCTAATAGTTAAAGCTGCCAATCTCACCAAAAACCTCCATCCTTTGTAGTTATGGGCCCCTATGTGGAAATATGAGGTCAGAAAGTAGATAACTATTAGTCATGGAGGTTGTAGGAATTATTTCCACAGTTGAGAGAACCCAGACTAATTAGTCATCTAGTTCCCTTTCAGCTATTAGTTTCTATAATTGTATATTTCAAAGGCATTTGTAATTATGAAGTATCATGATTCATGTCCACTCTGATTATCTATTTTTCATTCACTGGCCTCATTTTACTTAGTTTTATCCTTTAATATCATTATGTGTGGTTTATAGTACTTACTGAAGACAGAAATTAACTATTTTAAAAATATTCTGTGAATCACTTATGTAACTTCAGCTAGACTTTAAAATGTAAAAGTTATCTTTTTTCTTTCCTTTATTCAACTTTTGTTATATACTTATACCTGTCTTAGTACAGATTACTTCTTCAACTAATATTCCCTGCTGTTCCGATCAAGTATTTTATCATATTTCTCGGTTTTATTTGTTTATTTCTTCAGTTAGCTACATCTCCTATTAGATTTCAAGCTTCAAGAATCCAAATGCCCAGGAAAAATTCTGGTCAGTAGTTATATTTACTGAATAAATTCAGAATGAACAAATGACTAAATGGACTATTTTTTCTAGTTTTACATTTATAAAGCTTGAAATAAAAGAGAAGACAGCCTTGTTGAAATGGTCCTTCCACTAGAGTGATATTTCCATTCCTTCACTCTATATCATAGAACAGGGGCTATACCAGTTTAATCTATCAGTCATATTGCCTAGGAAAGTACCTCACACATAATCAATAATTATTTGTCAAACACATCGCTAACTAACAACCTTCATGGAACTGAAATAGCTTTTCATAAGAAGTCTTAGGAAAGCTGGAATATTTAATTATTTGACAGGAGAAAGAGGACCTGTATTTCTTTTCTTCCCTCAAAGAGAATTTTTTTAAAAAACTGGCAACCTTAGATAGCCTAAGCATAGAGAAAGAATCAGAAGCATCAGGTTGGCTAACCCCTGTTTTGCCAATTCTGGAATATGAAGCTTGACTGAGACACTAGCTTATATAAACATCAGTATTTTCTTTCATAATTGGGTCTGATAAACATTGTCATTACTATACTGCAAGTTTGTTCCACATATTAAAATTAAATAACCTGTAGGAATGGGCTTTTTAATTTATAAAATGCCATACAGTTGAAATTTATTAGTATGGGTAACATTAAAACTTTTGTGATATTAAGGATGAGCAATCTGTTTAATCAACAAGTAAAATTAACAGATGCATTCAGATTTAACTAACAAGGAAATGGGGAGGCAAAATAAAAGAGAAAGTACACTAATAATGAACTATCAGAAAGAGAAAGCAGGAAAACAATCATTTAGAATTGCATCAAAGAGAATAAAATACCTGGAAATAAACTCAAACAAGGAGGTGAAAGACCTATACTCTGAAAATTTTAAACATTGAGGAAGGAACTTGAAGATGATATAGAGAAATGGAAAGATATCTCATGCTTATAAATTGGAAACAAACAATATTGTTAAAAAGTCAGTAGTACCCAAAGCCATCTACAGATTTAATACAATCTCTCTCAAAATACCCAGCACATTTTTCATAGAATTAGAAAAAATAATTCTAAAATGTATGTGGAACCACAAAAGACTCCAAATTGTCAAAGCAATCTTAAGAAAACAAAGAAAAAATCTGGAGGTATCACACTCGCTGATATCAGACTAAATTGCAAAGTTATAGTAATCAAATAGCATGGTACTGGCACAAAAGCAGTCGTATCAATCAATAGAATAGAATAAAGAAGCCAGAAATAAACTTACATATTTATGTTCAATTAATCTACAATAGATGGAGCAAGAGTATGCAGTGGAGAAAAATTCTCTTAATAAATGTTTCTTAGAAAATTGGACAGCTACATGTAAAAGAATAAAATTATAGCATACTATCAAAGCATGTAACAAACTAAACTCAAAATGTATTGAAGACAAAAATGTAAGACCTGAAGCTATAAAACTCTCAGGAAAGAATAGATAGAACATGTTGACATAAATTTTAGCAATGTTTGTTCATTTGTTTTTGTTTGTTTGTTTGGTTCTGTCTCCTAAGGCAAAAGAAACAAAAATAAAGGAGACCTAATTAAACTATTCATTTGCACAGCAAAGGAAAGCATGAACAAAATGAAAAGACAACTGAATTAGAGAAAATATTTGCAAAAAATATGAAGGATAAGGAGTTAGTATCCAAAAGATATAAACAACACATACAAATCAATATAAAAAATGAACCATCTGATTGTAAAATGAACAGAAGCCCAGAATAGACATTTTTCTGAAGAACATGTACAGATAGCTTACAGACACATATAAATATCTCCACATCTCTAATTATCAAAGATGTGCAAATCAAAACCACAATGAGGTATCATCTCACACCTGTCAAAGTAGCTGTCATCAAAAAGTCTACAGATAACAAATGTTGGAGAGGATGTGGACAAAGGGAACCTTATTAAATTGTTGGTAGAAACGTGAATTGTTGCACCCGCTATGGAAAATGGTTTGAAGTTCCCTTGAAAAACTAAAAATAGAGCTACTATATGATCCAGCAGTTTTACTCCTGGGTATATATTGAAAGAAAATGAAAAAACGTAATTTAAAAAGATGCACCCTGCTGTTTAGAGCAACATTATGATGTACAAAAGCCAATATATAGAAGCAACCTAAGTGTCCATCAACATATGACTAGTTAAAGAAAATGTGGTATGTGTATACATATATATATATGTATACACATATACAGAGACAGAAAAAGACAAATACTGTTTGTATTTGTAAATGGAAATATAGCCATTTTTTTGTTATAACTATAAGTGGAGTTTAATCCATAGAAGTACTGAATAGCTATTTTATATGCCTGAATATAATACTATATTAATACTATAATTCAGTTTAATTCAGTTCAGCTCAGTCACTCAGTCGTGTCCGATTCTTTGTGACCCCATGTATTGCAGCACATCAGGCCTCCCTGTCCATCACCAACTCCCGGAGTTCACTCAGACTCACGTCCATCAAGTCAGTGATGCCATCCAGCTATCTCATCCTCTGTCATCCCCTTCTCCTCCTGACTCCAATCCCTCCCAGCATCAGAGTCTTTTCCAATGAGCCAACTCTTTGCATGAGGGGGCCAAAGTACTGGAGTTTCAGCTTTAGCATCATTCCTTCCAAAGAAATCCCAGGGCTGATCTCCTTCAGAATGGACTGGTTGGATCTCCTTGCAGTCCAAGGGACTCTCAAGAGTCTTCTCCAACACCACAGTTCAAAAGCATCAATTCTTTGGCGCTCAGCCTTCTTCACAGCCCAACTCTCACATCCATACATGACCACAGGAAAAACCATAACCTTGACTAGACGGACCTTAGTTGGCAAAGTAATGTCTCTGCTTTTGACTATGCTATCTAGGTTGGTCATAACTTTTCTTCCAAGGAGTAAGCGTCTTTTAATTTCATGGCTGCAGTCACCATCTGCAGTGATTTTGGAGCTCAAAAAAAATAAAGTCTGACACTGTTTCCACTGTTTCCCCAACTATTTCCCATGAAGTGATGGGACTGGATGCCATGATCTTTGTTGATTTATAGTATTATATAATTATATATATAATTATATTTATATAATTATAATTACTATACTATAACTACTATAATACTATATTAATATAATACTATAAATAAACTATATATATTTTTTTAAAAAAAGAACAAGAGAGAAATTAGTTGTCCTTATGGAAATTTGTAAGTGGAACCTATGGTGATAAGGTAGTCTGAGATTCCTAAATTGGGGCTTCATCCATTTCAAAGTTTTCAGTTCACTTCAGTCACTCAGTCTTGTCCGACTCTTTGTGACTCCATGGACTGCAGCACACCAGGCTTCCCTGTATATCACCAACTCCTGGAGCTTGCTCAAATTCATGTCCATCAAGTCAGTGATGACATCCAACCATCTCATCCTCTGTTGTCCCCTTCTCTTCCTGCCTTCAATATTTCCCAGCATCCTGGTCTTTTCGAAAGAGTCAGCACTTCACATCAGGTGGTCAAAGTATTGGAATTTCAGCTTCAGCATCAGTCCTTCCAATGAATATTCAGGACTGATTTCCTTTAGGATTGACTGGTTTGATTTCCTTGCAGTCCAAGGGACTCTCAAGAGTCTTCTCCAAACCACAGTTCAAAAGCATCAGTTCTTTGGCACTCAACTTTCTTTATAGACCAGCTCTCACATCCAAACTTGACTACTTGAAAAACCACAGGTTTGACTAAACTGACCTTTGCTGGCAAAGTAATATCTCTGCTTTTTAATATGCTGTCTAGGTTTGTCATAGCTTTTCTTCCAAGGAATAAGCGTCTTTTAATTTCATGGCTTCAGTCACCATCTACAGTGATTTTGGGGGTCCAAGAAAATAAAGTCTGTCACTATTTCCATTTCTTCCCCATCTATTCGCTATGAAGTGACGGGACCAGATGCCATGATCTTAGTTTTCTGAAAGTTGAGTTTTGAGCCAGCTTTCTCACTCTCCTTTTCACTTTCATCAAGAGGCTCTTTAGTTCCTCTTCACTTTCTGCCAGAAGGGTGGTGTCATCTGCGTATCTGAGATTATTGTTATTTCATAGATTGTATGAAGTCAGAGGTGAAATAGAGATGTATGTTTCTATCCAACAGAGGATTAGCTGAAACAAAGTGTCATCTCATGCAAATGGTAAGCTAGTCCAACAGTCAGAGACATTATGTTCTGAATCTAATCATTGTTAATATAGAAACTGTAGCAAAGATATATGTTAGTGCTTACTAAGAAACTCTTCTCAGGTCGTTGATACAAAATTTTATTTCCAAGAGACAGACTATAGCAGGAGACCCCCTTCTGCTAGTGGGCACGGCCTTCAGAATCCTTAGTATAAGCAGCAGTTTAAATGATTTGATTCCCCTTTACTTTTTTCCCATTAAATCCAGTGGAAACCTTTGCAATTCTACCAGTCTGACCTGGTACACTTTTCCCACAGTTAGTTATGTGTATGGCTTAAGGAAGAGAACATAACCTTTGAAAAGAAAATTAAATCAGTAATCTCACTTTGGTGATCCTTGGGAGTCATCTGAGTATGTGGGAAAATATAAAGGACGCCCATGATCAACTCTCAGACAACAGAGCAAAACCTGGAGTTTTCAACCCTTGCAGTATTTACCATGCTTCCAGAAATAGTAGCTGTATTTAAAAGTAAGTTTGGTCTTTTGTTCCTTGAACTTCTTCTTCTTTTTTTTTTTTTTTTAATCTGCAATAAAGTTTGTCGGTCTTCAGTTTGAATTCACCCTTCACCTTTAGTTCTTTGCTGCTCTAAAAAAAAAAACCCCTAAAAATAATTCCTGTTGTCTTTACTATAGCATCTGTTCTCACAGGAATAAACATTTTTAGTTGTTCTGTAACGACCATAATGATTTCTTTCCCAATATCCAGTATCTAAAATGAGAAATAAAAGCATATCCTTCTGGTCATGCATAGTTTATATCTGGAACTAATTTAGAAGAGGAGAAGGAAGATATATTATATGTAGATGAGTATAATATGTTGAATTGTACATGTATGCACATTAAAAATTTTAGAATAAAAACTATCTTAGGATAATCACCCATTGCCTAATTACAGTTATTCAAAGATGGTTATCCACTGTGAATTTGATATTTATTTTGAATCTCTTAAGAAATAACCCTTTTCTCATTTTTAGCTCCTCTTTGCATGTCTTCTAATAATCTATCATTTGATAACACTTAATAGAGGCAAGAATATAAAAGTCAAAATTATAAAGCTTATTTGCAACTAGGGTAGAGGGATTGATTCACTTATCTCTTCAGACATGTATTTTTGGAAGAACTATGATATATAATGACTTCCCAGGTGGCTTAGTGGGAAAGAATCCACCTGCCCCTGCAGGAGACATGAGTTAGATCCCTGGGTCAGGAAGATCCCCTGGAGAAGTAAATGGCAACCCACTCCAGTATTCTTGCCTGGGAAATGCCATGGACAAAGGAGGTTGGTGGGCTACAGTCCATGGGGTGGCAGAGAGCCAGACATGACTTAGCAACTAAACAACAAATGATATGTATGTCCATGACTGGTCTCCTTACTGTTCTCCCTGCATGCAGATGCTCTAGGAAACCCAAACATGAATTGTCCTTGAATCAGTTCTAAAAGATGTACAGGCAAGATGGTAGGAATGCTCATAGGAATCAAATATTTATCTCCTGCTTTGGTCAAAATGAAAGGTTTTATGGAAAAAAAATATCATTTGAGCTACACCTTTAAATAGTAAATTTGAGCCATGAGATACTCTACTGGACAGGGAAAATAAAATATTTGCAATTTTATTTTATTTTCTTGTTATCAAAACATAAGAATTGTATCCTTATGATATTAAAAAAATGATTGACTGGTCCCCTGCAAGAGCTTTCTACAGCATAAAAGGACTGATTATGGTGCCTTCACTTGTTCAGTAGCTTTCAACAGGTTACAATGTATCCCTGGTTAACTGGGTTTATGAATTGCATTATCTAGTTTTAGTGAAGCTAACCTTCACTAAATAGGATACATTTTAAAAAATTTTTCAGATAAAACAAATAAAATCAATGAAAACATTGAGGATCATTAGAAGACAAGCTCAAACAGAAAACAGGATGTCAGAGCTGACAATTCTCTTATTCCTAGGAGATATTGGTGAGCCACATTACAAAGAAAAATCACTGGTGATCTAATCAAAATTGATAATAACTGGCTCAATAAAATTAATTATTAAGAAGACTGTTTGAACTATGAATTTACTTCCCTAATATTCGTGTTTGAAGAAGGCAATGGCAACCCACTCCAGTACTCTTGCCTGGAAAATCCCATGGACAGAGGAGCCTGGTAGGCTGCAGTCCATGGGGTCTCTGAGGGTCGTACACGACTAAGCGACTTCACTTTCACTTTTCACTTTCCTGCATTGGAGAAAGAAATGGCAACCCATTCCAGTGTTCTTGCCTGGAGAATCCGAGGGACGCGGGAGCCTGGTGGGCTGCCATCTATGGGGTCACACAGAGTCAGACATGACTGAAGTGACTTAGCAGTAGCAATATTCATGTTAAATTTCTCCTAAAGGGAATATTACATCTTGAGATTGTTTTAGTGACATTATCATTAGCAAGATATTTAAAACAGTTTCTTTTATCTGTAATTGATCTCTTTATAATTTAAATTTCTGTATATGTTTTGTAATAGACATAATTTATTAGCACTATAGTATACATGTAACATAAATAAATATGCATATATAGGAAGTGGAGGTAAAACATGTGTTATCTCATTCTGTGCTTGACAGAGCAGGATTTATAAAGGCGCAAAGCGACCTATTTGGTTATAACTATGAATGTTTTGCTGAATAAAGCACCATAACTTCAATATGAAGAGGGGATGTCTTGAAAATGCCAGCTCCTAGCATAAGCATATTAGCTTTCTTGGAGCTAATCCCATGGAGCAGACACAATCTTAATGATTTTAGCCTCTGGGAAAAATGTCGCTTTTTCCCTACTGAGGGAGGAGAAAAAAGGTATTCAGCACCAGAGTCTAAACCACAGAAATACATTCTATGAGCTTCCTCTCGAGAGCAGCAAATTTGGATTTTATTCAGAGTAACTGAACTATCGTGGCCATTGACTTCCTCATTTCCTATTTTTCCCTTCCTAAATAACCCCCAATTAATTGGAATCCCAGTGTCTCACATTTCAGAGAACATTTTCAAAAAAGAAACATGGGTTTGGAGAGGAGTTCTAAGCTGGAGAGAAAGGCAACTATTGCAGTCAAGTTCAATATGCTCACATGCCACAATTAAAGTTTTCAAAAGAATTTTTGAAAACCTTTGAGGCCTATTTTCAGAAAGAGAGACCTGGCAGGCCTTGAATGGAATAGACCCCATGCAGAAAAGGGTAGAGGAGATGTGTGGTAGGATACATCCTGGCACCATGACCCAAGGCACCCCACGGGGGCAGCACCAAAGCACTCACTCTGAAAAAAGAGCAACAGGATATAGAAAGTTATAGAGAAAAGGGAATGGAGGTATGGAGGTCTCAGCTCGGACTTTTCTATGTGTTTCTATTGTAATTTTGGTTTAAAAAGAAATAAGTCATTAAGTATACAGTTCTAAACTAGATTATAGTCCTTATAATACGGTTCCATCTGATATGACCATGTGACTTTCTCCATGGAGCCATCCAGTATAAAAACAGATTCAAATACCTGGCTATGGCATGCGTTTATTTTATCCCCATGGCAAGAAACAATTTTTGGGCAAAGGCCATCACCTACAGACAAGAGAAGGATCACACAGCTGAACATGGTACTGGATGACTACTGTTTGACAATAATATTGTTTTAACTTTTACTTCAAAAGACATTAAGCCTGTTGTCTCACATAGCGTTAGTTAAATAGTTGAATATTACACCTGACAGGGGGAGAAAGTAAAAAATACTATATTTTTCTAAACTAGAGCTGGCGATTTCATTCAAGTTTTTAAGTCATACCCTTTACTTTAATAAAAACAATTTTGGGGTTACTTTACAATAAAATAATGTAATATGGCATGTAAATCAATGGAGAGCTGCAACAATGGCACATTAGCAAGAAGATTAGCTACATAAACCAGTAGATCTCAAGTCACACTCAGTGTGAATAAGCCCAATAAGCCCAAGACCAATGGTAGGCCTTGTAGTGTTCTAAAATTTAATAAAATGCAGCTATATCTGACTAGAATAGAGGTGGGAGAGCATGCCAAAGATTAACTGGCAGGTTTTTGCTTTTTTTTTTTTAACTGTACCAGATCTTACTTGCGGCATACTTGATCTTCTAACCTCGTTGCAGCATCTGAACTTTTAGTTTTGGCATATGGGGTCTAGTTCCCTAACCAGAGATTGAAACGGGCCCCCTGCTTTGGGAAGCACAGAGTCCTAGCCCCTGGACCATGAGGGAAGTCCCTTACTGTCAGTTTTTATCATCTCCAAAGCATCAAGGCCATATACTGGTGGCAAGCCAGACTCTTGAGCCCCCTCTATACTCAAATCTGTTAACTGGGATGAAAATAGAAGTGAAAGACGCTCAGTCGTGTCTGAATCTTTGCAACCCCATGGATTATACAGCCATGGAATTCTCCAGGCCAGAATACTGGAGTGGGTAGCCTATCCCTTCTCCAGGGGATCTTCCCAACCCAGGAACTGAATCAGAGTCTCCTGCATAGTAGGCAGAGTCTTTACCAACTGAGCTATGAGGGAAGTCTTTACTAAATTAGTGGCCATTTTACCCTCTCTATGCTTCTTCAACTGGACCCTAGGATAACATCAGGCCATGACCAGATTAAAAAGTGAATTGGTATATTGGTTTTAAGAAGGTCAAATGTGAAATATTAAAAGCTAAATAGTATTATTTCCATAAATTGAAAATGAAACCCATAACATTTGGTCCAATATTAAAGGAATAGGAGCAGTCCTTATATCACAGTGGTTTAAGGGGAAGCTGGAAAAAGTCCCCAGGCTCTGTAAGAGATTGTGTACATGATTAATGCCGAGGCCACTGCCAACAGGAAAAAGAGGGACTCCCACAGTTGGAGAGTGTGATTGTATTTACAGTACATTGGCTTTGATTAATGTGTGCACTCAGAGAAGTAATGTGTAGAAGGCGAGAAAAAGACCTGTTTTCAAATGCTGGTGCTGAGTACAGATTTCCCATTATGTCCTAACAAAGTATCGATGAAAAATGACTTAACAGTCCTAGTTTTTGGTGGTGATGCAGGGGTTGCTGCTGCTGCAGGGGTTACTTTCCCATGCATGAGGACACATGCAAATGGATTTCCTTGTCAGTTTCCACCACCCTTGTGAGTCTGGAGAACCACCACTGAGAAATGTATCCCTTATTTCAGTTTCTTAACTGATTGCTTCCAAGAGGTTTCTTAAATGATTTCAATCTAATGTCCCAAAATGACCCCTTAACATAAGCAGCAGGTACAGTTTCTGAATATCTTATGAAAATATGTTTCAGAATTTTCAAGACCTGTAGGTCTGAAAGAAAAAATGAATATTTATAATAATCACCTGAGAAATGTTCCCTATCTCCCACAGACTAGGACTTCTCCACTTATTTCACTCCATGGTAGACTTGACGTACTTTCAGGCAATGGATGTGTGTGTTTTCATGGACAGCCCCAAGAGGAGAGAGAGTTCACTAAAATTACTGTGTCCTGAATGAGGAAGGAGCAGCACCAGGAAGAAAAATAGTCTCTCTGGGTAACTGGTTTTCCCAGATCTTTGAATTTCTTCAGTCCCCACCTTTTGAAATGAATTATAAGAAGGGGAATATAGAGCAAGCAAGCAATTAAGAACCAAGAACCTGAAAGTTTCACTGGCAGTTGTAAAAAGAAAGAACTTGCAAGCTGGAGAAGCAACTGCCAGATCTCTTTCAATTTGTTGACGCTGATTTGTCTAAGTCCAGGGAAATCCTCATAGGAGCCAAGTCTGACTACTTGGTCATGAATCTTGAAGACTGCAGCAGCCTGAATAATTGTTCTCTGGGGTGTCCCCCTTCTAATCCTCAGAACTGGCGACTGTTACCTTCAGTGGCAACAGAGACTTTGTCTATGTAATTACATTAGGGATACTGAGATGTGAAAATTATCCTGGATTATCTGGGTCAACCTGATGTAATCACAGAGGTCCTTACTAGAAGAAACAAGAAACCAGAAAAGGGAAGGTCATCAAAGCAATGACAGAAATAGCAACTGCAGTGATGTGCTCAGAAGATGGAGGAAGGAGCCACAGCTCAGGGCCACTAGAAGTTGAAAAAGGCAAAGGAACGGATTCTCCCCTTACAGACTCCAGAAAGGTCCTGCCCTGCCAACCCCATGACTTTAGTGAAAGTTCTTTAGAACTTCTGACTTCTGCAACTGTACAACACCATTTGTATTGTCTTAAATCACTGCTGCTGCTGATAAGTCACTTTAGTCACGCCCGACTCTGTGTGACCCTATGAACTGTAGCCCAACAGGCTCCTCTGTCCATGGGATTCTCCAGGAAAGAGCACTAGAGTGGGTTGCCATGCCGTCCTCCAGGGGATCTTCCCAACAGAGGGATTGAACCCAGGTCTTCTGCATTGCAGGCAGATTCTTTACCTCTGAGCTGTGAGGGAAACCCACTGAGTTTGTGACAATTCATTCAGCAGCAATAGGAAATGAATACAAAGACTCTGCTTGAAGAAAGATTAAGAGAATATTTGATAAAAGAGTGATGCCAGGTGTGGGTAAAGAGGGAGCAGTGAGAATCAGCAGCCATGAAACTACCAACTGTTGTTTCCTCTTTAGGCTGATACAAGAATGTCCTTGTCATCAGAAAAATGATGGATAGGAGCAAAGTTTCTTAGATGTCTATGATCTTTAGGTGGAATATTAAATTGATAAACCAAAAATTGGGCTGAGGTCACTAGAAAAAGCTAATACTTATATACCACAATTTTCAGCAGTGCTGTGGTTTTAAATGAACATTAATGGCTCCACTGTAGGTTCTAGAAAACTTCTGATGGTCAATTATGGGCTCCCACCACTAGATTACACCTCTCTCCAAACCAAAACTCAAAAGTCCAATTGAGAAGCGCGGGGGGGGGGGGGGGGGAACCCAACAATTGCGACTTTCTTTTCCCCTCAATATATCTGCTTTTAGCCTCAAGTAGAGTGAAAAAAAAAAAAGCGGGGGGGAGTGAAAGATAAATATTAGATTACTGATAAAAAATGAATTGAGAAGAAATTATTTATTTCATAATCCTTGGGAATGTTCAGATAGATAGATAATGATGCTTTAATAAGACCCCATTCAGAATAACAGCTGAGAATCTCTATCCTTGTATATTTTTTTGCAGCTTATGAATCATTCCCTCAATTCAGAACCATCCATTGAATTCCATGCTTCAAGATACATGCTAACAGAAAACTTATGATGATGTTTCCACCTACATGATTTATTTTTAATTGGCTCTGAATTCCTTGCTTTTAAATTTAGACCAACTGATATTCATATATTAACTTGGAGAAAATTTAAGGGACTTTGAACTTCTAAACTTTTGTTTCTTGATTAGAAGACAGAATGGATTCTAGGAGCAGAATGAATATGTAAGGCTGCATAAATTAGTATATGCACAATTATGGGAGTATTCATGATAGGAATGGCAACTCTTAAATTTGCGCAGTGAACATTCTGCACAATATTATGCAGCAGTGCTGGATGCGGAAAACTGACTAACTTAACAGTGTTTGGAACATAGTAAGCGCGTAAAAGTTTGGTTATATATGCTTTCAGTAAAAAAAATTACACAAGAAAATAGTAAAATCTTCACAGGAAGAACTGAAGAAGGTTGTCGACCTGAATTACTAAACACAAAAATAAAAATATCTTTCCAGGTGACCTCTTCTTTGCTACAAATAAATAAATTATATCTCTATAGAATTGCAATTAAAGAATTCTAATTCTTCTTCTGCATCCACCTAGATGTTTAGTGGTTTTGGTCCTTTAAGGGTATGCCATGAAGTCTCCTCTGACTTGTAAGTCTGTCTAGGATTTGAAACAACACTGCTAGGTGGAGAGTAAATTAGAAAAATAAAAGCTCAAAATAGATAAAAGATTTATGTCTCAAGTTTTTTTTTAAATTAATTTTTGCATATGAGGAAGGGTATTCCTACTTCAAACACACACACAGAGTCTGTATACACACAAAAAACAACAACTGCAGTAGCAACAATAATATTAAAATAGTACTAATAACTTTAGAAGTATTCTCCCTAGGCCAATGCCCAAAAAGATCTCTAAAATAAGCCTTATTTTTGTTTAATTAATAAATACAACATTGGAATACAAAAAGCTATTATCACCTTGGACTGCAAGGAAATCCAACCAGTCCATTCTAAAGGAGATCAGTCCTGAGTGTTCTTTGAAAAGAATGATGCTAAAGCTGAAACTCCAGTACTTTGGCCACCTCATGTGAAGAGTTGACTCATTGGAAAAGACTCTGATGCTGGGAAGGATTGTGGGCAGGAGGAGAAGAGGATGACAGAGGATGAGATGGCTGGATGGCATCACTGACTCGATGGACGTGAGTTTGGGTGAACTCCAGGAGTTGGTGATGGACAGGGAGGCCTGGTATGCTGCAATTCATGGGGTCGCAAAGAGTCAGACACGACTGAGTGACTGAACTGAACTGAACTGATTATCACCATGCATAAAGTTAAACTTATGTAATTTTTATTGTTAATAATATACCATCTACACAGTGACATTTGCAAAACAAAAAATAGATTTGGTCCTCTGCCCAGGCAAAGTATATCTCTTATAATTTCAGCTGTATTGGTGAAGACACTTGGGATTTTCCCAATTTTTTTTCCCCACCTACTTGGTGACATCCAAAATTACCTTCACAGGGAGCATGGACTTCTGTTGTAAAAGTGACAAAAGAAGATAGCAGATTTTAGCACCCCTGGGACTATATATAGAGGAAATGCTGTGAGTTCATAAAACCCTGTTTTCTTTTTTTCCTGTGTCCAAATAGAATGCTTTTTCCAGCTTTATCTGCAGTTATCTATGTGTCTAGATTATAGAACACAGGTAGTAGTGATATGTTCTAATTTTTATCCTTATATCTAAGATTTCCCATGAAACCCTCACTCATTTTCCATGTCAGATGTCTGGTTCCAATGAATTCTTCTGAGGGCTATGCAGCCTTAGATGTTAGGTTATCTTTATTATGAGAAGGAGTCTGAGTTCTTAAATGACTATGTGGAACATGAACCATCACCCCACAATCCACCTTGACTGTGATATGCTAGAGGAATAACCTTTATTGTGTTAAGCCCTTAAGATACTTTTATGTTGTTCTGATAGCAGCCAGGCTCTTCTGAATAATATGGAATGAGAGGAGCAAAAATGAAAAAAATATACATATACATATGCAATGTTCAGACAGTATTTTCCTTCTTTCATGGGGCAACACCTTTTTCAGACTTGAATCTCAAAGATTCCTCAGGATACTAATTACTCAGGATGATTGCTAGCTGATAATTCACTAGCTTATTTTCAAGGACTTTTACAGGGTCCTCAAAACTTGAGAATGACACTTTACAAGGGAAAGTAACATACAGAGGGAGAGAGTTGACTCATTAAAGTTTCATATTTGAATAGTAGAGGAACAGTATGTCCTTGTTTGAGTCTGGTACCTCTCTTTATCTCATCATTTTCAGCTGCTTCCATGAAAATTACTTTTTTGTTTTGTATCTGAAGTCAGAGTTACAAGTAAGAGAATTCTGCCAGTACCCTTGTAGAGCTTAATCATTAATCTTGGGACATTTATAGCACCAAAAGATCTATCATTAAATGTAATTCAACTCTCTATATGGAGTTTAAGGTCAACCTTGAACAACAATAACAAGTATACACAGACAAAACTTACAGGTTTATATTTGTATTGTTTTTCTATTAGTGAAATATTATGGACAAGGCTATACAGAGTTACATTGTCAGCAGGAAACTCAAGTCAGTTTGTACTGTGTGTCAATTGCTATAATTCTGAAAATAAAAAGGGTACATTTCAATAAAATATCCTTTGTAAAGGCATTAGAAAAATAAAAAGTAAAACTGGCTGAGCACTTAATGAGTGCCCAATATTGTGTAAAATACATAATTTTATGCATCCTGACTGTGTGGCAAGTAACACCATCATTACTTTAACAAAGATACAATAAGCTGAGAGAAACAAAGTATTTACCTAAAGCTTCATAAATAATAAGTATTAGGATGAAGACAAAATGTATTTCTCAATTCTATATTAATTTCACTCTACTTTATTGCAGCACTAAATTTCAGTGTTAGAATGAAATAACCATGTCTAAACTAAGTCTAAATAACTATGTCTAAAACTGAGATTCTCAGGTAAGAAAATGATTTATAATATAGAAATCTATTTGTTATAAATAAAATCAGCATTCAGTCTCTTGTCTAGTATGGCATTTATAATAATTGAGGTTTGAATTTAGTGATTAGAATCCAGGGAAAAAGAGAGAGGGTACTAAGATCAGTAATAAAAGTTGTAATATCTCAAGGAAGAAATATCAAGACTGTAGGCTACTGGTGCTATTTCAACAATTTGATAAAACTCAAAAAGCCTATGTTATGTAGTTCATTTTTATTTAATTGGGACTGGGACACAGATTTGGTTTGTGTTCCTTGAGGTTGCTGTGTAGGAGTAAATCACTGTTGGGGAGCCACCTTGCAACTTGCTCTCTGTTTCGATCTTGGTAACTTGTACCAATGTCTAAGGAGACCTTTTAAAATATTTTAGTGTCATCTTAGTATATTTCACTGGAAATAGAGTAGACTGGTCATTATAAAAGATCCTATGGCCAGAATGCATGAGTTCAGATCCTGTCTCCAATACCTATTAGCTGTGAAACTTGATAAAATATATATTTAATGTCTCCATCCCTCAAATGTCTCATCTGTAAGATAAGGATAAGGATAATTCTAAACTTATAGAATTATTATAAAAATTAGTCTTCAGAATGGGAGAAAATAATAGCAAATGAAGCAACTGACAAACAACTAATCTCAAAAATATACAAGCAACTTATGCAGCTCAATTCCAGGAAAAGAAACGACCCAATTAAAAAATGGGCCAAAGAACTAAATACACATTTCTCCAAAGAAAAGATACAGATGGCTAACAAACACATGAAAAGATACTCAACATCACTCATTATCAGAGAAATGCAAATCAAAACCACAATGAGGTACCATTTCAGGCCAGTCAGAATGGCTGTGATCCAACAGTCTACAAGCAATAAATGCTGGAGAGGGTGTGGAGAAAAGGGAACCCTCTTACACTGTTGGTGGGAATGCAAACTAGCACAGCCACTATGGAGAACAGTGTGGAGATTCCTTAAAAAACTGGAAATAGAACTGCCTTATGACCCAGCAATCCCACTGCTGGGCATACACACAGAGGAAACCAGAATTGAAAGAGACATGTACACCCCAATGTTCATCACAGCACTGTTTATAATAGCCAGGACATGGAAACAACCTAGATGTCCATCAGCAAATGAATGAATAAGAAAGCAGTGGTACATATACACAATGGAGTATTACTCAGCCATTAAAAAGAATACATTTGAATCAGTTCTAATGAGGTGGATGAAACTGGAGCCGATTATACAGAGTGAAGTAAGCCAGAAAGAAAAACACCAATACAGTATGCTAACACATATATATAGAATTTAGAAAGATGGTAACGATAACCCTGTATGAGAGCCAGCAAAAGAAACACAGATGTATAGAAGAGTCTTGTGGACTCTGTGGGAGAGGGTGAGAGTGGGATGATTTGGGAGAATGGCATTGAAACATGTATAATATCATATATGAAACAAATCACCAGTCCAGGTTTGATGCATGATACTGGATGCTTGGGGCTGGTGCACTGAGATGACCCAGAGGGATGGTACGGGGAGGGAGGTGGGAGGGGGTTTCAGGATGGGGAACATGTGTATACCTGTGGCAGATTCATGTTGATGTATGGCAAAACCAATACAATATTGTAAAGTAATTAACCTCCAATTAAAATAAATAAATTTATATTTTAAAAAATTAGTCTTTGTATGGGATAGTGCTTGTGTGTACGTTCAGTTGACCCTTTGGACTTCAGCCTGCCCGACTCTTCTGTCCATTAGATTTTCCTGGCAAGAATACTGGATTGCCATTTCCTCCTTGAGGGTTTATTCTCAACCCAGGGATCAAACCATCTCCTGCATCTCCAGTGGATTCTTTACTGCTGAGCCATGGGCTTCCCTTGGGATAGTATCTTCAGCTGAGTTCAGTTCAGGCCCTCCGTCATGTCCGACTCTGCGCGACCCCATGGATTGCAGCATGCCAGGCTTTGCAGTCCATCACCAACTGCTGGAGCTTGTTCAAACTCATGTGCATTGAGTTGGTGATACCATCAAACCATCTTATCCTCTGTTGTCCCCTTCTCCTCCTGCCTTCAATCTTTCCCAGCATCAGGGTCTTTTCCAATGAGTCCAGATGCCATGATCATAGTTTTGTGAATGTTGAGTTTTAAGCCAGCTTTTCCACTCGCCTCTGATAGTACCGAGTACATAAAAAATACTAAATGTATTAACTACTATTATGGATCATAATATATAGTATATCATCATATATCATTGTTTCCATCTCTTAAGTTAACCACAATGTCATGAGTTTTATTTTATATAAAGATAGAGGAAAAAAGAATTAAAGGTGAAGTTGTCAGCCTTCATAGAGGAAATGATACTATGTTTCCCAAAATGTGTTATTGCTATTCACTCTCTAAGTGGTGTCTGACTATCTGTTACCCCATGGACTGCACAATGCCAGGCTCCTCTGACTTCCAGATATTGCTCAAACTCAAGTCTATTGAATCAGTGATGTCATCTAACCATCTCATCCTCTGTCACGACCTTCTCCTACTGCTCTCAACCTTTCCCAGCATCAAAATCTTTTCCAGTGAGTCGGCTCTTCACATCAGGTGGCCAAAGTATTGGAGCTTCAGAGATTTAGGGACTACCAAGTGCAAAAGATATAATTAACCCTTTTGTTTTATTTTTAATCAGTAGCAGAAAATGCAAGTCATTTCAAAGACATTCTGTCCCTAAAAAAGACAAAATAAGTCCTCAAAATTTCTATGATATGGTTCTGTAATTAAACCAGATTTCTAGTTAATTGAACTGTTACTGATGAGCTATAGCATCTTCTTGCTTCTCATACTAATCAAGATAAAGAAAAGGAAAGGAGGATAGATGTCAAAACCTGAGCGAGGACAAGGAGAGGAGTGAGACTCAAGGTTGAGGCCAAATCTCAAATGCCTGAGAGGTTTGTGTTGCACCAATAAATCAAGTTTCAAAAGGTATCCCTTTCACTTGCATTAATAAAATTGTCAGTGGCCTCAACATCACTGGATTATTGCAGACTTTCTCATTACACCTTCTAACATATAATTTAATGATTAACTGGCAAACTGTCTACTCCAGAGCTTGATCTGCCCTCCTTTTTGAAGAGATAGATTTTTATTGTAACCACTATTTATGAAAGATTTCTGGCCTCTGGTTTCCTTAAAATATCTCCGAAGCCTACCCACTCCTCCTCTTTCCTTGTACGATCCAAGCTCAATGATTTAAGACATAATTTGCTGACAGGAGATCCTGAGAACCCATTATGAAAATGAAGGCAGAAAACAACCTTTGAATGTATTTTCTAATTTAAAAAGCCTTCATTACATAGCACATTTCAGGCTGAGAATGTTAAAAATTTATCATAGTTTCAGTAATTGCCGCTTCCTCTGGAACTTGGCATAATGTGGAATCATTTGTAAAATGTATATTTTGTTTGGCAATCAGTAGAAAGCTTGCCAGGCAATACATTTAATTAGGAGCATGAGGAAGAGAATAATTGTAGTCTGTCATAATACATTATTGTTACTTTAAAGTTCTACATGTGTTTAAGATAGTGGTCTCATAACAAGGTATGTATTTAAAGTTTGAGGTTATTTCCTTTTCATCAGCCTAGGGTTTTATATGGGGAAATTTATTATTTTGAGGGGAAGGGTACATTAGCTACATCCCTTAGGATGCTTTGTCCATTGCTTAAGCTAACTGAGCATTAGCCGCTCTTCTTAGAAACAACCTTTGTCCATTGTTTGAGACCTTGAAAATTGATGCACTGCCTTTCGGGAACTTAGACAGCTTTATGTAAGTTTAAGTTTCTCTGGAGATGCATAGGGATAATGAAATGCAGTGCCTTTCTTGAACATAACCGTGTACATAACATCTAATCCTGACTGATGTATAAAGTGAATTTGATAAGAGCAATGCAAAAAAATTATAATAATGAATGGTGATTTTTTTTTAGAAAAAATTCAAAGCAGCCTGTATTGGCAGATTCAAAGAGGAGAAATATGATGATAACCATGTACTGAGGCCAGGTTTTCATCATCTTAACCATGGTGTTCCATTTTTACAGGAAAACTTGCTTATAATGAATTTGAGAGGCAGTATGAAAAATAGTACAGTGAAAAGGGTCTTTTGGAAATACCAGTTACTATTGATTTGATGTTCAGGTTTTCTGGTGTACAATACTCTGATCATTTTCCTTTGCATGAATCCCTCTATTTTGTATTAGTATAGAATGGTCTCTTAAGTGAACAGGGATTTTTCTCTAATAACACATCTTATTAGGTTTAGCATCAGGGCATCTACCCTCAAGATAGGTCCAAGATGTAAATAAAATATTGGACAAATAGTTTTTACTCTGCTTCTTTTCAACTCCATTGTATTCTGGCCTCTCAGAATCTTCCTTTCCTCATCCTGACCAGCTTATTCCTTCCTCCCACCTTCTTCACTCTTCTTGTCCCTGGGAAAGCATCAAAACAATTGCATTAGTGAGTGATTTCTTCAGGGTCCTATTCTTTGCTAGGAACAAGGAGCATAAACCACATAATTGGAAATGCCAGTATGTTGGCATTCAGTAGATGATTAGAAATTGGAAATAATAGGAATAGTTTTAGGTGGATGGAACAGTGATATTCATTCAGGTCAGTGATTCATTAATTTTTGAGGGATGAAAAGACAGAAAGATATCTCCTTATTCCATTCCAACTATTTAAGAAGTGCACTTCTTCTTAACTATGCTGCACATCCCTAAATAAACCCAACTTTCATTGCATGGCATTAGAAAACAAAACTATCTTAAAATAACAATGACAAAAATAAAAACTCATTAAAATGCTTGCTTCATTTAAAGCTATTTTTTGAGCACTTTGTAGAAATTAACTTGTGTGGTCCCTAGAATTACTCCATGTGGTGGGTGCTCCTATTATGTATCACCAGGGAAACTAAGATATGAAGTGGATATTTATCTTGCTTGACTCACAAATAGTAAGAAGCAGCCTGTTGTGGGGAAACAGTACAAGGTAATGTGACTCCACTTTGCTGACAAAGGTCCATATAGTCAAAGCTATGGTTTTTCCAGTAATCATATACAGATGTAAGAATTGGACCAATTGAAGGCCAATCACCAAAGAAGTGATGCTTTCGAATTGTGATGCTGGAGAAGACTCTTGAGAGTCCCTTGGACAGCAAGGAGATCAAACCAGTCAGCTGTAAATCAACCCTGAATTTTCATTGGAAGAACTGATTCTGAACTTCCAATACTTTGGCCACTTGATGCAAAGAGCTGACTCACTGGAAAAGACTCTGATGCTGAGAAAGATTGAAGACAAAAGAAGAGTGTGCCAGAGAATGAGATGGTTAGATAGTATCAGTAACTCAATAAACATGAATTTGAGCAAATTCTGGGAGACAGTGAAGCACAGGTAAGCCTGGTGTGGTATAGTCCATGGGGTCACAAAGAGTTGAACACAATTTAATGACTGAACAACAACAGCAACTATGATTTTACTTTGAACTAATTGTGGAGGAGAGTAAATTTGATAAAGAGCACTTAACCTAAAGACCATTAAAAAAGGATTAAAAAGAGGAGCATTAAAAGCATACCTGCTAATCAAAATGTACTGTTAAACATATAAATTGTTCAAAATCTCATGTTTACTCCTAGAATGAGGAAAATATCTTTGTCTTATGAGATTTGCATCCACCAAAAGTATCTTTAGGCTGAGGTTTATTGTAAGAAGTTCATGTGACTAAAGATCAAATGGAGTCCATCTTCTTGGAAGAATATCCTGAGTCTTAACACAATAGGTCTTCATTAAACAAAAAAATCATACTGAAATCTAATCATGGCCTGTTTAAAACTGAAACATGGAAAGCCAATGGGTTATACTTCGAGGTGCAAATCTGGGTGTGTATTTGTGTCTTAGCATGAACCACAGCAACAAACATGGATTCTTTTACTTTCAGGGGCAAAGGACCACTGAAGCATACAACTGATGTGATCTATGCAGCTAAAATGATATCAGAATCAGGATCAAGGATGGATGCCCTTGCTCGGCAGATTGCCAACCAGGTGAGTTCTCTGTAAATGAATGTAATGAAAGTCCATGCTAATTGCTGTCTGTCATTTGATATTGATTAGAACAAATTTGAATTTTTACTCTGTTAGACTGGTTTTTCCTAAACTATTATTGAATTGTTTTTTGCATAATTAATATACAACTAATGAAAAATTTATTGAGATAATTATTTATTGAGGCTCTATTATTATTTTTATCATTATCATCATCATTATTATTATTTATGGCTTGATTAGTCAAATATTTTTTGAGCTTTAAATATATTCAAATTATTCTAAATTATCACCTTTTGAGTTTCAAATATACTCAAATTATTTTAGTTGGCTGTAATACCCAATGTTAGTATTTTTTTCCTTAATACCTTAGATTTCTTATTTTTGCTCTTTAAAAATCAGTACTTTTCAAAATTATCTTGGGTTTTCTGTGTTACCAATATGCTCTGATATTCTACATAAAACTACATATCAAATTGTAATTAGTAAAATAATGAAGTGAATATATAAAATGTAGGAAGTGTATAATCCTTACAGGTGCTCCCAATACTTTGTTTTCTTTAGATTTCTCATGTCTCTATTCCAGTTTTCTAAGATGCAGCTGCATCATTAGAGTACCTTTTGCTTAGGTACCTTTTGCTTAACTTTAATAGAAAAATCTGTCAGTTTCTTTAGTTAATGTATTTAGATACTCAGTTAATATTTCAGACTGAGATATAATATTCCTCGTTAGGTTTTATATTATTCAACCCTATAATACATGTTTAAGGGCTTCCCTGGTAATTCAGGTGGTAAAGAATCCTCCTGCAATGCAGAAGACCCTGGTTCAATCCCTGGTTCAATTCCTGGGTCAGGAAGATCCCCTGGAGAAGGGATAGGTTACCCACCCCAGTGTTTTTGGCTTCCCTGGTGGCTCAGATGGTAAAGAATGCACCTGCAGTGTGGGAGACCTGGGTTTGATCCCTGGGTTGGGATGATCTCCAGAGGAGGGCATGGCAAACCACTCCAGTATTCTTGCTTGGAGAATCCCCATGGATAGAAAAGCCTGGCGGGCTACAGTGCATAGGGTCAAAAAGAGTCAGACACAACAGAGGGACTAAGCACAGCACAATACATATTTATGCCGCTTTGATGAAAAAAGCACTTCTTTTTAAATCTGAAACTATTTCATATTTTTCTTGCATATAAACTGTAAGAGAAACTTTATCAGGCTGCTTCTTATTATTTAGTCTTTTTATCCTCCTTTTCTTGGAACTTGAATGTTCTCTTCTTAGATATTATATTTTGGGATATAAAGGAGGAAAAATAAAGAAAAATAATAAGAGACAAGTATTTTAAAGCATTTGTGAGGATATATTTTCATACATGTAGTATATATATTTTTCAGTATCTTATGCTACTTTAAACATTGTGAGCATTTTATTAACCCTTTTAATATTCAGCCTTTACAGTTAAAAACAAACTCTATTGTAACATAATTCATGATCTATTATGAATAAATGACTGAAGCCCAGATCTGCCCATGGTTTCCATATTTTAGAATCATTGCATTCACTTTTATGAGATAAAGTATTAATAGTAGCAGAATAAATGAAACCATAATATATTAAACAGATTTATTTGTTTTCATAACTTTTTAAATACTTAATGATTTTTACCTGTGTGCTTCTGTTTATTTTAGAACACACAATTTTCAAAGTTCAAATAATTGTGTCACTTTGAAGTTCTTTTTTTCTTAAGCAGTCTTTTTAATTGGATTAGGTCACTTTGTAGATACTACTGTATTACATTATGTAGCTGTATAAAATTATAGCTATATTAAATTATGCTATTGTTTTTTAGCATTATTCAAATTGCATGGAAGAAAGCAAAAGTATTGTCTCACTTCCATATAAATTTGACATTTTAAAAGAAGCTTAAAGAAGGAGTCACTGACTAAGAAGAATTATAGATGACTCTCTCTGGCCTTTTCCATTTCATATAATAAAGTAGTTTCATATGATACAATTTTGTTCAAAATAAATAGGGTTGTGAAGAAACAGAATTGAAAGAAAGGAAACTGACACATTATAGTGATTATCTGGGAAGATTATGATTATGCTTCAGATATTGTATGATAGAATAACAAAACTTTAGACAAAAATAATTATTGAAATTATTTGTGGAATAAAACTTAATAATATACATCAGCAAGGTAATTTTTACATTGTTAATGGTATTAGGAAAAAAATCTTCCAGAACATGCTGTGTGTGCTTAGTTGCTCAGTCGTGTCTGACTCTGTGACTCCATGGACTACAGCACACCAGGATCCTCTGTCCATGGAATTCCCCAGGCAAGGGTACTGAAGTGGGTTGCCATTCCCTTCTCCAGGAGATCTCCCCAACCCAGGAACTGAACCTGGGTCTCCTGCACTGCACGCAGATTCTTTACCAATTGAGCCACCAGGAAAGCCAGAACATTGCTTACTTTTAATTTTGAACAGTCTAATAGCTCAAAAAATTTTAAAATTTTTATGATACTTTACAGTCTGCATTTTGCTAGAGTGTCAGAAGGTCAAACATTCATCAGTTTCCAATTCCATCCAACATGAACTTGTGACATATATATATATATATATATGTATATATATATATATGTGTGTGTGTGTATATATATATATATAGTATATAGTTGGCCCAATTTCATTTCATTCTATTGTTTTAAAGTTCATATGTAGAATAGAATGAAATCAGATTTATGGAGGCTTATATTCAGCCTTTGTGGATTTTTTAAAAATATTTCATCTCTGCCTTATTCCCCTAAATATAAGTTTATTGTGTTTATTGTTGTTGTTCAAGCACTAAGTCATCTCAGACTTTACAATCACATGGACTGTAGCATGCCAGACTTCCTTGTCCTTCACCATCTCCCAGATATTGTTCAAACTCATGTCCATTGAGTCAGTGATGCCATCCAATCATTTCATATTCTGTCACCCCCTTCTCCTCCTGCCCTCAATCTTTTCTAGCATCAGAGACTTTTAAAATGAGGTGGCCCCTCACATTAGGAGTCCAAAGTATTGGAACTTCAGCTTCAGCATCAGTCCTTCCAATTAATATTCAGGGTTGATTTCCTTTAGGATTGACTGGAGTGATCTCCTTGCTAACCAAGGGACTCTCAGGAATCTTCTCCAACACCACAGTATGAAAGCATCAGTTCTTCAGTTCTTTATTGTCCAACTCTCACATCCGTTCATGACTACTGGAAAAACCATAGCTCTGACTAGATGGACCTTTGTTGGCAAGTAATGTCTCTGCTTTTCAATATGCTGTCTAGGTTTGCCATAGCTTTTCTTCCAAGGAGCAAGCGTCTTTTGATTTCATGGCTGCAGTCACCATCTGCAGTGATTTTGGAGCCCAAGAAAATGAAGTCTGACACTGCTTCCATTGTTTCCCCATCTATTTGCCATGAAGTGATGGGACAGGATGCCATAATCTTTGTTTTCTGAATGTTGAGCTTTAAGCCAACTTTTTCACTCTCCCCTTTCACCTTCATCAAGAGGCTCTGTAGTTCTTTTTTGCTTTCTGCCATGGGGTGGTATCATCTGCATATCTGATGTTATTGATATTTCTCCCAGCAATCTTGATTCCAGCTTGTGCTTTTTCCAGTCTGGCATTTTGTATGATGTACTCTGCTTGTAAGTTAAGTAAGCATGTGACAATATACAGCCTTGGCATACTCCTTTCCCAATGTGAACCAGTTCATTGTTCCATGTCCAGTTCTAACTGTTGCCTCTTGACCTGCACACGGATTTCTCAGGAGACGGGTCAGGTGGTCTGGTATTCCCATTTCTTTAAAAATTTTCTTGTGATCCACATAGTCAAAGGATTTAGCATAGTCAATGAAGCAGAAGTGGATGTTTTTCTGGAATTCCCCTGCTTTATCTGTGATCCAGTAAATGTTGGCAATTTGATCTCTGATTCCTCTATCTTTTCTGAATCCATCATGTAGGTCTGAAAGTTCTCCATTCATGGACTGCTGAAGCCTAGCTTGATTTTGAGCATGTTGAGGAGGATTTTGAGCATTAGCTTTCTTGTGTGTGAAATGAGCACAAATGTACTGTAGTTTGAACATTCTTTGGCTTTGACCTTCTTCGGGATTAGAATGATAATTGACTTTTCCAGTCATGACCACTACCAAGCTTTCCAAATTTGCAGACATGCTGAGTGCAGTGCTTTAACAGTGTCATCTTTTAGGATTTTAAATAGCTCGGCTGGATTGCCATTACCTCCACTAGCTTTGTTCATAGTAATGCTTCCTTAGATCCACTAAACTTCACACTGCAGGATGCCTGGCTCTAGGTGAATGATCACACCATCATGATTATCTGGGTCATTAAGAACTTTTTTGTATAGTTCTTCTGTGTATACTTGCCACCTCTTCTTAATCTCTTCTGCTTCTGTTAGTTCTTTGCTGTTTCTGATCTTTTTCGTACCCATCTTTGCATGAAATGTTCCCTTGATATCTCTAATGTCCTTGAAGAGATCACTAGTCTTTCCCATTCTATTGTCTTCCTCTATTTCTTTGCATTGTTCACTTAAGAAGGCTTTTTTTCTCTCCTTGCAATTCTTTGAAACTCTACATTCAGATGAGTATATTTTTCCCTTTCTCCTTTGCCTTTCACTTCTCTTATTTTCTCAGCTATTTGTAAAGCCTCCTCAGAAAACCACTTTGCCTTCTTTCATTTCTTTTACTTGGGGATGGTTTTGGCCACTCCTGTATAGTATTACAAACCTCCATCCATAGTTTTCAGGTACTCTACCACATCGAATCATTTGAATCTATTTGTCACCTCCTCTGTATAATCATAAGGTATTTGATCTAAGTCATAATCTGAATGGCTTAGTAGTTTTCTCTACTTTCTTCAGTTTAAGCCTGAATTTTGCAATAAGGAGCTCATGATCTGAGCCATAGTCAGCTCATATCTATTTTGCTGACTGTATAGAGCTTCTCCATCTTTGGCAGCAAATATTTTAATCAGTCTATTTCAATATTAGCCATCTGGTGATGTCTGTGTGTAGAGCATCTCTTATGTTATTGGAGGAGGTAGTTTGCTGTGACCAGTGTGTTTTCTTGACAAAACTGTTAGCCTTTGCCCTTTCATTTTGTACTCCAAGTCCAAACTTGCCTGTTCTTCCAGGTATCCCTTGACTTCCTATTTTTTGCATTCCAAGGGCATCTTTTTTGGTATTAGTTCTAGAAGGTCTTATAGAACTTCATAACATTATTTGACTTCAGCTTCTTAGGCACTAGAGGTTGAGGATTACTCTGATGTTGAATGATTTGCCCTGGAATTGAATCGAGATCATTCTGTCATTTTTCAGATTGCACCTAAGAACTGCATTTCAGACTCTTTTTTGACTATGAGGGATACTCCATTTCTTCTGAGGGATTCTTGCCCACAGTAGTAGATATAATGAATGATATAATGATAGTCTGAGTTAAATTCATCTAATCCTGTCCTCTCTCATTCACTGATTCCTAAACTGTTGATGTTCACTGTTGTCATCTTCTTAACCATGCCTAATTTACCATGATTCATGGACCTAACATTCGAAGTTCCTATGCAATATTCTTCTTTACCGCATCAGACTCTACTTTCACCACCAGACACATCCACAACTGAGCATAGTTTCTACTTTGGGCCAGCCACTTCATTCTTTCTGGAGCTGTTTCTCAAGTCTTCCCCAGTAACGTAATGGACACCTTCCATCCTTCAGGGCTCATCTTCCAGTGTCATATCTTTCTGCCTTTTCATACTGTTCATTGGGTTTTCAAGACAAGAATTACTGAAGCGGTTTTCCATTCCTATCTCCAGTGGACCACATTCTGTCAGAATTCTCCACCATAACCTGTCTATCTTGGATGACCCTGCACGGCAAGGCTCATAGCTGCATTGAGTTACATAAGGCTATGATCCAAGTGATCATTTTGGTTAGCTTTCTGTAATTGTGATTTTTGTTCTGGAGGTGGTGGGATTGTAGTTCTCGCTTCCTCTGTCTACCCTCAGATGGATGAGGATAAGAGGCTTGTTTAAGCTTCTTGATCGGAGGGACTGGCTTGCTCTGGTGGGTAGGGCCATGCTAAATACATCTTTAATCCATTTATCTGCTGATGGGTGGGTCAGTGTTTCCTCCCTGTTAGTTTGATCGGAGGTGACCCAGTCCTGAAGTCTACAGGCTCTCTGGTAAAACTATTGGCAACCTCCAAGAGGACTTACTGGCAACCTCCAAGAGGACAGGGGGGCCTGGCGTGCTGCAATTCATGGGGTCGCAAAGAGCTGGACACTACTGAGTGACTGAACTGAACTGAACTGAAGAGGACTTATTCCAACAGGCTCCTCCCAGGACTGCTGCTGCCATTGCCCCTGTCTCCATGACAGGCAACTGCCAACCCACACTTCCACAGAAGACAGGAGACCCTCAAACACTCACAGGCATGTCTGACTCAGTCTCCTTTGATGTCACTGTTCCTTTAGCCTGGTTTCGGGTGCACATAAGGTTTTTTTTGTGCCCTCCAACAGTCTCTGTTTCCCCCCTTTCTGTGGAAGTTCTGTAATCAAATCCTGCTTGCCTTCAAAGTCAGATTCCCTGGTGATTTATAGTCCCTTTGCCGGATCCCCAGGTTGAGAAGTCTGATATGGGGCCTAGTACCTTCACAACAGTGTGAGAACTTCCCTGGTATTATTGTTATCCAGTTTGTCATTCACCCACCCCACAATACCCCCATACTAGTTATTGTGTATTACCATACGCAACTTACTACTTTGGTATTGCCATTAGGTAACTAGGAAGAAATGAATGAAAAATCTGTTTTAGCATATAGAAGCTTCATATAGACTTACTTGTCCCAATCACCCAACTTTTCTTGGGTTTTATCAGTTCAGTTCAGTCATTCAGTCATGTCCAACTCTTTGTGATCCCATGGACTGCAGCATGCCAGGCCTCCCTAATTGTGTTGAGATGCTATGGTAGATTGCATATGCCATCTAAGACGATGTTGTTTAAGTCTTACAGAACTTAAAATCCTATCCCCATTAGCCAGATTATTTCTGAGGGTCAGAATGATGTTCAGTTCAGTTAAATTCATTTGCTCAGTCATGTCTGACTCTTTGCGACCCCATGAATTGCAGCACGCTAGGCCTCCCTGTCTATCACCAACTCCCTGAGTTCACTCAAACTCACGTCCATCAAGTAAGTGATGCCATCCAGCCATCTCATCCTCTGTCATTCCCTTCTCCTCCTGCCCCCAATCCCTCCCAGCATCAGAGTCTTTTCCAATGAGTCAACTCTTTGCATGAGGTGGCCAAAGTACTGGAGTTTCAGCTTTAGCATCAATCCTTCCAAGGAACACCCAAGACTGATCTTTAGAATGGGCTGATTGAATCTCCTTGCAGTCCAAGGGACTCTCAAGAGTCTTCTCCAACACCACAGTTCAAAAGCATCAATTCTTTGGCACTCAGCTTTCTTCACAGTCCAATTCTCACATCCATACATGACCACTGGAAAAACCATAGCCTTGACTAGATGGACCCTTGTTGGCAAAGTATTGTCTCTGCTTTTCAATATGCTATCTAGGTTGGTCATCACTTTCCTTCCAAGGAGTAAGCGTCTTTTAATTTCATGGCTGCAGTCACCATCTGCAATGATTTTGGAGCCCCCAAAAATAAAGTCTGACACTGTTTCCACTGTTTCCCCATCTATTTCCCATGAAGTGATGGGACTGGATGCGTGATCTTCATTTTCTGAATGTTAAGCTTCAAGTTACTTATCACAATTATTAAACATTTTCCTCATGAATAAAGAGGATGGCAAATTGAAGAAGTAGCCTTCTTAGAAATCTAGGATTCCAAACTATTGGTACATATCTTTTTCTATTCTTTGACTCTTCACTGTAATTCATGTTAGCAGATATTCTAAATTAGATGAACTGGGTAATGCCTCACAAGGTAGGAAGAATACATTGAAAGATCTCAGTTACAAAAGCAACCTATCACAGACAGGAAAGTGATGAATAGGAAACACAATAAAAATGAACATCTGCTAAATTGTCTTGCACAGGAAGAAGACAAAATTGGACTTTGTAACTCCTGAATATTGTGTCTGAAACCTAATACTCCTTCAATGTGAAATTTCCAATGCAATGATATACAGATTATTGACTGGATACTCCTACCTAATCATAACTAGACACAATTAAAATGAATTTTCAGTGTTAAATATATTTAAAACCAACGCTAATTTAAGAAAGTGACATTAAAAAAAAAAATGAAAAATTGCAAGGCAAATTGTACCTGATACACTTACCTATGAACAAAACAGTCTGCAAGTATAATTTATGTTAATATTTTGACAAAGTATTGTTGGTGACTAGCCTCATTTGAATTGTTTCCTACTGATATTCTGAGAGTTAAAATATGTAATAAAACTACACTAAAAAGAAGCTTCTGAAACATTCATTATGCCATTCTAACATGTCTGTTAAGGATAAAACTCCCAGGTGCATCTTGTAGCAGTATTTGTATTTTGACACTGTTATTTGCCTGAAATTTATTTTGAGAAGAAAAGTTAATGCCTCACTTTGTTCTCCAGGTTAATGAACCTCTACTTTATAAAAATGAATGCATAGCAAATTCTCAGGATTAAACAGGAATAGACAAATACTGAAATATTTTATCTGTTTGCATCCTTGAAGTAATAGTCTCCTGTTAGAAGGCGTGCTGCTTTACTATTTTTTAGGTCTTTGTAATTTTCTCATTAAAGTAAATGAAGCCGCTCAGTCATGTCCAACTCTTTGTGACCCCAAGGATTGTAGCCCATGGAATTTTCCATGCAAGAGTACTGGAGTGGGTTGCCAATTCCTTCTCCAGGGGATCATCCTGACCCAGGGATCAAACCTGGGTCTTCTGCATTGAAGGCAGAGGCTTTCTCATTAAAACAAATTCTTAAATGCTTTGAAGGTGATTATATATCAAGTTTTACTTCATGTATGCAAAACTATAGCCCTAATTACCAAAAATAAGGTATTTTCAGGGTCTAGGAGGAGGGAGCTATTGGGTGTAAGAGGAGAATAAGAAAAAAGAGGAATGTTTCTTCTTACAAAGGGCTGGCTGAGTTAACCAAAACTTTCCCCCAAATCAAAATTTGTCTGCATTACCTTTCCACCATTCTTTCCACCATTCTTTTATTCTTTTTTTTCTTCTTTTTCTTTTTTTTAAATATAAATTTATTTATTTTAATTGAGGGCTAATTACTTTACAATATTGTATTGGTTTCTCCATACATCAACATGAATCCCCCACGGGTCCACCATTCTTTCCACATACATATTCTTTATAAAGGGTAAAACACTCTTCTAAGTTTATTTCTATCCAAGTAGCACTTGAGTTCAAGTTTCAGGCTTCAGGGAGAGACATGATGTTTTGGGATTGTAATCTAATACATAGGGAAGTCAGTCCTGAGAATTTCTCATGGAAGTCAGCAGAATGCTAAAAGTAGGTTATGCCAAAACTTTATACCTATTAATACTAAAGGAAAGGAGCTTTGATGAAGATGGGAAACATCTTTGTTTTTCATTGTTATTAGTATTCAAAATATATATTGCTGATAGCATTTTCTCAATTATTGTATGCTCAAACCTAGTTGAAACTAAAAATGGATTTAAAGCAGCCTTAACCTCAAGACCATTTAAGTCTAAATAAGTTCAGTTCAGTTGAGTTGCTCAGTCGTGTCCAGCATTTTGCGACCCCATGAACCACAGCACGCCAGGCCTCCCTGTCCATCACCAACTCCCGGAGTCCACCCAAACCCATGTCCATTGAGTCAGTGATACCATCCAGCCATCTCATCCTCTGTCGTCCCCTTCTCCTCCTGCCCTCAATCTTTCCCAGCATCAGGGTCTTTTCAAATGAGTCAGCTCTTCGAATCAGGTGGCCAAAGTATTGGAGTTTCAGCTTCAACATCAGTCCTTCCAATGAATACCCAGGACTGATCTCCTTTAGGATGGACTGATTGGATCTCCCTGCAGTGCAAGGGACTCTCAAGTGTCTTCTCCAACACCACAGTTCAAAAGCATCAATTCTTCAGCTATCAGCTTTCTTTGTAGTCCAACTCTCACATCCATACATGACTATTGGAAAAGGGTATATGACAAAATCTAAGTAGCATATATAAGTTCTGGTAAAACATTTATGCATGGAAAAATGCCAAACTATAATTTCCCAAATAAAACTCTCACAAGTCAGCACCCCCAATCTAGACCATATAATGTTGTCCTCCAGCGCATCCTAAAAGTGTTCCACTGTTTTTTGTTTTGCTTTGTTTTGTTTGTTTGTTGTTTGTTTTACCATACCCTTCACTTTTGTGTTTTAGAAACCTTAGTTTACTAAAGAGCAGCAATGATAGGTGTAACGAAGAAGAGAAATGTCCAAGTATAGTGAGATTTCTGGATGTAGAATCATCTAAAATTAATGACTGATCAAATTCAATAGATGAGTGAGACAGAGGAAGCACCCTTAATTTAGATAGTTAATAGAATAGGAAAAATGGTAGGCAACATGGAGTATGAGATAGTTGAGGGCTGTATGTGTTGAGAGTGAAATGTTGATAAGACCATGAAACAGGCTGGGTAAATGCAATATGTACATGGATTTTCCGAAGACATGGCTGGATGATAGAGATTTAGTCATGTTTATTTTATAAGTGATAGGGGAAGCCAGAGTGGCATATACTATTATCCAAGTAGAGGCTGAGAGTGAAAAGATGCCTAAGAATGGAAACTCAGGACACCAATAGGGGTGGCATTGAAAATTTAAAAAAAATAAAAATAAAAAATAAACAACAACAAAAAATATTCATGAAGAGAGAAAGATGGAATTACAGGGCTGAGGGAGGGATTTTGTTTTGAGGAACTTTCTGTTGACAGATTCAAGGATAGAAGACATTAAAAGTACAGAAAAAGATGGGATCACTGATGATCTGTGACTCTGAGGAAGTGAAATGAGACCGCCTCTGGGCTGGAGTATAGGTGGAGAAATGAGCCCTGTGGAAAGAAAGGTCATGGACACAAAGTGCTTTCTGCTACCACTAATTGCTTAAAATAACTATTCCAGAAATTCACAGTGACAACTGATACTTTCCCTTAACAAACTTTGCCAGCTAGCAGAATTTAAACTATTGTCTGTACTTTCAAAAATCATTTTAAATATGTCTTAAATAAAGTTTATACTCTATTATGGGCAAAAAAAAAAAAAGAAGCTAAACTTATAGAATAAAGGTCTTTAAAAGTATTCATTTTGCTAATTCATCCTTAAAATTCAAACTGAAAGGTAATAAATATTCTTCACTTTTCCTCTTGTTACTAAATGATATATTCTGCATTCGTACAAAACATCTTAACTAGAAGAATGAAAGCCAGTTTAATGTGACACAACCACTTAAATTGACATATCATCTGCTTGTCTGTAGTGAGTGTCCTGGTGGTTATAAAACTTAATTTAAACAAAAAATCCATGCATTGAAACACAAACCAGATGTCCTAGTTAACATCTCCTATCTTAATAAACTGGGAAATAATAACCAAAATGTATGATGACATTCTACCACTCAGTTTGCCTGAAAATCTCTAGCAGTATTCCAAGTATTTTTATGAAAAAAAAAAAAAACAAACTTTTTTTTAAACTAACGGATAAGAATGTTCTACACATTAAGTCCCAAACTTTTGCAACTAGTTTTATGCAAATATATAAAATCTGGGGAAAACATAATTTGATTTTAATAATGGAGGTTGGGCAAGTAGTAAAACAACAGGTTCTTAAAGTAGAGATGATGCATTCTCCTGATTCTGCTTCTAGGCTGTTGAAACTGATTCAGTAAGACTTTGCAAATGTCAATAGAAAAGAAGACTTTTAACAAATTTTATAGTATGGAATTTACATTTTTTAAAATACTTTAATTATAAAACTGACTACCCTCTTTAGGTGTAACCAAGTTTCTCATCAATTCTGGGAATGAAGGGTAAATCAGAGTCAAGTAACTTTTAAACTTTTAATTTCAAAAGTTCAAATTTTCTACTCATTTGCATCATTATTTCCTAAACAGAATTATTCTGCTAGCATGGTATGAAAGTCTCTCCAGAGAGACTGTAGATTTTTCTTAAGCTTGGGTGATTGCAACATTGTTTATCAGTTAAGAATCTAACTATTAATTTGCAAGTTTGGTTTTATCAGAAGTTATATGAGTGAGTGAATGAGAGTCACTCAGTCGTGTCCAACTCTTTGCGACCGAATGGACTATAGCCTGGCCAGGGTCCTCTGTCCATGGAATTCTCCAGTCAAGAATCCTGGAATGGGTTGTCATTTCCTTCTCCAGGGCAGAAGTTATATAGTGTTTGTCTTAAGGAACAAATTCACAGTAATCCTATTTATAATATACAGGTAAAGTGTCAGTTTTAGAAACCAATTTACAAACCAGAGTGACAATTTACTATTTACTATATAAGATAAAACTAGCAGGAAGACTGATATTGTTTGGAGACCTTACAAGTAGGGAGTGAGGCCAGATCATGTGAGTTTGGATACCAACTTCATCATTTATTAATTGGGCAAATAACTTAGCTTCTCTATGACTCACTTCACTCCTTTGGTAAATGGAGATAATGAAGTTGTGTGAGAGCTAATATAGATAAAGAACCTGGAATAACATGTGACAAATAAAACACTGTATGTGTCAAAGGTTATTATGGAGTCCATCCATAAGAACAAAGAGTAAATAAGAGCCTTTATTACTCAGGATAGCCAAAACAATGTTTTGAATGAATTTCATATAGAAGAGATCACTGTGTAGTGAATGAAATAGAGAAAATTCAGTTCAGTTTTTTACACAAGTCATATACTCTGTCTTGCAAATGACAATATGACAGTAATTAGCTCTAAGTGGAATGGCCCTGTGAATACTATGGTATGTATGTACAGGCCGTAGCACAGCGCCTGTGCCATTCACACAGATGAAGCACCTAATAAAGACCCACTTCCTGTCATGGTGAAAAAAAAAAAAATTGTCATGCCTTTCATTGTTATAGGTAATTCTAGATAGTTAATCTGTGAATTTAATAAAAATCTGAGTAATCGTTACTTCAAAATAGACATAGTGTTACCATAAAACTTCTATTTCCTTGGAACCATGTAAACCACAGTAATCTGTGATTTGAAGAAAAAAAAAATCACTCCAAATTCTGTTAAGTTCTGTGACTGAAAATAAAATAGATTTGAAAGCAAGTGGATATGGATTCAAATACTGGCTCTAACATAAACTCCTCCATCCTGGGAAAATTATGCTTTCTAAAATTATTATGATTTTCTCATTTGGAAATTGGGGAAAGTGAAAGGAAAGTGTTAGCCGCTCAGTCGTGTCTGACTCTTTTCAACCCCATGGACTGTAGTCCAGCAGGCTCCTCTGTCCATGGGATTCTCCAGGCATGAATACTGGGGTGGGTAGCCATTCCCTTCTCCAGGGGATCTTCCCCACCCAGGGATTGAACTCAGATCTGCGGTATTATAGGCAGATCCATGACCATCGGAACCACCAGGGAGAAAATCCCTTTCTTTTTTTCCTCCCCTATTACCTTCTCTCTCCCTCTCTCTGCCCTTCTCCTTTACACTTGTCTCCTCTTTCTTTTTACTTAGCTTCAATTTAATCCTCCTGATGAGAATTGTGGGATTATCCTTTCAGTTCAGTTCAGTCATTCGATCATGTCCAACTCTTTATGACCCCACGGAATGCAGCACACCAGGCCTCCCTGTCCATCACCAACTCCCAGAGTTTACTCAAACTCATGTCCATTGAATCGGTGAAATGAAGTGAAGTGAAGTGAAGTGAAGTCGCTTAGTCGTATCCAACTCTTTGCTACCCCATGGGCGGTAGCCTACCAGGCTCATCAGTGGATGGGATTTTCCAGGCAAGAGTACAGGAGTGGGTTGCCATTTCCTTCTCCAGGGGATTTCCTGACCCAGGGATCGAATCTGGGTCTCCTTCATTGTAGGCAGAACCTTTACCGTCTGTGCTATAGGTACTGTGATTATTGAGTCAGTGATGCCATCCAAATATCTTATCCTCAGTCATCCTCTTCTCCTCCCACCTTCAATCTTTCCCAGCAACAGGGTCTTTTCAAATGAATCAGTACTTCGAATTAGGTGACCAGAGTTTTGAAGGTTCAGTTTCATCCTTCCAATGAATATTCAGGACTGATTTCCTTTAGTATTAACTGGCTTGATCTCCTTGCAGTCCAAGGGACTCTCAAGAGTCTTCTCCAATACCACAGTTCAAGAGCATCAATTCTTTGGTGCTCAGTTTTCTTTATAGTCCAACTCTCAAATCCATACATGATACTGGAAAAAAACATAACGTTGACTAGATGGACTTTGGTTGGCAAAGTAATGTCTCTGCTTTTTAATAAACTGTCTAGGTTAGTCATTGCTTTTCTTCCAAGGGGCAAGAGTCTTTTAATTTCATGGCTGCAGTCACCATCTCCAATGATTTTGGAACACCCCCCAAAAAAGTCTGTCACTGTTTCCACTGTTTCCCCATCTATCTGCCATGAAATAATGGGACCAGATGCCATGATCTTAGTTTTCTAAATGTTGAGTTTTAAGCCAAGTTTTTCACTCTGCTCTTTTACTTTCATCAAGGGGCTCTTAAATTCTTCTTCACTTTCTGCCATAAGGGTGGTGTCATCTGCATATGTGAGGTTATTGATATTTCTCCCAGAAGTCTTCGTTCCAGCTTGTGCTTCCTCCAGCCCAGCATTTCTCAAGAAGTACTCTGCATACAAGTTAAGTAAACAGGGTGACAATATACAGCCTTGACTAACTCCTTTCACGATTTGAAATCAGTCTGTTGTTCCATGTCCAGTTCTAACTGTTGCTTCTAGACCTGCATGCAGATTTCTCAAGAGGCAGGTTAGGTGGTCTGGTATTCCCATCTCTTTCAGAATTTTCCACAGTTTGTTGTGATCCAAACAGTCAGAGGCTTTGGCATAGTCAATAAAGCAGGCGTAGATGTTTTTCCAAAACTCTCTCACTTTTTTGATGATCCAATGGATGTTGGCAATTTGATCTCTGGTTCCTCTGCCTTTTCTAAAACCAGCTTGAACATCTGGAAGTTCACGGTTCATGTACTGTTGAAGCCTGGCTTGGAGAATTTTGAGCATTTCTTTGCTAGCGTGTGAGATGAGTTCAATTGTGCAGTAGTTTGAGCATTCTTTGACGTTTCTTTTCTTTGGGATTGGAATGAAAACTGACCTTTTCCAGTCCTGTGGCCACTGCTGAGTTTTCCAAATTTGCTGGCATATTGGGTGTAGCACTTTCACAGCATCATCTTTTAGGATTTGAAACAGCTCAGCCTGAATTCTATCACCTCCACTAGCTTTGTTCGTAGTGATGCTTCCTAAGGCCCACTTGACTTCGCATTCCAGGATGTCTGGCTCTAGGTGAGTGATAACAGCATCGTGATTATCTGTGTTGTGAAGATCATTTTTGGTTTTTTTGTTTGTTTGTTTTGTTTTGTTTTTTGTTTTGTAGGACGTGGTACATTTCATTTTATTTATTATTTTATTTTATTTTTATTTTTTTTTTACATGTGTTCCCAAACATGAACCCCCGTCCCACCTCCCTCCCCATAACATCTCTCTGGGTCATCCCCGTGCACCAGCCCCAAGCATGCCGTATCCTGCGTCAGACGTAGACTGGCGATTCGATTCTTACATTATAGTATACATGTTTCAATGCCATTCTCCCAAATCATCCCACCCTCTCCCTCTCCCTCTGAGTCCAAAAGTCCGTTATACACATCTGTGTCTTTTTTGCTGTCTTGCATACAGGGTCATCATTGCCATCTTTCTGAAGATCATTTTTGTATAGTTCTTCTGTGTATTCTTGCCACCTCTTAGCATCTTCTGCTTCTGTTAGGTCCATACCATTTCTGTCCCTTATTGTGCCCATCTTTGCATGAAATGTTCCCTTGGTATCTCTAATGTCCTTGAAGAGACCTCTAGTCTTTCCCATTCTATTGTTTTCCTCTATTTCTTTGTATTGATCACTGAGAAAGGCTTTCATATCTATCCTTGCTATTCTTTGGAACTTTTCATTGAAATGGGTATATCTTTCCTTTTCTCCTTTGCCTTCCGCTTCTCTTCTTTTTTCACTATTTTTAAGACCTATTCAGACAAGCATTTTGCTTTTTTGCATTTTTTGCATTACTTGGCCAACAAAGGTCCATCTAGTCAAGGCTATGGTTTTTCCAGTAATCATATATGGATGTGAGAGTTGGACTATAAAGAATGTTGAGTGCCGAAGAATTGATGATTTTGAACTGTGGTTTGGAGAAGACTCTTGAGTCCCTTGGACCACAAGGAGATCCAACCAGTCCATCCTAAAGGAAATCAGTCCTTAATATTCATTGGAAAGACTAATGTTGAAGCTGATACTCTAATACTTTGGCCACCTGATGAAAAGTACTGACTCATTTGAAAAGACCCTGATGCCTGGAAAGATTGAAGGTGGAGGAGGAGACAACAGAGGATGAGATGGATGGATGGCATCACCGACTCAATGGACATGAGTTTGAGTAAATTCTATTAGTTGGTGATGGACAGGGAGGCCTGGCTTGCTGCTGTCCATGGAATTGCAGAGATTTGAACACAACTGAACTGAACTGAACTCTCCACTTTTGGCTCTGAAGAACATAGTCAGTCTGACTTCAGTATTGACCATCTGGTGATGTCCATGTGTAGAATTTTCTCTTGTGTTATTAGAAGAGGGTGCTTGCTATGATCACTGCCTTCTTAGCAAAACTCTGTCAGCCTTTGCCCTGCTTCATTCTGTACTCCAAGGACAAATTTGCCCGTTACTCCAGGTATTTTTTGATTTCCTACTTTGAATTCCAGTGCCCTATAATGAAAAGGACATCTTTTTTGGGTGTTAGTTCTAGAAGGTCTTGTAGGTCTTCATAGAACTATTCAACTTCAGCTTCTTCAACATTATTGTTGGGGGGCATAGACTTGGATTACTTTGATACTAAATGGTTTACCTTAGAAACAGAGATCATTCTCTCATTTTTGAGATTGCATCCAAGTACTGCATTTCAAACTCATGTTGACTATGATGGCTACTCCATTTCTTCTAAGGGATTCTTGCCTATAGTCATAGATATAATGGTCATCTGAGTTAAATTCACCCATTCCAGTCCTTTTTAGTTTGCTGATTCCTAGAATGTCCACGTTCACTCTTGCCATCTCCTATTTGACCACTTCCAGTTTGCCTTGATTCATGGACCTAACATTCCAGATTCCTATGCTGTATTGTTCTTTATAGCATTGGACTTTACTTCCATCACTGGTCACATCCACAGCTGGGTATTGTTTTCGCTTTGACTCCATCTTTTAATTCTTTCTGTAGTTATTTCTCCACTCTTTTCCAGTAGCATATTTGGCACCTGGGAAATTCATCTTTCAGTGTCCTATCTTTTTGCCTTTTCATACTGTTCATAGGATTCTCAAGGCAATAATACTGAAATGGTTTGCCATTCCCTTCTCCGGTGGAACATATTTTGTCAGAATTCTCCACCATGACCTGTCTGTCTTGGGTGGCCCTACATGGCATAGCTCATAGTTTCACTGAGTTAGACAAGGTGTGGTCCATGTGATCAGATTGGTTGGTTTTCTATGATTGTTGTTTTCAGTCTATCTGCCCTCTGATGGAGAAGGATAGAAGGCTTACTGAAGCTTCCTGATGGGAGAGTCTGACTAAGGGTGAAAGTGGGTCTTATACTGATGGGCAGGGCCATGCTCAGTAAATCTTTAATCCAATTTTCTTTTGAAGGGCGGGGCTGTGTTCCCTCTCTGTTATTTGACCTGAGGCCAAACTACATGGGGGTACTGAAGAGAATGGTGACCCCCTTCAAAAGGTCCCATGCATGCACTGCTACGCTCAGCGTATATGTGGTCCTGCATCTGGCCACTGCTGACCACCTCTGCCGGAGATTCCTGAACACTCACGGGCAAGTCTGGGTTAGCCTCTTGTGGGGTCACTGCTCCTTTCTCCTGGGTCCTGGTGAGCACAAGGTTCTGTTTGTTTACTTCCTCCTCTTTTGAGTGTGAAGTTGCTTTAGTCTTGCTCCTGACTGTTTGCCACCCTATGCATTATAGTCTGCCAGGCTCCTCTGTCAATGGGATTCTCCAGGAAAGGATACTGGAGTGGATAGCCATTTCCTTCTCCAGAGGATCTTCCTGATACAGGGATTGAACCCCTGTCTCTTGTGGCTCCTGCATTGCAGGCAGATTCTTTACTGCCGAGCCACCAGGGAAGCCCTTAGAAGTTGAGAAACACCCTTAATTCAAGTTTTCTCTGTCATCTTATCTGATTGTCTCTCTAACTGGGTACCATGTACACATAAATTCACTCATCTGTCCATTCCTATCTAAATATTGATAGTATTTCTACAGTAGAATTTATAACTTTGCTATCTTTGTTGAATAACTTTACTTAAAGGTCACGTTCTCATCTTTAACATATTTTGGAGCTATGTAGACTAGTCTATTTAGCAAATATAAAAGAGAACAAAATTCTCAGACTGTTTCAGCAACACTCTAGCTTATGAATTATTATGCAAAAGCAGAAATGCTGTCTTGTCTTTCGTTTTGCTTTTCAGTTTTTAGTTTTGGTTAGTAGATTAAAAATGATTTCAGTAATAACATTTTATTCTAGAAGTAATATGTTCTAAGGGCTTCCCTGGTGGCTCAGTCAGTAAAGAATCTGCGTGCAGTTCAGGAGACCTGAGTTTGATCCCTAGGTTGGAAAAATCCGCTGGAGAAAGGAATGGCAACCCACTCCAGTATTCCTTTCTGGAGAATTCCATGGACAGAGGAGGCTACAGTCTATGGGGTCACAAAGAGTTTCACATGACTGAATGACTAGCATCAATATATTTTAAGACTAAAAATATTAAGATGTGTAAAATATGAAAAAAGTGAAAAATACTGATACCACTTTTATTTACCATTTTCACGTTCACATATTTATTTTCCACTGTGTTTTAAACACAAACATAAAAATATTTTTTAAACAGTTTGATTGATATGGCATGTGAAATTTTAAATACTGAGCTTTTTCTCTTTCCAAAAACATTTTCCTTTGAAAATATTATTTTCGAGACTATATAATGTCACATTATATAGCTATGTATCCTAATTTAATCTTTTCACTATTATAGGGCATTTATTTCCAAATTTTGCTACTGTAAGTAATGCTATAGTGAATATCTTTGTATATAAATTACTGTTTGTAGTTCCATATCCTTATGAATATGTATTATATTTAAAGTAAATTAAGTTATTGGGGATTTTTAAAACTCTAATTGTATAAGAGAAAGAACACAAAGATTAAACACTGACCACAGATATTTATTGTGTTGTGATTACGCTCTACTCCAGGGAATTCCTTACAGAAGATAACAACGTAGGAGGCTGTTTTTGGTAAAGCCATACATCTCTAAAACACGTATGCTGCCTGATTCTTGTTTCCAAGTAGATCCATAGCTGTTAGCTACTATAGAAATTACTTCTTTGGTCTAAAATCATTAGAACATTAACTTCTGAAAGTAATAGGACATATGTCCTGTTACAGATGTTTTTTAATGCCCATATAAATATTAATTACACAGGACAGAAATGCAGAGCTATGAGTCCCAAGGAGTAATCTGATAGCAACTGTAGAAGAAAGGAATCATTGCATTTTAAATACTTCTTTAGATTTACCTTAAAATGAACTTTAAAAGCTTCTAATGTTACAATAAATTAAAGGCAATTATTTTTATGTACCTTTTCATGTCTGGAAATTTATGTACTATTTCTTCTATCCATGCAGAAGTAGAGGATGGCATGGCAACCCACTCCAGCATTCTTGCATGGAGAATTCCATGGACAGAGGAGCCTGGCAGGCTATAGTCCATGGGGTCACAAAGAGTCAGACATGAGTGAAGTGACTTAGAATGCTGAAGTAATTAAGGTTGAAACATGAATATACTCTGCTAATGGGGAAAGCATATCAAAATCTACATGGGTTTGGTCTAAGTAATGGGACTCAGTGAAAATAAAGTTGGTGCCTTAAAGGTACTTGTAGTCTCAGTGTTTACTCACTTTGATCTAATTCTTTGTTTTGATATTTTCACTTAATCTCTCATACGTGTTTAGTGCCCGGATCCATCGTGCAAACAGGACTTGTTGGCCTACCTGGAACAGATTAAGTTCTACTCTCACCAGCTGAAGATCTGCAGTCAAGTTAAAGCTGAGATTCAGAACCTGGGGGGAGAGCTTATCATGTCAGCAGTGAGTACTGTGCCACACTTACACATCACATGTGGAAGATGCTTGAAACAGCAGCTACAACCCACCTTGCCCCACCAATTCTTATAGGGTCATGTAGGTTAGAAGAAATTCAACTGGAGTATATAAAATTTCATGAAACTGGAGTACCAAGAAATCATGTCAGATTTCTTAAAGAAATGTTAAGTCAGTACAGCTTCTCTTTATTTACTTCAAAGATTTTAGAATGAATCAGGTTCTGGAAGCCACTTGTGTAAGGATTGAACATTAATTTAGAGCATGGTATCCAGATATCAGAAAGTGTACAGATGCAACTCTGAATTGAATCCTTTAATTTTTATAAAAAAATAAGTTCCTGTGGAATTGCAGATCCATGAAATAATTGCTTTCTCACTGTTAAGTAATATTCATTTTCCCATCAGTCATTTTTATATCATAGAAATTCAGGTCTTGAAACTGTTATCTCCATATGTAATTGTGACACTGGACTATGGTAGAACATAAATAGAGAAACTTTCATAGATTATTTGGTGAACCTGAGTTTTAAACTGCTTTAAAGACCATGGTTGAAATAATGTCTACCTTTTCTACTCATCTTTTAATAATGGTAGATCATTTTTTTGAGTGAGCATGGTAATAAAATAACATTTGAATCTATATTTGATTCAGTTATCAGTGACTTTGAGGACATGGACCAAGATTATAAATTTAAGTTAAAGCAAAATATCATAAACCTTCTAGGAACTTAAATTCATAAGAACAGATTTTTAAAAATTATAACAGCATAAATATAAATATGTACATCTACGAGCTCTCTAGCCTGACTTTGGACTTTCCCCCAGTGAGCTAACATTTTGTTTTTAAATGTTTATTTGGCTGTACCGGGTCTTAGTTGCAGCAGGTGGGATCTTTAGGTGTGGCATGCGAACTCAGCTGCGGCATGTGGGATCTAGTTCCTTGACCAGGAATCAAACCCAGACCCCTTGTATTGGGAGTTTGGAGTCTTAGCCACTGGACCACCAGGTAAGTTCCTAAACTAACATTTAAAAAAAAAAAAAAAAAAAGAACATAGCTGCAAAAACAAAAGCAAAGGTAATTCTCTGGTGGTCCAGCGGTGAGGACTTTGTGCTTTCAGTGCCCCAGGCCCAGGTTCAATACCTAATCAAGGAACTAAAACTGTGCAAGTACAATGCCCCACTTGAAAAAAGTTCATTAGGTTTATATTAGTGAATACCAAAACTGCAGTTTACCTTCAAATGTCTATGCAGCCTCTGTTCAGATGGACATGCTTAAATCTGTGATAAACTGAAGACCAAAAATCAAAAGTGAATAATTTGGAAATTAAGTCTAAGTAATTATTAGAGATAAAAAATTAATTTCCTTGATATGCAAATTTTGCAAGAACAGTAACACCAACCAACATAGCCTGTGTTATTTTGGTACTTTGTCACTTTTCAAAGGAAAAGGCATTTTAACTAGTCACTGCATGCTCAGTTTCTTCAGTCATATCTGACTGTTTGTGACCCCATGGACTATAGTCCCCCAGGCTCCTCTGTCCATGGGATTCTCCAGTTAAGAATACTTAAGTGGGTTGCCATTTCTCACTGTCAACACAGAAATGTGTGCTTATGGATACATGCATGACTATATATATGTATGTATACAAACAGTGTGTGTATACATATATACACATAAAAATGTATCTTCATTTTGGATTACTAGGCACTCAGTCTTCATTTTCTCACTTAATTATAGTACTTTAAATGTGTAAAAAATATATTTTAGACCCAAGCCTGTCTTCTGTTTACTTTTCTCAATTTCATACACTCACCATCATTCACAAAGTCTAAATACATATGAAATTTATTTTCCAATTATATATGTATTTCTTCATGTTGTCTAAAGCTAAGATTTCAAAAATGCTGACAGAAGTTCAGTTTATACATTATGTTAAAATGTATTACCATTAATTGTTCCTCCAAATATAATTTCCTCCAGATGTACAAATTGAGTTGGTATCCTTCCTGTTTGGTACGGTGATTCAAATTCATGAACTTTGTATATTTTACAGATAGATTAAGCATGAGTCATTTAGAATCATGATTTACAATTTAAAAGCTGAGTCATTATATAAAATGAGGAATAGCATTGCAAATGCAATTCTATTTTGTCTTCATTGCACCCAACATTTTCCGTTAGAAAAAGTAAACCTGAAGAAAGGGAGCATGTCATGCACCTTTTTACATGTTTTACTGCCATCTGCTTGCAGGTAGGTTCTGGAAAGCTTTTAAAATTCCTTTAATTTGTGTATGCCAAAGCCCAATTACTTTATTTTCTCAGTGACCCTGAGTTCCCATCTTGTCTTCTTTCTTCTTTAAATTGAGCAGTCCTAATCTAAGTCATTGTTTTCCTTTGATGTCTTTTGAAAAGTAATAAGCATGACTCTAAAGCAGGGAAACCCATTAAAAATTACAGAAATTTGGTATTCAAAACTATACCCTTCAAAGTTTGCATTCCAAAATCAGGTTTATGAAACATTACTTTTAACAAATATATTTGGTTAAAAAGTGTATTACTGGAGTGTATAGAATACATTTCTAGAGTAAATACCCAGTGTATTCTGGATCTGGGGTATTACAGTTTAGGATAAAAAAGTAAGTTCATAACATAAAGCATTTTAAATCATTCTCATAATAGTCTATTTAATTAAATTTGTTTTCTAATGATTCTTATGTGTATTTCAAGCATTTATCCTGAAGTTGCACATTTCATTTCTAAGGACACCAAAGTGTAGTTTGTCCAAAACCCCAACAATGAATTGAGCATCTTCTCGGTACCCAGCATCTGAGAATATCGTGAGATGCCAAGATGAATATATATCATACCTCCTTCAAGATGATCAAACGTGCAAAATTAAAGTACATAGTAAAAGTGAAAGTGGCTGAGTCGTGTCCGACTCTTTGTGACCCCATGGACTACAGTCCATGTAATTCTCTAGGCCAGAATACTGGAGTAGGTAGCCTTTCCCTTCCCCAGGGGCTCTTACAAACCCAGGGATGGAACCCAGGTCTCCCACATTATAATCCCACATTGTAAGCAGACTCTTTACCAGCTGAGCCACAAGGGAAGCCCAAGAATACTGGAGTTGGAGTTCAGTTCAGTTCAGTTCAGTCACTCAGTCATGTCTGACTCTTTGCGACCCCATGAATCGCAGCATGCCAGGCCTCCCTGTCCATCACCATCTCCCGGAGTTCACTCAGACTCACGTCCATCGAGTCCGTGGTGCCATCCAGCCATCTCATCCTGGGTCGTCCCCTTCTCCTCCTGCCCCCAATCTCTCCCAGCATCAGAGTCTTTTCCAATGAGTCAATACTTCGCATGAGGTGTCCAAGTACTGGAGCTTCAGCTTTAGCATCATTCCTTCCAAAGAAATCCCAGGGTTGATCTCCTTCAGAATGGACTGGTTGGATCTCCTTGCAGTCCAAGGGACCCTCAAGAGTCTTCTCCAACACCACAGTTCAAAAGCATCAATTCTTCGGCGCTCAGCCTTCTTCACAGTCCAACTCTCACATCCATACCATACATGACCACAGCCTATCACTTTTTCAGCAGATCTTCCAACTCAGGAATCGAACCGGGGTCTCCTGCATTGCAGGCAGATTCTTTACTAACTGAACTATCAGCGAATATAAGACACACCTAAATATACAAAGATGTGACACACTATAAGATGGTTAAATACACAAAAGCACATGGTAAGAGGTGAAAGTGAAAGTGGTAAGAGGTGAAGGAATAATTGATTCCACTGATGTGGTGAGTGAACAAGAGACAGCTCCAAAAAGTGGTTCAACTCTAATTTGATCCTTCATTAATAGGTAAAAAGCAAAAGAAACAGGCAAAAAATAAACCACTGTATATTTATGAGGAACGGAGAGGACAAGGATTTGAGGTAGATAGAACAGCTGAAGTATAAAGATAGAAATAGGGAAAGAAGAGGTTTTATGTGGAAATAGCAAACAATCTAAACTGATTAGAAACAATTGTACTTGGTATGGTTGGCATATGTTATGAGGGATGGGAAATAGAAGAGGAGCTTTAAAAGAAACTGAGGCTGTTTCAGGATTACTAATAGCATTTTAACTTTATTGTATAGACAACTGAGAATAATTGAAAAAGCTGAAGTTTGAGATGGATATAAAAAAATACATGTATTATTTGAAGCTACCTTTTTAAAAAATAACTGCTAACCTTTTATTTTCTATTAAAGTATAGCTGATTTACAATATTATATTCATTTCAGGTATATAACATATTGGTTCAATGTTCTTATAGATTATACTCTGTTTAAAGTTTTTATAGAGTAATGGTTATATTTCCATGTGCTGCAAAATAATTCTTGCATTTTTTTCAACTGAGGCATAGTTGATTTATAATTTTGTACCTCATTGGAAAAGACTCTGGGAGGGATTGGGGGCAGGAGGAGAAGGGGATGACAGAGGATGAGATGGCTGGATGGCATCACTGACTCGATGGACATGAGTCTGGGTGAACTCTGGGAGTTGGTGATGGACAGGGAGGCCTGGGGTGCTGTGATTCATGGGGTTGCAAAGAGTCAGACACAACTGAGCGACTGAACTGACTGACTGACTCTGTACAACTAAGTGACTCAATGAAATAGTGCTTCAGTGAACATTGGGGTGCATGTGTTTTGAGTTTCAGTTTTGTCCAGGTATATGGCCAGTAACAGGATTACTGGATCATAACGTACTTCTGTTTTTAGTTTTCTGAAGAACTGCCAGACTGTTTTCCATAGTGACTATACCAGTTTATATTCCCAACAATGTAGAAGGGTTTCCTTTTCTCCATATCCTCTCCAGCATTGGTATTTGTAGACTTCTTAATAAAGTGTCATTAAGTGTCATTCTAATCAGTGTCAGGTGGTACCTTGTAGTTTTGACTTGCATTTCTCTAATACTTAGTGACATTGAGCATTTTTTCCTGTGCCTACTGTCCATCTTTGTGTCTTCTTTGGAGAAATGTTTTAGGTCTTCTGCCCATTTTTTGATTAGGTTGTTTGTTTTTATGTTGTATGAACTGTTTGTATATTTTGGAAATTAAACAATTTTGGTTTCATCATTAGCAAATATTTTCTCCCATTCCATAGGTTGTCTTTTTTTATCATTTCCTTTGCTGTACAGAATCTTGTACATTTGATTAGGTCCCATTTGCTTATTTTTGTTTTTATTTCTATTATCCTGGGAAGCTTCTTGAATTGTATTAATTTTATACACAGTCGTTTGTACCTCTTAACACCTTACCCCCATCTTGCTCCTACCGCCTTCACTCTCCCCAGTGGTAACCTCTAGTTTGGTCTTTACAAGTCTATTTCTTTATGCTATATTTATTCTTTTTTTTTTTTTTTTTTTTAGATTCCTACACATAAGTAATAGCATACAGTATTTGCCTTCTCTATCTGACTTATTTCATTAAGCATAATGCCTTTCTTGGTCCATTCATGTTTTTGCAAATGACAGAATTTCATTATTTTGTACTGATGAATAACATTCCTGTGTGTGTGTGTGCTTGTGTGTGTGTGTGTATGCCACATCTTTATTCTGATAAGGTGGTGATAGATGGAAGGATGAGGAACTGGAAGATAGAAGATTATTCAGATTTTTAAAAAATACTTCAATATCATTAACAGTGAGAACTTGAATTAAGGCAATATTAGTGAGAGTAGAGAAATTTTTTCCTTGCAAGAAAAAATTCTGAGGCAGAAATGATTAGAATCAGTAATCTATTGAGTATCAAGGATGAAGTAGGAAGAATTAAGACTTACCCCCAATCTTTTAAGATTTGGTAGTTTTCTTAGTTAAAAGTGTCATCATTAGCCAAAAACTATATATAGAAAAAAGAGCAGACCAGGAAGGGTAAGACAGCTCATTCAGTCTTTAGTCATAAGTGACTTAGTCATAAGTGAGTAAGAGATATCAGAAGACAAAAGTCTAAGAGAAGTTGGGCATATGGCTCTGGAACTGAGGAGAGAGTTATGAAGGATAAATCAGTCAGTGGAAGTATGCTGAGTAAGACCAAACATAGCTGAGACAAAGATCCAGAAAGAATGTTTTTCCTCAATGTGTGATTCTGGTATGCCCGTATCAGATACAGAGATTTGGCTGTGAGAGTTTAAAGGATTTGGGATTTTACTATCTCCATTAAAAACACAAGCAAACAAAAAATCAGAATGGACGGTCCCAAATGTTAATTTCAGAGTCATCAGGGAATTGAGCACTTATGTCTTTCTACTTTATTATACTTGTGTTCTGGCTTTCATTTTTATCAAGATCAAAATATGCCTTCTCTAACTCTGGCATTTATATTCCAGACAATAAAAATTAAGAGAAACAGAAGCAAACATTCTTTACATCTTTTTTTTTTTTTTAAGTCTCTTCCAAATGCCTTCACTTACATATTATTGGCAAAACTTTAGTTATATGGCTATGTGGAACTGCAAAGGACACTGCAAATTGTAAAATTCGTTTGTTTCTGTGTGTTTTAATATAGGCACATTGCTTCCTCCAACTAAATCAGAGTTTTATTTCCATGCCAAGAGAACAGATACAGAGTAACAACTACCAATTATATACCATACCCTGTGTGATGACCAAAAACACAGCAATATTCATATGTTTTCTAATTACCTGTTTTTAATATAATCTTTCCTTTAAAGTCCATGAATGTTTTTCAATGCTTGATGATACAGTAGTCAATGTCTACGAACATAGAAAATTCAAGTTAACTGAACCTTAAAGTGCATACTGGCTTTCACATTTATAAGATATCTTTTCTTTTCTAAAACAGATGCAATAAGATGAAAGCAAAACTTAGGCCATAGTGGACTAAATACTGAGTATACAGTGAGAGAGAAAAGATGGTAACTTAAACTCGGTTTTCCAGCAGTGTTTGAGCTAGCAATCAGATATACTACCTAATGTATGCTAGACATTTTTCTGCCAGAGCTGAGCTTCAGGACATTATGTGGATTATGGAAACTGATAGCTTCATTTTATCCTTCAGTCACATGAAAATGAAGCTAGTGTGGCTTTCCAATGGCTATCCTCTCTCACATAAAAAGAGGGAGTATATAAAAGCTTAACTGAAAAAAAAAATGATAGCAAAACACAGTGAAACCATGTAATTAAATATATGGTTGCAGATCATTTTCTATAGCTTCTTTGACTTATTAATGTACTAATTAAGAATACATTATAAATATAACTCTAAGAAGATTAAAATGTGCTTAGGTTACCTAAGGGCATTCCCATAAATTCTCCATCAGTTGTTTCTCTAGTGTCCTCAAGCATGGTGCCAAGTGGGGAAGCTGTTTTACTTTGTGAAAGGAGTCTTGCTATGAAGAAATAAATACCTTCATATCCTAGCACAAATATTCATGTATATATATGTATGGGAAATTCAAAAGAAAAAAGTCTAATAATTAAAATGATTTTAAATTCTTAAAATTACCCTTTCTCTAAGTGTTATGCTTCTAGGCTAGCAATTTGTTATATTACCTAGAACTGATTAATCACATAATTACCATGTTTTGTGCATTTCCCTTAATGTGTTTAATTGTGCTCTCTACCCAGAGGCAGGTGTGCCAAAGACACAGTTTTAAAAATTGGATAAATAATAAAACTAATCAGTCAGGGGGGAAAGGTCAGCAAGATGGAAACATTTGCCAAACAAGAGCAATTTAACTTTAGCTGAAATCAAGGGACAGTGTGCATTCAACTAGGAATGGTAAGGAAGAGCAACAATACATTTTTTGACCGAAAGAGCACTAGGGCCTACAGAACCCTGGCAATGAAGTACATTCAGAATCACTTAGTAGGTTAATGTGCTTACCATGTTAAGACATAAAGGGAGTTAGTTAAGGAGCTTTCTGAACCCACTGCAGTCTTTGGTAGTCATCAAGAAAATTGGAAAAATGAAGAGATTTGGAAAACCAACTTAAGGATTTAGAGATTTTAAAAAAGGACTAGGAGATGTATGAAGTGGAATGAGGAGAGATGAAAGAAATGAAGAAACAGAGAGGTATAAGGAGAAAGACAAGGAGAAAATGTAATGAGATGGAAGAAGACATTGCCAATAGATTTGGTAGTTTAGTCACTAAGTCTAAGACCTAAGGGGAAGCCTAAGGTCTATTACTTCCATTTGCCTATCTAGCATTAAAAACAAACTGCAAACTCCCCAAATTCCTGAGAGTTAAATCTATTGGTGGGCTTCCCTCGTAGCTCAGTCAGTAAAGAATCTGTCTGCAATGCAGATCTGGATTCAATTCCTGGGTCAGGAAGATCCCCTGGAGAAATAAATGGCAACCCACTCCAGTATTCTTACCTGGAGAATTCCATGGACAGAGGAGCCTGGCAGGCTATAGTCCATGGGGTCGCAAGAATCGAACACATCTTAGTGACTAAACCACAACCATCAGTAACTCAAAGGCTTTTTTTTTTTTTTTAATTTTCAGTCATATATATACAAATATATGTATCTATTTTTTTTAATTCTTTTCCCATTTAGGTTATTACAGAATATTAAGCCATATTCCCTGCATTATACAGTAGGTACTTATTGGTTATCTATCTTAAATATGCCAGTTTTACATGTCAAGGTCTTCCCCAGTAAGGAATTTGCCTACAATGCACAAGAAGCATGGGTTCGATCCCTGGGTTGGGATGATCCCCTGGAGGAGGGCATGACAACCCACTCCAATATTCTTGCCTGGAGAATCCCATGGCTAGAGGAGCCTGGTGGGCTCCAGTCCATGGGGTCACAAAGAGGCCAACGTAATTGAGGCAACTTAGCACAGCACAGTATAACCTATCAATCCCAGACTCCCAAAAGAATATATTTTAAAAACTAAAAAGGATATGGGGTTGTTGTTTTCTCTTTGTTTTTCTTTTCCCCTTGCATTGTAGTAACGTGGACTATGAAATTCTCTTGGTGTTTAGCTGAGCTGATATCAGAAAGGTTATATTTTCATGGTTGTATATTTCTTGGTTTGTATATTCCAAATGCATCCAGATATATGTAATAGCACTTGAAGGAATCTTAGAAATAATCTATTCATGTTATAAGTACCCAATTCAAATCAATTTTACAAACTATAAAATAGGTCAAGAACTATCAATGACTTGTCTCAGTGCATGATGGTATCTAACAACAGAGTTAGGACTAGAATCTAACTTATGTTTTTTACTCCATCACTACTGAAAGTAAGCTCTTCAGCATCCCAGTGGGGTCAGTGCCAGAATGAGAGGAGGTGGTCTTTGAATGCTCTGCTGGGATAGTTGCTGTGGATGTCAAGAGATAAAGAATAGTTTTAATTGAAAGATGTAGAAAACATTGACTAGAACAGAGTATTCTTTATAAAAATAATAATTTAATGATCCCATATTCTTTAGAAAGCCTAATCAGAACACACTTTTCACCTTCACCTTTAACAAGAGAAGCTAACAGGAAGCAACGGGAAGAGAAATAGAGTGGGGAAAGAAAGAAAAATATAAATGTGATGTGAGAGTCTTTATTGTTAAATTTACTTCTCATAATTATTTCCATGTTCTTACTGTATGTCAGATAGTTAGATATTGTTAAAAAGGAAAATATTTGAAGAATATAAAACTTAATGGAAAAGACTATTTCTGATTTAGGGGAAAAAAAATTAGCTTGTTAATTGTTAACACTCCTTAGAGAAGAAGAGAGGGAATTCATGATTTCTCTTTTGTGCAAAACAACCTGAAACACAGAACTTCAAGGGGGTGGGAAGAGAGGACTTGAAAGTGCGCATGATGGATGTGACAGCTCTAGGATGGTGCCAAATTCCCCATTAGACAAAGTGCAGCTGAAGGAAAAGAACAGAACTGGATGCGAACATCCTGATGTTCAGTTCATCCTGAGTTCATCCGCAAGCCAGGGAGAAAAAAGTGCAGGGGAAAAAAAGGCGGGGAGAATGGGGAGAAAAATTCAAGGAGCAAAAGATTCTAGGGCAACAAAATATTGGTGTCAAAACCCATAAAGGCATGGGCAGAAAGAGATAGACAAAGACAAAACTGAAAGAGATGTGAAAGAAAAAAAAAAAAAAAAAGCAAAAATCACACAAGGTAGTGTGGATGGCATTTGTGGAAGCAGCCATTTAAATCTGACTCATCTCATGCTGAATTTATGCTTATTGTTGTAGATTATGAAGTAATAGTAGTTATATTCAGAAAAAGTTCCTGTGAGGATTTGTTTGTGTATATGTGTGCAAAATCAATACAACCCCACAGTTTCCCCTTTTGATTACTAAAGTCTGAATAATATTAATACTAATAGTAAATCAATAATTGTTAGTGGTAAATATTACATATTGACTTCTATGTTTCTGATTATTCTAGGATTTCTTGTTTGGCACTTTTGGCATTTGGGATTTGGGTCTGGATAATTATTTATTCTAGGATTTCCCTGGTGGCTCAGTGGTAAAGAATCTGCCTGCCAATGCAGAAGCCTCAAGTTCAATCACTGGGCTGGAAAGATCCCCTGGATAAGTGGCAACCCACTGCAGTATTCTTGCCTGGAGAATCCCATGAAGAGAGGTGCCCAGCTGGCTACAGTCCATGGGGTTGCAAAAGAATAGGACATGACTAAGCAACTAAACAACAGCAATTATTTTTTCTGGGGGATTGTCCTGTGCATTGTGAAATATTTAGCAGTATCCTGGCACTCTGCCCACTAGATGCCGGCACCCACCCACACCCCCTCACTCAGTTGTGATAAGCAAAAATGTCTTCAGACACTGCCAAATGCAAAATTGTCTCTGGGTGAGGACTATTGGTCTATGGGAAGGTAAGAATTAAGAGAAAACTGATAGTGTTGCTACGGATGCCATTATTTCTGATCATTTTCCCATCTTCCACCTGCACAAGTGCTGGCTACTGACAGCTCACAGCTTCTCCCCTCTCTGGATAATTGTTCTCAGCCAAACAGGAATCACTCTGTCTGGGTGGTTATGTACCCCCATGCCTACATGCCTGGAAGTCTAGAGCCAGTGACTGACTTGAGAAGAGGAAACAAAAGGCCGGTCTCCTCGTATCAAGGTGGAGTCAGTTTTGCTATGCAGTTTCACAGCTCACTATGCAGCCATGCCAAAGCAGGCCTCTGGTTGAGACTAGTCATGTTCTTATTTAGTTCCACCCTCACCCACCCTATTCCTCTTTCTTTCCTACCCTTTTCCTGAAAACAGACCTTCAGTAAACCAACTGCATAAATTCCTTTCAAGCTCTCTGTAGGTACCTACTATGAAGACACATGATAGCATCACTGTGTCCTTTACTGTCACTTTCTTTAGAAAAAGAAAAGAGGTGATGGGAGAATTTGCTGAAGACACCACTCTTACTGACACATTTGTAAATATTCTCTTATTCTCTCAACAATGCTAAAAGTAAACTTGCAAATGTCACATGGTTAGTAAGTGATGGGAGTGAAAATGTGCATCCAGCCTCAGGTTACAGAGCTCTTTGTGCCCTTTGCACAGCTAAAAGCATCAAAAACTCAACATTCAGAAAATGAAGATCATGGCATCCGGTCCCATCACTTCATGGGAAATAGATGGGGAAACAGTGGAAACAGTGTCAGAGTTTATTTTTGGGGGGCTCCAAAATCATTGCAGATGGTGATTGCAGCCATGAAATTAAAAGATGCTTACTCCTTGGAAGAAAAGTTATGACCAACCTAGATAGCATATTCAAAATCAGAGACATTACTTTGCCGACTAAGGTCCGTCTAGTCAAGGCTATGGTTTTTCCAGAGGTCATGTATGGATGTGAGAGTTGGGCTGTGAAGAAGGCTGAGCGCTGAAGAATTGATGCTTTTGAACTGTGGTGTTGGAGAAGACTCTTGAGAGTCCCTTGGACTGCAAGGAGATCCAACCAGTCCATTCTGAAGGAGATCAGCCCTGGGATTTCTTTGGAAGGAATGATGCTAAAGCTGAAACTCCAGTGCTTTGGCCACCTCATGCGAAGAGTTGACTCACTGGAAAAGACTCTGATGCTGGGAGGTATTGGGGGCAGGAGGAGAAGGGGATGACAGAGGATGAGATGGCTGGATGGCATCACTGACTCGATGGACATGAGTCTGAGTGAACTCTGGGAGTTGATGATGGACAGGGAGGCCTGGTGTGCTGTGATTCATGGGGTCGCAAACAGTTGGACATGACTGAGCGACTGAACTATGAACTATGCTTCTGAAAAACTTTACTTATTTCATAAATCAAGAAATATATAAGAATTAGATGCTAAAACTTAGACCATAAAGAATATTTTTTAAAAAAACAACAAAAAAGTGTATTACGAAGCTTCTGAGGAAATGGCTCTAGCTGAGTATATTAAACTGGAAATAAATAAGTAACTATATAATGTAGTTTGCATTGCTTGATGATAAGCAACATAGAAATTTCTTCAGAGAGAGGAAAAAAGGCTATCAGGCTTTAAATTTTAAAAAGAAATTTATTGTGCTTGTTCACTATCTGAGTAACAATTGATAACACAATAAATGATGTCCTAACCTGCTGTTCCTGCTGCTGCTAAGTCACTTCAGTCGTGTCCGTCTCTGTGCGAACCCATAAACGGCATCCCACCAGGCTCCTCTGTCCCTAGGATTCTCCAGGCAAGAACACTGGAGTGGGTTGCCATTTCCTTCTCCAATGCATGAAAGTGAAAAGTGAAAGTGAAGTTGCTCAGTTGTGCCTGACTCCTAGCGATCCCATGGACTGCAGCCCACCAGGCTCCTCCGTCCATGGGATTTTCCAGTCAAGAGTACTGGAGTGGGTTGCCATTGCCTTCTCCCATGTCCTGAACTAGGGATTCATAAAAGACAGATGTTTAAATAAACATTTCTTCAATTGACCCTCAAAAAACTTAAACATTAAACTTCAATTTAGTCAAAGCTTTTCTGTAGGGATTTATGAAAATATGATCTAGAAATGCTGCTTTCTGATGATGTAGCTGATGACAAAAATAATGCTCTGTCAACCCAAGGACAACAAGTGCATTATCTCTTTGCAATATTAAATATTTCAGGAAAGGCTTTGGTGAAGCCCTGAGTCACAGGCAATTCATCGCCAAATTTATGCAAAGGCTCTGTGGTTTTTCCAGAAGGACACACATTGTTTAGATGTCACTCATACACTGCAAACACTGAACTGTGTTTGTGTATATGTGTGTACACACATGCATGCTCACATGTATGATATTGCTAATGACAAAACTGACATCCCTTTGTGAATGATTTAGAAGATTTACTTATGTTTGCAAGCACCCGTAGAATATAAATTCACGCCCCTTTTGCACAAAAATAAATCATTTTTTTAAAGTCTTGCCTCAGGTTCTGTATCACAGAGCACAGAAAAGAATATCTATAATTGAAAAATAGAAACTTAATGCTTTTCTAGCACTAACTGCACTGAGTTAGTCAAGTTACATTCTTCTGTCATAAGAAACACTTCCCAGTTCTCAGTGACTTAAAGTGAAGTTTTCACTTTGTTCTCACATTTAAGTTTGATTCAAGTTATTAGAGAGGTTTTATTTACATAGTTACTCAGAACAAGTGTTTATGTACTTTCTCAAATCTCACTGTGAAGCCTCCAACATCTCTATACCAGGAAAGAAAAGGCTAGAAATGTTACTCAGTGGCTGATAAATACTTTCAGGAGGAAAATAAATTACCCTGTAAGGTCTTAAGATCATATCTGGCATATATATATATATAGCAGGTGCTCATTAAATATTAACTGGTGGTAGTAGCAGCAGCAGCAGCAGCAGTAGTAGTAATCATAGTATTAGCTAATATAGTTTTCATGATGTGATATTATTCATCTAATTGTTATAAATGTTTATTTCAAATTACATTTAAGGAGAAGTCTAGGAAAAGATTCTCCTTTTAGTAAGATAATTCCTTTGTATATCATAAGACTGCTTATTGCTCACCCATTTTTTTCAGCAGTGGCACTTGATAAGGGCTTTGAAAGAGAATAATTATCTTTGCTTCTGAGCCAGGGTTAGTCTGGTCCATCCATGGCTGATGAGTAACAGAAGAATTGTACAATATAAGTCTTGGGCTGTCCTTAACTGCATTCAGCGTAAGGTAAACAGTCTTCATATAGATACTTGGACTTGTTGCTAATGCAAATGGAGACATTTAACTCTTAGAATGAAGAAAGACAAGGCATAGAAATATGTGTATTCAACATTTGAATATTTATGCAAATGTCATAGCTCAGAAATATTCAATTGCCTCACAGAGTAGGACTTCAGTTCAGTTCAGTCACTCAGTCGTGTCCGACTCTTTGAGACCCCATGAATTACAGCACACCAGGCCTCCCTGTCCATCACCATCTCCCGGAGTTCACTCAAACTCACATTCATTGAGTCGGTGATGCCATCCAGCCATCTCATCCTCTGTCGCCCCCTTCTCCTCCTGCCCCCAATCCCTCCCAGCATCGAAGTCTTTTCCAATGAGTCAACTCTTCACATGAGGTGGCCAAAGCACTGGAGTTTCAGCTTTAGCATCATTCCTTCCAAAGAAATCCCAGGGCTGATCTCCTTCAGAATGGACTGGTTGGATATCCTTGCAGTCCAAGGGGCTCTCAAGATTCTTCTCCAACACCACAGTTCAAAAGTATCAATTCTTTGGTGCTCAGCCTTCTTCACAGTCCAACTCTCACATCCATACACGACCACTGGAAAGACCATAGCCTTCACTAGATGGACCTTTGCTGAACTTAAGCCACCGGAAAATTTTGGGGAATCATTTTGGCAAAACTAACATCTCTGATAGCATAGGATTTGAAGGTGCGGAGCAGAGGACAACAGGTCAATATGTTATAGAAATGCTTAAGAACAGCACTAAATTAATAAACAAATACTTGTTTTAAGCAATAAATGACTAATATTGGTAGTAAAGAAAACACTATGATTTGCATAGTCTGAAGAACTTCATCTGCTGATTCTCACGCATTTATATGTTATATCAATAGTAATTTTCCCAGGAGAGCAACACTGAATGGGAAACTGAGCAGAGTCAAGGTCTTTATTTTAAACTTAGAGCAGATGGGAAACTTTTTTAGGACAAGGTTCTTATTCTTCACTTCTGTGCTAATTATAAGAAGAATAATGATAATATCAATGATAACTAACATTTGTCAAGCTCTCAATAATGACCAGATAATTTAAATTCCCTTACATAAATTAATTATTTTATATATAAGCAATGCTCTGAGGACAGTCCCACTGTTACCTTCATTTTAGAAATGAGAAACTAAGAAACTCATCAAACTTCTCCACCCCATCCTCTGGTTTAGGAGGGACTCTGCCACCGCCAGTGTCCAATGATGGTAGCTTTCAGGTCTCAGAGCTAAAAATTAGAATCCTTCATCTGTCTGCCTGTTTAAACACATGCTATACCATATTTCCAACACTGTATTCTGAAATAGCTAACAATGAGGACACTAGAATCATCCTCATGGTCGTGTGTGTGTGTGTGTGTGTGTGTGTGCTTAGTCGCTTAGTCATGTCCAACTTTTGGCAACCCCATGGCCTGTAGCCCACCAGGCTCCTCTGTCCGTGGGGTTTTAAGGTGAGAATACTGGAGCAGGTAGCAATTCCCTTCTCCAGGGGATCTTCCTGACCCAGGGATGGAACTCGCATGTCATATATCTCCTTTATTGGCAGTGGATTCTTGACCACTAGTGCTACCTGGGAAGCCCCCATGGTCCTTTACATACTCTCCTTTCTGGAGTGGAATTTGAAGCGCAGCACTTTTAGAACTCAGAGTATTACACCTCTCCTTCACTAGCTCTTCATCAAGTTCTTTGAAGGCAACAGTGTTATCCTAAGACATTTCTGCACAGAGCTAGTCAGTAGAGTAAAATTAAGACTCATTTGCTGATGCATGAGCTGGTGCCAGACTTTACTTAAAAAGTGGCTCTAATGATGATACTTATGTCCATGACACAATCCAATCATTTTTCACAAAACAGCCAACAATAGCCTTTGAACTTATGTTCACTGGTATGTTCCTGTCTTCCCTATGTCTCACTATATACATCTGCTGGTTGTTAGGACACCTTTTTGACCTTTGCTTGGTCTCTTTTGAGTTTTAAGCAATTACTGGAATCTATGAAACAAGCCTCCCCTTTGTACCATTTGATTTAATTAGACCTCTCATTTGAGCTCTTGCTGAGTCAATATTTAGTTCCTTGTCTATATCCCTGGGACAACCTGAAACGTTCCATACGCTGACTAAATGACTCACTCTGCGCGGACATGTGAGCTGATTACCTTAGTTTGCATTCTCTCTCCCTGTGAAATTTCAAGGGATGCCAGCCGCTATAAAACTCCTTCACTTTGCCTTCCACCTTAATTGTGCTCCTCCATGGTTTACCTGGCAATTCCTTTTTCTGGATGATGAATTAGAAAGGAACAGAAGGAAGAATAGTCCTCAGCATTATCTCACTAATTTTGTTTGTAGAGCTATTTCTCTAACGTAGCATTTTCAAATAGGTCCATTATACATCTGCTTCTCCACCTGAGAGCACCCGCCATACCAGGTGCAATGCCATCCGTAGCATACTTTTGCCTAATAGCATTAAGTGCCTGGGAGTGAGCTGAAAAAGAAATGGGAAAGTGATGAACCAAGTTTCAGAATAACCACAGTTTTTTTATACTTCACCGTGTGTGTGTGATTAGTCACTTCAGTCCTGTCAGATTCTTGGCAACCCTGTGGACTGTAGCCCTCCAGGCTGCTCTGTCCATGGGATTCTCCAGGCAAGAATACTGGAGTGGATTGCCATGCCTCCTCCAGGGGATCTTCCTGACTGAGGGATTGAACCCATGTCTCTTGTGTATCCTTCACTGACAGACAGCTTCTATATCCCTGGGACAACTAGCACCACTAGCACCACCTGGGAAGCCCCATGATTTAGAGGGGTCAGTATAAATATTTGGATTGTGGTCTACGTTAAGAAAAGTGATCTAAAACCTGAGAAAGATGGTCCATTAATTCAACAAGAGGACTTAAGAATCTGCTCTGGTCTACCTTACAGATTTAAAGGGCTTCTCAAGTAAAAACGGTTTTGTTTTACCCATTATCTCTGGGAACATACACCCAGCGGTTTTACCTAAATATGAAAATACATACATATGTACACATATACAAAAGTTAGCTTTTTTAAAAAAAAAAAAAGATAAATTTATGCTTGATTTTCCAATTTAAAGTTTAGATACGATAATATAAGAATAGCTAACTTGCTAAAGCCTAATAACCTGTAAGCTACTATGTCTAATATACATCATCCTTTTTAGTTATTATCTGCCTAGCTTGTATGTTGTGTCATCTCCACTTTGTGTCTATGTCTCATAGAAGTTTAATAATTTGTTCCAGTTCACACACTTATTGTAAGATAAAGCCACAAGGAGAACTCAGGCCTTTCTGACTCTAACATTCACACATATACCTTCTAAAGAGGTTCTTGCTCTTTAAAGAGATTGAATCAGAAATTAGGGACCTATTCATGATGCCTAAGCCTTCCAGGAACCCTATATTGCTCACATCTGTGGACCCTTAGGCCTATGGAATAGAAATGCTGATGAGAGGTCCACTTTGACACCCTACCATTTACCTTCGTAGCTGCATGCAGCAAATGGGTTTGATGCAAAGTCACCTGGAGATTATATTCCTATGTCATTCCAGAATATGGTATTGTTTCTCATTAGAATATTCCATCAGTAACAGGGGAGAGTATTTGCACAGTTGCAATTTGTATAGATCTCTGTTCAGAACTATCACCTTAGCAGCTAGAACACAATGTATATTTAAAAATAACATTATTATTACCAATAGCAGCAATGACAATAGTTAACTTTTAGAGGGGCATGCTATATGCCAGAGAGTGTTTTAAGGTCCTTAGATGAATTATTTTATTTAATCTTTAAAAGAATTTAATTAGATCTCTGATATTATTGTTACAACTTTGCAAGTTAGGGGGCTTCCCTCATAGCTCAGTCGATAAAGAATCTATCTGCAATGCAGGAGACCTGGGTTTGATTTCTGGGTTGGGAAGATTCCCCTGGGGAAGGAAATGGCAACCCACTCCAGTATTCTTGCCTGGAGAATCCCATGGACAGAGGAGCCTGGCAGGCTACAGTCCATGGCGTCTCAAGAGTCAAGCACGACTTAGTGACTAAACCAGTAAATTAAAACTTGGGGCAAAAATTAAGTATCTGGCCCCCAAGATGACACAATTAGTTTGTGATAGAACCAAAGTTCAAATCTAGGCCTTTTGACACAAAAGCTTGCACACCTAACCATTATCTTACACTATATTTCAAATCTAAATATTCTTTAAGTAAATGAATAATATATTTTAGCTTGGTGATAAAAAATTCCTCTGTTCTAAATATCTTTTAATTTCTAATGCTCTCTTTCTCCCTATAAGAAGTTTTGATAGAAAAACATATTGCTAAGTAGAAGGGAAAGAAACAATAGATATACATTTGTAGGGATGTGTCTCACAGTTTTAACTCTTCCAGCGGTGGCACTCGCCTTGCTATCATCCCCAAGCTCTTACGCATCTCAAGCTGTTCTCTACACCACCAGGGAGCCTGTCCTCCATCCTGCTCTGCAGTTTAATGATATTAAGATCAGCTTCCTTTCATGAAAGCTGAACAGATGAGTAGAGTTTTATTCTCTGAAATCTAGGTAAAATCTATTCGACACTTTTGTAGATTCACCCATGTCAAGTATGTGTGTGTGTTTTCTTCTGATTGTCTAAATAGACAATAAAATAAACTAAACAGGTGATGGGGGATCTGGGGCAAGAATTTATATGAGATGAATATTCCATGTTAAAATGGAGTGATCCAGAAACACATAAGTCATAAAAAAGAGTGGAAATTTTCCAAAATGTGATTTGTATGCACTTAACTTCTCCCCATTATTGCAAAACATCAACATCTTTAGAACATCTCAGGATTGTGTTTTTGACTAGCTTTAATCAGGCAGGGCAAACCACAACTGTATTTGAGAGGTAAACATTAGAATAAATTTAATAAAGATATTAAATCCAAATTGGAAAGTGATGATTAAATTATTTAAATACCAGGGAAGCTCTTTAATAATACTTAGCATATAACAAGTGCTGCATACTGTGCATTTAAACTGTATAAATTTGGAATAGATTTGTGATCTTGGAAGAGGTAATAAATCTTCTTTTTGTTGTTTTTCAATCGCTAAGTTGTGTCTGACTCTTTGTAGCCCCATGGACTGCAGCAAGTCAAGCTACTCTGTTTTCCACTATGGAGTTTGCTCAAATTTATTTCCATTGAGTCAGTGATGCTGTCTAACCATCTTATCCTCTGCTGCCCCCTTCTCCTTTTGCCTTGAATCTTTCCCATCAGGGTCTTTTCCAATAAGTTGGCTCCGCATATCAGGTGGCCAAAGTATTAGACCTTCAGCTTCATTACCAATACTTCCAATGAGTATTCAGGGTTGAGTTTTTTTAGGATTGACTGGTTTGATCTTACAGTCTAAGGGACTCTCAAGAGTCTTCTCCAGCACCACAATTCAAAGACATCAATACTTTGGAACTCAACCTTTTTTCATAGTCCAACTCTCAACATCTATACGTGACTACTGGAAAAACCATAACTTTGAATATAAGGACCTTCATTGGCAAAATGATGTCTCTGCTTTTGAATAGGTTGTCCAAGTTTGTCATAGCTTTCCTTCCAAGGAGCAAGCATCTTTTAATGTCATGGCTACCGTCACTATCCAGAGTTATTTTGGAGGCCAAGAAAATAAAATATGTCACTGCTTCCTTTTCTCCCCATCTGGTTGCCATGTGATGGGACCAGATGCCATGATCTTCGTTTTTTTGAATGTTGAGTTTTAAGCCAGCTTTTTCACTCTCCTCTTTCACCCTCATCAAGAGGCTCTTCAGTTCCTTTTCCTTTTCTGCCATTAGAGAATATCATCTGCATATCTAAGACTGTTGATATTTCTCCCAGCAATCTTGATTCCAGCTTGTAATTCATCCACCCCAGCATCCTGCATGATGTACTCTGCATAGAAGTTAAATAAGCAAGGTGACAATATACAGCCTTGTCATACTTCTTTCCCAGTTTTAAACCAGTCAGTTATTCCATATCCGATGCTGACTTTTGCTTCTTGACCCACATACAGGGATCTCAGTAGACCAGTAAGGTAGTCTGGTACTCCCATTTCATTAAGAATTTTCCACAGTTTGTTGTGATAAATGTTTCTCTCTCTCTCTCTCTCTTTTTCTTTTTTTTTTTGCCTAATGTAAAATGGGAGTTTGAATCTCACATATCCCACTGACGGTTTTTTTTTTTGGTTCATCTGTAGAAATAAATGTGATAATGGGTATAATATTTTTGTTGTAATGAATGAGTAAATACTGATTATTGTCTTGAGATTCATGATAACCATAAATTACATACTTTATATATATCAGGGGCTTTATATATATCAGGGGCTTCCCAGATAGCTCAGTTGGTAAAGAATCTGCTTGCAATGTGGGAGACCCCTGATTGATTCCTGGGTCAGGAAGATCGACTGGAGAAGGGAAAGGCTATGCACTCCAGTATTCTTGGGCTTCCCTTGCAGCTCAGCTGGTAAAGAATCTGCCTGCAATGCAGAAGACCTGGGTTTGATACCTGGGTTGGCAAGATCCCCTGGAGAAGGGAAAGGCTACCCACACCAGTTTTATTCTAGCCTGGAGAATTCTATGGACTGTATAGTCCATGAGGTTGCAGAGCTGGACATGACAGAGTGACTTTCACTTTCATATACAACATGAGTTAAACAAGTTTAATAGTCTGAGAAAGCATACTACCACCATGTGTAATATTAATTTTGTTTTGAAAAACATCCCAAGATTTACAAGTTGATTTATGAATAAGCTATCATCCTGAAATTTGATTGGGAATCTGTGAATGTCAGTATTTTGCCAGGTTTAAGACTGGAAGACTAAAAACCTCAAGTCATATAGATTTTGTTAGAATAAAGGGATAGAACTTATGAATCTAAATTCTGCTTTGTGCTAAAAACCCACTTGTATATAAGCAAGGTCTGTAAGAAAAATAAATCCACAGATTTTCTAAATAAATATTTTTGTAGTCTTCCTTTGCCCCAAGTCTTATCTAACCTCTTCTCAATGATGTTTTAAGAGAGGCAGTTTAGGTTGCCTAGCAAAATCCATGGTACCATAATGTATATTGGTCATAAATATATAAAAACAGTAAAATAATATATTTTGCTAGCTATCTGATATGGTAGGATGAGGCCAAGAGCTGTAATTGGCCATACTGTCATTATTAATGTTTTAGACTAATATGAGGCTAGATATCATCATATATTCCCTCTCAATAACTAGCTGCCAGGTTCCCTATTATTATGAAATAATATTGAATAGAACTTTTACAATGTCTTTTGATTTAGAAATGCAAAGAATAAGTGTATTCCCTGCTTAGTATTGCAGTCTGTCTGGATTTTTACAACATACTGATTATTTAAAGTCCTTCTTCAGAGTCAGAAATGCTTTTTATGCATTAAAGGAAACACTGAGTTCCATCAAACTGAAATTGAATTACAAATTAGAAGTGGTTGTCTGTCTTTTGGTTGGTCTATGCTTTTACTTATTAACTTTATCAGTTAGTAGGTACACACATGTGTTATTTAATCAACAGAAACCTGTTGCCCAATTCACACTGACTTATTTTTCCATGAGCAATACACAATTCCCTAATGGATATTTCATGTTGCTTGCCTTTATTAAGATGAAAGATTTGGTGTTCAAATTGCTTTTACCCTGAACACCACCATATCATGTTTTGTTGCAATTTTACTAAAGCAGAACAGATCAATTAAGTTATCCAGTTTATGAAATAGTTACACTCCAGCACATTCTTGCTTGTTTATATTAACAAAATTGTACTACAATAATAGTTTGAGAATCTAACATATATGCAAATAGATGGTGTTTTGTTAACTGATTTGTTCATTTGAGATTTAGAAGGGATACACAAGGGATGCAAGCATTAGGGGGTGAATTTCACTTGGCTAGGGTATAGTTTCTAGTAGGTTATAAGGAGTGGTAAAATATTGGTAGAGTATAGAGTATGTTCCAAGTATCTCTACTAAATCAGGAATGGTGTGTGTGATGTCTTAGTGTGCTAGGGCTGCCATAACAAAATACCATGGATGAGGTGGTTTAAACAATAGAAATTTATTTTCTCACAGCTCTTGAGACTGGAGTGTCCTAATCAAATTTCCAGGTGATTTGGTTCCTGATAAGAGTTCTCTTCCTAGCTTGCAGATAGCTGCTGTCTTGCAATGTCCTCACATGGTAGAGAGAGAAAGAGAGAGAGCAAGGAAGAGTGAGATTTCTTCTCCTTGTTATAAAGATACTAATCCTATTTAACTGGAGCTCCATCCTTATGAATATTTTTTTTTTAAATTTTAGCTTTATTGAGATGTAATGAAAAATTATTACATGTTAAAAGTGTACATTGTGATGATTTACTCAACATGTCCATTGTAAAAGAATTTCACTCCATCTAGTTAATTAATCTATTCCCACACAATTTTTGTTGTCTGGTGAAAGCATTTACAGTTTACTCTCTTAGCAAATTTCAATTATAAGATCCAGTGTTACTAACTATAGGCACTGCCTTTTATATTATATCCTTGGTATGTGTGTGGTAAGTTGCTTCAGTCATATCCAACTCCTTGTGATCCTGTGGGCTGTACCCTCCTTAGACTAAACTTATTTCTCTTATACCTGAAAACGTGTACCCTTTTATCAGCCTCTCCTTATTTCCTCTACCTGCCAGCCCCTAGAAACCACTTTTATACTCTTTGTTTCTATAATTTTTTTTTGTTTGTTTAGATTCTAAATATAAGCAATGCTGCTGCTGCTGCTAAGTCGCTTCAGTTGTGTCCGACTATATGTGACCCCATAGACGGCAGCCCACCAGGCTCCCCCGTCCTTGGGATTCTCCAGGCAAGAACACTGGAGTAGGGTGCCATTGCCTTCCTCACAGTTCTCTTTTTTCTGTCTGGTTTGTTTCACATAGCATAGTACCTTCAAGGTTCATACATGGTAACATAAATGGCAGGATTTCCTTCTTTCTCATGGCTGAATAATATCCATTGTATACAAACTACTACTACGTTCATCCATTGATAGATGTCCACTTAAAAAATATACACAACCTAAAGGTTAAGAGTTATGTTTTATTCAGTGGTAATTTTTAGGACTTCAAGTGTGGGAGGCAGTGTCTCATCTCAAGTAACCCTGCTCTGAGGAGCTGAGGGTGGGGAGCCCCAGAATACATAGGAATTTTGCAACAAAGGGCAGGTAATCTGAACATCAGAGGTTATTGTTTATCAAAGAAAACCAGATATACTGACTTAATAAATTTAGTGCTTTTCTATATATGGGAAGATGCAAAGAGTCTGGGCTCACTGAAATCATTCCCTTGATAAACTACTTTTCTACTCTTTTTTTCTATGAATTTGACAATTTCTTTATTTTTTAAGATTCTAAATATAAGCTATACCATGCAGTTGTTTTTTATTTTTTTTAATCTGACTTATTTTACTTAGCATAATACTTTCAAGATTCATTCGTGTGGTCATAAATGTCAGAATTTCCTTCTTTCTCATGGCTGAGTAGTAGTCCATTGTATTACTGTGTATATATATATATATATATATATTTATTTATTTATTTATTTATTTATTTATTTATTTCATTCATCCATTGATGGACTCTTAGATTTTTTCTATATCTTGGCTATTGTGAATAATGTTGCAAAGAACATGGGGCATCAGACATTCAATATCCTGTTTTAATTTCCTTTGGCTATATGCCCAGAAGTTGGATTTCTTGATCATACAGAAATTCTTTGAGTTTTAAAAAACTTCCGTAACTATTTTCCATAGTGGCTGAACTAATTGAAATTTCCATTAGTTCCCAAGGTTTCCCTTTCTTTATATCCCTGCAAATAATTGCTATTTCTTGTCCTTTTGATAATAACCACTCTAAGAGTTGAGGAATCATATTTCGTTGTGGTTTTGATTTACATTCCCCTGATGATTAGTGATGTTGACTACCTTTTCATGTACCTGGTGGTCATTTTTATACCTTCATTGGCAAAATGTATGTTCAATTTTCCTGTCAATTTTTTATTGTATTGTTTTGCTTTTTTGCTATTGAGTTGCTTGTATATTTTATATGGTAACCCCTTATCTGATATGATTCACAAATATTTTTGCCTATTGTATATATTGACTTTTCATATTTTGATAATTTCTTTTAAGGTACTGAAGCTTGCCTTCTAGACAGATGTAGTCTCATTTGTAGTCTCATTTGCTTTTACTGCCTTAGCTTTTATTGCCAAATCAAAAAAAAAAAGTGCCAAAACTAACATCAAGGACTTTACCCTTCTTATTTTCTTCAATGAGTCTATAATTTCAGGGTCTTATGTTCAAGTATTCATCCATTTTGAGTTAATTTTTGTGGATAGTATAGGATGGTAGTCTAGTTTCATTTTTTTGCATGTGGCTATCTAGTTTTCCCAAAACCTTTTTTTGAGGAGACTATCATTTTATTTCTTTCTTAGCCATGCCTTACAGCTTTTGGGATCTTAGTTCCCCAGTCAGGTATTGAACCCTGGTCCCTGAGAGTGAGAGCACCATGTCTTAATCACTGGATTGCTAGGAAATTGCCAAGACTATAATTTTTTGTTTGTGCTGGTCTTGATTGCTACATGGGCATTTCTCTAGTTGTGGTGAGCAGATGCTAATCTCAAGCTGCTTCAGAGTGTGGGCTTCTCTTTGCAGCAGCTTCTGTTACTGCAGAGCACAGTCTTTAGAGAATGTGGGCTTCAGTAGTTGGGGCACATCAGTCGTTGGGAGTTGGGTGCGCCTACCGCGGCCCGCGCCTCCCCCCTCCGAGTCAGGGCAGGGTCCCGCTGGGCCCCGCCGGGCGTCCGGGAGATGGGGGGCCGGCAGGTGGGGGGGATCTTCCTGGATCAGAGATTGAACCCATGTCTCTGGCAGCTGGATTCCTTACCGCTGAAGGACCAGGGAAGACCCCCAAAGATTATAATTTTAAAAACAAACCTTTTTGTTTGTTAAAGCCATCTTCTTTGCTTTAGTGGCTTACTGCTGCTAAGTTGCTTCAGTTGTGTCCGACTCTGTGCGACCCCATAGACGGCAGCACACCAGGCTCCGCCGACCCTGGGATTCTCCAAGCAAAAACTCTGGAGTGGGTTGCCATTTCCTTCTCAAATGCATGAAAGGGAAAAGTGAAAGTGAAGTCGCTCAGTCGTGTCCGACTCTTAGCAAGCCCATGGACTGCAGCCTACCAGGCTCCTCCGTCCCTGGGATTTTCCAGGCAAGAGTACTGGAGTGGGGTGCCATTGCCTTCTTAGAAGACTATAATTTTAAAAACAAACCTTTTTGTTAAAGCCATCTTCTTTGCTTAGTGGCTCCCAAGATTCAAGGGGACAAGCTTTGTCATTTTCCCAACAAAGAAGATCCTGGTCTTCGAGTAGATGCAGCTTGATTGGAAGCCAGTACACTCAGGCAGCAGTTTTAAATTATGCAAGTAGACCTCTTTCTTGTGAAGATTAAGAGATAAGAGTTTCTCTGTTCTCTCTGTAATGAGCCCCTAGGGGTAGGGTGGGGAGAGATTGCTGGTTAAAAACTCTTTCTCTGTATGCTGTAGTTGTGTGGAAGAGGCAAACACAGGCCATTAGAGCCTAGTGATCCAGGGGTGTGTCCCCTGAATGTCAGATGCAAAAGCCAGGTTCCAGACGTGTATTCGCTCCTGCTGGGGTGGGGGGGGGGGGGCGGGGGAGTAGGGGGAGGCTCTAGCAATTTGTAGAGGCTACAGGCAGAATGAGGAGATTGTGTCTGCATGCTTCCTTGGTCACTGGGGAGGACGACACGGCCTTTCAGTCAGTTCAGTCTCTCAGTCCTGTTCGACTCTTTGCAACCCCATGAACTGCAGCATGCCAGGCTTCCCTGTCCATCACCAACTCCCAGAGCTTGCTCAGAATGATGTCAGTTGAGCCATTCATGCCATCTACCCAACTCATCCTCTGTAGTCCCCTTCTCCTCCTGCCCTCAGTCTTTCCCAGAATCAAGATCTTTTCCAATGAGTCAGTTCTTCACAGTGAGTGAAGTCGCTCAGTTGTGTCCAACTCTTTGTGACCCCATGGACTGTAGCCTACCAGGCTTCTCCGTCCATGAGAATTTCCAGGCAAGAGTAGCGGAGTGGGTTGCCATTTCCTTCTCCAGGGGATCTTCCCGACCCAGGGATCGAACCTGGGTTTTCACAGTAGGTGACCAAAGTATTGGAGTTTCAGCTTCAGCATAAGTCTTTTCAATGAATATTCCAGATTGACTTCCTTTAGGATTGACTAGCTTGATCTCCTGCATTCCAAACGACTCTCCAGAGTCTTCTACAATACCACAGTTCAAACGCATCAATTCTTTGGTGCTCAGCTTTCTTTATGATCCAACTCTCACATCCCTACATGACTACTGAAAAAAAACCATAGTTCTGACAAGACGGACCTTTGTCAGCAAAGTAATGTCTCTGCTTTTTAATAACCCATCTAGGTTGGTCATAGCTTTTCTTCCAAGGAGCAAGAGTCTTTTATATTCACAGCTGAGGTCATCATCTGCAGTGATTTCGGAGCCCAAGAAAAGAAAGTCTGTCACTGTTTCCATTGTTTCCCCATCTATTTGCCATAAAGTGATGGGACTGGATGCCATGATCTTTGTTTTTTGAATGTTGGCTTTTAAGTCAGCTTTTTCACTCTCCTCTTTCACTTTCAAGAAGGTCTTCAGTTCCTCTTCATTTTCTGCCATTGGGGTGGTGTCATCTACATATCTGAGGTTTGATATTTCTCCCAACAGCCAGCTTGTGCTTCATGCAGCCTGACATTTCACGTGATGTACTCTACATATACATTAAATTATTAGGGTGACAATATACAACCTTGAAGTACTCCTTTCCCAATTTTGAACCAGTCCATTGTTCCATACCGGTTCTAACTGTTGCTTCTTGACCTGCATACAGGTTTCTCAGGAGGCAGGTAAGGTGGTCTGGTTTCCTGTCTCTTTAAGAATTTTCCACAGTTTGTTGTGATCCTCACAACCAAAGATTCTAGCATAGTCAATGAAGCAGAAGTAGATGGTTTTTCTGGAATTGTCTTGGTTTTTCTATGATCCAACAGATGTTGTCAATTTGATCTCTGGTTCTTTTGTCTTTTCTAAATCGAGCTTGAATACTGGAAGGTCTCTATTCACATACTGTAGAAGCCTAACTTGGAGAATTTTGAGCATTACTTTGCTAGCGTATGAGATGAGTGAAAATGTGCAGTGAACATTCTTTGGCATTGCCCTTCTTTGGAATTGGAATGAAAACTGACCTTTACCAGTCCTGTGGCCACAGCTGAGCTTTCCAAATTTGCTGGCATATTGAGTTCACAGTTTTATTACTTAGGATTTGAAATAGCTCTGCTGTAATTCCATCACCTCCACTAGCTTTGTTTGTAGTGATACTTTCTAAGGCCCACTTGACCTCACACTCCAGGATGTCTCGCTCTAGTCCAGTGATCACACCATTGTGGTTATATGGATCATTAACATCTCTTTTGTATAGTTTTTCTGTGTATTCTTGCCACCTCTTACTATTTTCTGCTTATGTTAGGTCCATACCGTTTCTGTCCTTTACTGAGCCCATCTTTGCATGAAATGTTCCCTTGGCATCTCTAATTTTCTTGAGGAGATCGCTAGTCTTTCACATTCTATTGTTTTCCTCCATTTCTTTGCAATGATCATGTAGGAGATTTTCTTATCTCTTCTTGCTATTCTTTGGAACTCTGCATTAGTATGGATAGATCTTTCCTTTTCTCCTTTGCCTTTCACTTCTCCTCCTTTCTCATCTATTTGTAACATCTCCTAAGACTACCATTTTGCCTTCTTGCATTTCTTTTTCTTGGGCGGGTCGGGCAGGGGAGGAAGTGCTTTGATCCCATGCTCCTGTACAATGTCAGGAACCTCCATTCATAGTTCCTCAAGCACTCTGTCTATCAGATCTAATCCCTTGAATCTATTTGTCACTTCTGAAGTTGAATGGTCCTATGAAGACCTACAAGACCTTTTAGAACTAACACCTAAAAAAGATGTCCTTTTCATTATAGGGGACTGGAATGCAAAAATAGGAAGTCAAGAAACACCTGGAGTAACAGGCAAATTTGGCCTTGGAATATGGAATGAAGCAGGGCAAAAACTAATAGACTTTTGCCAAGAAAATGCACTGGTGATAGCAAACACCCTCTTCCAAAAACACAAGAGAAGACTCTACACATGGACATCACCAGATGGTCAACACTGAAAACAGATTGATTATATTCTTTGGAGCCAAAGATGGAGAAGCTCTATACAGTCAACAAAAACAAGACCAGGAGCCGGCTGTGGCTCAGATCATGAACTCCTTATTATCAAATTCAGAAATAAATAGAAGAAAGTAGGGAAAACCGCTGGACCATTCTGGTATGACCTAAATCAAATCCCTTATGATTATACAGTGGAAGTGAGAAATAGATTTAAGGGCCTAGATCTGATAGATAGAGTGCCTGATGAACTATGGAATGAAGTTCGTGACGTTGTACAGGAGACAGGGATCAAGACCATCCCCATGGAAAAGCAATGCAAAAAAGCAAAATGGCTGTCTGGGGAGGTCTTACAAATAGCTGTGAAAAGAAGAGAGGTGAAAAGCAAAGGAGAAAAGGAAAGATATAAGCATCTGTATGCAGAATTCTAAAGAATAGCAAGAAGAGATAAGAAAGACTTCTTCAGCGATCAATGCAAGGAAATAGAGGAAAAGAACAGAACGGGAAAGAATAGAGATCTCTTCAAGAAAATTAGAGATACCAAGGGAACATTTCATGCAAAGATGGGCTCGATAAAGGACAGAAATGGTATGGACCTAACAGAAGCAGAAGATATTAAGAAGAGGTGGCAAGAATACACAGAAGAACTGTACAAAAGAGATCTTCATGACCCGGGTAATCATGATGGTGTGATCACTCATCTAGAACCAGACATCCTGGCATGTGAAGTCAAGTGGCCCTTAGAAAGCATCACTATGAATAAAGCTAGTGGAGGTGATGGAATTCCAGTTGAGCTGTTTCAAATCCTGAAAGATGATGCTGTGAAAGTGCTGCACTCAATATGCCAGCAAATTTGGAAAACTCCGCAGTGGCCACAGGACTGGAAAAGGTCAGTTTTCATTCCAATCCCAAAGAAAGGCAATGCCAAAGAATGCTCCAACTACCACACAATTGGACTCATCTCACATGCTAGTAAAGTAATGCTCAAAATTCTCCAAGCCATGCTTCAGCAACACGTGAACCGTGAACTTCCTGATGTTAAGCTGGTTTTCAAAAAGGCAGAGGAACCAGAGATCAAATTGCCAACATACCTGGATCATTGAAAAAGCAAGAGAGTTCCAGAAAAACATCTATTTCTGCTTTATTGACTATGCCAAAGCCTTTGACTCTGTGGATCACAATAAACTGTGGAAAATTCTGAAAGAGATGGGAAAACCAGACCACCTGACTTGCCTCTTGAGAAATCTGTATGCAGGTCAGGAAGCAGCAGTTAGAACTGGACATGGAAAAACAGACTGGGACCAAATAGGAAAAGGAGTACGTCAAGGCTGTATATTGTCACCCTGCTTATTTAACTTATATGCAGAGTACTTCTTGAGAAATGCTGGGCTGTAGGAAGCACAAGCTGGAATGAAGACTTCTGGGAGAAATATCAATAACCTCATGTATACAGATGACACCACCCTTATGGCAGAAAGTGAAGAGGAACTAAAAAGCCTCTTGATGAAAATGAAAGTGGAGAGTGAAAAAGTTGGCTTAAAGCTCAACATTCAGAAAATGAAGATCACGACATCCGATCCCATCACTTCATGGGAAATAGATGGGGAAACAGTGGAAATAGTGTCAGACTTTATTTTTTTGGGCTCCAAAATCACTGCAGATGGTGATTTCAGCCATGAAATTAAAAGACGCTTACTCCTTGGAAAGAAAGTTATGACCAATCTAGACAGCGTATTCAAAAGCAGAGACATTACTTTGCCGACTAAGGTCCCTCTAGTCAAGGCTATGATTTTTCCTGTGGTCATGTATGGATGTGAGATTTGGAGTGTGAAGAAGGCTGAGCGCCGAAGAATTGATGCTTTTGAACTGTGGTGTTGGAGAAGACTCTTGAGAGTCCCTTGGACTGCAAGGAGAGCCAATCAGTCCATTTTGAAGGAGATCAACCCTGGGATTTCTTTGGAAGGAATGATGCTAAAGCTGAAACTCCAGTACTTTGGCCACCTCATGCAAAGAGTTGACTCATTGGAAAAGACTCTGATGATGGGAGGGATTGAGGGCAGGAGGAGAAAGGGACGACAGATGATGAGATGGCTGGATGGCATCACTGACTCGATGGACGTGAGTCTGAGTGAACTCCGGGAGTTGGTGATGGACAGGGAGGCCTGGTGTGCTGTGATTCATGGGGTCGCAAAGAGTTGAACATGACTGAGTGACTGAACTGAACTGAACTGAATCTTAGTTACCTCATGAAACCCTACATACAGATGCAATCACATTATGGTTTACAGACTCAACCCATGATTTTGAGTGGACAAAATTTAGTCCATAGCATGTGGGTAGGCAGATAATCCACCTAGGAAGTTAGTATCAGAACAGAATTTAAGGAAAGTAATATAGTCACCCTTGATATAACCTGTTAGATTTTTCAGGTGTCTGTGCGAGAACCTAGAGGGAAGTGTAGTTATTAAGATTCAATGATGTTGAGCTTGGTAAAACCTTATAAACCATTCAACCTAACCCATATACTGCACAAACAAATCAGAGCTTGGAGAAGTTAGATATTAATAACTAGGATAGAAATATTCTGTAGTCAAAGTGAACACTGAACAGCCTCTTGACTTGTAGTTTCATAGTTCTTTCTGCTCTTTTATATTGGCTTCCAGTTACAGATAAGAAGTCAAAGCACAGTTGGAAAAAATCTAATGGGCCAAGTAAATAGCACACTAGCGGGTAAAGAGACTAAGTGCCAAGCCAGAGTGCTACCTGGTAATGATGACTTATCAGCCTGTTTTTGTTAAGTATTTGTTCCAAGTGTGGGGTGAGGAAGACCTAAAAGGTGTGGTTAAAACTGGACATTGCCACAAAAGTTAAATAAATTCATGTCTTGGATCCAGGAAGAACATTTGATAAAATTCTTTTGAAAATTCATAGATGAGAAAAATTATGTCAGATTTCTTCCTGTCAAACCTCTGAACCTCCAATCATTGCTGCCTACTAAGTTCCAATGAACTGTGTCAAGATTGTATATGTAACCAGTCAATTCATGACATCAGTCATCTGTGGTACATCATCCCGCTGACATAGCAGATAGACCCACATTTTGCTGAGGGGTAATTGTGTATTCTTTTCTTGGTGCCATTAGATTACATACAGACTTATGTGCTTTGGTTTCATGTGGTTTGAGAAAGCATCAGTGTTGGGAAAGTAGAACAGAGAATTAATATTCCAGTTTTAATGAAGTCAAGTATTCCAGAATATAACATTCAGCTAAATTCAGAGTGTTCATTGATTTTTCAAACTCAATCCAGAGATAACTGTTACCTTAATTATAGCATTCTTACTGAGACTGCTCACAACCATTGTTCACCTGAGAAATATTTTTTTCCCCTTGATGGGGCATTTTATTCAACAGCCTCCCCTCTTTTAAATGTGCTTGGTTTCTATTAAGGCAACATCAAAAGAGCACAAAAATATGGTTTTTTGTTTTTATTTTTTTGAATATTGTTATTCAGTTGCTAAGTCATGTCCAAATTTGCAACACCATTGATTGCAGCAGGCTTCTCTGTCCTTTACCATCTCCTGGAGCTTGCTCAGATTTAAGAGTCAGTGATGCCATCCAACCATCTCATCCTCTGTTGTCCCCTTCTCCTCCCACCTTCAATCTTTTCTAGCATCAGGGTCTTTTCCAGTGAGTTGTATCTTGGCATCAAGAGGCCAAAGTATTGGAGCTTCAGCATAAGCATCAATACTTCCAATGAATATTCAGGTTGATTTCCTTTAGGATTGACTGTTTTGTTCTTCTTGTAGTCCAAGGGACTCTCAAGAGTCTTCTCCAACATTAGTTTAAAAGCATCAGTTCTTCAGCACTCAGCCTTCTTTATGGTCCAAGTCTCACATCTATACATTACTAATGAAAAAATGACGGCTTTGACTATACAGACTTTTGTCAGCAAAGTGATGTCTCTGCTTTGTATTATGCCACATAGGTTTGTCATAACTTTTCTTCCAAGGAGCAAGCATCTTTTATATTCATGGCTGTAATCACCGTCCATAGTGATTTTAGAACACAAGAAAATAAAATCTGCCACTATTTCCATTGTTTCCCATCTATTTGCCATAAAGTTATGGGACTGGATGCTATGATATTAGTTTCTTGAATGTTAAATTTTAAGCTAGCTTTTTACTCTCCTCTTTTACCTTTATCAATAGTCTCTTTAGTTCCTCTTCACTTTCTACCATATATCTGAGGTAGAACAGTAAATCTGAACCTGCTTTGATGAATTGGCATTTCTGTACAACTTCCTATTTCGATTGTTATTGTGTGGCAAACATGCTTGCAAATTGTCATGATTCACTAGATACATGAAATTAAAGAAAATGATAGTCATCTCTCTAGGAGCTTTTTTAAAAGAAAGTTAGTCACCACATAATGAGAGCCAACAACCAAAAAAAAAAAAATAGTTTGGTTTATCCTGCATTTTTAGTTTTGTATCTGTTTCCCACAGTGAATATCAGGGAAAGTAAATAGCAGTTCATTGTGATCAGTGCTACTGTGGAAGTATGTGCAAAGTAAAATGGGGAGCACAAAGATGCTAAGGTTGGTCTCTTATCTGAAAAGGGAAAATAGAGTAGGGGAAATCATGACCATCACACTAGAGAGTAATCCAACTGATTCTTAAAAAATCAATATCAATTCAAGAAAAATCATTGAAATAGGGGCAAACATCCACAAAAGCAAGGAGACATGCTTTTAAATTTGTGTTATGAAAAATGAACTATGAATAGTTGCATTGGTGAAAAATAAGGCTGCAAAGTCATTTGAGAATATCACATGCCCAATACTTTCTTTTTTTGTAATTTATTTTTAATAGGAGGATGATTGCTTTACAATGTTGTGTTGGTTTCTACCATACAACAATGTGAATCAACCACAATTATACAAATATCCCCTCTCTCTTGAGCCTCCCTACAACCCTCCTTCATCCCAGCCCGCTAGGTCTTCACAGAGCACTGGGCTGAGCTCCCTGCATTATACAGCAGCTTCCTATTTTATGCATGGTAGTATATATTTGTCAGTGCCACACCCTCAATTTGTCCCACCTTCTCCAACCCCTGCTGTGTCTCCAAGTCCAATCTTTATGTCTATGTCTCTCTTCCTGCACTGAGAATAGGCTTATCAACACCATTTTTCTAGATTCCATATATAATGTGTTCAGTTCAGTCACTCAGTCATGTCTGACTCTTTGTGACCCCATGAACTGCCACACGCCAGGCCTCCCTGTCCATCACCAACTCCCAGAGTCCACCCAAACTCATGTCAGTTGAGTCGGTGATGCCATCAGCCATCTCATCCTCTGTCGTCCCCTTCTCCTCCTGCCCTTAATCTTTCCCAGCATCAGGGACTTTTCAAATGAGTCAGCTCTTCACATCAGGTGGCCAAAGTATTGGAGTTTCAGCTTCAACATCAGTCCTTCAAATGAACACCCAGGACTGATCTCCTTTAAAATGGACTGGTTGGATCTTCTTGCAGTCCAAGGGACTCTCAAGAGTCTTCTCCAACACCACAGTTCAAAAGCATCAATTCTTCAGAGCTCAGCTTTCTTTATACTCCAACTCTCACATCCATACATGACCTCTGGAAAAACCATAGCCTTAACTAGATGAACCTTTGTTGTGAAAGTAATGTATCTGCTTTTTAATATTGTGTCTAGGTTGGTCATAACTTTTCTTCCAAGGAGTAAGCGTCTTTTAATTTCATGGCTGCAATCACCATCTGCAGTGATTTTGGACCCCAGAAAAATAAAGTCAGCCACTGTTTTCAGTGTTTCCCCATCTATTTGCCACGAAGTGATGGGACCAGATGCCATGATCTTAGTTTTCTGAATGTTGAGCTTTAAGCCAACTTTTTCACTCTCCTCTTTCACTTTCATCAAGAGGCTCTTTAGTTCTTCTTCACTTTCTGCCATAAGGGTGGTGTCATCTGCATGTTAATATGTGATAATTGTTTGTCTCTTTCTGACTTATTTCACTCTATATACAGGCTCTGAGTTCATCCACCTCACTTCAACTAACTCAAATTCATTCCTTTTAATGGCTAATATTCCATTATATATCACACCACATCTTCTTTATCCATTCATCTGTTTATAGCCATCTATGTTGCTTCCATGTCCTGGACGTACCCAATACTTATGACTTGATTCTATGGTTATTTATGCTACATTTAAGTTTGTTAAACAGAAAAGTAATTATCAGGTTTACATTTTATGAAGATAATTCTTTAATGTACCATTTGGAGGGTGCATTAAAGGAAGGGGGACAATTCTAAGAGACTAATGACAGACTGTTTCAATGGTTCAGATAAAAGGGATATTGACTCAAATTAGTAAAGTGAATGTAAAATCTAAATGAGGGTTTATATTTAAGAGAGATTTAGGAGATAGAATAAATACATTTTTGGTGATGAGTAGAATAGGCACATATTTGGAGGCAATTATAATGGTAATTAAACATTCTTGTATTTATTGCATACTATATGCCAAGTAGATATATAACTTATAATGTGTTTAATTGTCATGTCAACCTGATTAGATATAATTATTGTGCCTTTCCAGATGAGAAAACTGAGGTACATAGAGATTAAATAAATCATCCAGGGTCACTCAGTTAATCAAGTGGTAGAGATAAGTTTTGAGCATGGGTCATTTACTTCTGAAAATATGACCTAGGGAGTCATATGGGTATTTGGGAAAGGGTTGTGTTTGAGGTTCATAGAGCACATCCATGTGTAAATAACTAAGAGGTAATTGGAAATATGATAATGGCACCCCCAATAGGTGTCAAGTTGAAGATAGAGATGTATAATGCTTCAGTGTATGAAAGTTACTTGTAGTCATAGATATGTCCAAGAAAGTATGCATACTTCTGTTGACCCAAATAAATGTAGCAGGGAAGATAGTTTGATCACACAGCAATCTCTGGATGTAGACCCTTCACTACAGCTACTTTATTGTATCATGAATAAGTTTTGGTTTCACGATTTGTATATATTTGAAACAGTGTTTGGAAATATATATATACACAGTACACACATATAGTACATATGTATATGTACTATACATATATATACACACATAGTACACATATATAGTACATATGTGTATATAGGTACTGTATATATAGTACATACATATAATACATAGGTATATAGTACTATATGTGCTAATATATACATATGTAAATGTACTATACATATATATAGTACACACATATAGTACATATGTATATGTACTCTAACTACATTAATCCCAGATACTAAAAGCTAATTTAAATAAATTGAAAATACTAATCAACACTTAGCTATGGAATCTAGGTTGGAACAACCAGACTAGTCTCTTCTAAATCTCTAAACAAAGTTTCACTGTTGTTACAAGATAAGTCAAAATAGTCATTTGTCTCTCCTGGTGAGTGAACATTTTGGACAATAAATTATATGGCCCAGGGCCAATGTGTATCTGGATAAAGAAGCAAAATTGATGCTTATTTTCCATGCTGTTGTAAAACTTCATTATCTAAACTCTTGACTGTCTCTTTCTATAGACTACCACACTTCTTTTTCAGTTCAGTAAAATATATATTCATGAAGGTTGAGCTACAAATTTTCTGTATTGGTACCCATGAAAGTTCATCCACTGGAGATATCCGTAGGCTTCTACATTCAGCTAGAAAGTTTTTCCATAAATTGGAATGGATGTTGCCTATGAGCCTGAGATGCACCCAACCATTTTGGTGAATTAAAAGGAAAAAATTTAAAAACTGTGAAATGTTAGCATGAAGTAATTTTATCATTGCTTTCACTGATGTCTTACCATTTGCTAAGGAAGACTTTTCCTTACATGCTATCAAAGTTTGAATAAGAACTCTTAAAAAATGAAAAACAAGCATTTTTAATTTGCCAAAGTTCTAGTACAAGTAACTTTGTCACTTCTTCTGCTTAATTCAAACTAATCAACACAATCATCCATAATTACCAGATAGCTCAAAAGAGAACAATTCAAAAACAGAACATGATTATAAGTAGAGCTGGAAAATAAAGAGAATACAAATGCAAGTTAATACAAATTATCTTCATGGACTTGGTAGATCCATCCATAAGAATCCTGAAAGGAAAGGGAGCCTAGCAAAATGCATTTTATCAGCTCCTTGCAAAACAAATATTCTGTTCTTTCTTTGAATGGTAGATTTTGTTGAAGAATTTGAGATGTTCAAATATATATTCTTAGGACAAAAGATTAGTGTTGTAGCCTCAAATTGTCTACATAACCCAAATGTTATGTAGTGTTATATAACAGGAGTAACTCATAGTTCACTGTCTTGTAAAGCTCTTCTGACTGTTGCTGTATTTATATATGTTCAGAAGTGCAACTTCTGCCATTGCTGCTTTTATATTTGTAAGCGGCAGGCCCTTGTCTCCCAGTGATTCTGAGGTTCAATTAGGTGGTGAAATCTCCCATTTGGCAATGCTAGGCCGCAGGCTCTGCTCTAAAAAGCCACACTATTTTGGCTTCCTAAAATGAAAGACTATCTTTTATAGGTCCCCAAACAACTTTTACTTAAGGTGAAAAATCTGACCTCCTCGTACTTGAAGATCTTTAACTCCTAAGTGAACTTGCCTTTTGTCCTAGGTGCAACATGTATACTTTGACCTCTTTCCATTCTCCAAGAATTTTGTTCTCTTCTGTTTTCAGAAACGTCTCTATCTGTGTTTTTGTTTTTCTTTCTCAATCATTGTTGAGCAGGATTTCAATATCATGCTGATTGGTTCCACACCTGTAGCCATGTTTTCACTGAAATAATAGATTACTTTGGATTTTAGAGGTGCAAATAGTTATGAACTAGGTGAGTGTGGTGTGGTTCCATAGGTAAAGTAGTTTTGGGTTCAAATTGTGAGGCAGAATGAAGTAGGTGTAGGTGCGTTCACGTGTGCGTGCTCACTCATTAAGTCGTGTCTGACTCTTTGCAACTCCAATGGGGTTATCCTGGCAAGGATACTGGAGTAGGTTGCCATATCCCTCTCCAGGGGATCTTCCCAATCCAGGCATCGAATCCATGTCTTCAGCATTGGCAGGAGCATTCTTTACCACAGAAGCACCTAGGAAGCCAGTTGTAGGTGAGGAATAGCCAATGAAGTGGTCATGCTTAAGTAATGATCTGGGAGAAAAGCCTGAATAAAATCAGATAGAAATTTAGTTATTAATGAAGAAAAGAGAAATGACTATTGGATACTTAGCAGCTAGTGTCTGCCACAGAAAACACCATGGAGTGTGAACCAAGATGAATTGAAAACTTAATAAATGTACGAAACAGAGATTATTAAAAGTAAATTAGACCTCGAATGAGAAGATACCCATGCTATTAGATCATATTGGTGTTATGAGAAACATCTTTGAAGAGGAATACTCTGTTTAATCTCAGCCTCCCATTCCCAGAGGAAAATATCTCTAACTTTGTTTTTCTCCCATGATGTGCACGCATAAGCAGAATATATTTCTTATGAGCAGGCTCACTTCAGTGAGTATGGTATTGGTAAAGTGGGCCTCTAGCTTAATTATTAGGAAATATATTTTAGTTCTTTTCCAAGAAGTGTATTAGAAGGCAAGTAAGTGAAAGGATATAATTAGAAGGATAACCTTGAAGCCATTCTAATTTGTGGGAAAACAGAAAATCATTCTCCAGTTTCAGAATTTGACTATTATTATCACTACCAAATTATGGATCCTGTCACAAATGGCACTAGTAATTGAAATGCACCAGTGTGTCTGAACCCTGGGTTAAAAGCTTTGAGCTAGAGGGCAACCCTCTTCTTTCTTTGTGATCACTCTGCTATCATCATTACATTGTTAAAATTCTTGGGCCTGTAGATGTTCGAGTTGAATAGTGAGGTTAGAAAAAGAAGAGAAAACCTTAGGCATCTGAGATGGGAAAATAGACACATTTACATACATCAGTCAGCCCACTGTTAGGCATTCAGTAAATAGTCAAAAATCATGGTCTACAAAAATAGAGATCTACCTATGAATTCAAACAACTTTTACTAGGGAAATCAGTCATTCTCTTGAAAAGGTGGAAGGAAGGTGAAGTAGAGTTATGAGCAATCACTTTTGGCATATATTTCTGAAGGACAGAAGTTAGACTGGGTGGTGCCATTCAGAGAAATTGAGTAGAGATGATTAACAGAGTTAAATGTTCAGGGATTAAATCAAAAAGACTCTCCAGATAAAGAGAAGAAATACCGCAGTGCAAAACACTTGAGGTAGAGGAGGGAGGGTGGGAGGTCTCAAGCAGAGCAAAACAGTCCCAGACAAGACTTGACACTCAATTACAAAATTTTTCATTTTCTTGATAGGGGAGTAGTAAAAGGTAGTTGAGCAAGCAGGGCATTTGGAATTATGAATATATAGATTTGGGTTTAATCCTAGCTTTACCTCTTATCAGGGGCAAGGCATTGAAATTCTGACTTATAATTCTCAGATACCTGATCTGATCAAAGGGAAAAAAATACCTACCCCATAGGGTTGTTAGAACTATGTGCTAAGTCACTTCAGTCGTATCCGACTCTTTGTGACCTCATGGACTATAGCCCTCCAGGCTCCTCTGTCCATGGGATTCTCCAGGCAAAAATACTGGAGTGGGTTATCATTTCCTTTTCCAGGGATTAGGACTATAGATACTAATTTAAAGCATATGATCTTAACACATGTTTACCAAATGGGGGTCATTTTTACAATTTCCTCCTTCCTCATTGTTTTACAGTAGAAATGGAGCATTGTTTTCAAAAACCTTGATAACATAGTAATGATGGTGCATCAGTGTATATACAGTTGTTGTACATTGTTCAGTCATTAAGTCCTGTCTGACTCTTTGTGACTTCATGGACTGCAGCAGGCCAGGCTTCCCTTTCTTTCATTATATCTTGGAGTTTGCTCAAACTCATGTCCATTGATTCGGTGATGCCACCCAACCATCTCATCCTCTGTGGCCCGCTTCTCCTTCTGCCCTCAATCTTTCCCAGCATCAGAGTCTTTTCCAGTGAGTTGGATCTTTGCATCAGATGGCCAACGAATTCAGCATCAGTCTGTCCAATGAATATTTAAGGTTGATTTCTTTTAAGATTGACTGGTTTGATCTCCTTGCTGTCCAAGGGACTCTTGAGACTCTTTTCCAGCACCGGAGCTTGAAAGCATCAGTTCTTTGGCAGTCAGTCTTCTTTACGGTCCAACTCTCACATCCATACATGATTACTGGGAAAACCATAGCTTTGACTATATGGATGTTTGTCAGCAAAGTGATATCTCTGCTTTTTAAAATGCTGTCTAGACTTTTCTGGTGGCTCAGACGGTAACGTGTCTGCTTACAATGAGGGAGACCTGGGTTCGATCCCTGGGTTGGGAAGATTCTCTGGAGAAGGAAATGGCAACCCACTCTAGTACTCTTGCCTGGAAAATCCCATGGATGGAGGAGCATGGTATGCTACAGTCCATGGGGTCACAAAGAGTTAGACACGATTGAGTGACTTTGCTTACTCACTTACTTACTTATATTTGTCACAGTTTTTCTTCCAAGGAGCAAACGTCTTAATTTCATGGCTGTAGTCACTGTCCACAGTCATTTTGTACTCCAGAAAATAAAATCTGCCAGTTTCTATTTTTTCACCATCTATTTGATATTAAGTGATGGTACTGGATGACATGATCTTAGTTTTTTGAATGTTGAATTTCAAGTCAACTTTTTCACACTCCTCTTTCACCTTCATCAAGAGGCTCTTTAGTTTCTCTTTGCTTTCTGTCATTAGGGTGGTATCAGTAAATATCTGAAGTTATTGATATTTGTCCTGCCAATCTTGATTTCAAGCTTGTGCTTCATCCAGCTGGCATTTCGCATGATGTACTCTACATAAAAGTTAAATAAGCAGGGTGACAATACGGTGTCTTGACCAGACTGTTGTTCCAGGTCCGGTTCTAACAGTTACTTGTTTACCTGCATACAAGTTTCTCAGGAGGCAGGAAAGGTGATCTGATATTTCCATCTCTTGAAGAATTTTCCACAGTTTGTTGTGATGCACACAGTTAAAGGCTTTAGTGTAGTCAAGGAATTGCCTTGCTTTCCCTCTGATCCAACTGATGTTGCCAATTTGATCGTTGGTTTCTCTGCCTTTTCTAAATCTAACTTCTACATCTGGAAGCATTTTGAGCATGACCTTACTAGTATGTAAAATGAGCATGATCGTACAGTAGTTTGAACATCTTTGGCATTGCCTTTCTTTGCAATTGGAGCGAAAACTGACCCTTTCTGGTCCTGTGGCCACAGCTAACTTTTCCAAATTTTCTGGCATGTTGAGTGCAGCACTTAAACAGCATTATCTTTTAGGACTTTAAATAGCTCAGCTGGAGTTCCATCTTCCACTAGCTTTGTTCACAATAATGATTCCCAAGGCCCTCTTGACTCCACACTCCAGGATATCTGGTTCTAGGTGAGTGACCACAACATCATGATTATCTGTGTCATTAAGACCTTTTTTGTATAGCTCTTCAATGTATTCTCACCATCTTATCTTAATCTGCTTCTGTTAGAAAGAAAGAAAGTGAAGTCGCTTAGTTGTGACCAACTCTTTGTGACTCCGTGGACTGTAGTCTACCAGGCTTCTCTGTTCATGGGATTTTCCAGGCAAGAATACTGGAGTGGGTTGCTATTTCCTTCTCTAGGAGATCTTCCCAACCCAGGGATTGAACCCGGGTCTCTAGCATTGTAGGTAGATGCTTTACTGTCTGAGCCACCAGGGAAGTACTATGTACTCTTGCCATCCTATCTTAATCTGCTTCTGTTAGGTCCTTAGTATTTGTGTCCTTTACTGTGCCATCTTGCATAAAATGTTCCTTGGTATCTCTAATTTTCTTGAAAAGATCTCTAGTCTTTCCTGTTCTATTGTTTTCCTCTATTTCTTTCCATTGTTCACTTAAGAAGACTTTGTTATCTCTCCTTGCTATTCTTTGGAACTTTCATTCAGATGGGTTATCTTTCCTTTTCACTTTTCTTATTTTTTCAGCTATTTGCAAGGCCACCTCAGACAGCCATTCTGCCTTCTTGCATTTCTTTACCTTTGGGATGGTTTTAGTCACTGCCTCCTGTACAGTGTTACAAACCTCCATCCATAGTTCTTTAGACACTCTGTCAATCAGATCTAATCCCTTGAATCTATTTGTCACTTTCACTGTATAATCATATGGGATTTGATTTAGGTCATACCTGAATGGCCTGGTGGTTTTTCCTACTTTCTTCAACTTCAGCCTGAATTTTGCAATAAGAGGCTGATGATCTGAGCCACAGTCCACTCCAGGTCTTGTTTTTGCTGACTGTATAGTGTTTCTCCATCTTCTGCCTTATGCTATATATTTAATCTGTTCTTAAGGTAATCCTACAAGGTAGATGTTGTTGGTTTTCCATTTTACAGAGGATAAAACTGAGACCGAGACAAAGAACATGTTTGGATTTATGTAGTTTGTCTCCAGAGTCCATTCACTTTTCTTCGTTCACTCTCTCTACACACACCTGCACACCTATTCAGTAAACACCACCAGCCCAATCTATGGGCTTTAGTCTTTAAACTCACACAAAGGCTAAGATCACAGTGAATAAAAAACACACATGGCTTCATGCTTCTGCTGCTTCCTGAATTCCAGTGCCTGGGGGTTGGTTTAGATACCCCCTGCTTTGGATGGGGGCTTGCTGCCAATACGTTTCCCATTTTCCAAGCAGCTGGAAGGATAACAACCAGCTGCTCTGAAATACATTTGAATCCCATCCCTTCAACTAAGAGACAGCTGTGCTTATGTATAGGAAGACTCTGGAAGATGGTTTTTTTTGTTGTTGTTGTTGTTTTGTAAGATACTCTAGGCAGGATGAGAGCGATTTCTGATTTGAAAAAGAGACTAAATTCCAGAACAGAACTTTTTAGTAGTTTCTCATTGTGGCTGCTTTTCTAACCTCTGATATTTACTGATACAAAGATACAAAGTTTGTGAGTATCAGACAAATGAAAGACAGTTATTTTCAAGTCGCTTTGTCTTCCTCAAGTTGTGGATTTTACACCTGATATACCCCATGCTTCACTTCTGAGACAACAGCATTTTGTTGCTGTAGGTTTTTCCTGGAATGATTTCTGAAGCCCTGGTCTGTCTTGTTACCCGCTGCTCTTTCCTTCCAGTGTGCGGATGAAGCATTAAAGGGATGTGTTAATGCTGCTGCTTCTTATCCTAGATTCAAGCCAATGACAAAAAATATGACTGAAATCTATAGGCCATAGTGGGCGTGGGGCTGGAGTGGCACCCAGACCTACCACTTAAATGAGACCACAGGAAACAGACAATATTAAAAATGTACACAGGAGTCCAGAAAACTGCCAGTTCAGATTTTGTTGTTGCAGTTGTCTAAAGCTAGTTATGGTTTCAGCATAGCTCTATTTTATAGGTAATTGTGAAATTCAGTTTTTAATTTAAAAATAAAGATTAATGCTATTATTTTATAGTTTTATGTTTAAACCATGGTCAAATTAAAGACTCTGGAAAAGCTGGGTTGCAAAAAATTTGCAACATGAGGTGCAAAGTATGTCAAAAGAAAAGGGAAGTTGATATTTTATTTAAAACCAGGAAACCACATCCTGCATACAAGTATGTTAAATGTATTGTATATGCTTATGTATAAGAATCTGCCTGCAATCCAGGGGACCCAGGTTCAATCCCTAGGTTGGGAAGATCCCCTGGAGAAGGGAATGGCAATTCACTCTAGTATTCTTGCTTGGAGAATCCTATGGACGGAGGAGCCTGGAGGGATACAGTCCATGGGGTCTTACAAAGTTGGACATGACTGAAGCGACTAAGCAGCAGCATGGTTATGTATATACTAATTTAGAGTTCATTTATGTACTGCCCTATTCCTGTAGCCTCTATTTTCCCATCAAAATGGCAAACATTTTCTAAAGAAGATTAGACATGTTTGACAGCATCTTAAAGACATGCAAAGGTGAGTTCTGTGAGATTTTCTGAATGAGACTATGGGGTACTAAACTTGAGGGGATGTGCTTGCTCAGGCAAAAATCTTACTTTGCTAGTCATGATTCCTTTTGCTCCCAGAACCTTTCCCAAGATGTTTTCGGCTACTACTTTTTAGCTAGGTGTAAATGACAGGAGACAGCTGGCAATCCATTGGCAAGCAGTCATCTACTTTTGGTGTATTACCTGCTTGTCACACTTCATCTTTTCCACTTCATTCAGTACTAGGAATGGTTCATACCAATGGTAAATTGATGGCTGCCTCACAAATAATCAATTTTCTGTATTAAATTCTATGTTTGAAACACCTGACTAGCTTCTGTCTTCTAAACTAGACCCTGACTGATACATGTACTAAAAGCTTTGTGATGAGCAGAACTGGTTTCATGCTAATTTGTTGGGATGAGAGTCTTAGTACTTGGTTCTGCACCTCTTATTCTCAGGAAATGTTCTTGTGTTTTTCCTGGCTTTTTAAACTTAGATAGAAATTGTCCTTAGTTTTATTCCATCAAAATCTCCAAATTCTGTCATGTATTATTTACCAGCTGACTTTATAAACTTATGCTATCACACTTAACATTAACTATGAACCCTGAAAAGAAACATAAGCTCAGGGAAGCTAATTAATTTCTTCCTAGACTCCATATCTAGGATGTTGTGAATTGAGGCTCAAATATAGGTTATCAACTACAAAAATAAGTTTACCCTTAGCCTATTAGACATGTCTTATTGATATATTAAATTTAAATCACTGAGTGATACTTAACCTAAATGTAGGAATTTGGAGTTTTCTGACAAATAATGAAAAGCATCACTTAATTGAGGAATTATAAGCCAATTTTAGACACCAAAAACTTTGGTTTATGAGCTTTGGCTCATAAATATCTGGGAAATATTCTTTAGGGGAAGAATAGAACAATTGAAATAATATTTATCATGGAAATATTTTATATATGGTTTCTGCACTTATAATTCTACAATTTATATAACTTTCAAATAATTGTTTTTAAGTATTATATTGAAGTATAATTGATTAATAATGTGTTAGTTTCAGCTATATAACAAAGTGGTTCAGTTATACATATCTATTGTTTTTCATATTCTTCTCTCATTTATAGGTTATTACAGAATATTGAGCAGAGTTCCCTGTGCTATATACAGGTCCTTGCTGGTTATCCATTTTAAATATAGCAGTGTGTACATGTCAATTGCAAACTCCCCATCTATCACTCCTCCCTACACTTACACCTGATAACAAGTTCATTCTCTGAGTCTGTTTGGTAAAAAAAAAAAAAAAAAAAAAAATTCATTTGCATCTTTTTTAGATTCCATATCTAAGTGATATAATGTGATATTTATACATATATCCCCTTTTTGGGATGTTCTTCCTGTGTAGGTCATGGCAAAGCATTGGGAAGCGTTCCCTCTGTTCTACTGCAGGTTCTCATTATTTATCTACTTTGTGCGTGGCAATGTATATACGTTAATCACATTCTCCCAATTGATCCCACCCCTCTTCCTCCACTGGCACCCAGATATCCACTCTGGATATCTATGTCTCAATTTCTGCTTTGCAAGTAAGTTCATCTGTATCATTTTTCCTAGATTCCGCATATAAGAAATATAATACTTGTTTTTCTCTTTCTGATTCTTTCAGCTTCATTTTGCTTTGACTGTTCATGGTCTTTCATGTTTCCATACAAATTGTAACAGTTTTGTTGATTCTGTGCAAAAAAAAAATGACATTTGTAATTTGAGAGGGATTGCAATGAATCTTCCAGTCCAAGAACACCATAACTTTCCATCTGTTTCTGTTGTCTTTATTTCTTTAACTAGTATCTGATACTTTGTTGAGTACAGGTCTTTTGCCTCCTTAGGTCGGTATATGCCAAGGTATTTTGTTCTTTTTGATGTGATGGTAATGAGATTCTGTGTTTTCTCATTTTGTTCTTTTGTTGTTAGTGTATAAGACACAACACATTTCTATTTATTAATTTTGTATTCTGAAACTACTGAATTCATTGATGATCTCTTGTAGATTTCTGGTAACATCTTTAGGATTTTTTATGTATAGTACCATGTCCTCTACAAACAGTGACAGTTTTGCTTATTTCTCCAATTTCAATTCGGTTCAGTCACTCAGTAATGTCAGAATCCTTGCGACCCCATGAACCACAGCAAGCCAGTCCTCGCTGTCCATCACCAACTCCCAGAGTCCACCCGAACCCATGTCTATTGAGTCGGTGATGCCATCCAACCATCTCATCCTCTGTCGTCCCCTTCTCCTCCTGCCCTCAATCTTTCCCAACATCAAGGTCTTTTCCAATGAGTCAGCTCTTCACATGAGGTGGCCAAAGTATTGGAGTTTCAGCTTCAACATCAGTCCTTCTAAAGAACACCCAGGGCTGATCTCCTTTAGGATGGACTGGCTGAATCTCCTTGCAGTCCAAGGGACTCTCAAGAGTCTTCTCCAACACCACAGTTCAAAAGCATCAAGTCTTCAGCACTCAGCTTTCTTTATAGTCCAACTCTCACATCCATACATGACCACTGGAAAAACCAAAGCCTTGACTAGATGGACCTTTGTTGACAAAGTAATGTGTCTGCTTTTTAAATATGCTGTCTAGGTTGGTCATAACTTTCCTTCTAAAGAGTAAATGTCTTTTAATTTCATGGCTGCAATCACCATCTGCAGTGGTTTTTGAGTCCTTGAAAAATAAAGTCAGCCACTGTTTCCAGTGTTTCGCTATCTATTTGCCATGAAGTGATGGGACTGGATGCCATGATCTTAGTTTTCTGAATGTTGAGCTTTAAGCCAACTTTTTTATTCTCCTCTTTGACTTTCATCAAGAGGCTCTTTAGTTCTTCTTCACTTTCTGCCATAAGGGTGGTGTTATCTGCATATTTGAGGTTATTGATATTTCTCCTGGCAATCTTGATTCCAGCTTCTGCTTCTTTCAGTCCAGCGTTTCTCATGATGTACTCTGCATATAAGTTAACTTGGATTTCTTTTATTTCTTTTTATTCTCTGATTGCAATGGCTAGGGCTTCCAAGATCATGTCAAATAAAAGTGGCAAGAGTGGACATCTTTGCCTTGTTCCTGTCTTTGAGGAAATGCTTTCATCTTTTCATTGTTGAAGATGATGTTACCTATAGGCTTGTCACATATGGCCTTTAATATGTTGAGGTAAAGTCCCACTATGCCACTTTCTGGAGAGATTTTATCATAAATGGGTGTTGAACTTTGTCAAAAGTTTTTTTTTGCATGCATTGTTTGTATTCATAAATGGGTGTTGAACTTTGTCAAAAGTTTTTTTGCATGCATTGTTTGTATTCTTTGTTAACATTGATTGACTTGTGCATATTGAAGAGTACTTATATCTCTGGGATAAATCCAACTTGATCATGCTGTATGATCCTTTTAATGCATTGTTGGATTCTGCTTGCCAGTATTTTGTTGAGGATTTTTGTGTCTATGTTCATCAGTGATATTGGCCTGTAATTTTCTTTTCTTTTCTTTTCTTTTTTTTTTGTGGTATCATTGATTTTGGCATCAGAGTGATAGGGCCTCATAGAATGAATTTGAGAATGTTCCTTCATCTGCAGTTTTTTAGAATAGCTTCCAGAGGATAAATGTTAATTCTTCTCTCAATATTTGATAGAACTTGCCTGTGACACCATCTGATCCTGGACTTTTGTCTGTCAGAGTTTTTTAACTGCAGTTTCAATTTCAGTACTTGTGATTTGTCTGTTCAAGTTTTCTGTTTATTCCTTGCTCAGTCTTGGGAGATTGTATCTTTAAGAATTTGTCCACTTCTTCCAGGTTGTCCATATTATTGGCATATAGTTGCTTGTTGTAATCTCTTGTGATCCTCTGTAATTTCACCTTTTTCATTTTTAATTTTCCTAATTAGTGAGACTTTTCCCTTTTTCTTGATTAGTCTTAATTATCAATTTTGTTTTTATAAAGCACCAGCTTTTACTTTCATTGATTTTCATATTTCTTTTTAAAAATTTTACTTATTTTTTAATTGAAGGATAATTGCTTTATAGAATTTTGTTGTTTTTTTCCTCAAACCTCAGTATGAATCATCTAGCAATTCAGTTCAGTTCAGTTCAGTCCCTCAGTAGTGTCCAACTCTTTGCGACCCCATGAATCACACACACCAGGCCTCCCTGTCCATCACCAACTCCCGGAGTTCACTCAAACTCACATTCATTGAGTTGGTGATGCCATCCAGCCATCTCATCCTCGGTCATCCCCTTCTCCTCCTGCCCCCAATCCCTCCCAACATCAGAGTCTTTTCTAATGAGTCAACTCTTCACATGAGGTGGCCAAAGCACTGGAGTTTCAGCTTTAGCATCATTCCTTCCAAAGAAATTCCAGGGCTGATCTCCTTCACAGTGAACTGGTTGGATCCCTTGCAGTCCAAGGGACTCTCAAGAGTCTTCTCCAACACCACAGTTCAAAAGCATCAATTCTTCGGCGCTCAGCCTTCCTCACAGTCCAATTCTCACATCCAAACATGACCACAGGAAAAACCATAGCCTTGACTAGATGCACCTTAGTCAGCAAAGTAATATCCTTGCTTTTGAATATGCTATCTAGGTTAGTCATAACTTTTCTTCCAAGGAGTAAGCGTCTTTTAATTTCTTGGCTGCAGTCACCATCTGCAGTGATTTTGGAGCCCCAAAAAATAAATTCTGACACTGTTTCCACTGTTTCCCCATTTGATTCCCATGAAGTGATGGGAGTGGATGCCATGGTATACATATATCCCCTCCCTTTTGAAACTCCCTCTCCATCAAACCCCTGTAGATTGATACAGAGACCCTGTTTGAAATTCCTGAGTCATATAGCAAATTCCCATTGGCTATCTGTTTACATATGGTAATATAAGTTTCCATGTTATTCTTTCCATACATCTCACCCTCTCCTCCCTTCTCCCCATGGCCATAAGTCTATTCTCTGTTTCTCCACTGCTGCCCTGCAAATAAATTATTCCATACCATTTTTCTAGATTCCATAGATATGTGTTAGACTACAATATTTATCTTTCTCTTTCTAACTCACTTCACTCTGTATAATAGTCTCTAGTAGGTTCAACCACCTCATTAGAACTAACTCCAATGTGTTCCTTTTTATGGCTGAGTAATAGTCCATTGTGTATATGTAGCACAACTTCTTTATCCATCCATCTGTCAATGATGTTTAGGTTGCTTGCATCTTCTAACTATTGTAAGTAGTATGGCAATGAACAATGGGATACATGCATCTTTTTCAATTTTGGTTTCCACATGGTATATGCCTACGAGTGGATTGCAGGGTCATATAGTAGTTTTATCCCTAGTTTTTAAGTAAGGAATCACCATACTGTCTTCCATACTGGCTGTATCAATTTACATTCCCACCAACAGTGCAAGAGCATTCCCTTTTCTCCACACCCTTTCCAGCATTTATTGTTTGCAGACTTTTTGATGATGGCCATTGTGACTGGTGTGAAGTGGTATCTCACTGCAGTTTTGATTTGCATTTCTCTAAGGGAAACCCCATATGTTTAACAGCTGATCTTTCAGCAAAAACTCTTCAGGCCAGAAGGGAATGACAGGATATATTTAAGGTACTGAAAAGGAAAAAGCTACATCCAAGATTACTGTACCCAGCAAGGATCTCATTCAAAATTGATGGAGAAATAAAAAGCTTTCAGACAAGCAAAAGTTAAGAGAATTTAGTACCATCAAACCAGTTTTACAACAAATGTTAACAGGGCTTATATAATCAAGAAATGCAACAGAAGAAGGAAGATCTATAAAACAAACCCCAAACAATTAAGAAAATGGCAATAGGAACATATATATCAATAATTACTTTAAATGTAAATGGATTAAATGCTCCAATCAAAAGACACAGACTGGCTGAATGGATACAAAAACATGACCTATATATATGCTGTCTACAAGAAACCTACTTCAGACCTGAAGACACATGTAGACTGAAAGTGAGAGGATGGAAAAATATAGTCTATGCAAATGGGAACAAAAAGGAATCTGGAGTAGCAATCCTCATATCAGACAAAATAGACCTTATACGGAAGATTACAAGAGATAAGGAAGGGAACAACATAATGATCAAGGGAACAATCCAAGAGGAAGACATAGAAATTGTAAATATCTATGCATCCAATATAGGAGCACCTCAATATATAAGACAAACACTAATAGACATAAAAGGAGAAGTTTACAGTAACATAGTAATAGTAGGAGACTTTAACAGTGCCCCCACACACACCAATGGACAGATAGTCAAAACAGAAAATTAATAAGGAAACACAAGTCTTAAATGATACATTAGATGAGATGGATCTCATTGATATCTTCAGGACCTTCCATACAAATGCAGAATACACCTTCTTCTCAAGTGCTCATGGAACATTCTCCAGGATAGACCACATCTTGGGTCACAAATCAAACCTCAATAAGTTTAAGAAAATTGATATCATATCATGCATCTTCTCCAAACACAACACTATGAAACTAGATATCAATTACAAGAAAAAAATGTAAAAAACCCAGACACATGGAGATTAAACATTACATTAAAAAAAAAAAAAGAACCAATGGGTTACTGAAGAAATCAAAAGGGAAATCAAAAAATTTCTAGAAACAAATGACAATGGAAAAACAATAACTCAAAACCTATGGGATGCATCAAAAGCAGGTCTAAGAGGGAAGTTCCTAGCAATACAATCTTACATCAGGAAACAAGAAAAACATCGAATAGACGACATAATTTTACACCTCAAACAACTGGAAAAAGAAGAACAAAAACATCCCAAAATTCCTGGAAGGAAATAAACCATGAAGATAGGAGCAGAAATAAGTGACAAAGAAACGAAAGAAACAGTAGTAAATATTAATAAAACTAAAAGCTGGTTCTTTGAGAAGATAAACAAACTTGACACTCCTTTAGCCAGGCACATCAAGAAAAAAAGAATGAAATCAACAAAATTAAAAATGAAAGAGGTGAGGTTGCAACAGTCAGTGGAGAAATACAAAGGAGTATAAGAGACTATTATGAACAACTATATGGCAATAAAATGGATAACCTGGAAGGAATGGACAGATTCTTAGAAAAGTTCAATCTTCCAAGACTGAACCAGGAAGAAACAGAAATTATGAACAACCCAATTACAAGCACTGAAATTGATGCTGTGCTAAAAAATCTCCCAAAAAACAAAAGCCCAGGACCAGATGGCTTCACAGGAGAACTCTATCAAACATTTACAGAAGAGCTAATGCATCCTTCTTAAGCTCTTTCAGAAAAAGGAACACACTCAAATTCATTCTACAAAGCCACCATCAACCTGATACCAAAACCAAACAAAGACAACATACACTCAAAAGAAAGCTACAGGCCAATATCACTGATGTACATAGATGCAAAAATACTCGACAAAATTTTAGCAAACAGAATTCAGCAACATATCAAAAATCTCACACACTATGATCAAGTTGGGTTTATTCCAGGGATGCAAGGATTCTTCAATATATACAACTCAATGTGATACACCATATTAACAAATTGAAAGATAAAAACCATATGAATATCTCAATAGATGCAGAAAAACCCTTTGACAAAATTCAGCACCATTTATGATTAAACTCCTCAAAAACTGGGCATAGAAGGAACCTACCTCAGCATAGTAAAGGCCATATATGATAAGGCTATAGCAAACTTTATTCTCAATGGTGGAAAACTGAAAGCATTCACCCTAAGATCAGGAACAAGACAAAGGTCTCCACTTTTACCACTGCTACACAGCATAGTTCTGGAAATCCTAGCTTCAACAATCAGAGAATAAAAAGAAGTAAAAGGAATCCAGATCAGAAAAGAAGAAATAAAGCTCTCATTGTTTGCAGATGACATGATACTGTACATAGAAAACTCTAAAGACAGTATCAGAAAATTACTAGAGTTAATCAGTGAATTTAGCAAAGTTGCAGGATATAAAATCAATACACAGAAAGCACTTGCATTTCTATATACTAGCAATGAAAAATAAGAAAGAGAAATTTAGGAATCTATTGCTATTTTTTGATCTCCTATTCTACTCTTATCTTTATGATTTCTTTTCTTCTACTAACTTTTTGGGTTTTATTTGTTCTTCTTTCTCTAGTTGCTTTAGATGGAAGGTTAGATTGTTTAAGATTTTTCTTGTTCCCTGAGGTAAGATTGCATTGCTGTCAACTTCTCTTAAAACTTCTTTTCTTGTGTCTCACAGGTTTTGCATCATTGTGTTCCAAAACCCAAACTTCCTTCTCAAACTTGTGGTGAAACATGTGGAAACTCATAAATAATTCGAGTAATTTATTCTTGTGTCAAATATCTCCTGTAACCTTTAACCTGTGTCAAACAGGGTGAAAATGGTAATATTATATCTTCTTCATAGACCTTACTGCCTTAAAATGACTATAATGTTAGATGAAATATGAATTGCTTTTTTTATGGTGGTTTAGTCACTAAGTCATGTCCAACTCTTGAGACCTCATGGACTCTAGTTTACCAGGTTCCTCCATCCATGGCATTTCCCAAGCAAGAATAGTGCAGTGGGTTGCCATTTCCTTCTCCAGGAGATCTTCCTGACCCAGGGATCGAACCAGGGTCTCCTACATTGCAGGTGGATGCTTTACTGACAGAGCCACCAGAGAAGCCTCCTAAATTGTTTGTTATTCAAGTTCTTCCATCATAATCTAGGTATCACGGAATGATTTCCTGAGAAAGTGATATTAAGGGAAGAAAAAGAATTTCTCTAATCAAAAGGGAGGGATGATTTACAGGCAAAGAAAAAAAAAGACTTATGAAAAGGCTTATAAGTGAGGAGAAATATGTGGTGCATTTAAAAACTAAAATATTTTAGTTTAGTTTCGTTTTGTTGTAAGGCTGGAGTACATAATGTAAAAGCAATAGATAAATTTGGTTAAGCAGGATAGACAGGATAACTTAAGGCTTTTGGAATCTAACAAAATTTTAGAATGAAGATAAATTTTAAAGTCTAATAAAATCCATCACTGTACTGTAAAAGAAATGATTTTTTTTTTTTTTACTGTATTGGTTTTGCCATACATTGACATGAATCCACCATGGGTGTACATGCGATCCCAAACATGAACCCCCCTCCCACCTCCCTCCCCACAACATCCCTCTGGGTCATCCCCATGCACCAGCCCCAAGTATGCTGTATCCTGCATCGGACATAGACTGGTGATTCGATTCTTACATGATAGTATACATGTTTCAATGCCATTCTCCCAAATCATCCAACCCTCTCCCTCTCCCTCTGAGTCCAAAAGTCCGCTATACACATCTGTGTCTTTTTTGCTGTCTTGCATACAGGGTCATCATTGCCATCTTTCTAAATTCCATATATATGTGTTAGTATACTGTATTGGTGTTTTTCTTTCTGGCTTACTTCACTCTGTCTAATCTGCTCCAGTTTCATCCATCTCATCAGAACTGATTCAAACATATTCTTTTTAATGGCTGAGTAACACTCCATTGTGTATATGTACCATCGCTTTCTTATCCATTCATCTGCTGATGGACATCTAGGTTGTTTCCATGTCCTGGCTATTATAAACAGTACTATGATGAACATTGGGGTACATGTGTCTCTTTTAATTCTGGTTTCCTTGGTGTGTATGCCCAGCAGTGGGATTGCTAGGTCATATGGCAGCTCTATTTGCAATTTTTTAAGGAATCTCCACACTGTTTTCCATAGTGGTTGTACTAGTTTGCATTCCCACCAACAGTGTAGGAGGGTTCCCTTTTCTCCACACCCTCTCCAGCATTTATTGCTTGCAGATTTTTGGATCACAGCCATTCTGACTGGTGTGAAGTGGTACCTCATTGTGGTTTTGATTTGCATTTCTCTAATAATGAGTGATGTTGAGCATCTTTTCATGTGTTTGTTAGCCATCTGTATGTCTTCTTTGGAGAAATGTCTATTTAGTTCTTTGGCCCATTTTTTGATTGGGTCGTTTATTTTTCTGGAATTGAGTTGCATAAGTTGCTTGTATATTTTTGAGATTAGTTGTTTGTCAGTTGCTTCATTTGCTATTATTTTCTCCCATTCAGAAGGCTGTCTTTTCACCTAGCTTATATTTTCCTTTGTTGTGCATTAGCTTTTAATTTTAATTAGATCCCATTTGTTTATTTTTGCTTTTATTTCCAGAATTCTGGGAGGTGGATCATAGAGGATCCTGCTGTGATTTATGTCTGAGAGTGTTTTGCCTATGTTCTCCTCTAGGAGTTTTAGAAGAAATGATTTTTATTTATAGATCATTTTTTAATGTTAATGTAGAGAATGGACTAGAGGGGAGTAAAAATGCAGAGGTAGAGTTCAAAAACATATTGCAATTATCCAAGTTATGTAATGACCTGCTCTAGGGTAGTAATGGTTTAAACCTCTCAATACCTTCCTTTTCTACTAAAGGGCCTTGATGACTTGGCTAAATGTTATTGGTTTAGGAGAACCATGAGTTCAAGGTAATTTTACTGTAAAATAATAAAATAATATTACAATTGCCCCACTGAGTTCACAATACGTTTAGAATTAAAATACAGGATGACAACATTTAAAGACTGAAATGAGTATGTAAAATTCAAGTTTTACATATAAATTTCAATGAGTATGTAAAAAATACCTGGTATCACCACTTCTGTACTAGCAGTTCTACCTAGTGTAATAATGCAAGGGTGAAAACAGACAAAATAAAAATGAAGAAATATAATTGTGATTACTCATACATGACATGCTTATGTACTAGAAATAAATTAAAAAATCTGGGAAACTGAATTATTAAGTGAATTTTACAAGGTCTCTAGATGCAGGTTAGTATAAATATATAAATATACTCAACTTCATTAGTTATCAAGGAAGTGCCAATTAAAATTTTAAATATAATCCTACCAAAATGGCTAAAGTGAAAAATATGGGGAAGAAGTCACAGATAAAGATGTGTTACAATTGGAACTCTCATATATTGCTGCTAGGAATATAAATTTGCAAGAATACTTTGGAAATTTGTGGAAGTGTCCAATACAACTGAATATATGCATTTTTATTGCTCTGCAATTATACTCTCAGGTATCTACCCAACAAAACTTCATACATTTGTTCACCAAAATATACATACTGGAATATTTATAAGTTTCTTTTCATAAGAGCCACCAAATATGTCAAAGTCCATCAACAGAAAAATGGCTAAATAAACTATATTTTTTATATTATACCAAAATGAGAATCAATAGATCTTGATTCTCAAATGAAATTTGATTGAAACAAACCAAAAATACAAGATTACATATTAATGTTCTATATTTAACACATGTCTAATATGCTAGATAATTATATATTAAGCCATATATATTTAATATGTATATGAAAGTGAAAGTGAATTCGCTCAGTCGTGTCCGACTCTTTGCGACCCCATGGACTGTAGCCTACTAAGCTCCTCTGTCCATGGAGTTTTCCAGACAATAGTACTCGAGTGGATTGCCATTTCCTTCTCCAGCAGATCTTCCCGACCCAGGGATGGAACCCAGGTCTCCCACAGTGTAGACAGACGCTTTACCATATATATTGATATCTAGCAGAAAAATAAAGGAAAACATATGTGAAAGTAAAAGTTTGACTGCTTGAGAAGTAAGCAAGAAGTGAAAAAAATATTGTCAAGGAGTATAGAAAATCTTTCAAAAAGTCTGGCTGTATTTTATGATAGGGTTTCATGAACACTTAAGTGTTACAGTGAAATCTTTGTTTGGTTTTGGTATCAGGGTAATGGAGGCCTTGTAGAATGAGCTCAGGGGTGTTCTTTTGCAATTTTTGGAAGAGTTTGAAAAGGATAGGTGTTAATTTCCAAAATGCATAAATAGCTTTTAGAACTCAATATCCCCAAACAATCCATATTAAAAAAAAATGGGCAGAATATCTGAATAGACATTTTTACAACGATATACCAATGGCAGACAGGTACCTGAAAAGATGCTCAACATTACTGATCATCAGGAAAATGTAAATTGGGAGGACCACAATGAGGGATCACCTCACATCTGTTAGGATGGCTATTATCAAAGACAACAAATGATAAATGTTGGTGAGGATGTAGAGAAAGGAAACCTTAGTTCAATGTTGTTGGGAATGTGAATTGGCTTATGGAAGACAGTATGGAGGCTCCTCAAAAAATTAAAAATATAACTACTACATGATCTAGCAGTTTCACTCCTGAGTATATATCCAAAGAAAATGAAAACGTTAATTTGAAAACATACATACACCCAATGTTCATAGCGACATTATTTACATTAGCTAAGATATGGAAACAGACTAAATGTCTATCAAAAGATAAATGAATAAAACAGATGTGGTATGTGCAAAGGGAACAGAACATTAGTCATTAAATAAAAGAATGAAATTGTGCCATTTGCTGTAACATGGGTGGACCTGTAGGATATTATGCTTAGTGAAGTCAAAGAAAGACATGTTTTACTTATATGCAGAGTGTAAAAATACAACAAACATAAATATAACAAAAAGGAAACAGACTCTCAGATATAGAGAATAAACTAGTAATTAGTGTGGAGGCACAAGATAGGGGTATGTCATTAAGAGATACAAGAAAGGAAAAGAATGAAGATGCATTGGCAGAAAAGAATTAGTAATTGTGCAAAATCTCAGATGGAAGAGAAGGAATAGAATCTGGAGTATAGTTAAGAAATATCAATTATAGAGAGAAAGAGAGAACTTTAATATTAATAAAAGTAGACAAGAATTCAGGACAAGTTCAAAGTTTCATTTTGCTGCTTCTGTTTTGTTACCATTTTCTTTTTGTTTGTTTACTTTGCTGACTGTTTTATATTTTAAGTGAAGTAATCTGTAGAACAGATGAGAATGTAAGGTGTCAAAAGTTTGATTAGAGTAGAAGACTGAAATAGTATTTGCATAGGACAGGTGTAACAATTGGCTAAAGATACAAAAACATTGTCTGTTTGCTTCAGATTGGTGGCCATTAATTTATCTAGAAACCCATCTGTCCAGTGAGGGTCTTCTTGAAGACAGTAACTTCTAGATCAGTGCTGGGAACACGGACACTTGTCTTCTACTGGATGTTTGTAGCAGAGAGGCAAGATAAGAAATGTTTACTGTTGCTAACAGAGGGGTTAAAATGGTAGAATGATGATGAACAAGGCAAACTGTAAAGATAGAAATGTGAGGTCTATGAAATAGAAAATCCTTGCAGGGATTGGAAACTGATGTCATTTGAATTTTTAGCTTCACACAATCTAGCTTTTCCTTACCTTTGTTCATGCAAGAGATGAGTGTAGGATCTAGGATCAACAAAAAGCTTTCTTACATGGAGCACAGATGTCATCAAGATGTCAGGTTGAGTATTGTAAGTAGATGTCTCTTCAGAGGGTATATCTCAGCATGCTGTCTGATGCTGGAGAGAAGAAAAACACAGGTTGAAACATGTATGGTCAGAGAAGCATATCAAACCCAGCCCACTCCTGCTAGCACTACTTCATGAATAATGTACTGATTGCTCTAAAACTGTGTAACTAGTAGCTGGGGTTTAAATGTTACAGAAAATTAGTTTCTCAGTTAATCATTTGCATTTAAGCCATCATGATTAAAGAATCAGTTCAGTTAAGCTGCTCAGTTGTATACGACTCTTTGAGACCACATGGACTGCAGCACACCAGGCCTCCATGTCCATCATGAACTCCCAGAGTTTACTCAAACTCATGTCCATTGAGTTGGTGATGCCATCCAACCATCTCATCTTCTGTTGTCCCCTTCTCTTCCTGCCTTCAATCTGTCCCTGCATCCAGGTCTCTTAAAATGAGTCAGTTCTTCGCATCAAGTATTGGAGTTTCAGGTTCAGCATCTGTCCTTCCAATGAATATTCAGGACTGATTTCCTTTAGGATGGACTAGTTGAAACTCAGTACTGTCTAAGGGACTCTCAAGAGTCTTCTCCAAAACCACAGTTAAAAAGCATCAATTCTTCAGCACTCAGCTTTTCTTTATAGTCCAACTCTCACATCCAGACATGACTAATGGAAAAAGCATAGCTTTGACTAGATTGACCTTTGCTGGCAAAGTAATGTCTCTGCTTTTAATGTCCTGTCTAGGTTGGTTATAACTTTTCTTCCAAGGAGCAAGCATCTTTTAATTTCATGGCTGCAGTCACAATCTGCAGTGATTTTGGAGCCCAGAAAAATAAAGTATCTCACTCTTTTCATTGTTTCCCATCTATTTGCCATGAAGTGATGGGGCCAGATGCAGTGATCTGAGTTTTCTGAATGTTGAGTTTTAAGCCAGCTTTTTCACTCTCCTCTTTCACTTTCATCAAGAGGCTCTTTAGCTCCTCTTCACTTTTTGCCATAAGGCTGGAGTCATCTGCATATCTGAGGGTATTGATATTTCTCCCGGCAATCTTGATTCCAGCTTGTGCTGCATACAGTTCAGCATTTCTCATGATGTACACTGCATATAAGTTAAACAAGCAAGGTGACAGTATACATCCTTGACATACTCCCATTCTGATTTGGAACCAGTCTGTTGTTACACGTCAAGTTCTAAATGTTGCTTCTTGACCTGCATACAGAATTCTCAGGAGGCAAGTTAGGGGATCTGGTATTCCCATCTCTTAGAATTTTTCACAGTTTGTTGTGATCCACACAATCAAAGGCTTTAGCATAGTTAATAAAGCAGAAGTGGATATTTTTCTGAAACTCTCTCGCTTTTGCCATAATCCAGCAGATTTTGGCAATTTGATCTCTGGTTCCTCTGCCTTTTCTAAATCCAGCTTGACCACCTGGAAATTTACAGTTCACATACTGTTGAAGCCTGGCTTGGAGAATTTGGAGTATTACTTTGCTAGTGTGTGAGACGAGTGCAATTGTGCAATAGTTAGAGCATTCCTTGGCATTGCCTTTCTTTGGGATTGGAATGAAAACTGACCTTTTTCAGTCCTGTGGCCACTGCTGAGTTTTCCAAATTTGCTGGCATATTGAGTGCAGCACTTTCACAGCATCATCTTTTAGGGTTTGAAATATTTCAGCCTGAATTCCATCACCTCCACTAGCTTGGTTTGTAGTGATGATTCCTAAGACCCACTTGACTTCGCATTCCAGGATGTCTGGCTCTAGGTGAGTGATCACACCATTGTGATTATCTGGGCCATGAATATCTTTTTTTGTATAGTTCTTCTGTGTATTCTTGCCACCTCTTCTTAATATCTTCTGATTTTGTTAAGTCCATATCATTTCTGTCCTTTACTGTGCCCATCTTGCATGAAATATTCTCTTGATATCTTTAATTTCCTTGAAGAGATCTCTAGTCTTTCCCATTCTGGTGTTTTCCTCTATTTCTTTGCATTGCTCACTTAGGAAGGCTTTCTTACCTCTCCTTGCTGTTCTTTGGAACTCTGCATTCCAATGGATATATCTTTCCTTTTTTCCTTTGCCTTTGACTTCTCTTTTCTCACTATTTGTAAGGCCTCCTCAGACAACAATTTTGCCTTTTGCATTTCTTTTTCTTGGGGATGCTCTTGATCACTGTCTCCTGTACAATGCCAGGAACCTCTGTCCATATTACTTCAGGCATTCTGTCTATCAGATCTAATCCCTTAAATCTATTTATTCCTTCCACTGTAAGGGATTTGATTTAGGTCATACCTGAACGGTCTAATGGTTTTCCCTACTTTCTTCAATTTAAATCTGAACTTGAAAATAAGGAGTTCATGTTCTGAGCACAGTCAGCTCCCAGTCTTGTTTTTTTTGCTGACAGCATAGAGCTTCTCCATTTTTGGCTGCAAAGAGTATAATCAATCTGATTTCAGTGTTGACCATCTGGTGATGTCCATGTGTTGAGTCTTCTCTTGTGTTCTTGGAAGATGGCATTTGCTATGACCAGTGCGTTCTCTTGGCAAAACTCTATTAGCCTTTGCTGTGCTTCATTCTGTACTTCAAGGCCAAATTTGCCCATTACTCCTGATATTTCTTGACTTCCTACTTTTGCATTCCAGTCCCCTATAATGAAAAGGACATCTTTTTTGGGTGTTAGTTCTAGAAGGTCTTGTAGTTCTTCATAGAACCATTCAACTTCAGCTTCCTCAGCCTTACTGGTCATGGCATAGACTTGGATTACCGTGATATTGAATGGTTTGCCTTGGAAACGAACAGAGATCATTCTGTCATTTTTGAGACTGCATCCAAATAGTGCATTTCAGACTCTTTGTTGACTATGATGGCTACTCCATTTCTTCTAAGGGATTCTTGTCCACAGTAGTGGATATAATGATCATGTGAGTTAAATTCACCCATTCCAGTCCATTTGAGTTCACTGATTCCTAAACTGTCAAGGTTCACTCTTGCCATCTCCTGTTTGTCCACTTCCAATTTGGCTTGATTCATGAAACTAACATTCCAGGTTCCTATGCAATATTGCTCTTTATAGCATCGGACTTTACTTCCATCACCGGTCACATCCACAACTGGGTTTTGTTTTGCTTTGTCTCCATCTCTTCATTCTTCATGGAGTTCTATTTATCCACTGATCTCCAGTAGCATATTGGGCACCTACCGACCTGGGGAGTTCATCTTTCAGTGTCATATCTTTCTGCCTTTTCATACTGTTCATGGGGTTCTCAAGGCAAGAATACTGAAGTGGTTTGCCATTCCCTCTTCAGTGGCCCATGTTTTGTCAGATCTGTCCACCATGATCAGTCCTTCTTGGGTGGCATGGCATGGCTCATATTTTCATTGAGTTAGGCAAGGCCATGTGATCAGATTGGTTAGTTTTATGTGATTGTGGTTTGCCCTCTTTCTGCCCTCTTATAGAGAAGGATAGGAGACCTATGGGAGCTTCCTGATGGGAGAGACTAACTGAGGTGGAAACTTTGTCTTGTTCTGATAGGCAGACCATGTTTGGTAAATCTTTAATCCTGTTTTCTTTTGATGGGTGGGGCTGTGTTCTCTCCCTATTTGACCTGAGACCAAACTATGGTGGATATAATAAAGATAATGGTGAACTCCTTCAGAAGATCCCATGCCCACACTGCTACACTCAGCACCCCCAACCCTCCAGCAGGCTACTGCTGGCCTATGCCTTCACTGGAGACTCCTGGACACTCAACAGGAAAGTCTGGGTCAGTCTCTTGTGGGGTCACTGCTCCTTTTTCCTGGATCCTGGTGCACACAAGGTTTTGTTTGTGCCCTCCGAGAGTCTGTTTCCCCAGTTCTGTATAAGTTCTGGCAGTTCTATGGTGGGGTTAATTGCAACGTCCTCCAAGACGGTTTATACCATATCCAGGTCTACTGCACCCACAGCCCCTTTGCCTGCAGCAGTCCACTGCTGACCCATACCTACTCAGGAGACACTCAAACACAGTTATGTCTCAGTCTCTCTGGAGTCTCTGGGTCCTGGTGTGCCCAAGGTATGTTTGAGCCCTCTGAGCATCTCTGTTGGGTATAAGGTTTGATTCTAACGTCATTTTGCCCCTCCTACCATCTTGCTGGAGCTTCTTATTTGCCGTTGCATGTGGGGTATTTCCTCAAAGTCACTCCAGCTCCGCACAACTGTTGGTCCTGCACCTACCATCTTGCTGGGGATATTCTGCCCTTGGATGTGGGGTATCTCTTCCCAGTCACTCCAGCACCATGCAGCTGCTATTCCAGTGCCACACAGCTGAATAGCCAATTACTAGTATCACCAATCATATTTTTATAATAGGCCATTTCAAATATAAATAAATCAGCATTCTAGGTAGCCACCTGAATTAGTATTAGGTTTGTGATTATTTCCTTTTAAAGCAACATGTTTTTAGTGTGGAATATATGCTTTAGAAAACAGACTTGAAAATGCTTTTTGACAGGAGCATATTATAACTGAATAAATGTTATATTTGATTTCATGTCTGGCCCTCTCAGTAGTGTTAAATTTCTTTAGTTATTCCACACATTGATTTTTCCCCTTTCAACTTAAGTTGTTTTCTTCTGATGTCAGGTTCTCATGGAGAATTGGTAAAGGACACATTTACAAGATGAATCCAATCAGTGGCCCATTGGAATAATTTTTAATCTTCAAAGAAGGCACCACCTTCTCAATTTAATTATAAGGTAGATAATTTCAATTTGTATGTTTAACCCCACTTTGACTGGCCTTAACAAAGCCCCTTATTTGATCTTCCCCTTAAGCCAGTCTGGCTATTTAGCATTTTTGAATGCACCTGAAAAAGGAGAATGTTTCCAATTCAGGCCATTTTTCTAAAAATCTGTTCAGAGACATGTGTTAAGCAGGTATTAGAATAAAATTAGGTTGTCAGGAAAAGTTCAGGGTAGATACTAAAAGCATATTGAATTATAACATAACATTTTTGCCAACAAATACATATTTAAACACTTCCTGTGATATACACTTACCTTTACTAGATATAAGTTAGACAGACTATTGATGTTTGTTTTTAAGAAATATTTAAGCTCTCTCTTATTATCTACCAACACATATACATAATACTCTTTAATACTACCTATGCTGATTTTATTTCCAAATAGTTGAATTGAGCACTTTATAAGTAACTAAGAAGGAAATGGCAACCCACTCCAGTATTCTTGCCTGGAGAATCTCATGGACGGAGGAGCCTGGTGGGCTACAGTCCACTGGGTCGCAAAGAGTCGGACACTACTGAGCGACTTCACTTTCACTTTCAAGGGTTGAATAGAAACCCCAAGATCAGGGGACCAGATCTCGGTTTCTATTTCAAAATCAGGGCAAACAAATTTAATTTTGTTTTGAAAATCAGATAAAAAGTTTGTTTTGTATTTACATTTTAAATATGAAATGAATGTTATATAATTCCATGTCCTAGAAGCTATAATATGATTTGTTTATGGTTTAACTTTGCCTTATTGATATGTTTATTGAGATCTACATTGAAAGTCTTTAAACTGTTTGGAACTTATGAGGATGACTTAGTATTTCTATTCGGTATTTCAAGAAAATGCTGCTTGGAAAATGATAACACAAATACAATCAAACCACCATCCTAACAAAATACCTTACAAGTACGATACTCTCATTTTTCTTAGTAACAAAATTCTATAAATTCTATAATTGCAAATTTTCTATAACCTTTCTAGAAAACAGTTATTAGCACTTTTCAAAATTTTACACATTGTATTAATGGTACAGCTTCTTCAACCATACAATATTGAAAATAAATACATATTGCAAGTGACATATTACTAAGGGCCAGGGTTGCATGATAGGTAAAAGTACCAGGTATTTGAACAAGGCTGCCTTGGCTCAAATTCAAGGTCTTTCATTTAATAGTTGTATCACCTTGAGAAAGCTATGAAACCTTCTAGTTCCTTTGTTTCCTCTTCTTTAAAATGGAGATAATTATGGTACTTACTTCATAGGATTACTGAGTTAATTTATGTCAACTATTTAGACCTGCACAAACACATAGGAAGCACACAATAGATATTAGCAATTATTATAAGTTGTTATTATACTTGGAGCCAAACCACACACATTTGCCTTTCAAGGATTGCTTTGGTACAGGTGCAACATCTACTAGGGTTGTATAAGTTCAGGTAAACATTGAGACTCATGAGAATTTATAGGCTACCATTGGTACCCGTTTATCTAGAAGGTTTATAGGACAGGAAATATATATTTTCCAGGCAGCAACAGGAATTCTAGCAGCAGTAGTTGCCATGGCAATTCACACAAGGGATGGGGAGGTAACTATGCCTTCCCCAAGTGACAGCCCAGGTGCAAGGGATGGGCTCCACATCGGTGGAGTGCAGCTTAGAAACCTCAGGCAAAACACATTTCTGATCAAGACCTTGTATCCAGAATGTGGGGAGTTAGAGCAGTGAAATACGATGCATTCTGTTGTTCTGACTAAATCGGTGAGGAACTCACACAATTGAAGGAAGGAGGAACTAGCATATTTTTCTTGGATATGCCCCCTAACTATCAATAATTACAGTAAGATATGAACAAGGACAGACATTCCACCCTGATGGATTGTGGAGGCCTTTACATTTATAGTTATTTAACTTTGGGCTTTGTAAAAAATGTTGTCAGTTCTATGAGGAAAAAGAAAATACCTTATATTGTTGTTAAACTCCTTTTCCACAACAAAGGCTTGCAGATACATCTCTAAGTTACCAAACCTTTTGTCTGAAAACATCCTTAAAACTGGACAGAAGTGTACTGTAGTTTACCTGAGTTCATGGAGTATATGGCACAAAGCACAAAAGAGACATTACAATAAAATTAGGATTCCTACAGGATGATAATATTGAGGATTCTATTTAGATGTTCAAAATTTTGATTATTTGCAAAATACATCCTTGCAGTCAGTAAAGCTGATACTGGGCATAATCTCCATATTCAACTCAGTTCAGTTCAGTCACTCAGTTGTGTCTGACTCTTTGAGATCCCATGAATTGCAGCACGCCAGGCCTGCCTGTCCATCACCAACTCCTGGAGTTCACTCAAACTCACGTTCATTGAGTCGGTGATGCCATCCAGCCATCTCATCCTCTGTTGTCCCCTTTTCCTCCTGCCCCCAATCCCTCCCAGAAACAGATCTTTTCCAATGAGGCAACTCTTCACATGAGGTGGCCAAAGTATTCGAGTTTCAGCTTCAACATCAGTCCTTCCAAAGAACACCCAGAATCATCTCCTTTAGAATGGACTGATTGGATCTCCCTGCAGTCCAAGGGACTCTCAAGAATCTTCTCCAACACCATAGTTCAAAAGCATCAATTTTTCGGTGCTCAGCTTTCTTCACAGTCCAACTCTCACATCCATACATGACCACTGGAAAAACCATAGCCTTGACTAGATGGACCTTTGTTGGCAAAGTAATATCTCTGCTTTTGAATATGCTATCTAGGTTGGTCATAACTTTCCTTCCAAGGAGGAGGCGTCTTTTAATTTAATGGCGGCAATCACCATCTGCAGTGATTTTGGAGCCCTAAAAAATAAAGTATATCACTGTTCCTATTTTTTTCCCTATCTATTTGCCATGAAATGATAGGACCAGATGCCATGATCTTCGTTTTCTGAATGTTGAGCTTTAAGCCAACTTTTTCACTCTCCTCTATCACTTTCATCAAGAGGCTTTTGAGTTCCTCTTCACTTTCTGCCATAAGGGTGGTGTCATCTGCATATCTGAAGTTATTGATATTTCTCCCAGCAATCTTGATTCCAGCTCATGCTTCTTCTAGCCCAGCGTTTCTCATGATGTACTCTGCATAGAAGTTAAATAAGCAGGGTGACAATATACATACAGCCTTGACGTACTCGTTTTCCTATTTGGAACCAGTCTGTTGTTTCATGTCCAGTTCTAACTGTTGCTTCCTGACCTGCATACAGGTTTCTCAAGAGGCAGGTCAGGTGGTCTGGTATTCCCATCTCTTTCAGAATTTTCCACAGTTTATTGTGATCCACACAGTCAAAGGCTTTGGCATAGTCAATGAAGCAGAAATAGATGTTTTTCTGGAACTCTCTTGCTTTTTTGATGATCCAGCAGATATTGGCAATTTGATCTCTGCTTCCTCTGCCTTTTCTAAAACCAGCTTGAACATCAGGAAGTTCACGGTTCACGTATTGCTGAAGCCTGGCTTGGAGAATTTTGTGCATTACTTTACTAGCGTGTGAGATGAGTGCAATTGTGAGGTAGTTTGAGCATTCTTTGGCATTGCCTTTCTTTGGGATTGGAATGAAAACTGACCTTTTCCAGTCCTGTGGCCACTGCTGAGTTTTCCAAATTTGCTGGCATATTGAGTGCAGCACTTTCACAGCATCATCTTTCAGGATTTGAAATAGCTCAACTGGAATTCCATCACCTCCACTAGCTGTTCGTAGTGATGCTTTCTAAGGCCCACTTGACTTCACATTCCAGGATGTCTGGCTCTAGGTGAGTGATCACACCATTGTGATTATCTGAGTCATGATCTTTTTTGTATGGTTGTTTGTGTATTCTTGCCACCTCTTCTTAATATCTTCTGTTTCTGTTAGGTCCATAGCATTTCTGTCCTTTATCGAGCCCATCTTTGTATGAAATGTTCCCTTGGTATCTCTAATTTTCTTGAAGAGATCTCTAGTCTTTCTCATTTTGTTGTTTTTCTCTATTTCTTTATTCAACTAGATCCTCAAAAAGAAAAAATAAAAAGGCACAATTTATGAACTATGTCCAGTTTACTTTTGGACATAGTATTGAGGATCTTATTGTGACATTAATAGATCAAGTAAATTCATTTATTTTGAACCCAGACCAGTGTAGTAAGAATAAGCACAAGTCACTACCATAGGAAGAGTGGCTATGTTCCTATTTTCTATGGTTGGAATATAAGTATGTCTATTTATATAGATCAGAGGCTTTTAATGTAGGTCAAACTCCTCTTTGATAACTTATTTTTTTTAACTTCATCCACTTTTATGGAAAGAAGGCAACAGGAACCTATTTATATGTACTTGGATGCAAATACTTACATATAACAGTAGGAGGTTTGAGAGCCTTAGAAGCTGTTTGGTTTCTCAGTTGATACCTTGATCAAAAACACTTCATCTAGATCAGAGAAGAGTGTTACCAGATATTAGGAAAAATAGTTTCTTTTATGGCACATATTTTAGGTTACATTTGCCTAGAAGTCTTTACAGTTGATGAAAGTTATTTGTAATGGTAGAAAATTTTTGCACCTGAGCTTTTTAGTCTGATTGGTTTATTCCACTAGGCTTTTAAAGTAAAATAACATTCTCATTTGCACAGGTACATTTGTGAAATTCAGAAAATTTTGTTAAGTTGAACACAGAAATCTCAAAGTGATGCATTACCCTACTCAAATATGCCTTATTTTCATGAAGAGAATTCTTTTGAATTCTTCCCTTAGAGGATTTTTCATTAAAGTAAGCCTGGTCAGAGAGCTTATAATACTTTTTTCTTTTGCAGACATGAAGTTGTGCAGTTATTCTCTATGAGTACGCCTGAGGCACTCCTTGGGTCCGAAACAAAATTTCCTACCGTGTGCTTGGCTGGTCTGTGCCCTTGCTTGTGTGCCCTATGATTTGACTCATAGCAGAAAGGCAGGGATCTTAATGCACATAGCTCTTGGACATCAAAAATCCCCATAGAATGTCTCATGAGCTTTCCTCAGGAAATAACAGTATTCTTTCAGCAGTTGTCCTAATCTGTCTGCAAAACTAGTCTTCATGCTCTCCTAGGGGGATAATTTGCCCTGTGTCTTTTTCAGTCTGCTGGAGGAGAAATCCTACTACAGTCATTTAGGATTTTAAAATAAAAGAAATTGTCAGAGGCCAGCATAAGAGATCACAATGGTACAGACAAAGTTTTGCTGAATCAGTGAGGGAAGAAGACAAGTTGAATTCCACATTTTAAGGCACAATTTTAATTTCACCATCCTTCAAGAATAGGTTTATATAAAAAAAAACCCACTCATATGGAAAAATTAAAATAAAATAAATGCAATCTATACATGACAAGATTACAGAGTCAAAAGGAGAAAATATAAGTTTTAGGGTGGGAGCCCTGGTGAAATCTTGGATGACAGCAGGTCACTAGGACCTTCTTCTATGGAAGACTTAATGATAGCACAGAGCCCTTGGAATAAACCAAAGAGTTTCATGTTTGAGGGAGAAAATTGCCAAGGATCTTCATTACTATTCGCGTTCATTTGTCATTTAGAAAAACTTTTTTCTTCCTATGGTGAGATTGAAAATGACTTTCAGAATCTAACTAGCTGCAGGAGGGCTTTGATGAAAATTGCTAATTATTAAACAACAGATTTTAGCCTGCAATGTGTCCATAGAGTAACCTTAATAACAAAGTGTGTTATTCTATTCAAAGTCTAGTTTTTTATTTAAAGTTGTGTACAGATTCAGAAGTTCTAAATGTTTTCTGAAATACAGAAAAACATTTGAGTGTGAGTGCTTCATGAAATCTTGTTTAATTTTTGTTAAAAAAAAAAGTCATTCCTGCCACATGCACAGATTTTACATTCCTGGTTTCAATAAGTAAAAAGACTTAGAGTGTAATTTCCAAGTATCACTGCCTCTCAAATTACATATTGTTTGGTGTTACCTTTTCAAGGATTTCAGACTGGGCATATAATAGAGCTAATTAAATTTTCTCCCAGGAAAGGCAGCCAGCTAGACCACTGCCCCAGGCACATAACCTCAGCTTACTACTTCCCTTCACTCATTTATTCTGTATGTGAGATGAGACTCCCTGAACTGCGAAGGTAGAGTACTTAGGCCAGGCAGCTGCTGATGGATTTCGGTATCTGCAGAGCCAGTGTTTGCGCCTCAACCCTGACAGCACGCATCACAGAGAGGTGACAGTAGAGACACATCTTCCTGTGTGAATTGGCTGTGGGTGACAATCTGCCAACTAAAACAATGGAGGAAGCATTAGTTATATAAATGAACCAGCTTGGATAGCCCTAAAGTATTTTTCAAGATTCTAGGAATATCACCTCATTTTGTCCAGAGACTGTTTTTGTGAACAACCCAGAAAACAAAAGTTACAAAATAAAGTTATGTGGGAAAGGTTTCTTTCAGAAATTTCATTAGTATAAGATTAAGCAATTTTCTCAACCTTCACAAGAAACAAAGGAAATATTTCATAACTGACAATCACTCTATAAGGCTATTTATATATGTTATTTTGACTTTAATAAACATTTCTTTCCTATTTAATATCTGAAAAAACTAGAATGAAGATAGTTAAATGATTAATTTATATTATTAAATGGCAGTCCTGGAATTTAAACCAGATTTGACTGTAAGGCCTTAGTTTTATCTATTTTAATACTCTGCATGATAGGTTAATCATTCTGTGTTTAAAAGACTCTTTTAGGTGGAATTATTTGTGAAATATTCATGAAAATTAGTGGTTTACATGCATGTATGTATATGTATATATTATTTATCTTAGACTATGAATTCCCTAAGACTTTTCAGTTGTTCTTACTAAGTACTTTTACATGATAGAGCTTTTATTGTAGGTCGTCATCTGTTATACAAGGGGTCAACATTAACCCTGGAAATATGGAGATCCATTACAAAGAAAGCTGTAACCATCTGGTCCTTATGATATGATATAGAAGCTATAGAATAGAGTTCACTGAAAACCAAGAAAAAAAATTAATCTAAGATATCATCTTAGAAAATAGAATATGGATCTATTTATGCATCAGATGAATAACTAAATGATTAACATAGATTGAAGTGATAATTTACATACATACATAAAATGTGAATTAACTCATTCATTTCTGAGATAAAATAACTGTCATTTCTGGGGTAAAAACAAGTGCTGCACATTTCACTTTCTGTAACATTAAATCTTTTTAAATTCTTGATTATGTTCTCAAGTAATAGCTTTTATTTCCCTCCCTACAGTTGGACAGTGTCACCTCCCTGATCCAAGCAGCCAAAAATTTAATGAATGCTGTAGTGCAAACAGTGAAAATGTCTTACATTGCCTCAACCAAGATCATCCGAATTCAGAGTCCCACTGGGCCCCGGCACCCAGTTGTGATGTGGAGAATGAAGGCTCCTGCAAAAAAGCCCTTGATTAAAAGAGAGAAACCAGAGGAAACTTATGCAGCTGTCAGACGAGGCTCAGCAAAGAAAAGAATCCACCCAGTGCAAGTCATGAGTGAATTCAGAGGAAGACAAGTCTACTGAAACCACTGTTCTACTCTAGTGTGTATATTACAAAGTCCTGGCTAAACATACACTCCTTTATTTTTACACTTGATTAGTTCTGTAAGTTCACTAACTTAGAATTTAACCCACAGATAATGTAAAAGATTGAAACCCTAACCCACATAAGCAACATATATTTGGGATCTTGTCATTGTCATTTCTGTATGGCCAACATATGCTTATTGAATGAATGAAATCTCCAGGTGTCATTCAGCCTTTCTCAGCACAGAATATCTTATATTCATTTCTCAAGTGAGTCCTGTTCATCCATAATAGGTTAAGTATACTCACCCTTTTCAATTAAATGCACCATTTGAATTAAAACATTGACATGAGCTCTTGACTTGGTTTTCAATGCAAACAAAAGATTTCATAAAAATACTTTCCAATTTAATCTCCACATACTTCATTTATCTCATCTAACCTGGCAGATGTGTGATTCCTTCAACAGGGGAAAAAAAAATCAATCTGTAGATATTTGTAACTACTGTCAACTGATTGGGCTAATATCCATCAGAAACTAAACAGGTATGAACAGTCAAGCTACTTCTGGATTTTCAGTGTCTGTCTTGATTATTTATGAAACAATTAACATTATAAAAGTTATGAGTTTGCATGTCACAAATGTATGTGTTTCAGAGTTCCATGGTGTTCAGCAGTTGTGCACACTGAGTTTTGGGTTTAAGAAGGTTCACCAGAATACATATTAATATGCAGAGGAAGAGTTATCCTCCACTGGGGATATGGGCATCTAACTATATCCCCAAGTAAGTTATGATACAAGAAGTGCAAAGAGTTCTGCATGACTCTAAAACTTTATTTGTATCAGCTTGCAAGTATAATTAACAGGAAAAGACCAATTTGAGAAACCTTTTGATATTGAGTAAAATATAACTCAAAAAATATGAGCAAGTTGTACCACTGAACTATGAAGTAGAGTTAAAGAAGCTGAAGTGATTTTGATAACATGTTTTACAATAAAAGTCATTCAGGTCACTTTAAACTAACATCATTGCTCATTCCTAGTTGAGTTCATAATGGATGTTATAACAGTTTCAGAGACTAGTGCAATGCTTCTCTCTTTCTACTCCCATCTCTCTTTGGAGGAGTCAACTTTCAGTTTTACTTTTTTTTCATGCATAGAGTTCCCATTCCTAGGATTTCAAACATGCATTTCCTATTCTACTGTATCAAAATTATACCAAAGTTATGACTTCACTTTGTAATAAATCACCATTAATGGATTTTTTCAACAACCATGTCATCATAGTTTGACAAGGTAAAGTTTAAACATACAACTTCAGTTGATGATAGGAGGACTAGTTTGGGTAAAAGAATGTGTGAAACACAAGGATGCATAAAAGTTGAGAGCATGATGTGTATGCTGTTGAGCAAATGGGAATGCATTTAATCGTTCATTATAAATTATGAGAAAAATGCAAACTTTTCATTGTAATGTATTATATTTTTCTTCCACAGTGCTCAGTTTCCTGGGCTAAGTAAGTAAACTTTCTAAGAGCAAAAGCTATAAACTTCTTCCTGTGGGCAAGTATGCATAGTATGCATAGTTAAAACTGAGTATGCACTGGCCCACAATAATTTTTCTGAACAGAGTCTACTCGCTGAATGAAAAAGCAGTGCGTAAAGGAATCAGAGAATCCAAATAATTGTTTTCCAAAACTAGCTAGCTAACTGGGGCAAAACAGGGGATTTCTTTGTTGAAATGTTCCTATCATTTTCTGTTCTATGAGGACATTACAAGAGTTACATCTATCACACTCTCTCAGAAGTGAGAAAATAATTTATTTAAAAATTATCAAACTAGTATATCTTAGCTTCTAAGCCATACACTCAAGAATAATGAGTCTCATTTACAAAATCTAGTATCTGTCTGCTTCTACACCAGCCTTCCACAGCTTTGAGTTTAGGAGGCAGCATTGGATGCCAAAACAATATAAACAACTTGAAATTATATGATTATCAAATAATCTCTGTATCTATCTTTAAAAAATGACTCTTTACCCAAAATGAGATGTGAAAAAGTCCCCCTCTTCAAAACAGATGGTTGCCAGCTTAGCTTAAAGCAAACAACTATAATTAAGGAAAACGTAATAATAGTAAAAAAAAAAAAAATTACCTTGGAGAATGTCCCAGGAGTAATGCCTGTTGCAGTAATCAAAGATGCAATAAGAACAAGATAAGCAGAGCTGAGAAAGACATCTGTCCACCTGACTCAATTCCCGCAGTGTGCAGCGTCTCACAGTCTAATTCAATTCAAGCCTGCTAATAGTATAATACTTATAAGCAAAATTAGCAGCAAATACATTAACAAATCCTTGCATTATAAAACATAGTTAAATGAATCTAATCAGTATGTATGAAGATGGTGTATATATTTATAACTGAGCTCTGCTTCTGTAAGGGAATGACTGAAATTTCCTAATGATAGTGATTGCCCATCTATGCACCTTTCTAAATCACATCACAGATTTGTGCTTCTTCTAATGATACCTTTGCTTTATCTTGCTAATCAAAACTCACCTTTTTCCTTTAGTGAAATCAATTTATGTAGGAAAAAAATCTTTGAGAGGGAGGAGAGGGTATATATCACCTAGAATGATAGTTCCAACCTGGTTAGCCACTAGCATCACTGGCAAACATTGAACTGAAATCTCAAGGTAGCAAAGGTCTTTGAAATCATAATCTACTAAAGAATTTTTAGTTGAAAAAATGGAAGGTTTTCATCAAATTGGAAAGATGATAAATAGAAACCTTTCCAGTATACATATCACAAGTGGAAATTAATAAATTAAAATATTTATTACTTTCTAATGGACTCAATAAATGAGTCTGGAAAAAATTCAAACACTAAATTTCTAAGGAAAATTTTAAATTATTCCCTTTGTAGTTGTCTTATGACGTTAATAAAAACTGTGAAATATATTAGATGTAATATTCTTAAAATTGCCTCTGCTCTTTGCAAATCTCTTAATTTATCAATGTTAACATATATGTTCCCCCATAAAATTTCTTCTGTATGAAGGGTAAGTACCCTCACGACTAAAACAGAAAGGTCTGCTTCATCAGGCTGACACTGTTGCACACTTAACAGCTTCAAAGGAGGTCAGTTTTCAAGTCATATTAAAACAAGACAAAATTGGGAACACACAGTTAGGTACCCAATTTGGGCCTCAAATCTAATAATTAGTGCTCCTCAAATTTTAATGAGCAGCTGAAAAGACTAACATCTTACAGCAGAGGTATTTCCAATGGCTTCCTACACCTTTACTTTAAGAGTGGTCTTTGCATCTCATCATCCTTGAGCTTGTAGCTTCCTATTAACTGCTAACAGTTTGCTACCAGAATGACAGTCAGGCATGCTCATCCCAGTCAATTACTCCCAAATAATGTGCTTTCCTCTTAGTCCGTGCACCAAAAATCTCTCATCACCTTTTGGGAGTCCATCCCATATATCAATTGATTAATGGCATTCTAGTTAAAATTATTAGCTTAAAATCCCAATGGCATTATCCTTTTTTTTTTTTTTTTCTTCCTATTCTAAAAAACATTCTTACCTTTTTTGGTGTCAAATCCACGCTTCCCTGCTAGGGATTGTGGTTCCCATGGATACACACTTTATATAGTGGTAGAATGAGTAGAATGAGATAGAGACTTTTCCTGGTCATATTTAGCCTTCTCTAGTGAACTCACTGCAGAACTGTTTCACTGTCACTGTAATTTTCTAGGTCAGCAAAGCAAGCACCAGAATATGAAATTGAATGAAATCCATACTTTCTTTTATCAGCCTGCCTTTTGTTAAGATTGTCTATTGCATATTTAGGTAGCAAACAACCATTTTTCTGTTTGGAAGGTCAGAGAATATTTTTATTTGACTTGGTCAGAAAATTTAGGGGAATCCAGTTAAAAGAAAATAACTTGAATATTATTTTAATAATTCTTTTTAAGTTGACAAAAATGTGCAACCTGGAAAATGTGCATTTATATATAATTTTTCATTTATATATCACATGCCAGAAAGCAACACTTAATCAGACAAAAACCCTATAGCATTTTTTTCATAACCCCCTTCCCATACCATTAGAATATCTTTATTAGTAGTATTTTGCATTGTTTTACTACCAAATAAACAAGTCAGGCCTAATGACAGAAAAGTCTACAGTAAGTAGTTTAAAGTTTTCATTTTGGTTCTTTGGGTCTATTAGAATAGAAAAATATGGATGTTGTTAAAACCAGGTTTAAGCAACTAAAGATGTCCTAATCAAGGTGTTAATACTATCCTAGATATCTAAAAATGAGAGAGAAGAATTAAAATTTTAAATGTATTTTTTGCCATTTTAACTAATTTACATGAACAAGAAACATTTTCTATTAAAGCAAAAGAATAATTTCCTATGTTCATCATGTTCATCATTATACATGTGAATTTCCCCCCCCACCAAGATAGAGAGGACCTATTCTTGAACATTGTTAAAGAAGATAATACTAATTGAGAAAACCACTTCTAAAGAGAACCCAATCTTACCTTCAGATGGTAGATGGTTTGGTCTGGCCTTTATGTAGCTTGTGGGATGAGATGTTCATGGCTATAGGCTGGCTTCTAGGAACCCAAAACTCCCACTGGTTTATGAGAACAAAACCCAAGGACTGACCTTCAAAATGAACAAGTTGGAGGAAAAAAATCAGTAAGTACAGAGCAGTTAAAAGAAAGTAGGTAAATGACAGAGGTGGAGAAGGGAATAAGAAAGGTAGTTGCTGAAGTGAACTTTTATACCAGAGAGAGGAAGAGTTCTGTGAAGATTTGGCAACCTCCTCCTGAGGAAGATTTTAAGGATAAGACGGGGCACTTGTCTTTGGCGGTTTGGAATGAAGTCAGGTCGGGGCAGGAGAACACATTGTGTAATTTTGAGGATCATTTAGTGATATTGTTTGCAAGATGAGAAGCAGAAATCCAGACAATTTCCTAGGCTGATGATGGGTGAAATTCTTACCAGTATCAGAGTGAATCAAGATATTATATATTTAACAAATATTTGTTGAGCAATGTTGATGTTCCAAACACTGCCCTAGGTTCTTAGGATACATCAGATAACAAAACAGTGATTCTTGCCATGAGCTAAGTCTATGGTAAATGCTATTACCTTACTTATTTTTTTTTAAATAACCCTATGTGATAAACATTATCAGTTCTATTCCTTGGATAAAGAAAGTAAGGATATGGATCTTGCTACAAAACTCTTTGGCTTTAAAATTTGTTTGCAATGTAGAGTCTGAACTTTTAGCCATCACAGCAGATTTCCTCAAAAATGAGATGGGATTTTTCAGGTGAAAATGAGATACACATTTCAAATGCTGGCTGAGTTCCTATGTAAGGACAAGGGATCAAAACTTTGTGCACACACACACACACATACACCCCCCACATCATTGATAGTTATATAAGTAATTAACTGAATATTATCACCTCTAATAACTGAACAAAGACAAGCAGGTATATAAGGAATGAATATCTCATCTATGTGATCTGAAATCAAGTGAAAACACCAAATTACCTTCCATAGAAGTGAAATCTTCCATGGAGATGTATGTTTAAAACCCATCTTTAGCATCAATTGGTAACAAATATTTGTAGACAGCATTTCTTTCCTTCTTTACTGCTAATATGTATTTATGTGTTTAAAGTTATGGATCCCACGGGAGGACTGGCCAAGGATTACTGAAATAAGGTAAAATTTCCTTGAATTCTAAACTGACTGAACCATAGGGAATGTAAGTTTCCTTCTTTATAGAGGTAACAAAATGAATACGATATGTACCTGACTGTAAGCAAATTCAGTTCTTTAACTTTACATGATCCTTCTTCCTAGAGACAACTGAAGGCTAGGCTCTCCCTCTTGCCCCTGTTGCTTGCTATACCTCTCCTTCTCAGGCCTGGGGTAGTTGACTTCCTGGTCTTTCTTAAAGTGGAGTCAGAAATGTTTCCTTTAAGTGTGAATGTATTTATTTGGGGTCTTCACTTTTGAGTACCTGGTGCCTCAGAATGATGGTGCCTATTCCCAACTGTCATAAAAAGAAGCTCCAGAAGGAAGTTCTTTTAAAAGAGGCTCAGATTTCTAACAACCATCTCTAAACATCTCTTCAATGTAGGACATATATTACAGCAGCTATCTAAATGGTACTAGCAGAATACTAATTCTGCTCATGTCCTCTGTTTTCATTCCAAATGAGATATTTTTTTTAATTCGAAAGTTTTCTTTCCTTTGCATCTTCAAGAAGAATGCTTATTTGTTTGTTCTGAGTATTTGGTCTTAAAATATGTAGCACCTCTAAACATTTTAAAGCCCCCTTTTAATAATTACAGGAATAGTTCAAAACCTGAAGTTATATGTATTTTTTTCTATTCAGACAGCCATGTATTATGCAGTCCTAGGCCAGTCCTCCAGAGTAGGACTTGCCCACCCCACTCCAGTACTCTTGCCTGGAAAATCCCATGGATAGAGGAGCCTGGAAGACTGCAGTCCATGGGATCGCTGAGGGTCGGACACGACTGAGTGACTTCACTTTCACTTTTCACTTTCATGCATTGGAGGAGGAAATGGCAACCCACTCCAGTGTTCTTGCCTGGAGAATCCCAGGGACAGGGGAGCCTGGTAGGCTGTCGTCTATGGGGTCGCACAGAGTCAGACACGACTGATGTGACTTAGCAGCAGCAGGCCAGTCCTCAAGATGTCACAGCAGTTTCCAATCTTCATGAATTATCTGAAGCTCTATGTGATATTCACTTGTAGTCTAGCTGAGAATGACAAGTTTCTTTGGTCTGGGTTTCTAACATCAAATTTGGATTGGAATGTTTATTCATGAAGCAAAAGGGGAAAGTCTAGGCATTTAGTTCATGCTCCCAGTTAATAAGAACTTGTCTTCTTGAGGCTTTAAACATAAAATTAATTTTGAAAATATTATAGAGATAGTATTCCATTGCTTGCTAAATCTTATACCATTATAGCCCTCTATTCTTGTCTGCTAGTATACAATGAGATATAAATATGAGAATTTCAGCAATTGCCTTTGAGGGTTAAGCTATGCTTCTGATTTTGAAAGCTGACCTTGTGCAATAAAATTCCTCCAAAGAAAATTTCATTGGATCTGAACGACAGCATAAAGATTTTTCTTTGATGTCCATGAATAACACATCCCTGAAAACAGAAGTAGACATGTGCTATGCCCAATTTAGTACTTAATAGTTGGGACTCTAAAGCAAGATTTCCTTGGGCAAGTTGTTGGGTGATTAAGTAGAAATTAAAACTTCCAGTGAAAGATTTCCAGATGCCTCTGCTTTCCATTTTTGTTTTATTTTTGGTTCCATAGCAACCTGGCAAGAATAAAACAAACACAACAATGACAAAAACAGTCACTTACTTTACTGTATGTACTTTTATAGACAACAAATGTGATAGTTCAAACATAGTGACATTTCTGAAGGTAATGTGCACATGGTAAGTCAGGATGAAGGCAAATTTAAATTAAGACACTCTGAGATGAAATAAAAGCAAGGAGTTGATAACAGTCATCTTTATCATAGCAATATCTTGAGAACTAAACTTTAATGGCATTTGAGGGGTTTCAAACTACTTTGCTTCCATACCTCACTCTGCTATGCAGAAGGCAGAATGACGCTGAGTGAACCTTCCACTATAGTAACAGCCAACTTGGAGAAGTTTTATGGTTTGGCCATGGGGAAACTTTGGCAAAAGTGTTTGTGGAGCTGTCAGGTCATTATTTATCTTTGAGGTCAATTTCATCAGTCAATAAAAATGAATTATTTATCCAGGAACAGATAAAGCTCTTTAATACCCTCATGACATTGACATAGAAGCCCAAATATTCCTTGTTGGAGATTCTGCATGTCTTTTGTGCTAAACTGAATCAAACTAATTTTTTTTCATTGCATTTCAATTATTTCACACATGTAACACTGGGTTTGTTTTGAAATTATGCAGTATTATTTGAAACATTATTTAACTCATGTCAGTGTAGTTTATTAATAATTTGCTTAACTGGAACTACATATGTTAAAGGAATAAAAATGAAAAGTATTGTTTATGCATTTGGCATTTGTCTTTGGTGGTATATGTCATGAGTGGGACAAAATTGCTGAGTAATCTAACCAGTAGTCAAGGTATGACCTTCATTCCTACTCTCCTTCGGTTACATAGACTACAAATTGGGAGGGTTTCTGTTACAAACTACCAGTTGAACACAAGTGATGTAGACAATATGTAGTAGAATTAAACTTTTGGTTTAAATGGCACTTTTTGTGTGTGTGTGTGTCTGGCTCAGATGGGAAAGCATTACCTACAATGCGGGAGACCCAGGTTCAATCCCTGGGTCGGGAAGATCTCCTGGAGAAGAAAATGGTAACCCACTCCAGTATTCTTGCCTGGAAAATCCCATGGACCGAGAAGCCTGGTAAGCTACAGGCCATGGGGTCACAAAGAGTCGGACATGACTGAGCGACTTCACTTTCACTATGGACATTAGGCCTTTGACTTGAATAATGAATGTATATGTAGCTGAGAAACTTTTCTAAATTTAGGACTTGATGGAAAGAACCAGTTTTTCTGAGACTGTCTGAATACATACTTTTATGGAATATGATTGTCTCTAGCAACACTTCTGCATCTGAATATTAATAGATTCGGAATATCCATCTTAGCTTCCTCACCTCTGTGCTGGTGATAATCTCTCTTCAGTGTGAATCCCATGGCAAGAGTCTCTGGATCCTCTTCCAGCATTTACACACTGTTGTTGTCTATTCTAGGACATGATTTTGTCCCTTCATGAGTCCCACGGCTTTAGGTGCTTCTTGGTAGATCTCAGTCTGCTTCTGTACCTTCTTAAAACACAGTCTGAATTTTAAAGTCTTCTGTCACTTAATTCCTATGAAAAACCATGCCTCCCCTCACTCAGTTCTGCTAACTGTCGGCCACCTCCTTTTAATGAAATGCTGTGTGGGATTGTCTTCCCATGTCAGTTTCTCTGTGTCACTCTTCCCCCAGAGCCCAGATTTGCTATGGCAGCAGCACTCTCTCCACCTTGATCTGTTGTCGTGCTGGCTCTGGGGGTGGAAGTGATACTAAAAGCACTCTTGGCAAGAAGAGTCTGTTTCTGCCTGGAGGCTGAGCTGATGCCCTGACATTTCCCAGGCAACACCATTAAGCATTCCATCCAGGAGCAGTAACTCACAGATGTAACTTCCAGACACCACATGTCCAATATCCTGTGGCTGGTAAGGGAAGAGCTGCTGTACCTTGTTGTCAAGAAACAGGCTCCCTATAGTGTCTCAGTCTCCTGTTTTTGGAAAGGAAGTGATTCATGAGGTGTGGGCCCAGAAAAGGAGTTCTTACAGAATCAATGGGGCATGTTCAAAGCCCAGGGTGATGGTAGAGGGAGAGTGGATCACACCCAGGTGCATAGGAGGCTGCCCTTCATCCCCAGGATCCTGGAAGCAAGAATCTGCCATTCTGAGTGCCACAGATGAAAGAAATCCCCCCGTTGCTGCTTTCCTGTCTTCTCATTATCCCTTCTAGTTGGCGGTGGTGACAGAATGTTACGTGTGCTGATTAAGTCTACATTGTCACCCTTTGTAACACAGAAAGGACAAACTCCAAGGGCCACAAGTGAGCAGTCCCCGGAACACAGACCTAAACCCCTCACTGGGTGGGGTGCCCTCTGTGGGCACTGATTCAGCATAGGTGTGGGCGGAGAACTGATGGGGTGGTTGTTATTGTTTCTTTTTATTTGACTTCAGAGGAAGGTTCTGCGAGAGCACTGGAAATCCACAACTGGATTCTGGAATGTCTCCATCCTTCTGTTAAAGGCTTATAGCATCCCAGCATCCTCTATTCACCAGGCCCATCCCTCAGGCAGCAGTTGCTCTGAGGTTTATTGCTCTGAGGGCTAAATTTGGAAGAGGAAGATGCACATGGTGTACTAGGCCCCAGTACCAGAGAAATGTTTGCACTCTTTAGCTCTGTTATATGCCCTACTCTTGGGAGCGACGATAATGTTGTGCTCATTTCTGTTTCTCCTACACTAGCATGGTGATTAGCATAGAAGCAGCTGAGCTGATATTTTGGTAAAGAATGAGAAACTCATGAATGAGTTTATCTCACATGAATCGATCCAGAACTGATCTGTAATGTGGGTCCTCTCTGAACTATCTTATCTGAAATTCTGAGAGTCCAATAATCCTCGAGTTTACAGAGACGGAGACTAGTGTCAGGGACAGGATTTGAAAACTCCTAATTCTCCCTGTCACTCTTCCGAAACCATCACTGCTGCCTTAGATAAATGGAAGTCACTGATGAGAAAAAGCCATGGGCTGTTTTTCACTCATTTGTTTATTCAACAGTTGAAAGTATTTCTTGAGGGACTGTTATATGCAAAGGTGCTATGGGTGATAGAAAGAATCATGAATATTTTGGAATCAAGACGTGAACTCATCAGGTTAATTGAATAGCAGGGGAAGGGAAATAAAAATGAAGCTTGCAGAAATCTCACCCAAGGTAAAAGAAAGCAATGCAAGTTTCAGGACTCAAGGAGAACCTTAATAGAAGTTTTAATAGGAGATTGTGGTTTCACTTGTAAATGGGAATACTACTAATAACTCCTAGCAAATAAGTTCTCTAATTCAAGCAGAGCTATAAGATGACTAGTTAGACAATGAGACACAGGGTTGGTAGGGTATTCAGAGTGAGAAAAGCGAATGGGAAAAATCAGTTGTAATAATCCTGTGTGATATAAACAAGTGTCTGGATTAAATGATAGGATTAAGAATTAAAACAATGTTTTTAAAATAGTGTATAAAACATCAAACATAAGCAAGCACAAGCCTTAAGTTCTACCTAAAACATGAATATATCTTGCCTTCTACTATTTAATATATCTACTATTTAATAGTAGAAAGGCAATTTAATCCTTTCTTGTCAAATACTGATAGTCAAGTAGGTGGCATCATGTTTATCCTATGACTTCCTTTGAGATCTACTGGGAAAGCTGTTTGTGATTTGAGAAATACAGAAACAGCCCAGATATGAGACTCATCATGTAGCAAGATAGCACCATGTTCAAAAGCATGGCCACTGGTGATAGCTTGCCCAGTCTGCATCCTGGCCCCATCATTTTTAGCACCAGCCTTTCTTGGGCAATTTACTAAACCTCTCAGTTCAGTTCAGTCGCTCAGTCATGTACAACTCTTTGTAGCCCCATGGACTGCAGCACTCCAGGCTTCCCTGTCCATCACTAATTCCAAGAGCCCACTCAAACTCATGTCCATTGAGTTGGTGATGCCATCCAACCATCTTATCCTCTGTCGTTCCCTTCTCTTCCCATCTTCAGTCTTTCCAAGCTTCAGGGTCTTTTCTTCAAATGAGTCAGTTTTTCACAAAAGTTGGCCAAATTATTGGAGTTTCAGCTTCAGCGTCAGTCCTTCCAATGAATACTCAGGATTGATCTGCTTTAAGATAAACCAGTTGGATCTCCTTACTGATCTCCTTACTCCTTGAGATCCAAGGGACTCTCAAGAGTCTTCTCCAACATAGGTCAAAAGCTAAACCTCTCATTATCTTGAAATTCGCATTTGTAAGAGAGAGATGATATTTCAGAGTTCAACTGACAAAAATTACAATGCGCTTTACAATCAATTTGCCCCATAGTCAATGAAATGAGATGATAGAACCTACTACATAGGATTTTTATGAGTATTAAATGAATGAATGTATGTAAAATACTTTGAAGGATGTCGGGGACAAGGTAACCACAATATAAAATTTAGCTATTATTATTATATTAATATTTACAATTTATAGGCTTCAATATTAAACACATACAAAACAGACTACTGAAAGTTTCTTTACAGGAGGAGAAAAACAAAACAGGGAGAAAGAAATGCCTGGAGCAGGAAAGTATGAGCATGCCTGGGAATGGCAGAGAGTAACTAAATATTGATGTCAATTAACTGAATATTGGGACGAGAGCAGCTACCTCATGTCCGAGGTTAGGGGCGGCGGCTGAGAGGAGCAACCCCACATTCAAGGAGCGGTGGCTGCACAGGCACAGGAGGGCCAAGAGGAGCTACTCAAAGTTAAAGGTCAGGAGGGGCAACCTAGTCCAAGGTAAGGAGCAGCAGCTGCACTTTACTGGAGCAGCTGTGAAGAGACACCACACCTCCAAGGTAAGAGAAACCCAAGTAAGATGGTAGGTATTGCAAGAGGGCATCAGAGGGCAGACACACTGAAACCATAATCACAGAAAACTAGCCAATCTGATCACATGGACCACAGCCTTGTCTAACTCAATGAAAATGGTAAACCACTTCAGTATTCTTGCCTTGAGAACCCCATGAATGGTATGAAAGGGCAAAATGATAGGATACTGAAAAAGGAACTCCCCAGGTCAGTAGGTGCTTAATATGCTACAGGAGATCAGTGGAGAAATAACTCCAGAAAGAATGAAGGGATGGAGCCAAAGCAAAAACAATACCCAGTTGTGGATGTAACTGGTGATAGAAGCAAGGTCTGATGCTGTAAGAGCAATATTGCATAGGGACCTGGAATGTTAGGTCCGTGAACCAAGGCAAATTGGAAGTGGCCAAACAGGAGATGGCAAGAGTGAACATCATCATTCTAGGAATCAGTGAACTAAAATGGACTGGACTGGGTGAATTTAACTCAGATGACCATTCTATCTACTACTATGGGCAGGAATACCTTAGGAGAAATGGACTAATCATCATGGTCAATAAAAGAGGCTGAAATTCAGTACATGGATGCAATCTCAAAAATGACAGAATGATCTCTGTTCATTTCCAAGGCAAACCATTCAATATCATGGTGATCCAAGCCTATGCCCCAACCAATAAGAAGGTAAAGTTGAACGGTTCTATGAAGATCTACAAGACCTTTTTGAACTAACACCCCAAAATTAAAGATGTCCTTTTCATTATAGGGGACTGGAATGCAAAAGTAGGATCAAGAAATACCTGGAGTAACAGGCAAATTTGGCCTTGGAATACAGAATGAAGCAGGGCAAAGGCTAATAGAGTTTTGCCAAAAGAACACAATGGTCATAGCAAAAACCCTCTTCCAACAACATAAAAGAAGACCCTACACATGGACATCACCAGATGGTCAACACTGAAATCAGATTGATTATATTCTTGCAGCCAAAGATGGAGAAGCTCTATACAGTCAGCAAAAATAAGACCAGGAGCTGACTGTGGCTCAGATCATGAGGTCCTTATTGCCAAATTCAGACTTAAATTGAAGAAAGTAAGGAAAACACTAGACCATTCAGGTATGGGCTAAATCAAATCCCTTATTATTATACAGTGGAAGTGAGAAATAGATTTAAGGGACTAGATCTGATAGACAGAGTGCTTGATGAACTATGGACAGAGGTTCATGACATTGTACAGGAGTCAGGGATTAAGACCATCCCCATGGAAAAAAGTGCAAAAAAGCAAAATGGCTGTTTGAGGAGGCCTTACAAATATTTGTGAAAAGAAGAAAAAAGAAAAGCAAAGGAAAAAAGGAAAGATATTCCCATTTGAATGCAGAGTTACAAAGAATAGCAAGGAGAGATAAGAAAGACTTCCTCAGCATTAAATGCAAAGAAATAGAGAAAAACATCAGAATGGGAAAAACTAGCGATCTCTTCAAGAAAATTAGAGATACCAAGGGAACATTTCATGCAAAGGTGGGCTCGATAAAGGGCAGAAATTGTATGGACCTAGCAGAAGCAGAAGATATTAAGAAGAGGTGGCAAGAATACACAGAAGAACTGTACAAAATAGATCTTCATGACTCAGATAATCACGATGGTGTGATCACCCTCCCAGAGCAAGACATCCTGGAATGTGAAGTCAAATGGGCCTTAGAAAGCATCACTACCAACAAAGCTAGTGGAGGTGATGGAATTCCAGTTGAGCTATTTCAAATCCTGAAAGATGATGCTGTGAAAGTGTTGTGCTCAATATGCCAGCAAGTTTGGAAAACTCAGCAGTGGCCACAGGATTGGAAAATTTTAGTTTTAATTCCAATCCCAAAGAAAGGCAATGCCAAAGAATGCTCAAACTACCGCACAATTGCACTCATCTCACATGCTAGTAAAGTAATGCTCAAAATTCTCCAAGCCAGGCTTCAGCAGTACATGAACTGTGAACTTCCAGATGTTCAAGCTAGTTTTTGAAAAGGCAGAGGAACCAAAGATCAAATTGCCAACATCTGCTGGGTCATTGAAAAAGCAAGAGAGTTCCAGAAAAAACATCTATTTCTGCTTTATTGACTATGCCAAAGCCTTTGACTGTGTGGATCACAATAAACTGGACAATTCTGAAAGAGATGGGAATACCAGACCACTTGACCTGCCTCTTTAGAAACCTATATGCAGGTCAGGAAGCAACAGTTAGAACTGGACAGGGAACAGCAGACTGGTTCCAAATAGGAAAAGGAGTACTTCAAGGCTGTATATTGTCACCCTGCTTATTTAACTTCTATGCAGAGTACATCATGAGAAACGCTGGGATGGAGGAAACACAAGCTGGAATCAAGATTGCTGGGAGAAATATCAATAACCTCAGATATGCAGATGACATCACCTTTATGGCAGAAAGTGAAGAGGAACTAAAGAATTTCTTTGTGAAAGTGAAAGAGGAGAGTGAAAAATTTGGCTTAAAGCTCGACATTCAGAAAACGAAGATCATGGCATCTGGTCACATCACTTCATGGCAAATAGATGGGGAAACAGTGGAAACAGTGTCAGACTTTATTTCTGGGGCCTCCAAAATCACTGCAGATGGTGATTGCAGCCATGAAATTAAAAGACACTTACTCCTTGGAAGGAACATTATGACCAACCTAGATAGCATAGTCAAAAGCAGAGATATTACTTTGCCAACAAAGGTCCATCTAGTCAAGGCTATGGTTTTTCCAGTGGTCATGTATGGATATGAGAGTTTGACTGTGAAGAATGCTGAGCACCAAAGAACTGATGCTTTTGAACTATGGTGTTGGAGAAGACTCTTGAGAGTCCCTTGGACTGCAAGGAGATCCAACCAGTCCATTCTAAAGGAGTCCAGTCCTGGTTGTTCATTGGAAGGACTGATGCTGAGGCTGAAACTCCAATACTTTGGCCACCTCATGCGAAGAGTTAACTCATTGGAAAAGACCCTGATGCTGGGAAGGATTGAGGGCAGGAGGAATAGGGTACACCAGAGGATGAGATGGCTAGATGGCATCACTGACTCGATGCACATGAGTTTGAGTGAACTCCGCGAGTTGGTGATGGACGTGGCGGCCTGGTGTGTTGCAATTCTTGGGATCGCAAAGAGCTGGACACGACTGAGTGACTGAACCGAACTGAATTGAATATAAATTCTCTCAATTTGTTTTGAATACCCATGTGTTGGGTATTCTTTTAGGTACTATGGATGTATAGGTAATGCTGAGTATAAATGATCTTTCTTCTTCAAGGATGCAAAGACTAGCAGAGGAGATAGTGAGTTACATAGAGTCTGAAAGTGCAAATTTGTTTCTTTGACAGTGGCCACAGGAGAGATGCTCAAATGCCATGCACCTAACCTGAAAGGCTTTGGGAGAACTAGGAAAAACTAGAAAGACTGTTCTGAGGAAGTGAGGCTTATGCTGAAATCAGAGGAATGAGTAATTTCCCCAGGTGAACTGGGATGGGAAGAAAGCTGTAAGTAGAAGTAATAGTATGGGCACAGCTCCTATCTGTGAGCCAGGGCCTTCCTGCACACAAAGTTTTGTGAAAGAAGGCTAGTGGAGAAAGTAAAGTTTGATCTGGAAAGAGAGGAGGTCAGAGATGTAGCCCGGTTCCAGTTGGAACTGGTGGGGAAGCCAGTGAATGGGCAAGATTAAACCTGCCCTCATGATTCCCCAAAGAGCAAGCCAGGAAAGAGGCAGTCTCCTGAAGGAAGCTCAGCCACTGTTCAGAGCCCTTCCTCCACACCAAGCCTCTAGCCCTCATGATAGCCTGACTCGTTCTTCTCCTGGGAGGGAAAGAATGACCCTAAGTTGCATATTTGTAAATTAACAAAGTATTGGATTGGCCAAAAGTTTCATTTAGTTTTTTCCTTAACCCTAACCCTAATATTGTAAGGAAAAACCCAAACAAACCTTCTGGCCAACCCAATACATGGGATTCTATTTCTGCCATCCTTTTTATTGAATACGATAGAAATATTTCAAACTAAATAAAAGATGCAACTCTTTAGTTACAATTTGTCTAGTGTCACAGTCTTTGTTCTGGGATCTTCTCTCTGCTGAGGGCCTTGTCCTATTCAATCCATCTCCCCTGCTCACCCCTGCACACAGGCGCTTTCTCTCACAGGTAGGTTAGAAATGTGACTTCCTGTCTATCTGTGAAAATAACATGTTACAGGAAGAACCTGAGGTCTACTTGTTCAACCTTAGGAAGAATTTATAGTGGTAGACTGAAAAGGAATAGCTCCTTGTCCTTTATTATGAGGTGTTTTAGGGAAAACGGGAAGAGAGAGAAGAATGAAGAGAAGATGTAGGAAATTTGTTACATATATATAGCAAAATCGTGGCGATAGGGCAAGTGTTTTAAATGCTCAGAACTGAGCAATATAAGTTTTTCTTGTATTTCCATCAGAAAGTAAGACACTATTAGGTATCATCCAAAAGAAGAATATAGAAGCTGGATAATTTTTTAAGTGGCCTATGAGACTGAGCTTCCCATGTGACATTAGTGGTAAAGAACCTGGCTGTCAATGCAGGAGACATAAGAAACGTGGGTTTGATCCTTGGCTGAGAAGATTCCCTGGAGGAAGGTATGGCAAACCACTCCAGTATTCATGTCTGGGAAATTCCATGGACAGAGGAGTTTGGTGGGCTACAGTCCACTGAGTCACAAAGAGTCAGACATGACTTAGCAACTAGACAACAGCAGCAACAACAAATCCTTCTATATATAATGCTCATCATATTTATATAATGTCATTTCTATAAACATATATAGATATTAAAATCTCCATAAGCTTATATATACACTCAAATACATATATATCTATTTGGGTGTATATGTATTCTCCACTGATTATAAAAGTGAAAATACCAAATAGCTCGTAGATACCTGGTTAGTACCTGGTTAGCACCTGGTTAGCAGTCAGTCTTGGATGGGCCTTCACTGGAGTAGACAGAAAGACCATCAGATGCGGCAGATGCTTTCCCACAAGGACTCTGAGGACAGATGGTACAATGGTTAGAAGTGAGAACTCTGAGTGTGACAACCCCGGTTTGAATTATTCAATATCTCTGTTAACTGGGTTCTTATTGGCTTCCCTGGTGGCTCAGAGGTTAAAGCATCTGCCTGCAAGGCGAGAGACCCAGGTTTGATCCCTGGGTCAGGAAGATCCCCTGGAGAAGGAAATGGCAACCCACTCCAGTACTCTTGCCTGGAGAATCCCATGGAGGGAGGAGCCTGGTAGGCTACAGTCCATGGGGTCGCAAAGAGTCGGACACAACTGAGTGACAAACTACTATTGGCTATATTGGTAAAAGAATTAAATTATACACACTCACACACACATACACATATAAGCACTTAAAGCAGTGCTTATATATAGAAAGTTCTCTGTATACATTAAATTTTCCCATTATTATGACTCTACCACAGATACCATGGGCTCAACAAGGAAGTCATCTTTGGGTATATAACCACAGGATGTTTTGTTTCATTTTTATAACACAGTTTTCTAATAATCTACATTAATGAAAAGAAACTATTAAATTAGCATATCCCAGGTTAGAAAATTTTGCGGTCATGTACGCTAAATACAAACCACTAAGTTAGGTGCTTTTATGAACAAGACTTCATTGGATAATCTCTCTTTAAAGTGGGTATTATTATCCTCATTCTACAGTTGAGAAAACTAAGGCTCAGAATTCAAATAAATTGTTCAAGAAAGACAAATGATAAGGGACAGAAGAGTTAGATTTTATACACAGATCTGAACAGAATAGTACCTTTAAAAGACACTGTGTAGTAATGATGATGAAGTGCTCCAAGTCAGGTTAACTGGGTTCAAATAGAACCTCCTCATATTATTGATGTGGAGACAGGAATTTTACTTGATGCCTCCAATCCTCATTTTCTTCATCTCTAAAATGATGGTAATAATAACTATCTCATAGCTCAGTGGTAAAGAATCTGCCAGCCAAGCAGGAGATGCAGGTTCAATCCCAGGGTCAGGGAGGTCCCCTGAGTAGGAAATGGCAACTCACTCCAGTTTTCTTGCCTGGGAAAATCCCATGGACAGAGAAGCCTGGCAGGCTGCAGTCCATGGGGGTCACAATGAATTGGTCACAACCAACAAAACATCAAAAACAAATGGTTGTTTTAAGGATTAATTACAATTATGCATATACATTTTTAGTGTAGAGCCTGGTCCATAGTAAGTGCACAATGAAAAACAATTAACATGATTGTCAAATATTATATAATACATATTTTAATATATTGAACATATGTGTGCTGGGGGTGGTATGTGAATTGTAAACCTATTTCATCCTCTTCTACTTTGTCAAAATCTCATATCGCCTGGGTAGAATAGCCTGGTTCTTCAGGTCTCAGGAGGCTTCTACAATTACTGTGATTGGTGTCCCTTTGCACATCATCTACTGATACTATTACACAAACCAAACCTCTCAAAAATGGAGTCCAAGTTTTAAGTGATCTTTGAAGAGAAGTTGGTAGATAAAATTGTGTTGTTACCATTGAAGAACTGGTATCTTACTTCTCTGTTTCAGCCACTGCTGGTTGTCTTCTAACATTCAGGTAACAGAAAAACAATAGTAGGTAACATTATCATCATCATCAAAATCATTCCTGCACCACTACATCAGACATTGCACTGCGTGTTTTACATGCTTCATCCTGCTCCTCACAAAATTTCCATAAAGCAGCTCATCCTGGACACACCAGATGGTGAGAAAATTGAGCCTAAGAGAAAGAACAAACTCACCCCATATGGTTATGGCTAGTGATGTTGTAGCAGCAAGATTCCAGTGTATGCATTTTAACTCTCAAATGCTGAAGTAAGGCCATATGTGTGTGTGTGTGTGTGTGTGTGTGTGTGTTTGTGTGTGTATATATAGTGGGGGTCATATATATATATATATTCATACACATTTATATTTCTAATAGGTATGTTTCTTAAGACCAGAAACTCTTTGTGAATCTTAACGGTAGTGTTGGATATTAAATTACCATAGGTGGCAGTGACATATTTGATCTTCCCATTTTCCAATGCTTTATTACTTATGTTGTGTTTGCTTGCTGGGATTGGTTGGATGATCTCAATTCTCCCACTACTTCAGAACACCTGCAGTTAAGGCACAATATTTTCAGTGTTCACTGAATGTTAATTGAACAAATGAGTAAATGGATTAAATTAAACTCCAGCTGCACTGATATTGCCGTAGGGTCTGTATATAAATGACACTTTTAAATAATTGGTGCAAATGAGAATGAAATAGCCAACTCTAGAGACATGTTTTTCCCTTGTTACATCAAGTCATAAGGAGAAAACACAATCCGTGTACCATTATATCTTTTAATATCAGCTGTCATAATTCTCAGATGTGCTGAGATCTGCCAGAATGGGTGGGAAGTGCAAGGATCATGGAAGCATCTCTATTTACTAGAATATGCTCAAGTTGTACATCACAACATTATAGCAAGAAAATAGTTTCAATGGGGTTTAGTAGCTAGACATATGGTGATTTCAGAGGCCTCTGTGAAAATTCATGTTCCTGAAACACTTTGACTTCACATTTTGTTTTCCCAACCCAAATCCATTTTTCCTGGTCAGAATGAGCCTGTTAGAGACTGAGCAAAAACCACTATGAAGAAAATAGTTATCTCTCTTTCACCTTTCAAAAGAGGTGATAAGTTTTTTTCTACTGACTGAATATTATATGTAGCTCTAATCACCAATGCTCAAGTGACATACTTTCCTCACTAGGTTCTTGAGAGGATCATTGAAAGAATGTATGTGGAAGTGCTTTAGGAATAGTAAAGTGTTGTCTTCACTTAAAATAAATCCAGTGAAAGAGTCTTGAAAATCTGCATAAAAGAGCCTCACAATCTAAATGTGCTTTTAAAGCACAGAGCCCTGTTTTCAAATATTGTCATGTGTAAGTTCAATCCAAATATGGGGAAGTGGAAGAACATAAGCTCTTCTTCTCCTGTGAGAACACCGAAATCACAACCAGCTGTTGAACAGCCATTGACAGGAGGATGTTGGCACCCACCAAGGAAAGATAGCCCACATCCAAGGACAAGGGAGAAACAGTAATTAGATGGTAGGAGGGGTGCAATCATGATAAAATCAAATCCCATACCCATAGGATAGGTGACCCACAAACTGGAGAACAATAATATCAAGGAAGTCCTCACACTGTTTTGAAGGTTCTAGCCCCCACATTGGATTTCCCAACTTGGGAAGCCAGCAAAGGAACTGGGAATCCCCAGGAAATCTGACTTTGAAGGACAGCGGGATCTGATTACAGAACTTCTGCACAAGCGGAAACAGAAACTCTTGGAGGACATCAACAAAACCTTATGTGTAGACTGAACCAGGGAAAAGGAGACTGAGTCAGATCTGCCTGTGAGTGTTTGAGGGTCTGTGGTGGAGGCATGGGTCAGCAGTGGCTTATTACAGGACAGGCACTGGCGGCAGCAGTCCTAGAAGGCACATTTCGGCAGAGGCCCTTTTGAAGTCACCAGTATTCCTACCGTAGAGCCTGCAGACTCTCAGGCTGGGTCGCCTTGGGCCAAACAACTAATGTAGAGGGAACACAGGCCCACACATCAGAGACAATTGGATTAAAGATTTACTGAGGATGATCCTGCCAACCAGAGCAAGACCCAGATTTCCCAGAGCCAGTCCCTCCCATCAGGAAGTCTGAACAACTTCTTATCCTCATCCACCAGAGGGCAGACATAAAAAGCAAGAACTACAATCCCATAGCATCCAGAACAAAACCTACATTCACAGAAAGTTAACCAAAATGATCACATGGATCACAGCCTTGTGTAACTGAATAAAGCTATGAACCATGCTGTCCAGTTCCATCCAAGATAGATGGGTCATGGTGGAGAGTTTTGACAAAATGTGGTCCACCAGATAAGGGAAAGGCCAACCACTTCAGTAGTCATTCCTCAAAAATCCCTTGAACAGCATGAAAAGGCAAAAAGCTATGATATCAGAAGATGAGCCACCCAGGTTGATTGTTGTCCAATATTTTACTGGGGAAGAGTGGAGAAATAACTCCAGAAAGAATGAAGGGTCCAGGCCAAAGTGGAAATGATGCTCAGCTGTGGATATGTCTATGCTGAGTACATCATGTGAAATACCAGGTTGGATGAATCACAAACTGGAATCAAGATTGCTAGGAAAAATATCAAACCCATCAGAGATGCAAATGATACCACTCTAATAGCAGAAAGCAAAAAAGGAACTAAAGAGCTTTTGATGGAGGTGAAAGAGGAGAGTGGGAAACCTGGCTTAAAAATTAACATTCAAAAAACGAAGATCATGGCATCTGGTCCTGTCACTTCATGGCAAATAGATAGGGAAAAAAATGGAAACAGTGACAGACTTTATTTTCTCGGGCTCCAAAATCACTGCAGATGGTGACTGCAGCCATGAAATTAAAAGATGCTTGCTCCTTGGAAGAAAAGCTATGGCAAGCCTAGACAGCATATTAAAAAGCAGAGACATCACTTTGCCAACAAAGGTCCGTATAGCCAAAGATATGGTTTTTTCCAAGAGTCATGTATGGATGAGAGTTGGACAATGAAAAAGGCTGAGCACTGAAAATTGATGCTTTTGATATGTGGTGTGGGAGGAGTCTTGAGAGTCCCTTGGTCAGCAAGGAGCTCAAAGCAGTCAATTCTAAAGGAAATCTATTGTAAATATTTATTGCAAGGACTGATACTGAAGTTGAAGCCCCAATACTTTGGCAACCTGATGAGAAGAGTCAATTCGTTGGTAAAGACTCTGATGCTTTGAAAGATTGAAGGCAGGAGGAGAAGGGGACAGCAGAGGAGGAAATGGTTGGATGGCAACACTGACTCAATGGACATGAGTTTGAGCAAACTCTAGGTGATAGTGAAGGACAGGAAAGCCTGGCATGCTGCAGACCATAGGGTTACAAAGAGTTGGACACAAATGAGTAACTGAACAAAAACAGTTATATAATAAGAGTGGGGAAATTCAATACTCCCACTGATAACAATAGATAGATTATCCAGACAGAAATTTAAAAAGGCAACTGAAGTCTTGGATTGTAAGGCTCGGAGAACTGCATTCTGAAAGGAACACTCAGGGACAGCCTCTAGTGGACTGACAAAGTTTATTATCCAGCTGCACAGTTTTATAGTCTCAGGGAACAGAGCATAAAGCAGACTTGCACGTAGACTTTCTTGATAAACATCAAAGCATTCAAGCATAAAATACAGTTCCCACCACCCAAGACATAACATAGCTTTGGCGAAACTCTAAAGGGAGTCTTATTATGAAACAACAGTCCTTGCTCTCAGAAACAGGTGGTCAGAAGGAAGCCTTTGAATGCCTCAAGGCCGGGCATATAACCCTTCGTTATCCATTCCCAGCCTCAGGCACTTGGTGAACGCTCATAACCCTTTGTTATGCTCCTTCCAACTTCCAACCTTTGTCATGAGTGGAGCAAATACATTTTCAGTATTTGCTCAAAGCCTTCCAGCTCCTCCACATTGGATGATATAATAGAGCAGTTGGACTGAATACGTACCTGAGGATAGGTCATCAAAAACAGAATATACATTCTTTTCAAGTGAAGATGGACATTCTCCAGGACAGATCGCATAGAAGGTCTACATGTCATCTAAGAGAATCAGAAAAATAAGAACAAACAAATCCCAATAGAGGAGAAGGGAGAAATGATGAAGACTAGACTTCACTTTCACTTTTCACTTTCATGCTTTGGGGAAGGAAATGGCAACCCACTCCAGTGTTCTTGCCTGGAGAATCCCAGGGATGGAGGAAACTGGTAGGCTGCCGTTTCTGGGGTTGCACAGAGTTGGACATGACTGAAGTGACTTAGCAACAGCAGAGAATAGAGACAAAAAAGAAATCAATAAAGCAAAGACTGCTTGAAAAGATAAACAAAATAAACATTTAGTCTAGTTGAAGAAAAGAGAAAAATCCAGATAAAATAAGAAATAAAGGAGGAAAAATAACAACGAATGCCACAGGGTTACTAAAAATACAAGGGATTACTACAAATAATTATATCCCAACAAGTTGGACAATCTAGAAGAAATGAACAAATTTTAGAAGTGTACCATCTGCCAAGACTGGATAAGGAAGAGACAATATGAACAGACTGATAACTGCACATCAAATTGAATTAGTAATTTAAACACCATCAGCAAATGAAAATTCAGAGAAATTCTACCAAACTTATAAAGAAGAACTAATAACTTTAATCCTCAAACTATTACAAAAAATTAAAGAGGATGGAACAACACTCCCAAATTCAATTTATGAGGCTGAAGGTGAAAGTTCTGAAAATGAAGTCGTTCAGTCGTGTCCGACTCTTTGCAAACCCATGGACTGTAGCCTACCAAGCTCCTCCCTCCATGGGATTCTCCAGGCAAGAGTACTGGAGTGGGTTGCCATTTCCTTCTCCAGGAGATCTTCCCGACCCAGGGATCGAACCCTGGTCTCCTGCATTCCAGGCAGACACTTTAACCTCTGAGCCACCAGGGAAGTCCGTGTATGAGGCTACATTACCTTGATTATGAGATCAGATTAAGATACTACCAAAAAAAAAATGACAGGCAAATATCATTATGAATTATGAATACAGATGCTAAAATCCTCAACAAATATTAGCAAACCAAATCTAATGCTATATAAAAGTATTATATTCAAGTGGGATTTATTCCATGGGTGCAAGGATGATCCGACATTCACAAATCAGTCACTACATTAACAAAACTAAGAAAAAATTACATTGTCCCAACAAACACGCAAAAAAGCATTTGTCAAAATTCAACATCCATTCATAATTAAAACCATCATCAAAATGAGTATAGAGGTAACATATCTCAATATAATAAAAACCATGTATGACAAACTCACAGTTGATATCATATTGAACAGTGAGAAGCAGAAAGTCTTTCTTCTAAAATCAGGAACAGGACATATATGTCCATTTTCTCCATTCCATTTAACATAGTATGGTATTTCTTTGCTATAGTAAACAGACAAGAAATAAATACCATCAAAATTAGAAGGGATGAAACAAAACTGCCACTATTTTCAGATGACATGATACTCTATATTGAAAACCCTGAAGTCACTATGAGAAAACCACCTGAATAAACGCATTTAGCCAAGTTGAAGATACAAGATTAATGTACCAAAGTCTGTTGTATTCTGTAACTAATAATGAACTGTCAGAATGAGAATGCAAGTAAATAATCTAATATAACATTGCATCAAAAAGAATAAAATATCTAGGAATAGATTTAATCAAAGAAGTAAAAGATGTATACTCTGAAAACTATGAAGTACTGATGAAGGAATTTGAAAAGTTTTTCTACTCTTTGATTGGAAGAATTAAATGTTGTTAAAATATCCATACTCCCCAAAGCTGTCTACAGATGTAATGCAATCCCTATCAAAATATCCAGAATATTTTTCACATAAGTGCAAAAGAATAATCTTAAAATTGGTGTGAAATGACAAAAGACCCTGAATTGTCAAAGCAATCTTAAGAAAAAAAGAACAAAGCTGGACGTATAACACTTTGCGACTTCTAAATGTACTTCTAAGCTACAGTAATCAAAACAGTATGGTACTGGCACAAAAACAGACGTGGCTCAGTGGAACAGAAGAGAAAGACCAGAAATATGGTCAATTAATCTGTGAAAAAGGAGGCAAGAATATACAACGGAGAAGAGACCATCTCTTCAGGAAGTGGTGCTGGGAAAGCCAGACAGTTACATGTTTATCAATGAGTTTAGAACGTTTCCTTGTAGCATATACAAAATAAACTCTAAATGGATTAAAGACCTAAATGTAAAGCCCAAAGTCATAAAACTCCTAGAAGAGAACATAAGCAGAACACTCTGACATAAACTATGGCTATAATTCTGTGTTGTACAATATATTCTAATTGTTTGTCTATTTTATACAATATTTGTATTTGAATCCCATACCCCCATCTTGCCCCTAACCCCTTCTCTTTTCCCATCACTAACCACTAGTTTGTTCTCTATATCTGTGAGTCTGTTTCTGTTTCATCATATACATGTATTTGTTTTATTCTTTAGATTCCCCATTTAAGTGATAGCACAGGTTATTTGTCATTCTGGCAGATTTAAAATAATTTTAAATGGATTTTAACCTATGGAAGTATTGAATCACGATGTTTACACTGAACCTAATATAACATTGTAAATCAACAATAATTCCTTAAAGATATGAAAAAATGCATTAAAATGGAGAGAAACCTTTTAATTGGGATGGGTATAGTATTTTTAAAGACATAGCAGTCATTCAGCGGTAGTTATCAATCGCAAAGTTTCAAGTAATCGTACATCACATGGGCAGAAGTACACATATCCAAAGATAAACAGAGCATGCTGAATGTCTCCAGCTGCTAAATGGTACTCTAACTTCACTGCCTATATCCACTCAATATTAGATGTCTACATCATAGTGTTATTTTAAAATTACATCAGCTCAATACACAGATTATTGTGGTCTGCTCTCTCCCTGTGTGAAATGTACTGCTAACCTTTAAGTCCTTATCAGTGCCATTTCCTTTACTAACAAATTTAGCCACCTAAAAGTTAATCTAGAGAGTCACATGCCATGTAAACCTCTGTACTTTGGCCTCCTTCCTATGACTTCTCTTCCCCACTTTCATATGTGACCCTTTGTATCATAATTTACTTATTCTTTTTTAAAACCCTACTCCAAGCTCACCTCCTCTAGAACTCCATTTCTGATTTTTTTTATGGAGGGGATTGGAATATTTTCCTAGACTTGGGATAAAGTCATGTGATAAGTTATAAAGCAAGGAAAATTTGTTTCTTTCTGTACAAGTATTATGCATTCCCATCTTAATGAACTTGTAAGTAGTCATTTGATGTACCTTGGTAATAGAATGTGAGTTCCAACGACATGTGTCATTTCCAGGTAGGAAGTTTAAGAAAAAGCCTGCTGTGATTTACCAGGTTTCTTTCTTTCCTATTTTTTGTTTCGTTTTGTTTTGTTTTTTGCTTTGCCATACAACTTGTGGGATGGGATCTTAGTTTCCCAACCAGGGACTGAACCCACACCCTCAGCAGTGAAAGCAGAGTCCTAACCACTGGACCATCATGGGATTGCCCACTATATTTATTCCTATAGAAGCTCAGCCATATTCCAGATAAAGGCTGCTTCCTCAAGTTGGATACTGGAATGAAGACAATATATAGCAGTATACATATATATACATGCATAAGCGGACTGTTGAATAACACCAGGATTAGGGGCACCCACCCTCTGTGCAGTCAAAAACTGTGTATACGTCTACAGTTGACCTTCCATATCCACAGTTCCATATCTGTGGATTCAACAAACCAGGGATGATCATGTAGTTCTGTAGTACATATCTTATTGAACAACAAAAACAAAAAAATTGCACGTGAGTGGATCTCTACAGTTCAAGTACATATTGTTCAAGAGTCAAAAGAATACTCTAAACAAAAAATCATCCTTTGGTATTGTAAATCTGATATTTTAGCTTCATTTATTACCTAACTAGGCCATACAGTTTTAAGTGATGAATACCACAGTGCTTCAATCTTCAAGAAAGTCAAAAGTGTAGTCAAGCAAATAAAACCGCTGAAAAAATAATTTCTTATTGACATTAAAATAAGGATGTTAAAGTTGTGAGGCAAAATTCAAAGAGCAAAGTATGGAGAAGGAAAGTAAATATTACAAAGATGCTTAAAAAGGAAAATAATGCCACCTAGAAAATGCTTAATAGTTAATTTGATATCCATGCTAATGACAATTAAATTTACTTTCATACTTTTTTAAAATGAAAAGTGAATTTAAATAAATCTATTTGTTTGAACAGAAGTGATGACAGTTGTTTTCTTTATTACTGTACAAGCAAGCTGAGTTCTCAAAAATTATTTAGAAATGAATCAGGCTCTACTTTGACAAGTATTGAGGTTTTTTAAAAAAGTGTTCTTCAGAAAGCTATTTGTGACTTTATTAATGTATTTTTCCTTTTTTGTGTGTGGGAGTTTTTTTTGCATGTTTGCTTGTTTGCTTGGAGAGATAAACTATGGAATGGACAAGAAACACAACTGATAACAGTGAAGTACATAGAGAGAAGGACTGAAAGTCTTAAATCTCAGATCCCTAAAGAAGAATGTATCAACTTTCAACAAAAGCAGAAAGTAGAAGAAAATGTGTAAGTGGGTGAAGGTGAGGTTCCAACATGAATTCTGAAGGGAGAAAATATTGAGTCTCTTTTCGGTTTAAGAATAGGGTCCTATCAATTAGCAACTTAGTTTAAACAAGGAAAATGGTAGCTCAAGCACAAGTCATGATCTCTATCAGTATAAAGCTTTCTTTTTTCTATAATTTTCCTGATTAATATTGCTCAGTTGTAAAATGTATAAAAAATGGGAAAAAAAGAGAAAATGACTTTACTCATAGGTAACTTCTGAAAACATGTTGGCCTATATTCTTCAAATGGTTTATTTATTTCTTTCCTCCATTCTACTCCACTTCTCAAAGAAAAATGGCTACATATAATCTTTTACAATCATCACTTTTTCTATAATAAAAATCATGGACAATATTTAATATATATTGTCACCCTGTTTATTTAACTTATATGCAGAGTACATCATGAGAAATGCTGGGCTGGAAGAAACAAAAGCTGGAATCAAGATTGCCGGGAGAAATATAAATAACCTCAGATATGCAGATGACACCACCCTTATGGCAGAAAGTGAAGAGGAACTAAAAAGCCTCTTGATGAAAGTGAAAGAGGAGAGTGAAAAAGTTGGCTTAAAGCTCAACATTCAGAAAATGAAGATCATGGCATCTGGTCACATCACTTCATGGGAAATAGATGGGGAAACAGTGGAAACAGTGTCAGACTTTATTTTTGGGGGCTCCAAAATCACTGCAGATGGTGACTGCAGCCATGAAATTAAAAGATGCTTACACCTTGGAAGGAAAGTTATGACCAACCTAGAGAGCATATTGAAAAGCAGAGACATTACTTTGCCAACAAAGGTCCATCTAGTCAAGGGTATGGTTTTTCCAGTGGTCATGTATGGATGTGAATGTTGGACTATAAAGAAAGCTGAGCACCGAAGAATTGATGCTTTTGAACTGTGGTGTTGGAGAAGACTCTTGAGAGTCCCTTGCACTGCAAGGAGATCCAATCAGTCCATTCTGAAGGAGATCAGCCCTGAGATTTCTTTGGAGGGAATGATGCTGAAACTGAAACTCCAGTACTTTGCCCACCTCATGCGAAGAGTTGACTCATTGGAAAAGACTCTGACGCTAGGAGGGATTGGCACCAGGAAAGGGGACGACAGAGGATGAGAAGGCTGGATGGCATCACTGACTCCATGGACATGAATCTGAGTGAACTCTGGGAGTTGGTGATGGACAGGGAGGCCTGGTGTGCTGCGATTCATGGGATCACAGAGTCAGACATGACTGAGCGACTGAACTGAACTGAATGCAGATTTATAGTATCAATGTATATAACTGCATAAGTTACATTTAAATATATTTAAAATATCATCTATAGATTGTCTTGCCCTAGGGTTTTGGAAAGAAGTGCTTAACTTTAAAATGCAAAGAGGTAGATGTATTCATCTATTGATTTTAAAAGTAGTTGTCTGAATATATTTAGAAAAGATTTCAGTCATGATTCTCCTTTTACTTAGTATTAGGAACACAAGGACAAACTGAGCAAATATGTTGCTTCAATCGTTTATTCATTTATTCTTTCATTCAAGGAACGTTTGTTGGGTGCCTTCTGTTTGTTGTGTGCTATTGTAAATGTTTGGATAATAAACATAATTATATATTTACAATAAATAAAACAATATAAAGAAAAAGTCTTGTTTTCATGTGGAGATCAGGGAGAGACAGAGGATACCAAATATTGTAATTGGTGATATTTGGGAGGGAAGACTAGAAAGAAATGGAGATAGCTATGCCTCTCTGAGAGAAGAGTGTTCTAGGAAAATGGAAAAGCAATATGAACACTCTGAAGTAGGGACTTTATCTGAAATGGAACCAGTAAATTTGAAGTGGAGTGAGTGAGAAAAGTAGAAGGAGATGAAGCCAAGGAGGTTATACTACAGGTTGTTGTAGGTCTTTGGATGAAGAAAAAAAATTCATTGAAGGATTCTGAGCCAAAAATGATCTAATCTGGCTTATAATAAAGTAATCTGAGTCCTGTACTACAAATAGACTCAATTTAGACAACAGCAGAAGTGGAAAGACAAGTTGAAAGATTATTGCTAGAGGCACATTAATAATTATACTGTTCGGACAAGTGAGAAAGAAGGTGAGTTGACTGGATTTCATGATGAATCACTGTACATTGTGAATGAGGCACATATGATAAGTATCATTTCAAGGTTTTTAAGTCTAAGCTGCTTTATTGACTACATAAAAGCCTTTGGCTGTGTGGAGCACAAGTTGCCACAATTTGTGAGATAAAATTGCCAACATCTGTTGGATCATAGAAAAAGCAAGAGAATTCCAGAAAACAAAAACAAAAACAAAAACCATCTACTTCTACTTTATTAATTATGCCAAAACCTTTGACTGTGCAGATCACAACAAACTGGAAAATTCTTCGAGATGGGAATACCAGACCACCTTACCTGCCTCCTGAGAAATCTGTATGCAGGTCAAGAAGCAACAGTTAAAACTGGACATGGAACAACGGACTAGTTCCAAATTAGAAAAGGAATATGACAAGGCTGTATATTGTCACCTTGCTTATTTAACATATATGCAGAGTACATTATATGAAAAACGGGGCTGGATGAAGCACAAACTGGAATCAAGCTGCCGGGAGAAATATCAATAACCTTAGATATGCAGATGACACCATCCTCATGGCAGAAAAGGAAGAGGAACTAAAGAGCCTCTTGATGAAAGTGAAAGAGGAGAGTGAAAAAGCTGGCTTAAAGCTCAACATTCAGAAAATGAAGATCATGGCATCTGGTCACATCACTTCATGGGAAATAGATGGGGAAACAGTGGAAACAGTGTCAGACTTTATTTTGGGGGGCTCCAAAATCACTGCAGATGGTGACTGCAGCCATGAAATTAAAAGACGCTTACACCTTGGAAGGAAAGTTATGACCAACCTAGAGAGCATATTGAAAAGCAGAGACATTACTTTGCCAACAAAGGTCCATCTAGTCAAGGGTATGGTTTTTCCAGTGGTCATGTATGGATGTGAGAGTTGGACTATAAACAAAGCTGACCGCCAAGGAATTGATGATTTTGAACTGTGGTGTTGGAGAAGACTCTTGAGAGTTCCTTGCACTGCAAGGAGATCTAACCAGTCAATCCTAAAGGAAATCAGTCCTGAATATTCATTGGAAGCACTGATGCTGAAAATAAACTCCAATACTTTGGCCACCTGATGCAAAGGACTGACTCATAGGAAAATACCCTGATGCTGGGAAAGATTGAAGCCAGGAGGAGAAGGGGACAACAGCGGATGAGATGGTTAGATGGCATCACTGACTCAATGAACATGAGTTTGAGAAAGCTCCAGGAGTGGGTGATGGACAGGGAAGGCTGGCATGCTGCAGTCCACGGGGTCACAAAGTGTCGGATATGAATGGGTGACTGAACAGAACTGAACTGATCTGGAAGGTAAAACTGCCAGTTGCTGCTTTCAAAAAGACGATAGGAGAGGAATGCTTCAGACTGAAGATCAGGAATTCAGATGATCATCTGTGGTTTAAAGTACAGTTTGGGCTAGAAATAGAAAGTTTATATTCATCAAAATATAGGACAATTCTCCCAAGGAAATGAAGGTAAGTAGAGAATTTTCAGTCTTCAGTCTACTACCTTGGAAGCTGTACAGATAGATCAAAACCAGAATAATAAAATTTACGGCCAGGAAGAACAATGAAATACAAGAAACTCTGTTGTCCTGAAAATCAAATGAACAAAGTGTCCCAAGCAGGGAAAATTAAAACAATGTGTTAGTGTTGTTGACAGATTTTTTAAATGACTATTGAGAATAGATAAGACAGTGTAATAATGTGAAGACAATAATAAAACCAACATGATCTGAGCACCTGCTAAATTACTACAGAAGACTCAGACATGGTTAATACCTGGTTCTTGCTCTCAAATATGTCAAAATTGAGAGCTGGGAATTGATACAAAGGGTAAAATGTGACAGAAACTAGTTGAAAGTGAGAAACAAAGCTGCACCTCTACCAAGGAAAGAATGCTGCTGCTGCTAAGTCACATCAGTCATGTCCGACTGTGTGTGACCCCATAGATGGCAGCCCACCAGGCTCCCCCATCCCTGGGATTCTCCAGGCAAGAATACTGGAGTGGGCTGCCATTTCCTTCTCTAATGCATGAAAGTAAAAAGTGAAAGTGAAGTCGCTCAGTCGTGTCTGACCCTCAGTGACCCCATGGACTACAGCCTTCCAGGCTCCTCCGTCCATGGGATTTTCCAGGCAAGAGTACTGCAGTGGGGTGTCAAATGCATAATTCCAAATAGATTGGTTCAATAAGTCTATTTTAAAATACTGAATTGTCAGGAAGCATGAAGATGGCAGAAAATAAAGACAAGGAACTTGCCTTTCCCCATGAATACATCAAAAATATATCTTGCATGTGAAACAATTGTCACTGAAAACTAACAGGAGATTGGAAAAAAAAAAAAAAGACTCATATAATGAAGACTCTAAGGAGGATATGAAAGCATTTGGTAGCATTTTGGGAGCTTCAAGGAGCTCTGGTACCACAGTCCTTTATGTCTCAGAATGGAAAGAATTCAGTGAGAAGCAAAATAATAGATAAGATGTGATTTATTAGAATAGGATGCTTGTAAGGCTTACAAGTGGGCTGGCAAGAGGATACTGGATCCAAAAATTTAGTGGGGTTATACTTTGATTTATAATCAAATAAAAAGTGGGGAGGGGGAGAAGATGTTCTTTGTTATTTTTTAGTAGATGTCATGCCTCCATCATTAGTTCTTCTTCCAGGTTGGGCAGGAAAGTTTTCTTGTCCCTACATGGTCAAGCTAGGCCCACAAATTATTGCTTTTTTTATGTGTGCAGAGAACACGGCCTAGGGATCATTAACTTATTGAGCTCACCAGATAGAATGTAGGTCTCATGCCACAATTGCTTTGTTGTTTCAGGGTATGTCTTTTGCTTCTCTTGCATGATTTTGTTGCTAAGCTAACCTGCTCTCTTGAGTAAGTATTAACATACAGGAGCCTCTCATATTTTTAAATTACAGTCCCTAGTGGGATTAAGTATTTAGTCATCTACTTTATCCCTTTATTTGGTCCCTATCAGATCCATGTAGAATCGGTGTGAAGGGAAGAGAAATAATTAGGTGAGGACATGTGTCCTGTGAGGGGTCACAAAGGAAAAGGGAGGTTACTTGAGTGGAGAATCTCCCTGGGGAGTGAGTGGTTCAAGCCACATATTGGGCTCCCCGGAGCTAGGGCCCAACAGAGGGAGGACAAACTTCCTTATGTGGTTTGTGTCTCAAATGAAACACCATGAGAAAATCCTGGAAAAATAACTAATGAAGCAGAAAGAAATGACTTATCAGATTAAAAAAAATCAAAGCATCAATAATAACAATGCTAGTTGATTAAAGAACAGATGAACACAGGGGTATGTTAACCAGGAACTAGAATATATAAAAAACCTATTCAGGAGTAAATAATATCATAACTGAAATGAAAAACACAAAAAGAAATTAAAAGCAGACTAGGTGATACAGAGGAATGTATAGGTGACCTGGAAGATAGAATAATGAATATCACTCAGTCAGAACAGCCAGGAGAAAAACATATTAAAAATGAGAATAGATTCAGTGGCCTGTAGTACAATATTCAGCATAAGAAAATATGTTTTATAGGGGTGCCAAGATGTGGGGAGAGAAGGAAGTTGAAAATGTACTTAATGAAATTATGGATGAAAATGTCCCAAACCTGAAGAATGATATAGATGTACAGGTACAAAAAGCAAAGAGAGTCCCACAAAGAGATGAAACCAAACAGATCCACACCAAGACATATCACAATTATAATGGCAAAAATTAAATAGATAATGCTGAAGGCATGAAGAGAAAAACAAAGAGTCATACAAACAAATGCTCATAAGATCATCAGTTGATTTTTCTGAAGAAACTTTGCAGGACAGAAGGGAATGTTATGATATATGCAAAGTGCAGAAAAAAAGAAACAAACAAACAAAAGCAAACTGCAACCTATGAGGCTCAATCCAGCAGGAATTTCATTTAGAATTTAAGAAGAAAAAATATATCTTCTCAGACAAGAAAAACAATAAGAGCTCATCAATAGTAAGCCTATCCTAAAAGAAATATCAAAGTGTCTTTAAGTTAAAAAAAAAAAAAAAAAGAAAAGGCTACAATAAGACAAAATAATGTACAGGAAGGGAAAAATCCCACTAGTAAAGGCAAATACACAGTGAAGGCTGAGGATCAATCAGTTAAAATAACATAGTACAAAGCAACAAACAAAAGTAAAATTGACTATTACTACAATAAACAGAGAGGAATAAGCATGAAGATCTAAATTATGACATACAATACCTAAAATGTGGAGTGGAGAGTAAAAAATGTAGATCTTTTAGAATATGTCAGATATCTAAGGATGATCTGTTTAAAACAAATATATATAATTATAGGTCAACATATATAAATCCCATGGTAAATGCAAATGAAAAACCTATAACAGATACATAAAAATTAGAAAAAAAAGACACATGTACCACTAAAGAAAATCATCAAACCACAATGGAAGAAACAAAAAGAAGAAATGAATAGAGAAAAATTATCAAAACAACAAAAAAACAAATAGTAGAATAGCAATGCATACATATCTATTGATAATTATCTGTGAACTAAATGCTACAATCAAAGTATGACAAATGACAACAAAGGGTGACATATAATTATAACGGGATCAATAAAAGAAGAGGATATCATACTTGTCAATATATGTACACCTAATAGAAGAGAATACTTCCGGCATTTGATGTGAAGAGTTGACTCACTGGAAAAGACCCTGATGCTAGGAAAGACTGAGGGCAGGACCAGAAGCGGGCAACAGACAATGAAATGGTTGGATGGCATCACCAACTCAATGGACATGAATTTGAGCAAACTCTGGGAGATGGTGAAGGACAGGGAAACCTGGCGTGCTGACATCTATGGGGCCACAAAGAGTCAGACACAACTGAGTGACTGAACAACAACTAAAACTTTAACATCCCACTGACATGAATGGACTGATCATCCACACAGGAAATTGGTAAAGCATCAGTGGTCTTAAATGACATAGAGCAATTGATCTTGCTCTACAATTGATATTGACAGCACATGATATACAAAACCAGAAGAACACACATTCTTTTCAAGTGTATAGGGAATGTTCTCCAGGATAGATCACACACTAGGTCACAAGTCTCAATAAATTATAGGAGATAGATATTATGTCAAGCATTTTTTTTTTCTTCTGACCACAAAAGTATGAAATTAGAAATCAAATATAGGAACAAAAATGGGAAAATAACAAACATGTGGAGTCTAAACATGCTACTAAAAAAGCAATGGGTCGATGATTAAATCATACCAGAGATCAGAAAATCCCTTGTGAAAAATTAAAATGGAAACAAAACTTCTCAAAGTCTATCAAATGCAGTGGAAACAGCTCTAAGAAGGAAATTCATGGCAATATAGGCCTACCTCAGGAGAAAATAAAAACCTCAAATAAACAGCCTAAACTACTTTCTAAAGAAGTTAGAAAAAGAACAAAGCCAGCCTGAAGTCAGTAGAAAGAAAGAAAGAAATTCCAGAGAGGAAATAAATAGAGATTAAAAAAAGAAAATATTAAAGAAACAAAGAACTGGAATTTCAAAAATATAAACAAAATAAATTAATCTTTACCCAGATGCACCTAGAATAAGAGAGAGAAGATTGAAATAAATTAAGAAAGGAGCAAGGAGATATTTAAATCACAGAGATATTTAAAAAGTCATAATATAAAACTATAAAGTTATATTCCAACAAACTGGTCAATCTAGAAGAAATGGACAAATTTCTAGAAACATACAGATTGCTAAGACTGAATCAAGAAGGAAAACACAATTTGAAAACATTGTTCATTAGAAACAAACCTGAACTTGAATTTTAAAAATCCAACAATAGTTTAAGATCAGATGGCTACACAGATTCTAGCAGACTTATCAAAAAGAGCTAATACATATCCTTCTTGAACTAGTCCAAAAAATTGAGATGGATGGAACATTCCCAAGCTCATCCTAGGAGGATATAATTACCCTGAAACCAAAATCAAATGAAGACACTACAAAAAAAAAAATATATATATATATATATATATATATATATGCTGATTTCTCTGATTAATATAGATGTAAAAACTCTAAGCATAATGCTAGCAAACCAACTCCAACATATATATTAATAAAAAGGATCATACAACTCATTCAAGGTAGATTCATTCCAGGACAAAGGATTGTTCAAAATTCACAAAAGTAATATAATAGACCACACTTTAAAAAAAGGCAGGATAAAAATTACATGATCATCTCAGCAGATGCAAAAAAGCACTTGATAAAATTCAACATCATTTATGATAAAATGTCTTATCAAAGTGGTTAGAGAGGGAACATATCTCGGCATAATAAAGGCTATTAATGATAAATCCACAACTAACATAATCAATAGGGAAAAACTTAAAGCTTTCCCTCTAAACTTCAGGAAGAAGACAAAGATACCCACACTCACCACTCTATTTAACATGGTAGTGGAAGTCCTGGCCATAGCAATTGGACAAGCAAAAGAAGTAAAAGACATTCAAATTGAATGGGAAGAAGTAAAGTCAGTATTTGCAGATGGCATGATACTTTATATAGAAAACTATGAAAGTCTCCCCTAGAAAAATACTAGTACTAATAAATGAATTTAGTAAAGTTCCAAGAAATAAAATACAGGAATCTGTTGTCTTTCTATAACAAATAATAAACTATCAGAAACAGAAATTGCATCTAAATATATAATACCTAAGGAAAAAACTCAACCAAGAGATGTTACTTATCCTCTGAAAACTATAAAAAATTTGATAAAGGAAATTAAAGGTGAAACAAAGAAATGATATATTCTTACTTTTGAATTGGAAGAACTAGCATTATTAAAATGTCCCTACCACCCAAATCTATTGATGTGTTTAATACAAATCTATTAAAATATCCATATTTTTCACAAAACGATAGCAAATAATCTTAAAGTTTATGAAATCGCAAAATACATTGAATAGACAAAGCAATCTTGAAAGAGAACAAAACTGAAGGTACTAAGCTTCCTGACATCAGACTATACTGCAATGCTTCAGAAATTAAAACAGTGTGATACTGGCACAAAAACAGACACATACAGCAAGGGAACAGAGTAGAGAGCCTAGAAATAAACTCATGCACTTACAGGTCGATTGATCTATGACAAAGGATGCAAGGATAGACAATTAAGAAAAAGACAGTTTCTTTAGTAAGTGGTGCTGAGATAACTGGACAGTTACATGTGAAAGAATGAGCTTAGAACACTTTCACACTCCATATATAAAACAAACAGAATGGTTTAAAGACCTAGACCTAACGCAATATGTGAAACCATCAAATTCATAGAAGAGAACATAAGCACACCACTCTTTGATGTAAATCATAACAATATTTTTTTATCTTTCTCCAAGTCAAAAGAAACAGAAGTAAAAATAAACTAATGGGTCCTAATTAAACTTATAAGCTTTTGACCGAGTCTGTTATACAGAGTGAAGTAAGTTAGAAAGAGAGAAAACAAATATTAACATGTGTATATGGAATCTAGAAAATGGTATCAATGAACCTATTTGCAGGGCAGAAGTAGAGACATAGACATAGAGAAGATACGTGTGGACACAGAGGGGAAAGGAGAGGGTGGACAAATTGAAAGAGTAGCATTCAAACACATACATTACCATATATAAAACTGATAGTGGGAAGCTGGCATATAACACAGGGAGCTCAGCCTGGTTCTCAATAACAACCCAGAGGGATGGGATAAGGTGTGGTGGGGGACGGGAGGGAGGTTTAAGAGGGAGGAGACATATGTATTGGAGAAGGAAATAGCCACCCACTCCAGTATGCTTGTCTGGAAAATTCCATGGACAGAGGAGCCTGGCAGGCTACAGTCCATGGAGTTGCAAAGAGTCGGCCATGACTGAGCAACTGAGCACAGACATATGTACACTTATGGCTGATTCAAGTTTTTGTATGGCAGGAACCAATGAAATATTCTAAAGCAATTATCTTCCAATTAAAAATTTTAAAAACACAGGCTTTTGCACAACAAAGAAAAGTATCAACAAAACTAAACAACAATGTACTAAATAGATGTTTGCAAATAATATAACTTAAGGGGTTCATATCCAAATAATGTAAATAGCTCATATAATTCAATATTTAAAAATAACAAAAAAGTAAAAAACAGGCAGAAGGCCTAAGTAGACATTTTTCAAAAGAAGACATACAGATGGCCATCAGGTACATGAAAAGATGCTCAACATCACTGTCAGGGAAATCAAATCAAAACCACACTGAGATACTACCTTTTACCTGTAGAAATGGCAGTTATCAAAACGACCACAAATACCAAATGCTGGTGAGAGTGTGGAGAAAAGGGACCTCTCACACTCTGTTTATAGGTCCAACACATTCACCTTGGTGTAGCCACTGTGGAAAACAGTATGAAAGTGAAAGTATTAGTCACCCAGTCATGTCTGACTTGTTGCAACCCCATGGACTATAGCCCGCCAAAGCTCCTCTGTCCATGGAATTCTCCATGCAAGAATACTGCAGTGGGTTGCCCTTTCCTTCTCCAGGGAATCTTCCTGACCCAGGGATCTAACCCAGGTCTCCCACATTGCAGACAGATTCTTTGCCATTTGAGCTACTAGGGAATCCCTGGAAAACAGTATGGAGATTTCTAAAAAAAACTAAAAGTATAACTATATGATCCAGCCATTCTACTCCAGTTATAGGTATGTAACTGAAAAAAACAAAAACACTAATTTGAAAAGATTCATGCACTCCAATGTTATAACACTACTTATAATAGCCTAAATATGGAAGAAACCTTCCTGTCCATCAACAGATAAATGGACAAAGAAACTATGGCATTTATGAAATATTACTCAGTCACAATAATAATGAATTCATGTCATTTGCAACAACATGATCATCTGGAAAGTATTATGCTAGTAAAATAAGTTCAACAAAGAAAGAAAATTACTGTTATCACTCACATATGGAATCTAAAAAAGGAAATAAATGTATAAATAAATACAGAAACAGATTCACAAACTAGTGGTTACCAGTTGCGGGAGAGAAGTGGGGAGGGGAAAGACAAGAATAATGGACTAAGAGATACAAGCTACTATGTATAAAACAGATAAAGGAAATCAATCCTGAATATTCTTTAAAGACTGATGTTGAACCTGAAGCTCCAATTCAGGTTCCAGTAATTTTAAATGTATCATAACCTATGAAAATATTGACTCATTATGCTATATGTTGAAACTAATATCATAAATCAAATATATTTCAATAAAAATGACATGAAAAAATATATGTTTATATATAATTATGACAATATGAGTTGACTTTAGCTTATTGGAAGTAGAAAGAATATGAGTTCAGTCTTAAGAATCAGTGTAAGCAAAGACAAAGATAGTAAAACGCACAACATATTCACAGAACAGGTGAACAGGAGCTACATGAAACAGTTCCCATTTTTCATTCTGTTTCACAGTTGATTTATTCTTCATTTTGTCACAAGCCACTTTTAAATTAATGGTAATGAAGCAGGCTATTAACCAAGACAAAAATGATATAGTAACAGTCATTCTGGAAGTTAACAATTGTGTTATTAGTGTCAATGGACATGATGTAACTGTAACAAAATCAGGGAACAGAACTCATTCACCACAAGAATGGATGTATTTTACAATAGTGTCTTTGGGTCTTCAATTTCCTCAATTATTTTTAACTTGTGGTATGGTACCCTCTGATTTCAGAAAATCTAATTATCACCAAAATATTACTGTTTATGCAATATTCACACCAAACGTAGTTGAAGCATAAGAGCATGCACATAAATGAGGTTTCACTGCAGTGATGATCTCTCCTCAGAGACTGGCTTTGCAAGGTATTTTAAAGATGGCTCTCTCCATTTTCCACTGTTTTTCCCCTTGTTTTCTTCATGCCTCTCTCCATATAAGGAAATTATACTTAATCTTCTTCCTATGGTGAAGATACCATAGGTGGGTGGTGCTAAGAGGTATAGATACCACCTGAGGGAAGGCCCTATACTGAGCAGCTGAAACTCTGCAAATTATCAGTTTGACCATTGGATGTCATCAGTGTTCTATGGAGCATTTACTGAGTGAGTTCCACATCAGGGAACAGTATGAATTAAAGGCAGTAATTTGTTTATTGCTTTGATGGCATATTGGCATACCTCTCAGTTAAATGGTGTGAAAACAGTAACAAAATTTATTTTTATTAGGCAGTATTTTTAAGTACCTAATAAATAATCTTTTCTTAAAAAGACCTAAATACCATGAGACAGAATATGTGAATTTGACAGACTCATTCTTGAGATTAAGTCAGTTGCTAATGCAAATAGATCGAATAATCAAATGATGTAGCCACAAATTTTACTTTTTATTTCTGTTGATTGAATTGATCTGGGATATATCATGATTTTTTTTTTTCTAGTTACTTCCAGGAATGTATTCCTAATATTGGACATTTTGGCAAATGCAGGTACATCCAAATGCTTTATTTTGGTTAGCTTTCAACTTATATAAATGTTTGTCAGAAAAGAAAAGAAAATATCTAGAATTAATAGGTACCACATTTCAAGTAAAAATTTTAATCAATTTACAAAGTTTTTTGAACTATTTGAGAATGTTAATTTCTCCAAAGTTATTGTTTTTTATTTTTAAATCATGCAAAATGATGCAATGATATACCGTCACTATCAAACAACCCCAATATATTAAAATATTTAATAATTAAAATACCTCTTTAATCAGATACAACCACTATCCTCCTCTTCCTACTGACATACTCTACTCTTCCGTTTTTAACGGAGAAGGCAATGACACCCCACTCCAGTACTCTTGCCTGGAAAATCCCATGGATGGAGGATCCTGGTAGGCTGCAGTCCATGGGATCACGAAGAGTCGGACACGACTGAGCAACTTCACTTTCACTTTTCACCTTCATGCATTGGAGAAGGAAATGGCAACCCACTCCAGTGTTCTTCCCTGGAGAATCCCAGGGACAGGGGAGCCTGGTGGGCTGCCGTCTATGGGGTCGCACAGAGTCGGACATGACTGAAGCGACGTAGCAGCAGGAGCAGCAGCAGCAGCAGCAGCAGCAAGGACCTTTCTGTACATATATTAGTTTCAATACACTTTTAAGGTTATTGTTTCAGGCATTTGAAGGTTTAAAATATTTTAGAGGGGTTGGTTACATGTAGCAGGTCTGTATTGGTAGACAGTGAATAGGAAAACAATTTTAAGTGCATCTTCAAATCATTCCTTGGTTACTTAGGGTTGGAAGTAAGATTTAGAGTGCTATTAGACTTTATTCTGTATAATAACACACATGCTACTCCTTCAAGTCTCCCAAGTTCTTCAGAGGTATTAGGGACATATGTAAATACAGGAGATTCAAGTTAACATTGACCTTTAGCTGGCAAGGAAGAGTTTAGTTTGTCTTCATTAGGCAGTGCTAGCACATTAACAGAGTAATACATTTTTATTCCTTTTTTTCACTTCTATTGTTATCAGATTTCTTTTTGATTATTATTATACTTTTGTTAAGCTAACATGCTGCAATGAAGACTAAATGTCTCTGACCTGTCTTTGTTCAGTAACTAAACCATTAGATTACACAGCAGGTTGAGAGGTATAGAAGTTAAACAATCCTGCTCTACCTTAGACAGTATCCACTGCAAGAAATTAAAAACAAGTGATATTTTTGGTTAGGACAAAAATGATACTAATGTAAAAACAATCAAAATATAATACTTTTGAGTTTGAATATTATGAAATGAAAAGTTCATTTTTAAACTACTTTTCCCCATATACCATGGAGGAGTAAATTGGATATATTAATTGTACATTTATAACATTTAACTTTGTTCACTCATAGATCGTTATTTCTGGATGTCTCCTACAAGGAGAAAATGACAAAGGCATGGAAAAGAAAGCCCTAGAGGAAAGATGAAAGAAATTGAGTTTATTCATTCTGGAGAGAAGGAATTTGAAGGACAAAGTAATGATGTTCTTCACATAAGTGGAGACTACCCAGAGAGGGAACAGAGGTTTTCATAGTTGAGGTTTCCTCCAACACAATCCCTGCTGGACAGGAGGACACTTAAAGGAAGAGAAGTACTTATTTTATAATTAACTAAGGGTAAGGGATCCACTTTAAAATCTTACTTGGAGACTTGCAATGAAGATTTTCCACTGTCAGTACTTATAACAGAGTAAGAGGAGACCCAATAGAAAGAATTATGACTATAGACCATGGTTTTAAAATTTATCTGCATAAAAGAGAAGAAGTTTTGTTACTGGTGAAATTGTACAAGGACATGAAAAATTGAATGAATGCATCAGTCTAGGATGGTTTGGGAGGGAACGGATGGATTTCTTTCCTCCAAGTTCTACCATTCCAATAACTTGATACTAATATCAAAAATAACTAAATGGAAAAGTAGTAGCTAATTATGAGAAGAAATGGGTGGAGTGGGCTGAGAACTATTAATATTTGTGGATTCTTTTCTCAGTGTTTTTCCATTGTGATACATGTAAATAAGTTGTACCTGAACAAGACTAGTCAACTGAGGGCCACTACTACATGACTTTGTGGACCACCTCTCACCATGTACACTGACTGCAGGTAAGAGTCATATTTCTCAGAGTCTATGGGAAAAATCAGTAAGGTTGATTAACTGGGCTCTCTTGATAGTAGTATGAAGGCACAATGTGCCTAGGAGGGTAGGATGCTTATGGTATTCACACTTTACAGATTTACGCTTTATAGAAAACCATCTCCTCTGCCTCATTGACTATACTAAAGCCTATGACTGGTAGCTCACAACAAATTGTGGAAAATTCTTAGAGATGGGAGTACTAGAGCACCTTACCTGTCTCCTGAGATAACTGTATGTAGGTCAAGAAGCAACAGTTAGAACTGTACATGGAACAAAGGACTTGTTCAAGACTGGGAAAAGAGTGTGGCAAGGCTGTATAATGTCAAACTGCTAATTTAATTTCTGTGCAGACTACATCATGCAAAGCATTGGGGTGGATGAATCACAAACTGGAATCAAGATTGCAGGGGAAAATATCAACAACCTCAGATATTCAGATGATACCACCCTAATGGCAAAAAGCAAAGAGGAACTAAAGAATCTCTTGATGAGGGTGAAAGAGGAGCAAGAAAAAGTTGGCTTAAAACTCAACATTCAAAAAACTAAGATCATGGCGACTGGTCCCTTCACTTCATGGCAAGTAGATGGGAAAAAAGTGGAAACAGTGGCAGATTTTATTTTCTTGGGATCCAAAATCATTGCGGATGGTGACTGCAGCCATGAAATTAAAAGACACTTGCTTCTTGGAAGAAAAGTTATAACAAACATAGACCACATGTTAAAAGGCAGAGGCATCACTTTGCTGACAAAGATCTGTATAGTCAAAAGTGTGGTATTTCCAGTAGTCATGTATGGATGTGCAAGTTGGACCATAAAGAAGGCTGAGAACTAAATAATTGATGTTTTCAAATTGTGGTGCTGAAGATTCTTGAGAGTTCCTAGGACAGCAAAGAAATCAAACCAGCCAATCCTAAAGGAAATCAATCCTGAATATTCACTGGAAGGACTGATGCTGAAGCTCCAATAATTTGACTACCTGATGTGAAGAGCTGACTCATTGGAAAAGACCTTGATGCTGGGAAAGATTGAGGGCAGGAAGAGAAGGGGGTGACAGAGGATGGGATGGCAGGATGGCATCACTGACTCAATGGACATGAGTTTGAGTAAACTCCAGGAGATAGGGAAGGACAGAGAAGCCTGGTGTGCTGCAGTCCATGGAAGTACAAAGAGTTTACATGACTTAGCAACTGAACAACAACAACAACTTTACAGATGAGAAAACTGGTGATCTAGAAAGTGAACTGCTATAGATTCATTGCACAAATTTTCCAGAAGGCTCAAAATAAAAGTACTTGCTACTAGCTACAGAATGATGTTGGAAGAAATTACAGTTTCCATTTTTCTCATTGAATGACCAAAGAAATTACCCCATAACAGTTTGCCAGTTGTTACTGTTCCACCATTATATAATATTCAGTATAATAATATAATATAATAAAAATGGCCAGTTATTCTTTATCCCATGCAGTCAGCAATGAAGAATTAGAAAGTTATAAATGTGTACTATCCACCATCCCTATACTTTAATCGCACATGTTTCAAAGTTGAAGTAACTTGGACTTTCCTGGTGGTCCAGTGGTTAAGAGTCCTCTTGCAAATGCAGAGGACGTTGGTTTCGTGCTTTGTCCAGGAAGATTCCACAGACCACAGGGCAAGTAACCCTGTCTTCCAAACTACTGAGTCTTCACTCCAGAACCTGCAAGCTGAAACTATTAATACTGAGACCGAGTGCCACAACCACTGAAGCCCAAGTGCCTAGAGCCCATGCTCTGCAACGAGAAGCCATCACAATGAGAAGCTTGTAAACTGCAAGTAAAGAGTAGCCCCTGCCCCCACGACTAGGGAAAAAAAAAAATCTGTGTGCAGCAATGAAAACCCAGCACAATCAAAAATAAAATAAAAGAGAAGCTGAAGTAGCTTTAATATGAAAAAAATCATGGATACCTTGGGAAGAAGTGTGTCAACTTTGTTCTTGAAGTTTCTCTTCAGATCAACTGCTTTGTTGGTTAATATTTTAATGAGTAACAGACATATATTCTGAACATAATATGTTATCTATAATCAAGGACTCCATTGAAAAATATCTCAAAGTTTTAGACTTTGGCCCTATGAGAACAGATGGCAAGCCAACTGTCAACATTTTCTTTTTTTGAGCACAGAAAACAAGGCAAGAAGTAGAATAAAGGATACTTTGTCCTTGTTAGATGTCTTAATTATATTTCCAAAGCAATACTTTTAATGTTAGAAAAGATACCACTCTAGGATCCCTGGAACTCAAAATGAGAAACAGACACTGTATACCAGAATTGAAGATGAATTGCTAACCATTTTAAGAGTGTAATTTAACTAATTAGTCATTTTTGCAGCTGTCTACCTTTCCCTTCACTTAGTCAATTTTAACTTTAAAACTACCACCACCATCCCCCTCCTCCCCACTCCGCTTCCCCATAGGGATAAACTGCTGCTGCTAAGTCACTTCAGTTGTGTCCGACTCTGTGCAACCCCACAGACGGAAGCCCACCAGCCTCACCCATCCCTGGAACTCTCCAGGCAAGAACATTGGAATGGGTGGCCATTTCCTTCTCCAATGCATAAAAGTGAAAAGTGAAAGGGAGGTCGCTCAGTCATGTCCGACTCTTCATGACCCCATGGACTGCAGCCTACCAGGCTCTTCCTAAGCCTCCTGAAATTTTTAAAATAAAATTTCTCATTTATTTTCCCTGCTTATAAGATATGGCCCAGTACTCCCCTTTTATAATGGTCTATTCCAGTTTTCAAGTGATTCCCATTGATTTGTATACACTTACTCCAATTTTCTAGATCCATAATTTTCAATTTGAGTTTCTCAAAGATCTAAAGTTTAATGAAAGATTCTCAGAAAACAGGAAACAGGAGGGAGACCAAGAAGGAGGAAGAGGTCTAGATAATTTGACTTTAATGAGAGTAATCCACTTCTATATATTTTATAAATTTTGATGAAAATCAAATTTGAAAAATGCAAACTGAATGGCTGTGTCTTGTTTAATTTTTGTTGCTACAAATTTCCCTTTTGGTTTCCTATGGAACATACATGTTTTACTGGAGGAGGGAAAATGAAGGAACATTTAGTGTTTTGTCCATTTGAAAAAATAGAGAAAAGGAAAACAATATTCGCCTAAGGCTGGGGTGGTATTAGAAAGGAGTCAAAATGTAAACTCCTTCAGACAATTTACTCTAAGCAGTAAATTGTCTAAGACTCTATTTCAGCAATCATGTGCTAAAATTTGTCCCCCAGAAAAGACAAACCTTAGAAATGTTTATGCTACCTTCTGTTTAAAAAGGGCCAGAGTAAAGGGATATGTTATGAGTTGAGGTATGGAGATGGATTTAAAAGTGCATTTAAAAAAATAAAGCCTATGTAATAAAATGAAAAATGTCTTAATAGATTTTTCAAATTAAAAAAAAAAAAATTACAGACACATCTTATAGAAGGCAAAGGCCAAAGAAGCTTGAAATAGTATAAGAATTTTACAACAGGCTTGCAAGAGGAAATAAATAAGGGTGGACAGAGAAGAATGTTAAAGGAAAATACGTGTAAAGGCTGAAATGTCCTCTCCGCTTGTCATATTAGGGAATTCCTTCATAGCTGCTTGAAGGATATAATTGTTCTAGCTGTAATTATCAGCATTTTGTGCCCTTTTCAGAAAAACAAAAAGCATTGACCCAAATCCTAGAAACTGCCAAATTCTTACCACCATAACAATGCTTATATATTCTGCTTTTGCTAATTTCTAAACTTTCTCTAGGACTTTCTATTTGGTCACTCTGTACCAAACAGGTTAAATAGTCAAGGAAAACTATATTCAATATATAAAGGAGAAAGAATGAACTCAATTGCTCTGAAACAAAAAGTGGGAGAGTTGTTAAATACTGTGGTGAGCTAGTGGATAAATACTGGAAGATGTTAATTGAGGTGGGGGTGGTCAATATGATTGCTGGCTAATTGGTATTGATCTAAGATTGGCTCCTACTCCTCTATGGAGATTCCGAGATAGGCACTCTATTTTCCTTGATGATTACATTTGAAAGGTATGGTTTGTAGGACTTTGACTAAGGCATATTTGGGTTGTAAATGTGTGTGAGAATATTTACACCTTGTATGGACAAAGAAAGGATTTACACTTATAAGTTTTCTAAAGAAAATACTCTAAGAAAAAGGAAATCAGGAGCTTATAGTCAGGAAGGAAGCTGTCTAAAGTTTTTTTCAAGCTGAACAGAATATTAAGGCCCTTTTGTTTACTTTTAAGAATTGATGCTTTTGAACTGTGGTGTTGGAGAAGACTCTTGAGAGCCCCTTGGACTGCAAGGAGACCCAACCAGTCCATCCCAAAGGAGATCAGTCCTGGGTGTTCATGGGAAGGACTGATGCTGAAGCTGAAACTCCAATATTTTGGCTACCTCATGCGAAGAGTTGACTCATTGGAAAAGACCCTGATGCTGGGAGGGATTGGGGACAGGAGGAGAAGGGGACGACAGAGGATGAGATGGCTGGATGGCATCACCGACTCTATGGACATGAGTTTGGGTAAACTCCAGGAGTTGGTGATGGACATGGAGGCCTGGTATGTTGCGATTCATGGGGTTGCAAAGAATGGGACACGACTGAGCGACAGAACTGAACTGAACTGAACTGAACTGAACTGAACTGAAGACTAAAATAGAAAGAAATGGTGCTTCTTTTCTGACCCATAGCTTCTCCAATTTGCTTTTCAAAGGTTAAAAATATATATATTTATAAGTTTGCCTTTCCCATAAGTTTAACACTTCTATTCCCAGCAATTACTTCAAAATTAGATGATGAACTTACACTGTGAGGTTATACCTCACTGTAAATTTGATTTGTACTTCTCTAATAATTACTGATGGAGAAGGAAATGGCAACCCATTCATGTTGAACATCTTTTCATTTGCTTTCTCGTCATTTGTTTGTCTGGAGAAATGTCTATTTAGAGCTTCTGCTCATTTTTTGATACGGTTGTTTTTAATGAGCTGCATGGTATATTTTGGAGATTAATTCCTTGTCAGTTGCTTCACTTGATAGTGTTTTCTTTCATTCTGTGTGTTGTCTTTTTATTTTGTTCATGGTTTCCTTTGCTATGCAAAAGTTTTTTAAGTTTAACTAGGTCCCATTTGTTTGTTTTTATGTCCATCACTTTAGTAGGTGGATCAAAAAAGATATTCCTGTGATTTATATCCAAGAGTATTCTGACCATTTTCCTTTAAGAGTTTAGTAGTACCAAGTTTTACATTTTGATCTTTAATCCATTTTGAGTTTATTTTTGTGTATAGTATAGGGGAGTGATCTAATTTCATCCTTTTATATGTAGCTGTCCAGTTTTTCCAGCACCACTCATTGAAGAACTGTCTTTTCTCCTTCATATACTCCTTTGTCATAGATTAATTGGCCATAGGTATGTGGGTTTATTTATGTCTGGGCTTTTTATCCTGTTTCATTGAGGTATATTTCTGTTTTTGTGCCAGTGCTACATTGCTTTGATGTCTGTAGCTTTGTAGTATAGTCTGAAGTGAGGGATTCTGATTCCTCTAGCCCTATTTTTCTTTCTCAAGGTTGCTTTGGTTACTCAGGGTCTTTCATGTTTCCATACAAATTAAAAAAAAAATATATCTTGTTCTAACTCTGTGAAAATGCAACTCAGTGTTATTTTCATCATTCTTTACAACAGCCAAGACTTGGAACCAATATGAATGACCATCAAGAGAGGAATGGAAAAAGAAGGTATGGTACACATATACAATAGAATTTTACTAAGCCATAAAAAGAATTAAATAAGGCAATTTGCAGAAACATGGATGGACCTAGGTTTATCATTCTAAATGAAATAAATTTTATAGAGAAGGGAAAATATCATATGATATTACTTATATGTGAAATCTAAAAAAAAAAAGAATATACAAGTGAACTTATTTACAAAACAGAACAACACTTGCAGATTTTGAAAATTAACGTAAGTTTAGCAAAGGGGAAAGGTGAGGTGGGGGAAGGGATAAATTAGGAGTTTGGGATTAACATATATGTACTACTATATATAAAGCAGAAAATCAACAAAAACCTATTACATAGCACATGGATCTCTACTTGATATTCTATATTTCCCTATATGGGAAAAGAATCTGAAAAAAATAGATACATGTATATGCATAACTGAATCACTTTACGCCTGTTACTAACACAGCATTTTGAATCAACTATATTCTAATATGGGGCTTCCAGATGGGACAATGGTAAAGAGCCCGCCTGCCAGTACAGGAGATGCAAGAGATGCCGGTTTGATGCCTGGGTAGGGAAGGTCCCTTGGTAAGAAATGGCCACCTGCTCCAGGATTCTTGCCTGGAAAATTCTATGGAAAGAGAAGACTGGTGGGCTACAGTCCACGAGGTCACAAAGAGTCAGACGTGACTGAGTGACCACTCACACCCACATGAATATACTCTAATATAAAATAAATATTAAATTAAAAAATAAAAGGAAAAATTGGTGAACTTCCATTTCTCAGAAGTATATTGACCAATTAGTAACATTTTAACTATATAAAGTAATGAAGAAAGGGTGAAGGAATTGACTTCCTAGAGAATTCCAGAGCACCATCAATAAGGTGATGACAAAGGCCAAGAACTCAATCATGACTCTGTAATTCTCAACCAGACTGTGCTGAACAACATGTTGTAGACAGGGAACCTTGACCAGGATAAGAATGGGCAGTTAGTGTTCCCCTAACAGTTTCATTTTTATTGTTTTTTCTTCATAAATATAAATGTGCAACTTGACTGCCACAAACTTTCACACAGATTGAAACCACTCTTAGGATACAAAAAAATTGTTAAAGACATTATTTAGAGACTTTCCCAGAAATGTTTCTCTTGTAAAAAGAGAAAAAAGTTTGTGTATATAAGGACAAATTTTTCTTTTTTAAATAATCCATAATCCTGATATTTATCAGTGCAGAAGATAATATGTTTTACAAACTTGACAGAGGTGAGTATCAGATAGGTGTGGACAGAGTTAGGTAGTGAGTTGGTGTGGAATAGAAGGATGGGCAGTTGAGTGGGTAGAAGATACAACTTTTTAAATATAGTTTAGAGAGAGTTCTTGATTTATATATTGTAAGACATTTTCTTGCACAGCTGTTTTAACATATTGAATAATTAAAATATTTAAGATCTGAACTGAATAAATTATTAAATCTGGTTATGGTTGAACTTTAATTTTCCAATTACTGAATCTGTTAAAAATGGACTTTAATAACAGAATTAAGGTCATAAAACTTGGTGATAATTCAACTTAACAACAAAAGATTCTACTTCCCAAAATATTTCTTCCTTGACATCTCTTTTTAATGCTGTCTTAAGTAGAATCACTGAATACTTTGTTCAATAATAACTGGCTGCCTTCAAAAATATGGAATTGATTCATCTGTTGGTTCCACCATAATAGAAGCCTAAACCCAATTTCCCCACAATGTGGTGGCCTGAATCACCTCAGGTATTATGGGCTGGGGTCCTCCACCTCTGGGCCACAGACTGATACCTTCTGTCAGATTAGCAGCAGCTTTAGATTAGAAATAAAGTGCACAATAAATGTAATGTGTCTGAATCATTCTGAAACCTTCCCCCCTTCCCTAAGCTGTGGAAAAATTGTCTTCCACAGAACTGGTCCCTGGTGCTAAAAAGGAAGGGGACTGCTTTTCTATGGAAATACTGATCCATAACAATGCCTATCTGCTTCATTTGCAAGAGCTGTGGGTCACCTTACAAAGAACATTAATGATTAACCTTTACATCTTGAAGATCAGAAAATATAAGAAAATATAGGACCATATGACCTCATGAATTTTCTTTCTTAATGGTAGCTATCATACAAATATTTTCACCTCTATATTTTCAAAAACATGTGGGTTGAGCCCTTATTGTAATCTTTGAACCATTGTAATTGCACTAGAACACTTATTCTATCCTGTTCTGATTCTTAAATAATCTATGTGGACCTAGATGATACAGTAGCAATATGATTTTTCAGTTGTAAACTTTTGGCATATTCAGAGGGAATATAAAGTGTATAAACTCATTTCAGATATATAGGTAGTCATGCAACTGAGATATACTAGTGAAAAAGGAGTTGGTAATTTATTTTTTCACTCACAAAGGGTATCTGGTAATTACATTTTTATAGGTGTTATCCTACAACAAAGTGAGTTTGGGGGTTAAAAAAGGTTTTATCCCAATGATGAGTAGACATAATTTTGGTTAGGATTCTTTAAAAATCTGGATTAGAGGTTATAAACATACCTCAACATAATAAAAGCCATATGATAAGCCCACAGCAAACATTATCCTCAGTGTTGAAAAACTGAAAGCATTTTCCCTAAAGTCAGGAACAAGAAAAGGATGCCCACTCTCACCACTATTACTCAATATAGTTATGGAAGTTTTAGCCACAGCAATCAGAGAAGAAAAATAAATAAAAGGAATCCACATTGGAAAAGAAGTAAAACTGTCACTGTTTGCAGATGACACTATCCTGTATATAGAAAACCCGAAAGACAACACCAGAAAATTACTAGAGCTAATCAATGAATATAATAATGTTGTAGGATATAAAATTAACACACAGAAATCCCTTGCATGCCTATACACTAACAATGAGAAAACAGAAAGAGAAATTAAGGAAACAATTCCATTCACCATTGCAATGAAAGAATCAAATATTTAGGAATAAATCTACCTAAAGAAACAAAAGACTTATATACAGAAAACTATAAAACACTGATGAAAGAAATCAAAAATGGTACAAATAGATGGAGAAATATGCTGTGTTCATGGATTAGAAGAATCAATATAGTGAAAATGAGTATACTACCCAAAGCAATCTACAGATTCAATGTACTCCCTATCAAGCTACCAACGGTATTTTTCAGAGAACTAGAACAAATAATTTCACAATTTGTATGGAAATACAAAAAAACTCAAATAGCCAAAGCAATCTTGAGAAAGAATGGAACTGGAGGAATCAACCTGCCTGACTTCAGGCTATACTACAAAGCAACAGTCATCAAGACAGTATGATACTGGCACAAAGACAGAAACACAGATCAAACAAAATAGAAAGCACAGAGATAAATATATACACCTATGGCCACCTTATATTTGACAAAGGAGTAAAAAATATACAATGGAGAAAAGACAATCTCTTTAACAAGTGGTGCTGGGAAAACTGGTCAACCACTTGTAAAAGAATGAAACTAGAACACTTTCTAACACCATACACAAAAATAAACTAAAAAATGGATTAAAGATTTAAATGTAAGACCAGAAACTTAAAACTCCTAGAGGAAAACACAGGCAAAACACTCTCTGATATAAATCATAGCAGGATCCTCTATGACCTACCTCCCAGAGTAATGGAAATAAAAGCAAAAATAAACAAATGGGACCTAATTAAACTTAAAAGCTTTTGCACAATGAAGGAAACTATAAGCCAGGTGAAAAGACAGCCTTCAGAAGGGGAGAAAATAACAGCAAATGAAGCAACTGACAAACAACTAATCTCAAAAATATACAAGCAACTCCTGTAGCTCAATTCCAGAAAAATAAATGACCCAATCAAAAAATGGGCCAAAGAACTAAACAGACATTTTTCCAAAGAGGTACAGATGGCTAACAAACGCATGAAAGGATGCTCACCATCACTCATTATCAGGGAAATGCAAATCATAAACACAATGAGGTACCATCTCATGCCAGTAAGAATGGCTGCTATCAAAAAGTCTACAAACAATAAATGCTGGAGAAGGTGTGGAGAAAAAGAAACCCTCTTATCCTGTTGGTGGGAATGCAAACTAGTAGAGCCACTATGGAGACAGGGTGGAAATTCTTTACAAAACTAGAAATAGAACTGCCATACGACATAGCAATATCACAGCTGGGCATAAATACTGAGTAAACCAGAATTGAAAGAGACACATGTACCCCAATGTTTATTGCCACACTGTTTACAGTATTCAGGACATGAAAGCAACCTAGATGTCCATCGGCAGATGAATGGATAAGAAAGCTGTGGTACATATACACAATGGAATATTACTCAGCTATTAAAAAGAATGCCTTTGAATCAGTTCTAATGAGGTGGATGAAACTGGAGCCTATTATACAGAGCGAAGTAAGTCAGAAAGAAAAACACCAATACAGTATATTAACACATATATATGGGATTTAGAAAGATGGTAATGATGACCCTATATGTGAGACAGCAAAAGAGACACAGATGTAAAGAACATACTTTTGGACTCTGTGGGAGAAGGTGAGGGTAGGATGATTTGAGAGAATAGCACTGAAACATGTATACTTTATCATGTAAATAGATCGCCAGTCCAGGCTCGATGCATGAGACAGGGTGCTCAGGGCTGGTGCACTGGGATGACCCTGAGGAAAGGGATGGGAGGGAAGGGGGAGGAAGGGTCAGGATGGAGAACACATGTGCGCCCATGGCTGATTCATGAAAGTGTATGGCAAAACCCACCACAATATTGTAATTAGCCTCCAACTGGAAAAAAAAAAAAAAAGATTAGAAGCAGTGATATCAATAAAAAGCCACAATAGGAAATCGCAGCTGTCATTGGCCAACAAATGCACTAATTTAATAACACTTTAAGGCCCAAAATACCTTTATGAAAACTCCAGAATCCAGTTAAATAGTTTCAGTACCCTAGATGAGTTCAAAACTGAGAACAGTCACACTGAAATTTGTAAAAGCAATTTCAGTTAACCTCTGTCAGTCCTTCTAAACCAGCATAACTTAGGAGCAAGAGAAATCCCCTCAGCCATCAATTTCTCCATGAGTGGAAAGAGTTAACTATGCAACAACCCTCAAGCCACTTTCAGAGAGACCTGTTACTATATAATCTCACCCACAATGCTGAAGGCATTGACATAGTCTCAACAGCTGGCATGGCCCCGAAAAATTCAGAAAAGGGACATAATATTGAGACTTTTCCTTCAGAAAGGAGAAAGAGAAATGGAGCTTCCACTCAAGGCCCAGAATTTCAGTGCACTGGCCTAGGGAAAAGGACAGAATGACTCTCAGCAACCAGTATGGCTCTGCGGACATTGGGAGAAGATGCTCAATCCTGAGACTTGTTCATCAAGAGGGAGGGAGAGGGGCTTCCCTGGTGGTCCAGTAGTTAGGAATTCACCTTGCACTGCAGGGGACACTGGTGCTATCTCTGGTCCAGGAAGATCCCACATGTCATGGGGCAACTAGGCCCTTGTGCCACAACTACTGAGCCAGTGCTCTAGAGCCCAGAAGCCACGACTATTGAACTGACAAACCACAACTACTGAAGCCTGTGCACCTAGAACATGTGCTGTACAGGAGAGTCCATCACAGTAAGAGGCCTACACACTGCAACTGGAGAGTTGTCCCCACTCTCCAAAACTAAGAAGACCTGGGCACAGCAAAAACAAAGCCAAAGAGCAACCAAAACGTAATAAATAAATATTTAAAGAAAGGAGGGTGGGACAGGAGCTGAGTGTGCATCCTGTGTTTCTGTCTTTTAGTGCACTGTCTCAGGAAAGGGACAGGAGGCTTACTGTGGCCAGGACAACTCTGAGACTGAGAAAAGTTGCACAACCTTTTATCTTCCAGGAAGAAATGAGAGAAGTAAAACATGTACATTCGTAGAAAAGTTTCAAGTTTGCCAGAATCTCTATCCAGTCTGATTGGTGAAGGTCTTTTTTTTTTTTGTATAAAACCAGTCTGAAAAGACTCAGAGATGCACAAGTGCCAATAAAAAGCTACAAGAAACATGATGTTTTAAGAAATATGACCCCAGAAAGGGGAAAAAAAATCTCTAGTAAATGATTCTTAAAAAATTGAGGTCTAAGAATTGTTTGAGAAGGAATTCAAAGTAGTTATCTTAAAAAAAGTTCAGTGAGCTATAAGAGAATACAACTAAATGAAATCAGGTGCCAATACATGATCAAGTTGGATTTATGCCTGGAATTCAAGGATGGTTCAATGTATATAAAGCAATTAATGCAATGTGCAACATTAATAGAATCGAGGTTAAAAATCACATGATTATCTCAATAGATGCAAGCAAAGCATTTCATAAAATTTAGTACATTTTCATGATGAAAGTTTTCAAGAAATTGGATAGAGAAGGAATTTACCTCAACATAATAAAGGCCTTATATGGCAAGCTGATAGCTAACATTATACTCAGTGGTGAAACATTGAAAGTTTTGCTAAAATCAAGAACAAAACAGGGATGCCCATGCCCTCCCATCCTTCTCTTTAACACCGTTTTGGAAGTCCTAGCCAGTGCAAATGGACAAGACATCTGATTTGAAGAAAGGAAAATTATATTTTTGCTGATGATGCATTTTAGAAGTAAAAGAAAATCCTAATACTCCACATAAACTGTTGGATAAAATAAACAAATTCAGTAAAAGATAGAAAAACATAAAAACCAGCTCGATTTATATACATTCACAACTAACTCTCCATAAATGGAATTAAGAGAACAATTCCTCTTAAAATAGCATCAGAAAAAAATAAAATATTTAGGAATAAATTTAACCAAGAAGTGAAATATCTGTATACCAAAAGCTATAAAACACTGATGAAAGACAATGAAGAAGACACAAATAAATGAAAAGATAATTTGTGTTCATGAATTGGAATGGTATTACTAAAATGTATTTACAGACATATTTTAGCAACTGATATTTGACAAGCATTTTGAAAATATAAAATGTGGAAAGGGTAGTCTCTTCAACAATTGATTCTGGGAAAAGTGATGTCCAAGTGCAAAAAACTGTAATTGGATCTTAATCTTATACCGTACACAAAAATCAGCTCAAAAAGGATTAATGACTTAAACTCAATTGCTTGCTTTGGAACACATTTATTAAAATGGAACTATACAGGGAAGATTAGCATGGCCCCTACAAAAGGATAACACACAAATTTATGAGCCATTCCATATATATATATATATTTTTTTTTAAGCCTTAAACTCAAGATTTTAAATGGTAAAACTTCTAGAAGGAAACATGGAAGAAAATCTTCTTGACATTTTTCTTCATAATTATTCCTTGGATAAAACACCAAAAACACAGGCAACAAAAGCAAAGCAAACAAGTGGAACTACAACAAACTTGAAAGTACACTCTGTGGAAAGGGAGAAAGAATTTGTAAACTGTGTATCTGACAGGTGTTTAATATATAAAATATGAGGACCTCATAGAACTCAATGTGCTATGCTGTATTCAGTTTAGTCTGACCTTTGCAATCCTACGGCCTATAGCCCACCAGGGTTTGCTGTTCATGGGATTTTCCAGTCAAGAATATTGGAGTGGGCTGCTATTTCCTCCTCCAGGGATCTTCCTGACCCAGGAATCAAACCAGTGTCTCCTGCATCTCCTTCATTGCAGATGGATTCTTTACTGCTGAACCATCTGGGAAGCCTATAGCATTCAATACTGAAAACAAATAGCCCAATTTAAAAATGAACAAAGAAATTGAATAGACATTTCTCCAAAGAAGACAAAGGACAAAGATGCAGATTAAAGATGCTCAACATCACTAATCATCAGGGAAATGCATTTCAAAATTATATATCACATCTGTTAGGATAGCCATCATTATTATTTTTTTTTAAGGTAGGACTGGGGGCAGGAGGAAAATGGGACGACAGAGGATGAGATGGCTGGATGGCATCACTGACTCGATGGACGTGGGTCTGAGTGAACTCAGGGAATTGGTGACGGACAGGGAGGCCTGGCATGTTGCGTCATGGGGTTGCAAAGAGTCGGACACGACTGAGCGGCTGAAATGAACTGAACTGAGTATACATACAGAATGGACTACTGTTTGGCCATTGGTTTTAAAACAAGGAAATCCTTCCATATGTAAAAATATAGATGTACCTGGACAACACTGCTAAGAATAATCAGTTAATCATAGAAGAACGAATCATTCCATCTATATGAAGTATCGGAAATACTCAAATACATGGGAGCAGAGAATAGGATGGTGGTTAGCAGTGCCTGGGTGGGGGGTAGAAAAATGGGAATTGTTACTCAATGTGTATATAAAGCTTCAGTTATGCAAGATCTCCTTGGAAGGAAAGTTATGACCAACCTCGTGAAGGGAAGTCACTCAGTCGTGTCCGACTCTTTGCGGCCCCATGGACCGCAGCCTGCCAGGCTCCTCTGTCCATGGGATTTTCCAGGCAAAAATACTGGAGTGGGTTGCCATCTCCATGACCAACCTAGATAGCATATTAAAAAGCAGAGATATTACTTTGCCAACAAAGGTCCGTCTAGTCAAGGCTATAGTTTTTCCAGTGGTCATGTATGGATGTGAGAGTTGGACTGGGAAGAAAGCTGATCACTGAAGAATTGACACTTTTGAATAGTGGTGTTGGAGAAGACTCTTGAGCGTCCCTTGGACTGCAAGGAGATCCAACCAATCCATCCTAAAGGAGACCAGCCCTGAGTGTTCATTGGAAGGAATGATCCTGAGGCTGAAACTCCAATACTTTGGCCAACTCTTGCAAAGAGTTAACTCATTGGAAAAGACCCTGATGCTGGGAGGGATTGGGGGCAGGAGGAGAAGGGAACTACAGAGGATGAGATGGCTGAATGGCATCACCGACCTGATGCACATGAGTTTGGGTAAACTCTGGGAGTTGGTGATGGACCGGGGTGCCTGGCATACTGAGATTCATGGGGTCACAAAGAGTCAGACAGGACTGAATGACTGAACTGAACTATTCAAGATGAATAAGTTGGAGAGATCTATGATTTAGCATATTGCCTATAGTTAATAATACTCTGCTGGACACTTAAAACTGTTAAGTGAGTAGATCTCACATTGTCTTACCACTATAAAAAAATTAAAACAATTAGATGTGGAGAGTTGGAAAAGAAATTAAATGTATGGGTGGGAAGAAGAAAGAGAAAGAAGAAAATTAGATTAAAAAAGCAAAGGCTCTATCTTACTTTAGTGTAACTCTGAATACGTTTCAAAATACTATTAAACACTTTATAATGAAAATGGCATATTTTGTGTTCATTCCCAACTAGAGATGTTAACAAAAAATAATAAAAATAATGCCATCAAAATAAAGTGAATGGAACTTCTGAGCTACCATTCAGTCTTCTAAACAGTTCCCTTTGCTGTATGGTGCTAAATTCCCATGACTAGTGATATATATATAATCACTAGTTATATATATAAAACATATATACTCCTTTGCCCTGATGATTCCTTCTCCCCTCTTTGCATTCCTTCCACCATTACTATTGTCTTTGTGGAGAGACCAAATGTGACTTTTTGAGATGGAAAAGGGGGAAAAATAGTCATAATACCCTAAAATTTTGCTTGGTTTCATATATGGGGGTTTATACATGGCATCATTCACAAATTTGCTTTAGAAATTTCTCAATGAACTTAAATTGCTTTTTACAGTAAATAACATGCTGCATTAAAAGGAGTAGTCCACAAAACTCCATTTGTAATAATAGTCTTCTTCAGTCCAGTCCACTGATAATGGTGGAGTTTTTCATTTATTTTTGCTTTCTTAAATAGTAGAGGCACCTTTTTTCCTAGCCAGGGCATAAACAGAGAAACACTATTGCAACTATTACTCCTCCTCCTCCTCACATAAACACTTACAGATATCTTGGATGTCCTTGGAGGCTTATTAAGCTAGAGATGATAACTGCAATGTTGAATTATAAAATTCTAACCACACTGGAAGCACCATAGAATCTTAAGAAACCTTACAAAAAATAGAATTAGCATATTACACTTTGGAATGTCCACAGAGACAATATAACATTCAGAAAAGATTGCCTATCTTTGGATAGAACTCTGATTGACACCAGAAATTGTATTCCTTGATGTTTAAATATCATGTTTTGTAGAAGCATAGGATTTTCACAAAACTAGAAACAATAATAACGATAGCACTTTTATATGCCTCTTACTGTGCTAAGCACTTTATATGAATATAGTCACTTAATAATAACAATCACAATAGGAGTGTTTACTATTTTTGCTCTCCAACACAAAACAAGAAAACTGAAACATTCAGAATAATGATTCTAAATGATAAGGGATAGTTGATAGGGTCTTTTACAATAGTTAATGTTCACAATTAAAAATTTTTAAAGGAACTTCCTCCAAGGCAAACTCTAAATATTTTAAGATGGTTCATCTTAAAATATTAATCAAATTAAATCAACCAATCTAATTATGCTAAAGGCCTAGAACTGAGCACAATTCCTCAGAGTGGGAAGGCATACCAGATGCCACGGTTTTCTTTTCCTTTATATAACAGAAAAGAAAGTAGTTATTGGGGTATGGTAATAAAAAAGTGATTGCCGGATTTTCCCCTCTATCCTCATTACTATTCCTACCAGTTCCTCTGTCCCATCATTATGTTTGCTAGACTCTGGCAAAGTCAATTTTTGCCCTATATTAGGCTAAAGATTGTTACACAATTTGATTGTTGCCTAGGTTATGTAAATTGTCGGTAACTTTCAGGACTAATACCAATAATAAAAGTATGACTTTAGCCAGCACATTTGGTAATTAGGGATAACACCTGGGTTGACTCACACATCTTTGGGTTCCTCACTGATATTCCTTTATCTAGGCGGCTGCACTGCTATCTAATGCTCTGAATCCTGATTGAAGATGTTGAGACATCTGTTCAAGATGGGACTTGAATAATAAGATGCACACATTCCAATATAACTGTAGTGCACCTTTGTGGTACTGTCCATTAGTTGGGTAAGTTTCTACTTCTGTCCATGGCTATAAGTAGAAAAGAGCAGGCAGTTAAATCCTCCTCCCCTTGCTCATCTACTAATGTTTAAAGAGATGATAAAGTAGACATTTACTCTCAACTGCATCTCAGATGAAACGTTATGATGTTTTTGTTAACTTCTGAAGGGTAATGGAAAACGAGTGCCACCTGTTTGTGATGTGCCATCAGGGAGATAGCGCTTCTTAGATGAATTGTACTCAAAGCATCACATTCTTTATTTGGTTGTGGGTTAGTTCTCTGGGAGAACAGCTGATGCCTAATTGCATAAAACAAACAGACCATGGCTCATACAATTCATATTTCATCTGTTTTCACACTTAACGTATGGCTGCCTAGTCTGTTTGGTCCGGGAGATTGCAGATAATGAAGAAAACCCAAATGAAGGGATAGGTTGTATTGCTGATAGGACCATGGTGTTAAGTGCACAACCTTGCTAATCACCAGAAAAATGCAGATAAAAACTGTGAGATATCACTTCATACCTGTCTGAACCACTATCATCAAAAAGAAGACACATAAACAATGTTGATGAGGATGTGGAGGAAAGGGAACTTTCATACACCACTAGTGGGAATGTAGATTGGTGCCATCACTATGGAAAACAGTATGATACTTCTTTAAAAACTATATATAGAACTACCGTATGATCCATTAATTCTACTCCTGAATATACATTCAAAGAAGGGGAAAAAAACATTCAAAAAGATTCATGCCCTCCAATGTTCATAGCAACATTGATTTACAATAGCCAAGATATGGACAAAAACTAAGTGTCTATCAACAAATGAATGGAAACAGAGGTGGTGGTATGTATATACTCAAACACACACACACACACACACACACACACACACACACACAATGGGATATTACTCAGCCATAAAAAGAATGAATTGTTGCCATTTTCACCAACATGAATGGACCTAGAGAGTATTATGTGTAGTGAGATAGATCACTGAAAGATAAATACCTATATCATCACTTACATGTGGAGTAAAAAACGCAGAACAAAACAATGAATAAAACAGAGCAAAAATAGACTCACAGACATAGACAACAAACTAGTGTTAGTTAGTAGGGAGAGGAAAGGCAGATAGAGCAAGACAAAGGTATGAGATTAAGAGGTCCAGGGAATTCCCTGGTGGTCCAGTGGTTAGGACTCTACTCTTTCACTGTAAAGAACCTGGGTTTGATCCATGATTGTGGAAATAAGATCCTATAAGCCTCATGGTATGGCAAAAAAATTAAAGAGATCCAAAATACTATGATAAGTAAGATATACTGATACAGTGCATAGCATAGGGATATAGCTGATAGTTTATAATACCTTTATATTGAAAATATTAAATCACTATGTTATATACTTGACATTAATATAATATTGTAAGTCAATGATAGTTAAATTTAAAATTATACCAACCAGCCAATTCCATGTTGAAAAATATGAATATAACAATGAGCCTAATAAATTGTTAAAATTTAAAACTTTGACAATATTCAGTTGTTAACTAGGATAAAGAGAAACCAAAATTTTCATTAGTTAGTCATGGAAATGAAAAATAGTACAAATATATTGAAAGACATTTTGGTAGTGTCTTACAATGATAAGCAGTCTTACCATAAAATCATCTCCTAGGTATTTATACATCTGAATAAAATATTATTCTCAGGAAAGCCTGCATGCCAATATCTATATCAGCTCTATCAGGGCTTGCCAGAATATGGAAGCAATGACAATGTCCTTAAATAGTTGAAAGGGAAAACACTGTACACTCCACACACTGGAATATTATTCAGTTTTAAAAGGAAATCAGCTTTCAATACACAGAACAACACGTGAATCTTATATGTGTGGTTCTAAGTTAAAGACTATATATTGTATGATTTTATTTACATTATCTGTTGAAAATGGAAAACTTGCAGATATGGGAAACAGGTCTGTAGTTGCCAGGGACTGGGAACTTGGGGATGGTTGAACTGGAGAAGCACGGAAGATTTTTAGGGTTGTAAAACTATTCTGTATGTTACCATGGTATATATATGACACTATGAGTTTTTCCAAAACACATTGAACTTTACAGTCTAAAGAGTGAATTTTAATGTATACTAATTAGGGAAAATTGGTGTTGGAGAAGACTCTCGAGAGTCCCTTGGACTGCAAGGAGATCCAACCAGCCCATCCTAAAAGAAATCAGTCCTGAATATTCATTGAAAGGACTGATGTTGAAGCTGAAACTTCAATACTTCGGCCACCTGATGCAAAGAAGTGACTCATTGGAAAAGACCCTGATGCTGGGAAAGATTAAAGGCAGGAGGAGAAGGGATGACAGAGGATGAAATGGTTGGATGGCATCACCAACTCAATGGACATGAGTTTGAGTGAACTCTGGGAGTTGGTGATGGACAGCGAGGCCTGGTGTGCTGCAGTCCATGGGGTCGCAAAGAGCCAGACATGACTGAGCTACTGAACTGACTGAACTGAATTAGGGAAAAAAAGTTAGGAGACTGAGAAACCCAAAGATGGAATGTAGATTGTGATAAAGGGATCTAACTATATCACACATTTTTGACATCATCTCACTGAAGGGAATTAGAGAAAAATGATACTGACCTCAGTAATTTTGAAAATAATTGGAAACTATAAGATTACAAATGAAAGGAACTGTACTCTTGAGAAACTCTCTCCACCCTGCCCAAGACAGGGGACATAGTTATACAACTCTGAAATCACTCTGCATCAATCCTGGGATTGGATGGTGATTAATGAGAAGTCGGTTTCTCAATTTTGGAGCAGAGGATTACATGGAAGCAGAGGGTGAAGCCTAGAAAGAACTATATGGTAATGGATTAGAGTTGGAAACATCTGTATGAATACCTGGAATAGCTTTACACACACACACACACACAATCAGTATCAAAGCTGCAAAGAAGAAAGCTTTATTTTGGGTCTTTAGTAGTAGTATTAGTAGTGATAGTTGCTCAGTTGTTTCTGGCTGTTTGTGACCCCACAGACTGTAGCCCTCCAGGCTCCCCTGTCTATGGAGTTTCCCAGGCTGAAAACCTTGAGTGGGTAACCATTCCCTTCTCTATGGGATCTTCTTGACCAAGGGATCAAACCCAGGTCTCCTGCATTGCAGGCAGATTCTTTACTATCTGAGATAGGAATGAAACCCATTTGGGGTCTTAAGAATTGCAATTCAGTAAAACCGAAAGAGAGTTATCAGGAAGAGAGTGAAGGACTTATAAAGGTGAACATTGTCCAAGTCCTCTGCCAGAATTATAATTGTTTCTGGCACAAAAAAGGGACTATTTGTCCTTCAGGGATAAGCTGTCATGAGTTATTTTAGGGAAAGAGCCTGGTGATTATTTTGAGTTTCTGGAATATTTGGCAGATGTGCTTAATGCCTATGCTAAGCCAAGAAGTGGTTAAAAGGTCAGATTCCAGTCAGGCTAAGATATGTATAAGTCACACTTCCTCAAATTTCCTGGTTTCATTTTAGAGAGCTGTTAGCAAACGTGGCTCCATTTTGGTATTCCTTTCATAATATATTGAGATGGTTACATATGGAAATAACTATAGATACATATGTATACACAAGTTGGTACATACTCATATTTCACTAGTTTTGCTCACGGAGAGTTTTGAAGCAATGATGCGCTGGTAGCAACAAACATATCCCTCACCTGTATCTTGGCTTTTAATACCATTTTCCAATAAAAGGAATCAAAGCTTCTTGGAGAAATTACTAATTCTAGGGTTGAGGCAGAGAATATACAAAATGAGTCTCAATTATCCTATAGTGCCAGAAAATGAAGATGTGCTTATAAACACAAAATGGTGGAGATCTGTCAAAGGAGCACAGAAACAAAATACAATAGCCCATTTGGGCCAAAGAATTTGAGCAATGAAGTAAATAACATAGTATTTAGATTATAGTCCAAAGTACAAAATAAATATCTATGAGACCATTTTGATACACATAAATTGTTTAAATAATAAATAGAGAAATTAAATCTCTCATACAGAAAATAAAATTATAAAATAATTTATATAGATTCTTTTCCCTCAAAGATATGGCAAATTACTCCCCATTCTGGAGTGTTCATTGTAAACTGCGACTTCTTTCTAAAGTCACATGGAAAAAAGGAAAACAACTTTAGAGCAGAGAAATCTGACAAATACTACCTCAGCTAGGTGAACCAGGTTAACATGATGAGTAATGTTTCACAATGATACTTTATACTTTCGATATAATGCAAATTATACTTTACCTCTGTGTTCTTCCTCTGAAAAACCACAAAACCCCATCTAACCATAAGAAAAACTTCAAATAAATCAAACTGAGGAACATTCAGTAAAATATCTGACAAGTATTCCTCAAAACTGTCAAGGTCATAAAGAACAATGCCGTTCTGAGCAGTTGTGAAGTCTAGGGAACACTAAGGAGACACAACTACAAGTAATGTAGTATCTTGGATGGGATTCTAGAACATGAGAAGGGATAGTAGAAAGACTCTTGAGAGTCCCTTGGAAATCCAGGAGATCAAACCAGTCAATCCTAAAGGAAATCAACCCTGGATATTCATTGGCAGGACTGATGCTGAAGCTGAAGCGGCAATACTCTGGCCACCTGATGCAAAGAACTGACTCATTAGAAAAGACACTGATCCTGGGAAAGATTGAAGGCAGGCAGAGAAGGGAATGACACAGGATGAGATGGTTGGATGGCATCACTAGCTCAATGGACATGGGTTTGACCAAGCTGCAGGAGATGGTGAATGGAAGCTTGACGTACTGCAGTTCATCGGGTTACAGAGACAGACACGACTCAGTGACTGAACAACAAAAACAATTACTGTATTCAGGAGACACAGGTGTGTGTAAAAGCCAAAGACTTATAGAAAAGAGACTCGAACATATAAAGGCCCTTCATATAATAATAAAGAATGGATATTTTTTTTTTAAGTGTGACAAATGTACCATAGCAGTATTAACAATAGGGAAAACCAAGTTCAGCTATTTGGGAACTCTCTTTACTAGTCTCATAACTATTCTATAAGTGCAAAAGTATTCTCATAGACTAGATCAATGCCTTTAAAAATAGTTAATGTAATGGAAGGAAAATCAATTAACAAGTCATGTTAAACACTACCACTGCCTTTATATTCATGCTAACTCTTGAATAGACTAAAAAAATAAAAATTAAAAAAAAGCCTCTTCATTATAAAACAGAGACTCAGGCAGAGACCTGGCCTGATATTGATATGATGGAGAAATCCTGAAGTGTCATTCTCTCCCAGTGCTTTGTCCTTGCACTTAGCAACCTCTGCATTTCACACAAATGACAGTAAACTCTCTCTGTATCACCAATATCTGCAGATCATCAAGAAAAGAAAGATGAGGGTCCATGGCACAGTTGTTTGGCTTCTTTTCAGGCTGTATTTTGTGAGGCCAGAGGGTTTCCTATCCTCCTGAGAGGCTGTGTACACTAAATGCTGTATACCTCTCACCTATGTTCCCTTTTTCATCACTCTAACATAATCTCTCAAAATTACTGCCTAGAAAGACTTAAACATACTTAATGATTTTCAATTGTCCATGATCTTTTAGGAGTAAATGTGGCAGAAATGTTAAGGCTTATGTCACATTTTGTAAATTCACATACTTAATAAAATGACACTTGTTTAGAGTGTGAAAGAACTGTCACATGTAAAAAGTATATTCAGCTACAAAATTCTACAAAGAGTTTTGTTAAAAATAGTCTATAGTAATAAATTCTTTTGATCTTGCCTGTCATAAAATTTTCAAAGTTGCTATTGGTTAGAAACATGAAGTTTGCTATGAAAAAACACAGAAGGGACACTATGTTTATTCTTCCTTTGAAATTTAAGCAAGTTGTCATTTTATATGAAATGCTCCTAAATGGAATTTTTAAGAATTATTCATAGAAAATATTTTGCTCCCCTTTAGGTGAACTAAGGTGGTGTTAGTGGTAAAGAACCCACTTGCCAATACAGAAGATGTAAGAGATGAGGATTTGATCCCTGGGTCAAGAAGATCCCTTGGAGAAGGGCATGGAAACACTCCAGTACTCTTGCCTGGAAGACCCCATGGACAGAAGAGCCTGGCATTCTACAGTCCGTAGGGTTACAGAGTTAGACACAAATGAGTTGACTTAGCATGCACTCATGCAGGCAAACTAGAAGACAGCAAACACTCATATAGCCATAACCCCTGGCCATGGGTAGAGAAGCCTGCTATGATTTGCCATGTTGGGGGTATGTTTCACAGAGAAATATTTTCAATACATTACTGATAGGGCCCCAGGACACTCAGGAATGGATTTACTTTAACTTCACGATATGACTTTGTTCAAACTTATCTCATCATTTTATTTTTAATGACCAAGATTCATAGCAAATAGGATATACCAAAAAGCCAACCATATGATTTAAAAATGTGTATCATTTAAACAGTAAATAATAAAGTGCAAATTTGTTAAAATATAGAGTCTTAAAAAATCATTCAATGAATTAATTCACACTGCAATTTATAACTTTACAGATAAAAGATGTTAAACAGGGCCCCTTACCCTTATCTTCTGTGGGGGAAAAAAAAAAAAAAAAACACTTTTCTAGGATTCTGTCAAGCACCATCATTCTTATCTAACTTCTACAGTGTGATAAAATTTTATACCCTTAATCCTGACTATCCACCAAAAAAAGAAAAAAGGCAAAATGGTAGTCTGAGGAGGAGAAAAGAAGAGAAGTGAAAGGCAAAGGAGAAAAGGAAAGATATACCCATTTAAATCCAGAGTTACAAAGAATAACAAGGAGAGATAAGAAAGCCTTCCTCAGTGATCAATGTAAAGAAATAGAGGAAAATAATAGAATGGGAAAGACTAGAGATCTCTTCAAGAAAATTAGAGATACCAAGGGATCATTTCTTTGCAGATGGGCACAATAAAGGACAGAAATGGTATGGACCTAACAGAAGCAGAAGATATTAAGAAGAGGTGGCAAGAATACACAGAAGAACTATACAAAAAAGATCTTCATGACCCAGATAACCATGATGGTGTGTTCACTCACCTAGAGTCAGATATTCTGGAATGTGAAGACAAGTGGGCCTGAGGAAGCATCACTATGAACAAAGCTAGTGGAGGTGATGGAATTCCAGTTGAGCTATTTCAAATCCTGAAAGATGATGCTGTGAAAGTGCCATGCTAAATATGCCAGTAAATTTGGAAGAAATCAGCAGTGGCCACAGGACTGGAAATGGTCAGTTTTCATTCCAATCCCAAAGAAAGGCAATGCCAAAGAATGTTCAAACTACTGGACAATCGCACTCATCTCACATTCTAGTAAAGTAATGCTCAAAATTCTCCAAGCCAGGCTTCAACAGTATGTGAACCATGAACTTCCAGATGTTTAAGTTGGTTTTAGAAAAGGTAGGGGAACCAGAGATCAAATTGCCAACATCCAATGGATCATAGAGAAGGCAAGAGAGTTCCAGAAAAAAACATCAATTTCTGCTTTATTGATTACACCAAAGCCTTTGACTGTGTCTATCACCACAAACTGGAAAATTCTTAAAGAGTTGGGAATACGAGACCACCTGACCTGCCTCCTGAGAAATCTGTATGCTGGTCAAGAAACAACAGTTAGAACTGGACATGGAACAACAGGTTTGCTCTAAATCAGAAAAGGAGTATGTCAAGGCTGTGTATTGTCACACTGTTTATTTAACTTATATGCAGAGTTCATGTGAAATGCTGGGCTGGATGAAGCACAAGCTGGAATCAAGATTACTTGGAGAAATATTAATAACCTCAGATATACAGATGACACCACCTTTATGGCAGAAAGCAAAGAAGTGAAAGAGCCTCTTGATGAAAATGAAAATGTTGGCTTAAAACTCAACATTCAGAAAACTAAGATTATTGCCTCTGGTCCCATCACTTCAGAGCAAATAGATGGGAAAAATTTGGAAAGAGTGAGAGACATTATTTGGGGGGGCTCCAAAATCAGTCCAGGTGGTAACTGCAGCCATGAAATTAAAAAAAAAAAAAAAAAAAGTTTGCTCCTTGGAAGAAAAGCTATGATCAACCTAGACAACATATTAAAAAGGAGATACATTACTTTGCAACAAAAGTGCATCTAGTCAAAGCTATGGTTTTTCCAGCAGTCATGTATGGATGTGAGAGTTGGACTGTAAAGAAAGCTGAGCACCAAAGAACTGACGATTTTGAACTGTGGTGTTGGAGAAGACTCTTGAGAGTCCCTTGGACTGCATGGAGATCCAACCAGTCAATCCTAAGGAAATCAGTCCTGAATATTCTTTTTAAGGACTGATGCTGAAGCTGAAGCTCCAATACTTTGGCCACCTGACGCAAAGAACTGACTCATTTGAAGAGACCCTGATGCTGGGAAAGACTGAAGGTGGGAGGAGAAGGGGATGACAGAGGATGAGATGGTTGGATAGTTCACCACCTTGATGGACAAGTTTGAGTAAGCTCCAAGAGTTGGTGATGGACTGGGAAGCCTGCTGTGCTGCAGTCCATGGGGTTGCAAAGAATCAGACATGACTGAGCGACTGAACTAAAGTGAAACGAATTCTGAAACAACTGACACAAATGGGTTAATTATCAATTTACCAAGAGAACAAACTCTGTTTAAGATGATGTCAATGCATTTTGCTTTCACTTAAGTTTTAAAAAATGGACCCTCGATACATGATAAAAATCCAGTATTTGTTTTTTTTTTTTATTTTTTTTTTATTTTTAAATTTTAAAATCTTTAAAAAGTCTGACTTCCCTGCCTCCACTTCTCCAATTGCAAGTTAAGAGAGTATTGTATCATTGAAAAAAATTTTTGACAAAAGATTTAAGAATTGCTATTAAGGAACAATTCTTGGATGAAGAATCCATGCAAATTATACTATTGAGATTGTCCAATATCTTCCTTAGCATGGTAAATTTGTTTTGGGGGTATAAAATTTCATGACCAAAAAAACTGCTTTAATATCTTATTGGCAAAACCTAGTGAATAAATCACAAGAGCATATGCTCAGTTCAATTTTGTTTTAGTATTGAAATTTCAAGAAATATAATCATTGAATTGCTTCCCTGGACCTCAATGCTTAGGCAGGTTATAAATATAGAGCAGCATAAATGCACTATCAGTGAAGCTAGGAAAACTTGTTCTGAATGTTCTTGTGTCATTTCATACAACATAAAATAAGTATAGCAGAATCCTGTGTCCTTTTACAAATCATTGACTCTATGCCCTAAAACTAATGGCCAAACTTTATAAATACAGAATACATCATTCTCATATTTCTTGCCTAACAACTGATAATAATCACAGCCTCACAATTTTATTACAATTTTTGGATCTAAAAATAGGTCTTGATTAAAACTCTAGTTTTAAGTTTGAGAATTTTAAATGAAACAAAATTGTTTATTTCCTGAAGATTTGCTATTGATCTTTATTTAGCATAACTTCTGTCACATCAGCTTATCCACTTAGAAATTTGACTTATTGTGTATATGAAGATGAAAAAGACTACTGCAGTAAAGCTGAGAATAAGATGCTTGCATAGCACCCTTTCATTATTCTGATTCCCTATCACACTCCCCTATCCACCCTTTGAAACCTTTTTTTTCCAGGCTTTGTGTCAGTAATCTCATGCACCCCATGCTAGTTTAGTACATAGTATGTCTTGTCCTCTTGTCTTCCCTGCTTACTTAAGAAAAGAGATTAATATCACCTATATATTCTCATACATAATCTCATTTCTAATTAGCCTATTTCCCCTACACCTGTAAGTTCTGAAATGACATCTATTGAACTCAGTCCTGTGGGGAATAATTTGGGGGAATGCTGAATTAACAATAGAAATTGACTTTTCTCAATTCAGTTGTGGGATTTCTCAGTTTTTTTTATTTTTTAATTCTACACTACATTTTGAATTAGAAAGAATACAGAGGAGACAGTTTCCCCAAGTCATTTCAATGTGTGAATTATTTCAAGCAGTGTATTAATCTTCCACAGAAATGTTAAGGAAACATGCTTTATGTTAGTGGCTCTCACTTGGCTACTGATTAGGATCACTTTGTAAGTTTAAAAAAACTGATTCCTGTTCCCACAAGTTCTGATGTTGTTGGGTAATGTGTGACCTGAGTATCAGAATTTTTAAAATCTCTGCAGATCATTCTTTAAAAAAAAAAAAAACCTTAAAAAAAATTATTTGGCAGTGCCAGGTCTCAGTTGCAGTATTGGGGATTTTCATTAACTGCATGTGGGATCTAGTTTGCTGACCAGGGATCAAACTCAGGCCTTTTGCATTGGGAACATGAAGTCTTAATCACTGGATCACCAGGGAAGTTCCTCTGTAGATCACCAAAGACTGAGAACTACAATTCTAAATCTATCTTCTCATACATCCCTTAAGTTTAACAAGGTCTTCTCTCATTCCCTCTAAAGCTTACTGCATTTCCTGTACCCAAACACCATCCCTTCTTGGCACTTCTATTTCCACAATTAACTGCTTTAACTTTCTGTACCAAATATTGGACAATCAGGTAGATTTTTGATAAGGTTAAGTGTGTGTGTATGCACGTGTGTGCTGTGTGTGTTAGTCGCTCAGTCGCCTCTGACTTTCACCTTTTCTTCAGGTGAAGGTGAAAGTACTCCTTTCACCCTTTCTTCAGGTCCTAGGAAGTCTTCCTATATAATTCGTTACTTGATCCTTCTGTCTTTGTAAGCATGTGTGATTCTGTCCAGTCATGTAAACAGCTTCACTATGTCCCTCATTTCCGTGCTCTATCAAACTTTTAAATGAGGGCTGTGTGCAGGAGCAATGGCTGCGATGGCACAGGAGTGGCTGAGAGGAGCTACCCCACGTGCAAGGTCAGGGGTGGTGGCTGAGAGGAGCTACCCCACATCCAAGGTAAGGAGCAGCTGATGTACTTTCCTGGAGCAGCCGTGAAGAGATACCCCATGTCCAAGGTAAGAGAACCCAAGTGAGAGGGTAGGCACCAAGAGAGGGCATCAGAGGGCAGATGGACTGAAACTATATCACAGACAACTAGCCAATCTGATCACATGGACCACAGCCATGTCTAACTCAGTGAAACTAAGTCATTCTGTGTGCGGCCACCAAGACAGACAGGTCATGGTGGAGAGGTCTGACAGAATGTGATCCACTGGAGCAGGGAATGGCAAACCACTTCAGTATTCTTGCCTTGAGAACCCCATGAACAGTATGAAAAGGCAAAAAGATAGGACACTGAAAGATGAATTTCCCAGGTCGGTAGGTGCCCAATATGCTACTGGACATCAGTGGAGAAATAACTCAAGAAGGAATGAAGGGATGGAGCCAAAGCAAAAACAACACACAGTTGTGGATGGGACTGGTGATAGAAGCAAAGTCTGATGCTGCAGAGAGCAATATTCCATAGGAACCTGGAATGTTCCTATGAATCAAGGCAAATTGGAAGTGGTCAAACAGGAGATGGCAAGAGTGAACATCAACATTCTAGGAATCAGCAAACTAAGATGGACTGGAATGGGTGAATTTAACTCAGATGACCATTGTATCTACTACTGTGGGCAAGACTCCCTTAGAAGAAATGCAGTAGGCATCACAGTGAACAAAAGAGCCCAAAATGCAGTACTTGGATGCAATCACAAAAATGACAGAATGATCTCTGTTCATTTCTAAGGCAAACCATTCAATATCTTGGTAATCCAAGTCTATGCCCTGACCAGTAATGTTGAAAAAGCTGAAGTTGAATGGTTCTATGAAGACCTACAAGACCTTCTGGAACTAACACCCCAGAAAGATGTCCTTTTCATTATAGGGGACAAGAAAGCAAAAATAGGAAGTCAAGAAACACCTGGAATAACAGGCAAATTTGGCCTTAAAGTACAGAATGAAATAGGGCAAAGGCTAATAGAGTTCTCCCAAGAGAACACACTGGTCATAACAAATATCCTTTTCCAACAACAAAAGAGAAGACTCAACACATGGACATCACCAGATGGTCAACACCGAAATCAGATTGATTATATGCTTTGCAGCCAAAGATGGAGAAGCTCTATACAGTCAGCAAAACAAGATTGTGACCTGACTGTGGCTCAGATCATGAATGCCTCATTGACAAATTCAGACTTAAATTGAAGAAAGTGGGAAAAACCACTAGACCATTCAGGTATGACCTAAATCAAATCCCTTATGATTATACAGTGGAAGTGAGAAATAGATTTAAGAAACTAGATCTGATAGACAGAGTGCCTGATGAACTATGGACAAAGGTTCATGACACTGTACAGGAGACAGGAATCAAGACCATTCCCAAGATAAAGAAATACAAAAAAGCAAAATGGCTGTCTGAGGAGGCCTTACAAATAACTGTGAAAAGAAGAGAAGCAAAAAGAAAAGGAGAAAAGGAAAGATATACCCATTTAAATGCAGAGATATAGAGAATAGCAAGGAGAGATAAGAAAGCCTTCCTCAGTGAACAGTGCAAAGAAATAGAGGAAAACAATAGAATAGGAAAGACTAGAGATCTCTTCAAGAAAACTAGAGATACCAAGGAAATATTTCATGCAAAGATGTGCTCAATAAAGGGCAGAAATGGTATGGACCTAATAGAAGCAGAAGATATTGAGAAGAGGTGGCAAGAATAAACAGAAGAACTGTACAAAAAAAGATCTTCACCACCCAAATAATCATGATGGTGTGATCACTCTCACTCACCTAGAGCCAGACATCCTGGGATGTGCAGTCAGGTGGGCATTAGGAAGCATCACTGCAAACAAAGCTACTGGAGGTGTTGGAATTCCAGTTGAGCTATTTCAAATCCTGAAATATGATGGTGTGATAGTGCTGCACTCCTTAGCCAGCAAATTTGGAAATCTCAGCAGTGGCCACAGGACTGGAAAAGGTCAGTTTTCATTACAATCCCAAAGAAAGGCAACCCTAAAGAATGCTCAAACTACTGCACTGCTGCACTTATCTCACAGGCTAGTAAAGTAATGCTCAAAATTCTCCAAGCCAGGCTTCAACAATATGTGAACTGTGAACTTCCAGATGTTCAAGATGGAGCTGGTTTTAGAAAAGGTAGAAGAACCAGCGATCAAATTCCCAACATCCGCTGGATCATCGAAAAAGCAACAGAGCTCCAGAAAAACATCTATTTCTGTGTTGTTGACTATGCCAAAGCCTTGGACTGTGTGGATCACAATAAACTGTAGAAATTCTGAAGGAGTTTGTAATACCAGACCACCTGACCTGCCTCTTGAGAAACCTGTATGCAGGTCAGGAAGCAACAGGTAGAACTGGACATGAAACAACATACTGGTTCCAAATAGGAGAAGGCATACATCAAGGCTATATATTGTCACCCTGCTTATTTAACTTATATGCAGAGTACATCATGAGAAATGCTGGGTTGGAGGAAGCACAAGCTAGAATCAAGATTGCTGGGAGGAATATCAACAACCTCAGATATGTAGGTGACACCACCCTATGGCAGAAAGTGAAGAAGTACTAAAAGTCTCTTGATGAAAATGAAAGAGGAGAGTGAAAGTCAGCTTAAAGCTCAACATTCAGAAAACTAAGGTCATGGCATCTGGTCACATCACTTCATGGCAAATAGATGGGGAAACAGTGGCTGACTTTGTTTTGGGGGGCTCTAAAATCACTGTGGATGGTGATTGCAGCCATGAAATTAAAAGACGCTTACTCTTCTGAAGGAAAGTTATGAGCAACCTAGACAGCATATTAAAAAGCAGAGACATTACTTTTCCACAAAGGTCCATCTAGTGAAGGCTATGGTTTTTTAGTAGTCATATATGGTTGTGACAGAGAAGGCAATGGCACTCCACTCCAGTACTCTTGCCTGGAAAATTCCATGGATGGAAAAGCCTGGTAGGCTGCAGTCCATGGGGTCGCGAAGAGTTGGACATGACTGAGCAACTTCCCTTTCACTTTTCACCTTCATGCATTGGAGAAGGAAATGGCAACCCACTCCAGTGTTCTTGCCTGGAGAATCTTAGGGACGGTGGAATCTGGTGGGCTTCCATCTACGGGGTCGCAAAGAGTCGGACACGACTGACGCAACTTAGCAGCAGTAGCAGCAGCAGCATGTGGTTGTGAGAGTTGGAGTATAAAGAAAGCTGATCACCAAAGAATTGATGCTTCTGAACTGTGGTGTTGGAGAAGACTCTTGAGAGTCCCTTGGACTGCAGGGAGATCCAACCAGTTCATCCTAAAGGGGACCAGTCCTGGGTGTTCACTGGAGGGACTGATGTTGAAGCTGAAACTCCAATACTTTGGCCACCTTATGGGAAGAGCTGACTCATTTGAAAAGACCCTGATGCTGGGAAAAATTGATGGCAGGAGGAGAAGGGGACGACAGAGGATGAGATGTTTGGATGGCATCACTGACTCAATGAACATTGGTTTGGTTAGACTCCAGACGTTGGTGATGGACAGTGGGCCTGGCATGCTGTGGTTCATGGGGTCGCAACAAGTCATACACGACTGATCAGTTGAACTGAACTGAACTGAACTGTGCTTTCTTTGTCTCCATTAGTCCCTCACTTCCCATGTGATTTCTACTCCCAATTGTTTTTCCAACTATTTTTTGTATGCAAACATATTCTTATAGCCTCCCTCCATCTTCTTTCTTCTCATATCCTTTTTCTTGATTTAAATTATTTTGATCATACCGTTTCCTTGACATCTTTATAAAATATTACCGGAATCATATTTTACTTCTCTAACATATTCATTTTTTGACAATTTTGCTAATTGTGGATGTTCATTAAAAACACGACGGTTAGACCATCAACCCCTCCATCTAAAGCCATGTTTATGTTTCTGTTAAAATATGACTTTTCTTTCTCCACAAGGGTGTATTATCAGAATAAATGCTTTCAGCCTCTCTTTCCATCTAATTAACTCACTCTTCTTAGAGGAGATAAGAAATTTATTATTGAGCATCTAACATTTATACTAGAATTCGAGAACTGCTGCATTAAGATAGAATGGGCCCATTTCTCCTAACTTTGTGTTTGGTGTCTTGCCTGCAATTATGTGATAAAGTAAATCTAAAATCAATGTCATCAGCTCTAATATCTATGCAGACCCAATTCTTTACATCAATGATAATGGAGTTCTAAATGTGGAGACATAGTAAGGAGCCCTCCACTTTGATCATTGATTCAAGCTGTATTCTCCAGCTTAATTTTACTAGATGATCTTGTTTTTTCAGACTAGCATGCTGCTGGGTACTTGTCTGACTAGTTAAAAAAGTTAACACGTTGATCCCCAATTTAAACCCATTCCAGGCCTAGTTCATTGGGCCTATTCTTCATTGGTCATAATCCAAAGAAAGGGGGAATGAGTATTAGCCTTACTGTTATATCTCCCCACGCCACTGCAAGCATTGAGGGATTAAAAATAAATCCTTATAAATAAAACATAAACACTGGTTTAGGTTTTATCAAAATATTCAAAGTATTGTATAGTGAATTAGGCTTTAGGTGACACCATTATAACTAGCTTTAGCAGACCTAGGTCAAGCAAGAAATAAACTGCCCAGTCGGTAGCTTCTTATTCTGTGAACATGGACGTTACTAAATGATTCAATGATCTGGATGCTAGATTATCAGGAAAATTTGATAATGTCCTGGTAAGGCTCTCCTCAAAGAAAAGATAACATCACTATATAGGTTAATTAAACATAGTTCAGTTGATTAGGGAGGTTTGTTTTGTTTTGCATACTCTTATTTTGCCCTCACCAAGATGAAGATGCTTATTTTCAATCACAGGTACACAGTATAAATTTTGTTCTGTTTTATAAGCTCTAAATATTATTTAATTCAGAGACATAGCTTGTAGGTTAATTATGCTATTAATTTACTATATTTGTAAATAATTATTAATGATAATTATAACACTAAATAACAAATAAAAATGAGGATCCTTATTGTGTTGAGATACACTGTTTCCTTAGATTGAGGGAGATGAATAATCTAATGTAATTTTACAAAAATAAAATGTTGGAAGGAAATTAAAAAGACTTAAACCCAGATCTTCTAGTTGTCAGTTTTGTTCAGTAGGATGAATGTTATAAATTGAAATCCAAAATGATTTTGCAGTTCAAATCGAAACATGGCAAAAAGAAAGACATGAAGACACGTGACTTGACAGATGGAAAGAAATGATTTTATTTTGAGAAAGATTGAGATCTCAGAGACTAAGCTCCAAGTCTATTTACCTATTGTCAATCTACTTATCAATTGATTGATCAATTTATCATCTATGCAATGGAAAAAGAAGGTGTACTTTATAGATAGAACTAGGAAAAAGAGGAAATAATTGAGTCTTACTTGTTAGGAAGGTCACTGAAACTAATAAATAAATAAAAACCTAAGGACAAAAACAAAACAAAGTGATCTCAGACGCCCAATCAATTAATGCCTCCAAAGGAACTGGGACTCCCCAGATCTATAACAAGGACTCTTTCTTAAGCTATCAATCAGAAATAAATTATAAAAGCAATTGAGAAACATTTTAATGATTAAATTAGCTACAAGATGATTCAACATTTGGATGAGTTTGAGTGAAGAAGAGCTGATAAAATTAGTGTGTAATACTTTTAGAATCATTAAATGCATATTAAAGTAATAGAGTTACTATGAGGCCTGGCCAGGGAAATTTAAATAAATTGTAAACAAAGGCATGTTGTTGTTGTTGTTTAGTCACTAATTCATGTCCAACTCTTTTATGACCCCATGGACTGTATAGCCTGCCAGGTTTCTCTGTCCATGAGATACCCCAGGCAAGAACACTGGAGTGGGTGACTATTTCCTTCTCCAAAATAAAGGCACAGAGATATGAAAAAAGAAAAAAATAAAAATCAAGGGTTCATGAGAGAGAAGATTATTTGAATTTACTTTAATGACATATGTTTTTGAGAAAGTCAAAGCTCATTATTTTTATATGTCTCATGACAGCAGACTCTGCAAGACAGAATCTGGAGAAGACAGAAGGTAAATATTGGACATAAAAGCAAAAGAAGGAGGGTCTCTAGATCCAGTAAAAAGCGTATGTGGGATGTGTAAGGAAAGGTTAAAATATGAAATGGTTTGAAATGATAAACATATAGTTGGATTTATAGTAACTGGTGGGGGTAAATATTATAATCATAGATAATTATTTGAGGAACAGATGTATAAAGAAACCATGTTTTGGGTGAAAGTTCAATAGCTGGGACTTCCCTGGCTATCTAGTGGTTAGGACTTCACTTTCCAAGGCAGGGGGTGTGGGGTCGATACCTAGTTGGGGAGATAAGATCTCACAAGACTTGCAGCCAAAAAATCATAAAACAGAAGCAATATTGTAATATTCAATAAAGTATTTTAAAATGATCCATGTCAAAAAATCTTAAAGAAATTCAACAGCTGAGGGACAGCAAATTTGAGGGATGACATGTCACAGATGATTTGTCTTCTAGTGGTATACATTAATGTAACATCACTAGTTGTTTCATTTCAACAATTTGTGTGGAGATCCTCCAATTGAGACAAAAATAATTCATGCATTTGAAAAATTACAGAAAAGAAAGCAGAATCTGCAAGTATGAAGACAAGCAACTAAAAACATATTAAGATTACTCTGAGAACAAAGGAGAACAGGATATAATGTCTGTGCATAATGCATGACAATGCACTTTGCTTACAGTGTTTTCTGTTATAAATATTGAATATTCTACTTGGAATGAGGAAAGGAGAGAAACCCTATATATTTGCTGTTGTTCAGTCGCTAAGTCATGTTCGACTCTTAGCAACCCCAGGGAATACAGTACATCAGGCTTCCTCATTCTCCACTATCTCCTGGAATTTGTTCAAGTTCATGTTCATTGAATTGGTGATGCTCTCTAACCATGTCATCCTGTAGACAGAGAAGTCCAAATATTCAGATTCAAAGGTAATATGTTGAGTGGTTATAAATATGTGGGATGAGTATTAAAGGGAAAGGGGAGTCCAGAAAATGGGAAGCTGGTGGAGGTGGGTGCCACCAGTATGTATATGTTGCAAAAAGATTTCAAATGCTGCCATCTGAGAATAGAGGGTATATGCTTATATAGAACTATCTCCTCCAATATCACATGGCAAGCTTAGTATCCCAATTAATGTCTTCATATAAAGAAGCTGAAAAAGATAATGATCTCTCTTTAGTAATTTTTTTTTCCTCTTTAGCTTCTTTTTCAAGACTCTACCATAATTCTGGATATGCAAACAGTAGAGATTTATCTTATATTCTATATTTAGTTCAAGAAAAATTATCTTGGAATGACTGTATGACTTGAACATTATAGATGTCTGTAGTATTATGATAATCATGTAGACATACTTGTGACTCCTGATGATTTAAGGAAATTTGGAATAAGCAGAAAGATTACTAGGTATCTCCAAAGAAAGAATATACATTACTGGGTATAGCCTTCTAGGTTATCCATTCTGGCCATTAAATTCCTCTGAGCTATTTTACAATTGTTTAAATCACAGGTAAGTTATAGCAATGCAAAATTAATTTTGTCTGTAGGTATTCAAAAGAATCCTGATTGGCAGTGGGAAACCCTTTTCTCATCCTGAAAGGCCATTTTTACATCCATTTACGTGTTTATTTCAATATTTCTGACCTATAAACATATTTGTTCTTTGGATTATCCTTTGGACTAGTTGCAATTACTAACCAGTTCTCACATCAGTGTGAATAAAATAAAAACTTTAATGTATTCATCTTGAGAATCCTGGTTTTATCCTGGTTTTATCCTCTTTTAATGTTAAATCCATTAATAGGCTGTTTCGAAAAAGAAGATAAGACAGGATTGGGTTACAATTGGATTAATTCAAATCTGGAGCATTCAGAGAAGCCAACTTTGTTCTACTGGGAAGAAAATACAGGAAAGTGAAACAAGGAGCTGAGTCTTCATCTGTTAAGATATATTGGTGGGAACTGAACAAACAAATAGGGAAAATGTTTGGCTTTTAATATCTTTGAATTTTAGCTTAAGGGTATGTTATTTTATTACTTTGTTTTTCTGTGGAAATTGAATAATGTGAGTCTGATAGTGTTCAAATTTGAGCTTTTGTTCATTATATACTTGAGTTCATTGTATAATCTCTGGTGAGTTACACTGAACAACATGGTTGGTATAATTTGAAACACATAACTGACCTGTGATACAATATAAGTTGACAGAATTTAGATCTTTCTTAGGGCATAAACTAATTCTCTAGTAATTGTCACAGAGAAATCCCAGGGGCCATTGTTAGAAACCACAGGAATGGCCTTATGGAGACTCAAGTTTATAATTAATACCATACTTGGCTATTGAGATAAAGAGACAAAAACATGGAGATTATTGGAGGGTGAAGAATGGATATTCTACTTTTACCCTCATGTTTCTACCAAGCAGCAGTTCTCAGGATGTGGTTCCCTAGGCAACAAAATCCCATCATTCAAAAACTTGTTAGAAATTCAAATGTGGAACCCCCACTCCAGACTCACAGAATCAAGGTCACAACGTTGGAACCCAGCAATCTCTATTCTAACTAATCTTCAGGATGGTGCTAATACACTCAATTCTGAGAAGCTCTGCTACAGACATCTCTAGCATCTTTCATCAGAATGTCTTGCTCATGTATAATATTCATTGTCATTGTTTCTAGCTTATGAAGTTATTACAATAAGAGATGGCATGTATATTAAATGCTTAGTACAATGAAGCACATAATAAGCACTCAATAAGGTTGCTCAGAAAGGGAGAATATTGGAATTAGTATAGTAAACGGTCTTTTCTTCCCTCTTCTGGGGAATAAAAGTAGCTAAAATAATTTGAGAGATTTTGATGCTATTAGAAAAGACCCTGATGCTGGGAAAGATTGAAGGAAGGAGGAAAAAGGGATGATAGAGGATGAGATGATTGGATGGACCGACTGCATGGACATGAGTTTGAGCAAGCTCCCAGAGTTGGTGATGGACAGGGAAGCCTGGCGTGCTGCTGTCCATGGGGTCGCAAAGAGTCGGACACCACTGAGCAACTAACTGAACTGAGGCCCTGTTTTGCTGGTTGGCAGAATTAACTAGGGGTACCCAAGGGGGCGCTAGTGGGAATGAATCCACCTGCCAATGCAGGCAATACAAGAGACATGTGTTCAATCCCCGAGTCAGGAAGATCCCCTGGATAAGGAAATGGCAACCCACTCAAGTATTCTTGCCTAGGAAATCCAATAGACAGAGGAGCCTGGCAGGTAACAGTCCATGGGGTCTCAAAGAGTTGGACACAACCGAGTGACTGATCACCATCACCCACAGGATTAACTGAGAGCTTCACTGTTGGCTCAGCAGTGAAGAATCTGCCTGCCAATGCTGGAGACTTGGGTTTGACCTCTGGGTCCGGAAGATCCTCTGGAGAAGAAAAAGGCAACCAACTCCAACATTCTTGCCTGGATAGAGGAGCCTGGTGGGCTATAGTCCATGGGGTCACAAAAATAACTCCAGCAACAGGGTTAATTAAAAGGGCACACACAGTCCATCCCTTGGCTGTACAGTCCCTTGAGTGTGCCCACACCAAGTCACAATGAACACCTGCATTTCCTCTCTCCTTATGGTAAGCAAACTAAGTTAATTCCTTCTACTTTCCAAATTTTCTAGTGATAATAAAATAAAGCAGGTGTTTCAGGATGTATAGACCTGGTTTTCATTTGAAGGGAATGTAGAATGCTTACACCTTGGCTTCAAGTCCAAAGCAGTCTCACTAATTCAACTCTACTGAAGAGTTGTAGATGCTGGGGGTTGCTAGATCCTTGCCTGTCCCATTTAGCAAATATTTCCCAATCTATCTCAGATATTGCCTATGTGTCTGATACATTCTGAACATTTTACCAGTGCTAAATCAATGAATTAAGCTTTTGGAAAAAATGGTTTTAAATGTAAAAGAACTGGGAGAATTCTGCATCCCTGAATCTTTCTTAAAGAAACGGCTAGAGGATGAGCTTCGGCAAAAAGCTTCAACCTTCAGCAAAAAGACTGATGGTAAACACTTTAACATATATGTGTAGACCCAAGACTAAAATGAAAGTGGAAATGAGAGCAAGTATACTATCATGTAAGAATTGAATCGCCAGTCTATGTCTGATGCAGGATACAGCATGCTTGGGGCTGGTGCATGGGGATGACCCAGAGAGATGTTATGGGGAGGGAGGTGGGAGGGAGGTTCATGTTTGGGAACACATGTAAGAATTAAAGATTTAAAAAAATAAAAATAAAAAAAATAAAATAAAATAATGGAGGTGCTAATAAAATATATTTATTTAATAAATCAATTTCAACCTTCACATATACTGTAAGATACTTAATATCTATAATTTAAAATTCTGCAGGGACTTTCATGGTTATCAGACAGTTAAGATTTCCACTAAATAGGGCGTTGGTTTGAATCCTGGATGGGAACGAAGATCCCTCATGCCCTGTGATATGGCCAAAAAATAACAAGTAAGCAAATAAAATAATGAAAAAAAAATTGCAGGGAGAGAGATAAAATCCCCCATGTCAGAAATATCTTTAAGGATAAAATTATCCACTAACTGTGACATTTGGACATTCTTTTAAATTTTGCATATACTGTAAGAACAGAGCTCATATATATTATTTTTGCTTTATATAGTTATCTTTCAGAACTATTAAATATAAGGACAATGTAAATATTTATTTACCTTCATCTACTAAGATCATGGCATCTGGTCCCATCACTTCATGGGAAATAGATGGGGAAACAGTGGAAACGGTGTCAGACTGTATTTTTTTGGGCTCCAAAATCACTGCAGATGGTGATTGCAGCCATGAAATTAAAAGACGCTTGCCCCTTGGAAGGAAAGTTATGACCAACCTAGATGGCATATTCAAAAGCAGAGACATTACTTTGCCAACAAAGCTCTGTCTAGTTAAGGTTATGGTTTTTCCAGTAGTCATGTATGGATGTGAGAGTTGAACTGTGAAGAAGGCTGAGCACCGAAGAATTGATGCTTTTAAACAGTGGTGTTGGAAAAGATTCTTGAGAGTCCCTTGGACTGCAAGGAGATCCAACCAGTCCATTCTAAAGAAGATCGGTCCTGAGTGTTCTTTGGAAGGAATGATGCTAAAGCTAAAACTCCAGTACTTTGGCCACCTCATGCAAAGAGTTGACTCATTGGAAAAGACTCCTCTGATGCTGGGAGGGATTGGGGGCAGGAGGAGAAGGGGATGACAGAGGATGGCTGGATGGCATACCTGACTCAATGGACCTGAGTCTGAGTGAACTCCGGGAGTTGGTGATGGACAGGGAGGCCTGGCATGCTGCAATTTATGGGGTCGCAGTCAGACACGACTGAGCGACTGAACTGAACTGAACTGAACTGATGCCATTTTTGAAGAATTCAATGGTACCCCACTCCAGTACTCTTGCCTGGAAAGTCCCATGGATGGAGGAGCCTGGTAGGCTGCAATCCATGGGGTCGCTAAGAGTCGGACATGACTGAATGACTTCACTTTCACTTTTCACTTTCATTCATTGGAGAAGGAAATGGCAACTCACTCTAGTGTTCTTGCCTGGGGAATCCTAGGGACGGGGGAGCCTAGTGGGCTGCCATCTATGGGGTTGCACAGAGTCGGACACGACTGAAGCAACTTAGCAGCAGCAACAGTATGCCATTTATAACAACTTGATTTCCTTAGGTAGATCCAAGTTATTTTAAATATATTACTTTCACCTGAAGAATCCTTTAACATTTTTTAGTTGAGGTTGATTGGCAGTTGTCTATTTTTCTTTATATGAAAAATCCCCATTTCTCCTTTATTATTTTAAAGTTATTTTCAACTATTATGGAATTCTGATTGATAGTTGCTTTTTTTTTAATACTTTAAATATTTAATTTTCTTCAGGCTTGCCCCTGGTTTTTTATTAGCCACCTATTATAACTATTTTTTATTTATATGCCATTTTTTCTGATTGATACAATTTTTTGTTTATACCTGGTTTTCATCAGCTTCAATAATATACGTTAAAGGGTATGTGTGTGTATGTGTATGTGTGTGTGTGTTTGCATTTTTGTTAGCATTTTTCATAATCTGGTGACCTATGAGTGCCTCTGATATGTGGTCTGCTATTTATCATTAATTTTGGACAATTTTCAAACAGTATCTTCTAAAATATTTATTCTGTTCTTATTTCCCTGATTTTTTTTCTAGATTCCATCATCTAAAAATGAACCCAACTGCATTAAAAATCATTGACATAATCACAGTTAAGAATATTAAATAGAAAATAACTCATCTAAGTAAATTTGAACAGGGAATTTTGACTATATACTGGAAAGTTAAAAGCAAAAACTAAAAAATGACATTTAGCAAATATCTTTTTCAAAAAATTAAATATGCTAACAACTTTGAAGACATTTAACATAAAATATAAAGTTTTCCAGGATTGAGTAAATTAGGAAATGCCTGAAGAAATGAGAGGTTTCTTATGTTGCATGAAGGAATTTAAAACATAGAGATTAGAATAAACCCTATGGAGTTAGACTGGATTCAGAGATAACGATGTGAAATCATACCTTGTATATAATGTGTTGTTTAGTTTCTAAGTCATGTCCAAATCTTTTGCAACCTCATGGACTGTAGCCCACCAGGCTCCTCTGTTCATATGTATTGAGTTGCCATTTCCTTCTCCAGGGGATCTTCCTGAACCAGGGATTGAACCCCCATCCCCTGAACTGGCAGGGACTCTTTACCACATATAAATAGATTCAGTTATATGTATGCATATCTGCTTAGAGGGCTTAGAGGCAAAACATACATACACAGAAGGTAATGAGAATATCTAATGTTCATATCTTATTTCCTAAATATTACTGACTAATTTGGGTTTCTCAGATAGCTCAGTGGTAAAGAATTCATCTGCCAATGCAGAAGCCCCAGGAGACACAGGTTCAATCCCTGGGTTGGGAAGATATGCTGGAGGAGGAAATGAAAACTCACTCTAGTATTCTTGCCTGGAAAATCCCATGGACAGAAGATCCTGGTGGCCTATAGTCCATAGGGTAGCAAAGAGTTAGACATGACTAAGAGCATACACACAAATATAAAGATTGCTTGGCAGGGAAAACACAGATGATCCTGGAATATTTTGTAGTAATGGAAAGTAAGAAATGTTCAGAATATGGTATTATGCCAATAGGCAACGATTTGAAGGGGCCTCCCATGGACAAGTCTGAGATAATGTAAACAAAATACACATGATTTCATTCTAATATAAACAGAACAAAATAAATATCCAATTAGTATAAATAAATAAGCTGAGATAATGAAACTCTTACTAGTAACAATTTGATTTCATAAATACAGAAAGAATATCAGAAACAGAAAAAGTAAGGAGCTTGTTGGCCTCAGTCCATAGGGTCACAAAGAGTCAGACATGACTGAAGTGACTTAGCATGCATGCACGAACAGTAATAATTATTTTTAAGACAAGATCTTCACTGTATTCTAAAATTGGTGATAAAAAATATAATAGGAGTATATTTGCATAGGCACGAAATATCTTCACACAACATACTTAAAAATACAGGGAAAAATAGTAACTGTACAGAGGAGAAAATTGACACACATCATCTTAACCAAATTACTAAAGCTCTCATCACCAATAATAATGCATATTAATGTTATGTGCCTTCGGGTGTGATGTACTGAGAAGGTTATACCTCAGAGTGTCACATGGTAGCATTTCTGCTAAAAACACATTACCTTAATTTTTTCATGATGAAAAAAAATCAGTCAAACCCAAATTGTGGGACATTCAACAAAATAATTGGACAATATTCTTAAAAATTTTTCTTGTCGTGAATAAAAAAGAGGAAATGCTATAGACTAGGAAAGACCAAAGAAACATGACAGTGAAACATCAGAAATGGACTGCAATCTCCAAAATATATAAGCTGCTCATGCAGCTCAATATCAGTAAAACAAGAAACTCAGTTAAAAAATCGGCAGAAGAATGGATACATGTATATATATATAGCTGAGTCCCTGTGCTGTTCATTTGAAACTGCCACAACATGGTTAACTGGCTATGCTGCTGCTGCTAAGTTGCTTCAGTCATGTCCGACTCTGTGCGACCCCATAGACGGCAGCCCACCAGGCTCCCCATCCCTGGGATTCTCCAGGCAAGAACACTGGAGTGGGTTGCCATTTCCTTCTCCAATGCATGAAGGTGAAAAGTGAAAGTGAAGTCGCTCATTCGTGTCCGACTCTCAGCCACCCCATGGACTGCAGCACACCAGGCTCCTCCATCCATGGGATTTTCCAGGCAAGAGTACTGGAGTAGGGTGCTATTGCCTTCTCCGGTTAACTGGCTATACCCAACACAAAATAAAAAGTTTAAAGTTAAAAACAATGGGCAGAAGACCTAAACAAACATTTCTCCCAAGAAGACATACAGATGGCCAATGAATACATGAAAAAATGCTCAACATTGCTCATTACTAGAGAAATGCAAATCAAAACTACAATGAGGTATCACCTCAGACTAGTCAGAATGGTTATTGTCAAAAAACCTACAAACAATAAACGCTAGAGAGGACATAGAGAAAAGAGAACTCTCTTGCACTGTTGGTAGGAATATAAATTGATACAGCTACTACGGAGAATAGTATGGAGATTCCTTAACAAGCTAGGAAGAAAACTACCATATGACCCAGCAATCTCACTACTGGGCATATACCCTGAGAAAACCATAATTCAAAAGGACATGTGCACCCCAATGTTCATTGCAGCACTGCCTTTACGATAGCCAGGATATGGAAGCAATCTAGATGTCCATCAACAGATGAATGGATCAAGTTGTGGTATAAATATATGCAGTGGAATATTATGCATCCATAAAAAGGAATAAATTTGAGTCCATGGTAGTCAGCTGGATGAACCTAGAGTCTGTTATTTAGAGTGAAGTCAGAAAGAGAAAAACAAATATATATTAATTCATATATACAGAATCTAGAAGAATGGTACTGATGAACCTATTTGCAGGGCAGTAATAGAGATGTGTTATGCCCAAGTCGTGAAATCTCCTGATGACCACCAGGGAGCCGATATCAGATACAAAGGCAAGAGAGTTTTTATTACCAAGCTCGAGCTGGGGCTCCCACTGTTGCCGACGCAGCGGCTAAGGAGAGGAGCCCTGAACTCTGGGTTACATTGCTTATATAGGGTATTCTCACGTGAAAAATTCGAAAAACTGGAGTTTCTGGGTTGAGAGACATCTAATTGGTTACCTTCTGTGGAAGGGTTAGATCTGATTGGTTCCCATTTCCCGGGCTTAATTCGAATTTCCTGGGCAGGTCATAAGTCCTGAATGTAAAGTCAGGAGATCTTGATCTGGGATGTGATTGGCTCGCAGGTGGTGGGGTGAGGTCAGGGGATTTCCAACGTCTCTTTTCCTCAGAACTCTAAAATGGAGTCTTTTTTTTTTTTTTTTTGGCAAAATGAGGTGGCTTAGGCTCTTCATTCCTCCCTTCTCAAGGACCCAGGACAGACCCAATCATGGATCTGTAACCAGCTCTATATTTTCTTCCACTAAGGGGGCTGCTGGCAGAGCTGTATATTGGGACCTGAGTACCATAAGCTGCACAGTGTTGATGCGGCTCTTGATGAAGGTCATTAACTTGTTCAATAAACACGGCCCGAAGGTGAGTAGCAAAAGTAAGATAATCAGAGGCCCTGTATACCCCAGACGAGTCCCAATGTCCATCTTACGTCCCTCTGTCCTTCAGAAGTGAAGGAGACTTTGACGAGGTCACAATCAGGGCAATTACCGGTAAATCACTTGTTCCACATGTCTGAGGTGATAGGATTTACAAAAGTCATCGTGACCAGGTCCGACGGCCTGGCCACACTCCATTTCCACCAGCCATCATTTGAAGTCACATATTCCCATGCCTTACAGTCACGACTCTGCATGCCACCACAAGTCTTTATCTGGTCTCTTTTGTGCTCCGGACACGCATAGAAATCCATTTTCTGCAGATAAGCGCATGCCCAGGAAGTCTCCATCAGTTCTTTTAGGTGGAAGTATAAGTCGGGCCACCATGTGTTTACAGGGTGCGTGGCAGCCGTGTAGTTCAGCACCTCGTATGTCTCTCCATTTAGTAGTTTCCAGGTTACTTTAAAAGGTTGGTGTGGATTTTGGTCCTGGGCCGCACCTAAAGCCTTCCAGCCCAGGAGGGAGAGCACCAGGAGTAGCCGGGTAGCCATTTTACCATTTTACCTACTTTTGTTGTCTTCGCAGTTTTAGCTTGAGTGCATTAGTTTTGTCCAATTTGGCCTTCCACTGGGGGAGGAACTCTTCTCATAAGGCGAATGGGTCCACAGGCCGTGTGTGGGTGTAGTGGACCCAAGCAGAGATGCCATCAACTTTGAGAGCAGTTGGTGTCATCAAGACAACAAGGAAGGGTCCCTTCCACCTAGGCTCTAGGGTCTCTTGGTGATGACGGCGCACGTACACCCAGTCTCCTGGCCGGTAGCGGTGAGGTTCAGGTGGAGGACCTGATTCATATAGCACTTTGAGCCTCTTCCATGTGTCCCTGTGGGAGTATTGTAAGGACCGGAGACAAAAAAGCAACTTCTGATTATCTATTTCTTTTAACACTTCTGCCTTTAGGTTGGGGATTATTGGGGGAGGTATCCCATACATTATTTCAAAAGGGGTGAGTCCCAGTTGGTAGGGTGAGTTCCACACCCAGTACAGGGCAAAGGGAAGGAGAGCCACCCAATCCCTGCCAGTCTCAGCAATTAGTTTTGTTAATGTCTCTTTAAGCGTCCTATTCATCCTTTCCACTTGCCCTGAGCTCTGGGGCCTTTAGGTACAGTGCAGCTTCCATCTAGCTCCCAAAGCCCAGGCTACCCCCTGGCTTACCTGAGACACGAAGGCTGGCCCATTATCTGACCCCACCTGTGCCAGAAACCTGAACCGTGGCAAGATATCTTCAATCAGCTTTTTGGCTGCCACCTGTGCTCTTTCTTGGTGGGGAAAGCTTCTACCCACCCTGAGAAGGTATCTATGAACACCAACAGGTATTTGTATCCATATTTACCCGGTTTTATCTCAGTGAAGTCCACCTCCCAGTAAGCTTCTGGTCTTGTCCCCCGTTCTCTAATTCTTTGGTCGGCTGGATGAGGAACAGCGTTCGTAAGCTGGCATGATTTGCAGTTTGATACGATGTCTCCTATTATCGTCCTGACATCTTTCATGGCAATCTTGGCATGTCTAATCAGGTCTTGCATCTTGCGAGTTCCCAGGTGAGTGGCATGATTCATTTTTAGTAATACTTGTTCTCCTAGTTTTTCTGGGAGGATTAGAGAGCTGTCTGCTCTTCTCCACCACCCGGCCAGCTGTTGGGCCATAGGCAGGCTTTTTATCCAGTCTAAGTCTCTTGTGCTAGTTTTTTAGGAAGCCATAATGCTGAGAGGAGAGCTTTTATTTCTTCTTTGTTTTTAATCATCTTATCCTTGGCTGTGAGGAGTCCCCTCTCTCTGTAGATGGCCCCGTGTATGTGGGCAGTAGCAAAGGTGTATCGGCTATTGATGATGATGTTGTTTTTTGTCCTTTCCCAACTGAAGGGCTTTTGTTAGGGCGATTAGTTCAGACCTTTGAGCCGAAGTACCCGGAGGTAGTGCTTCTGCCCACACAATTTGCGTTTCCGTGGTTACGGCCATTTCCAAGGTCCCAAATGTTGCATCAGCACCCCTTTTGCTACTCCTTGTTTTTCATCCACATACAGGAGAAAGGGTTTTGTGACGTCAGGCAACCCTAGGGTGGGGGCTGACAGCAGAGCCGTTTTAGTAGTTTTGAAGGCGGCCTCCATCTGTTCTGTCCAGCTGAAAGGGGTGGTACTTTTGGTGGCTTCATATAAGGGTTTAGCCAGTTCCGCATAGTTTGGAATCCAAAGATGGCAGAAGCCAGCAGACCCCAAGAATTCTCTCACCCTTCGAGGTGAGTCTGGGGTCGGTATTTTGAGTACCGTCTCCTTTCGTGCCTCTGACAGCCACCTCTGCCCTTCTTTTAACACATACCCTAAATAGGTGACCTCTGGTTGGCATATCTGAGCCTTTTTGGCTGAGGCTCGGTACCCTAATTTTCCAAGGGTCCGCAATAGTTCTCGGGTGCCCATGAGGCAAGTCTGTTGGTCTTTTGCTGCAATTAAGAGGTCATCTACGTATTGCAACAAGGTTAGTTGGGGGTGCTGTTGTCTAAACTCACCCAGGTTTTCATGGAGGGCCTCATCGAAGATGGTGGGAGAATTTTTAAATCCCTGTGGCAGTCGCATACAGGTCAGCTGTCCGTTGAGCCCCTCTTCCAGGTCGGACCACTCAAAGGCGAAAAGCTCCTGGCTCTTGGGCACCAGGGATAGACTAAAGAAAGCATCTTTTAGATCTAGGACCGTATAACAGTGATGATCTGGCAGGAGCGAGCTCGAGGTTGTATGGGTTTGGCACCATAGAATGAATATCTAGAACTCCGTGGTTAACTTCCCGCAGGTCCTGTATTGGCCAATAGTCATGAGAATTTGGTTTTTTAACAGAGAGCAGGGGAGTGTTCCACACCGACTGACAGGGTCTCAAGATTTTCTGGGCTAGGAGCCTGCAGATATGGGGGATGATTCCCTGTCGGGCCTCTAAGGTCATAGGATATTGTCTGACTCGGACGGGATTGGCCCCTGGCTTGAGATATATAGGAGGGCGGTGCCTAGCCAAGCTGGTTCCCCCTGTCTCAGCCCACGCTTCAGGGAATTCATCTAGCCACTCCTGGATGTCCATTTGGGGAAGGGTCGGTTTTTGGTGCAGCCGATATTCATCCTTTAATTGAATTGTCAGTACTTGAATCAGCCTGCCCGCCTGATCAAGTATTTTAGTTTCTCCTGGGAGGAAGTGAATTTGAGCTCCCATCTTGGTTAACAAGTCTCTTCCCAACAGTGGGAAGGGGCATTCTGGGATGACCATAAAGGAGTGGGATACCCGGTGCGTGCCCAGATCCACCGATCTTCGGGTAGTCCATTGATATTGTTTCATCCCAGTGGCCCCCTGCACCCATGAAGTCTTTCTGGCCAGTTTCCCTTGGGGCTCCAGCAAAACCAAATATTGAGCCCCTGTGTCGACAAGGGAGTCAATTGGGGTCCCCTCCACTCTTAGGGTTACCCTGGGTTCGGGGAGGGGCACCGAACCCCGTCTCCCCTAGTCACTCAGTTCATTGACAGCCAGGATAGGGGTCTTTCATGGTCCCTTCTTTTTCTTAGGGCATTCTTTGGTCCAGTGTCCTTCCTCCTTACAATAGGCGCATTGGTTCTTTCCTAATGCTGGTTGCGTACGGGGGCGGCTCTTACCTTCAGCCGCTAGGCGGTGCAGCTGGCGCTCCCTTTCTCCCGAATCAGGAACTGTTGCCGGTAGCAGGATGTGCGCCATATTGTGGGTCTGGCGGTCTGCTGCCTTAGCTTGTTTTTCCTCGGGGGTCTCTTGAGTATTGCAGACCCTTTCTGCCACTGTTATTAAGTCCTGGATACTCTTTTCTCCCAGGCGTTCTAGTTTTTGTAACTTTTTCCTGATGTCTGGAGCCGCCTGGTTGACAAAATGCATTATCAAAGCAGCCTGAGTGCCTTCTGCTTCTGGGTCCTTGGGGGTGTATTGTCTAAAGGCCTTCATCAGCCTTTCCAGATAAGCAGCTGGACTCTCAGTGGGGCCTTGTTGAACATCTCCTACTCTAGCTAGGTTAGTGGGCTTCTGTGCAGCTGCCTTGAGCTCCCCCAACAGAGTCTGGCGGTAAACTCGGAGCCTCTCCTTACCTTGTGCCATATTGTAATCCCAGTCAGGTTGCAATAAAGGAAAAGAGGTGTTAATTTAATCTATATTAGTGGTGTGTTCTCCATTTGCCCATGGGACCCTTTTACGGGCCTCATTCTGTATTCTCTCTCTCTCTTCCGTGGTGAAGAGAGTCTGGAGCAGCTGTTGACAGTTGTCCCAGGTGGGCTGATGAGTAAAAAGCACAGTCTGTAGAAGGTTAGTTAGATCTCTAGGGTTATCAGAGAACTTAGCATTCTGTGACCTCCAGTTATATAGGTCACTGGTAGAGAAGGGCCAGTATTGATGAGGTTGGTTCCCTTCCTCGTGGGGGGGACCAGCCACTCGTAAAGGGAGGGCAACAGTTGAGTCTACTGGCCCCACCAGAGACATGGCTCGCCTATGGCGAGTATTTTGTGCGGGCCCCCTTTCTGATGCATCGGCCCTAGGTGGAGGGATAGCAGGGGCCTGCAGTGGCTCAAGGGGTTGGTAAGGGGGTGGGAAGAGAAGTTCTTCCTCTGTTCCCCCTTGTAAAATGGAGTACAGTGGCACCATTGGTTCAGGTTCCTTGGGATCTTTCAGGTTCTTTCCTACACGTGTCACCAGCACCTGCGTGGTGGAGAATCCCTGTTGAGGCAAGAAAGGTTTTACCCATGGAGAGGGGCACAATATGAGATCTTCCCACACTATGACATAGGGAACTTGGTCAGGGTGTCCGCTCTGTGGTCGAAAGATGATGTCTCGGACTCGGTGCACAGTTTCCAAGTCAAAGGTGCCGTTTGGGGGCCATCCCATGTGGAAGGTTGGCCATTCTGCGCTGCAAAAAGTGATTAATTTATCTTTCTTAATTTCCACACTGAGGTCATGTGCGCGCATCTTGACCTCCTTAAAATGGTCAGTGAACAGGGATAGAGGGGTAGGGTTAGATTGACTTTGCCCCACCGTTCCTAGATCAGTCAGATGTTGGTAAATTAACACAGACAGTACAGATAGCCACACAGACAGACAGAGACAGAAGATACAGACCTCCGGGAGTCCAGAGACAAAACTGAAAGTAAGACGACGGCCTCCGGCCGTTCAGTGGGAGCGACCCACTATTGTCTATAGAGAACAGGGTCACTCTGCCTCCTCCGAAGGGGCCGGGAACGTCTCCCAACAACCTGCACCAGTGACCCACTGGCGTGTCCACCTGAGTCATATACCAGTTTCAGAAAATAGGCCTTATCAGAAACAAAGAGACAGAGAAGAGCTTACCGGCTGTGGATAACTCTCTGGATCGGTTTCCCTGCGGGGCCGAGGAGAGATCCCAGACGAGCCCCCAAATATTATGCCCAAGTCGCAGAATCTCCCAATGACCACCAGGGAGCCGATATCCAATGCAAAAGCAAGAGAGTTTTTATTACCAAGCTCGAGCTGGGGCTGCCAGCTTACCGACGCAGCAGCTAAGGAGAGGAACCCCGAACTCTGGATAGTGTATTCTTGCGTGAAAAATTTGAAAAACAGAAGTTTCCGGGTTGGGAGATGTCTAATTGGTTACCTTCTGTGGAAGGGTTAGGTCTGATTGGTTTTCATCTCCTGGGCTGGCCATGGGTTCTGATTGGTTCCCATTTCCCGGGCTTAATTCGAATTTCCCCAGCAGGTCATAAGTCCTGAACATAAAGTCAGGAGATCCTGATCTGGGATCTGATTGGCTCACAGGTGGTGGGGTGAGGTCAGGGGATTTCCAAAGACTCTTTCCTCAGAACTCTAAAATGGAGTCTTTTTTTTTTTTTTTGGCAAAATGGGGTGGCTTAAGCTCTTCAGATGGAAACATACAGAATGGACTTGTGGACACATTGGGGGAAGGAAAGGGGGGGCAAATTGAGAGAGAAGCATTAATGTATATATATATACACACACACTACCATGTGTTAAAATAGATAGCTAGAGAGAAATAGCTACATAGAACAGGGAATACTGCTTGGTGCTCTGTGATGACCTAGAAGGGTGGAATGGGATATATGTATATGTATAGCTGATTCATGTTGTTGTACAGCAGAAACCAAACAACACTGCAAACGAATTATCCTCCAACTAAAACACACACACACACACACACACACACACACACACACACACACACACAAAGACTACAAAAACCTTGTGTATTCCCTGTGCACCATCTGAAAAAAAAAAAAAAAGGAAAAAAAAGAAATGCAAACAATCCCTTTTTAAATCACATCAAGGAAAAAACCTTACTTAGGACTAAACCTCATCAAGCAGGTGAAAGTCTTATATGCTGAGAACTATGAAACATTAATAAAGGAAATTGAAGATGTTTCAAAGAAATGGAAAGATACCCACTCTTTTGGATTGGAAAACTTAATGCTGTTAAAAACGGCTAAAATTCTCATAGCAGTCTACATATTTAAGGTGAATCCTATCAAATTACCCAAGACACTTTTCACTGAACTAGAATGAATAATCCTAAAATGTATATGGAACTATAGAAGAGCCAGAATTGCCATAGCAACCTGGAGGTGCAATATTGCAAAGCTACATTGCCAAGCTATATCAATCAAAATAGCATTTGTTATTGGCACAAAAATAGACATATGCATCAATGCAACAGAATAGAGAGCCCAGAAATAAACCCACAAACCTATGGTCAATTAATCTTTGACAGTGGAGAAAAGGATATTCAATGGGGAAAAGACAATCTCTTCAGCAAGTGGTACTGGTAAAGTTGGATAGTCTCATGCAAATCAATGAAGACTAGAACACACCCTTACACCATACACAAAAGTAAGTTCAAAATGGTTTAAAGACTTAGCCAACAAGGCTCCTCTGTCCTTAGGATTCTCCAGGCAAGAGTACTGGAGTGGGTTGCCATTCCCTTCTCCAGAGGATCTTTCTGACCCAGGGATTGAACCCAAGTCTTCTGCACTGCAGACAGCTTCTTCACCATCTGAGCCATCAGAGGAGCCCTGAATATAAGACAGAACACCATAAAACTTCTAAAGGAGAACATAGGCAAAATATCCTCTGACATAAATTGTACCAATGTTTTCTTAGGTCATTCTCCCAAGGCAATAGAATAAAAACAACAATAAACAAATGGGACCTAATCAAACGTAAAAGCTTTTGTACAGCAAAGAAAACCATCAACAAAAGGAAAAGACAACCTATAGACTGACAGAAAATATTTGCAAATAATGTGACCAACAAAGCCTTCATTTCCAAATTATGCAAACAGCTCATACAACTCTTCAGGGAACCTTCCCAACCCAGGGATTGAACCCAGGTCTCCTGTATTGCAGGCAGATTCTTTACTGACTGAGCCAGCAGGGAAGCCCAACCACCACCATACAGCTCAAACACACACATACACACAAATAGAACAAAAAAGCTAGTAAAGTGTTTTCATCAGAGAAATCATAACATTAGATTTATATATATCTTTGGAAGTGTTGGTGGAATTAAAAAAACAAAAAAAAAAGAAGCAGAGTTTAAAAGCTATAACACATTGGAACTCACCTAGAGGCCATCACTTGTCTCAGGCTTTATAGGAAAACACTGAAGGCTGACAAAAGTCTCAACTTTATGACAGAATGAAGCTGGTAAATCTTAGCGTTACTCACTGGTTCAGAGACGATATTACTGAACCAGGATCCTTTTGCCCAATAAACAGCAAGACAGGATCCTGAAAACTGGCATCTCAAAGGTAAAGGGCTATCTATAAATAAAGAATAAGAAGGAAGATGTTCTAACGCTTATGATACGTAGGGAGTGTGGGAAACTTGGGGTCCATGGGAAAAGGTGATTGGGAAAGGTGTGCAATCATGGCTCTGCACAGACATAACTAATCTGTAGGCTTCTGCATGTTCAATTTCAATCTTAACCAGTTTAGCTCAGACTAGACACTGCTGACTCCAAATCTCTTTAAAAAAACCTCAGGTTATCGTTTAGGACATTATCGTTTAGGACACCTGCCTCTTGGAAGACCTGCAAGTCTTTTGTAGCAATAATTAAAACAAGCTTGATTAGTGAAGCCAGGTTAAGTGAATTTGACTAATAATTACCCACAGTTTCCACAATGTGAAGCTCTGGGCACTCAGAAGGGGCCGTCATTGCCACCAATTTTATTTGTCTACATCCTTAAAAGCAAGATAGTACTCAAAAGATCAATTTCAGCCTATGAGTGAATCTGTATAAACTGTCACCAGAAAGCCCTTCTGTCCCTTCTACCTTCCAAATCTCACTTGAGTGCTTCTTAATTGAAGGCTCTAAATAGGAAAACTATGTAGAAGGGATTCTATAAAATTTAGTTCCAGAATCCCCATGAATGGAGATGAGAGTTCACAATGGATAATCAAGTTAAAGTTTGTTAATATTTTAAAATAGATCCATTTGCCTATCATGATGTATATAATCTAGTTATTTTGTACTTAATGCTGTTTACACTGATATCACAGCCCAGAGACTGATAAACACTAGCTTAATGAGTGAAATTATCTGATTATGCAGAAACAATTTCAATATGGCTTTAGTCTCCATAAATTAGATATTTGACCTTATAAAACTCTAACATAAGAAAGGTCTAGGTTTCTTTGTCAAAATGTGGCCCTAAGAGGATAGCTGCTTGTCCTGATAATAGAAATGAAGGAGAAGGGGAAGCAGAACAGGGGAAAAAAGCGGAAGACAAGGAAGAGAAAAAGGAAGAAGACAAAGAAGAAGAGGAAGAAGCCAACTGCTGATTAAATGCTTTACCCATTCTCATCCAAAGATATTTCATCCATGTGCTTTTTGCTTTTAAATAATTTAAGAATTGAAAAGTCAGTCCCTGTTGCTATGTCTGTGACATCAATAAAAACACCACTCAGTTCTGAAGAAATGTGATTCATGAAATTGTATAAGTAAGATCTCCAGAAAAATGCAAACATTTCCCACCACATTGAGGATAGAAATTTAGCTAAGTTGGAAACTCAGGTAACTTGTTAATATAGGATTTGACAAAGTTTCTCATATGGCTCATAATAAAACTTTTAAATACTGTATTGGCGTTTTTCTTTCTGGCTTGCTTCACTCTGTATAATCGGCTCCAGTTTCATCCACCTCATTAGAACTGATTCAAATGTATTCCTTTTAATGGATGAGTAATACTCCATTGTGTATATGTACCACAGCTTTCTTATCCATTCATTTGTTGATGTGTGGCAAAATCAATATTGTAAAGTAATTAACCTCCAATTAAAATAAATAAACTTATTTAAAAAATAAAATTAAATAAAAGAGAACCAAAGGCTTCTACAGAAATGTTTGTGACACATTAGGCAATTCACTAATGTGATTAACGAATAAGGATGTTGGCTCTATTGGTCATTATGAGAATTTTATGAAACATTTTTCTCTTTTGAATGTGAAGTTAGCAGGTAAAATAACTTCATATTTAGTTTCTTGCAATGTAGTTCCTCACAACCTAAAGATGGTTTTGATTTGACCAGATGTGAAAACATACTGAAGCAAAAAAAAAAAAAAAAAAAGAGGCTAAATTTAGACAAACTCTAATGTGTTTGTGAAAGGTTTACTGTTGTGTCAGCTTTGTTCTATCAACCTGTGAATAAAAGCACTTTTAATGAAGAAATAGAAACACGTTGGCCATATTTTAACAGTTCAATGAAAAGGTAATGCTGCATTAATTTTATAGGTGGATTTTACCAGGGCAAAATAAATCTATTTTCCTTGGGTGATTATCAGTTACTCTTTCTCACTCCATTTTCTCATGCTCTAGATATTATTGTCCTTCAATAAGATTTGTGTTTTCATATTTTCATAGGTTTATTTCTCTCCAAGAAATGTTTACATTCCTTTCATTAGACTATCTCACATAAAAGATGGTTGAAAGTATATTTGTTAATTTTTTTACTCCTTCTAAAATTTATCGCCTAACTGAAGAAACTGCACCTAGTGTTCAGTAAAATACATTAGCAAGTCACCTCATCTGGTTTAAATAATTAAGTTAAAGTAAAAGAAGTTAAGAAATAGTTGTATATAATTTGCATTTAACATAATTTTCTATAGGGGAAACAGTGTTTTATTGTAAGAAATTAAATTTATTTTGTGTCCAAGTATTTCTAAGACTCAAGAGATTTCTCTTAATATTTTTAACTAAATATGAACAATATTTATTGAGTAGCCATGATATTCTTAGAACTGTCATTAATTTATTGCTTAAACTATGTCATGCAATCATTAAAACCATACTGACTTCTATTTACAAATAATGTAACAGGCATAGTGCTGTAAATAACTAGTTAGAGTTTGATGACTATCATCTTCCAAAAAAAAAAAAAAAAAAAAAAGACCACCAGTAAAACTACTGACTAATCAAATTTAACTCTTACTTAGCTTTTTTAAAGGAGAAGAAAACATCATAATTGGGCAACATTTGTAATGTCATAATTTAGGGTTGGTAGGCACAGCAAGAATCTGCCTGCAATGAGGAAGACATGGGTTTGATCCCTGGGTTGAGAAGATCCCCTGAAGAAGCGAATGGCAACCCACTCCAGTATTCTTGTCAGGAGAATTCCATGGACAGAGGTAACCAGCAGACTACAGTCCATAGGGTAGCAAAGAGTCAGACAGGACTGAGAGACTAAAACTTTCACTTATTATTTCAGACACCAGCAAACTGAGAGCCTAAAAAGAATATATGTAAGTAAAATGTTCTATGAAAAGTAAGCTGTTTTCCAAAATGAGCAAAATATTTGTTCAGATAAATTGCTTTGCAGTCATTTTTCAGCTTAACTGACTTCTTGTCAAGAAATCCCTAGAAAAAATTACTGGTCTCTACCCAATCCCAATAATTAAGCTATGTGCAGAGAGCTTATTTCATATAGGGAGCATCTTGGAAATAAAATTGTTAATGAAAATAATAATACTATGATATATCTTCATTATTTCTGCTTTAAATATTGGAGAAGTGTTAGGACTTCGTAAAATATAAACCTGAAAGACAAAGAATATAATTCCTAAGTTATGCTTTTGAAAAATAGCTCAAAAGACAAAAAGCAACTGTGTGGTATGGAAGTCATGAACTAAAGGTTGACTTTTTGCAATAAGGAGTTCATGATCTGAGCCACAGTCAGTTCCCAGTCTCGTTTTTGCTGATTGTATAGAGCTTCATTAACTTTGGCTGCAAAGAATATAATCAATCTGATTTTGGTATTGACCATCTAGTGATATCCATGTGCAGAGTCAACTCTTGTGTTGTTGGAAGAGGGTATTTGCTATGACCAGTGCATTCTCTAAACAAAACTGTTAGCTTTTGCCCTGCTAAAGTTTGCTCTTGGCAGAATTATGTTGGCCTTTGCAGAAGACATTAAGAAGAGGTTGCGAAGAACTATACAAAAAAGATCTTCATGACCCAGATAACCACGATAGTGGGATCACTCATCTAGGGCCAGACATCCTGGAATGTGAAGTCAAGTGGGCCTTAAGAAGCATCACTAGAAACAAAGCTAGTAGACGGGATGGAATTCCAGTTGAACTCTTTCAAATCTTAAAAGATGATGCTGTTACAGTGCTGCGCTCAATATGCCAGCAAATTGGTAAAACTCAGCAGTGGCCACAGGACTGGAAAAGGTCAGTTTTCATTCCAATCCCAAAGAAAGGCAATGCCAGACTGTTCAAACTACCACACAATTGGACTCATTTTGCAAGCTAACAACATAATGCTCAAAATTCTCCAAGCCAGGTTTCAACAGTACATGAACCGTGAACTTCCAGATGTTCAAACTAGATTTAGAAAAGGCAGAGGAACCAGAGACCATTATGCCAACATGCATTGGATCATAGGGAAGACAAGAGAGTTCCAGAAAAGCATCTACTTCTGCTTTATTGATTACATGAAAGCCTTTGACTGTGTGGATCACAACAAATGGAAAATTCTGAAAGAGATGGGAATACCAGACCACCTGACCTGCCTTCTAAGAAATCTGTATACAGGTCAAAAAGCAACAGTTAGAACCAGACATGGAACAACAGACTGGTTCCAGTTTGGGAAAGGAGTACATCAAGGGTGTATATTGTCACTCTTATTTAACTTATTTAACTTATATGCAGAGTATATCATGTGAAATGCTGGACTGGATGAACCACAAGCTGGAATCAAGTTGCCAGGAGAAATATCAATAACCTCAGATATGCAGATGATACCATTCTTATGACAGAAAGAGAAGAACTAAAGAGCATCTCGAGGAGAGTGAAAAAGTTGACTTAAAACTCAACATTCAAAAAACTAAGATCATGGCATCTGGTCCCATCACTTCATGGCAAATAGATGGGGAAACAATGGAAGCAGTGACAGACTATTTATTTGGACTCCAAAATCACTGAAAATGATGACTGCAACCATGAAATTAAAATATTCTTGTTCCTTAGAAGGAGAGCTATGACCAACCTTAATATGCTAGACAGCATATTAAGAAGCAGAGGCCTTACACTCCCAACAAAGGTCCATCTAGTCAAAGCTATGGTTTTTCCAGTAGTCATGTATGGATGTGAGAGTTGGACTATAAAGAAAGCTGAGGGCTGAAGAATTGATGCTTTTAAACTGTGGTGTTGGACAAGACTCTTGAGAGTCCCTTGGACTGCAAGGAGATCCAACCAGTCCATCCTAAAGGAGATCAGTCCTGGGTGTTCATTGGAAAGACTGATGTTGAAGCTGAAGCTCTGATACTTTGGCCACCTGATGCAAAGAACTGACTTACTGGAAAGATCCTGATGGCAGGAAAGATCGAAGGCAGGAGGAGAAGGGGACAACAGAGGATGAGGTGGTTGGATGATATCACCGAGTCGATGGACATGAGTTTGAGCAAACTCTGGGAGTTGATGATGGATACGGAAGCCTGGCATGCTTCAGTCCCTGGTATCATAAAGAGTTGGACACAACTGAGTGACTGAACTGATGGTTTGAATTGTGTTAGAAACTTTGGTATCCTATTAGCCAAATACATGATCAATATATTCTTGGTCTAATAAGAGACTGTGAATTTGACATCGACTATGTTTTTGCTCCATTTCACAGTATAGTTTTTATAATATATATGATATAAATAAACATATTTTGAGCCATTAGTCTTGGGGACATTTTTCTTGGAGGAATTTAATTATAGAAGTCTTTGAAACCGATATTGTGAAATGTTTCAAGCAAATATAGCAAAACGAAAAAAATGTAAGTTGTACTTTGTAAAATATAAAACTGGCACAACCACACTTTGCTGCAAGATAGTCGGGTAAATGTGTGTCACTTGTCATGGACCAATCACACTTTAAGTTTATTTGACCAGTCAAAACCTAACAATTCTTTGGTCTTTTGCCAATAATTGAAATCTATATTTAAATGAGTCATATGTGGTACTTTTCTTATAATGTAAAATGCCCATGAGCCCTAGGATAAAATAGCCTTTATCAGCTATTGGTAAAATCAAGTTAACTTTAAACATTCACCTATAACTCTGACCTATGTCATGTCTTGTGGTAGCCTGACACTTAACCCCTATTTATGCATTTTCCCATCAAAGCTTTTTTCTCTCCTGAGCAGTTCCTTCCTTGTGGATTTCTGTACCATGTCTGAAATACACAAAATGCCTAGTCTTTTCACCTTCATTAGCGTCTGGAAATAAATGCTAATGGTTTGGTCAGGATTTAAAACACATATTGCATAGGAAAGAAAAAGAAAAAGTTATTAGAAGTTTCTGTTCTGTGAAGTACTCTTTACTCACATGTACCCAGTGGTTTTTCTCTTCCTCAGTCGATAGCACGTGCTTTCATATCCCCACTATCATGTCTTGTTTTCTATCATCTTTTCTAATCTTGACATTACCCCACACCCTTAGAAGGAAAAAAAAAAAAAAAAGTCAGCAAAACTAATGTGCACCTCTTTGTTTATTTATCAACTGTCTTCTCTGATGCTTTACTGGCAGCCATGCCTCAGGCATTAGTGTATCATTTGTTTTCTATCAATCACTCATTGATGAATTGCTGAAAGCAAAAAGAATACCCTGCCTAAGAAGAATTCTAGAATCCAGTTTCTAATAGTGTTTACATTGTAAGGCTCAAAACACAAATGCACGACAACAGGTGAATCACCCAGTTATTTGACCAATATTGTTAAAGGTTTAACCCCCTCAGAGTGCAAGTTTTAGATGCAAATTAGAATGTTACTACACTAAAAATCTAAACGTTCTTTCTTTAGAAAAAGACATCTTGTTCTGATGCAGGGTTATACCAGTTCCATAACTCTGCCATTAGTTATAACTAACATTTAGGTCCTTTTTCAGTCATGTTACTAGGGGCCCAAGTGTTTTGTGCTGGTTTTGTTACCTGAAAACTGGGTTTAGCTCTTGGCAAGTATCTAGTCATAGATCACAACCAAGTTGAGGATCAAGAGAAGGGAGGACTTTATTCCTGTCAGCAAGTAAGGAGAACTCCAGAGGCATTTCCTAAGGCTGAGATGTGTGTGCTCCGTCACTCAGTCGTGTCTGACCCTGCGGCTCCATGCACTGTAGCCCGCAAGGCTCCTCTCTTCATGGGGAATCTCTAGGCAAGATACTGAAATGGGTTGTTATGACCTCTTCCAGGGGCTCTTCCCAACCCAGGAATTAAACCCAGGCCTCCCGCATTGCAGGTGGATTCTTTACCAGTTTAGCTACCAGGTAAGCATTTCCCAAAGCAGAGTCTCCCCAAAAAGCAAGATTTGGGATCTTTTACCTAAGGGTGAATGCATATATGTGAAGGGCAGGTATAGTTATTCCCTGTAGAGAGGTGTGCTTTGATGATAAAAAGGAGATTTCATCATAGGATCAGGGAAAAGGTCATCCTGTGCTGACACAGTCCAGGCTCTGACTGACTGAAGTCATGAGGGCCAGCAAAGGTTGATTCTCAGGCTCCAACATAAAGCAAAATGCACAACATACGAGTTGTGACAGCCTAAGTTTTATTCAGGGCTTTACCTAAGACCATTCCAGATGTTCAAGCTGGTTTTAGAAAAGGAAGAGGAACCAGAGATCAAATTGTCAACATCTGCTGGATAATCGAAAAAGCAAGAGAGTTCCAGAAAAACATCTATCTCTGCTTTATTGACTATGCCAAAGCCTTTGACTGTGTGGATCACAATCAACTGTGGAAAATTCTGAAAGAGATGGGAATACCAGACCTATATGCCTCTTGAGAAACCTATATGCAGGTCAGGAAGCAACAGTTAGAACTGGAGATGGAACAACAGGCTGGTTCCAAATAGGAAAAGGAATACATCAAGGCTGTCTATTGTCACCCTGCTTATTTAACTTATATGCAGAGTACATCATGAGAAATGCTGGGCTGGAGGAAGCACAAGCTAGAATCAAGATTGCTGGGGAAAATATCAATAACTTCAGATATGCAGATGACACCACCCTTATGGCAGAAAGTGGAGAGGAACTAAAAAGCCTCTTGATGAAAATGAAAGTGGAGAGTGGAAAAGTTGGCTTAAAGCTCAATATTCAGAAAACTAACATCATGGCAACTGGTCCCATCACTTCATGTGAAATATAAGGGGAAACAGTGGAAACACTGTCAGACTTTATTTTGGGGGCCTCCCAAATCACTGCAGATGGCGACTGCAGCCATGAAATTAAAAGACGCTTACTCCTTGGAAGGAAAGTTATGACCAACCTACAGAGCATTTTAAAAAGCAGAGATATTACTTTGCCAACAAAGGTCCATCTAGTCAAGGCTATGGTTTTTCCAGTGGTCATGTATGGATGTGAGAGTTGGACTATAAAGAAAGGTGAGTGCCGAAGAATTGATGCTTTTGAACTGTGGTGTTGGAGAAGACTCTTGAGAGTCCCTTGGACTGCAAGGAGATCCAACTAGTCCATCCTAAAGGAGACCAGTCCTGGGTGTTCATTGGAGGGATTGATGCTGAAGCTGAAACTCCAGTACTTTGGCCACCTCATGCAAAGAGTTGACTCATTGGAAAAGACCATGATGCTGGGAGGGATTGGGGGCAGGAGAAGGGGACGACAGAGGATGAGATGGCTGGATGGCATCACTCACTCTATGGAGATGAATCTGTGTAAACTCTGGGAGTTGGTGATGGACAGGGAGGCCTGGCATGCTGCAATTCATGGGGTCGCAAAGAGTCGGACACGATTGAGCGACTGACCTAATTGAACTGATACCCCAGGAGACAGCCTCTCAGTAGCTCTGAGGAAGTTCCTCTGAAGAAATAGAGGAGAAACCAGTATAAATATAATTTTTAGTAAAGTAATATGAGTAATTCAGCATACATCTTCAGTTCAGTTCAGCATACATCTTACTTAAAGATTATTGCTAGTCACAAAGAATGGATATTCCAAGTTAATGAGAATAGTGCTTTTCTACATATGGGAGATGCAAAAGTCTGGGTTCATTAGAATTCTTCCTGAGATATGTGTCTAACTATCCAAATGGTCTGTTTTTCCAAAGCACAGAGTGCCTATCCTGGTTTTCATTCTTAATTCCTTAATGACATCATCCTTGAGAACTAGTTGATAAGCAATGTTCTTTTTCTTTTCTTTGTTTCATAAGGGTTTTGTGGGTTCACTTTTTATTGGTGAATAATTCCCACGTGAGAGTGGAAATTTAAAGCCTAGAGAAAGACAAGAATCCCAAATGGTCAGTTGCTAAAATCAAACAAGATCTCTACAACCAAATATACTGGGTGTGTGTAAAGGGGAGGGAGGATTCCGGTACAGGGGGCATTTCCTGGTTCTTTATCTAGCCATGTGGTTGACAGCCTGTTTATTCAGAGAGCCCTTTTTGAAGTAAATGCCTCAGCAATCAAAGCTTAACTTAGGTAACTGCATTACGGAGAAAAAAAAAAAAAGAAAAGAAACAGAAAATTCAATCGTTAAAGTTTATACTACACCCAGGTCGTGCCCCTAATATGGCCAATAAATTATATAAAAACAGAATGTTTTAAGATGTACACTGTGATGATTTCATACATACATACATACGTTGTCAAATGACTACATGCAATCAAGTTAATTAGCTCATCCATCACCTCTCACAGTCACTTTTTCTGTTTTTGTGAGAACATAAAGTCTACTCTCTTAGCAAATTTTAACCATATGATATTGTGTTATTAACTATAGTAGTTATGCTGTACATTGGAATTAATGATATGCTTTTCAACTCAGAAATTTAAGCTTATCCTCCCTACCCACCAGCCTTGTCACTTACTGTTCCACTAACAACCACATTTACTATGTAATTTTGGTTTTTTCTTTAATTTTGCTTTTGCAGTTTAAACTTTAAACCTGAATTAATCTAGTTTTTTGATGGTTTACTTTTTTTTTTTTTTTCAGTAACATTCAGGGTCCCTGACTAATGCTACCTTAGGTATCTACTTCTGAGTCTCTATGTTACGAAGCTTCAGGGATAAGACCTCTGACAATTTCTTCTCCTTCACAGGCCATTTTTCTGTCCACTGTCTCCCCATTCTTGGTGTACTCCTCTTCATTCTCTATATATTCATGCAGCGGTTTCAGTCCCTTCTATGATTTTGAGTTCTGTTTGTGTGCTAATGACTCCCAGATCTAGATCTCTAAACCTTTCAACTTCAGCCTATATACTCAATTGTCTGTTGCAAATGTCCCGCTAGGTTATAATAGACATTCATCCTTCATCAAGATTCAGCTCAGACCTCAGCTCTCAGACAAGCCGTTATTCAACCCTGTAACTTTCTTCACCGTCCTCCTCTATATTACATACTGTGTTCTGCAAACACCTCTATCAGACATTTAGTGTCTGGAGTCATGATTATCTGTTTTACCTGTTAATCTCCTACTTGACTGACTGCAAGTTATCTGGGATCAGGAACTTTGACTAAACCGACATTGCATTTCCAGCATCAAATAGTTTCTGCAATATTGTAGGTGATATACAAAGTAAGTGGCTTAGTTGCTTTCCTTTGTTTGTTTGTTTCAATGTTCAGACCCTTCAACAATGGACTAATCTTCCTTGGAAGGTAAAACTTTTTAAGCAACTGCTTGGGAAAATGTTCAGTTCAGTTCAGTCATTCAGTCGTGTCTGACTCTTTGCAAAACCATGGACTGCAGCACACCAGGCTCCACTGTCCAACACCAACCCCCGGAGATTACTCAAACCCATGTGCATAGCGTCGGTGATGCCATCCAACCATCTTATCCTCTGTCGTTCCCTTCTCCTCCTGCCTTCAATCTTCCCCGGCATCAGGGTCTTTTTCAATGAATTGGTTCTTCACATCAGGTGGCCAAAATATTGGAGTTTCAGCTACAGTATCAGTCCTTCCAATGAATATTCAGGACTGATTTCCTTTAGGATTGACTGGTTGGATCTCCTTGTGATCCAAGGGACTTTCAAGAGTCTTCTCAAACACCACAGTTCAAGAGCATCCATTCTTTGGCACTCACCTTTCTTTATAGTCCAACTCTCACATCCCTACATGACGACTGGAAAAACCATAGCCTTGACTAGATGGACCTTTGTTGGCAAAATCATGTCTCTGCTTTTTAATATGCTATCTAGGTTGGTCATACTTTTTCTTCCAAGAGGCAAGTGGCTTTTAATTTCATGGTTGCAGTCACCATCTGCAGTGATTTTGGAGGCCAAGAAGTCTGTCAGTGTTCCCACTGTTTCCCCATCTATTTGCTATGAAGTTATGGGGCCAGCTTCCATGATCTTCGTTTTCTGAATGTTGAGATTAAAGCCAAATTTTTCACTTTCCTCTTTAAGTTTCATAGAAAGGCTCTTTAGTTCTTCTCCGCTTTCTGCAATAAGAGTGATGTTATCTGCGTATCTGAGGTTACTGATATTTCTCTTGGCAATCTTGATTCCAGCTTGTGCTTTGTCCAGCCTGGCATTTCTCATGATGTACTCTGCATATAAGTTAAATAAGCAGAGTGACAATATACAGCCTTGTCGTACTCCTTTTCCTATTTGGAACCAGTTTGTTGTTCTATGTCCAGTTCTGACTATTGCTTCCTGACCTGTAAACATATTTCTCAAGAGGCAGGTCAGGTGGTATGGTATTCCCATCTCTTGAAGAATTTTCCACAGTTTGTTGTGATCCACACAGTCAAAGGCTTTGGCATAGTCAATAAAGTAAACATAGATGTTTTTCTGGAACTCTCTTGCTTTTTCGATGATCCTGTGGATGTTGGCAATTTGATCTCTGGTTCCTCTGCCTTCTCTAAATCCAGTTTAAACTTTTGGAATTTCACAATTCACATACTGTTGAAGCCTGGCTTGGAGAATTTTGAGAATTATCTTGCTAGCCTATGAGATGAGTACAATTATGCAGTTGTTTGAACATTCTTTGGCATTATGTTTCTTTGGGATTGGAATGAAAAATGACATTTTCCAGTCCTGTGGCCACTGCTGAGTTTTACAAATTTGCTGGCATATTGAGTTTAGCACTTTAACAACGTCATCTTTTAGGATTTGAAAGAGCTCAACTGGAATACCGTTCCCTACACTAGCTTTGTTTATAGTGATGCTTCTTAAGGCCCGCTTGTCTTTGCATTTCAGGATATCTGGTTCTAGGTAAGTGAACACACCATCGTGGTTATCTGGGTCATGAAGGTCTTTTTTGCATAGTTCTGTGTATTCTTGCCACCTTTTCTTAATATCTTCTCCTTCTGTTAGGTCCATTCCATTTCTGTCCTTTATTGTGCTTATCTTTCATGTAATGTTCCCTTGGTATCTCTAATCTTCCTGAAGAGATCTCTAGTCTTTCCCATTCTATTGTTTTCCTCTATTTCTTTGCATTGATCACTGAGGAAGCCTTTCTTATCTCTTCTTGCTATTCTTTGAATCTCTGCATTCAAATAGGTATATCTTTCCTTTTCTCCTTTGCCTTTAGCTTCTCTTCTTTTCTCAGCTATTTGTGAGGCCTTGTAAGACAACCATTTTGCATTTTTGTATTTCTTTTTTGGGGGGATGGTCTTGATCACTGCCTCCTATACAATGTCACAAACCTCCATCCATAGTTCTTCAGGCAGTCTTTGAGATCTAATCCCTTGAATATCTTTGTCACTTCTATTGTATAATTGTAAGGGATTTGATTTACTTCATACCTGGATGGGTCTAGTGGTTTTCCCTACTTTCTTCAATTTAAGTCTGAATTTGGGAACAAGGAGCTCGATCTGAGCCACAGTCAGCTCCTGGTCTTGTTTTTGCTGACTGTGTAGACTTCTCCATTGTTGGCTGCAAAGAATATAATTAATCTGATTTCAGTATTGACCATCTGGTGCTGTCTATTAGTAGAGTCCTCTCTTGTGTTGTTGGAAGATTGTGTTTGCTACGATCAGTGGGTTCTTTTCGCAAAACTCTGTTAGCCTTTGACCTGCTTTGTTTTGTACTCCATGGCCAATTTTGCCTGTTACACAGGTAGCTTTTGACTTCCTACTTTTGCATTCCAGTCCCCCATAATGAAGAGGACATCTTTTTTGGGTGTTAGTTCTAGAAGGTCCTGTAGGTCTTCATAGAACCATTCAACTTCAGCTTCTTCAGCATTACTGCTCAAGGCATAGACTTGGATTACTGTGATATTTTATGGTCTACCTTGGAAACGAACAGAGATCATTTTTTCATTTTTGAGATTGCATCCAAGTACTGCATTTTGTACTCTTTTGTTGACTATAATGGCTACTCCATTTCTTCTAAGGAATTCTTTCCAAAGTAGTAGACACAATGGTCATCTCTGTTAAATTCACCCATTCCAGTCCATTTTAGTTCATTGATTACTAAAATGTCGATGTTCACGCTTTCCTTCTCCTGTTTGACCACTTCCAGTTTGCCTTGTTTCATGGACCTAACACTGCAGGTTCCTGTATAATATTGCTCTTTACAGCATTGGACTTTCCTTCCATCACCAGTCACATCCACAACTGGGTGTCATTTTTGCTTTGGCTCTGTCTCTTCATTCTTTGTGGAGTTGCTTCTCCACTGATCTCCAGTAATATACTGGGCACCTAGCAACCTGGGAAAATGAAGACCTGGTTTATGTATCAAATTGGCAGTTGGACTATATAGCCTCTAAGATCAATACCAAGCCTGAAATTGAATAAACTAGTCTCCTGTAATGCTTTGAAAATAAATTACCTAAGAAGGAAAAGTTAACTTTTTGGCATATTGTCCAAAGTTTCTAATTAATCATTTTGCAAGTACTAAATGCATTGCTTAATTGCTTAGAAATCAAATTACATTAACACTACCAAAAGCTATTGAAAATTGGCACAAATGCCATTAACAGATGAAGTATCATTTAAATTAAATGCTTCATGTATTTCATTGTTTTAAAGTCTTCAGATGAGTTTATAGCAAGTGAGCACACAACTTATGACAATTTACTTTTGGCAAGTAAATTGTCTTACTTTTTGGCAAGTAAATTTGGGGTTCTTCTAGGGATTGGGTCTTTGTGTTCTCACTCAGAAACAATGAAGAGTAACTTCCAATTTGCCTGTATTCTTAATGAGTTTTCTGTGTTGACAAAGAAGCATATTTGAGCTTGTTGCAAAATGAGAAAAGTGTGGTGCACATATTTTCATGCTGAGACAGAATGCAAACTCTAATTCAATGACTAGATTTAAAAAAAAATCATGACTAGATTCCTTTGCAATGGTACAAGGGTAAAATGTATGGAAAAATCTGGAGGTGTTTTTGAATCAACTTTGAACAAATATATAGTTTGCATCTGTTTTAAAGAAAAAAAATAGACTCAGAAATTAAGTGACTTACTTAAGGTTCTAATACAAACAGAATAGGTGTTCATGTTATTGTGAGGCAAGTGCAGAGAAAAAGAGAGTGAGCTGGGCTGTCAGGAAAAGAGAAATTTATTAGAGGGAAATGAGAGGGTGACTGGCCCTTAAGAACCAGTGTCCTCCCTTACTGACAGGGTCTTTCTTATACCCTGCCAATGAAAAATTTTCTGAAGGGATGGTTACATTTTAGACTGTAGTTGAGTCCCATGTTCATGTAGCCAGAGGTCAGGAATCTGGTGGTTTCATAGCCTTGAAAAGGTAGGCACCAGAAAACAGAATGTCGTCTGGGCAATTTGGTCAGTCTTAAGGATCGCTGTGATTTTTATTCTTTGTTTGCGAGGTCAGCATAATGAGCCATTTCTACCACGAGCCTCCATGGAGGCCCTATCCGTTATTTTTTCTTGTCTTTATTTATTAATTTATGACTATTTCTCTTCTGCTGAATGTTTATTTCTAAAACAGTCTTATACAGTCCCTGGAGCCAAAATGGAGACTGCACCCTACTGGATTTCTGCACTTGTGTGTTTTACATGCAGGGTAATGGGGGGGAAAGTGTTTATGATGAGGTGGAGATAGCAAGTTGAGATAGCAGAGATAACCTGGGAAATTAGATGAGATGCTCAGTTTGACTTTTTTAGAGAAGACTGGTGTTTGTTCTTATGGATTAGTTTCTCATTTTCCTCTGTCCCTTCTCAGCAACATAAAAAATTTGATCCCAACACTAAAAGTGTGAAAAACAAAACAAAAAACAACCTCCCTTTGCTTCAAGGTAGCAAAGGATTGGCCCTCAGAAGCATTTTTAAAATATCTCATTTTCTCTTCACTTAATCTTCTTGGGTATATAGCATTTCTATAGGCCAATTAAAGTTCCCATGTACTTCAAGAGCAATTTGATAACTCTGACTTTATATGCAATTTTCTTTTTCTCTCTCTTTCTTTTTTTTGAATGAGCTGGATCTTAACTGCTGTGCAGCAGGATTTCTCCAGTTGCAGAGAGCGGAGGCTACTCTCTAATTGCTGTGTGAGCATCTCACTGTGGTGGCTTCTCTTGTTGTAGAGCATGGTGTCTACAGCATGGGCTTAGTAGTTGGGATGCATGGGCTTAGTTGTCCCCTGCATGTTGGATCTTCCAGGACCAGGAATGGAACTTGTGTCCCCTGAATTGGTAGGTGGATTCTTAAACACCTGACTACCCGGGAAGTCCCCTCATTTAACTTTCTGAAGCATCAGCGATTTGAACTTTGTCCAATGGTGGTGGTCCTGGAACTAACAGACATTCCTGAACTAAGTACAATTTCACTTAATAAGGGTAAAGCCACCAACCTTCTTATAAAGTATCCCTCCTTTTCTCAACATTCATCTTCCTTTGTCTTCCATCTTTTCCTTCCTAGGTCTAGAGAATCAGGCTGATATAAAACCAGAAGTATCTGAGCTACAGGGAAAATAGCCCTTTTCATGAGTGATTCTAGTGGGTCATTCAAAGAACTGTCATTTTATGGTTACAGTTTTTCTCAAGGTCTCATTCCTTTGTATATGCACATACTATATTTTCCTATATTTTCACAAATAATATTTTTCTATGTGTAGATGACTGCAGAAAAATATTTTTCAGGATGTACTTTATCACTGGAATATTCAATATTTTATCTCTTTTATGTCCACAATACACACATACCAGCAATTTAGGCATTTTAAAGAATGTGTTTTCTCTATTTAACTACAAGAAAGCATGTTTTCCCAAATTAATTAATCAAGCTGAGATCCATTTCAAGAGGCTGAATTGTATGATCATGTGGCTTTAATAAATTATAAACCTTTCAGTGGTTAAAGGCAACATTTCTCAGACTTAACATAATGGAATTGGGCCAATTCATTCAGAGCTTAATTCACCAGGACTGAGATATGCTTGCCTCCAGGCAAGTGGCATGAATTTCTCAAGACATTTCTTAAAAGAAAGTAAATGGTGGAATTAGAAATCTCTTTCCAAGACCTAACACAACATTTCTGCTCATTCTAGGTCTTTAATAATCACTAACACAAATAGTCATATAGATGAAAGGAATATCTTTAGATATTGACAGAAGAATGAATGAATAAATGAAGTTGATTACCCTTTGAGAGACTAAAAGCTAAGTAAATGTATTTTACGATTGCATTTTATACTTCATTGAAGAAAGGTAAGCCAGCACTTAAATTGAAACACAGTTCATCCCCCTGCCTCCACCCTGCCAAATTTTAGAGTAAGTCATGATAATTCATATAAATTGGAAGTTTAAATCCTCCTTACAATCTTTAAACTGAGAGTTTGGGGTCATAATCAATTCCAATATATCTTAATTTAAATGTTTACCTCTCCAAAATGTAGCTGCTACAAAGGCTATTTGTGCTGGATGATATTTTTATTTCATGAAAATTTGAAAATGTAGAACCTGAATCAACTTTCCTTTTATTTAGGTGCAGGTATGAATTTTGTGTACAGTTTTGTCACTTCCTAGCATCCCCATATTGATATGGCTAGTATTTTTGTTGTTGTTGTTGTTGTTTTGTTTTGTTTTGTTTTTGGGCATGCCATGAGGATTGTGGGTTCCCCTCCCAGGTATTGAACCCATGCCCTCTGAGGCGAAAGCCCAGAGTCTTAGCAAATGGACCATGGGGAAATTCCTTGAGGAGGTATTTTTAATTCTACTAAATTAAATGCTTTCATACTGTACTTAGTGGGAGAAACTATATTGATAATTTGAGAATTGCTGAATTATATTCATATCAAATTCAAGGGCTTAGTATATAATGTTTTTTAATAAATATAAATATACTCAGTATCAAAATATTATGAATAGAAAATTAAGTAAGCAAAAGAGGACCATGATTCATCTCATCTCTAGAACTCTTTAAATATGTTCCTTGGAATGAATCCTAGTTTTTCAAGAGGGTAGGAACCTTAATGCTTTTTCTTAACATGTCTTTCTCTCTTATTTCCCACAGCATTGTTAAGTTCTGAAAGTCTAATTGTTTCTTTTCCAGCTTTATTGGGATATAACTGACATGTAATATTGTATAACACTTTACATTTTACAAGATGAAAAATGTGTTGATTTGATACACTTGTATATTACAAAATGATTACAACCATAGCTAGCTTTAGCTAAAATTTCCAACATGTCACATAGTTACCAATCTGTGTGTGTGTGTGTGTGTGTGTGTGTGTGTGTAATGAGGACACTGAAGATTCACTCTCTTAACAAAATCCAAGTATATAATACAGATTATTAACTGTAATCATCAAGCTGTACATTGGTTGTTGTTCAGTCCCTAAGTCATGACTAACTCTTTGCCACCCCATGAACTGCAGCATACCAGGCTTCCCTGTCTTTCACTATCTCCTGAAGTCAGCTCAAACTCGTGTCCATTGATTCAATGATGTTATCCAACCAGCTCATCCTCTGCCATCTCCTTTTCCTCCTGCCCTCAATCTTTTCCAGCATCAGGGTGTTTTCCAATGGTCAGATCGTTATATCAGGAGTCCAAAATAATGCAGCTTCAGTGTCAGTCCTCCCAATAAATATTCAGGGTTGATTTCTTTTAGGATTGAATGGTTTGATCTCCTTGCTGTCCAAGAGACTCTCCAGAGTCCTCTCCAGCACAATTCAAAAGCAGCAATTCTTCGTTGCTCAGCCTTTTTTATGGTCCAACTCTCACATCCAAGATGATTACTTGAAAAACCATAGCTTTGACTATATGGACTTTTGTCAGCAAAGTGATGTCTCTGCTTTTTAATACTCTATCTAGGTTTGTCATAGCTTTTCTTCCAAGGAGCAAGGGTCTTTTAATTTTGTGAATTCAGTCACTTCAGTGATTTTAGAGCCCAAGAAAATAAAATCTGTCACTGTTTCTGCATTAGATCCCGAAAATTTATCCAATACTAGGAGTTTGCACTCTTAGACTCACAGCTTTTGGTCAACCTCATCTTCTTAGCCTCTAAAACCAACATTCTAGTCTTTACAAATTTATTATTAGGTTTCATATATATGGGATGACATGCATAATTTCTCTGTTTTACTTCTCTTAGCATACCATTCAGGTATTACCTAAATCAAGTCCCTTATGATTATACAGTAGAAGAGAGAAATAGATTTAAGGGGCTAGACCTGATAGACAGCATGCCTGATGAACTATGGATGGAGGTTTGTGACACTGTACAACAGACAGGGATCAAGATCATACTCAAGAAAAAGAAATGCAAAAAGGCAAAATGGCTGTCTCAGGAGGCCTTACAAATAGCTGTGAAAAGAAGAGAAGCAAAAAGCAAAGGAGGAAAGGAAAGATATACCCATTTAAATGCAGAGTTCCAAAGAATAGCAAGGAGAGATAAGAAAGCCTTCCTCAATGACCAGTGCAAAGAAATAGAGGAAAACAATAGAATGGGAAAGACTAGAGATCTCTTCAAGAAAATTAGAGTTACCAAGGGAACATTTCATGCACAGATGGGCTCAATAAATGACAGAAATGGTATGGACCTAGCAAAAGCAGTAGATATTAAGAAGATGTGGCAAGAACACATAGAACAATTGTACAAAAAAGATCTTCATGAGCCAGATAATCACGATGGTGTGTTCACTCACCTAGAGCCAGACATCCTGGAATGTGAAGCTAATTGGGTCTTAGGAAGCAACACTATGAACAAAACTAGTAGAGGTGATAGAATTCCAGTTGAGCTATTTCAAATCCTAAAAGATGATGCTGTGAAAGTGCCATACTCTATATGCCAGCAAATTTGGAAAACTCAGCAGTGGCCACAAGACTGGAAAATGTCAGTTTTCATTTTAGTCCCTAAGAAAGGCAGTGCCAAAGAATGCTCAGACTACCACACAATTGCATTCATCTCACAAGCTAGTAAAGTAATTCTCAAGATTCTCCAAGCCAGGCTTCAGCAATACGTGAATTGTGAACTTCCAGATGTTCAAGCTGGTTTTACAAAAAGCAGAGGAACCAGAGATCAAATTGCCAATATCCGCTGGATCATCAAAAAAGCAAGAGAGTTCCAGAAAAAAAAAAAACATCTATTTCTGTTTTATTGAGTATGCCAAAGCCTTTGACTGTGTCAATCACAATAAACTGGAAAATTCTGAAAGAGATGGGAATACCAGCCCATCTGACTTGCCTCTTGAGAAATCTCTATGCAGGTTAGGAGGCAACAGTTAGAACTTGACATGGAACAACAGACTGGTTCCAAATACAGAAAGAAGTTTGTCAAGGCTGTATATTGTCATCCTGCTTCTTTAATTTACGTTCAGGGTACATCATGAGAAATGCTTGGCTGAATGAAACACTTCCAGAAATCAAAAGTGCTGTGAGAAATATCAATAACCTCAGATATGCAGATGATACCACACTTATGACAGAAAGTGAAGAAGAACTAAAGAGCCTCTTGATGAAAGTGATAGAGAGTGAAAAGTTGGCTTAAAGCTCAACATTCAGAAAATTAAGATCATGGCGTCTGGTCCCATCACTTCATGGCAAACAGATGGGGAAACCGTGGCTGGCTTTGTTTTTGGGGGGCTCCAAAATCACTGCAGATGGTGACTGCAGCCATGAAATTAAAAAATGATTATCCCTTGGAAGAAAAGTTATGACCAACCTAGAGAGCATATTAAAAAGCAGAGACATTACTTTGCCAACAAAGGTCCGTCTAGTCAAGAGTCATGTATGGATGTAAGATTTGGACTATAAAGAAAGTTGAGCACCAAAGAATGGATGCTTTTGAACTGCGGTGTTGGTGAAGACTCTTGAGACTTGCTTGGACTGCAAGGAGATCCAACCAGTCCATCCTAAAGGAGATCAGTCCTGAGTGTTCATTTTAAGGACTGATGTTGAAGCTGAAGCCAATACTTTGGCCACTTGATGCGAAGACCTGATTCACTGGAAAAGACCCTGATGCTGGCAACAATTGAGGGCAGCAGGAGAAGGGGACGACAGAGGATGAGATGGTTAGACAGCATCACTGACTCAATGGAAATGAGTTTGAGTAAACTCTGGGAGTTGGTGATGGACAGGGAGGCATGGCATACTGTGGTGATGGGAATGCAAAGAGTCGGACATGACTGAGTGAACTGAACTGAAATTGAAGGTTCATCCAGGTTGCAGCAGATGATAAGATTTCCTTCTTTCTCATGGTTAAGTATTTGTAATATTTAAATATATGTGAGATATATGTCTGTGTCTATATTAGGTATTTAGACAGGTAATTTATACATTCGTCTATTGACAGGCATTTAGGTTATTTCCATATCATGGCTATTATGAAAAATGCTGCAAAAGATATGAGTGCAGTTGGTTTTTCAAGATGTTGTCTTCATTTCTTTTGGATACATAACCAGAAGTGTAATTACTGAATCCTATGGTAATTCTAAATTTTTTTGAGAACCCTCTATGCTGGTTAATCCCTTATATTATTAGCAAATATTTTTCCATTGCATAGGTTGTCTGTTATTTTGTTAATGGTTTGCTTTTATTGTGTAGAAATTTCTTAATTTCATGAAGTCCCACGTTTGTTTTTGGTTTTGTTGACTTTGCTTTGGGTGTCAAATCCAAAAGACTTTGTCAAGACTAATATAAAGAAGTTTATCACATTCTTGGAAGAAATCCTAGGATTTTTATAGTTTGAGGCCTTATGTTCAATTCTTCAATACTTCTTGATTTAATTTCTGTGTATGTTGTAAGATGAAGGTTTGATTTCATTCTTCTGCATGTGGTTATTCACAGATAATCCACTGTGCTTCCCAATTTAATCCTCTCTTCACATATATTCCCTGTTTATTGTTCCATACAGTTTGGCCTTTTCCATAATTGAACAGTACATTATGTAGACCTTTCCTTCTTTCCTTAATACATTTTAAGTGTTTGTCATTATTCATCCATGTCTTCCTATGGTGTTATACATCATTTCTTTTCAGTATTGAATAACATTTTATTGTAAGAATGTGCCACATTTGGCTCATACGTTGAACTATAGAATAATATATTGTTGCTTCCAGTTTGCAGTGATATGAAGCTGCCATAAACATTTGCAGATTGCTATTATGGTTTTATATTTTCATTTCTTGTAATATCTTTATCTGGCTCTGGTGTAGAGTGATGCTGGACTTGTAGAATGAACTAGGAAGTGCTACCTCTGGTTCCATTTTTCTGGAAGAAAGGGAAGAATTAGTATCATGTCTTCCTTTTTTAACAGAATTTACCAGTTACAAAAGTCATATGGACATGATGATTTTTTATATGGAGATTACAAAATTATTTAGGTGTGCCTTTCAAAAAGTTTTTTGCTTCATGTGTATTATCAGATTTGTGGGCTTTAAACTGTTCATGATTCACATTATTGTTTTAATGCCCACTGGAATAGGACATATAAATGCCCCTTTTTTCATTTATGATATTTTATTTTTTTTCTGTATTCTCTTTTCTATATTTAGCCAGGCTAAAGTCTCAACTTTGTTAATTCTTTCAAAGAACTGGATTTTGGTGTCATGATTTTTGTATTTTTTTCTTTTTTCCAATTTCAATAATTTCTGCTATAGTGTTATCTTTCTCCTTAATTTGCTCTTTTTTCTCTAGTTTCTTAATGCAGAAAATTTCATTACTGATTTCATTTTTACGTCATTTCTGATTTGTATATCTGAAAATATTAACTTGTTTTTCTGCTGTGTATGTTCAGTTGCTCAGTCATGGAAGAAATAGAAAGATTTGGTATCATGTCTTCATGTCTTCCATTATTGTTTGACAGAATTTACCAGTTATAAAAGTCCTATGGACATCATGATTTTTTATATGGAGATTAGAAAATTATTTAGGTGTATTTTTCAAAAAATTATTTTATTTTGTGTATATTATCAGATTACATGTATTTCATGTGTGCTACAACCCCAACGACTGTAGCCCACCATGCTCCTCTGTCTATGAAATTTTTCAGACAAGAATACTGGATTGGGTTGCCATTTCCTACTGCAGGGACTCTTCCTGACCCAGGGATCAAACTGGTGTCTCTAGCATGTCTGCATTTGGAAGCAGATTCTTTACTACTGAGCCACCTGGGAAGCTCAGCACTCCCTTTACTTCATCCCACAAATTTTGATGAATCATACTGCAAGCATTTAATTTAAAATACTTTTTAAACTTCTTGAGATTTGTTTTATCCACTGGTTCAGATTAGATGAGGGTCATTTATTTTCAAATACTTGGAGTTTCCCAGCTCTATTTCTGTTATTGATTTTTAGTTTAATTCAGCTATAGTATGAGAATACATTTTGCATTATTTATATTCTTTTATGTGAATCTGTGGCTTATGACCCAGAATATGTTCTGCCTTGGTGAATGCTTCATACAAGCTGCAGAAGAATGTATACCCTGCTTTAATTGGATGGAGTACCCCATACATGATGGGACTTCCCAGGTGGCACTAATGGTAAAGAAACTGCCTGACAATGCAGAAGATGTAAAAGATGTGGGTTCAGTCCCTGGGTTGGAGAGATTCCCTGGAGGAGGGCATGGCAACCCACTCCAGTATTCTTGCCTGGAGAACCCAATGGACAGAGGAGCCTGGCAGGCTACAGTTTAAAGGGTTGCAAACAGTCAGACAGGACTGAAGCAACTTAGCACATATATGATAATTACATCAATTTGATTATTATTGTTGGTCAGGTCATGTTATGGTTATTGAATTATTTCCTGCTTGATGTATCGATTTATAACAGTGAATTTGTCTTTTTTTTTCTTTAGAGATCTATCAGTTTTTGCCTTATGCATTTTTACACCATATCATTAGGTACACCTGTGTTATGGATGTTTATGTCTGAGAATTGAGTCCTTTAAAATAGCACCATTCTTTCTCCTTTATAATTTTACTTAATCTGAATTATGTTTTGTCTGAAATTAATAAAGCTATTTCATTGGCTTTTGTTTACAGTTAGTGTGATATCTTTCCATCTCTTTATTTTTATGTATCAGGGACTTTACATTTAAATTAAGTTTCTTGTAGACAATGTATGCTCCTGCTAAGTCAATTCAGTCGTGTCCGACTCTGTGTGACCCAATAGATGGCAGCCCACCAGGCCCCCCGTCACTGGGGTTCTCCAGGCAAGAACACTGGAGTGGGTTGCCATTTCCTTCTCCAATGCATGAAAGGAAAAAGTGAAAGTGAAGTCGCTCAGTCATGTCTGACTCTTTGCAATCCCATGGACTGCAGGCCACCAGGTTCCTCCATCCATGGGCTTTTCCAGGCAAGAGTACTGGAGTGGGGTGCCATTGCCTTCTCCAGACAATGTATAGTTGGGCCTTTTAAAGTGTATTTTGATAAAATTTGTATTTTAATTGATTGTTTAGGCCATTCACATTTAAATTTATTATTGCTGTATTTAAGTTAATATCAACCATGTTTGCAACTGTTTTATATTATTGCCAGAGGCTTCTTTTTCTGCTTTCTCTGGTTTTACTGAGCATTCTGTGTGATTCCATTTTATCTCCTCTCTTGGTATATCAATTATATTCCTTTTAAAAAATAGTGATTTCGCTAAAAAAAAAAAAAATTAAAAAAAAATGATAAGGGAAAAAAAATAAAGGTGAATAGACTTGAAAAGGCCCTGATTTAAAAAATAATAATAATAAAAATAACAATAATCTAATTCTATCTTCAAAAAATACTGTGACACCTCATGTATAGTACATATACCTAATAATAGACTATTCCCAACACTCCCCTTGCCCCTTGTGATCTTGCTGTCATTTTTCAAACTTATCCATATGCTTAATACTTTTTGCCCAAACTTCCCCTTGTTTTATAGGTATACTGCTTGGTTAGTTTTTAAATTTCCTAAACTCCTTTGTGATTTCATATTTTTCCATTTGATGAACTATTTCCTCTCATGCACTCTCTGCTTCCTCTTAGTCTGGCAGAATATTCATTCTTAGCATTTATTTTAAATATCACTCCTTACCATATCAGAAAGCTTTCCTGACCCTCCAGACTATCCTAGATCAACTTTTTATATACACTTATAACACTTTCTTACTCCTGTCTTTATGACTCTTATTGAAATTGTAATCAATTAAGTATTTATTTATCTAACAGTAGACTTCACTTTTACATTTCACTTTCATGCATTGGAGAAGGAAACGGCAACCCACTCCAGTGTTCTTGCCTGGAGAACCCCAGTGACGGGGGGCCTGGTGGGCTGCCGTCTGTGGGGTCGCATAGAGTCAGACATGACTGAGACGACTTAGCAGCAGTAGCAGCAGACTTCAATATCCCCAAGAGCAGTTGTTTTTCTCTTGTTACTTGCTTATCCCAGAATTAGTCTGGCACTTATTAAGTAAGGAACAAATACAGAATAAGTAAATGTTGAAGGATGACTTATGGTTTATAAATCAAAATTGTATTTTCTTGGAATATATTTGGAGTATCTAGTATACTAGACCTTTATCAAAGTATAAAATTGTAGATGAAATCTTCAAATAATTTACCCAGACAAAATCTCTTTTGAGCAATGTAAGATAACAGCTGATAGGGCACTATTGTTGTTAAGCAATCTTTTGAGAAATGTTCCCTTATTCAATAGGTGCTCCTTAAGCAGCTCTAAGGCAGGAATGGACTATGGCCTGTAGACCAAATTAAATTCATCAACTTTTGGGTACAGTCCATAAGCTAAGAGTCATTTTTACATTTCTAAGTGATAAAATAATTTCAAAAAAGAATATTTCATGATATGTGAAAATTAAGTGACATTTAAATTTGATTGTTTACAAATAAAGACTTTGGTTTATAACAATGCTCATTGGTAGTAAAAGTGTTCAGGGCTCAGTCATATCTGACTCTTTGGGACTGTAGCGTGCCAGCTCCTCTGTCCATGCTATCCTCCAGGCAAGAATACTGGAGTCTATTCCCTTCTCCAGGGGATCTTCCCAACCCAGGGATCAAACCTGGGTCTCCTGAATTGCAGGAAGATTCTCTACCATCTGAGCCACATTATGCTTATTTGCTCAGTCATGTTCAACTCTTTGTGACACTATGAACTGCAGCCTGCCAGGCTCCTCTGTCCATGGGGATTCCCAAGGCAAGAATACTGGAGTAGGTTTTCATGCCCTCCTCCAGGGGATCTTCCCAACCAAGGGATCAACCCAGGTCTCCCACATTGCAGGTGGATTCTTTACCATCTGAACTACCAGGGAAGGCCCTGAGCCACATTAGACATTGTTTATTTATTATTTTTATGGTAAAACTCTTAAGTTGAGTAGTTGTGATAGAGACCATATGATCCATAGCTTTAAAATAGTTATTGCCTGGCCTTTCATTAAATAAGTTCATCAACCTTGTTTGAAGACATAAGTAAAAATGAGTTGTTTGAGGGATATTACAGAGTTTTGATGTCACTACCAACCAATATCACCATTCCAACTAAGCATAAAAAAGTATGCTTGGGTACAATTAATGTCTCTAATGGAAAATTAAAGTAAACAAAATGGTGTTTAGAAAGTATAGTTCTGTAGAAAGAGTATAATACTCCATGCTGGAGTCTTAGTTTTCCCCCTAACTTAATAATTCTGGGGGAGATGCAGAGACTTTATGTCTTTGGTTTTCTGCTGTCTTTAATTCATGTAAATATTCATTAGGCAGAAAGGAAGTAACAATTTCAGAAGAAAAAGAACTTATTATAAGTCACTATAAATTTCCAAAGTTGTTGTGTTAGTTTTTTATAGAAACAGAGAGAAAATAAATAGCCTTATTAAAGTTTCCATTTAAGAGAAAGGTGCCCAAACTGTCAATTTGGAAGCATAATGACATCGATCATGATTTGTCCCTATTATTGACCATGAGACTGGATATTGACAGTAAAATGTTCAGCTATATTGACATTCAAATACCTCAACCATTAAGGGAGAGTATGGTCCTGTACTGACTGTGGCTGTTGGATTCATTCTTCACTTGGGCTAGATCTGATCCAAAGGAATGCCAACAAAGTCTGCAGTAGACATGTATGGCATGTCTTTCCTTTTTTTTTTTTTTGGTTTTGTTTGCTTGTTTATTTTGTCTTTTCATACATTTGATCTTGGGGTTTCAGAAGCTCTTTTCTTAGCAGGAGGATGGAGTAGGGCATGCTTGTGCTTGGGATGGGGTCATTTGTTCATAAAACAGAAAATGTTTTCATTGATACTAAGTTGTATGGTAGACAAAATGCATTAAATGAGGCATCACCTAGTTCAAATCTGTTTATAACACTTCCAGTGTGCTTAGATTATGTCCCTTTCCAGTTTTCTGAATTTTTCTCACCTGCAAAATATGGATCCAGGGCTATGTATTTAAGGGCCCTTCTTACTCTGATATTAAGCTGTGAAACAAAAGAACAGTCGTAGGATCACAGAATAATGTGTTGTGATTTTTGAGTCAATGGAATCAAAATTCCAATTAACACACAAAGACAGGCAATTCCAAAGAATGCTCAAACTACCGCACAATTGCACTCATCTCACACGCTAGTAAAGTAATGCTCAAAATTCTCCAACCCAGGCTTCAGCAATATGTGAACTGTGAACTTCCAGATGTTCAAGCTGGCTTTAGAAAAGGCAGAGGAACCAGAGATCAAGTTGCAAATGTCCTCTGGATCATGGAAAAAGCAAGAGAGTTCCAGAAATACATCTATTTCTGCTTTATTGGCTATGTCAAGGCCTTTGACTGTGTGGATCACAATAAACTGTGGAAAATTCTTAAAGAAATGGGAATAGCAGACCACCTGACCTGCCTCTTGAGAAATCTGTATGCAGGTCAGGAAGCAACTGTTAGAACTGGACATGGAACCACAGACTGGTTCCAAAGAGGAAAAGGAGGACATCAAGGCTGCATACTGTCACCCTGCTTATTTAACTTATATGCAGAGTATATCTTATATCATGAGAAATGCTGGGCTGGAGGAAGCACAAGCTGGAATCAAGATTGCTGGGAGAAATATCAATAACCTCAGATATGCAAATGGCACCACCCTTATGGCAGAAAGTGAAGAGGAACTCAAAAGCCTCTTGATGAACGTGAAAGAGGAGAGTGAAACAGTTGGCTTAAAGCTCAACATTCAGACAACTAACATCATGGTATCTAGTCCCATCACTCCATGGGAAATAGATGGGGAAACAGTGGAAACAGTGTCAGACTTTATTTTTGGGGGCTCCAAAATCACTGCAGATGGTGAGTGCAGCCATGAAATTAAAAGACACTTACTCTTTCGAAGAAAAGTTATGACCAACCTAGATATCATATTGAAAAGTGATGTCTCTACATTACTTTGCCAACAAAGGTCCATCGAGTCAAGGGTACAGTTTTTCCAGTGGTCATGTATGGATGTGAGAGTTGGGCTGTGAAGAGAGCTGAGTGCTGAAGAATTGATGCTTTAGAACTGTGGTGTTGGAGAAGACTCTTGAGAGTCCCTTGGACTTCAAGGAGATCCAACCAGTCCATTCTAAAGGAGATCAGTCCTGGGTGTTCTTTGGAAGAACTGATGGTAAAGCTGAAACTCCAGTACTTTGGCCACCTCATGCAAAGAGTTGGCTCATTGGAAAAGACTCTGACGCTGGGAGGAATTGGGGGCAGAAGGAGAAGGGGACGACAGAGGATGAGATGGCTGGATGACTTGATGGACATGGGTTTGGCTGAACTCCGGGACTTGGTGATGGACAGGAAGGCCTGGTGTGCTGCAATTCATGGGGTCACAAAGAGTCGGACACGACTGAGTGACTAAACTGAACTGAATCTCTAAATGAGAGATTTTTAACAAGAAAGCCTTATTTTTTGATGAAACTCTAATTATCATTGATTTATTCCTCAATAAAAGGAAAAATGTCTGAAAGTCTCTGGGGAGGAATAGAAAAATCTTCTGCTACTATGAAGCATGCTGTCTTGTGGAAAGTGTTTATGCAAGCACATGCTTTGGCATCCTTGAACAAGCAAACAAACCCAGAAATACAGGAGTTGCATAGTAGTGTAGCTTGAAATTTCATATCTAAATACCAAAATTTAAGTGAAATATAAGGGGTGTTTTCCCAATTGAGGATGTTTTCCCACACATAGCAACATAGAGTTAGGTGTTTTACTTATTTCAGTAAGATTAGGATTCAGTAAAGTGACTTCAGTGAATTCTCACAACCTCTTGATATAGCAGGTAAAATTTTCTACATTTTACAGATTCAAACAGTAAATTTAAAGGTAAATAACTTCTCTGTGGCAGAACTAAGATTAAAATCCAAGCTTGTCAATTTACAAAACCCCTCTTTGGAACTATGATCATGGGAAACCCTCAAGTTTGTAGCTGAATAATGAAATCTCATCAAGACAATTTTTGATTTGGGGGTCAAACAGAAGTTCTGTTAAATAAACTGCATATGGTAAAGGACAAATATACTATTAATGGGTATACTTTGTTTTCCAAGTGGTAAGGAATGGTGGTGGGAAGAGAGGGTAGGAAATATAATTCAGGAATTAAGAAAACAATTTAAACATCTTTAGAGTGCAAGTGCAACCACTTTGCTAGGGAGAACATCTTATTGTCAGGCTAACATATGAAACGTAGAGACAATTGATGGATAGTCTATTTCCTAGATGATGTGAATCTCTGTAAATTAAGTAAACAGCTATGTTTAAGAGTAAGATCCACAAGCAATGTGGATTCATATCTCAAATCTCTGTTGAGTTCAACTAAAGTGACAAAACTAATCACTAGATGAGGACAGTCCAATGACAACTTCTTAAGCAGATCTGGAATTTGACTGCTGTATAGGTACATTTCTTAAACTGTCAAGCATAACTTTTGTTTCATCTGTACTTTTACAGATGGCTTAAATTTTACATAAATAATGTAAATTATATAATCATTTTTAACAATATTACTGCCAAATAACTATATAAATATTTTAAAATAATTATACTTTTATTATGCTTAAATTAAAAGCCATATGCCTTTGATTAAAGTAAACTTAAACCAGATTGCTAAACTATCCTACTGAATAAAAATGTGTTCAATACTTACTTAAGAGTTATGAATAGATGCTTAATTTTATTTTGCTTGCTGGCACTTCAATCTCTGTGTACATACATACACACTTAAAGACTGCAAAAGAGAAGCCACAAATTAGTGATATGCAAGTAAGACATAAGTTATTTTCATTATAAGCTATAACTGCAATGACAAAAAGCTTTATGTTCCATTTTTGTCTCTAATATCAATGTTAAAGAGTTGAAGATTTATGTATTAGGAAGCACCCTCAGATAGTCTGTAAAACAATAGATCTTAACAACTTTGAAGGAGCTGTTAAGAGTACATTGTATAGAAAGTATGCATTCTAAAAAGTTCATAAACATGCATTTATATAATTGGAGCTATTATGGTTTATCATATCAATTATCCATGTACTAAAGAAGAGTCAACAGCTTCAAAAATTCTTGTTAGAGAGTCTGGCAGTTATATGCAAACAATAGAGTTTTGAGCTTTTGAGGAGGTTAAGGAAAACAATTTAGATGTTTGTGTGAGGTTCTCTGTAACAGCCCTAAACACAGCTTCTCTTTGGAAATAAAAGTAAAGTGTGTACTTGTGATGACTATCAAACAAGAATTATAGGACTGTCATAGAAATCAAGTCATATCCCAAAATTGTGTCAAGTTGTTTTGGAATAGAAAGAGATAAGTGTATGGGGGTGGTAATCCTAACTTTATGAATATAATGAATATCTCTCTGAGTTCATTGAATTGATATCTGCATGTTAAGCTATAAAGATGTTATTCATCCTATAAAGGTGATATAAAGAATAATGCATAGTTTTTGCCCTCCATTGGTTTTGTCTATGTTGATATTTTTCTTGCGCTTATCTTAGTATATTTATTCTAGATTGGAGAGAAAGGATTTTTATATATGAAATGCTAATAACCTATGCAGAGCAAAACACAATAAATGTAATACTGCCTAAATTGCCAAATGACTCGTAAATCATAAATGCTACTACTTCAGAGAATGTGTAAATAAGTTTCCAAGATTACATTGATTTTGTCATATTTCATTTAATGTCAATTTCCAGAGGGTTTCTTTTTAAAAACTTTTTATTGAGGTATACATTGTGTTAAGTTTCTGGTGTATAGCAAAGTGAATTAATTATACATATATCCACTCTTTTTTAGACTATTTCCCCCTATAGGCCATTACAGAGTATTGAGTTCTCTGTGCTATAAAGTAGGTCCTTATTAGTAATCTATCTTATGTAAAATGACATGTGCATGTCAGTTCCAATCTTACAATTTATCCCTACCCCCTCCAGAGGATTTCAAAGTAAAAAGAGTTTTCATTCGCAGAGAGACAGAGGACAAAGATAACACTAGTTCAGGAGATAATTTATGAACTAGCAGTCCAAGTTATTATAACAAATCCCACTTGATAAAAGATGACAATAATTTTATAAATACTGTCTCTTACCTAATCTCTCTAGAAAGAGACTTTAATAGAAACAATTTAGGATTGTTTCAGCAAACATATAGGAAATTTATTATTTTCTTTCCAGTCAGGGATGGCTGATATGAATAAGAGCACTGGAAGTCTGTACCTCACTTTGCTACTGTAGAGATAATCAATATAACCTGGGCAATTTAAATTATCCCATAAATTATTCTTAGGCATTTTCATCCCCTGGTACAATTTCAGATACAGAAGTTCCCCATAATGCAGTATAACAATGTTATGATGCATGTTTTTGGTTAATAACTGATTTATTTTAAAAATATGTTCTATGCCATGACAACTTATTCAAACACCATATTTTTGGCTTTTATTAATTCCTATCTAACCCACTGATTCAATATACTTTCTTAGCAAATTAGCATTAAAATTAAAACTATGTAAGAATGTTGGATATTCAATACTGAGAAAGGAAGAACTCAATAAGAGAAATATGTCACCTACCATATTTTACTGAATAAATAAAAAGTAGTAATAATGTACATAAGATTAGTACAAGTTTAGCTAAAAATTTCATCTACCAAATATTAAATCCTTATAGAATTTACTTCCATAAAACAGGCTCCTCTGTCCATGGTATTCTCTAGGCAACAATACTGGAATGGGTAGCCATTCCCTTCTCCATAAGATCTTGTGACCCAGGGATTGAACCTGGGTTTCCTGCATTGCAAACAGATTCTTTACTGTCTGAGCCACCAAAGAAGCCCCAAAGTTTTGGCATTATTATATTTTTGAATTGAACTAAATAATAGCCATGATAAATACAAGTAAATGTTTATTGAGTGATCATATGCCAGTCACTGTGCTAACTACTTTATGTGAAATCACCCTTTACTCTCAAAGTAATAGGAGGAAAAATCCTAGAGGAGTTTGTAGAAGTTAAGCAACAAATCTTAAATACACAGTTGGAAATGAATAAATACTATTTGATAAAGAGAAACATTGTTAATTTGATTACTCTGCTTATTGGTTCAATCTGCTTAGAATCTTCCTCAATCTCTTTCGACTACTTTTTCTGCTTATAAATTTCTTATCTATAATTCCAGAGACAGAACATCTATAGTTCCCTTGAGAAGTCTTCTAGACCCCTTGACTCAAAACTGTCCCCATCACTCCAAACTTCTATTGAATGAAAATGCACTTTTATTGATCATTTATAGACCTACTATTAAATTATGTATACAAGTATTTGTTCACTCGAATTGGATTATGAGTATTGAGAAGTCAGGATTTATGATCTGGTCATATTAAATCCTGCACAGACCCTACTATATTGAGCTTTTCTTGTGTTTATGCTATGCTTCTACCTCTTAGAAATGTATCTTAGAATTCAATAAAATTTAACTCTCACCTTCCTGATAACATGCAAAGCAATAAAAAGCCATGCACTATAGAAAAATATAATTGTTCTACTCTAATAAAATAATTAAATGGGGAAAAACATTAATGTTAAATACAATGATGAATAATAATGTCAGTTAAACACTATAATACTATAAAACAAATTTATACAATTGAAGAAACCTTGGCTTGCTTCCTTAGTATTGCATCATTCCAAAAACATAGTGACAACCTTGTTTGACATTTACTTCAACAGTAGAAGAATACAGAAATGACTTTGGTTTAATTTTTGTGTGCATGTTTCATTAATTGAAAAATCATTCAAAGAGAAACTCATAAATGTTAGCAGGAAAGATTTTGAAAATGCCTGGAAATTTCAAGGAAATATATATAGAAAGAGGTCTCAATGAAGATGGAGGATTGGTGTCTTGAAAAAAAAAGCAAGAAAAAAAAAAAACCCAGTGATTTTTAATATTTTTAATATATTTTTTCTTGTGTTTATTTACATAATGAATACTTTTGAAAGCAACGATTTATTGAATTCTATTTTGTTTCTGATAAATACTAGAGAGTAGAAATAAGAGAATCAATTTGAATACCTAAATGCAATCTTTTCTAAAAAATTAAGTGAAATTTATTTGTTACTGTAAAATTGTTTCTGACATTAGCAATAGGTGTTGTTGTTCAGATTGGTTTTATTAAAATATTTGCCATTTATTTGTTAAAGAAAATTCAATACAACAGAAAACTGTTCCTACCATTATCTCTTGAAAGCTTAAGGAGAGAATTTCCATAGCATAGCCCTCCTTCATCTCTTCTTTTTTGTAACTATTGCAGAAAAAGAGTATATATTTGGGACATATAACCAACGAGGAAAAAAACCCAAAAAAACTGTATTGTTCAGCTTAGGTGAATGCTATACCTATGGTGGGTTTTATCACAGCTGAGAAGCCTTAAATATAATTAAAACCTTTTAAAATAAAGTTCAAATAAATTCCCCCTTTGTCTCAGAGGAAAAAGCTTATGTTTACTATATTAAAAATAAGTAATCCTGCTCTTACTCCAGAGGGAGACACTATCTCTATTTTCTAAGGCTGTCTGCTCTACAACCATCCTTGAAAACATAATGACAGTCAGTTCCTCTGCTAGCAAGATATACAGAATCAGTCCATAAAGAATTATCTCTCCCCAAAGACCGTATATATCAGATCAAAAATTTAAGTTGTAAATGTGAAAACTAATGTGTGAGATAAAAGATACACTAGATAAGATTAACTTATGAATAGACATTTCAGAAAAAGAGATATGTAAATTAAAAAAAAAATCAGTTAGAAATTATTTAAAATAAAATAGAGAAGATAGAATTGCATAATGATGATGATAAAAAATTTGATTATCAGGTTAAAATGATCTAATGTGCCTGTGATTATACTCCTAGAAGAGAATGAAAAGTATCAGAAGAAATAACATTTGAAAAACATACTAACTGATGAACAAAACTCATTTCTAGGAATCCTAACATAAGAAACTCCTTCACATAAGAAATTGAAGGGTCTGACATTTTACTTTACTTGCAGGGTAATGAATACTGACAGAATACAAAAGGTCCCTGGGTCAGAAGAATAGGTCGTCTATTGCTAACAGTCAGAAGAGTGCACTGAGGGTTTCTCATGTTCCCTGTGAATATTTCATGAGCTCTTCATGAGCAAAACCACACAAAGTGAGGTGATGTGGGCCCGATGTGATCTGAATTTGCTGCATGATGCACTGCAGAAGAGGAACATTAAAGTTTATCAGCTGTTTGGGAAGCTCTGTGGGAGGTCCCTTAGGAGCCAGTAAATCTGCTGACTTCAGGATCTACTGGCTCCTAAAATTATAAAATATATATATATATATATATATATAAATTTTTTAAACAAAACACCATATATATATATATATATATATATATATATATATATTTTTTTTTTTTTTTTTAACAAAACACCATCTATCCCTGGAATTATATGGGACAGAAGACCAGATATTGGGTTGCCTCACTCCTGAAAACATAGTGACTTGCCTCTTGTTGTTTGTTGTTCATTTGCTAAGTCCTGTCCAACTCTTTGTGACCTCATGGACTGCAGCGTGCCAGGCTTCCATGTCCTTCACTATCTCTCAGGGGTTGCTCAAATTCATGCTCAATGAGTCAGTGATGCCACTCAACCATCTCATCTTCTGTCATCCCCTTCTCCTCCTGCCTTCAATCTTTCTCAGCATCAGGGTCTCTTCCAATGAGTTGGCTCTTCATATCAAGTGGCCAAAGTATTGGAGCTTCAGCTTCAGCATCAATCCTTCCAATGACTATTCAGGACTGATTTCCTTTAGGACTGACTGGTCTATCTCCTTGCTATCCAGGAGACTCTCGAGAGTCTTCTCCAGCGTCACAATACAAAAGCATAAATTATTTGGTGCTGAACCTTCTTTAGAGTCCAGCTCTCACACCTATATGTGATACTGGAAAAAACATAGCTTTGACTATCTGGACCTTTGTAGGCAAAATGCTGTCTTTACTTTTTACTACAGTGTCTGGTTTGTCATAGTTTTTCTTCCAAGGAGCAAGGGTCTTTTAATCTCATGACTACAGTCAATGATCACAATGATTTTCAATTCCAAGAAAGCAAAATCTGCCATTGTTTCCATTTTTTTTACCCATCTATTTGCCATGAAGTAATGGGACCAGATGCCATGACTTCACTTTTTAAAATGTTGAGTTTTAAGCCAGTTTTTCACTCTCCTCTTTCACCCTCATCAAGAGGCTCTTTAGTTCCTCTTTGCTTTCTGCCATTAGGTTTGTATCATTTGCATGTCTGAGGTTGGTGATATTTCTCCTGGCAATCTTGATTCCAGTTTGTGATTAATTCAGCCTGACATTTTGTATTATATGCTATGCATGTATGTTAAATAAGCAGGTTGACAATATACAGCTTTAATGTACTCCTTTCCTAATTTTAAACCAGTCCATTGTTCCATTTCTGGTTCTGTTGCTTCTTGACCTATACACAGGTTTCTCTGGAGGCAGGAAAGGTGGCTTGGTATTCCCATCTCCTGAAGAGTTTTCCAGTTTGTTGTGACCCACACAGTAAGGGCTTTAGTGTAGCCAATTAAGCAGATGTTTTTCTGCAATTCCCTTGTTTTTCTCTATGATCCAATGGATCTTGGCAATTTGATCTCTCGTTCCTCTACTTTTTTAACCCATTTGTACATCTGGAAGTTCTCAGTTCATGTATTGCTGAATCCTAGCTTGAAAGATTTTTAGCATTACCTTGCTAGCCTTTTAAATGAGCACAATTATATGGTAGTTTTGTCATTCTTTGGCATTACCTTTCTTTGGAATTGGAATGAAAATTGACCTTTTCCAGTCCCATGGCCACTGATGAGCTTTCCAAATTTGCTGACATATTGAGTGCAGCACTTTAACAGCATCATCTTTTAGGATTTGAAATAGCTCACATAGAATCCCATCACCTCCACCAGCTTTGTTCAGAGTAATGATTCCTAAGGCCCACTTGACTTCACACTTGGGGGTGTCTGGCTCTATGTAAGTGACCACATCATCATGCTTATTTGGGTCATTAAGATCTTTTTCACATAGTTCTGTGTATTCTTGGCACTTTTTCTCAATCTCTTCTACTTCTCTTATGTCCTTGAAGTTTCTGTCCTTTATTGTGCCCAGCTTTGAGTGAAATGTTCACTTGATTTCTCTAACCTTCTTGAAGAGGTCTCTAGTCTTTCCCATTCTATTGTTTTCTTCTTTCACCTTAGAAGTAGTTATAAGAAACCACCATGTTTCTAGAGAAACACTATAGAGACTATGGGGCCCAGAAAACTGTGGAGAAAATCAATAAGGATATTAAGAAAAATACTGATATATTAACATTTTTATATTCTGTTCTGACCCCCAAACAGCAGAATGCAATTCCTACACACATACAGAACGTATTCTGGGCCATAAAACAAATCTCAATCAATTTTAAAGTATTCCTGACCTATAAAAATTATGTTTCTGAAAACAATGACATTAAATTGGAAATCAATAGAAATATCTGTGGAAAATGCTCAAATATTTAGAAAAAAATCCAACATTCAAAATAGCACAGTCAAAAAAGAAATACAGAAGGAAATTAGAAAATATTTTAAATTGAATGGAAATAAAACATACCATATGAAAATCTGTGTGTTGCCACTAGAGTAGTACTTAGGGAACATTTATAGGTGTGTGCCTATTGTATTAAATACTGGAAAGGAAGAAAGATCTCAAAACAATAAATTTCACTTCTACCTTAAGAAACTCTTCTGTAAGAGCAAATAAAACCAAATTATGCAAGAACAGCAACAACAAAAATGAGTTAGGTAAAAATTTAATGAAATATAAAACAGAATCAATAGAAATTGTTAAAGCATAAAAACTGGTTTATAAACATCAAGCCAGATAGACAAGAAAAAAGAGAAAGAAAGAAAAAAGACACAGATCACCATTAGCAGGGATGAAAAAGGTGAGACAGTAACCAATTATCAAAAAGAAAATGAATAAATAAAATGATCAACTTTATGTCAATAAATTTGAAGACTTAGGTGAAATGAACAGGTTTTTCTTTTTTTTTTAAGACACAAGGTGTCAAGGTTCACACAAGAAAAATTCAGAATGTGAAGATTCCTTTATCCTATAGAAATTAATTTTATAGTTAAAAAAATTCCTAAAACAAAAATTCCTGACACAAATGCCTTCATTGGAAAATTCAATCAATACTTAAGAAAGAGTACTGATTCTACAAACAGTTCTATAAAATGGAAGAAGAAGGAATGTTTCCCAGCTCATTCTATCAATTTGAAAAAGAATAAATACTGGAAAGGGAAAAGTTCAAATTTATATTTTTATGAACATAGATAAAAATACTAAAAATAACATTTGAACAAATTGATAATATTTAAAAAGAACAATGTATCATGAGTGATAAGTAAATCTCCAAGTGGAAGATTCACCAAGGAACATACATTTTTTAATTTTTTTATACATTTTTTTAATATTCAAAAATCAATCAGATAATTCACCATATTAGCAAACCAGAAATAATTATAAGACTAACTTGGTAAATGCAGATTGAACTTCAGGCAAATCCATCATTCCTTTGTGATAAACAAAACTTATTCTTAGCAACTTAGGAATAGAAGGCAACTTCCTCAACCTGAAATATGGATATCTTTAAAAATCCTTTAACTAAAATAATAGTGATAGAAAAACTCAGTGATTTTCCTGTAAGATCAAGAACAAAACAAGAATATCTATTCTTGCCACTTGTACTCATCATTTTACTCGAGTTTCCAATCTATGCAATCAGGTAGAAAACTATATGGAACACATCATGATTGGACAACAAGGAGTAAAATAGTCTTTGTCTATAGATGACACTAAAATTTGTGAAGGAAATGAGACAAAATCTATAAAATAGCTACAAGAAATAATAAGGGTGTTTACCAATATTGCAAGGTACAACATGAAAATAAAAAAAATACACTGTGTTTCCATCTAAGTTGAAATGAAACATTATATCACCACCAAAATATGAAATGTTTATAAATAAACCTAACAAAAGATATGAAGGATCTGTATGCTGAAAACTACAAAATGTTGCTGGGAGCAACTAAAAATGCCACTGAATGGAGAAGTATATATCTTGTTTCTGGATCAGAAGGCTCAACACTGTGGTGTCAATTCTTTTCAAACTGATCAAACCACATTTAAAACCTCAGGTAGATTTTTGTAGAAGCTGACAGGCTGATCCTAAAATTTATATGAAAATTCAAAAGACCTAGAGCCAATCAAGAAAAATCCATAATGTGAATATTCCTTTGTGTCCTAAAGAAATTGACTTTATAGTTAAAAATCTTCCTAAAATGAAAATTCCTGGCACAAATGCCCTCATTGGAAAATGCAATCAATAATTAAGAAAGAAAGAATACTGATTCTATACAAGCAGTTCTATAAAAGTGAAGAAGAAGGACTATTTTCCAGCTCATTTTATCAGAATGAAAAAGAATAAAGGCAGGAAAGGGAAAAGTGATGGTGATGAATGATAATTCAACATCTTAAGAAAAAAAAATCATTTAACCAGATGCATAAAATACATATAATAAAATCTACCTCCCTATAAGATAAAATCTCTTAGCAAATGAAAAATATTTTTGGCATAGTCATACAATGGAATATGGCAAGAAATGAAGAAACATAGCTATAAAAAAGAAAATAGTATATTGAGTGAAGCCACATACAAAGATTACATATATTTGACATCCCTTATAAGAATCCAAAGAACAAGCAAACTTTATCTATGATAACAAGAATTAGAATGGAAGTTGTTTCTGTGGAAGAATGGATTGACTTAAAGTGGGTACTGGCAACTTATTAGGTAAACAAAAATTATTTATACATTTATTACATAAATTATAATTATTTATATTGTATTTCACCACTGATTTAGTGTATATCTCCAAAGACATTATCAGTTTCTCTCACAGCAGTATCATGATCATATCTCAAAATCACAGTAGTGCCTTGGTATCATCTGGTATTTGATTCATACTCATATTTCATTAACTGTCTCTGAAATACCTTTCTACAGTGAATTGTTGAGGGTTGGATATTATGTCTCTTATGTCTCTTTAAATCTAGAAATGCCACAGATCTTCCTTTATATTTTATTCCATGAACTTGGGAGAAAATCAGCTTTCTTCTAGCATTTATCTAATGCATCCTGATCATCTCTATTACATATCTATTCTCTACATTTATTACAAAGGGAACTTTGCATCTATGGACTTGAATAAATTCAGATTTAAAAATTAGACAAGAATACCTTAGAGATGAAGCTGTATATTACATCTGGTTAACATCAGTAGACACATGTATCTTATTTATCTTTCTATTAGTTTGGATGAAAATTAACTTTGAAATTCATGGGAATATACTTTAATTCTTCCATTGAAAATTCTTATATTACTCTAGATGACACTTTGGACACTATAAATAATCAATTCATAAACATTTAAAAAAAAATATGATGGTGGTGTTGTTTAGTCATCAAGTTATTCCCAACTCTTTTGTGATCCCATGGGCTGGACTGTATCCTGTCAGACTCCTCTGTTTATAGGATTTCTCAGGCAAGAAAGTTGGACTGGGTTTCCATTTCGTTCTCCAGGGGGTCTTCTGACTCAGGGCTTGAACCTACATTTCATACTTTGGCAGTCAGATTCTTTACCACTGAGCCACCAGGGAAGCAAATATTTTCTTTCAGTATAATGGTGTTAGCTTGAGAAAATTATTTAGTAAGAATAGTGGTGAGTTAAAAAGAAATTCCACTGTGTATTTATTAGATGGGGTTCTTTTATAAAGAGAGTTTTTTTCTTATCACAGGTTATTTGGTTACCTTGAGATATAGGTTTTACTAGAAAAGACAGAAAAAATCCTTAAATAACCAACTCTCAGATTAAAGACTTGGTGCAAGAGCTACTTTCAAAACAAACACAGGACCCTTTGTCATACTGATTTAGTTCAAATAATATAAAATATAAGATAGTGATAATCAAGTCATTTTTAACCATCAGGATCTGAATTTTGTACAAAGAAGAAGAGTAAGCAGAGGTTTCTATACATTCCTTACTCAGACTGCCTACAAAGATAATAATATTTTCCATTTCCAAGAAACTTAGAGAAATTTCTGTGCAAAAAAATTCAATTAAAAAGACAAAGATAATAAGAAATTGTCATTCTAATAGGAAATAACATGTCCTAGGAGAAAGTAGAGAGGAGATATTTTAGGACTCTGGAATCAGCCAAGGGTCAAGGGTCTCATTAGAACTGAACTAGAAAGGAAAATAATGCTATTAGGATAATACTGATTGTATTTATTTCAACCCATATATTGTTTGAAAGTATATAAAGTACTAAAGTATTTATGAATAAAATATGGTGTTTGAGATTTTCTTCTTAGAAATAATTCAGTAGTGGGAAGATATAATGTTTGTGGTACAGAACCGTCTTTGTGTTGGTGTTGATGAAGTGAAGTCTGCAGTACATGAAGCTGTGTTCTACTGTTCTCTTCACTTTCATGTATTTACCTTTTTTCATTAAGAAATTCATGAATTCATACTGATTTTCAAAATAGGGAAAACCACGTGAAGTGTATGTGTCTCTTTTGAAGAGAGAGAGCTATTTTCATAGATCTGATTTTTGACAGATTCTATTATTTAAATATTCAATAAGCTTTTGGGACTTCAAAGCAATGGTTTGTTTCTATAGGAAACTATTAAAATGTCTGTCAAGGCAATAAAATGTCTATCAGGATTTTTTCTCTCCTCTTTGATACATATAGCTGAAAAATCCTTCTTTCCATAATTTAGTGGAATGAATTGCTCTGTCTGAAAACAGACCTGTAAGTAATGATAATCCTATATGTGAGACAGCAAAAGAAACACATATGTATAGAACAGTCTTTTGGACTTGTGGGAGAAAGCAAGGGTGGGATGATTTGAGAGAATAGCATTGAAACATGTATATTATCATATGTGAGACAGATCACCAGTCCAGGTTCAATGCATGAGACAGGGTGCTCAGGGATGGTGCACTGGTATGACCCAGAGGGATGGGATGGGAAGGGAGGTGGGAGTGGGGTTCAGGATGAGGAACACATGTACACCCATAGCTGATTCATGTCAAAATGATTCATTCACATGACAAAACCACTACAATATTGTAAAGTAATTAGCCTCCAATTAAAATAAATAAATAAAAGCCAAAATAAAAAAAATGCTAAAAATGACCTAGTGGCTTGACTTCATTTTTTATATTAATTGAAGCTTCAATATTTTGACCACATGATGTGAAGATTTGATTCGCTGGAAAAGACCCTGATGCTGGGAAAGATTGAGGGCAGGAGAAGAAGGGAGCAACAGAGAATGAGATGGTTGAACTGCATCATTAACTCAATTAACATGAGTTTGAACAAACTCCAGGAGATAGTGAAGGACAGGAAAGCCTGGCATGCTGCAGTCCATGGAGTCTCAAGCATTGGAGATGACCTAGCGACTGAACAACAACATATATTTTAAAATTTTTAAAAAATTATTCAGTGTTTCCAGTAGTCTATTCCATGGAATCAGAGCCTCATTAAAGACTCTGGAAAAACATAAGGATAGGATCCTTTAGTTAAGTCAGTTTGGGTAACATATTTTGAAACTTATTATACAAAACATGTTTACATTTGTGAGAAGATTTTAGGGATGACTTGGTCAAACTTCATTTAATCTACAATTTCCCAAGCACATCTGACTACAGAACTATTTGTAGGTATACAGTGCCACTGTGGAAGTAGAGGTGTCTCTCTTTCTTTTTAACAAGACAAACATGCTATACAAGTATTCTATGACATACATTGTGCTAAGCCCAGGAACTAAAAAGATGAAGTTTTGCATGTGTATCTGTTCTTTTATGGCTCTCTACCCTTGTACTGGCTTCCCAGGTGAGTCAGTGGTGAAGAACTGCCTGCCAGTGCAGGAGATGAAGGAGATGTAGATTTGATCTCTGGGTTGGGAAGATCACCTGGAGGAGGAAACTGCAACACACTCCAGTATTTTTCCCTGGAAAATTACATGGACAGAGGAGCCTGGTGAGCATGCTACCGTCCATGAGATTCCAAAGAATTGGACACAACTGAGCAACTGAGCATGCATACTCACACCCTTATGTTATTGCTATCTTACCTGTGGGAGAAAATATATAACAGGTATTTATAAATCATTTGAGGATATTTGTCAATAGCACATGCTTACTCCACTTACCTCCAATCTTCTTCCGAATATGAAAAAAAATTTGCAAGGAGAAAAAGACATGTGCATTAAAATAATATCTACTTTGATTCTGAAACTGATTGTCCCTTTTTATAACTACTGCCCTAGTTGCCAGAACCCCTTAAACTGATCCATGATGTCATTATTCTATATGCTAAAACAGTTATCCCATATCATTACCTCCCAAATGCCTTGCTTTTTCCAGCATCAGCAAGTGTAGCCTTTTATTTTAATCCCTCTTTGACAGTGATAATGGGTGGCCATGAGTTTTAATCAGATAGAAGAATCCTCCTAATAGTTACCTATTAAATCGCACTGCCAGTAACCTATCATAGAATGCTTTACTGAGAAATATGGATGTCTTCTTTTGTACAAAGCATAATAGAGAATGTAAAGAAGCTTAAGTCTGGGAACCACTTCCTGAAAAGCTTGAGTGGTTTACTTATGGACTGTTAGATGAGAGTGAAAGACGTTCAATCAGATATAAGTATAAACTGAGAAAGCACCAAGAGTCACTAAGAAGGAGTGACTGCGGATACTCACAGTCCACTTTCATGCAATGAGAAGGGCTATGAGAGTGCAAGATAAATAAAGTCACATAGAATAGAAAGAGAAACACTTATAATAAAGTTGTATCTATAATATATTTGACTAGATCAGAACATTGTGGTGGAAAAATTTGTCAAGATAATTTGGGATTGGATTGTAGAGGGCGAGGGGCTCACGAGTGTCAAAAGCATGATGAAGATTAAGGAAGAAAGAAGAAAAGGAGACACACCACGTAATTTTCCCATTTTTCTCCTTTCACTACTATTTCCATTTACTATTGTCAGGTCATTTTGCTTAAACCTTAAAATTCCTAATGATCAGTACCTGAAAACAGATTATACAAAGCCCTCATGATAGTTACTTCTTATTCTGAGAAGAAACATGTTTAGTGTGTTAATGATACTTTTATAGAAAGATACTGTTTTTTTTTGTACTCTTGTGGTGACTATATAAGACCTACTTTTTAACTTCATAAATTTTCCTTTTCAGTAATTATGATATGAAATTTCAGTCAGCTGTCATCTGCTCATGAGTGAGCTGACTGGCAGTGTCATCATCTTTTGATAGGTTATTGATAAGTGGAAGCAGACAGTAGTCCTTCAGCTCAGTTTTATACCATTATTCTAGACAAACCTCCAATTCTAAAAGATGTAACCTCACTATTACAACAGCAATGACACCTTTTGGAATATGTTTGCATACTGATGGGTTGGTTGATGGGCTTTGAGAGGTACATAAGCACGCCCACAGCAAAATGTGAGAGCTTACAAGAGATTTCCCTTTATCCTTAGAAGTAGTTTGTCCAAGAGAGGCTCAGTGTCAGAAAAAACCTAGAAGCATTTGCTTTATACCTATCTTGTGGCTAGAGAAGTAGAGATGATAAGTCTGTCAGCTTGTCAGTTGTAGGAGTACAAAAGAAATTTCAACTAAGAGTCAAGCTGAAAATGTCATCATTTGTAAAAAGCACCCCTTAGACTTCATTTTCCAAGCTGATGTATTTTTGCACTTTTGCCAAAATACAATTACATGCACAGTTGCTCAGGCAAATACATGGGAATATTTTCATAAGAGTAATTTACAGTAAACAGCAAGTGCAATTAGAAACTGAGAAGGTTTTTCCTTCACACAGTTATGTGACTAATTGAACAGCAAATGGTATGATAAAGAATTTAGAGAAGAAAGTGTTTTGCCAGTACAATCACTGCCAGTGTCTTTGTGACATCAACATATTTGGTTCCACCTATTCATTAACCTAAGTGGGGTCTGTGATTGTTTTTAAATCAGTGCACAAAGTACCTTCTAAACACAAAGGGAAATAGAAAAGCAGAAAAGATATATTTACAAAAATATGAAAAAGATTTATATTTATAAATAGGATCTTCCATGTTCAAAGATGTTTCTCCAGACAGAGTCCATATCTGTCAAGAATTCTAATGGCTCTCATGTAGACATATCTCTGCCTCAGAGCAAAATTTACTCCAAGAAATCTGTGACAAACAGTTTGCTTGTTGACTAATTTCTAGTAGAAGGATACAGAAACAAAGAAAAAAAAAATCCAGTAAGCATTGGATTTCATTTCCTCTCATTCATTTTACTAAGAAAATGGGAATGAGTATTTCAGTCTACAGTCCTCAACTGGTTAAAAATTCGAATTTCAGTCAGTGATAATTTTACTTGGTATCATTCTTATCTATAATGTAGTGACAAATTGGTAACAAAATGCTCTTAAAAACTAACTGGAAAATCTGTGTATTTCATCAGATGATTGTGGGACAATGAAAAAAGTGGTCCATGTTAATTAAAGTAAATGCAAGGAAATATGCCATATACCCATCTTTGACAATTAAATATGCATACATGGAGGAATTGCTCAGTCTTATTATACCTATGTACATGTAAAATTTCACATGTTAATATAAAAGGTGGACTTTATCTCTCTTTATGACTATTTGCACCTTGATGCATAAGCATTCTAGCTTCCTACTTTCACAATCCTAGCTTTTCCAGCCTCAGTGTTAAAACTATTTTTCCACAGCTAAAGCAAACAAAAATAAATAACTCTTCTGTAAGGGCTATCACCTCTAATTCAGAGTTATGCTTTCCCTCCATTCTCCATGCTATTTCTGAATACAACATGAAATTCCTATTGTTGTAGCCACACATTCCAGGAAACAAACTCATTCTGAAGGACAATGCAGATAGTAGAGTCGTTTATTACACCGGGGGGCCCAAGGCAGAGTCTCCACTTAGCCAAAGATCCCGACCAGTTTTTGTGAAAACCTTATATAGTCTAAGTGTACATGCTCAAACCCACCTCCCCAAATTCCCTGAAACTAGTCTGAACAAAGGAAAAGAAAGATACAATCAAAGTTAACCTATGATTCATATGCCTTAAGCCTAGGTAGTTAACCATGGACAATTATCAATAGGCCTGTGGTGATACCCCAATAAGCAAAATAGAATTTATGATTCCTATTCAGTTACACAGATAATTAGGGTATTCTTTTAGGCTATGGAGAGTCTAGGTATGAGCCCTGGGACTCTTCCTTCTGCGGGGGGGGGGGGGGGGGGGGGGGGGAGGGGGCAGAGGAAGGGGTCTGGTTTTCTAGTTGATATGTTGTTTCCATAGATACTGGGCATATAGCTCAAAGTCCACAGTCCAGCCCAAGATGGAGTCCTGCTTTCAAAAAGGAGACTGTTCTGTTTCCTCCTTTACTACATCCATTTGGAAAGAAATACATGAATCACAAGAATCAAATTCGGTTTAGTAAAGGTAATTAGTGTTTGGTGACCAAACACCATGAGTATCTTTAATATTATCCTGACAAAACAACAAACAAAAAGCAAACTGGTCAAATTCCATGAGTTTTCAGTAGATTGGAAATAAATGAATGGGACTGTAAAATACAGGCAATTCATAATTCATAAAAATTAATTACATTAATTATATATATATGTAGACATGCAAAGACAAACAATGATATAAGATAAACTAGACATGCAAAATATATATTTTCAAACAAAACTTTCTATGAAGGTTTAAAGAAGAAAGCATTAGGTAATAGATAAATGCTCTGGATTTTCATGGGATGTCAAAAAATATGACAAAAGAAAGACTTCCCAGAATTAATAAAAATGTATGCAAATAAAACTTTAGATTCTTGATCATAAAGTTTTCATATTATTTCTGGATAATGATGAAGAAAACATATTTATCTATTGTATGGAGCAGGTTAGAAAGGTGTGTGGCAGAGAGGACAGCTAACAAGGAAACCTAAAGAAATCTTTAGTTATAAATAAAATATAAATATATCAGTCTTTTTGCAATCCAAATTTTAGGACAGAAATTTGTCTGATTCTTAATTTCAATTATTAAAATGAAGTAAATACATAAATTGAGTAACACTCTTTCTCAGCTGGCCTTTGTTTCTTTATTGCTATTACCTGGGGTAGAATTTCTTAAATATGTGATAAAGAGGTTGGTTTAGTGTGCATATATCAGATTTATCTAGTAGACTTGGTAAGCTACAGGTTCCTGGGCCTCATCCCCAGCATTTCTGATTCAAAAAGTCTGGGTGAAGCCTGAAATCTTATTTCTAACAAGTTCCCATTTGATTCTGATACTTCTGGTTTTTGGATCACACTTTGAAAACTACTGGCATAGTGGAATATGTATTAACAGATATTAAAATATTTTCACTGTGCTAAGAACTGGGAACATTAGGTTCCATTCTGTTCAGTTCAGTTGCTCAGCCGTGTCCGACTCTTTGCTCAGCACGCCAGGCCTCCCTGTCCATCACCAACTCCCAGAGTTCACTCAAACTCACGTCCATTGAGTCGGTGATGCCATCCAGCCATCTCATCCTCTGTCGTCCCCTTCTCCTCCTGCTCCCAATCCCTCCCAGCATCAGGGTCTTTTACAATGAGTCAACTCTTAACATGAGTTGGCCAAAGTACTGGAGTTTCAGCTTCAGCATCATTCCTTCCAAAGAACTCCCAGGACTGATCTCCTTTAGAATGGACTGGTTGGATCTCCTTGCAGTCCAAGGGACTCTCAAGAGTCTTCTCCAACACTACAGTTCAAAAGTATCAATTCTTTGGCGCTCAGCTTTCCTCACAGTCCAACTCTCCCATCCATACATGACTACTGGAAAAACCATAGCCTTGACTAGACGGACCTTTGTTGGCAAAGTCATGTCTTTGCTTTTCAATATACTATCTAGTTTGGTCATAACTTTCCTTCTAAGGAGTAAGCGTCTTTTAACTTCATGGCTGCAATAACCATCTGCAGTGATTTTGGAGCCCCCCAAAATAAAGTCTGACACTGTTTCCCCATCTATTTGCCATGCAGTAATGGGACCGGATGCCATGATGTTAGTTTTCTGAATGTTGAGCTTTAAGCCAATGTTTTCACTCTCCTCTTTCACTTTCATCAGGAGGCTTTTTAGTTCCTCTTCACTTTCTGCCATAAGGGTTGCTGCTGCTGCTGCTGCTAAGTTGCTTCAGTCGTGTCCAACACTTTGCGACCCCATAGATGGCAGCCCACCAGGCTCCCCCTCCCTGGGATTCTCCAGGCAAGAACACAGGAGTGGGTTGCCATTTCCTTCTTCAATGCATGAAAGTAAAAAGTCAAAGTGACGTCGCTCAGTTGTGTCCCACTCTTAGCGACCTCATGGACTGCAGCCTACCAGGCTCCTCCGTCCATGGGATTTTCCAGGCAAGAATACTAGAATGGGGTTCCATTGCCTTCTCCAGCCATAAGGGTTAGGGACATCAAATAGGTGGTTTCCTTTCTGTAGTATTGCTAAAAACATTTAATATAAAATGTATTTTATCAATATTGCCAAGGAAATACTGCAACAGATGGAGTTAAATAGGCAAGGGTAATTTTATTCAGGATTATCCAAATAAGGGAAAGAACTGAGCTCATCACTATTGAAACAAAAGGTAGGAGTTTTTAAACACTAAAGTGTGCTAGTGAAAAATTACCAGATGACTTGAGACAGGGGTTGGTTACTGTGATCAGGCGATCTGTATTTGCTAATGGTACCTTATGGCTCAGATGGTAAAGAACCTGCCTGTAATGAGGAGACCAAGGTTCTATTCCTGGTCAGGAATAGAAGCCCTGGAGAAGAAAATAATTCCATGGTATTATTTCTTTGAAGAAGATATAAGAAAGGTTATTCTATGAGAAGTCCTCTCTTCAAGGCTAAACAATTTTGAATAAATGTCACTTAAGCTCCTAAATCACTGCAGATGGTGATTGCAGCCATGAAATTAAAAGATGCTTACTCCTTGGAAGGAAAGTTATGACCAACCCCCAGCAGCTATCGTTTTTCCAGTAGTCATGTATGGATGGGAGAGTTGGACTGTGAAGAAAGCTGAGTGCCGAAGAATTGATGCTTTTGAACTGTGGTGTTGGAGAAGACTCTTGAGAGTCCCTTGGACTGCAAGGAGATCCAACCAGTCCATTCTAAAGGAGATCAGTCCTGGGTGTTTTTTGGAAGGAATGATGCTGAAGCTGAAACTCCAGTACTTTGGTCACCTCATGTGAAGAGTTGACTCATTGGAAAAGACTCTGAAGCTGGGAGGGATTGGAGGGAGGAGGAGAAGGGGACGACAGAGGATGAGATGGCTGGATGGCATCACTGACTCGATGGATGTGAGTTTGAGTGAACTCTGGGAGTTGGTGATGGACAGGGAGGCCTGGCGTGCTGCAATTCATGGAGTCGCAACGAGTTGGACATGACTGAGAAACTGAACTGAACTTAACTGAAGCTCTTTATGATGTTAATCAAACTGGGGTCTCCTGAATTGCTGAAGATTCTTTACCAACTGAGCTATCAGGGAAGCCTTATGATGTTAATAGCCAAACCAAATTGCATACTCCTCTGAAAAGGAATTGCTTAAAGGGATAAATAGAACAATAGGGTCCAAAGCCTGGAGAAAGGAAACACAGAAAGTATAATGTGGTATTTATTGACAGAATGATAACACATTAATTAACTTTAGCATGACTATGTTACATACACAGACAACAATAGGAATGCTTAGTATCTTTAGAGGTGTGTATGCATTTTTGCTGGGCTTTCCAGGTAGTGCTTGTGGTAAAGAACACACCTACCAATGCAGGAAACATAAGAGGTGTAGATCCAATCCCTGGGTCAGGAAGATCCCCTGGAGGAAGGCATATCACTCACTCCCTCACAAATTCCTCAAAAGAACATTTCAACGCCGAGCAAACTCCACAAAACAACTTCTGTAGGCTGGCAGAGGACATCAGGCAACCAGAAAAGCAGACCATTGTCTTCAAAAACAGGTAGGAAAAAATATAAAAGACGAAAAAGGAGACAAAGGAGGTGGGGAGGGAGCTCCGTCCTGGGAAGGGAATTTTAAGAAGAGAGGTTTCCAAACACCAGGAAACACTCTCCCTGCCGAGTCTGTGGCGAGTCTTGGAAACACAGAGGGCAACATAACAGGAAGGAAAAATAAAGAAATAATTAAAACCAAGAGATTACAAGCCCAACAGTAACTCCCCCAGCGGAAAAGCAGCACAGACGCCTGCATCCGCCATTGGGAAGTGGGGGCAGGGCAGGGACGCGCGGGAGGCGTGGGCTGCAGTGCTTTGTAAGAATCGGGCAGGAACGCCCCACGCGCAACCAGAATGATCTAACTTGGGCTAGCAAACCAGACTGTGGGATAGCTACCGCACGAAAAGCTCGAACATAAGACACCGCCAGGACCGAGCACAGAACAAAGGATGGAACGGAAAAGCCGGCTGCAGACCATCCCCCTCTGGGGACAGGCAGCCAGAGCCGTAAGGACTGGAAAGGGGCAATTGCAGACCTGGAGAGACTTTACTTACCTATCTGCAAGCAGGCTTCTTTGCTAAGACTTCTGGGGGTGCTGGACAGTCACAATCTGCCTCACGGGGGATGCCAGCGGTCCACCCAGAAAGCTAAGCAGCAGCGGCAGAAAAGGTGACAAACCGCGGCGATCGCGCTCGCCAAACTCCTGAGCTACTTGGACCTGGGAAGGGCACAAAGCGCAGCCCCAGCCGAATCTGTGCCTCTGAGGGCTGCCTGAGCACCGAACCTGAGCGGCTTGGACTGGGGAAGTGCACGCAGCCTAGGGTCGGCCCCAGACAGTTCCCGGCTGAGCATCGTAGAGCCGGAGCGGTTTGTGCGCCGCGAGAAGGGACAGGTCAAGCAGGGCTGAGACACTGTGTGCACACGACAGTGCTATTTGTTTGCAGCATCCCCCCTCCCCACAGCACGACTGAACTAGTGAGCCTAAAAAAACAGCAAACAGAAGAAGTTAAACAGAGGGAACCACCTTGGAAGTGATCCCACATGGCCCAAAACATCAGAGAAGGGCCAGATATATTTTTACTATTTTTAAAATCATTCCTTTTTTTTTCTTTTTTTTTCTAACTTTTTTAAAAATTGTTAAGTCTTCTATTTCTCCTCTAATTTTTATTACTATAACCTACTATTACTATTAAAAAAGAAACTTTTTTTTTTTAAAGGCAAACACCATATATAGCCTTTAGATGGTTGTTGGTGGTTTTTTGTTTGTTTGTTTGTTTGTTTGTTTTTAATAATTCTTGTTTTTTTTTTTCTTTCTTCCTTTTTCCTTCTGCTTCTTTTCTTTAATATTGTATTTTTGAAAATCCAACCTCTACTCTAGATTTTTAATCTTTGCTCTTAGGTTTTTGTTGTCAATTTTGTACATTTAAAAACCCAAACTTCACTACCCAAGTTTACCTGAGAGCGAGATTACTGGCTTGACCACTCCCTTCTCCTTCGGACTCTCCTTTTTCTCCACCAGGTGGCCTCTGTCTCTTTTCTCCCCCATCTCTTCTCTGTCCAACTCTGTGAATCTCTGTGTGTTCCAGACGGTGGAGAACACCTAAGGAACTGGTTACTGGCAGGATTTGTCTCTCTCCTTCTCATTCCTCTCTCTTATCCTCCTGGTCACCTCTGTCTACTTCCTCCCTTTCCTCTTCCCCGTATAACTCCGTAAATACCTCTGAGCGGTCCAGACTATAGAGCACACATTAGGAAGTGACTACTGGCTAGCTTTCTCTCTCCTCTTTTGATCTCACCGCATCTCATTCCAGTTACCTCTAACTACCCCCTCCATCTTCTCTTCTCCTTGTAACTCAGTGAACCTCTCTGAGTGTCCCTCAATGTGGAGAAACTTTTCATCTTTAACCTAGATGTTTTATCATCGGTGCTGTATAGATGGAGAAGTCTAGAGGCTACTGTAAAAATAAAACTGAAAATCAGAAGCAGGAGGCTTAAATCCAAAGCCTGAAAACATTAGAGAACTCTTGAATTCAGGGAATATTAAGCAATAGGAGCTCATCAAATGCCTTCATACCTACACTGAAACCAAGCTCCACCCAAGGGCCAACAAGTTCCAAAACAAGACATACCACTCAAATTCTCCAGCAACACAGGAACACTCCCCTGAGCTTCAATATACAGGCAGCTCAAAATTATTCCAAAACCTTTGATGTCTCATAACCCATTACTGGTCACTCCACTGCACTCCAGAGAGAAGAAACCCAGCTCCACCCACCAGAACTCCAACACAAGCCTCCCTAACGAGGAAACCTTGACAAGCCACTGATAGAACCCCACCCTCAGTGAGGAAGCTCCATAATAAAGATAACTCCACAAATTACCAGAATATAAAAAGGCCACCCCAAACACAGCAATATAACCAAGATGAGGAGACAGAGGAATACTCAGCAGGTAAAGGAACAGGAGAGTTGCCCACCAAACCAAACAAAAGAGGAAGAAGTAGGGAATCTACCTGAGAAGGAATTCCGAATATTGATAGTGACAATGATCCAAAATCTTGAAATCAAAATGGAATCACAGATAGCCTAGAGACAAGGATTGAGAAGATGCAAGAAAGGTTTAACAAGGACCTAGAAGAAATAAAAAAGAGTCAAAATATAATGAATAATGCAATAAATGAGATCAGAAACACTCTGGAGGCAACAAATAGTAGAATAACGGAGGCAGAAGATAGGATTAGTGAAATAGAAGACAGAATGGTAGAAATTAATGAATCAGAGAGGAAACAAGAAAAACAAATTAAAAGAAATGAGGACAATCTCAGAGACCTCCAGGACAATATGAAACGCTCCAACATTTGAATTATAGGAGTCCCAGAAGAAGAAGACAGAAAGATCATGAGAAAATCCTTGAGGAGATAATTGTTGAAAACTTCCCTAAAATGGGGAAGGAAATAATCACCCAAGTCCAAGAAACACAGAGAGTTCCAAATAGGATAAACCCAAGGCGAAACACCCCAAGACACATATTAATTAAATTAACAAAGATCAAACACAAAGAACAAATATTAAAAGCAGCAAGGGAAAAACAACAAATAACACACAAGGGGATTCCCATAAGGATAACAGCTGATCTTTCAATAGAAACTCTTCAGGCCAGGAGGGAATGGCAAGACATACTTAAAGTGATGAAAGACAATAACCTACAGCCCAGATTACTGTACCCAGCAAGGATCTCATTCAAATACGAAGGAGAAATCAAAAGCTTTACAGACAAGCAAAAGCTGAGAGAATTCAGCACCATCAAACCAGCTCTCCAACAAATTCTAAAGGATATTCTCTAGACAGGAAACATGAAAAGGGTGTATAAACCTGAACCCAAAACAATAAAGTAAATGGTAAACGGGATCATACTTATCAATAATTACCTTAAACGTAAATGGGTTGAACGCCCCAACCAAAAGGCAAAGACTGGCCGAATGGATACAAAAACAAGACCCCTCTATATGCTGCTTACAAGAGACCCACCTCAAAACAAGGGACACATACAGACTGAAAGTGAAGGGCTGGAAACAGATATACCATGCAAATAGAGACCAAAAGAAAGCAGGAGTGGCAATACTCATATCCGATAAAATAGACTTTAAAACAAAGGCTGTGAAAAGAGACAAAGAAGGCCACTACATAATAATCAAGGGATCAATCCAAGAAGAAGATATAACAATTATAAATATATATGCACCCAATATAGGAGCACCGCAATATGTAAGACAAATGCTAACAAGTATGAAAGGGGAAATCAACAATAACACAATAATAGTGGGAGACTTTAATACCCCACTCACACCTATGGACAGATCAACTAAACAGAAAATTAACAAAGAAACGCAAACTTTAAATGATACATTAGATCAATTAGACCTAATTGATATCTATAGGACATTTCACCCCAAAACAATGAATTTCACCTTTTTTTTTCAAGTGCTCATGGAACCTTCTCCAGGATAGATCACATCCTGGGCCATAAATCTAAACTTGATAAATTCAAAAAAATCGAAATCATTCCAAGCATCTTTTCTGACCATAATGCATTAAGATTAGATCTCAATTACAGGAGAAAAACTACTAAAAATTCCAACATATGGAGGTTGAACAACACACTTCTGAATAACCAACAAATCACAGAAGAAATCAAAAAAGAAATCAAAATATGCATAGAAACTAATGAAAATGAAAACACAACAACCCAAAACCTGTGGGACACTATAAAAGCAGTGCTAAGAGGAAAGTTCATAGCAATACAGGCATACCTCAAGAAACAAGAAAAAAGTCAAATAAATAACCTAACTCTACAACTAAAGCAACTAGAAAAGGAAGAATTGGAGAACCCCAGAGTTAGTAGAAGGAAAGAAATCTTAAAAATTAGGGCAGAAATAAATGCTAAAGAAACAAAAGAGACCATAGCAAAAATCAACAAAGCCAAAAGCTGGTTCTTTGAAAGGATAAATAAAATTGACAAACCAGACTCATCAAGAAGCAAAGAGAGAAAAATCAAATCAATAAAATTAGAAATGAAAATGGAGAGATCACAACAGACAACACAGAAATACAAAGGATCATAAGAGACTACTATCAGCAGTTGTATGCCAATAAAATGGACAACGTGGAAGAAATGGACAAATTCTTTAAAAAGTACAACTTTCCAAAACTGAACCAGGAAGAAATAGAAAATCTTAACAGACCCATCACAAGCATGGAAATTGAAACTGTAATCAGAAATCTTCCAGCAAACAAAAGCCCAGGTCCAGATGGCTTCACAGCTGAATTCTACCAAAAATTTCGAGAAGAGCTAACACCTATCCTACTCAAACTCTTCCAGGAAATTGCAGAGGAAGGTAAACTTCCAAACTCATTCTATGAGGCCACCATCACCCTAATACCAAAACCTGACAAAGATGCCACAAAAAAAGAAAACTACAGGCCAATATCACTGATGAACATAGATGCAAAAATCCTCAACAAAATTCTAGCAATCAGAATCCAACAACACATTAAAAAGATCATACACCATGACCAAGTGGGCTTTATCCCAGGGATGCAAGGATTCTTCAATATCCACAAATCAATCAATGTAATTCACCACATTAACAAATTGAAAAATAAAAACCATATGATTATCTCAATAGATGCAGAGAAGGCCTTTGACAAAATTCAACATCCATTTATGATAAAAACTCTCCAGAAAGCAGGAATAGAAGGAACATAACTCAACATAATAAAAGCTATATATGACAAACCCACAGCAAACATTATCCTCAATGGTGAAAAATTGAAAGCATTTCCCCTAAAGTCAGGAACAAGACAAGGGTGTCCACTTTCACTGCTACTATTCAACATAGTTCTGGAAGTTTTGGCCGCAGCAATCAGAGCAGAAAAAGAAATAAAAGGAATCCAAATTGGAAAAGAAGAAGTAAAACTCTCACTGTTTGCAGATGACATGATCCTCTACATGGAAAACCCTAAAGACTCCACCAGAAAATTACTAGAGCTCATCAATGAATATAGTAAAGTTGCAGGATGTAAAATCAATACACAGAAATCCCTTGCATTCCTATACACTAATAATGAGAAAGTAGAAAAAGAAATTAAGGAAACAATTCCATTCACCATTGCAACGAAAAGAATAAAATACTTAGGAATATATCTACCCAAAGAAACTAAAGACCTATATATAGAAAACTATAAAACACTGATGAAAGAAATCAAAGAGGACACTAATAGATGGAGAAATATACCATGTTCATGGATCGGAAGAATCAATATAGTGAAAATGAGTATACTACCCAAAGCAATTTACAAATTCAATGCAATCCCTATCAAGCTACCAGCCATATTTTTCACAGAACTAGAACAAATAATTTCAAGATTTATATGGAAATACAAAAAACCTCGAATTGCCAAAGCAATCTTGAGAAAGAAGAATGGAACTGGAAGAATCAACTTGCCTGACTTCAGGCTCTACTACAAAGCCACAGTCATCAAAACAATATGGTACTGGCACAAAGACAGACATATAGATCAATGGAACAAAATAGAAAGCCCAGAGATAAATCCACACACATATGGACACCTTATCTTTGACAAAGGAGGCAAGAATATACAATGGAGTAAAGACAATCTCTTTAACAAGTGGTGCTGGGAAAACTGGTCAACCACTTGTAAAAGAATGAAACTAGATCACTTTCTAACACCACACACAAAAATAAACTCAAAATGGATTAAAGATCTAAATGTAAGACCAGAAACTATAAACCTCCTAGACGAGAACATAGGCAAAACACTCTCAGACATAAATCACAGCAGGATCCTCTATGATCCACCTCCCAGAATTCTGGAAGTGAAAGCAAAAATAAACAAATGGGATCTAATTAAAATTAAAAGCTTCTGCACAACAAAGGAAAATATAAGCAAGGTGAAAAGACAGCCTTCTGAATGGGAGAAAATAATAGCAAATGAAGCAACTGACAAACAACTAATCTCAAAAATATACAAGCAACTTATGCAGTTCAATTCCAGAAAAATAAACGACCCAATCAAAAAATGGGCCAAAGAACTAAATAGACATTTCTCCAAAGAAGACATACGGATGGCTAACAAACACATGAAAAGATGCTCAACATCACTCATTATTAGAGAAATGCAAATCAAAACCACAATGAGGTACCACTTCACACCAGTCAGAATGGCTGCGATCCAAAAATCTGCAAGCAATAAATGCTGGAGAGGGTGTGGAGAAAAGGGAACCCTCCTACACTGTTGGTGGGAATGCAAACTAGTACAGCCACTATGGAGAACAGTGTGGAGATTCCTTAAAAAATTGCAAATAGAACTACCTTATGACCCAGCAATCCCACTGCTGGGCATACACACTGAGGAAACCAGAATTGAAAGAGACACATGTACCCCAATGTTCATGGCAGCACTGTTTATAATAGCCAGGGCATGGAAACAACCTAGATGTCCATCAGCAGATGAATGGATAAGAAAGCGGTGGTACATGTACACAATGGAGTATTACTCAGCCGTTAAAAAGAATTCATTTAAATCAGTTCTGATGAGATGGATGAAACTGGAGCCGATTATACAGAGTGAAGTAAGCCAGAAAGAAAAACACCAATACAGTATACTACACATATATATGGAATTTAGAAAGATGGCAATGATGACCCTGTATGCAAGACAGGAAAAAAGACACAGCTGTGTATAACGGACTTTTGGACTCAGAAGGAGAGGGAGAGGGTGGGATGATTTTGAAGAATGGCATTCTATCATGTATACTATCATGTAAGAATTGAATTGCCAGTTTATGTCTGATGCAGGATACAGCATGCTTGGGGCTGGTGCATGGGGATGACCCACAGAGATGTTATGGGAAGGGAGCTGGGAGGGGGGTTCATGTTTGGGAACACATGTAAGAATTAAAGATTTTATAATTAAAAAAAATAAAAAAATAAAAAATAAAAATAAATAAATTTAGTCACTGTGTCAAAACAGTATTTTAGGCTTATGGTAAAATACTAGATAAATTTTAAACATTATATTTACCATTTCTTTCTTTTAAAATATATGTTTTTATTGTTTAGATTCATTGTAAGAGATGACATAAGTCAGCTGCTCCTAACTATCACCCTCCAAGTGACTATTCTCACTCACACAGGGAAGCAAAAGGCAAGGAGCAAGGGAATGATAGAGACAACTGAACACAGAGCTTGAAAGAATAGAAAGAACAGATGAGAAAGTTTCTTAAATGAGCAATGCAAAGAAATAGATGAAAACAATGGCATGGGAAAGACTAGAGATCTCATCAAGAAAATTCGAGTAACTAAGGGAACATTTCAGGCAAAAATAGGCACAATGAAGGACAGAAATGGTAAGGATCTAAGAGAAGCAGAAGAGACTGAGAAGAAGTGGTAAGAATACACAGAAGACCTATACAGCAAAAGGTCTTAATGACCCAAATAACCACAACAGTATGGTCACTTACCTAGAGCCAGACACCCCAGAGTGTGAAGTCAAGGGAGCCTTGGGAATCATTACTAAAAACAAAGCTAGTGAAGGTGATAGAATTCCAGCTGAGCTATTTAAAATTGTAAAATATGTTGCTGTTCTGCATTCAAAATGTCAGCAAAACTGTAAAACTGTGCAATGACCATAGAACTGGAAAAGGTCAGTTTTCATTCCGATCCCAAAGAAAGGTAATGCCTAAGGATGTTCAAACCACCATACAATTGCACTCATTTCACGTGATAGCAAGGTAATGCTCAAAATCTTTCAAGTTAGACTTCAACAGTATGTGAACCAAGAACTTCCAGATGTACCAGATGGGTTTAGAAAAGGCTGAGGAACCAGAGATCAAATTGTCAAGATCCATTGGATCTTAGAAAAACCAAAGGAATTCCAGAAAAAAAAAAAAATCTACTTCTGCTTCATTGACTTCATTAAGCCTTGACTGTGTGGATCACAAAAAACCTGTGGAAAATTCTGAATTAGATGGGAGTACCAGAGCACCTTACCTGCCTCCTAAGAAAATCTGTATGCAGGTCGAGAAGCAACAGTTAGACTTGGACAATGGAATAACTGACTGGTTCAAAATTGAGAAAGGAGTATGTCAAGGATGTATTTTGTCACCCTGTTTCTTTAACTTATATGTAGAGTACATCATGCTAAATGCTGGACTGGATGAATCACAAGGTGGAATCAAGATTTTGGGGAGAAATATCAACAACCTCAGATATGCAGATGATACCACCTAATGGCAAAAAGTGAAGAGGAACTAAAGAGTCTCTTGGTTAAAGCGAAAGAGGAGAGTGAAAAAACTGGCTTAAAGCTCAACATTCAAAAAATGAAGATCATGGTATTCTCTCCCATCACTTCATGGCAAATAGATGAGGAAACAATGGAAACAGTGGCAGACTTTATTTTCTTGAGCTCCAAAATAACTATGGACATTGACTGCAGCCATGAAATTAAGATGATTGCTCCTTGGAAGAAAAGCTACAATAAGCTATGTATTAAAAAGCAGAGACATCACTTTTCCAACAAAGGTCTATATAGTCAAAGTTATGGTTTTTCCAGTAGTCATGTATGGATGTGAAAGTTGGACCATAAAGAAATCTGAAAGCCAAATAACTGATGCCTATAAACTGTGGTGCTGGAGAAGACTCTTGAAAGTCCCTTGGGCAACAAGGAGATAAAACCAGTCAGTCCTAAAGAAAATCAACCCTGAATATTTATTGGAAGGGCAGGTGCTAAAGCTAAGCTCCAATACTTTGCCCACCTGATGCAAAGAGCTGACTTACTGGAAAAGACCCTGATGCTGGGAAATACTGAGGGCAGGAACAGAAGGGGATAACAGGGAATGAGATGATTGGATGGCATCACCAGCTCAATGGATATGCATTTGAGCAAACTCTGGAAGACAGTGAGATAGGGAGGGCAGATGTGCTGCAGTCCACAGAGTAGCAAGGAGTAAGACATGACAGCAACTGAACAACAACAACACAGAAGCATATTTATATTTATATATATATATATATATATATATATATATATTTTGGGAGGTATTTGTAATATATGTTTAAATTACACACATAATACATTATATTTATTTTTAGTTACACCTATTATATGTGCCTTCCTAATCATTAAAATGTTTAGCACTCATAAAATTTCCTCTACATCAAAGCTCCTTCTACCCTTAAGGAATTCTTCCAATGTATTCATATCAAAATTTGGGGACAAATTGTATTATATATTATTATTATGAAATACATAATAAATCATAGTATTATTCATTATTGATATATATACTGTATTAACTACATTTCCTTCCTTACACATCTCCTGTCCTTTCACTGTAGTGATTAAAGCCTCATTAGATGCTTACCTATCATTTCTGCTAAAGAAACTAAAAATATAAAGAACTCTAAAACTCCTTTCTATATCATCAAACAGTTCATGTGATTTTTCAGAGGTTGGATTTTCTTGGAAATAGTTTTTCTGGATCATATCATCCTCCTACTTCAATCTCCCTGTTGCCTATCTGGTGTCCTCTGCAGTTATTTTAACTCATCATAGAAAAAAGTCCTTTAAAATAAAGATTTTTTTTTCCAAAATATTTATGAAGAGAAAACCTCGAGGGGAAAGGGTTCCGTTTTTGACACTCAATCCCTGAGAAAAAGATTCCAGACAACAAAAATGAAATACTCTCATGTCATTTATCCTCTCCTAGCCTCTGTCCAACATAACCATCTTCTGCTGATATAAACTGTTGTTTTCCTAAACCATAGACACAGAGCAGCAGCAGCAACAACAAACAATATTCTCTTTTTCAAGATTTAACAATTTTGGGGAGGAAGTTGCTCTATCATCCTATTTTTTTTTTTCCATTTAATGTTACTTTGGAGGGTTTTTTTTTTCTAGTTTTTGAATATAAAGAGCAATTCATTTAATCAATGTGAATTTTTTTTCTGTTAATACTAATGAAACCAACACCAGAAATGGATTTCTAATTTGCTGTATGACACAGAGAGCTCAAATCCATGCTCTGTGACAACTGAGAGGGGTGGGATGGGGTGAGAAGTGGGAGAGAGGTTTAAAAGGGAGGGGAGATATGTATACCTATGGCTTATTCATGTTGGCATATGGCAGAAATCAGCAAAATATTATAAAGAAATTATCCTCTGATTAAAAATAAATAAATTTAAAAAATAATTTTAATCCTAAATAACAGTCCTGGCATAAGTCCTTTTGAAGGAGGTCACCATTACCTCCATTACCCTACCATAGCTTGGCCTCAGGACAAACTACAGGGAGGTAACAGAGTCAGTCCTGCATCAACAGGAAATTGGATTAAAGACCTTGAGCACAGCCCCACCCATCAGAGCAAGACTCAGATTCCCCCACAACCAGTCCTTCCCATCAAGAAGCTTCCACAAGCCTCTTATCCTTATCCATCAGAGGGCAGAAGGGAAGCCACAATTACAGAAGACTAACCAAACTGAGAAGGCAATGGCACCCCACTCCAGTCCTCTTGCCTGGAAAATCCCATGGACGGAGGAACCTGGTGGGCTGCAGTCCATGGGATTGCTAAGAGTCAGACACGACTGAGTGACTTCACTTTCACTTTTCACTTTCATGCATTGGAGAAGGAAATGGCAGCCCACTCCTGTGTTTTTGCCTGGAGAATCCCAGGGACAGGGGAGCCTGGTGGGCTGCCATCTATGGGTTCGCACAGAGTCGGACACGACTGAAGCAACTTGGCAGCAACCAGACTGATCACTTGGATCACAGCCTTGTCTAATGCAATGAAACTATGAGCCATGTCATGTAGGGCCACCCAAGACAGACGAGTCATGTGGAGAGTTCTGGCAAAACATGATCCATTGGAGAAGGGAATGGCGAACCACTTCAATATTCTAGTCTTGAGAAGCCTATGAGCAGTATGAAAAGGCAAAAAGTTATGACACTGAAGATGAACTCCCCAGATTGATAGGTGCCCTATATGCTATAGGAGAAGAGTGGAGAAATAGCTCCAGAAAAAATGAGGAGGCTGAGCCAAAGCAAAAACTACCCAATTGTGGATGTGACTGGTGATGGAAGTAAAGCCTGATGCTGTAAAGAGCAGTATTTCATAAGAACCTGGAATGTTAGGTCTATGAAACAAGGTTAATTGGAAGTGATCAAACAGGAGATGGCAAGAATGAACATCAACATTTTAGGAATATGTGAACTAAAATGGAACGGAATGGGTGAATTTAACTCAGATGACCATTATATCTACTACTATGTGCAAGAATCCTTAGAAAAAAGGAGTAGCCCTCATAGTTTACAAAAGAGTCTGAAATGCAGAACTGGGGTGCAATCTCAAAAACAACAGAATGATCTCTGTTCATCTCCAAGGCAAACCATTCAGTATCACAGCAATCCAAGCCTATGCCCCAACCACTAATGCCAAAGAAGCTGAAGTTGAATGGTTCTCGGAAGACCTACAAGACCATCTGGAACTAATACTCCAAAAGATGTCCTTTCATGGTAGAGGACTGGGATGCAAAAGTAGGAAGTCAAGAGACACATGGAATGACAGGCAATTTTGGCCTTAGAGTACAAAATGAAGCAGGGCCAAGGTTAACAGAGTTTTGCCAAGAGAACACACTGGTCATAGCAAATGCCCTCTTCCACCAACATAAGAGATGACTCTATACATGGGCATCATCAAATGGTCAATATGCAAATAAGATTGATTATATTCTTTGCAGCTGAAGATGGAGAAGCTCTATACTGTGAGCATATTCAAGACTGGGAGCTGACTGTGGCTCAGAGAATGAACTCCTTATTGCAAAATTCAGACTTAAATTGAAGAAAGTAGGGGAAACCACTAGAACACATTCAGGTATGACCTAAATCAAATCACTTATGCTTATACAGTGGAAGTGACAAATAGATTCAAGGGATTAGATCTCATAGATAGGGTGCCTAGGAACTTTGGACAGAGGTTCATAACATTGTACTGAATGTGGTGGTCATAACCATCTCTAAAAGAATAAATGCATGAGAGGAAATGGTTGTCTGAGGAGGCCTTACAAATAACTGAGAAAAGAAGAGAAGTGAAAGGCGGAGGAGAAAAGGAAAGATATACCCATCTGAATGCAGAGTTACAAAGAATACCAAAGAGTGATATGAAAGCCTTCCACAGTGATCAATCCAAAGAAACAGAGAAAAACAATAGAATGGAAAAGACTAGAGACTCTTCAAGGAAATTAGAGATACCGAGGGAACACTTCATACAAAGATGAGCACAATAAAGGACAGAAATGGTATAGACCTAACAGAAGCAGAAGATATTAAGAAAAGATGGCAAGAATACATAAAAAAAGGTTTTAATGACTTAGATAATCACAATGGTGTGATCACTCACCTAGAGCCAGACATCCTGGAGTGTGAAGTCCAGTGGGCCTCAGGAAGCATCACTATGAACAAAGTTAATGGATATGATGGGATTCCAGTGGAGCTATTTCAAATCCTAAAAGATGATGCTGTGAAAGTGCTACACTCAATATGTCAGCAAGTTTGGAAAACTCAGCAATGGCAACAGGACTGGAAAAGGTCAGTTTTCATTCTAACCCCAAAGAAAGGTAATGCCAAAGAATGCTCAAACTACCACACAGTCGCACTTATCTCACACGATAGCAAAGTAATGCTCAGAATTCTCCAAGCTAGGCTTCAGCAATATGTGAGCTGAGACCTTCCAGATATTCAAGCTGGTTTTAGAAAAGGTAGAGGAACCAGAGATCAAATTGTCAATAGCCACTGGATCATAGAAAAAGCAAGAGAATTCCAGAAAAATATCTACTTCTGTTTCATTGACTATGCCAATGCCTTTGACTGTGTGGATCCAATAAACTGGAAAATCCTTAGAGAGGGGAATATCAGACCACCTTACCTCTTGCTGAGAATTCTATATGCAGTTCAAGAAACAACAGTTAGAACTGGACATGTAACAATGGACTGGTACCAATGTCAAGGCTGTATATTGTCACCGTGCTTATTTAACTTATATGCAGAGTACATCATGTGAAATGCCAGGCTGCATGAAACACAAGCTGGAATGAAGATTTCAGGGAGAAACATCAATAACCTCAGATATGCAGATGATACTACACTTATGGCAGATAGTGAAAAGGAAATAAAGAACTTCTTGATTAAATGAAAGAAGAGAGTGAAAAAGCTAGCTTTAAACTCAGATTCAAAATCTAAGATCATGGCATCTGATCCCATCACTTCATGGCAAATAGATGGCAAAACAATGGAAACAATGACAGACTTTATTTTCTTGGGCTCCAAAATCACTGCAGATGGTGACTGAAGCCATGATATTAAAAGAAACTTACTCATTGGAAGAAAGGTTATGATAAACATAGACAGCATATTAAAAAGCAGAGACTTCATTCTACCATCAAAGTCCATATAGTCAAAACTATGGTTTTTCCAGTAGTCATGTATGGCTGTGAAAGCTGAACCATAGGAAAGTTGAACATCAAAGAACTGATGCTTTGAACTGTGGTGTTGGAGAAGACTCTTGAGAGTCCTTTCTATAGCAAGGAGATCCAACCAGTCCATCCTAAAGGAAATCAGTCCTGAATATTCTTTGGAAAAACTGATGCTGAAGTGTCAATACTTTGACTACCTGATACAAAGAACTGACTCATTGGAGAAGACCCTGATGCTGGGAAAGCTTGAGGCCAATGGAGAAGGGGACGACAGAGGATGAGATGGTTGGATGGGATCACTGACTTAATGGACATGAGTTTGAGCAAGCTCTGGGAGTTGGTGAAGGACAGAGAAGCCTGGTGTGCTGCAGTCCACGGGATCACAGAGTTGAACAAGACACAGAGACTGAACTCAACTGATATGTCAACTGTGTGGTAGATATTCCCAGATACATTTTCCTCCTCTAGGGCCCTCAATTATCTTGCAAGTCACAATTATCTGGAATAAACTCACTCATACATATACAGAATATCTCTTTTATACTTTGGAAAGCTTCTATGCATGGGTCCTCATCAAATAATTTATGCAGCTTCCAATAATCTCTTCCTTTGCCCTTTCTTAGCATCTTTTATTTTTTTCCCCAGTACTAGGAGATTTATTATGGATTTAAGTTTCATATAGGAGCACAGATTAAAGTTGCCTTTATTATTACATTTATTCTTCAGAGTATATTTTAGTTAGAATTGTTCTGTTCCTTGATCTGAATCTTATTTTAATCTTCTCACTGCAGACTTATTTCCATGTACTGCCATTTCTTCAAGTCTAATGTACTTTTTTCTTATCACTTATTTCCCCTTTATATACTGAATGCAACATATTTTCAAAAACAAAAGAAATGGTAAAAAAAATTATACTTACTATTATCCAACTTTTGCTATATCTCTTGCTAAATCTTTCCACCTACTAAGGGAAAAATAATTTGTGCTCTTTAGGATACACTGTTTTTAACATAAAGATTAGACTAAATTGAACTCAATTATACTATTCTATTATTTTCAGTTAATTATTGTAGATAGTAGAATATTATTTTTTTGTATTGAACATGCTGTGGTTTCAAGGCCCTTGATACATCTGTATATAGCACCTAAGTTATGATTTATTGAGAAGGTCAATTGTCTCTTTTGGAAAAAAGACAGAGATCAGGTTACATCTCAGACCTGAGAAATTTGCTCCTGTGATCTTTAACTTTTTGCTGACTAGATATCTCTTTGATCTGAAACACACCATAAAGGCCTGCTATACTCTTGGGTTATCCAAAGTCTTTTATAAGAAATAGAAAGTGAAACTGAAGGACTGGAGAGAGGAGGGTGAAAGAGACTGTACTTGTATATACTCAGTTCTTACCCTAAATTCTCTTGTGAGAAAATGGATCAAATAATTCATCTATCAGACAAGCGCGTACACTTGGGATTTAATACTCCACCTTTCACACTCTAAACTTGAAAGATAGTCTTTTAAAGTCGCTCCTGAGGCACTTCTAGTCAACCTCCATAGATTGCTATCAACAGTACAGAAAATAAAATTAGTCCTTATGACTAGCAAGATATCCCTAACCTGTTTCTTATCGGTATTTTATTAAGATAAATATATTAAGTCTCAGAGTTTGGGTCCTCCTGAGGCACTTCGAAAATGATGCAATTGTTTATTGTTATGGATTTAATTATGTCCCCCTCAAATTTATATGTTGAATTCTACCCCACAGTACCTGAGAACTGACCTTATTTGGAAATAAGAGTCCTTGCAAATGTAAGTGTTTAAGCTGAAATCATACTGGATTAGGATTGGCCCCTAATCGAACATGACAGATATCCTTATAAAAGGGAAAAATTTTGAAACATATATACACAGTGGATGAATGACAATTAAACATAAAGACTGAGATTGAGGGGAGGCATCAACAAGCCAAATAGTGCCAATAATATACCAGAAGCTGGAGGAGAAGTTGGAACAGATTCTCCTCTTAGTCCTCACAAGGAGGAAATCTGGCAACACCTTGACCTCAGACTTTTACATTCCAGAACTGTGAAATGATGCATTTATGTTGTTATGCTAGTATATTACAGCAACCTTAGCAAAATAACGCATGTATCTGTTTACTCAGTGTTGTTAATGGAACTTTTCATTTGGGGAATCTTTATCCCAGTCCATTCTGCTGACTCATGCCACCCATAATTGCTAAAGATATCCACTATGTGCAATTTTGAACACCTATACAACCATGTCTATCTAAATGGATATATTCTGTGCCTCATTTCCCCCAACTCTTTTCTAGGTATTCCAAATTATTTCCTGATTTAAAGTCTTCACCCATTTTGTTCTCTCTGTTAGAAATACTCCTCCACTCTCTCTACACATGCTTAACTCCTACAAAACGTTCAGTTTTTAGTTAACTATCATTATTATTGACTTCTCTGCTGTCTCAGATGGTAAAGAATCTGCCTGCAGTATAGGAGACATGAGTTGGATCCCTGGGTCGGGAAGATCCCCTGGAGAAGGGAATGGATAGCCACTCCAGTATTCTTGCCTGGAGAATTCCATGGACAGAGGAGCCTAGCAGACTACAGTCTATGGGGTTGCAAACAGTTGGACGAGACTAAACATTTAATACACACATCATTATATAAACATTAGTTCTTCCTGCTAATTAACTGCTGGATATCTGTATTGCTCAGTTCAGTTCAGTTCAGTTGCTCAGTTGTGTCTGACTCTTTGTGACCCCATGAACCGCAATATGCCGGGCCTCCCTGTCCATCACCAACACCTGGAGTCCAACCAAACCCATGTCCATTGAGTTGGTGATGCCATCCAACCATCTGATCCTCAGTTGTCAACTTCTCCCCCTGCCCTCAATCTTTCCCAGTATCAGGGTCTTTTCAAATGAGTCAGCTCTCTGCATCAGGTGGCCAAAGTATTGGAGTTTCAGCTTCAACATTACTCCCTCCAATGAACGCCCAGGACTATTAGTCCCTCCAATGAACACCCAGGACTGATCTCATTTAGGATGAACTGGTTGGATCTACTTGCAGTCCAAGGAACTCTCAAGAGTCTTCTCCAACACTATAGTTCAAAAGCATCAATTCTTTGGCACTCCACTTTCTTTATAGTCAAAATCTCACATCCACACATGATCACTGGAAAAACCATAGCCTTGACCAGACGGACCTTTGTTGGCAAGGTAATGTCTCTGCTTTTTAATATGCTGTCGAGGATTGTCATAACTTTCCTTCCAAGGAGCAAGCGTCTTTTAATTTCATGGCTGCAATCACAGTCCGCAGTGATTTTGGAGCCCAGAAAAATAAAGTCAGCCACTGTTTCCACTGTTTCTCCATTTATTTGCCATGAATTGATGGGACCGAATGCCATGATCTTAGTTTTCCGAATGTTGAGCTTTAAGCCAACTTTATCACTCTCTTCTTTCACTTTCATCAAGAGGCTCTTTAGCTCTTCTTCACTTACTGCCATAAAGGTGGTGTCATCTGCATATCTGAGGTTATTGATATTCTCCCGGCAATCTTGATTCCAGCTTGTGCTTCTGTCAGCCCAGCATTTCTCATGATGTACTCTGAAAATAATTTAAATAAGCAGGGTGACAATACACAGCCTTGATGTACTCCTTTTCCTATTTGGAACCAGTCTGTTGTTCCATGTCCAGTTCTAACTGTTGCTTCCTGACCTGCATATAGGTTTCTCAAGAGGCAGGTGAGGTGGTCTGGTATTCCCATCTCTTTCAGAATTTTCCACAGTTTATTGTGATCCACACAGTCATAGGCTTTGGCATAGTCAATAAACCAGAAATAGATGTTTTTTCTGGAACTCTCTTGCTTTTCCAACGATCCAGTGGATGTTAGCAATTTGATCTCTCATTCCTCTGCCTTTTTTAAAACCAGCTTGAAAATCAGGAAGTTCACGGTTCACGTATTGCTGAAGCCTGGCTTGGAGAATTTTGAGCATTACTTTACTAGCATGTGAGATGAGAGCAATTGTGCGGTAGTTTGAGAATTCTTTGACATTACCTTTCTTTGGGATTGGAATGAAAACTGACCTTTTCCAGTCCTGTGGCCACTGTGGAGTTTTCCAAATTTGCTGGCATATTGAGTCCAGCACTTTCACAGCATCATCTTTTAGAATTTGAAATAGCTCAGCTGGAATTCCATTGCCTCCACTGGCTTTGTTCATAGTGATGCTTCCTAAGGCCCACCTGACTTCACATTCTAGAATGTCTGGCTCTAGTTGAGTGGGAGTGATCACAACTTCATGATTATTTGAGTCATGAAGATCTTTATTGTACAGTTCTTCTGTGTATTCTTGCCACCTCTTCTTAGTATCTTCTGCTTCTGTTAGGTCCATATCATTTCTGTCCTTTATTGAGCCCATCTTTGCATGAAATATTCCCTTGGTATCTCTAATTTTCTTGAAGAGATCTCTAGTCTTCCCATTCTATTATTTTCCTCTATTTCTTTGCATTGATCACTGAGGAAAGTATCTCTCCTTGCTATTCTTTGGAACTCTGAATTCAAATGAGTATATCTTTCCTTTTCTCCTTTGCTTTTCACTTCTCTTCTTTTCACAGCTATTTGTAAGGCCTCCTCAGACAGCGATTTTGCTTTTTGGCATTTCTTTTTCTTGGGGATGGTCTTGCTCCCTGTCTCCAGTACAATGTCATGAACCTCCGTTCATAGTTCACTTGTATCTTTATCAGCAAATTGATTATTGGAAGAATTGATATAATAATTTCTTCAACTCTTATAAACAGCAATTTCTAAGAAGGCCAAAATGTAAGGTAGTAAAGCTATTAGTTGTGTAAACTGTTTGGAGTCAAAGTCTTGGCATGCAGATTCAGATTTCTTAATTAACAGTGTTGGAACTTTGCATTCATGACACATGTTGAATCTTATATTAATTTCATCAGGTCAGTGCCAGGCATATACTAAACACTTCAATAAATATTTTTTGTGGTAAGATTTTTCAGGATTCACAACCTTGTTTTAGAGTGGTTAAAAATATGATTTTTTGATATTAAATGGGACATTAGGATCAGTTTGTTTACTCAAGGTCAATACCCTCCATTTATTATGATTAGTATATGAACTTGTATAATGAATCCAAGAGAAATACTGATTTTTATGAGGAAGGTTAATACCAGAAGGAAATTTGAAATCATGCTGGCTATTACTGTGTATGTGTGTGCATGCACGTTAGCGTGGGTCCTACAAGAAGCAGATGGCACACTCAAATTGGGAAGTTTAGTGTCAATTTAATAAGGAGTTGTTTTATAAAGGTGTGAGCTTTGGTGGAATAATATAACACCTGAAGTTGGTACTACTCTACTTCTTAAGTGACAAAGAAAAGAAACAAATATTTGAATCTGTAGACAGGAACTATATATAATAGCTATATACAATAGAAAGGACTTCCTGGAAGGAGCCGTGGCTTGGCAAAGAGGGATCAAGAAGAATAACTACCTTGTACTGTCTTGTCTTCTAATCTCATGTTAGTACCTCTTGAAGTTCAGACCTAGAGAAGCTTGTGGTGAAGGAAATCTGTGATATAATTTCATGAAGGCTCTCCTTGTTATGGCAGAGAACACAATGAAATATGATATAAATTGGATCTGATGGAGCAAATGGATGATTAACATCCCACCTTTTATATATATCAAGGAAAGAAATATAAAGATTTTATATCATTGTTAAATTCTACTACATTAAATTTTTTTCCATGCTTCTACTTCTCTCTCTTTCTCTGGTAAATTTTCTTCTCATCTTACTTATCCCAGAATGAAAATGCAATGTTAGGCTGAATATGGAACTTCCTTGTTTCCTAATCTTTCATCCACCTTATCAATTTATTTGGTTTTTTAATATCCAGTTTAAGTAAGGTGATATGTCATTCTGGTCAATTAATTTCACCATCAATATCTGAGTGTTTCCTTTCTGCCACATCAGTTCTACTCACCTCCAACCCAGGTTTCTCCACCTATGCTACTCAGGTAACAGCTGAAATATTGGAGAAACCATACAGACTTACATGTGTGCCAATACAAATTTGTGTTATTCAAATTCAGTTGGGCATGTGATGCCTTCCTGAATACTTCCTTCATAACTTCAGATCAGTTATTACAGATCAAACTTTGACATCCACATTTAATTTATCCCAATTTCATGAATCAGCAAGCCAGATAAAATGTATCTTTATTAGAAAAAAAAAATACATCACAGGTTCCTATCTTCATTCCAGCATTTCTTATGATTCTATGTGAAGTGGTTCAATATTATTTGAAGGCAGATTGGAAAATTTAAAGATGCATAATGTCAACCCATGAGTTCAGTTCAGTTCAGTCGCTCAGTCATGTCCGACTCTGCGACCCCATGAATTGCAGCACGCCAGGCCTCCCTGTCCATCACCAACTCCCGGAGTTCACTCAGACTCACGTCCATCGAGTTAGTGATGCCATCCAGCCATCTCATCCTCTGTCGTCCCCTTCTCCTCCTGCCCCCAATCCCTCCCAGCATCAGAGTCTTTTCCAACGAGTCAACTCTTTGCATGAGGTGGCCAAAGTACTGGAGTTTCAGCTTTAGCATCATTCCTTCCAAAGAAATCCCAGGGCTGATCTCCTTCAGAATGGACTAGTTGGATCTCCTTGCAGTCCAAGGGACTTTCAAAAATCTTCTCCAACACCAGAGTTCAAAAGCATCAATTCTTTGGCGCTCAGCTTTCTTCATAGTTCAACTCTCACATCCATACATGACCACTGGAAAAACCATAGCCTTGACTAGATGGACCTTAGTCGGCAAAGTAATGTCTCTGCTTTTGAATATGCTATCTAGGTTGGTCATAACTTTTCTTCCAAGGAGTAAGCGTCTTTTAATTTCATGGCTGCAGTCACCATCTGCAGTGATTTTGGAGCCCAAAAAATAAAGTCTGACACTGTTTCCACAGTTTTCACTGTTTCCCCATCTATTTCCCATGAAGTGATGTGACCAGATGCCATGATCTTCGTTTTCTGAATGTTGAGCTTTAAGCTTTAAGCTTTAAGCCAACTTTTTCACTCTCCTCTTTCACTTTCATCAAGAGGCTTTTGAGTTCCTCTTCACTTTCTGCCATAAGGGTGGTGTCATCTGCATATCTGAGGTTATTGATATTTCTCCCAGCAATCTTGATTCCAGCTTGTGCTTCTTCCAGTCCAGCATTTCTCATGATGTACTCTGCATATAAGTTAAATAAGCAGGGTGAAAATGTACAGCCTTGATGTACTCCTTTTCCTATTTGGAACCAGTCTGTTGTTCGATGTCCAGTTCTAACTGTTGCTTCCTCACCTGCATACAGATTTCTCAAGAGGCAGGTCAGGTGGTCTGGTATTCCCATCTCTCTCAGAATTTTCCACAGTATATTGTGATCCACACAGTCAAAGGCTTTGGCATAGTCAAGAAAGCAGAAATTGATGTTTTTCTGGAACTCTCTTGCTTTTTCCATGATCCAGCGGATGTTGGCAATTTGATCTCTGGTTCCTCTGCCTTTTCTAAAACCAGCTTGAACAACTGGAAGTTCACGGTTCACATATTGTTGAAGCCTGACTTGGAGAATTTTGAGCATTACTTTACTAGCATGTGAGATGAGTGCAATTGTGTGGTAGTTTGAGCATTCTTTGTCATTGCCTTTCTTTGGGATTGGAATGAAAACTGACCTTTTCTAGTCCTGTGGCCAATGCTGAGTTTTCCAAATTTGCTGACATATTGAGTGCAACACTTTCACAGCATCATCTTCCAGGATTTGAAATAGCTCCACTGGAATTCCATCACCTCCACTAGCTTTGTTCGTAGTGATGCTTTCTAAGGCCCACTTGACTTCACATTCTAGGATGTCTGGCTCTAGATGAGTGATCACACCATCGTGATTATCAGGGTCATGAAGATCTTTTTTGTACAGTTTTTCTGTGTATTCTTGCCACCTCTCCACCCATGAGTAACAACCACCATAAAAAGAGAAAAAGACAAGGCAAGCTAATAAAATTATATGCAACCAATATAGTGCTTTGAGAGAGACTTAAAACTCCAAATGCATATATTAGGAAAGAAGAATAATCTCAAAGCTTTGTCTTTAGCAAGAGAATAAAGAAGAAAAACCTATGAGTGAGGAGTCTGGCTCTGCCTCCAAATTCTATGTGGGTTCATTGGGCTGAATTGTAGGCTATTACTAGGCTTTGCTTGACCGGCTTCATGAGCTACAGCTTCTCTCCCCTCACTGGACTTGGTGTAACAACATTACATTGCAATTTTCTGAAAAAAGTTGCAGTCAAGGACTCAGCTTTCCCCCAGCACCACTCACCAGCATGCTCATAGGCATATTGCCCTTCCTAGCCCTGACTACTTATTTTGAGGTATCCTTCTCAGGGCCCATCAGGGATCCTGAGCTTCCTTTTAACCTCTCTTATTCTCTGTAAGGGAATAAAGTCTTGATTAGTACTTTCAGTTTTGCCAGTTGACCACCTTAATAATTATTTGTTTGATAATTATTGCAGTAAAAAAAGCACTTGAAAAATTCATTCACAATAAAAACATTCAGCAAACTTGGCTTGAAAGGGATTTTTTTTTTCACTCTGAAAATGGACATCAATAAAAACATGACAACTGATATAATATTTAATGAAATCTTCCATGGTAACATTTGTAAAGTGAAAGGAAGCCAACTCTTCCCATTTCTATTCAATGTCTTATTAGTCCTAGTCAGTGAATACAAACAAGATATAACAGCCATACAGACTGAACACGAAGAAGTAAAATTGTCTTTTCTGGTGGGTGACATCATTTCATATGATAAAAATATGACAAAATTTGCAAAAAAAATTAGAAAATGTGAGGTTAATAAGTTTCCCAGATGCAAAGTCAATATACAAAATGCATTTGGTTTCCTATTGCCTAGCAATAAATAATTGAAAACTGAAGCCAAATATTTCAAGACCTATTCAATGAAAAATCTAAAAAAAAATTTCAGAGAAAGCAAAGAATATATAACAAATGAGGAAATAATACATGTTTGTGGACTAGAAGACTCAGTTATTTTTTTAAGATTCTCCCTATTTGAATCTATGAATTATTGTAATCTTGCTCAAAATCCCAGCATGTTTATCTGGTTGGAATTGACAAGACAATTCTAGAATTTATGTGAAAATGCAAAGGGCCAATAAAGAATTTAAAAAGAAAATAACAACATTGGAAAACACAATATCATCAAATTTTAAGACCATACAAAGTACACACATAATATGAAAAACTGATAATTTGACTTTATAAAAATTAAAATTTTCTATTTTTTAAACAGAGTAATAAAAATAAAAAGTAAATAATAGACTTCAAAGAAATATCTATGGCATATGAATACATATATTCAGATGTAATTCCAATGAATGAATTAAACTAATACTTACTTGATAAAAGAACTTGTATGCTGAATGCATAAAGAACACCGTTACTGTTTAGTCACTCAACTGTGTCCAATTTTGCAACCCCAGGGACTGTAGCCTGCCAAACTCCTCTCTCCATGGAATTTTCCTGGCAAGAATACTGGAGTGCGTTGTCATTTCCTTCTCCAATAAAGAACACTAACAGTTCAATAATAAGACTAAAAAAATGGACAAACCGTTTAAACCAAACACTTCACAAAAAACGATTGTGTAGACAAAAACATGAAGAAAATTCAAATTAAATCACAAGCAGATAATGCTACATAGATGGGCTAAAGTTACAAGAACTGGTAATACCATCTTTTGGACAGGATATAAGCAACTTTAATTCTTATACACTGCTGGTAGTAATGCAAAATGATATAATCACTCAGAAAATAGTTTGAAGTTTCTTATTAATTTAAACCTATTCTCAAAATGTATCCCAGCAACTTCACTCCTAGTTGTTTCTGAGAAATTAAGTTATACATCTACACAAAGATTTCATATGATTCTTCCTAGCAGATTTAGTTATAGTTCCCAGCTGTAAATAGCTCAAACCCACAAACAGTTATATGAATAAACAAATTGTGGTATATAAAAAGAACAGATTACTTCTTGAAATAACATGAACAAAACTACTGAAGAACACAAAAGGATTGTAAATATTACAAACAATTATGAGAGAAAGAAGTCAGAGTCCAAAAAAGTCAGCACTGTATAGTTCCACTCACATGAAACTCTCGAAAATATATCTTAAAAGTATAGACAGATAGACCACTGACCAGTGGTTGCCTGGAGCCACTGTTGGGAGGAGGTGATTACCTGGGATAGAGCACAAGCTAACATTTTGGGTAGATGGAAATATTGTGTCTTGATTAAAGTGGTGATTACCTAAGAATATAAATATGTCAAAACTAGTATTTTTAAGATTGTACTTTACTGTAAATAAATTATATCTCACTAAACTTGATTTTGTGAACTACAGGAAAAAAAAAAAAAAACAACACTTTGGAAATCAAAAACCTCATGATTTTAGAAAGTTCCTGAAGTTCTTTATGTTAAACTACTAGTATATAAAACTGAATACTTCTGAAGACAGCTTCATGCTTCCAGATTCTAAAATGGGCTTAATTATAAAACCACCACTGAGTTTCTAGTGAAATAAAATACACATACTTTAATATTTACTTTCATGTTGAAGTGAAGTGAAGTGAAGTCTCTCAGTCATGTCCGACTCTTTGCGACCCCATGGACTGTAGCCTACCAGGCTCCTCCCTCCATGGGATTCTCCAGGCAAGAGTACTGGAGTGGGTTGCCATTAATGAAAAAAAAAAAAAAAAAAAAAAACAGCCAGAGACAAAACATTTGATTAAGCATGGAAACATTTTACTCTCATTGTTAACTCTCATTGACTTTCTATAGTTCCAAGCTTAAAGTCATTCAGAGAATAGAAAATAAATAAATAAATAAATAAATAACATAAGCAAACAAATGAATAATGTAAGACACAAAAGGCTTAGAGGACCCAGTCTGGTTGGGCATATAAGTCATATCCACAGGATCAATCCCACAGAGCAGCTGAACCCCACTTTCATCTAACCTAAAATAATAAGGTCCAGAGCTGACTCAACCTCTCAAAATCATTTCAACTTTTTCTACCCTGAAACATTTCTCATATAGTTTTTGTGAAAATGCTTTTCCCTTATTTTCTTCTAAATGATGGGCTTCTGTGATAGCTCAGTTGGTAAAGAATCTGCTAGCAATGCAGGAGACCCCAGTTTGATTCTTGGGTTAGGAAGATCCCCTGGAGAAGGGATAGGCTACCCACTCCAGTATTCTTGGGCTTTCCCTGTGCCTCAGCTGGTAAAGAACACGCCTGCAATGTGGGAGACCTGGGTTCAATCCATGGGTAGGGGAGATCCCCTGGAGAAGGGAAAGGCTACCCACTCCAGTATCCTGGCTTGGAGAATTCCATGGACTGTATAGTCCATGGGGTCACAAAGAGTTGGACATGACTGAGTGACTTTCACATATATAAATGATATGTCCAAGCATCTTTAGCATTTGAACTTCTTTTGAGTAGTTTTCTCACAAACTATCAAATGCCATTTTCACTTTTTGTAAATTCAAAGAGAATAGAGTTCCCATTATTATCACCTTTCTTTCTAATTTAAGACATGTGTTTATGTCATTCCTGAGTGTATTTAAATTCTCATAGTCAGAAAGGACAAATCAAAATCATGGTCCCACTAAAGTCACATGCAGTCCCAAGAGATGGTATCTTTTTAGAACTGAAGACAATCCTAACTGGCTTTTGTCTGCATGTGTGCATGCTAAGTCACTTCAGTCTGTCTGACTCTGCAACCCTATAGACTGTAGCCTGCCAGGCTCCTCTGTCCATGGGATTCTCCAGGCCAGAATACTGGAGTGAGTTGCCATGCCCTCCTACAGGGGATCTTCCCAACCCAGGGACTGAACCCCCATCTCCTGCATCTTCCGCATCTCCTGCATTGGCAGGGAGGTTCTTTACCACTAGCACCACCTGGGAAGATCTGGCTCTTGTCTACCTAATATGAAAATCATCCTCACCTATCCCACCCAGATATTTAGTACAATATAAATTTGTAGAGCACAATATGAAACTGGTCAGCCAATTTATCACTTTACAAGTCCTCATATCAGACTTGTTTGTTGTTCAGTCATTAAATCATGCCTATCTCTTCGTGACCCCATGAACTGCAGCATGCCAGGCTTCCCTGTCCTTCCCTGTTTGCTCAGATTCATGTCCATTGAATCAGCGATGGCATTCCAGCCATCTCATCTTCTGTCATTCATTCCTTTCTCCTCCTGACCTCCATCTTTCCCAGTGTCAGGGTCTTTTCCAATGAACAGTATTGGAGCTTCAGCTTTAACATCATTTCTTCCAGTGAATGTTCAGGGTTGATTGCCTTTAGGATTTATTGGTTTGATATCCCTGAAGTCCAGGTGACTCTAAAGAATCGTCTCCAGCACCACAATTCAAAAGCATCAGTTCTTTGGTGCACAGCCTTCTTTATGGTCCAACTCTCACATCTGTACACGACTACTGGAAAAACCATAGCTTTAACTATCCAGGCCTTTGTTGGCAAAGTGATATCTCTGCTTTTTAATGCACCATCTAGGATTGCCGTAACATTAATTTCAGGGCTGCAAAACTGTACGCAGTGTCTTTGGAACCCAAGAAAATAAAATCTGTCACTGTTCCCACTGTTTCCCATCTGTTTGCCATGAAGTGATGGGACCAGATGCCATGATTTTCTATTTTGAATGTTGAGTTTTAAGCCAGCTTTTCACTCTCCTCTTTCACCCTCATCAAGAGGCTCTTTAGTTCCTCTTTGCTTTCTTTCATTATAATGGCATCATTTGCATATGAGTTTGTTGATATTTCTGCCAGCAATCTTGATTCCAGCTTGTGATTCATTCAGTTCGGTATTTCACATGATGTACTCTACATGACTTGGATGCGCTCTTTCTATCCTTCCCTTGTTCAGTTCAGAGAGAAAACATCCCCAATTCTGCCTCCTAGAGGCAGCTTGGCATATTTTAATCCAAGACAAAGCTTGGCATGTTTTAATCAAATAAATCTTGATTAATGATGGTTGTTAAATGTAAGCTACTACTTACACTTAATTTTGTTTCTATTCATAATAAAACTTCTAATCTAAACACTGCATTTTGGAAAAATGACCTTAGCTCATCTTTGATTCTACAGTCTTTGAACTCATTCCCAGGGAAAGTTTAATGCTCGATAAGTTTGCATTTTAAAGTATAGTGCAGAAATTGATTTGGTTTCTAGTCTTCAGCAGTTGTTAAAGTGCTTCACGTGTTTAATTCAGTTTAGTATTAAGTAGACTAAAGAAAGAGGGTCTTAGTTTTAATTTTGAAAATAAGCTATTTATCAATAGAAACATTTGTTTGAATAAGCATAATAATTATCTCCACAAAAACTGTGAAAACATTTCTATCAATGTGACTTGTATCTGTTGTTGTTAATCCTGACCACCTGACTGAGGTAGTATTTATCAAATTTTCCATTATATAGTTACTCCCCTTCCCTCACTTTCCAAACTGTACTCTTTGGAAGAAAATCATTTTATGAAGCTACCATTTAAGATGTGGAGATTTATGTTCCATCTCCTTGAGGGAGTAGTGTATATGATCATATGATTTTTTCTCTTAAAACTACGGAAGTGGTCAGATATGAAGTATAATTCCTTTATATATTTTTAGAGTTCATTTTCCAATATATTAAGAATCATTTTTTTGTCTATCCACTACAGATATTTGTCTGTGGTTTTCCTTTCTTGTAATGGTTTTATCTAGTTTTAATGGCATTTAACTAGGGCAATATTGGCCTCATAGAAGTTAGGAAGTTTTTGTTCCTGCCTTCAGTTCAGTTCAGTTCAGTCACTCAGTCATGTCTGACCCTTTGAGACCCCATGAATCGCAGCACACCAGGTATCCCTGTCCATAACCATCTCCCGGAGTTCACTCAAACTTATGTCCATCGAGTCGGTGATGCCATTCAGCCATCTCATCCTCTGTGATCCCCTTCTCCTCCTACCCCCAATCCCTCCCAGCATCAGGGTCTTTTCCAATGAGTCAGCTCTTCACATGAGGTGGCCAAAGTACTGGAGTTTCAGCTTTAGCATCATTTCTTCCAAAGAACACCCAGGGCTGATCTCTTTAGAATGGACTTCCTGCCTCTATTGTGTTCCAAATGTTAATGGAATGCCACCACCTCCTTGAAATATACACACATTTTGCATTGGTCTTGCAGAATAAACTGATTTCATTCAGGTATCATAAAGTGATTATTCATAAATAGTAGGATTAATATGTATCCTTTTCATGACTGGCTTTTAATCATTGCCTTTGTTCTTTGTTTTCTTTTTCCTTCTTTCTCTGCTTTTGTCTGAGCATTTTTATCAAGCATTTTATTCCTTTCACTTCTTCTCTTAGTATTAGTAATTATACTTTACAAAATGCTTTAATGATTGCCCTAGGATTTCCAATGCACATTGTAACTAATATAAGTCCACCTTGCAATAACACTGCACCACTTTACATGAAGCTTTGGTGCTTCTCTTCTCTCCCTGTGACATCACTATCATTCCTTTTACTTATCATATGCTGTAATCACTGAACAAAATATCACTACTTTAAAATTTAGACATTATTTTTTAGACTAACTATGAATAAGAAAAATAATGAGTTTTTCTTAATTTATTCTTTATTGCTCTGCCTTTATTTAGATTTGAGTTTCATTTTTCTTTTCTTCCCTTGTAGCTTCCCTTGTAGCTCAGTCGGTAAAGAATCTGCCTGCAGTGCAGGAGACCTGGGTTTGATCCCTGGATCAAGAAGATACCCTGAAGAAGGAAAGGGCAACCCATTCCAGCATTCTTTCCTGGAAAATCCCATGAACAGAGGAGCCTAGTGGTCTGCAGAGGGCTCCAGGGGGCCACAAAGAATCGGGCACGACTGAGCGACTAACCCTTAATATATATATATATATATATATTTTTTTTTTTTTTTCCCCAAACATGTTGTTTTAATATTCATTGCAGGAAAGATCTGGTGAATAATTTCCTTAGTTTTGGTCTGTCTGAGAAAATATCTGCTTTTTATTTTTGAAAAATAATTTTATTGGATATAGAATTCTTCTTTGGTACAGCTTTTTCTTTTAGCACCTTTCACACAACTCTTCTAGCTATTATGGTTTCTGATGAAAAATCCACTTTAATTCTTACCCTTATTCTTGACTTCTTGCTTCTTTCAATATTTTTTTCCTTTGTCTTTAATTTTCTACAATGTAAATAAGATAAATGTATGCTTATATTTTAGCATTTATCTTGTTTAGTGTTTTCTGAGCTTTCTAGATCTGTGGTTTGGTGTCTGCCATTAATTTTGCATAGTCATTGGCTAATATTACTATAAATATTTTGTTTGTTCTCTCTTCTCTTTCTAGCATTCCAGTTATGCATTTATCAGTCTCTCTCTCTCTTTTTTTTTTTTTTTTTTGCATTTAAGTCTGGAAAATTTCTATTGATTTATCTCAAGTTTACTGATTCTTTCTTCAACCATACTCAGTCAACTAATGAGCCTATCAAAGGTTGCTTTCATTTCTAGTAGGCAGTTCTTATTTCTAGCATTTTCTTTTGATTCTTTCTTAGAATGTTCATCTATCTAATAGTGCCTGCTCCTGGATAGAGTCTGTTCTTCCTATTAGAGCCCTTACCATATTAATTATAAGTGTTTTAAAATTCCTTTGTGTAAAATTACCTGTCATACCCAGGTCTGGTTCTAATGTTGCTTTGTCTCTTTCCAATATGCTTTTAAAAAATCTGGCTAAGGGTTGTGCCATGCTTAATGTTTGCAGTAGCTGTACCTCCTGCATGCATGCTAAGTCACTTCAGTCATGCCTGACTCTGTGAACTTACAGACTATAGCTCACCAGTTTCCTCTGTCCATGGGTTTTCCAGGCAAGAATACTGGAATGGGTTTCCATGCCTTCCACCAGGGGATCATCCTAATCCAGGGATCGAACCTGCCACTCTTATGTCTCCTGCATTGGCAGGTAGGTTCTTTACTATTGGGGACACCTGGGAAGCTTAGCTGTACCTCCTAGAGATTTCAAAATCCCCTATTGTTTTTGCTTTTGTCTCCTGTATTGACTTTGGTCTCATATACTCTTCCTCAGAGATAATAGCTGTAATCCTTTATTACACTGGAGCACTCTCAGTATAGTGATAAAGTGGTAAGATGAGGGAGTTGGAAGCATTCTAGGTTAATCTGGGTTTTATTGTGTTCATATCTGTGACTCTTACAAATATTTATTCTTATAGAGTATCCCACTTTAGTCTTGAACTTCGGTAAAATGGGAAGGATAGAAGGTGGTGCAGTGAGAGGAAGACCTGTCCTGACTCTGGAACACAATTCTGGTAAAATGTTTATACCAGAGAGTAGGCCTTTGTTATATAGAATGTGATCACATTATAGTATTTCCAAATGGTTTTTCTTCCTTTCTAGTTGATTGAATGAAAAGGTGCCCTTTCTTAGCTTTTCAGCCATAAGAACCTAGTAGAGTACCTAGAGGTAAATCTCATGAACATTTTGCTGCCTACATTCCACCAACACTGTGGCTTCTAGGAGTTTCTTCCTCTCATGATAGTCTGTATTCAATCTAAAGCAATTAGTCAAACTTACCATTCAGTGCTTCTATCATCTTATGGCTCCAATAACTTTAATCTATGTACTTAGATGTGATTTTCCTGGATTCACCTGTCTCTCCAGATTTCATGAAAATAACACGTGCTGCAACCTCACTTCTCTTATGAGACCAAGAGGTATTTTTAAGTTACTGTTGTAATGATGGGAGTGACAGTTTCTTTGGGCTAAAAATGCCTCATAAATTTTTTAATGGTTAGACTATTTTATCTGAGTAGTTTAATTGTTTTACTTATTAAGCATTTAGTTTTTGTTTCTTAATGGTGAGAGATAATTAAGAGAGTAATAGCATTTTTTTTTGTTGTAACTTAATTTAAATTAAATCCTTATAATTTAAATTATTTAGTTCAAGTTTATGCATATTATTACTTTGATACCTAAAGTCATATTGCTCTTCAAAAAGCTTGTTATACCTTAGGGTTCTAGGAGAGTGAAAAAAGTACCCTTTTACTTTTGGGTTTTTTGAACAATTCACAAAATCATTTAAAAACTTCATGTTTTTCCAAGTGAAATATAATGCTTATAATTGCATTTATTTTATTACAAACATGTTTGGGAATGTGTACATACATTTCTATTTGTACAAGCTATTTCAGCATCTTTTTTCTTGATTCTAACTATTATACTCTTTACCCATCTATATTGACATATTAAAAGGCTATTAATTTGAAAGCATTTTTGATACATTAAGAATATGAATCCTTTGTCATATTTATTGAAAATATTTTAAGTAACGCATCATTTGCCTTTAATTGTTACATAATGTTTACTTTGATATAGACCAGTTTCAAGTGTTGTTTATTTAATATGACTATACCTTTGGTCATGGGGCTTCCCAGGTGGTGATCCTTGGGTTGGGAAGATTCTCTGGAGGAGGGCACAGTAATCCTACTCCAGTATCCTTGCTTAGAGAGTCCCATGAACAGAGGAGCCTGGCAGGCTACAGTCCATAGGGTTGCACAGATTTGGACATGACTGAAGCAACTGAGCACGTACAACTCTGTTTATAACTTCTTCTGCTGTTTCTAAGTTTAAATAGTTCTTCCCAATCTAGACTCAGTTCAGATCAGTTGCTCAGTCGTGTCCAACTCTCTGCGACCCCATGAATCGCAGCATGCCAGGCCTCCATGTCCATCACCAACTCCCAGAGTTCACTCAAACTCAAGTCCAGTGAGTCAGTGATGCCATCCAGCCATCTCATCCTCTGTCGTCCCCTTCTCCTCCTGCCCCCAATCCCTCCCAGCTTCAGAGTCTTTTCCAGTGAGTCAACTCTTCGCATGAGGTGGCCACATTATTAGAGTTTCAGCTTTAGCATCAGTCTTTCCAAAGAATACCCAGGACTGATCTCCTTTAGAATGGACTGGTTGGATCTCCTTGCAGTCCAAGGTACTCTCAAGAGTCTTCTCCAACACCACAGTTCAAAAGCATCAATTCTTCAGTGCTCAGCTTTCTTCACAGTCCAACTTTCACATCCATACATGACCACTGGAAAAACTATAGCCTTGACTAGATGGACCTTTGTTGGCAAAGTAATGTCTCTGCTTTTGAATATGCTATCTAGGTTGGTCATAACTTTCCTTCCAAGGAGTAAGTGTCTTGATCTGCAGTGATTTTGGAGCCCCCCAAAATAAAGTCTGACACTGTTTCCACTGTTTCACCATCTATTTCCCATGAAGTGAAATGACCAGATGCCATGATGTTAGTTTTCTGAATGTTGAGCTTTAAGCCAACTTTTTCACTCTCCTCTTTCACTTTCATCAAGAGGCTTTTGAGTTCCTCTTCACTTTCTGCCATAAGGGTGGTGTCATCTGCATATCTGAGGTTATTGATATTTCTCCCAACAATCTTGATTCCAACTTGTGCTTCTTACAGCCCAGGGTTTCTCATGATGTACTCTACATATAAGTTAAATATTGACTGCGCGGCAGAAGAACGCCGGTTGCCATGGGCCACGCTTTGCACCGCGCAGAAGCATGGTGGAGAGGAACTACCCCTTGCCCAATGTCAGGGGCTGCGGCAGAGAGGAGCTACCCCACGTCCAAGGAACAGTGGCTGCGTGGGTGCAGGAGGGCGGAGAGGAGCTACTCCATGTTCAAGAACAGGAGGGGCGGCTGTGAGGAGATACCCCTGGTCCAAGGTAAGGAGTAGTAGCTGTGCTTTGCTGGAGCAGCCATGAAGAGATACCTCAATCCAAGGTAAGAGAAACCCAAGTAAGATGGTAGGTGTTGCAAGAGGCATCAGAGGGCAGACACACAAACCATAATCACAGAAAACTAGTCAATCTAATCACACATACCACAGCCTTGTCTAATTCAGTTGTATACCTTAAATATATTTAATTATATTTGTCATTTTGTTTCTCAATAAAGTTGTGAAAAAAGGGAGGAAAGGAAGAGAAAAAAGAGACATATGCCAATATAACTGAAAGCCAAACAAAATAGCCCACAGAGCTTATGTCAATTAATTTGAATATCAATTTAATGTCAAATAGACATTTTGGGGAAATAAATTTTACTGCTATTGACCCAAGAAATCTAAAAATAAAAAAAATCAAGTTAACTGAAATGTCAGTTAAAGACCTATTTTTAATATTCAAGGAACAAGTAGCTAATGTACTCTGTCTCTTAGAGAAAAACATTGGAAAACTACAAATTAATTTTATGAAACTTAATTATGTTGATAATACAATGATTAATGTTAGCTCCCAGAAAAACTGTTTTAGGGGACGCACATATGGAGTATTACATTAAGAATATGCAGATTCTGATTTGCCTGATTAGGAGGCAAAAGCCACCCACACACGGTGAGCAAGTAGCTCACTCCGTTTCCAAGCTTCCCCTGTGGGGAAATGAAACCCACGGGATCATTTTGATGCAAGTCACATTTTCAGTGTATCCACATGAAGGAAAAAGTGACAAGATCCCCTCCATGAGCTGAGGTTTTCCTCTAGGGTCAGAAGTGAGCAGAAGACAGAGAACAGAGAAGGAGGCAAAGATGGTGGGGGCAAAGGTCACTAATTTTTCCCTTGCTTAACTATGAATGGATACAATTTGCAAAAGTGCCCGGGAAAACAAAAAGCAAGAATTTATAGTGGGCATCCTAAATTTGAATTCTTATCTACATGTCCAGACTCTAGGGGTGAGTAGGGTTATCATATTGTAAAATGCCTAGGCAGCAACTCAGAAGAACAAAAGTTGTTGTTCTTCACATTTATTTTCCTCACCACCAAAAGTTTGTTCTAATTATATTTACTAAATTGAACAAAAAAAATTGTAAATAAGATGTTAGCAAATAATATTCGACAATACTTTAGCCTATTTTAGAAGACATTATCTCCCCAAAATTTGCAAGGATGGTACAAATTAAGAATTATTTTTATGATTTCTATGTTGTCAAATGTAGTTATTTGAAAGGGTGTGACTTTCCCATGTCACTTCGAATGGAAAGCAATGTGATATTTTAACATACGTGTACACTGCAAAATGATAACAACAAGCAAATGAGTTAACATATCCATAGTATTCTGTAGTTACCCCTTTTATTGTAGTGGTATTAAAATGAAGTCTACTTGCTTGGCAAATTTCAAGTATATAATACAATATTATTAACTATAATCACCATACTGTACATTGGATTTCCAGAACTTACTCATCCCACAATTGAAAGTTTGTGCTCTTTGATGAATAGTTTCCCTTTCCCCCACACCCAGAAAGGAATTGATGAGTTCTTTCTTTGACTGCTATTACACACCTAAAATGAGTCAGTATTCCTCATGTCAGTCAACCTACTAGGATAGGGAATAAAAGAGAACCTGCTTTTTTCTGCAATAAAATAAATGTAAGTCCAGATTCCAAGCCCTCTAGATCCCTGAAGCAATTCTAGAGTTGTTAGGAACAGATTGACTGAAAGAGACCCAAGGCTTGTCCAGAAGTTTTACTTTACTCATGTGCCATAATTCCCATTCATCGTCTGCATCCTTTCATTAAATGTTGATTAAAATGACAGTCTGGCATTGGCTCTTCTCTCAGGAAAGAGAAAAGGGTCTATGTCCATAATTGAGATGAAATAATTCGAAAGAAAAGAGCAGTACCCTTTGCCCAAAGACTAGAGAAGAAATACTAGGGGCGATTAACAACAGAAGACAGTTTAGTCAAGGCATTGCAATAAGCAAATGTTATGAATAATACAGATAGTAATGAGATAATGTCAATTATCACTTCCTGATCTCATGAGAAGCTATAACCTAGAAAGTAACATGGATGAATGCTTGTGCTACTGTGATTGGATGCAGAAAGACATCATACTCATCCCTGTTCCCATTTAAATTACTCACGTATTCTAGTGTATCTGGTCCCATTAATGTATGTGGTCTCATTTAAATCACTCACATCTTCAAGTGCATATAAGATGAAAAATAAATATCATAGCATAATATAAAAAGCTCTAAGTGCTCTTGAGTCCATGGATGGACATGATACTGGTGAAAAATTCTTCACAAGATAGAATTTGTGTCTTTTCTGATTAAGATAATTTCTCTCAGATCATTAGTGGAATCCAGTATCCTAAATAAATAAATAAAACCACTGTCTTATACTTTATTTCTCCCTGTTATTCCTATTCCACATTACCTTCAGTCACATCATTTGCTATTTCCTGAAACTGGTTGGTTCCTCTATATTGTCATCCCTTTGTCAGTTGTCTTACTCTTACCCTCATCTTTTCTGTGTTTCCTCTGAAATCATGTACTAAGATTTAATGCAAGCCTAACAATTCAATAAAAATATTTTCTGATAAGTTTTAGCTCCTGCCAGATCCACCCTACTATATTAGGAACTGCTTGATGGTAAAGATTAAACTATACATGCACCTCCAAGAAAGAAAAGAGCAAACATTTTTAAATGATTAAAAGAATAATATCACACTCAGATTTTAAATATAGAGTGCACTAGTTCTCAATACCATGAAAATTCTTCAATTTTGAAGAAATTTGGCAAGCCACAAATTAATCCTTATACGTTCTGCTTGGAATGCATATTCATACTGAATCCCAGGGTAAAACCTCAGTATTACATAGGTTCTTGAGATAAATTTGAAAAGTAATTCTAATGTTAATATTTTGTGACATATGTCTTGGTCCAATAAAAGAAACCATAGCAAATATTCTGCAAAAATGCTTTGGTTCAAAGTGTCATTATAGATCATCTTTTCCTAGACAAAGATAAACATTATTCTTACAGTGTTTGGCCGGTAAATGTGTTTTCATTGATGTAGGTTGACATTTTCCTCTTGTAAACTAAAATTAACAATTTGAAGGGTTGAAAAGACTTGTAAGTGATATGGTATCTAAGAAAAGAGACATATATAACATCATCTAAAAGAGTTGAACTTTCATAATATGTTTCTTCTTGGTATGCAGCCAGAAAAATGAATTTTAATGTTCATAGCATAACAAGCTCTTTTTTTCCTCTTGATGTTAAATAAAAAAAGTAAAATATTAGATTCTCCTTTGGAGTGTTATCTCTGATATAGGCAGTCAAGTAGATATCAATGTATAATTGGATTTGCTATTGTTATTTTAGTTACTAAGTTGTGTCCAACTCTCTTGTGACCCCATGGGCTGTAACACACCAGGCTTCTCTCTCAATGGGATTCCTCAGGCAAGAATACTGAAGTAAGTTGACATTTCCTCCTCCAGGGGATCTTTTTGACCCAGGGATTAAACCTGCATCTCCTCCATTGGGAGGTGGATTCTTTACCATTGAGCCACCAGAGAAGCTCTTTATTGCACTCATCAGAAATAGACTTTGCTTAAGTATAACAGAAAAATTTTGGAGGAATATCAGGTCTTACATAATTACATTGTAGGCTAGGCCATCAGATCTAGAAAATGAAAAAAAAATTCACCACCAATCTCTAGATTACTGATACTGACACACTTTAAACACTGATGTGAATGATTTCTCAACTTGGTATACCTTGGACTCAATTCTGAAGACTTTAAGTCTCCAGTTTATCCTGCCTGATGAGGAGCAGGGATTGAAAGCCTTTGGCCTTTTTTTCTCTTGTTGAAAGAGGTGGGACCAACGTTAAGGAAGATTTGCCAAAACAAAAAACGTGTTGAGAAAAAAAAAGCATATTGAGTGTTTATAATAGCCAGGACATGGAAGCAACCTAAATTTTCATCAGCAGATGAATGGATAAGAAAGCTGTGGTACATATACACAATGGAGTATTACTCAGCCCTTAAAAAGAATACATTTGAATCAGTTCTAATGAGGTGGATGAAACTGAAGCCTATTATACAGAGTGAAGTAAGCCAGGAAAAAAAAAAAAAAAACAACAACAACAATACAGTATACTAATGCATATATACGGAATTTAGAAAGATGGTAATGATAACCCTATATGTGAGACAACATAAGAGACACAGATGTATGGAACAGTCTTTTGGACTCTGGGGGAGAGGGAGAGGGTGGGATGATTTGGGAGAATGGCAATGAAACATGTATAATATCATATGTGAAACGGAAAAAAAAAAAAAAAAAGGGAAAGAGGTGGGACCAACGTTAAGGAAGATATGCCAAAACAAAAATGTGTTGAGAAAAAAAGCGTATTGAGTATAATCTTCATATGTACAATGATTTAGTATACATTTTTTAATACATCAGAGATATAACATGTTACATATTTTGGTTCTTTACAAGCTCAATATTTGGCAGTTTCTGTGTTAATCTGATATAAAAACTGATGATTTTGAAGGGTCTCATTCTTTTATATTTGAATTAATTTTCATAATATATTTCTATATATCATGGAAATTAAAAGATACAAATATATTTCTGTAGAGTATGGAATTGTCACTTATGTTAATCAGACATTTTGCATAGGATAAACTTGACAATTATACAGTTAACATAAAATAATCATCCCCAGAAGTAAGATTTTTGTCTTAGTGCCTTCAAACTGAGTCATTTACAGACTAGGTGGACATTCCAGAGAAGATTATGTCATTTGTTTGATGAAAGATTAAAACCCTGCACTCTGGTCCTGCGTCAGCTCTTATTTTTAACGTGACAATAACAAAGTAAACGTCAATGGTTATAATTCAGAATACAAAGACATTTCTTATGGAACTTCTGAAGGCAAATCAAATCACCAGAATAGTATCAAGTGGTGTCAACAGAATGGAGATTATTAAGGAGTATGATAATACTAATAAAGTGTCTTCACTGCAGTTGCAGTGGCATGATAATTCTTGAAATGGTGAACAAGCGTTGACTCACTGGAAAAGACTCTGAAGCTGGGAAGGATTGGGGGCAGGAGGAGAAGGGGACAACAGAGGATGAGATGGCTGGATGGCATCACTGACTCTCTGTACATGAGTTTGAGTGAACTCTAGGAGTTGGTGGTGGACAGGGAGGCCTGGTGTGCTGTGGTTCATGGGGCCGCAAAGAGTCGTACACAACTGAGGGACTGAACTGAACTGAACTGAAGGTATACAATGTGTTGATTTGATATACATATATGTTGTGTAATAATGACTGCAATTAAGATAACACATTTACCACCTCATATAGTTAACTTTACATATTTTTGTCTGTGGTGAGGATGCTTAATTTCTAGTCTCAGCATCTTTCAAATTTATAATACTATATCATTAACTATAGTCACCACGTAGTGCATTCGGTTCTGTTCGGTTCGGTTCAGTCACTCAGTCGTGTCCGACTCTTTGCGACCCCGTGAATCACATCACGCCAGGCCTCCCTGTCCATCACCATTTCTATTACTGAAAACTTGTACATTTTAAGACCTACAAATTCCCCTCCCTTTTCCCTCCTAATCATCATCCATCATTCTATTCTCTATTCTATGAAATTTGCCTTTTTTTTTTTAAATAGATCTCACATAAGAGTGATATCATACAGTATTTGGTTTATTCCAGTTAGCATAATGCCCTCCAGTTTCAATCATGTTGTTGCAAATGGCAGGATTTCCTTGTTTCATACAGCTGAATGATATCATCTTTTATATTTATAACTAGATAGATAGTTAGATAGATGTCCATTTATCCATCAAAGGACATTTAGGCTGTTTCCATATCTTGGTCTTTGTAAACAATGCTATAATGAACATGGAGTGACAATACACTTCCTAAATGAGATATGAACTCAGCTATTGTTCCAAAGATTCTGATTTTCCTCAACAATTTCTTCTAGCAAACAGAATAAAGAGAGTGAAAGTGTTAATCCCTCAGTCGTATTTGATTCTTTGCGACCCCATGGACTGTAGCCCACTAGGCTCTTCTGTTCATGGAATTCTCCAGGCAAGAATACTGGGAGTGGGTTGCCATTCCCTCCTCCAGGGTGTTTTCCTGGGTCTCCTGCATTGTAGGCAGATTCTTTACCCTCTGAGCCATCAGGAAAGCAAATGAACTCTTAAAGCAGAGGTGGCTTCCAATCTTCATATAAGTGACTTTGTTATCTGAGGTATATTTTATTTGTGAAGATTTTAAATTTCTCATTTCTATAAATGCCCTAGCTTGAAAGCTCTAAACTGTAAGAAAGAGGGTGCAATCTTACACTCAAGGACTCAGGGTTTAAAGTGGGTTTTTCATCAAGTAGAGCAACACTGATATGCAAACAAAATGTGTCAGTCGATCAGACTTTGTTCCTGAAATGATGTCTCCTGATGAAAATCAGGATCATAAAATCACCCTTTGTGCTCACCTATCGTGGTACTGTTGTAAATCTTACTAATTAAAAAATAATGTTTTAGATGCTACTGACTCCTGAGTTTTTATAATACAACCCTCCTAGAAAACAAAACATGGTATATATACACAATTTAAGATAACTGATGATATCACATATTCTTCAAAAGAAATATATTACATCTAGATGCTACTATGAAAGATTGGCAACAAATTCAAAAGTGTGAGTTAGGGAGATGGAAGAGGAGGCTTAAGAACACTAAATCAAATTTTGAGAAATTAAGTAGCAGAAAGAGTTTAGATACTGAAATAAGATAGAATATGGCTAGAATTCCATCATTTATTAATAGCCTGACTCTAAGTGAATTATAAAATTTATAAAATTGGGACAATAATATTCATCCCCTATGGGTTTTAGCAGGTATATTTAAGTTATATGCTTCTATATTTTGCTCAGTCTGAGTAAAAAAAAAATGAGCATTCAGAGAAGTGAAAGTAAGGTAGATAACACTGATAAAAAGTGAAAATTTTACCAGGAACAGGAAAGACTTATCTTCACCAGTCAGAAGGGAACAGGCTCCAGGGTTAAAAAGAAACTGTTGAAGACAGACTAAACATCCCTTACTTCATGGTTAAGAAATCTCTGATATCCCCATTATAAAGTGAAAATGAAAGTGAAGTCGCTCAGTCGTGTCAGACTCTGCTACCCCATGAACAGCAGGCTCCAGTCCATGGAATTTTCCATGCAAGAGTACTGGAGTGGGTTGCCATTTCCTTCTCCAGGGGATCTCCCTGACCCAGTGAATGAACCTGGGTCTCCAGCATTGCAGGCAGACACTTTTACTGTCAGAGCCATCAGGGAAATCTGATTATAAGATGGTGATTAAAAAAAAATAAAATAGAAACCTAACTTAGGTGAGAAATGTGATGATTGGGAAATACTGAACATGGAGATAGAGCAGGAAATCATCAGAAGAGGAGAGAGAAGCAGAAAAGGGGAGGAAAGAGCATGTGTCTATTCTGCATAAAACAAATCATATCAGAGAAATGGAATTAACCCAGCCTGAAGCTGGTTTGCTGGGTTTCCTGAGGGCAAAGGGTCACAAATGGGTTTAAATGAAGGTGACTGATGTCCACAGACTGAAATGACTAGAGCTCCCTAATGCTGAGTAGTACACAAAATCTGAAATATATGCAGGGGCCCTGACTTGCTGGAGGAAAACTGGGAAACAGCAATCCTTAATGGCAATCTTGATTTGCTACTAATGCTTTTGAGTCTTGAGGTTTTCAGTATTGCTTCACTAGATATTGATACTTGAGTTCTGGGTTATTAGTAGGTGCTCAAATAATGTTTTTCACTCCTTTGTAAATTACTGGTAATTTAAATTTTGTGGCTTCACACGTTAATCAGGAGCAAATAAAATAAAGCTTCAGAAACATCCCTTAGGTACAGTCAGTTTAAAATAGGATTAACTATCACTCACAGACTATATGAATATACTGATACAAGTATTTTCATATATATCATACATATACATATATATACACATATACTTATAGAAAGACAGAGAAACATATACTTGGATAAACACACACACAAATATATGATACCCCTATTATCATTTATTAGCTTAGCATGTAGGAAAACCAAAACCATTGATCAATGTCATTAAATTGTTCATCTTCTGTAAAAAAGAAAATGGGTAATTATTATGGAATACTTGGAGCACAAGTTGAGATATATATGAGTCATCATAAAGAGCTTGTTTTCATAAATAGGAATCAAAACTGTGATTAATAGATTCAACTTATGGAGGAAATGACATATGGCTAAATTGCATACTGAAACTATTTGCTCAAATATTGAGAGTGGGATGTGGAGTTTCAACAAAAGTAAAAGGTTTCTGCTTTGCCACACTAATTGGTCAAAGCTCAGCAGTCCCCAAATTCCAAATTAAACAAATACTTTTTGCATGCTCACTGTAGCAGTAAATTACATAGTGCATTATAAATTACAGTTAAAAGGACAATTTTCTTTGAAAGTGTGATACAAGACCAGAAAGTATGAGAAGCAATCAGCATCCTACTGTTTTCTCTTTGCAGAAGAAATGTGGTTAGAGCAGTGAAGGAAATGGATGTCACTAGCATAATGGCCAAACCACCTGGTGTTCTGCAATTTCAGGTTTCTTTGATTTGCTAAAGTTCCTAATATGTTTAGTAACATGTTATTGTAATATAAACATGCATTACATAATCTTTTTATTTGTGTTTGGGAGTATTAAAGTTGCCCTATTCTTTTGCCAGCTATATTTTCCCGTGTCCCATTTGTTTGAGAGGGGTAGTTGCATTATCAAAAGTCCAAATGGTACTATATGTTAGAAACAATAAATCCAAGTCACAGTCAATCCAAATAGAAATGTGAAAAATGAATTCCGATGAGATGACTCAGACTCTATACATGACATGCTGTGTATATCTCACACATAGGATTTCCTCAAATGAATTATTGAAGAGTAACATGATTGCAGCCATGAAATTAAAAGATGCTTACTCCTTGGAAGAAAAGTTATGACCAACCTAGATAGCATATTCAAAAGCAGAGACATTACTTTGCGCACTAAGATCTATCTAGTCAAGGCTACGATTTTTCCTGTGGTCATGTATGGATGCGAGAGTTGGACTGTGAAGAAGGCTGAGCACCGAAGAATTGATGCTTTTGAACTATGGTGTTGGAGAAGACTCTTGAGAGTTCCTTGGACTGCAAGGAGATCCAACCAGTCCATTCTGAAGGAGATCAGCCTGGGATTTCTTTGGAAGGAATGATGCTAAAGCTGAAACTCCAGTACTTTGGCCACCTCATGCGTAGAGTTGACTCATTGGAAAAGACTCTGATGCTGGGAGGGATTGGGGGCAGGGGAAGAAGGGGACGACAGAGGATGAGATGGCTGGATGGCATCACAGACTTGATGAACGTGAGTCTGAGTGAACTCTGGGAGTTGGTGACGGACAGGGAGGCCTGGCGTGCTGCGATTCATGGGGTCGCAAAGAGTCGGACATGACTGAGCAACTGAACTGAACTGAACTGAACTGAACTGAACATGAATTCACTGTAAGATGAACCTTGATAAAACATATATTGTCTCTGGTCAAAGGATAAATCAATGTATTTTATCAATAAAATATGTATTGTGTTCTAAATTATATATTCTCATTAATATTTTTATTCATGTGAAATTAAAAAAAAATACTTATACTACTCTTCTTCACCACAGAATAAAACATAAGAAAATCATTGTGGGGAGATTATAGTCAGAATTAAAGTTGTGCTATCCAAAGACTGGACATTAAATCTGAAATGGAAAGTGAAAAGAAGCCAGAATTCTAACTACAAGGGAAATATAATAACACCTAAAATGTGTACTTTCTGTCCTTTCTTTTATAGAAAGCAGTAATTATGACTATATGCATTGTTGGGTTGCAATATAAATACTTTTCATGTGCATAACAATAATGACACAAAAATGTGGATGAGGTAACAGAACTTTACTAATACTGCTTATATCTCATTGGAATAAAGGTGATGCAAATATGAAATAGGTTCTGATAAACTAAGAATAATAATGTAGGGCTTAGAGCAACTACTAAAAGAATTAATATGGCATAGATCATTAAGAAATCAAAATATTACACTAAAAGATACTCCATTGATGGAAAAGAATACCAAAGACAACATAAAAGAAGAACAAAAATAAATACAATATAGCTAAAACACAAAAGAGAAGATGGAAATTCAACAAATGAATGGTTTAAATAATCCAAAGCAAAGAAATTCTGATTGAATTAAAAAAAATACACAACACATGTCCAAAATACTGTCTATAAGAGACATGCTTGTTATTCAAAGATAGAAGTATGTTGAAAATAAAAAGATGAATAAAAATATACTATAGAAACAGCAACTATAATCGGTGAAAAGGCATTGCTGATACCAGCCAAAATGACGTTAAGACAAATATATGTTACAGTTATAAAGAGCATTTAATAATAATAAATAGGTTAATATATGACAAATAAAAATATACAGTGCTATTTATAATTATACATATAAACAATTAACAATTATAAACTCAGATGATAACTATATCTACTACTATGGGGAAGAATTCCTTAGAAGAAATGGAGTAGCTATCATAGTCTACAAAAGACTCTGAAATGCAGTATTTGGATGCAATCACAAAAATGACAGAATGATCTCTATTCGTTTCCAAGGCAAACCATTCGATATCACGGTAATCCAAGTCTATGACCCGACCAGTGATGCTGAAGAAGCTGAAGTTGAACGGTTCTATAAAGACCTACAAGACCTTCTAGAACTAACACCCAAAAGAGATGTCTTTTTCATTGCAGGGGACTGGAATGCAAAAGCAGGAGGTCAAGAAACATCTGGATTAACAGGCAAATTTGGCCTTGGAGTACAGAATGAAGCAGGGAAAAGGCTAATAGAGTTTTGCCAAGAGAATCCACTGGTCATAGCAAACACCCTCTTCCAACAACACAAGAGAAGACTCTACACATGGACATCACCAGATGGTCAACAACAAAATCAGATTGATTATATTCATTGCAGTCAAAGATGCAGAAGCTCTATACGGTCAGCAAAAACAAGACTGGGAGCTGACTGTGGCTCAGATCATGAACTCCTCATTGACAAATTCAGACTCAAATTGAAGGAAGTAGGGAAAACCACTAGACCATTCAAGTATGACCTAAATCAAATCCCTTAATGATTATACAATGGAAGTGAGAAATACATTTAACGGACTAGATCTGATAGAGTGTGTGATGAACTATGGATGGAGGTTGGTGACATTGTACAGGAGCAAGGATCAAGACTATGCCCAAAGGAAAAAAAAAAAATGAAAAAAAAGCAAAGTGGCTATGTGAGGAGGCCTTACAAATAGCTGTGAAAAGAAGAGAAGCAAAAAGCAAAGAAGAAAAGGAAAAGATTTGAATGCAGAGTTCCAAAGAATAGCAAGGAGAGATAAGAAAGGCTTCCTCAGTGATTAGTGCAAAAAAAATAGAAGAAAACAACAGAATGGGAAAGACTAGAGATCTCTTCAAGAAAATTAAAGATACCAAGGGAATATTTCATGCAAAGATGGGCTCAATAAAAGGAAGAAATGTATGGACCTAAAAGAAGCAGAAGATACTAAGAGGTGGCCAAAATACACAGAAGAATTATACAAAAAAGATCTTCACAACCCAGATAATCTCGATGGTGTGATCACTCACCTAGATAGATCCAGACATTCTGGAATGTGAAGTCAAGTAGGCCTTAGGAATCATCACAAAAAACAAAGCTACTGGAGGTGATGGAATTCCAGTCGAGCTATTTCAAATCCTAAAAGATGATGCTGTGAATGTGCCACACTAAATTTGCCAGCAAATTTGGAAAACTCAGCAGTTTTGGAGTTGGAATGGAAAAGGTCAGTTTTCCTTTCAATTCCAAAGAAAGGCAATGCCAAAGAATGCTCAGACTACCACATAATTGCACTCCTCTCACACACTAGCAAAGTAATGTTCAAAATTCTGCAAGCCAGCCTTCAGCAATACATGAGCTATGAACTACCGGATGTTTAAGCTGGTTTTAGAAAAGGCAGAGGAACCAGAGATCAAATTGCCAACATCCATTGAATCATCAAAAGAGCAAGAGAGTTCCTGAAAATCATCTACTTCTGCTTTATTGACTATGCCAAAGCCTTTGACTGTGTGGATCACAATAAACTGTAGAAAATTCTGAAAGAGATGGGAATACCGGACCATCTCACCTGCCTCCTGAGAAATCTGTATGCAGGTCAGGAAGCAACAGTTAGTACTGGACATGGTACACCAGACTGGTTTCAAATAGGAAAATGAGTTAATCAAGGCTGTATATTGTCACCCTGCTTATTTAACTTATATGCAGAATACATCATGAGAAACTGGGCTGGATGAAACACTGGGCTGGATGAAGCACGTCTGGAATCAAGACTGCCTGGAGAAAAATCAATAATCTCAGATATGCAGATGACACCACCCTCATGGCTGAAAGTGAAGAACTAAAGAAAAATCTCTTGATGAAAGTGAAAGAGGAGAGTGAAAAATTTGGCTTAAATACCACATTCAGAAAACTAAAATCATGGCATGTGATCCCATCCCTTTATGACAAATAGATGGGGAAACAGTGGATTGTGGCAGAATTTATTTTTTGGGCTCCAAAACCACTGCAGATTGTGACTGCAGTCATGAAATTAAAAGACACTTACTCCTAGGAAGGAAAGTTATGATCAACCTAGACAGCATATTAAAAGGCAGAGACATTACTTTGTCAACAAAGGTCCATCTAGTCAAACCTATGGTGTTTCCAGTAGTCATGTGTGGATGTTACAGCTGAACTATAAGGAAAGCTGAGTGCTGAAGTATTGATGCTTTTGAACTGTGTTGTTGGAGACGACTCTTGAAGGGGATCCAACCAGTCTATCCTAAAGGAAATCAGTCCTGAATACTCATTGAAAGGACTGATTTTGAAGCTGAAACACCAATACTTTGGCCACGTGATGCAAAGAACTGACTCATTTGAAAAGACCTTGATGCTGGGAAAGATTGAAAGCAGGAGGAGAAGAGGATGACAGAGGATGAGATGTTTGGATGGCATCACCGACTCCATGGACACGAGTTTGACTAAACTCCGGGAGTTGGTGATGGACAGGGAAGCCTGCGAGATGCAGTCCATGTGGTTGCAAAGCGTTGGGCACAACTGAGCAATTGAATTGAACTGAACTGAGTTGAATAATTATAAATATAATTCTAATCAAGCTGCTATAACAGAGACAAAATATTTAAACAAATTAACACAATCTCGTTGAGACATATATAATTCAAATAATGGCTCAAGATTTCAGTAATCTACTCTCAAATGGATAGAACAACTACATAGAAATAAATGAAATACTTGAACAGCATTATAAACCAACTAGACATAACAAATTTTTATACAACACTAAACAAAGGAACAGCCTAATATACATTATTTGCAAGTGCATAGGGGACATTCTCCAAGATAGACTGTATACAAGACCATAGAAGTGATTACATGTAAAAAGATTGATATCATGTCAAGTATGTCCTCTGACCACTCTGGAATGAAACCAGAGATCAGTAACAGAAGGAACTTTAGGAAATTTGCAAAAATGTGGAAAACAATCAAGATATTTCCAAATAAGCCAAAGAAGAAATTACAAAACACCTTAAAAATACATTGAGATGAATGAAAATAAAAGATAAACTTAACGAACATATTGTGTGTAGCTAATGTGGTGCTTGGGAAAGAGTTTGTAATTATAAACATCTGTATTTACTAAGAAGACCCAAATCACTCACCTGTCCTTTCATCTTGATACAATAAGTGAATTAAGAGTAAACTAAATATAAAAGAAGAAGGAGGTAATAACACTGGAGTGAAAACTAGAGTCAAAAACATTTGAAAAAATTAATGAAACAAAAACCTTGATCTCTGAAAAGATCAACAAATTAACAAACTTTCATCTAGACTGACCTTGAGAAAAAAGGCTCAGATTATTAAAAATGGGAATGAAAGAGAAGACATTACTACGAACTTTCCAGACACAAAAAATCGTAATGGACTACTATGAACAACTGGATGTCAATAAATAGATAATTAGGTAAAATAGAGACATTTCTACAAAGACATAAGTTACTGAAACTGACTCAAAAGGGAAGTGAAAATCTGAATGTACCTTTAACAAATAAGGACACTGAATTAGTAATGAAAACGCTTCCCACAAAGTAAAGTTCCAAAAGAACAGGACTGAATGGCTTCACTGGGGAAATCTTCAAGATATTTAAATAAGAATTTATCCCATTCTTTTTACATATTATCCCCAGATAAAAGAAGAGGAAACACTATTTAATTCATTCTCGACATCAGTAACAAATACATCACAGGGGAAAAAAATTATCAACATCTCAAAAACATACGGACAAAATCCTAAAGCTAAATACCAAATCCAGCAACATATTAAAAAGATCAGACACTGTGAGCAAACAGGATTTATCCCAAGAATGTGAAGTTTTTTGAGAGAGGAAACCAATGAATAGTATATATGACATCAGAGGATTAAAGTACAAAAACTACATGATCAACTCAATGCTCGCTCTCATGTTTAGTCACTTCAGTCATATCCAAACTCTTTGTGACCCTATGGACTATAGCCTGCCAGGCTCCTCTGTCCATGGGATTTTCCAGGCAAGAGTACTGGAGTGGGTTGCCATTTCCTCATCTAAGGATAGAGAAAAAAAAAAAACAAAAAACAAGCTAACACTCTTTCATGATGAAAAGTGAATAAATTAGAAATAGGAAGTATGTATAACTGAGAGAGGGCATCAACATAATGATGTATTTTCATTTATGAAAATACACAGCTAACAGTATACTTAATGGTGAAAGACCAAATAGTTTCCTTCTGCAATCAAAAAGAAAACAAGGATTTCTTTTTTTGCCACTTATGCTCATCTTTTTTTTTTTTTTTTAATATTATACTAGAGTTTCCAGTCAGACTAACTTGGCAAGAAAAGCAAATAAAAGGCATATACATTGCAAGCTGCTGCTAAGTCACTTCAGTCGTGTTTGACTCTGTGTGACCCCATAGACGGGGGCCAACCAGGCTCCCCTGTCCCTGGGATTCTCCAGGCAAGAACACTGGAGTGGGTTGCCATTTCCTTCTCCAATGCATGAAGGTGAAAAGTGAAAGTGAAGTTGCTCAATCATGTCTGACTCTTAGCGACCCCAAGGACTACAGCCTACCAGGCTCCGCCATCCATGGGATTTTCCAGGCAAGAGTACTGGAGTGGGGTGCCACTGCCTTCTCCGATACATTGCATAGGAAGAAGCAAAGCAAGTCCTACTTACAGACAATATTATGTTGCATATAGAAAGTCTTGAGAAGTCCACTAAAAACTATTAGAAAAAAAATGAACTCCATAAAGTTGCTAATGTGGTGCTTGGGAAAGCACCAGATCAGTGTACAAAAATGAATAATTGTATATCTACACACTAGCCATAGCAATCTAAAAACGGAACTATAAAACAGCACTTCGATTTCCAATAATACCAAAAAGAATAAAATATGTAGGACAAATATAACAGAAGAGGTATGAAATTTGTACTGTGAAAACCATAAAATATTATTGAAATGAATTGAAGAACAACCACATTGAAACACCTCCTATATTTATGAACTGAAATATTTAATATTGTTAAGATGGCATGTGTGTATATGTGCCTAGTCACTCAATCATGTCCAACTCTTTGAAGGCTCATTGGTTGTAGCCTTCCAGACCCCTCTGTCCATGGAATTTTCCAGGCAAGAATACTAGAATAGGTTGCTATTTCTAACTGAGGGGGAAATCTTCCCCACCCAGGGATCACACTGGACCTCTTACATCTCCTGCATTGACAGGCAGGTTCTTTATCAGTACCACCTGAGAAAACCCTATTAAGATTGTAGCATTCCTTAAATTGAACCATGGATTCAACATGAGTGAGTGAGTGAGTGAAAGTCACTCAGACATGTCCGACTCTTTGTGACCCCAATTCACTCTGTGAATTCTCCAGGCCAGAATACTGGAGTGGGTAGCCTTCCCTTCTCCAGGGGATCTTCCCAACCAAGGAGTTGAACCCAGGTCTCACAAATTGCAGGTGGATTCTTTACAGCTGAGCCACAAGGGAAGCCCAAGAATATTTGAGGGGGCAGCCTATCCCTTCTCCAGCAGATTTTCCCAACCCAGGAATTGAACTGGGTCTCCTGCATTGCAGGCAGATTCTTTACCAACTGAACTATGTGGGAAGCCCCATGATTGTGCTACTTTTCCATTAAAAATAGAAGCTGTTATGAATTCAATAAACAGTGGTAAACATGTACTTTTTTTCCAAATGCAGAAGAAATCGTTTTCAATTTGTTCACAAACCTCACAAAAAGCAAGATCAAGTTACCTTAGAATACAACAAATATCCCATAATCTTGAAGTTACTTTTGTACTTTAAAACTGGAAACTTGATTATGCCAAGGAGTTAATGTACTTCATAAAGAAGAAAGTGAAATACTTATTTTTGAGAATTTTAATCAGTAAATGTGTTTTCCTTTTTTTAAATTATAAATTAAAAATTGAAATATGTTGATTTACAATGTTTCAAGTATATAGCAAAGTGCTTTAGTTACACACAGACACACACACATATATGTATATATATATATATTTTTCAGATTCCACTATAGATTATTGGATATTAAATATAGTTTCCTGTGCTACACAGTATAATCAGTAAATGCTGTGTTTATTCTTACATTTAGTGATTATTTCAGAGTTCAAAGATTATACTATGCAAGTTATTTTATATATTAGATATTTTCATGTGTAGAAGGCAATGTAGTTAGGGCTAACCAATACTTCCATTTTTTTTTTTTTTGCCCTTTCTTAGCTTTGTCAGTTGTTTCATAGTCTATTCTTTTAGCTATTTATTCTTTGAGTGGAGAGACAAATTATAAAAGAGAGGAAAGTTCAGTCATTACAAAACATACATGTATGAGGCGTGAGTAAATTTCTTTAATAGAACAGAACTCTAAAAATATATTAAAATAAATAAATTAAAAAATAAAAATAGGCATATGAAACATATATTTTTAAAGGAATTCAAATGAGCTCATGTCCTCATGTTCAACACATTAATTTGGACAGAGAGAGCAGATGTTAGAGGAGATAATTTACACTGGGCTGTGTTCACATCATCTGAAATCTAACTGAAGCACTTTCTCTTGTTTCACACAAGTTTTCAGCTTCAAAGTTGTACACAAATAGAAGCTAATTCCTTCTATCACTACAATAAGTGAAAAATGAAGTGGAAGCAAAGAGGTTAACTTCTTTTTTTCCAATGCAATATACAAAAGTAGCAGCAAGCAGACAAATATCCAGTATTTTCTGCCTCATTTTAATTCTCCATGCTTCCATATGTGTATTAATAGGCTCAGTGGATGGGAGAGGAATATCTGCCACTTAAAATTTTCTCAATTGCACTTTAAACTCATATGCCAAGTCAGTGTGTAATAAAAGATTATTTCCAAATTCCAATATTCAAAGAAAGAGTTTTTCTTTTCATTTACAGCACATCAACAAGTACAAGACATATATGTATATATCTCTGGCTATCTATTGAACCCTAGTGAGAAGACATTTTTTTTTAAACTGAGGAAATTTTTATTATCCCAGTCGAGTATGCCAGACATTTTGTCATATTTAGTGCAACTTATTGGCATTAACACAATACAAGAGATTGGCATGTTGGAAAGATACAATAGATCCTACTGAACATATCAAAATAAGATATCTATATTAAAATCTAAGGGCCATGTCATCCTCCAGTACAAAAGTAGAGTGGCTGTTTTCTTTTGGTGCATAATTTAAATGTCATTTGTCCTTAAGGCTCTCTTCATATTAAGGCAAATGTGAAGAAATAACACTACGTCCAGTACAAAGAAATGTGTATTCCAGATTGAGGAGTCTATGTATAATGTTATAACTATAGATTAGATAGCTGTGCTAGTTGTATCTCAGTACATATTATTTTAATTTTCCTATAGTCAAAGATATCTCAAATTTTACTTGGATACATTGAAAAGTAAGTAATGTAATAGACACATATACATACACTCTCTTCAAATAACATGGACAATATTTATTTCTTCAATTAAAAAGCTAATTTTCATTATATTTAAACTTTTCTCTATAAATTTAAATATTTATCTAAAACAGATATTTCAAAAATGTTTTATATATATCATCTATATTAACTATGATGTCAATCAAATTAGCTAATATAAGGGATAACATTTTGATTGCCTAAATATAATATATCACCCATTTCATGGACCATTTTATAACTCATAGCCAAAGTAAAAGAAAAAATGGTCAAGAAAGAAAAATTTTAATATTTTTGAAAAGTATGTAATTAATTAATATATATATGTTTAATATAAACAAATTAAAAACTGTGAAGTAGGTGTGAACACCCTCGATGAAATAACAGCATATAGAAATGAAGAGTATGTTTAAAGGTGACCCTCAGGGTTTATCCAAATACACAAGGAGAATTGGGCTATATAGTTGTAAAGTATATGATTTTGAAAGGTCAGATAAAATAATTAATACATTTATTTATGCTTAAAATTCTGGTAAAGTCCAATGCTCATATCTTACAATTATTAGAGGAAACAGGGATAAATATTTTGGTGTGCTAAAATATGTTTACTTGCAATTACCATTCATTATTATGATTAATAATGGCCTTCCCTGGTGGCTCAGATGGTAAAGTGTCTGCCTACAATGCGGGAGACCAGGGTTCGATCCCTGGGTCGGGAAGATCCCTTGGAGAAGGAAATGGCAACCCACTCCAGTATTTTTGCCTGGAAAATCCCATGGATGGAGGAGCTTGGTTGGCTACTCTCCATGGGGTCGCAAAGAGTCAGACACAACTGAAAGAGTTCTCTATCTATTATAATTAAGAAGTCAACACATGTTATTTACATTAACAATTTTATTCACGTATTCATTCAGTTTTCTAAAATTTACTGATCTTACAAATATTCACTGATGCACTACTATGTGTCAGAGTCTGTTTTAGGTTCTAAAGATTGTTGCTCTCACAGGTTTTACATTCTACTTAGGGGGAGAGATACTACAGAAAGTGCTATGAAGAATATAACAGCCAGTGGGAGGATAGAGAAAGCATGGGTAGATACATTGAACAAAGGAATTCATCAACTTTTGTGTCAGGAAATGACATTTAAGTAAAGATTTGAATAATAAGTTACTGAAATGTGGTTATAGGTAAGATTTTCAGGTAAGTCACAAACTGTTCAGGTAACATTTTCAGAAAATTAATAAGAGGAAAACAAAATGCCCACTGGTAATTTAATAATGGGATTCCAATAGTCATGTATGGATATGAGACCATTATCCTAAAGGAAATCAGTCCTGAATATTCATTGGAAGGACTGATGCTGAAGCTGAAGCTCCAATACTTTGGCCACCTGATACAAAGAACTGACTCTTTGGAAAACACCTTAATGCTGGGAAACATTGAAAATAGGAGAAAGGGATGGCAGAGGATGAGACGGTTGGATGGCTTCACCGACTTGATGATCATGAGTTTTAGCAAGCTCCAGGAGTTGGTGATGGACAGGGAAGCCTGGCGTACTGCAGTCCATGGGGTCACAAAGAGTCAGACACAACTGAATGACTGAACTGAACTGAAAATATCTTTCCAATTAGACAATATTTTTTAAAAAGACATGTTGTCAATTTTAGACACAATCAATTAACATATAAGCAGAGTGGAGTTCCAATACACAAGGTCAAATATAATTGGAATCAGTGGAGGGAACAAGTTCAGAGTTTTGAAAAAAATATCCTCAACCCTCTTTAGGGGTAGAATGACTAAACACTAACTCAGCAGCTACTATCTATTTACTTGCGCAAGAGGATAATAGACATTGTTATTTACCTATGTAATTGTAAAGTATATAAATTCTCTTTAATGAGCAACACAGAACAAGGCCATAGTTTGTGATTTCAAAGCACTTGATTTTTAACTTTTGTTAAAGGTCAGGTTGAAAGAATTGATATACTTACAAGGCAGCTTGCAATTCACAGGTCATCTACTCAATATCTTCTTGTTATTTTCTTGAATCAAGCCAAATGATCAGAAAGCTGGGTGCTTTGGCCACTCTGTTCTGCTCCCCACCCTAAAAGGGTGATAATAGAACTATACTTTAACACCATCACATTGACGAGTATTGAAGACTGCTGTAACAAACAATCTATACAGTCTCTGTTATTCCATTATTAAGGGACTATAACTACCAAGGTTTTTCATATCATCAATTTTGCTGCACGATAAGACTCATGTCTAGAATTTCTTCTTTAACAAAAGCCTGGGAAATGATACTTTTCCTTTGAGAAATCAGTGTGTGTGGGTATGATAAACAAAATATATCATATAGATAAAGTCTGTTTTATTTGAGCTGGATTTGCAGTCCAATTCTGTAGAAATTTGGCTTTATATGTATATATCTATACATCTATACCCATATCTACTTAAATTTTGTCTGCTCCTCACTTTTGACCATTTCTTCTTTTTATATTTTTCCTTGGCCTATTTTTATAAAATTTTCATCCTGAATTACTTAATTCATTCAACATTCCTGATATCTTATGCAAAATCAAGTGGACCATGTTTAAATAAATAAAAGAGAAAACAGCTGCCCTTCTAAATTTTTAATTTAATAAAGGAGAATGCATGAATTATATCTCATAAAAAAGTACAAATAAATATTATAAAGATAATATTCCTATTACCAAGGCTACCTTTGAAGGATCTAAGAATTATATAGAACTCAAATCCACTTTGTGAAGAAGAATTCTAAAATATGGGCTTCCCAGATGGTGTTAGTGGTAAAGATTCTGCCTGCCAATGCAAGAGACATAAGAGACACGGTTTGATCCCTGGATCAGGAAGATACCCTGGTGGAGGGCATGGCAACCTATCACAGTATACTTGCCTGGAAAATTCCATGGACAGAGGAGCATTGGTGGCCTACAGTCCATGGGGTTGCAAAGAGTTGGACACAACTGAAGTGACAGCATGCACAGATGCATTCTGGAATATATATTCTAATGCTATGGGTTTTCCTGTGGTCATGTATCGATGTGAGAGTTGGGCTGTGAAGAAGGCTGAGCGCCGAAGAATTGATGCTTTTGAACTGTGGTGTTGGAGAAGACTCTTGAGAGTCCCTTGGACTGCAAGGAGATCCAATCAATTCATTCTGAAGGAGATCCGCCCTGGGATTTCTTTGGAAGGAATGATGCTAAAGCTGAAACTCCAGTACTTTGACCACCTCATGCGAAGAGTTGACTCATTGGAAAAGACTTTGATGCTGGGAGGGATTGGGGGCAGGAGGAGAAGGGGATAACAGAGGATGAGATGGCTGGATGGCATCACTGACTCAATGGACGTGAGTCTGAGTGAACTCCGGGAGTTGGTGATGCACAGGGAGGCCTGGCGTACTGCGATTCATGGGGTTGCAAAGAGTTGGACACGACTGAGTGACTGAACTGAACTGAATGCAACTCCAGGAAGAACTTCTCCCAGTTCACTTAGAAGCTGATATTCTTAATAGTGATTATAGAGAAAGCAGAAATAATCTTTCCTCACCTTGCAAAATTATAGTCCACTCACCTCCTGTGATTGCCAACATGTCAGGAAATACATAGCCCTCTTATGACAGGAAAAGTAAGCCTTGTACTGTGAACCTCGCTTTTAGCTCATTAATGTTGCCTATAACATTTAGTACTTCCTCCCAGTATTTAATTGTTCCTCATGTCCAGGATTGTGACTACTGAAATCATGGGGGGAGATGAAGTGAAATTATCATAATTCCTACAAGTTGAAATATTTGCAGGGACTGAAAGCAACATTTAATAACTAAGAAATGCTGAATTACATGGATTAGCAGCAATATTTATAAATCTTGGAGGACAATGGTGAAGAAATGACTGAATTAGTTTTGATTACTAATCCTTTTTAAAAATTTGTTTAAATTTATTTATTTTAATTGGAGGCTAATTATTTTACAATATTGTATTGGTTTTACCACACATTGACATGAATCCGCCACGGGTGTACATGTGTTCCCAATCCCTAACCCCCTGCCAACTCCCTCCCCATCCCATCCCTCTGGGTCATCCCAGTGCACCAGCCCAAGCATCCTGTATCATGCATTGAACCTGGACTGGCAATTCATTTCACATATGATAATATACATGTTTCATTGCCATTCTCCCAAGCCATCCGACCCTCGCCCTCCCCCACAGAGTCCAAAAGACTGTTTTATATACATCTGTGTCTCTTTTGCCTTTTAAACTCTGTGATAAATCCAGAAAAACTTCCTTATTTGGGGTAGAAACCACTCTTAGACAAAATTTAACTCCTATTCACTAATGGGTTTAATTCAGTTCCATAAAGACAAAAAACCCAGCATAACTTGTTTTTGAGATTTGACCAAATTACTTTGAAGCCTATGAAGAAAAATAAGCAAACAAGACCAGCAAAAAGAATTCTAATATAGAAGGGCAATGAGAGGATAATAGCCATTGTAGACGTAATTTTAATAGTATGAAACAATGTAAAATTAGAGGAACAGGGCAATAAAACAGAGTTGACAGCAACGAAATAGGATCTACCACATAGTTTATATGACAAAAGAGAAAGCATGACTCAAGGAGGAATGGAATTTATATTAAATATTGTAGATACAATTGGTAAACTAGTTGGAAAAATGATAGAGTCCTGTCTTTACATTAGATGCCAAAATATTCTGAATGGATACAAATTATTTTGGATAGATGAATTTTTATTAAAATAATAGATATTATAAAGTAGAATATGGATAGATTTTAACTTTACAAAATTTTGAAAGTTGCATAGGTAAAATAATAACCAAAACCCACAGATCAAAGATAGGGAATACATGTATTGCCATTATGGCATACATTTATATTTTACTAAATAAGAAATGTGTATACAGCAGTAAGATGAAACATTGTGACCTTAATTAAAAAGTGAGTAAAGACAAGAAACTGATAACCCATTTGGCACACATGTATTAGGCAAATATATAAGAATAGTCTGCTTCCAAGTAATAAGAGAAATACAGTTTTTTTTTAATATAAATTTATTTATTTTAATTGGAGGCTAATTAATTTACAATATTGTATTGGTTTTGCCATACATCAACATGAATCTGCCATGGGTGTACACGTGTTCCCCATCCTGAACCCTCCTCCCATTTCCCTCCCCACCCCAACCCTCTGGGTCATTCCAGTGCACCAGCCCCGAGCATCCTGTATCATGCATCGAACCTGGACTGGCGATTTGTTTCACATATGATATTATACATGTTTCAATGCCATTCTCCCAAATCATCCCACCCTCGCCCTCTCCCATAGAGTCCAAAAGTTTAAAAAAAAATTACCTAGACTGGTAAGTTTTCATAAGATCTTTTAAACTGGCAAGTGGATTTATCTTTCTATAAAAGCATTTGGAAATATATTCTTATACCAACGCATTTAAAATGTTTCTGTGTCTATCTAAGAAGTTTTATAGTTGTTCATTCTAGAAATAAATATGAATTGTAAACAATGATAAGGATAAATATATTAAATGTAATATTTTTAATAACTTTGCAATTTAGAAATAGTCTACATTTCCAAACATAAGGAATAAGCTAAGTTATGGTGATTAATTAACAATAAAATTATATGCAGCTATTGAAAATGTTAATAGGTAATACTTTTGGAGAGCACTGGAGAATATTTATTAGTTGAAGATAGGAGAAAAAGAGCAACATTAAATCATGTATACTATTTCAATTGTCTACAAAAAGATAATTTGAAGGAGTACACATACAGTAGAGAATAGTTGTGATTGAATAATTATACTTCAGATAGGATAGTTTTTAATATTTAAGTTTAATTTTAATTAATATCACAATAAAAATTCACTTTAAATAGAAAAAGTTATATGTAATCTGCAGCCCTAATTACTTCTGAATATTTTTGTAAAACAATAATAAATTTTTCAAAATGTCACCTCTATTTGCTGCTGTTTGTTATTCAGTTATAGATGTCAGTGGATTTATTTCATATGAGACATGTTTTTAATACGTTAAAGTATCAAGCTATTCTGCCCACATTATTATAAAGAAGATAATGCCGTAGCAATCTGGAGCACCAATTAGTGTCAATTACAACTTATTTTAACTGTCACCCTAGCATCCTTATAAGAATAGCTACAGAACTTTGCTTCTTTTTATGTCCCAGAATTGAGTGATTTCATTGTTATGAGAGTTTGAAACCAGTCATTATATGAGCATAAATGTTAAAAGAGGGCTGTACAAATTAAGATTTATAATAGATCATGATGTTTTCTAAAATTTTTCCTAAATCTAAATTTTCAATGAGTGATATTAAAAAGTATAAATGTGAGATTACATTTGTGGGAACCTGTAAAGGTTTAGGAATGTGCCAACTTTAATGAGAAGTGTAATTTAATGTTTTTCAGATGTTGATATTTGAAAAAAATCTCTATAAATGCATTCTGCGTTCTTCGGAGTGTGCATAGCATGTTTCAATTGAACTGATGCTTCTTTTGGAAAAAAAAAAATTAAAGTCACTTTTCCATCAAAGATACCATTTTTCACAAGATATTTCTATGAAACTTTTAAAAATGAAAGCAATAATAGTCATTTACTCTGACATTTATGATAGAATATTTGTCCACTCCTTACTTTTTATTTTTCTTTGTTGAGACATTTTTTGAACAAATAAAAGATAAATTAGTGAATATTGGGGATATATACATATTCTAAAGGTAAAACTCTAATTCAAGTCCAAAAATGATAAAAAAAAAAAGACATCTATTAAATCAGAGTAAACAGCAATGATACCATCTGTGTATCCATCAACCTTCTCAAACACGATTTTCTTTGTTTTCCCATTACATTTGTGAATGCTCATATTTCCCATTTTCCAAAATTCTCTTTTCTTAAATTCACTGGGCATAGCCATTCTCTGGATCTTTTTCTGCCTGCCTGACATGCATCAGCTGAGATTCAGAGCAGTCAGACTGAAACAAGGAGTAAGCCAAGAGTCAGTTTCAAGAGAGCTATAGGCTAGTCTGAGAGGATAAGTAAGAACAACACAATGTGGAGTCAAATTCACAGAGATGACAGTTGTCAAAATCACCTAGCTCTAACCTTCCTGTCTGATATAAAGTGAGAAGAGGGGGAAAAAGGTAAGATAAACTTGTGAAGGTCACAGGTCTTAGAAAGAAGCCCAGTTAAAAACTGAGATTTAATCATAAGACCATAGAATACTTTTCTTCTACTCTTTCACATCCCCGAGGAGTGCTCAGAGGGAGATCTGTAACTATAAATGCTATACTACAAGAGACGAAAGATGGCAAATCAATAACCTGACTTTATATTAAAACACTAGAAAAATAACAAAAACCCAAAGCAAACAGAAGGAAGAATATAATAGAGATTAGAATGAAGATAAATGAAATAAAATGGAAAAACAATAGAAACAACAAACATTAGAGTTGATCGACTATTACAAAAAGAGGGAAGATAGAAGTAACTGAAAACCAAAACGAAAGTGAAAAGATTACTTTTGACTCTAAAAAAAAAAATATATATATATGAAAAGAATACCATAAATGATTGTGCTAACAAATTAGAGAAAACTAGATGAAACTGAATATTTCCTATAAGCATGAAAGTGAAAGTCACTCAGTCATGTCCGACTTTTTGCGACCCCATGGACCATACAGTCCATGGAATTACCCAGGCCAGAATGCTGGAGTGGGTAGTCTGCCCCTTCTCCAGGGGATCTTCCCAACCCAGCTATTGAAACCAGGTCTCCCGCATTGCAGGAAGATTCTTTACCAGCTGAGCCACAAGGGAAGCCCTCCTAGAGGCATCAGTTCAGTTCAGTTCAGTCCCTCAGTCGTGGCCGACTCTTTGCGACCCCACGAATCGCAGCACGCCAGGCCTCCCTGTCCATCACCATCTCCCGGAGTTCACTCAGACCCACATCCATCGAGTCAGGGATGCCATCCAGCCATCTGATCCTCGGTCGTCCCCTTCTCCTCCTACCCCCAATCTCTCCCAGCATCAGAGTCTTTTCCAATGAATCAACTCTTCGCATGAGGTGGCCAAAGTACTGGAGCTTCAGCTTTAGCATCATTCCTTCCAAAGAAATCCCAGGGCTGATCTCCTTCAGAATGGACTGGTTGGATCTCCCTGCAGTCCAAGGGACTCTCAAGAGACTTCTCCAACACCACAGTTCAAAAGCATCAATTGTTCGGCACTCAGCCTTCTTCCCAGTCCAACTCTCACATCCATACATGACCACAGGAAAAACCATAGCCTTGACTAGACGGACCTTAGTCGGCAAAGTAATGTCTCTGCTTTTGAATATACTATCTAGGTTGGTCATAACTTTTCTTCCAAGGAGTCTTCCAACACTTGTCTTTGAGGCATACACATTACTAAAACTTACTTAAGAATAAATAGTGAATCATAACAGACTGATAAAGAAATTTATTAATCAAAACCTCCCCCAAAAGAAATGACTAGGACTAGATCACTTCACAGGTGAGTTCTATCAAACATTTTTAAAAGAGTTAACATAAATACTTCTCAAATTTCTTCAAACAAATATACAAAAGGAAGAAGTATTCCCTAAGCCATTCTATAAGGTCAAAACTTTTCTGATATCAAGCTAGAAAATGATACCACAAGAAAAGAAAGCAGATCACATAGAAAGAGAGACATGAAAATTCTCAATAAAATAGTAGTATAGCAAATGCAACATATTAAAATGATTTTTCTCCATGGCCAAATGGGATTTATCTCAAGAATATAAAGTGGTTCAAGATATGAAAATCAGTAAATATAATATACCACATTTTCATTATGAAGGGAAAGCTGACATAATGTTTTCAATCGACAGAAAAAAGCCTGGACAAAAATTCAACATCCTTTCATAATAAAAAAGAGGGAAGTTAGAATATATAGGAATTTGCTCAACAAAAAACACTGATGAATAATCCATAGTTAAACATACTATTGAATGGTAAAAGACTGAAAGTTATACCCCGAAGATCAGGACCAAGTCAGGCACCACATTTTGACATTGTTCAATGCTCTACTCTGAGTTCTAGTGAGGGAAATTAGTCAAGGAAAAGAGATGAGCAGCATCCAAGCTGGGAAGGACAGAGTATAAGTTTATCTATTGAAAATCTTTTGGAATCCAACCAAAAACTATTATAGCTAGTAGAAGAAGTCATCAAAATGCTGAGTACACAATTAATATGAAAAAAGTTCAGTTCTATACAGGATGAAAGAAAGTTACATTTATAATAACATCAAATAGAATGATGATACTTAGAATAAATTTATTGATGGAGCTACAAAATATGTACAATGAAAACTACCAAAAATTCTTGAAATAATGAAAATAAGTGGAAAGACATCTGTATGTATGAATTGGTAGATATAAAATTCTTAAAATAGTGCTATTGCTCAGGTGGTGTTAGTAGTAAAGAACCTGCCTGCCAATGCAGGAGACATAGAAGATGTGGGTTTGATCCCTTGGTTGTGAAGACAACCTGGAGGAGGAAATGGTGACCCACCTCAGTATTCCTGCCTGGAAAATCCCATGGACTGAGGAGCCTGGCGGGCTACAGTCCATCAGGTCACAAAGAGTCAAGCACGACTGAAGTTACTTAGCACAGGACAGCACCGCTCAAAACTTTCTATGCTTTCAATGCATTATCCATCAAAATCTCAACAGCTGTTTTGCAGAAATGGAAAATTCTACTCTAAAATGTGTACGGATTTGCATAGGTTCCTAAATAGCCAAAACAATCTTGAAAAAGGACAATGTTAAGGGACTCACACTTTACAATTTTCAAAGTTCCTATAAAGCTACAATAACTATAAAAGTTTGATATTACATAAGGATATGCATACAGGTCAACAGAAGAGTAGTGACTGTACAGAAATAAACCCATACACTATGATCAAGTAACTTCTGGCAAGAGTGTGAAGTTCATTCAAAGAGGAAAGACCATCTTTTCAATAACTTGCACTGAGAATGTTCAAGGAAATGAGGTTGCATCCTTACTTCAAACCATATGCAAGAATTAACTCAAAATGGATCAGAATCGTGAATACAATAGCTAAAGCCCTAAACCTTTTAGAAGAAGATATTAGGGATAAATATTCATGACCTTGAAATTGGTAATGGCTATTTATGCATGACATCAAAAACACAGGCAAAAAAGAAAAAAAGAAAGAAATTTAGCTTTATTAAAGGTAAAAATTCCATGCACCAAATGACACTATAAACAGAGTGAAAGGCAACCCACAGAGTGGGATAATATATTTATGAAACATATATATGATAACAAATTATTATCCAGAATACAAAAAGCAATTATGACTCAATAACAAAAGAAAAGCAGCCCAATTTTTTTTTTAAATGGAAGAAGTATATAAATAAACTTTTCTCCTAAGAAGATTTTCATGTCACAAACAAGCTTGTGAAAAGATACTCAATCTTATTATTTAGGGAAATGCAAATCAAGCCACAATGCTATCTAAAATTACACACATTAGAATTGCTAGTGTACCAAAAAAAAGTGTTGACCAAATAATGGAGAAACTGGGGCACTTGGACATTGTTGATGGAATGCAAATGTCACAAGCACTGTGAAAAATAGTTTAGCAGTTCCTTAAAAGTTAAACCATATGATTCCACTCCTGGCTAAATGCCTAAAAGAATAGTAAACAGGTTCTCAAAAAAATATTTTTATACAAGCCTTCATAGAAGCACTGTTTCCAAAGGCCCAAAGTGGACACAACCTAAATGTTCATTAACTGATGAAATTATACATACTGTGGAATATTATTTGGCAATACAAATGAAATACCCAGACATGCTACTATTGATACTAGGATGAACCTTGAAAATATGCTAAGTGAAAGAAATGAGACTCAGAAAGCTCAAGTATTAAATTGTTTCATCTCTGTGAAATATCCAAAATAGACTATCTATGGAGACACAAAGCAAACTAGCGGATTCCAGGAGATAGTAGGAGGGAGGAAAGGAGAGTGACTGCATAGCAGGTGTGAAATTTCCTTTCGGGATGATTAAAATGTTTTCAAACTCAATAGTCTCGATAATGGTAATTGTTGCACAACATTGTGAATGTACTAAATATAACAAATGGTAAATTTTTGAACTGCATTTTACTCCAAAACACCCCCCCCCCAAAAAAAAAAAAAAAAAAAAAAGCAGGCAATGGACCAGAACAACTCATTCTTAGAGAAGAAGAAACAATGATGCAAACATGAGGGACATTTTACGAATCAAAAAAACAAAAATTATAAGAGGTAAATTAAGCCTTTTTTTTTTTCTGCTTAGTCAATCTCAGTAAGGTATTCTCTAATATATTAGGAGCTCTAGAAAGGAATTCAAATGAAATATGTTTATCTTTGAAGATATCATCATATCTTGTTGCCTTCTCCTCAATTCTTACTTGCTGTCACATTGACTTAAGGTGAATTTGATTATGTTAGTAATACCATGGACTTCCCTGGTGGCTCAGATGGTAAAGCATCTGTCTACAAAGTGAGAAACCTGGGTTCAATTCTTGGGTCGGGGACATTGCCTGGAGAAGGAAATGGCAACCCACTCCAGTACTCTTGCCTTGAAAATCCCATAGACGGAGGAGCTTGGTGCAGGCTACTATCCATGGGGTTCCAAAGAGTCAGGCACAACTGAACGACTTCACTTTCACTTTGACTTTCAGTAATACCCCAGAAGGCAGTATCACTTCATGTTGTATTGAATGATTGACACTTACCAGTAAACTCCCAGATTTCAGGCCCATGAATTTACTGGAACATTCTAAGTAGCCTAGCTGTATTATTCCAGGACTGGAGTTTTTCAGAATAGGAATTTACTTGGAGGTGTCCTAGTGGTCTGAAATAGTGCATCATGCCCAAGCAAGTTGGCAATTTTGCTTGTTCCACTTGTTCTTAGTTCTACTCCAGTGAGGTTGCTGTTGTTTAGCTACTAAGTCTCACTTTCACTTTTCACTTTCATGCATTGGAGAAGGAAATGGCAACCCACTCCAGCGTTCTTACCTGGAGAACCCCAGGGATGGTGGAGCATGGTGGGCTGCCATCCATGGGGTCGCAAAGAGTCAGACACGACTGAAGCAACTTAGCAGCAGCAGCAGCAGCAGCAACATGCCTTACTCTTTTGCAACACTACAGACTGCAGCCCATCATGCTCCTCTGTTCTTGAGATTTCCCAGCAAGAATAATGGAGTGGGCTGCCATGTCCTTCTCCAGGGGATCTTCCCGATACAGGGATTGCACCCCTTGCATTAGCAGGTGGGTTTTTTACTGCTGGGCCACCAGGGAAGCTCAGTGAGGAGTTTTCTTTAAATAAAATACATTTTTGCTCATCTTGTGAAGATAATAATTTTGTTTTCTACTCACATCATGAGTGCAGCCTTTACATACAAAACAAAGTTCAGAATAGATTTACATGGCAAAATATCTCTTGGAAAATTATATGAATTATGTATATGTATAAATTATGATTGTTTGGGATACAGGCCCAGAAATGTTCTAAGCATATCTCAAGCTCTGGACAAACTGTGATGATAAAGATTCTGTAAAATTATAGGAGACTGTTCCATAAAGTGGTTCATTTAAAAGTTAAAAAGCTGAGACATCTCAACACAGTGAAACTCATTACATTTGTGAGCAGCAAATTTTCAATTATTCTTTTTCAAACTGGAAATATTAAAATTTGGTCAAAATACAACTTCTTATTCTGTAAACACAGCATGTTCTTAATTTTTGGCTGTGTTAAACCCTTTGAGAAATAGTTATTACCTACAAACAAGTATTTATTTCCCTGGCTATAAAATCACACCATGAGAGAAAAGCAAATTATCTTCCAAAAAAAAAAAAAAGATAGAAAACAAGTTTATCATTATATTTGCTGCAAACTTATACTTTATTGGTCTAACTATAGTACTGTATCTTCCATTTACTTCAAGTCTTCTTTGTACCTTTAGGTCTGTGTGAAGACTTTTCCAGAAGTCATTTAGAGATGTCTAGACTCAAAGCTAATGATGTTGCACAAGATATTTGTAAAACCCAGATAAAGTCACAAGAGATACTTAATGTAGTGATTTTAGTCCTAGAAGTTAGTAAAGTTTGGCTTTGTCATATATCGTGCCTTTGGTATGGTGGAAATTGTGAAAAAAGTTTAAATAAGCTATGCACTGGTGTGAATAGTTATAATAGATGAACCTAAGCAGATTCTGTAGTGTTTCATTCTGAAATCAGATCGTTTAGGAAAATGCCAAGATATTAGGAGTATATCCTTACTAAGATCTCTCAGATGTATATTTGTTTTCTATCACTGAAGATACTGTATAGTTATCTTTGAGCATCTGAACTTCTTTTCTGGGTTTTTAGAGTTAATCTAATTTTCTTATTCAAAATCCCCTATTAATAATGCTTATAGAAAATAATTGAACTATAATTTACATCATGTACAAAGATCCTCAGAAAGTGAAGAATGCTATATTAATGTGCTTATGTTTTTTCTTGAGATAAGTAGTTTGAAAAATTATCTTTTGAATTTTTATTATAGCAAATAAGCACAAGTAAATATTTTTGAAATTACTTGTCATTGATAATGCCTACCATCAAAATAGCCTGAATAAACAATGTATGTGTGCTTAGGTGTGTGTTTATACATATGCACATGACATGTTACATTAATTGTGCATGTGGTATGTTATATATGACTGACTAAAGTTGTCTACAAATGTTTATAAAAGATTATCTCCTAAGGATTGCCATTTCCTTCTCCACCTAAGAGTTCTAGCTTCAATGAAAGAAATTGATTTTAGAATCATATATTGAATTAATGTTAAGATCATTTTCTGAAAGTGTCATCATTTTTATTTATAGTGTAGTCAAGTAGAGAAGCCAAATAATGAGTTGATATAAATCTACTATCTTATTCAAATTAAAATAGATGAATGATATAAATAAACTTTTTTCCTAAGAAGATTTACAAGCCATTGACAAGAACATGAAAATATATTCAATATCATTATTTAGGGAAATGCAAATTAAGCCAGCATGGAATCTCAAATTGGACCCATTAAAATTGCTCATGTACCAAAGGAAAAAAAAAAATGTTGACCAAATTATGGAGAAATCGGAACACGGACATTCGGAAGACACTTTGAAAACCACATGTCTATACTAAAACAGAAATTGTAACTTATCTGTGTCAAAACAGAAATTCATAAACACAGGTAAGTTTACAAAATATTTTTGTGCAACATTCATGTGTTTACACAACAAATACAGTCAAAAAATATTCTTTCTTTTAAGTTAGACAAAATCTTGCATGTCTGTGAGAGGTATGTCAGAATTCATTGTAGAAGAATTATTGAAACACCTATATTTTCACTAATTTATATATGCATATATATACATAGGTATACTTGTCTCTATGTCAATTATCTATCATCTATTTACAGTCAATTCTCATTATTAATGGTAGTTATAATCTACAGGCTCTGCAGAACCTGAATTAATAAAATCTGAACCATTGCCCTAAAATAAAGGTTCAGTTCAGTTCAGTTCAGTCCCTCAGTCATGTCCAGCTCTTTGTAACCCCATGGATTGCAGCACGCCAGGCCTCCATATGCATCACCAGCTCCCGGAATTCACTCAAACTCATGTCCATCGAGTTGGTGATGCCATCCAGCCATCTCATCCTCTGTCGTCCCCTTCTCCTCCTGCCCCCAATCTCTCCCAGCATCAGAGTCTTTCCAATGAGTCAACTCTTTGCATGAGGTGGCCAAAGTACTGGAGCTTCGGCTTTAGCATCATTCCTTCCAAAGAAATCCCAGGGCTGATCTCCTTCAGAATGGACTGGTTGGATCTCCTTGCAATCCAAGGGACTCTCAAGAGTCTTCTCCAACACCACAGTTCAAAAGCATCAATTCTTCGGCGCTCAGGTTTCTTCACAGTCCAACTCTCACATCCATACATGACCACTGGAAAAACCATAGCCTTGACTAGACAGACCTTTTTTGGCAAAGTAATGTCTCTACTTTCAAATATGCTATGTAGGTTGGTCATAACTTTTCTTCCAAGGAGTAAGCATCTTTTAATTTCATGGCTGCAGTCACCATCTTCAGTGATTTTGGATCCCCAAAAAATAAAGTCTGACACTGTTTCCACTGTTTCCCCATCTATTTCCCATGAAGTGTTAAGAGTCCCATAAAGGTTAGAGCCTCATAAAGGTTAGAGCCTCTGGTCACCACATTTTCCTCAAGTGATTTATAAGTAGTCTTGTTTTATATGTGTTGCTATCTGGACATTTCATAAAATATAAACATAAGTAATATAAGAATACAAATATAAGTATATATACTTGATCAATGTTGAACTCACAGCCACCTGGCTCTATTCCTCATACCTTAAGTAAGCTTATCTAACACATGTATTTCTCCATAAGGCACATCACAGCTTCTTGAGCATAGAACAATGGAGAGCACTTTAGCACTATGCTTGTGGATCACATTAAGCAGTAAGATCATCAACCAGCAAAAAGCACACTAATGTGAACAGTGTGGCACTAAACAGACTGTGAAAAATAAACACACATGTTTATAACATGAAAGCTATAAAACTAAGTGCATGATCTTGTTTGACCTCAGCTGGGTCAGAGCATATATCTTGGGTGACTTGAATTTTTTGCCTCTCTGCACATGTCCATGACTGATTCCAAAAGTACTGCAAAATCAGAAATAAATTTTCTCAAGTAGAAAAGGGTATTAATATGAGATTAGCAAATAATGAGAATGCTTATCTATATATCTCTTTCTATATCTACTAATACAGGTAGATGACATGATGCTCATAAGCATTGTTACATCAATAATCAATCTGACAATATTAGTTCTGGAGTGTGATCACATGTAAAAAACACTTAAGTTTGTAATCATCATGCTTAGTTCATCTCAGTTAACAAGATTGTTGACTACATACTTAGATCTCAAGAAAAATTAGTCTTCCAAATTTAAACATTACCTAAATATGACTTTTTAATTTTATGTTTATGTGAACATGCAATAATGACTATAACACATTATAGAGTTGGTCACTAGCAACAATTAAACAATATTGACTTTCTCATCTATAAGACTAAACAATTAGTACTTAATAAACATGAAATGACTTAAAATAATCACCAAAACTTTAGTCTGGGCATATGCAATGAAAATCACATTTTGTGTGTAGTATTTTACCAAGGAAATACTGCAAATATGGAGAAATTAGCCCCCCAAAATGAAAAAGTAGAACATTTTAGTTTCTATAACATATGATTTTAGAATTGTGGGGAAAATAATTCTGTGAGGAGAGGAATTACCTTGAAAGTTACATTTTTAATATTTACAGACAAGTGAGGCTGAGACAGACATAGAATAATACTAATACAATCTGAGAAAGCCCCCTTTGAGATTTTCTTTTTTATAGTTTTGCCTATAGCAATGACAAACTTTATTTGATTCATAGCATTAATATTTATGAATAAATCGACTGTGTATGAATATCAGAATAAGGAAGACTACAGTGATAACATACAAATATAATCCTTAGGCAAGCACAAGACAATTAGAATAGAGCAAGGAATTTGAAGATTAGATTCATCAAGTACTAGCCTCATATTTAAATAATAATTTTGCTTAAGTCTACAAGAAAACTTAATTGTTGGTTGACTCAAAGAGAAAAAAATCTGAGAGAATTTAGGCTTTGAAAGTCGAAATATGCTTCTTTAGAAATACAATCTTATTTCAGAATTAGTTCATACTTTTTGCTTTACTTCTAGTAAACTGTCATTTATTAATTAGAATTTATCTTGGCTCCCACCAATTAACATTTTAAATGACATTAATTATATCTCAAGTTTCAACAGATTTCTATCTTTCTTTGTCACATGAATTAGCATGATACAGTATAATTTTTAAAATGGCATATTATTTTCCACTGCTTTTGCTTCAGTACCCCTTCTGAAACATTAGTAACTTTTCTTAATTATCAACAAGGAAAGCCAATTAAATTAAGAATAAATGAATGAGGAAAATTAAAAAACAATAAAAGGAAAATAAAAAAGTAGGGGAACATTTTTCCATTGTGTGTTAATACATATTGAAGCTAATATCTTACAAGAATATAGACTGAACAATTTTGTATTATATCAGAAGGACTTGTATTTATTTGTTTGGGTTATATACACCACTTCATTAATATACATTTTTCTGAGAATAAGCAATAGAGCTACTGTGGGTAGGGCTAGCACAACTGATTCTATAGTTTTCAGAAAAGGAATTCTCTGAGCAACTGTGTGGCATGATAAGAAAGATGATTGGTTTTCTAGGGAAACGAAATTGCTTAAGACTAAAGGGTTTTCATCCTCAAGTTTGCCATCCTAGGAAATGGATTGGATATTTCTGAGGTAAGCTTACATTGGCCCAAAATCATAATATTCACAAGACTGACATACAAATTACAAGTACAATTTGTTGAATGCAAGGAGACAAGCAACACTATCACACAGGTTGGAATACTCATTGCAGCAGGACTGATATCCCTCCATAGTCACACCTATAGAGGTAAAAAATGCACAGATCTGCTTTCAGAGCATGAAAGTGGAGAGAAGAAAAAGGTAGGTTGCATTTAATGCAAGAAATCTGCGGTTGTCAAATGCAATCATTTCAACCCAAGTATATCCTTGAAGTGAATGTGTTAGCCACTCAGTTGTGTCTGATTCTTTGCGACCCCATGGACTGTAGCCCGCCAGACTCCTCTGTCCATGGAATTCTCTGGGCAAGAATACTGGAGTGGGTAGCCATTCCCTTCTCCAGGGGATCTCCCAACCCAAGGATCAAACCCTGGTCTCCTGCATTACAGGCAGGAGCCAACAGGAAAGATATCCTTGCACATGAAAAAAATTATGAAAATTTATTCTGCACTAAGAAAGTATATCTCAAAAAATTTCCAAAATGATATCACACAAAACATATTGAAATTAATTAAAATATTATGGAATATCCATCCAATGGAATACTTAGAAGCATTAAAAACATCAAGTGTATCTGTGTGAATAACATTAAATATTAAATAATAATGTTGAGTTAAAAAGGAAAATGGCAATAATCCATTTCATATACTCTTATTAATATAAATTTAAAAATAAAAAGTTGCCAGGGTCCAGCCCCGGTGGATCCAGGGTATTCGAAGAGGGGACAGCGTTGGCAAGGAAAGACTTATTTATTTATTTATTAATATAAAATTAGATTATGAAGAAATAGTGTAGTAGGAAAATTAAGTGGAGAAAAGAGGCTGAATAACTTGGTATACGTGGAAAGCCAATAAAATTCCAGACAAGGAACTTGTACCATCTACATTAGGCCACCGGCGTCCGTTTGAATATTGGAGAGTGCCCTGCCTTGGGCTCTCTCTCTTACGGATCTTAGAAGCCTCGACAAGTAAGTAGACATGGTCCGCCTCCACGCCCCAGATGGGAATTTCAGCCGAAAAAAGAAAAGAACGACATGGAGAAGCCCAGCATCGGTGCAAGACTCCAAAAACTATTTTTCAAAATCAGCTTATATACCCCAAGTTGTACATAATGGAATATGCAGAATTATGCAGGGGCAGCAGTCCTGACCCTCATTGAGACAAGGCTTTCTTTTTGCATACCCTCCCGTATACAAAAGGTCTCAGGTGGTTTACATTATCTTCTGGCCAAGAGGCTTGTTAACATTTTTATGGCTCTCTTCCTGGATAATTGTCTATCAACCAGAAGACTCCTTTTCCCTAGAAGTGTTTTTTCTTTACTCTGCATCACCCTCAAAGTACTAAAGTTACATTCCTGTAGAACAAAGGTGCAGTGGGTCATAACAAAGAAAGTACTTAACTCAAAGATCTAGTGTTGCTAATACCAGTTCTACTACCTGTTTTTCTATATACCAACTATACCTAAAAATAAAAGATATGAAAATTTGGCAGCAAGTATTGCCTCAACAAATGAAACCTTTAATCAGTCCTATTCTAATGATTTTGACTCCTCTGAAGCCCCTACATTCCTAGGATGTTTTAAGCTTCCTGTGCCTCCCACAGTCAGGAGGCCTCAAACAATCACATGTGCAGCTGTATGAGTCCTGCAGGCAGGCTGAAAAACCATCAGAGGGGTTTTGGGATTGAAACACTCGTATTATGCCCAGGAGATTTATTATCTAAAAGCTCTAATTTTTTCCAGAAAAAGGTGGTGGGGGGACAGTCCCCTGTTAATGACAGAAGAGTAGGTGGAAAGCATAACATAGTAAAGCAGGCAGATTCTGGTCTTGGGGGGTGGATGCTCAGGAATTTCCAGGGGCAATCCCTGAAGCAGATCACGTCCTTGCGTTTTGTCAGACTTCCTTCCGCATGACCTTGTCATGGGTGGGATTCCTCACGCTGGCTCCCGGCAAAAAGTATAATAGTTTCATTAAAAACACATCCACTTGCATTAAAATGATTGTGAAAAGCAAAAGTAGTGAGCACAAAATTAAGAAATATATTTGATACTAGAGGGAAATCAGGATGTTTCAGACGGTATTTCAGTTTTGAATGTTTTTTTTTTGTGTGTGTGATGTTCCACTACAGCTGAGTTTTGATCCACAGGTGTTAATTTTATGTCTGTATTTCTTATTTATTTGTATATTCTTAGATGATACTGGATAGAGATTAGACAGATAGAATTCAAAAGATCTCAAGTAGGACTAGGATTCAGTTAACATTTGACCACCCATACTTCATTGAAGCTAGTTGTATTCAATGCAACATTCTAGAAATTGGAAAACAGTAGCTTTCACCTTTGCTTTTATTTTCTTGAGTAGTTTTATTTTCAAATGAGACTATTCTTATATACTGATATTTATTTTTAATTCTGAATATTTTTTTCCATCTTTTGCCCTTTTTTCTTCAGTCAAAATGATTAATTGGCCCACATAGTAAAAAATACCACATAAAACCACAAAGAACAAAACTCATCAAGTATTGGCTTTTGAGTTTAAGAATAGGATTTTAAAATCACCAGGAAAGAAAAACTCAAGGAAAATTAATTTTGTATTACAAGAGCCACAGCCCAGAGTAACTAGATGTAAATGCACATTATAAACTAATATGGGCATAGAAGAATGCTTCCTTCATAGTAGTCAGTTTTCTCCCTTACTTGGAGATAGGGCAGAAAAAAAAAAATATGAAGGCAAGAAAGGAGTTAATCATCTGTATATTTTCTTGAGGAAAAAAGGCTTCTGACTTGCTGTATGAGGACTGATTCCTGGGGTAGAGATGGATGAGTTAAAGAAGAGCTTTCTAGGAAATTATGGGAATGGATGAGTATGAAATTCCTGAAGTGGATTTTCAAAGAAAAAAGCCCTTAGCTCTCTGGGAACAGAACAGCAAAAATGACAATATAAGGGATTAAAACAAAGGAACTCATATTTATTTATTTATTCAAAAGCAAAAATTCCATAGTTGGTTATTGGCTAGTTGGGTAGTGGGTTTATGGGAATTCATTATACAAATAAATACATCCATAAATGGATCCACAAGCAAATCAAAACACATAAAATGAGAGAATATGGACAGAGTGAAAAGGTGATGTGTTCTTCACAATATAAGTTTTCACAGCAATTTAATTCAATCGCTCAGTCATGTCCAACTTGCAACCCCATGGACTGCAGCATGCCAGGCCTCCCTGTCCATTAACAGCTCCTGGGGCTTACTCAAACTCATGTCCATTGAGTTGGTGATGTCATCCAACCATCTCATCCTCTGTTGTCCCCCTCTCCCCCCACCTTCAATCTTTCCCAGAATCAGGGTCTTTTCAAATGAATCAGTTCTTCATATCAGGTGGCCAAAGTATTGAAGTTTAAGCTTCAGCATTAGTCCTTCCAATGAATATTCAGGACTGATTTCCTTTAGAATTGACTGGTTAGATCTCCTTGCAGTTCAAGGGACTGTCAAGAGTCTTCTGCATCACCACAGTTCAAAAACATCAATTCTTCAGTGCTCAGCTTTCTTTATAATCCAACTCTCACATCCATACACGACTCTGGAAAAACCATAGCTTTGACTAGATGGACCTTTTTTGGCAAAGTAATGTCTCTGATTTTTAATTAACTGTCTAGGTTGGTCATAAATTTTCTCCTAAGGAACAAGTGCCTTTTAATTTCATGGCTGCAGTCACCATCTGCAGTGATTTTGGAGCACAAAAAAATAGTCTGTCACTGTTTCCCCATCTATTTGTCATGAAGTAATGGGACTGGATGCCATGATCTTAGTTTTCTGTTGTTGAGTTTTAAGCCAACTTTTTCCCTATCCTCTTTCACTTTCATCAAGAGGCTCTTTAGTTTCTTCTTCGCTTTCTGCCATAAGGGTGGTGCCATCTGCTTATCTGAGATTACTGGTATTTCTCCCAGAAATCTTGATTCTAGCTTGTGCTTCATCCAGTCCATCATTTCTTGTGATGTACTCTGCATATAAGTTAAATAAGCAGGTTGACAATATATAGCCTTGTTGTACTCCTTTCCTGACTTGGAACCTGTCTGTTGTTCCATGGCCAGTTCTAACTGTTGCTTCTTGACTTGCATACAGATTTCTCAGGAGATAGGTCAGGTCGTCTGGTACTCATATCTCTTTAAGAATTTTCCAGTTTGTCATGATCCACATAGTCAAAGGCTTCAGCATAGTCAATAAAACAGAAGTACATTTTTTTTTTTTTTTTGGAACTTTCTTGCTTTTTTGGTCATCCAGTAGATGTTGGCAATTTGATCTCTGGTTCCTCTGCCTTTTCTAAATCCAATTTGAACATCTGGAATTTCGTGGTTCATGTATTGTTGAAGCCTGGCTTTGAGAATTTTGAGCATTACTTTGCTAGCATGTGAGATGAGTGCAATTGTGTGGTAGTTTGAGCATTCTTTGGCATTACTTTTCTTTGGGATTGAAATGAAAACTGACCTTTTTTCCCATTCCAACTCAGCAATGGCCACTGCTGAGTTTTCCAATTTTGCTGGCATATTGAATCCAACACTTTCACAGTATAATTTTTTAGGATTTGAAACAGCTCAACCAGAATTCGATTAACTTTATTCATAGTGATGCTTCCTAAGGCCTACTCAACTTCACATTCCAGGATGTCTGGCTCTAGGTGAGTGATCACACTATCGTGATTATCTGGGTCATGAAGATCTTTTCTGTATAGTTCTGTGTATTCTTGCCATCTCTTCTTAACATCTCTGCTTCTGTTAGGTCCATACCATTTCTGTCCTTTATTGTGCCCATCTGCAAAAAAATAGTTCCCTTGGTGTCTCTAATTTTCTGAAGAGATCTCTAGTCTTCCTCATGTTGTTTTCCTCTATTTCTTTGCATTGATCACTGAGGAAAACTTTCTTATTTCTCCTTGCTATTCTTTGGAACTCTGTATTTAATGGTTATATTTTCTCTTTTGCCTTTCACTTCTCTTCTATAGCTGTTTGTATAGCCTCCTCAGACAACCATTTGGCTTTTTGCATTTCTTTTTCTTGGGGATGGTCTTGAATCGTTGCCTCCTGTACAATGTCATGAACCTCAGTCCATAGTTCTTCAGGCACTCTCTCTATCAGATCTAATCCCTTGAATCATACTGTTCATGGGGTTCTCAAGGCCAGAATACTGAAGGGGTTTGCCATTCCCCTCTCCAGTGGACCATGTTTTGTCACGCTTTTCAAAGCAGTGCTGCACATTATATAAAAAATTCTGTAAAACTGTTTCAAATGAAATTGTTTTGTGAATAATTTTCTCTTTTCCACTTGCTCTTTCTTGACAAGTTATTTGACCAGAGGACCTCCTTGATTGATCTATTTTCTCTTTCTCTTCTATATTCTTTTTGTCTTTTTTTTTTCTATTTTTTTCTGGGCATATTTCCTTCACTTTAGTTTCCAATTCTTCATTTCTAATATCAGGTTTTTAACTTCCAGAAGCTCACTTCTTACACTGAATGCTCCTTTTCTGTTTTCCTTTCTAGCTTTCCAACTTAATCTCTAAGATTCAGCTTTCTGAGGTTTACTGTGTAATTTACCACTTAGCCATCTTTATTTTCTTATTGTTTTCCTTATAACTCTCCACTTTTAGGGGACATATACATTTAAAAAATATTTTGCTATAATTTTATTGTTTCTTAGGAAGTTCTCTACCCTTAAAATTTTAATATAAATATTTAGAATTATATTCATATAAGCACTTTGAGAGTTTAATCAGAATCTATATCATCTTCAAATAAGACAAGGAATATTTTTCTTCTTATCTTCCCTTTCTTATTTCTCTTTTACCCATTTACAATGAAACTGAGATTCTCATTTCAAAATTTTCTTTTGTTTTTTGTTGTTCAGTAACATTGCACCATATTTACTTTTGCTGTTAACTTTTAACTGCATTTACCCATTTCTCCCACCCCCATCCCTACCTCTGGCAACACTCAACTCTGTATACATGAGTTTTTTGTTGTTGTTATTCCTTTAGAATCCACATATACAGAATCTACTTTCCTGTTCATTTTAGAATCCACATCCACTTATACTGAGATCATGCAGGACTTGTCTTTCTCTGACTGATTCTAGTTAACATAACACTCTTGAAGTCCATACATGTTGCTGCAAACAGGAAAAATTTCATTCTTTTTATGGCTGAATAATATTATATATAAATATATATCTCACAATTTCTTTATCCACTCACTCACTCATGAACACCTGGGTCGTTTCCATATATTGACGATTGCAAATAATGCAGTGATAAACTTGGAGGTGCATATATCTTTCAAGATAGTGCCTTCATTTTCTTCAAATAAATGCCCAGAACTGGAACTGTTTCATAATATGGTAGTTCTATTTTTTAATTCTTTTTTAGGAAGCTCCATACTGTTTTCCATAGTGCCTGCACTAATTTACATTTCCACCAGAAGTGCAAAAGGATTTTTTTTTTTCACATTCTCACCCAAACCTGTTATTTCCTATCTTTTAGATAGTAGCCATTCTAATAGATAGGAAGTGATATCTCGAAATTTTGGTTTGCATTTTCCTGAAGATTAGTGATGTTGATCAACTTTTCATGTACATTTGGCCATTTGTATGTCATTTGGGAAAAAAATATCTTTTTAGATCATTTGCCAATTTTTAAACAGTTTGTTTATTTGTTACTGGGTTGATGTATTAAATGTATTTTAAAATTTAGCTGCTTTTTGGATATAAGATTGCAAATATTTCTCCCATTCAGTAGTTTGCCTTTTTATCTTGTTGATGTGTTCCTTTGCTTTTCAGGAGTTTTTTTTTTTTTTTTGTATAATATAGTTCTCTTGAGAAATCTATATGCAGGTCAGGAAGCAACAGTTAGAACTAGACATGGAACAACAGACTGGTTCCAAGTAGGGAAAGGACAAGGCTGTATATTGCCACCCTGCTTATTTAACTTATATGCAGAGTACATCATGAGACATGCCTGGCTGGATGAAGCACAAGCTAGAATAAATATTGCTGGGAGAAATATCAATAACCTCAGATATGCAGATGACACCACCCTTATGGCAGAAAGTGAAGAGGAACTAAAAAGACTCTTGATGAAAGTGAAAGAAGAGAGTGAAAAAGTTGGCTTAAAGCTCAACATTCAGAAAAGTAAGATCATGGCATCCAGTCCCATCACTTCATGACAAATAGATGGGGAAACAGTGACAGACTAACTTTTTTGTGCTCCAAAATCAATGCAGATGGTGACTGTAGCCATGAAATTAAAAGATGTTTGCTCTTTGGAAGAAAAGTTATGACCGAACTAGACAGCATATTAAAAGTCAGAGACATTACTTTGCCAGCAAAAGCCTGTCTAGTCAAAGTTAAGGTTTTTCCAGTAGTCATATATGAATGTGAGAGTTGGACTATAAAGAAAGCTGAATGCCAAAGAACTGATGCTTCTGAACTGTGGTGTTGGAGAAGACTCTTGAGAATCCCTTGGACAGCAAGGAGATCCAACCAGTCCATCCTAAAGGAAATCAGTCCTAAATATTCATTGGAAGGACTGATGCTGAAGCTGAAACTCCAAACTTTGGCCACCTGATGCGAAGAAGTGACTCATTGGAAAAGACCCTGATGCTGGGAAAGATTGAAGGCGGGAGGAGAGGGGGATGACAGAGTATGAGATAGTTGGATGGCATCACCTACTCAATGGACATGAGTTTGAGTAAAGTCCAGGGGTTGTTGATAGACAGGGAGGCCTGGTGTGCTGCAGTCCATGGGTTTGCAAAGAGTTGGACATAACTGATCAACTGAACGTAACTGAACTGATAATGTAGTCCCATTTACTTAGTTTGCTTTTGTTAATTTTGTCAGAATCAAAAAATCATCACCAAGACTTATGTAAAGAGTTTATTGCCTATATTTTCTTCTAGGAGTCTTATGATTTTAGGTCTTGAGTTCAAATCTTTAATCCATTTTGAGTTATTGTATATTTTGTAAGCTAGCCAATATTATCCTTTTACACGTGACTGTCCAATTTTCCCAACTCCATTTACTGAAGAGCCTATTCTTTCCCCAGGAGCTAGTAATTTTAAGAGAGTTTCTCTATAGCCCTGAAATCTGCTGGAGGGCATGAAATCATTTCTCCACCCCTCTAAAAAAAAAATGTAAAACGGAGGATCTCAAGTGGCCATGCTGTGTAAAGTTAAAAGATTATAGCTGTGTTAATCTTATGAATTGCAAGAATAAATGGGAACCTGGATACCCATCTCATATCACCATGGATAATGATAATAAATAAAATGCCTGATTTGTATGCCACTCCCACCAGGAAATTAGATTCAATCCCTAGAAGAGCAGATGAAAGTGGATCTTGTTGTACACACAAAATAACACAGTTAACTTAGATTAAGTTATTTTCTTTTAGTGGAAAAAAGGTTTAAATTACAAATTAATTTCAGTTAAGCAAAAGGAAAAAAACAACAACAACAGACAATGTTCCTTGAAAACTGAGTTTTTTGCTTGGGAAAATTTATCCCCAGTATAAAGGTACTTGATGAATAGAAAACCTGTTTATTAACCTTTTTATCTGTAACTAAAGCCTGATAATAATTTCCCCTTTCCAAAGACTCATATGAAAAATAAACTAAGAATACAGGAAGGTCATTGGACTAGTCAATCACTTTTACTTTTCCACACTGTGCCCTTAACAGAATATGACTACCACATATGTTTTTACCTGTAGCTTTTGTCACAACAGAATTGAGGGTTAGGAACAGAATGTAACTAATTTCCCCAAGACTCTTGAGCTGATGAATATTTCTGAGCTTCACCTATCCCTAATTTATAAACAGGCTTGTAGTCACCCCAAATCCCTGAAAGAGCAGCATTGTTGTGATCAGATTTTAACTCAAGGTCTAAAATTTAGATGTTTTAATCAATAAGTAAATCCTATTCCTTTCAAGTTAAAAAAAATTCAGTTTTTATCTGAGTCTGTTGGTAAGCCTGCTTGAGCAAAACAGCTTTATTTTACATTTATTGCATTTAGAATCTAGAAAGCAATAGTAATATTACTTTTAATTTTTGGCAGCATCTTTTTAAGATCTATAAATTTTGTAAACTATTTTCTGATTGAAATGTACTAACAGAGGTAGCAGTTAGAGATTTTTTCTCCTCTAAAACATTATCGAAATAAGCACAGAAATACTGAAAATGTTACCAAATTTTAACATTTGGTATGGGAAGAAGTATACTTGGTTTGTCACTGCTACACCAAGAAGGCAGAAGTGACTAGAGAAGAATGAGAGAAATGGATATTGGGTCAAAAACTACAGCCAGGCCAGGTAGTCTTATGCTATGGAGATGTGTAATCCATGATTAATTTATATTTTAAAATGAAATAAAAGTCCCTAGAGTATTTAAACTGAGAAATACGTTTAAACTGAGAAGTGACATGACTGACTTGAGATTTACTTGGACTGCTATGTGGTGAATTGATGATGGAGGACAGTGATAAAGTAAATAAACCAGTGAAGATGTCACTGTCATCTTCCAAGAAATTGATGATGCTACTACATTTGTAAGAGAAGAGAATAATCTAAAAATCTGGAATTTTCTAAAAGAGAATGTGCAATATAGATTTCTCTTACCTATATAATTTTAATATATGGTACTGGTACAAAAAATTACAGATAAGTCAGTGATTTAGAAATCAATAGGGCAAGAATTGATTGAGAAAATAATGGGAAAGAATGACAGCTCAGATGTTGACCATTGTGTACATAATGATAAGTCCTTTCAATCATGTCCAAGTCTTTTCAACAATATGGACTATAACCTGCCAGGCTTCTCTGTCCATTGGGATTCTCCAGGCAAGAATACTGGAGTGGGTTGCCATGCCCTCCTCTAGGAAATCTTCCTGACCCAGGGATCAAACCCTTGTCTCTTATGTCTTCTGCATTGTCAAGTGGGTTCTTTACCACTAGTACCACCTGGAGAGCCCCATTGTATATATAATATACCTGCATAATTTTGAAATACTCAAATTAATTATAAAGGGTAAATATTCAAGCATTGCTGGAAATTTAAGAAATAATTTTGGAAAAAATGACATCATCATTTTACACATGACAATATCATATACTTTTAGGTATAATGTGGAGAAGGCAATGGCACCCACTCCAGTATTCTTGGGCTGCAGTCCATGGGGTCGCTAAGAGTCGGACACGACTGAGCAACTTCACTTTCACTTTTCTTTTTCATGCATTGGAGAAGGAAATGGCAACCCACTCCAGTGTTTTGCCTGGAGAATCCCAGAGACGGGGGAGCCTGGTGGGCTGCTCTCTATGGTGTCGCACAGAGTCGGGCACGACTGAAGTGACTTAGCAGCAGCAGTAGCAGTTAGGTATAATGAGAACTTAAGATTTTAAAAATATGAAGAGAAGGAAAAATTGTGCCTACTTATGGCATTTTGTTGCAAAAATTATTTTCTAATGAATATGGCACCTAAGGACCTGGGGAGTTCCTCTTTCGGTATCCTATCATTTTGCCTTTTCATACTGCTCATGGGATTCTCAAGGCAAGAATACTGAAGTGGTTTGCCATTCCCTTCTCCAGTGGACCACATTCTGTCAGACCTCTCCACTACGACCCACCCGTCTTGGGCTGCCCCGCAGGAATGGCTTGGTTTCATTGAGTTAGACAAGGCTGTGGTCCTAGTGTGATTAGATTGACTAGTTTTCTGTGAGTATGGTTTCAGTATGTCTGCCCTCTGATGCCCTGTTGCAACACCTACCATCTTACTTGGGTTTCTCTTACCTTGGGCGTGGGGTATCTCCTCACGGCTGCTCTAGCAAAGCACAGCTGCTGCTCCTTACCTTGGACGAGGGGTATCTCCTTACCGCCGCCATTCCTGACCAAATTGGGATAGCTCCTGTCGGCCTTCCTGTGCCTGCTCAGCCACCACTTCTCGGGTTGCTCCTCCCGGCCACCGGTCCTGGCCTCAGGCGTGAGTGACTCCTCCCGGCCGCCAATGGCCTCGGACGCGGGGTGGCTCCTCCCGGCCATTCCTGCGCCATCACAGCCTTGCACTCTGGGCCGCTGTCCCTGACTTCAGACGTGGGGTAGCTCTTAGCCGTGCTTAGTGCACCGGCCCGCCGCCGCCAGCGCCTGCACTTAGTGGGCCGGCGATGTACATGGAGGCCTGGCGTGCTGCGATTCATGGGGTCCCAAAGAGTCGGACACGACTGAGCGACTGAACTGAACTGAATGAATATGGCATAGACAGGATAAAATACTATGCAACCTTTAATATGTATATTTTCAAAGGTAATAATGACACAGACTACTTACCTGATTATAATAGTTTATATATTTATATATCCATTATATAAAATGTACATGGAATATATATTATGATTGCAAGTATATTAAAATCACGCATGTGCTAAGATAATGCCCTGGGCACAGAGAATCTATAATCGTGTAGTTAAGAGCATTTACTCTACAAATGATCAAAACTTGGATCTCAGTTTTGAATCTTGCTAGCTGTGTTATCTTGAATAATTTACTCTGTGAAATTTTGGCCAAGTTCATAAGTACTTCGGAGAAGGCAATGGCACCCCACTCCAGTACTCTTGCCTGGAAAATCCCATGGACGGAGGAACCTGGCAGGCTGCAGTCCATGGGGACTGAGTGACTTCACTTTCACTTTTCACTTTCATGCACTGGAGAAGGAAGTGGCAACCCACTCCAGTGTTCTTGCCTGGAGAACCCCAGGGACGGGGGAGCCTGCTGGGCTGCCATCTATGAGGTTGCACAGAGTTGGACATGACTGAAGCGACTTAGCAGCAGCAGCAGCATAAGTGCTTAAGTTCACCTTTATATAAAGTAGGATATTAGTAATATATGATACTTTGTGAAAATAAGTTGTGAAAATTCCCTGAGACAATATTCAAGAAGAGAGAACCAATAAAAGTGGGTGACATTTTGTACATAGTTTACATTTTGTACATAGCAAACATTCCTGCTTCTACCAAACCAAGTTTAAAAATGGAATATGTACTATCTTTTGGAAAATTTTTCTAGCTATCTTTCACTATACACTTTAAAATTGTTCTCCTTAAATTACTCTACTTAAATTCATGTTAATTATTCTTTTAAGTTATATTGTTTAGTAGTGCTTTTGAACTAAAGTTCCAAGTCTAACTTGCCTACTTAGTATTACATTTTTAGAATTCATCATACCTGACACATATGGCTTATTGAATCTCTTCACTGTGCATGTGATTCACTAATAAAATATATGATAATTTGTTCAGCCTAATATTAGTGACATTTAGATTGATTCCATTTTGTGATATTACAAAGATTCTTATACACATCTATTATGTACCTATGTGAGTGTCCCTAGTTATCTATCTAGAATTGGAATCGCTGAATTGTAGGTAAGGTGAGTGTTTATTTTACCCACCACAGCCGCTCCTTTGAATTTTGCTTCCACTGAGTCCTTCAATAGCAACTCTATTGATATTCCTGAGGACAGTCATTACTTGAATGGCTATTCCTCAATAACAACTTCCCCACCCCCTCTCCAATACACACATACACACACCCCATATCACTTAAAGAAGTAATAAACAGTACTAAGCTCTGCACACTTTTCAAAACAGATACTCTTGCAGGGATGGAGATCTCTCTTTAGTGCTAAGTACTTCACATAAGGACTTCCCTGGTAGTTCAGCGGGTTAGAATCTGCCTGCAATGCAGGTGACCCCGGTTTGATTCCTGGGTCAGGAAGATCCCTTGGAGAAGGGATACTCTACCCACTCCAGTATTCATGGGCTTCCCTCAGGGTTCAGACTGTAGAGAATCCATCTGCAATGTGAAAGACCTGGGTTTGATCCCTGGATTGGGAAGATCCCCTGGAGAAGGGCATGGCAGTATTCTTGCCTGGAGAATCCCCATGGACAGAGGAGCCTGGAGGGCTACAGTCCATGAAGTTGCACAGAGTCAGACACGATTGAGAGACAAACACAGCACAGCACTTTACATAAATGCATCACCACAAGAAAATGGACTGTTCTAACTACACTTTTGTAGAATCCAAGTATTTTCTGTCTGACACAGTTTACACTTAAATTGGAGATAAAACAATATCTCCTTTCATGGGTACTTTTTTCTTCACCCATATCCCTGCTTTACGCATGAAGCAAAATAAAGTGAATTCTCAAATAGGAAATCTTTTAGGCAAGACCTTTTCTATGTTTAAGCATAACATCATCAATCCATATTCAGCATAACTGTTGATGATATATAGTCCATTAGTTCATAAACTCAACCAACTATCAATAGTTAAACCACCATCAGCATTTCCTTGACTGCTTTATGATATGGATTGAGTGGGCTGTGTCTTAATTTCAGTTTTGTTTTAATAATACCAGGAGACATGCTTAGGCTTTTAAATTACTACAGCAATGCAGCTGGAAAAATTAAAGCAATCTTACCTTGAACAAGGTAAACAAATCATTTCATACCCTGTTTTCAGCTTTCTTTCCTTCAAAAAAAAATAGGACAACAGTCTTTCTTTATGATGTATTAGGATATTAATTATTCTCTGGATGAAAATAAAAATAAAGAATTCAGTGAGTAAGGTATTTTTAACTGGATTTGAATATGGATAACCAATAGGCAAGAGAGAATGTGTCTGATCATATCTAATTTTATACTATCATTTCTTTTGTTGGGAAATGTGCAATACATCTGAATGGCTGCCATTTTTTTCCTTAAGAGAAAAATCTTTATGAAACTTCTGGAAAATTACTTTCTTCAGACATATGTTCATTGTAGAAAAAAGAAAAAAAAATCACATAAAAGAAATTCATCTATACCTAAAAATAGCTATGCTATGTTGGTTTAGCTGAATTATAGCCAGATTTAAGTTTTAATAGGAGAACAGATGAGAACAAAAGACATCATTTCAGACTCTTAAAAAAGGGACAGAGGACTATTCCTGTTATAAATTATAAAAATTTTATTATGATTTTATCAATCTTTTCTCAAAGGGATTGTACTGAGATAAGTCAAACTATGCCTTGAACGTGCAGGGGGACTCACTCTGTGAAATCTTTTCCTGGTTTACCAGAGGGACTTGATGCATGACTTGTGGGCTAAACTATCTTAAGATACAGCCTAGGTAAGGAGGTAGAGGGAACAACTGATGACAACTGTACTTGCTAAATAAATAAGACAGCACTTTCATTCTCCATTAGTTTCCACGTTAGCTGGAAATAAACCTGAGTGTAAGAGTATATCAAACTCATGTACTTATCTAAATCAGTTTTATTTTTTTCTCATCTAAAGAGAACTAAAAAATATTTGATTTGAAGCTGGTATATTTGTTTGAGAATGTGATCAGTGACACAATGCTATCAAACTTTCTGCTCAGTCATCTCTGGCAGGTGGCTTATATTGCCATCTTATTATATGGTGGTTACACAATAATTGCTTTACTATCAACATCTATAGCAAACTAGTGAACATAACAAAAAAGAAGCAGACTCACAAATGTAGAGAACAAACTACAGTTTACCAGTGGGGAGAGGCAGAGAGTGTAATGTCCCCCAAGGCTTCCCTGATAGCTCAGTGGTAAAAAATCTGCCTGCATTGCAGGAGATTCTGGTTCGATTCCTGGGTTGGGAAGATCCACTGGGAAAGGGATAGGCTACCCACTCCAGTATTCTTGGGCTTCCCTTGTGGCTCACCTGGTAAAGAATCCACCTCCAATGTGGGAAACAAGGGTTCGATCCCTGGTTTGGGAAGATCTCCTACAGAAGGGAAAGGCTACACACTTAAGTATACTGGCCTGGAGAATTCCATGTACTGTATAGTTCATGGGGTCGCAAAGAGTCAGACACAACTGAGTGACTTTCACTTTCCAAGGTCCCCCAAGTACATTCATCTGTTAATGGACATTTAGGTTGTGTCCCTATCCTGGCAATTGAAAATAATGCAGTTATGAACATTGCTTTGTATATATGTTTTTGAATTTGCATGTTTTATTTTTATTTTTGGATATAGTAGAATTACTGGGCTATATGATAGTTCTGTTTTTAGTTTTTTGAGAAAACTCTATGCTCTTTTCCATAGTGTCCACATCAATTTACATTTCCACAAGCAGTGTATAGGATTCTCTTTTCTCTACATCCTCACCAACATTTATTATTTGTAGTCATTTTGATGATAGTCATTTTGACACGTATGAGGTTGTATCTCATTGTGATTTTGATTTGTACTTCCTTGATGATTAGCTCTGCTGAGCATGTTTTAACATGCCTGTTGGCCATCTGTGTTTCAGAAAAAATTTTATTCAATTTTGCCCATTTTAAATTATTTTTTTGATTATTATTTTGGTTACTTGTATGAGCTGTTTATATATGTTGGATATTAATCCTTTATTGATTACGGCATCTGGTCCCATCACTTCATGGGAAATAGATGGGGAAACAGTGGATACAGCATCAGACTTTATTTTGGGGTGGCTCCAAAAATCACTGCAGATGGTGACTGCAGCCATGAAATTAAAAGACGCTTACTCCTTGGAAGAAAAGTTATGACCAACCTAGATAGCGTATTCGAAAGCAGAGACATTACTTTGCCAACAAAGGTCCGTCTAGTCAAGGCTATGGTTTTTCCAGCGGTCATGAATGGATGTGAGAGTTGGACTGTGAAGAAAGCTGAGCGCCGAAAAATTGATGCTTTTGAACTGTGGTGTTGGAGAAGTCTCTTGAGAGTCCCTTGGACTACAAGGAGATCCAACCAGTCCATTCTAAAGGAGATCAGCCCTGGGTGTTCTTTGGAAGGAATGATGCTAAAGCTGAAAGTCTAGTACTTTGGCCACCTCATGCGAAGAGTTGACTCATTGGAAAAGACTCTGACGCTGGGAGAGATTGAGGGCAGGAGGAGAAGGGGACAACAGAGGATGAGATGGCTGGATGGCATCACCAACTCGATGGACATGAGTTTGAGTGAACTCCGGGAGATGGTGATGGATAGGGAGGTCTGGTGTGCTGTGATTCATGGGATTGCAAAGAGTCGGACACGACTAAGCGACTGAACTGAACTGAACTGAATCCTTTATTGGTCATTTGCAAATATATTTGCCCTCTCTGTATGCTGTCTTTTCATTTAGCTGCTGGTTTTGTTTTCCTGGGTAAAAAATCTTTTAAGTTTAACTAGGTCCTATTTGTTTATTTTTGATTTTATTCCCTTTAATTTAGTAGACACTACAAAAAACTGTTGCTGTGATTTATGTCAAAGAGTATTCTGCCTCTGTTTTCCTCTAGGAGTTTTATTGTATCTGGTCTTACATGCAGGTCTTTAATCCATTTTGATTTTATTTTTGTATATGGTGTTAGAGAATGTTCTAATTTCATGTTGTACATGTAGTAGTTCAAATTTCCTAACAGGACTTACTGAAGAGATTGTACCGTCCCCATTGTATAGTCTTACCTCCCTGATTGTAAATTAATTGACTATGAGTATGTGGGTTTATTTCAGAATTCTCTATTGTTTCATTGATCTATCTTATTTTGCAGTAGTACCACTGTTTGATTTCTATTTGGGTACTGTTTGATTACTGTAACTTTGTAGTGTAGTGTGAAGTCAAGGAGCATGATTCCTCCAATCTTGTTTTTTTAGCTATTCAATGTCTTTTGTATTTTCATACAGAATTTAAAATTAGTTGATCTCATTCTGTTTTTTAAAAAAGCATTTGGATTTTGATAGGAACTGTGTTAAATCTGAAGATTTTCTTGGGTTGTGAGATCATTTTTGAACAGTGCTTCATTAGTGTTGCGTCATTTTCTAAGTAAATGTCTTTTGTCTCCTTAGGTAGATTTATTCCTACTCTTTTTGATGGGGTTTTAAATGTGATTGATTACTTAATTTCTCTAATATTTTGCTGTTAGTGTATAGAAATACAAAGATATATGTATATTAATTTTGTATACTGAAACTACAAATGAGCTCCAGTAGTTTCCTTGAGGCATCTTTAGGATTTTCTATATATTGTATCCTGTCATCTGCAACAGGGACAGTTTTACAGTTAAGTCCCCTACATATGAATGAGTTTCATCCTAAAAGCGTGATTGAAAGTCCACCTAAGTTATCCTAGGTACCCAACTAACACAATTGGCTATATAGCACTATACTGTAATAGGTTTATAATACTTTTCACACAAATCATACATAAAGAATAAACACAAAAGATAAAGAAAACATTTTTAGTTTTACAGTAAAGTACCTTGAAAAGTATAGTACAGTACCAGCTATATCACCACTGCTTTTATACTTGCTTCCAGACATCCTGGACTTGAAACAAAGATATTGTACTACTGTACTCAATATGCTATTGCAAAGTACACAACACAACCACCCTTGTAGATGATTGATGCACATGACAATGCATGCCAGACAGTGGGCTAACTTATATATCTGGACATATGAATGCACATTTGCATCTTTGAAAGCTTGCAAATTGAACATTAATATGTAGAGGACTTACTGTACTTCTTCCTTTCCAGTTTTGATTCCTTTATTACTTTTTCCTGATTAACACGGCTAGGACTATGTTGAACAAAAGTGGTGAGAGTGGACATCTTTGTCTTGTTTTTGATCCTAAACGAAATCCTTTTTGTTTTTCACTGTTGAACGTGGTGTTAGCAGTGGGCTTATCATATATAGCTTTTATTATGTTCAGGTATGTTTTCTCTTCACTCATATTCTTGAGAGTTTTATCATAAATGTATGCTGAATTTTATCAAAAGATTTTTTGCATCTATTGAGATGGTCATATGATTTTATTATTCAATTTATTACTGTAGCATTCACAATGATTTATTTATCCTTGGGAGAAATCCCCTTTCATTATGGTGCATGATCCTTCTATTACTTCTATACTGTTAGATTTGGTTTGTTAATAGTTTATTGAGGATTTTTGCATCTATTTCCATCAGTGATATTGACCTGTAGCTTTCTTTTTTTTGTGATATCTTTGTCTAATTTTAATATCATGGAATTCTAGCCTCATGGAATGATTTCAGAAGCATTCCTTCCTCTGCAATTTCTTGGACTATTTAGTGAATTATATGTGTTATTTCTTCTTTAAATATTTGGTAGAATTCAACTGTGAAGACATTTGGTCCTGGACTTTATTTGGGAGTTTTTTATTACAAATGTATTACACATTCATTATGAGTAATTGGTCTGTTCATATTTTCTATTTCTTCTTGACTCATTCTCAGGAGATGATACATTTCTAGAAAATTGTCTATTTCTTCTAGGTTGTCTATTTTATTGATTTATTATTTATAGTAATCTCTTTGTATTTCCTTTGTATTTCTGTGGTGTCAATGGTAACTTCTTTTTCATGTTAGGAATTGGCCCCACCCACTAGTGGTCCAACTTTAGCTCTGGGAACCCTGGGCCCTGCAGCTAGACTCCATGACCACACTTTGCCCAACAGTGGGCTGGTAATAGACCTATGACTGGGCTTCACCTACTGGTATGAGAGTAGCAGTGCTAGGGCTCACCTTTGTCCTTATTTATCATGTTTTTTGAGGAATAGACAATTTAAATCACAATATGATCTAATTTATCAACTTTTCTTTCATGGGGTTTGTGCATGTGTGTTTGTATGTGTGTTACCTAAGAAATCTGTATCAATCCCATGGTTACCAAATTTATTTTCCTGTAGATTTATTATTATTTTAGATTTTATCTTTATGATTATAATTTATTCCAAGTATTTTTAAATGTTATATTAGGCAGGAGACAAGGTTAGTTTCTTCCAGTTGTCCAACATTATTTATTGAAAATATTAAACTTCAGCCATTTAGTTACATGATGCCTTTGTTGAAGATCAAATGACTACATATGTGTCAAGCTTTTTCTTGACTTTTTGTTCTCTTCTTTTGATTACATATATCAATTTTTTATTGCACATCTTAATATCAGATAATTCAAGTTTTCTATCCAAGTTATCTTTAAAAATTGGCTTAATTAAATATATTTTACATCTCCAGATACATTATTGAACTAGCATGTGAATTCCACATATGTGCAAGTGGAAGCAGACCCAAAAAACCCATATCCATACCCATGCCTGTTGATCTTTTTTAGAGAAATATCTATTTAAGTCTGTTTCCCATTTAAAATGCCCATTTTTGTGCTTTTTATTTTTATATTTTGTAACTGAGTTTATGTTTTCTTTTTTGGAAAAAAATTATTTTTAATTGGAATGTAATTACAATATTGTGTTGTTGTTTTTTTTGCCATATTTCAACATGAATCAGTAGCTTCTCTTTTTCATATTTTGTGCTTAATTTTTACACATGTATATGCAAAAATAAAATTTTTGAAAAAAATATTTTTGATACTGTGATGCACGTTATAAGACTACATAACCTTCAAAGTTTATAGACTGAAAAATTTTAGTTGACTTAATAGTGCATTTTGCAAACATAATCAATAAATATTTCAATAAAGTAATCACATACTCTGTTGTTTTTGTCTATCATTCATAGTCATCTCAGTTTTCTTTCTTGGATTTTCACTCTGTTAAGAGCTTTTAATCCATTTTAACCTAGGTTTTTTAGTAAATGCATAATCTTTATAAGTCCTGGGTAAAGGATTCAAAATATGCTAATGGGATCACTGTAAGGGTAGTTAGGATTTCTGAATTCTCTTAATGCTAAAAATATTCTGTACTTTATCACCATGTACTGTGATTTTTTCTATAAGAAAATAAGATGGTTTTACATCATGACTTGGAAAACATGTTCTGAATTCTTCAATAAGTCATCTGGACTTCTATAAAATAAAGAATTTGAATTATATGAGAATCCTTCCATACAATTATATGTTTTTTTAACTTCGTTCAGAGGCAAAAAAATTTAAACTTACTTTATTGTTAATTACTGTAATTAGCAAAATAGTATAAGGATAGAGTAAATGGCTATTCACCATAGCTCCTGAGATCAACATTTAACTGAGATTTTGACCAGCTTTTTAAATTTCTATCTTGTTGTGTAAATAAACTTCAAATCACAAAATGCCGTCATAATGAAAGGGTCTCAGTTAATCCAACAGCAGGCAAGTTATAATGTGTGGCTTTACTCAGTTTATATGTACTTTTAAATTGTTTCATTTTCATATATATTTATAATGTTCTCTATCTTTGTTTTCTCTAGTTATTGGACTGAAATCATTCTCTATTACTGTTTTCTCTCTTCCTGTTATTAGCATCATGTTCTTCCCAGGCAACCTTGGTGTTAACTTTACTCCAACTTCACCTTCCTTTAATGCATGTCTAGTTAACCCTTATGTCCTAGAGATTCTATTGTTAAGAAGCATGTACCATCTGTTTCATTCTTTATCAAATTAAATCTAAAATAGTTATCAAAGTACTAATACCAGTGCAGATCTATGTCACTTTGCCTTCATATCTTTCTTCAAACAAATTTCCAGACATTTTCCAAATATATCTAATTTTTCTTCTCTAATGTGTGTTTCTTTACACCCAGTGGGGCTAGTGGTCAAACAAACAAACAAACAACAACAACAACAACAACAACAACAAAAACAACCTGCAAATGCAGGAGATGTAAGAGATGTGGGTTCAATCCCTGGTTTGGGAAGATCCCTTGGAGAAGAGCATGGCAACTCACTCTAGTATTCTTGCCTGGAGAATTCCATGGACAGAGGAGCCTGGCAGGCTACAAGTCCACAGGGTAGCACAGAATCAGACACAAACTGAAGAGACTTATCATGCACCCATGCACCCCATCCACAACACTTCTGACTTTATTCACATAACCCCTTACACCTGAAATGTGTTTCATTGACTTCTACTTAGTACACAAGGCAATGCCCATATCTTATACCACTTCCTTTTTGAGGGACACTCTTAGTTAAAGAGGGTGTCCCTAGTGGCTCAGAAGGTAAAGAATCTGCCTGCAATGTGGGAAACCTGGGTTTGATCCCTAGGTTGGGAAAATGCCCTGGAGGATGGCATGGCAATCCATTCCAATATTCTTGCCTGGAGAATCCCCATGGACAGAGTAGCCTGGTGGGCTACAGTTCACTGGGTCACAAAGAGTTGGACACAACTGAGAAACTAAGCACACACATGCTTAAAGATAATATTGCTTTTTCTATAATCTTTGACATTTTATTTGTTTACGTGTTAATTTTTCAAGTGTTTATTTGCTAACATGTGTTGTCTATTTAGAACATAGACATTTAGAACTATTTAGAATGTTTAGAACTATTTAGAATATTTAAAATTTCCTTCCTCCTATGCACTTTCATTATCTCACTTAATCTTCATGATGATATTGAAAAACTGGTTCTGTTATTATCACTTAAAGATGAGGAAAAACCAAAACGACCTTAAGGAAGAAAATGAAGCTGAAAGAGTCAGGCTTCCTAAATTCAGACTGTACTACAAAGCTACAGTAATCAAAACAGTATTGTACTGGCACAAAAACAGAAATATAGATCAATGGAACAGGATAGAAATTCAGGAGATGAACTCATAACTATGTCCACCTCAACTATGACAAAGGAGGCAAGAACATACAATAAGAAAGGGCAGTCTTTTCAATAAGGTGCTGGGGAAATTGGTTTACAGTTACATGTAAAAGAATGAAAGGAGAACTTTCTTTAATGCCCCCCCCCACCACCACCACCACACACACACACAAATACAAACTCGAAATGGATTAAAGACCTAATTGTACAACTGGATACTATAAAATTCAGAAAGGAAAATATAGCAGAACTGTTTCTGACATAAATCACCTCAAGATCTTTATTGGTCCACCTCCTAGAGTAATGAACATAAAAAGTAAACAAATGAGACCTATTTAAATCTAAAACCTTTTACATTACAAAGGTAACCAAAAACAAAATGAAAAGACAATCTGTAGAATGGAACAAAATATTTGCTAACAAGAGATTTCACTTAAAATATACAAATATCTCGTTCAGCTCAATATATAAGAAAACAATCAGATAAAAAATGTGGAGATGACATAGACATTTCTCCAAAGAAGATCTACAAATGGCCAAGCATCACATGAAAATTGTTCAACATTACTAATTATCAAAGAAAGCAAATCAAAGCTATAATGATGTATCACCTGTCAGAATGGCTGTCATCAAAAGATCTACAAACAATAAATGTTGGAAAGGGTGTGGAGAAAAGGGAATTCTTCTGTATTGTGAAGGAAAGGCAAACTGGTGCAGGTACTGTGGAGATCAGTATGGAAGCTCCTTAAAAACCAAAAGATATAGCTACCATATGATCTAGCAAACATGCTCCTGGATGTATATCCAAAGAAAACCATAATTTGAAAATATGCATGTGCCCTATTATTCACTGCAGCACTATTTAAAATAATCAGGATATGGTAGCAACCTAAATTGATAGAGGAATGGGCAAAACATATGTGGTGTCAGTTAAGTTCAGCTCAGTTGCTCAGTCATGTCCAAATCTTTGTGACCAAGTGAACTGCAGCCCTCCCTGTCCATAATCAGCTCCCGGAGTCCACCCAAAACCAAGTCCATCAAAACATTGATGTCATTCAACCATCTCATCCTCTGTCATCCCCTTCTCCTCCTACCCTCAATATTTCCAAGCATCAGGCTCATTTTTTTTATAGTCCAACTCTCACATCCATACATGACCACTGGAAAAACAATAGCCTTGACTAGATGGACCTTTGTTGGCAAAGTAATGTCTCTGCTTTTGAATATGCTATCTAGGTTGGTAATAACTTTCCTTCCAAGGAGTAAGTGTCTTTTAATTTCATGGCTGCAATCACAATCTGCAGTGATTTTGGAGCCCAGAAAAATAAAGTCAGCTACTGTTTCCACTGTTTCCCCATCTAATTTCCCATGAAGTGATGGGACCGGATGCCATGATATTAGTTTTCTGAATGTTGAGCTTTAAGCCAACTTTTTCACTCTCCTCTTTCACTTTCATCAAGAGGCTTTTTAGTTCCTCTTCACTTTCTGCCATAAGGGTGGTGTCATCTGCATATGTGAGGTTATTGATATTTCTCCCAGAAATCTTGATTCTAGCTTGTGATTCCTCCATCCCAGCATTTCTCATGATGTACTCTGCATATAAGTTAAATAAGCAGGGTGATAATATACAGCCTTGATATACTCCTTTTCTTATTTGGAACCTGTTTGTTGTTCCATGTCCAGTTCTAACTGTTGCTTCCTGACCTCCATATAGGTTTCTCAAGAGGCAGGTTAGATGATCTGGTACTCCCATCTCTTTCAGAATTTTCCACAGTTTATTGTGATCCACACAGACAAAGGCTTTGGCATAGTCAATAAAACAGAAACATATGTTTTTTCTGGAACTCTCTAGCTTTTTCCATGATTCAGTGCATATTGGCAATTTGATCTCTGGTTCCTCTGCCTTTTTTAAAACCAGCTTGAACATCTGGAAATTCACGGTTCACGTATTGCTGAAGCCTAGCTTGGAGTGTGTATGTATGTATGTATGTGTGTGTGTGTGTGTGTGTGTGTGTGTGTGTGTATAAACAGACATACAATGGAATATTAGACATAAAAAGAATGAAATAATGCCATTTGCATTGATATTGCTGGAGCTAGAGATTGACATACTGAATGAAGTAAGTCATACAGAAAAGGGCAAATATCACATTGGTTATATGTGAATCTAAAAAAATGAACAGTATGAAAAGGCAAAATGATAAGATATTGAAAGGGGAACTCCTTGGGTCAGTAGATGCCCAATATGCTACTGGAGATCAGTGGAGAAATAACTCCAGAAAGAATGAAGGGATGGAGCCAGAGCAAAAACAATACCCAGTTGTGGATGAGACTGGTGATAGAAGCATGATCTGATGCTGTAAGGAGCAATATTGCATAGGAACCTGGAATGTCAGGTCCACGAATCAAGGTAAATTGGAAGTGGTCAAACAGGAGTAGGCAAGAGTGAACGTCAACATTCTAGGAATCAGCGAACAAAAATGGACTGGAATGGGTGAATTTAACTCAGATGACCATTGTATCTATTATTGTCAGCAAGAATCCCTCAGAAGAAACAGAGTAGCCATCATGGTCAACAAAAGAGTCCGAAATGCAGAAGTTGGCTGCAATCTCAAAGACGACTGAATGATCTCTGTTAATTTCCAAGGCAAATCATTCAATATCACGGTAATCCAAGCCTATGCCCCAACCAGTAATGCTGAAGAAGCTTAAGCTGAACAGTTCTATGAAGAACTATAAGAACTTTTAGAACTAACAGCCCCCAAAAGATGTCCTTTTCATTATAGGAGACCGGGATACAACAGTAGGAAGTCATGAAACACCTGTAGTAACAGGCAAATTTGGCCTTGGAATATGGAATGAAGCAGGGCAAAGGCTAATGGAGTTTTGCCAAGAGAACACAATGGTCATAACAAACACCCTCTTCCAACAAACACAACAGAAGACTACACATGGACATCACCAGATGATCAACACCGAAATCAGATTGATTATATTCTTTACAGCCAAAGATGGAGAAGCTCTGTACCGTCAGCAAAAACAAGACTGAGAGCTGACTGTGGCTCAGATCATGAACTGCTTATTGCCAAATTCAGACTGAAACTGAAAGTAGGGAAAACCACTAGATCATTCAGGTATGATCTGAATAAAATCCCTAATGATTATACAGTGGAACAGAGAAATAGATTTAAGGGACTAGATCTGATAGACAGAGTGCTGATGAACTAATGATAGAGGTTCCTGACATTGTACAAGAGATAGGTATCAAGCCCATCCGCATGGAAAAGAAATGCAAAAAGCAAAATGGCTGTCTGAGGAGGCTTTACAAATAGCTGTGAAAAGAAGAGAACTGAAAAGCAAAAGAGGGAAGGAAAGATATAAGCATCCGAATGCAGAGTTACAAAGAATAACAAGGAGAGATAAGAAAGCCTTTCTCAGCATTCAATGCAAAGAAATAGAGGAAAAGAACAGAATGGGAAAGACTAGAGATCTCTTCAAGAAAATCAGAGATACTAAAGGAATATTTCATGCAAAGATGGGCTTGATAAAGGACAGAAATGGTATGGACCTAACAGAAGCAGAAGATATTAAGAAAAGGTGGCAAGAATACACAAAAGAACTGTACAAAAAGAGATTCACGATCCAGATGATCACGATGGTATGATCATTCACCTAGAGCCAGGCATCCTGGAATGAGAAGTCAAGTGGGCCTTAGAAAGCATCATTAAGAACAAAGCTAGTGGAGTTGATGAAATTCCAGTTGAGCTATTTCAAATCCTGAAAGATGATGCTGTGAAAGTGCTTCACTCAATAGGCCAGTAAATTTGGAAAACTCAGCAGTGGCCACAGGATTGGAAAAGGTCACTTTTCTTTCCAATCCCAAAGAAAGGCAATGCCAAAGAATGCTCAAACTACCACACAATTGCACTCCTGTCACATGCTAGTAAATAATGCTTAAAATTCTCCAAGCCAGGCTTCAGCAATACATGAACCGTGAACTTCCAGATGTTCAAGCTGGTTCTAGAAAAGGCAGAGGAACCAGAGGTCAAATTGCCAACATCCTCTGGATCATGGAAAAAGCAAGAGAGTTCCAGAAAAACATCTATTTCTGCTTTATTGACTATGCCAAAGCCTTTGACTGTGTGGATCACAATCAACTGTGGAAAATTCTGATAGAGATGGGAATACCAGATCATCTAACCTGCCTCTTGAGAATCCTATATGCAGGTCAGGAAGCAGCAGTTAGAACAGGACATGGAACCACAGACTGGTTCCAAATAGGAAAAGGAGTACATCAAGGCTGTATATTGTCACCCTACTTATTTAACTTATATGCAGAGTACATCATGAGAAACGCTGGACTGGAAGAAACACAAGCTAAAATCAAGATTTCTGGGAGAAATATCAATAACCTCAGATATGCAGGTGACACTGCCCTTATGGTAGAAAGTGAAGAGGAACTAAAAAGCCTCTTGATGAAAGTGAAAGAGGAGAGTGAAAAAGTTGGCTTAAAGCTCAACATTCAGAAAACGAAGATCATGGCATCTGGTCCCATCACTCCATGGGAAATAGATGGGGAAACAGTGGAAACAGTGTCAGACTTTATAACATTGGGCTCCAAAATCACTGCAGATTGTGACTGCAGCCATGAAATTAAAAGACACTTACTCCTTGGAAGGATAGTTATGGTCAACCTAGATAGCATATTCAAAAGCAGAGATATTACTTTGCCGACTAAGGTCCATCTAGTCAAGGCTATGGTTTTTCCAATGGTCATGTATGGATGTGAGATTTTGACTGTGAAGAAAGCTGAGTGCTGAAGATTTGATGCTTTTGAACTGTGGTGTTGGAGAAGACTCTCGAGAGTCCCTTGGACTGCAAGGAGATCCAACCAGTCCATCCTAAAGGAGATCAGTCCTGGGTGTTCATTGGAAGGACTGATGCTAAAGCTGAAACTCCAATACTTTGGCCACCTAATGAGAAGAGTTGACTCATTGGAAGAGACTCTGATGCTGGCAGGGATTGGGGGCAGGAGCAGAAGGGAACGACAGAGGATGAGATGGCTGGATGGCATCACCGACTAGATGGATGTGAGTTTGAGTGAACTCTGGGATTTGGTGATGGACAGGGAGGTCTGGCATGCTGCAATTCATGGGGTTGTAAAGAGTCAGACACACTGAGTAACTGAACTGAACTGAAAATAATGGTACACATATACATATTTACAAACCAGAAATAGAGTCACAGAGAAAACAAACACAGCTACCAAGGGGGAAAGGGAGTGAGGGATAAATTGAAAGATTGAGACTGACATACACACATGAATATATATAAAATAGATAACTAATAAGAACCTATTGCATAGCACAGGGGACTCTACTCAATACTCTCTAATGGCCTATATAGGAACAGAATCTATAAAAAGAGTGGATATATGTATGAGATTCACTTTGTTGTACAACAGAAATTAACACAACATTGTAAAACAACCATACTCCAATAAAAATTAATTTAAAACCATTTTTTTTTTAATGAGGAAAATGAAGATCAGACAGGCTGACTAAGCTGTTAATAATAGCTTAAGTTTCTACCATTAACCACAATAGCAGAAACTTAAACTCAAGTTCCCTGGACACTTGTCTTTCTTATGCTTTCTCCATGTTAGTTCTAATATTATAATATACACCAATCACTTATTATTACATAGGCTTTCTATGAAACTGCTTTTCCTAAATAAAAACCCTTAAGGAATATGAACCATAGGAAAGCCTCAAACTGTGCCATGACGAAGTTCAATCACTTCATCCATCTACTGGATACCCAGTGTAATACTATGTTCTGTGGAGGGTATTAGAAAAGTAGAACATGAATTCTGCATTCCAATAACTTAAAATTGAATGAGAATCTTGACAGACTTTAATAGAAATTACATGTATCACATCTACCCCTCAATTTAATCATTTAATCATTTTTCTCCAAATACAAAATAACTAATAGAAAAATATTATCAATTTTAAGTGAAAACGATGCATTTCATCCTACATCCCCGCAAGAAAAAAAAAAAAAAAATCAGCCAATTTTCACAAAAGGAAAAGCAGATAGTTGAACAGCTAGAGAATTTATGTTCATCATATGGAAATATCAAATCACTATGCTGTGTTTGACTGTGAGTGACAGTTGCTCAGTCATGTCCAACTGTTTACGACCCCATGAACAGTGGCCTGCCAGGCTCCTCTCTCTTCATGGAAATTCCAGGAAAGAATACTGGAGTGGGTTGCCATTTCCTTCTCCAACTATGCTGTGTAATAGGAACTAATAGTGTTACAGAATTGGCCAAAAGTAGTCAAAAGGCACAAACTTCTTGTTATAAGATAAGCAAGTACTAGGGATATAGTTTATAACATGATAAATATAATTAACACTGCTGGTGTTATACTTGAAAGTTTTAGGAGAATAAATCCTAAGAGTTCTCATTACCAGAAAAAAATATTTTTCTTTCTGTTTCTTTTTCTTTATGTGAGATAATGAATATTCACTAAAGTTATTGTGATAATCACTTCATGATGGATGTTAAATCATTATGTTGTACATCTTAAACTTATTCAGTGCTATATGTCAATTGTATCTCAACAAAACTAGAATAAACAAACAAAATGGCAAAAAGGTATATGTATTTATAGAGAACAATTTAAACATAAACAAATTTTGTACATAATACACAATATGCTTTGTTGTAATCACCAAAGAAGGGACAAACTGACAGTAGGCAGTGATTAGTGTATGAGGAATATGAAAGAATCATAAGAGAGTGCAGTCTTATTTTTGTCATCCTTGATTAGGTATGCAAAACAATTGTGGATTTATCCAAAGATAGCATACAATTCAAATTTATTTCATATGATGTTTTCTGAATGAAGAGAATCGTGTTGAAATAATTGTGACTGAAACTTTGCTTGAATTTTTCAAGTTCAAATGTAATATTTTACACATTAGTGTCTTTCACATGTGATGTGATTACATATACTTTTTCCTTCCAGCTTTATTGATATAATTGACACATATCACTGCATAAGTTTAAGATGCACAGCATGATAAGTTGACTTATATACCTCATTAAATAATTATCAGATAATTTCAGGGAATAATTATCATCTCATATAGAGACAAAATTAGAGAAATAGAAAAAAAATATTCCTTGAGATGAGCACACTTAGAATTTATTCTCTTAACAATTTTCATATATAACATTACAGTGGTATCAATTATATTATCTTGCACATCTTGTACATTACATTCCTAGTACTTATTTATCTTGTAAAGGGCAGTGCATGTCTTTTGACTGAATTTATCCAATTCTCCTTCCCCATCCCCCACTTCTGGTAACCACAAACCTGATGCCTTTTTCTATTGTTTCTTTTTAAACTACATTTGACCTACAACACTATGTTGGTTTCTGTTACACAACATCAGTTCAGTTCAGTTCAGTGGCTCAGTCGTGTCCCACTCTTTGCAATCCCATGAATCGCATCAAGTTGGGCCTCCGTGTCCATCACCATCTCCCGGAGTTCACTCAAATTCACATCCATTGAGTCGGTGAAGCCATCCAGCCATCTCATCCTCTGTTGTCCCTTTTTCCATCTGTTCCCAATCCCTCCCAGCATCAGAGTCTTTTCTAATGAGTCAACTCTTCACATGAGGTGGCCAAAGTATTGGAGTTTCAGCTTTAGCATCATTCCTTCCAAAGAAATCCCAGGGCTGATCTCCTTTAGAATGGACTGGTTGGATCTTTTAGTTCAAGGGACTCTCAAAAGTCTTCTCCAACACCACAGTTCAAAAGCATCAATTTTTTGGTGCTCAGCTTTCTTTTCTCTCTCTCCCTCTCTCTCTCTCTCTCTCTCTCTCTCTCTCTCTCTCTCTCTCTCTCTCTCTCTCTCTCTCTCTCTCTCTCTCTCTCTCTCTCTCTCTCTCTCTCTCTCTCTCTGTTTTGTTTTGTTTTGTTTTACTTTACAATACTGTATTGGCTTTGCCATACATTGACATGAATCCACCACGGGTGTACATGAGTTCCCATTCCTGAAACCCCCTCCCACCTCCCACCCCATATCATCTCTCTGGATCATCCCCATGCACCAGCCCCAAGCTTCCTGTATCCTGTATCGAACATAGACAGGCGATTTGTTTCTTACATGATAGTATACATGTTTCAGCTTTCTTCACAGTCTAACTCTCACATCCATACACGATCACTGGAAAAACCATAGCCTTGACTAAACAGACCTTTGTTGGCAAAGTAATATTTCTGCTTTTCAATATGCTATATAGATTGGTCAAAACTTTTCTTCCAAAGAGCAAGCATCTTTTAATTTCATGGCTGCAGTTACCATCTGTAGGATTCTGGAGCCCAAAAAGATAAAGTCTGACACTATTTCCACTGTTTTCCCATCTATTTCCCATGAAATGATGGGACAAGATGCCATGATCTTCGTTTTCTGAATGCTGAGCTTTAAGCCAACTGTTTCACTCTCCTCTTTCACTTTCATCAAGAGGCTTTTTAGTTCCTCTTCACTTTCTGCCATAGGGTGGTGTCCTCTGCATATCTGAGGTAATTGATATTTCTCCCGGCAATCTTGATTCCAGCTTGTGCTTCTTTCTGCCCAGCATATTTCATGATGTACTCTGCATATAAGTTAAATAAGCAAATAAGCAGGGTGACAATATACAGCCTTGAAGTACTCCTTTTCCTATTTGGAACCAGTCTGTTGTTCCATGTTCAGTTCTAAATGTTGTTTCCTGACCTGCATATAGGTTTCTCAAGAGACAGGTCAGGTGGTCTGGTATTTCCATCTCTTTCAGAATTTTCCACAGTTTATTGTGATCCACACAGTCAAAGGCTTTGGTATAGTCAATAAAGTATAAATAGATGTTTTTCTGTAACTCTCTTGCTTTTTCGATGATCCAAGGGATGTTGGCAATTTGAGCTTTGGTTCCTCTGCCTTTTCTAAAACCAGCTTAAAATATGTAAAATAGTAATACTACATAGTGATTCAATATTTCTGTATATTTCAAAAAGATCACCACAATAAGCTAGTTATGATCTGTCACTGTCCTAAGATATTACATAGTTACTAACTATATTTCCCACACTATACATTATATACCCATGATTCATTTATTTTGCAGCTGAAAGTTTGAACCTCTTAATATTCATCACCTATTTTTAAGTTGTTCTCCAAAAGTAGCATACTTTTTAAAAGAGGCATTATAATAAAAAATTATTAAGAAAGTAATATATGATGTAGGTTTGGTTGAAATTATATATTAAAGCAATTAGATGCCTGAGGATTGAGTTAACTAAAGGAAAATTTAGGTAAATATTCTGGGCATACTTTCATGAGTTGACATTACTTTTAATATTCATACACGGTTTTCACTTACAGATTGCTGGAAAATGTGTCTGAAAGTTGTATTACTTAAATGGCTAAGAGCATTATAATGTATAAATGCTTATTGTGAGGAAATCTTTGACAGGTTAAAATGGTTATACTTCTCTTAGGTTTCATGAGGTGTATGATGACAACACTGTCATCTTAGGTTTCTTCTATTTTATCTCAATTGTAAACCTTTCTTCATGGCAAAGTTTTACATGAGACATATTGTGAGGTACCTCACATTTTTCTGAAGATGGATACTTGCAAAGTCTATAAAGAAACAACAACAACAAAATCTAAAATAGCATGTTAAACAACTGAACAAATCACTACCTATTTCCTAACAAAATAAAGTTTATTTTCTTACAAACTGTATCCCACAATATCAATGCATTGATATATGTTTTAAATCATGATGATGTGATCACTAATCTAGAGCCAGACATCTTGGAATGTGAAGTCAAGTGAGCCTTAGAAAGCACCACTACGAACAAAGCCAATGGAGGTGATGGAATTCCAGCTGAGCTGTTTCAAATCCTGAAAGATGATGCTGTGAAAGTGCTGCACTCAATATGCCAGCAAATTTGGAAAACTCAGCAGTGGCCACAGGACTGGAAAAGGTCAGTTTTCATTCCAATTCCAAAGAAAGGCAATGCTGAAGAATGCTCAAACTACCACACAATTGCACTCATCTCACAAGCTAGTAAAGTAATGCTCAAAATTCTCCAAGCCAGGCTTCAGCAATACATGAACCGTGAACTCCCTGATCTTCAAACTGGTTTTAGAAAAGGTAGAGGAACCAGAGATAAAATTGGCAATGTCTGCTGGATCATGGAAAAAGCAAAAGAGTTCCAGAAAAAAACATCTATTTCTGCTTTATTGACTATGCCAAAGCCTTTGACTGTGTGGATCACAATAAACGGTGGAAAATTCTGAAAGAGATGGGAATACCAGACCACCTGACCTGCCTCTTGAGAAATCTGCATGCAGGTCAGGAAGCAACAGTTAGAACTGGACATGTAACAACAGACTGGTTCCAAATAGGAAAAGGAGTACGTCAAAGCTGTATACTGTCACCCTGCTTATTTAACTTTTATGCAGAGTACATCATGAGAAATACTGAACTGGAAGAAACACCTGCTGAAATCAAGATTGCTGGGAGAAATATCAATAACCTCAGATATGCAGATGACACCACCCTTATGGCAGAAAGTGAAGAGAAGCTAAAAATCCTCTTGATGAAAGTGAAAGAGGAGAGTGAAACAGTTGGCTTAAAGCTCAACATTCAGAAAACAAAGATCATGGCATCTGGTCCCATCACTTCATGGGAAATAGACGGGGAAACAGTGGAAACAGTGTCAGAGTTTATTTTGGGGGGCTCCAAAATCACTGCAGATGATGACTGCAGCCATGAAATTAAAAGACGCTTGCTGCTTGGAAGAAAAGTTATGACCAAACTAGATAGTATATTCAAAAGCAGAGACATTACTTTGCCAACTAAGGTCTGCCTAGTCAAGGCTATGGTTTTTCCTGTGGTCATGTATGGATGTGAGAGTTGGACTGGAAAGAAGGCTGAGCACCAAATAATTGATGCTTTTTAACTGTGGTGTTGGAGAAGATTCTTGAGAGTCCCTTGGACTGCAAGGAGATCCAACTAGTCCATTCTGAAGGAGATTAACCCTGGGATTTCTTTGGAAGGAGTGATGCCAAAGCTGAAACTCCAGTACTCTGGCCACCTCATGAGAAGAGTTGACTCAATGGAAAAGAGTCTGATGCTGGGAGGGGTTGGGGGCAGGAGGAGAAGGGGATGACCGAGGATGAGATGGCTGGATGGCATCACGGACTCGATGGACGTGAGTCTGGGTGAACTCCAGGAGATGGTGATGGACAGGCAGGCCTGGCATGCTGCAATTCATGGGGTTGCAAAGAGTCAGACACGACTGAGCGACTGAAATGAACTGAAAAACAGAAAAGTAAAGAAGGAGGCGAACTTATAAGATAAATATAGAAAAACTCTCGTTCCTTTTGAAGTTTCATGGTGCAATTTGCTATATTAAAAATCACCATTAAGTCTTGCTACATAAAAGACTGTTGCATTTTTTTAAATTAATTACTTAATTTTAATTGAAGACTAATTAATTTACTCTATTGTGGTGGTTTTGCCATACATTGACACGCATCAGCCACAGGTATACATGTGTCCCCCGTCCCAAATATTCCTCCCTCTTCCCTCCTCATTCCACCCCTCTGGGTTGTCTATATGCACCGGCTTTCAGTGCCCTATTTCATGCATCAAACTTGCACTGGTCATCTATTTCACATATGGTAATATACATATTTCAAAGCTATTTTCTCAAATCATCCCACTCTCACCTTCTTTCACAGAGTCCAAAAGTCTGTTCTTTATATCTGTGTCTCTTTGGCTGTCCCACATATTGGGTGATCCCTACAATCTTTCTAAATTCCATATATATGCATTAATATACTGAATTTGTGCTTTTCTTTCTGACTTACTTAACTCTGTATAATAGGCTCCAGTTTCATCCACCTCATTAGAATTGATTCAAATCTGTTCTTTTTAATAACAGAGTATATTCCATTGTGTATATATACACAAATTTTTTAACCATTCATCTGCCATGTCCTAGCTATTGTAAACAGTACTGCAATGAACTTTGGGGTACACGTGTCTCCTTCTATTCTGGTTGCCACAGTGTGTGCACCCAGCAGTGGGATTGCTGGGTCATATGGGAATTCTATCTCCAGTTTTATAAGGAATCTCTACACTCTTTTCCACAGTGGCTGTAGTAGTTTACATTTCCACCAACAGTGTAAGAGTGTTCCCTTTTCTCCACACCCTCTCCAGCATTTATTGTTTGTAGACTTTTTGATAGCACCCATTCTTACCAGCATGAGATGGTAACTCACTGTGTTTTGCTTTGCATTTCTCTGATAATGAGTGATGCTGAGCATCATTTCATGTGTTTGCTGACCATCTGTATGTCTTCTTTGGAGAAATGTTTGGTTAGTTCTTTGGCCCTTTTTTTTTTTTTTTCATTGGGTGGTTTATTTTTCTGGAATTGAGCTGCAGGAGCTGCTTATTTATTTTTGAGATTAATTCTTTATCAGTTCCTTCATTTGCTATGATTTTCTCCCATTCTGAAGGCTGTCTTTTCATTTAGCTTATAGTTTCCTTTGTTGTGCAAAAGATTTTAAGTTTAATTAAGTCCCATTTGTTTATTTTTGCTTTTATTTCCATTACTCTGGGTGGTGGGTCGTAGAGGATCTTGCTGTGATTTATGTCAGAGAGTGTTTTGCCTATGTTTTCCTCTAGGAGTTTTATAGTTTCTGGTCTTACATTTATATCTTTAATCCATTTTGAGTTTATTTTTGTATATGGTGTTAGAAATTGTTCCAGCTTCATCCTTTTACAGGTAGTTGCCCAGTTTTCCCAGCATCATTTGTTAAAGAAATTGTCTTTTCTCCATTGCATATTTTTGCCTCCTTTGTCAAAGATAAGGTTTCCATAGGTGTGTGGATTTATCTCTGGGCTTTCTATTTTGTTCCATTGATCTATGTTTGTGTCTTTGTACCAATACCATACTGTATTGATGACCATACCTTTGTTGTATAGTCTGAAGTCAGGCAGACTGATTCATCCAGTTCCATTCTTCTCTCTCAAGATTGCTTTTGCTATTCAAGGTTTTCTGTGTTTCCATACAAATTTCAAAATTATTTGTTCTAGTTCTGTGAAAACTACCATTGGTAGCTTATAGGGATTGCATTGAATCTATAGATGCTTTGAGTAATATGCTAATTTTCACTATATTGATTTTTCAGTTCCATGAACATGTTATATTTCTCCATCTATTTGTGTCGTATTTGATTTCTTCCATCACTGTTTTATAGTTTCTTATATATAGGTCTTTGTTTCTTTAGGTAGATTTATTCCTAAGTATTTTATTATTTTCATCACAATGGTGAATGGGACTGTTCCTTTTTTTTTTTTTTTTCCCTCATTGTTATTGTATAGGAATGCAATAGATTTCTGTGTATTAATTTTATATCCTAAAACTTTACTATATTCATTGATTAGCTGTAGTAAATTTCTGGTGGTGTCTCTAGGGTTTTCTATGTAGAAAATCATGTCATCTGCAAAGAGTGAGAGTTTACTTCTTCTTTTCCAATCTGGATTTCTTTTATTTGTTTTTCTTCTCTGATTGCTGTGGCTAAAACTTCCAAAATGATGTTGAATAGCAGTGGTGAGAGTGGGCACCCTTATCTTTTTCCTGACTTTAGGGGAAATGCTTTCAATTTTTCACCATTGAGGATAATGTTTGCTGTGGGTTTATCTTATATGGCTTTCATTATGTTGAGGTATATTCCTTCTATGCCTACTTTCTGGAGTTTTTAGCATAAATGGGTGTTAAATTTTGTCAAATGTTTTCTCTGAATCGATTGAGATAATCATATGGTTTTTAACTTTCAATTTGTTAGTGTGGTGTTTCACATTGATTAATTTGTGAACACTGAAGAGTCCTTGCATCCCTAGGATAAAGCTTACTTGGTCATGATGTATGATTTTTTTAATATGATGTTGGATTCTGTTTGCTAGAATTTTGTCAAGGATTTTTGCATTCATGTTCATCAGTGATATTGGCCTGTAGCTTTCTTTTTTGTGGAATCTTTTTCTGGTTTTGGAATTAGGGTGACGGTGGCATTATAGAGTGAGTTTGAGAGTTTACTTTCCTCTGAAATTTTCTAAAAGAGTTTGAGTAGGATAGATGTTCAGTTCAGTTCAGTTCAGTTGCTCAGTCCTGTCCGACTCTTTGCGACCCCATAGATCACAGCACACCAGGCCTCCCTGTCTATCGCCAAACCATGGAATTCACTCAAACACACGTGCATGGAGTTGGTGATGCCATCCACCAATCTTATCTTCTGTCATCCCCTTTTCCTCCTGCCCCCAATCCCTCCCAGCATCAGAGTCTTTTCCAATGAGTCAACTTTTCTCATGAGGTGGCCAGAGTACTGGAGTTTCAGCTTCAGCATCATTCCCTCCAAAGAACACCCAGGAGTGATCTCCTTTAAAATGGATTGGTTGAATCTCCTTGCAGTCCAAGGGACTCTCAAGAGTCCTCTCCAACACCACAGTTCAAAAGCATCAATTCTTCAGTGCTCAGCTTTCTTCACAGTCCAACTCTCACATCCATACATGACCACAGGAAAAACCATAGCCTTGACTAGACAGATTTTGTTGGCAAAGTAATGTCTCTGCTTTTGAATATGCTATCTAGGTTGGTCATAACTTTCCTTCCAAGGAGTAAGCATCTTTTAATTTCATGGCTGCAGTCACCATCTGCAGTGATTTTTGAGCCCCAAAAAATAAACTCTGACATTGTTTCCACTGTTTACCCATCTATTTCCCATGAAGTGATGGGACCAGATGCCATGATCTTCATTTTCTGAATGTTGAGCTTTAAGCCAACTGTTTCACTCTCCACTTTCACTTTCATCAAGAGGCTTTTGAGTTCCTCTTCACTTTCTGCCATAAGGGTGGTGTCATCTGCATATCTGAGGTTATTGATATTTCTCCCAGCAATCTTGATTCCAGCGTGTGCTTCTTCTTGCTCAGCGTTTCTCATGATGTACTCTGCATATAAGTTAAATAAGCAAGGTGACAATATACAGCCTCAACATACTTCTTTTTCTATTTGGAACCAGTCTGTTGTTCCATGTCCAGTTCTAACTGTTGCTTCCTGACCTGCATACAGGTTTATCAAGAGGCAGGTCAGGTGCTCTGGTTTTCCCATCTCTTTCAGAATTTTCCACAGTGTATTGTGATCCGCCCAGTCAAAAGCCTTGGCATAGTCAATAAAGCAAAAATAGATGTTTTTCTGGAACTCTCTTGCTTTTTTGATGATCCAGCGGCTGTTGGCAATTCCATCTCTGGTTCCTCTACCGTTTTTAAAACCTGCTTGAACATCTGGAATTTCACGTTTCACATGTTGCTGAAGCCTGGCTTGGAGAATGTTGAGCATTACTTCACTAGCATGTGACAGGAGTGCAATTGTGTGGTAGTTTGAGCATTCTTTGGCATTGCCTTTCTTTAGGATTGGGATGAAAAGTGACCTTTTCCATTCCTGTGGCCACTGCTGAGTTCTAAATTTGCTGGCATATTGAGTGAAGCACTTTCACAGCATCATCTTTCAGAATTTGAAATAGCTCAGCTGGAATTCCATCTCCTCCACTAGCTTTGTTCATAGTGATGCTTTCTAAGGCCCACTTGACTTTCCATTCCAGGATGTCTGGCTCTAGGTGAGTGATCACACCATCGTGATTATCTTGGTCGTGAAGATCTTTTCTCTACAGTTTTTCTGTGTATTCTTGAAATAGATGTTAACTCTTTCTAAATTTTTGGTAGAATTCAGCTGTGAAGCCATCTGGTCCTGGGTTTTTGTGTTTTGAAAGATTTTTTATTACAGTTTCTGTTTCGTACTTGTGATGGGTCTGTTAAGATTTTCTATTTCTTCCTGCTTCAGTTTTGGAAGGTTATACTTTTCTAAGAATTCATCTATGTCTCCCAAGTTGTCCATTTAATTGGCATATAGTTGCTGATAGTAGTCTTTTATGACCCTTTGTATTTCTGTGTTGTGTGTTGTGATTTCTCCATTTTCATTTCTAATATAGTTGATTTGATTCTTCTTTTTTTTTTTTTTTTTTCTTGGTGAGTCTGGCTGATGGTTTGTCTATTTTATTTTTCTTCACAAAGAACCAGGTTTTAGTCTTGCTGATTTTTGCTATTGTCTCCTTTGTTTCTTTTTCATTTATGTCTGCTCTAATTTTTACATTTTCTTTCTTTCTACTAACCCTGGAGTTCTTCATTTCTTCTTATTCTAGTTGCTTTAGGTGTAAAGTTAAGTGATTTATTTGATTTTTCTCTTTTTCTGGAGGTAAAATTGTAGTCTCTGAACCTTCCCCTTAGCACTTCTTTTACTGAATCCCATAGGTTTGTGGTTGTCGTGTTTTCATTTTCATTTGTTTCTGTACTATATTGATTTCCTTTTTGATTTCTTCCATGATTTGTTGGTTATTCAGGAGCCTGTTGTTTACCTTCCATATGTTTGTACTTTAAAGGTTCTTTTTTCTTGTAGTTGACATCTAATCTTACCACATCGTGATCAGAAAAGACGCCTGAAATGATTTCTTTTCTTTTCTTTTTCTTTTTTTTTTTAATTTACCAAGGCTAGATTTATGGCCCAGGATGTGATCTATCTTGGAGAATGTTGCATTTGCACTTGAGAAGAAGATGAAATTCATTGTTTGGGAGTGAAATGTCCTATAGATTTCAATTAGGTCTAACAGGTCCATTGCATCATTTACAGTTTGTGTTTCCTTGCTAACTGTCTGTTTAGTTGATCTATCCATAGGTGTGAGTGGGGTATTAAAGTCTCCCACTATTATTGTGTTACTGTTAATTTCCCCTGTTATTCTTGTTAGCATTTGCCTTATGTATTGAGGTACTCCTGTGTTGGGTGTATATATATTTATAATTGTTATAACTTCTTCTTGGATTGATCATTTGATAATTATGTAGTGTCCTTCTTTGTCTCTGTTCACAGCCTTTATTTCAAAGTTTATTTTATCTTATGTGAGCATTGCTATTCCTGCTTTCTTTTGGTCTCCATTGGCATGAAATATCTTTTTCCAGCCCTTCACTTTCAGTCTGTACGTGTCCCTTGGTTTAAAGTGGATCGCTTGTAGACAGCATATATAGGGTTCTTGTTTTCATATCCATTCAGCCAGACTTTGTCTTTTGGTTGGGGCATTAAAACCATTTACATTTAAGGTAATTATTGATAAGTATGATCCCACTGCCATTTACTTTGTTGTTTTGGGTTCAAGGTTATAAATTTTCTGTGTTTCCTATCTGGAGAATATCCTTTAGTATTTGTTGAAGAGCTGGTATGGTGATGCTGATTTCTCTCATCTTTTGCTTGTCTATAAAGCTTTTGATTTCTCCTTCATATTTGAATCAAATCCTTGCTCAGTATAGTAATCCACGTTCTAGACTTTTCTCTTTCATCAGTTTAATTATGTCCTGCCTTTCCCTTCTGTCCTGAAGAATTTCTATTGAAAGATCATCTTTTATCATTATGGGGATCCCCTTGTGTGCTTTTTGTTTCTTTTCCCTTGCTGCTTTTAATATTTACTCTTTGTGTTTGATATTCATTAGTTTGATTAATATATGTCTTGGGGTGTTTCACCTTGGGTTTAACCCGTTTGAGACTCTCTGGATTTCTCAGACTTGGATGGCTATTTCCTTTGCCATTTTAGGGAAGATTTCAACCTATATCTCCTCAAGTATTTTCTCATGCTCTTTCCTTTTGTCTTCTTCTTCTGGGACTCCTATGATTCAAATCTTGGGGCATTTAACATTGTCCCAGAGGTCTCTGAGATTGTCTTGGTTTCTTTTAATTCTTTTTTCCTCTCTGCTTCATTTATTTCTACCACTTTATCTGCCACTTCACTTACCCTATCTTCTGCCTGAATTATTCTACTGCTGGTTCCCTCCAGAGTGCTTTTGTTCTCAGTTATTGCATTATTCATTGTTTCTTGACTCTTTATTTCTTCTACACCCTTGTTAAATATTTCTTATGTCTTCTCAATCCTTGTCTCTAGTCTTTTTATCTGTAACTCCATTTTGTTTTCTAGATTTTGGATCATCTTTATTATCATTATTCTGGATTCTTTTTCAGGTAGACTCTCTATCCCTTCCTCTTTTGTTTGATTTGGTGGGCATTTATCATGTTCCTTTACCTGCTGAATATTCTTTGCATTTGGATTTCATTTAGATTGCTGTGTTTGGGGTTTTGATAGGCTGGAAATTTGTGGTTCCTCTTTGTTGTGGAGCCTACTCGTTGTGGAGCCTACTCACTTTGGCTGGGGTTGGACTAGTGACTTGCCAAGGTTTCCTGGCTAGGGGAGCTTGCGTCTGTGTTCTAGTGGGTGGAGCTGGATCTCTTCTCTTTGAAGTACAAAAAAGTGTCTGGTACTGGGTTTTGTGGTGTCTGTGGGTTTGGCATGGCTTTGGATAGCCTGTCTTTTAATGCTCAGGGCTGTGTTTCTGCTTTGATAGCAAATTATCATGGTCTGTCTTGCTCTGGAACTTGTTGGCTCTTGGGTAGAGCTCGGTTTCAGTGTAGGTATGGAGTCTTTTGGTGAGCTCTTGTCTATGAATGTTCCCTGGAATCAAGAGTTCTCTGATGTTCTCATGTTTTAGCATTAAGCCTCCTCCCTCTGGCTTTCAGTCTTATTCTTCCAGTAGCCTCAAGACTTCTCCATTCATACAGCACAGATGATAAAACATCTAGGTTAATGGTGAAACAATTTTCTACAGCAAGGGACACCAAGAGAAGTTCACAGAGTTATGTGGAGAAGAGAAGAGGGAAGGGGGAGATAGAGGTGACCAAGAGGAGAAGAGGGGGAGTCAAAAAGGGGAGACAAATCTAGCCAGGAATCAGTTCCCTAAGTGTTCTCCACAATCTGGAATACCCAGAGAGATTCAAAAAGTTAAGTAGAGAAGAGAAGGAGGAGGTAGGAGATAGCAGTGACTTGGAAGAGAAAAGGGAGAATCAAAAGGGGACAGAGCAATCAAACCAGTAACCACACTGCTAAGTGAAAATGGATACTGAAAATTAGATTCTTAGAGGTACAAAGATGATAACAAATACCAAAAAGCAAATATTAAAAATCTAGAGTAGAGGTTAGACTCTAAAAAAACAATATTAAAAGTACAAAACAAAATCAATCACAAAATTATAATATATATATATACACACACACATGAAATCAGATTGATTATATTCTTTGCAGCCAAAGATGGAGAAGCTCTATACAGTCAACAAAAACAAGACCAGGAGCTGACTGTGGCTCAGATCATGAACTGCTCATTGCCAAATTCAGACTCAAATTGAAGAGAGTAGGGAAAATCGCTCATGTATGATTTAAATCAAATCCCTACAGTGGAAGTGAGAAATAAATTTAAGGGCCTAGATCTGATAGATAGAGTGCCTGATGAACTATGGAATGAGGTTCATGACATTGTACAGGAGACAGGGATCAAGACCATCCCCATGGAAAAGAAATGCAAAAAAGCAAAATGGCTGTCTGGGGAGGCCTTACAAATAGCTGTGAAAAGAAGAGAGGTGAAAAGCAAAGGAGAAGAGGAAAGATATAAGCATCTGAATGCAGAGTTCCAAAGGATAGCAAGAAGAGATAAGAAAGCCTTCTTCAGAGATCAGTGCAAGAAAATAGAGGAAAAGAACAGAATTGGAAAGACTAGAGATCTCTTCAAGAAAATTAGAGCTACCAAGAGAACATTTCATGCACAGATGGTCTCGATAAAGGAGAGAAATGGTATGGACCTAAGAGAAGCAGAAGATATTAAGAAGAGGTGGCAAGAATACACAGAAGAACTGTACAAAAAAGATCTTCACAATCAAGATAATTATGATGATGTGATCACTAATCTAGAGCCAGACATCTTGGAATGTGAAAGCATCACTATGAACAAAGCCAGTGGAGGTGATGGAATTCCAGCTGAGCTGTTTCAAATCCTGAAAGATGATGCTGTGAAAGTGCTTCACTCAATATGCCAGCAAATTTGGAAAACTCAACAGCGGCCACAGGACTGGAAAAGGTCAGTTTTCATTCCAATCACAAAGAAAGGCCACGCCAAAGAATGCTCAAACTACCGCACAATTGCACTCATCTCACATGCTAGTAAAGTAATGCTCAAAATTCTCCAAGCCAGGCTTCAGCAATACATGAACCGTGAACTCCCCGATGTTCAGGCTGGGTTTAGAAAAGGCAGAGGAACCAGAGATCAAATTGCCAACATCCGCTGGATCATGGAAAAAGCAAGAGAGTTCCAGAAAAACATCTATTTCTGCTTTATTGACTATGCCAAAGCCTTGGACTGTGTGGATCACAATAAACTGTAGAAAATTCTGAAGGAGATGGAAATACCAGACCACCTAACCTGCCTCTTGAGAAATCTGTATGCAGATCAGGAAGCAACAGTTAGAACTGGCCATGGAACAACGGACTGGTTCCAAATAGGAAAAGGAGTATGTCAAGGCTGTATACTGTCACCCTGCTTATTTAACTTATATGCAGAGTATATCATGAGAAACGCTGGACTGGTAGAAGCACAAGCTGGAATCAAGATTGCTGGGAGAAATATCAATAACCTCAGATATGCAGATGATACCACCCTTATGGCAGAAATTGAAGAGGAGCTAAAAAGCCTCTTGATAAAAGTGAAAGAGGAGAGCGAAACAGTTGGCTTAAAGCTCAACATTCAGAAAACTAAGATCATGGCATCTGGTCCCATCACTTCATGGGAAACAGATGGGGAAACAGTGAAAACAGTGTCAGAGTTTATTTTTTGGGGCTCCAAAATCACTGCAGATGGTGACTGCAGCCATGAAATTAAAAGATGCTTACTCCTTGGAAGGAAAGTTATGACCAACCTAGATAGTATATTCAGAAGCAGAGACATTACTTTGCCAACTAAGGTCCGTCTAGTCAAGGCTATTGTTTTTCCTCTGGTCATGTATGGATGTGAGAGTTGGACTGTGAAGAAGGCTGAGTGCCAAAGAATTGGTGCTTTTGAACTGTGGTGTTGGAGAAGACTCTTGAGAGTCCCTTGGACTTCAAGGAGATCCAACCAATCCATTCTGAAGGAGATCAACCCAGGGATTTCTCTGGAAGAAATGATGCTAAAGCTGAAGCTCCAGTACTTTGGCCACCTCATGAGAAGAGTTGACTCATTGGAAAATACTCTGATGCTGGGAGGGATTTGGGGCAGGAGGAGAAGGGGATGACAGAGGATGAGATGGCTGGATGGCATCACGGACTCGATGGATGTGAGTCTGAGTGAACTCCAGGAGGCCTGGTGTGCTGCAATTCATGGGGTTGCAAAGAGTCGGACACGACTGAGTGATTGAATTGAACTGATACACACACACACACAATTTGCTTCAAAATAGGGTCTTTTTTGCAAGGTAATAGCAGATTATAAAAATGAAAATTAAAGGAATAATAAATAACTTAAAAAATTAAAAAGTGATAATAGTAAAAATATGTCTAGGGATTTCTCTGGAGTTGTGGGCAGTGTGGGGTCAGTTCAGTTTTAGATAGTTCCTGTTCAAGCCTGAACTCTTCTCAAGGTCTATGCTGCTGCTGCTGCTGCTGCTAAGTCTCTTCAGTCATGTCTGACTCTGTGTGACCCCAGAGATGGCAGCCCACCAGGCTCCCCCGTCCCTGGGATTTTCCAGGCAAGAACACTGGAGTCGGTTGCCATTTCCTTCTCCAATGCATGAAAGTGAAAAGTGAAAGTGAAGTCACTCAGTTGTGTCCGAATCCTAGTGACCCCATGGACTACAGTCTACCAGGCTCCTCCGTCCATGGGATTTTCCAGGCAGGAGTACTGGAGTGGGTTGCCATTGTCTTCTCCACTCAAGGTCTATAGGTCCCTGCCAATGCTTAGTCAATGTTAACTACAGGGTTTAATCTGTTGCACCTGTCACTTCCGGAGTGGTTCCCTTTTTGCTTATTTTGGCTTCCTCTGTTATCAAGTCTCTTCAGTGTCTAATTTATGCCCTGACACAAGGTGGTGAAGGTGGTCACTTGTTTAGGCTCACAAATTCAGTTGTATCGTGGGAAGAGAGGGACACTGCAAACAAATATCATTGGTGTGTGTGGGGAGTGCTCGCAGTGTGTGTATCACACTGGGTTTTCCCCAGTTCACAGTGGCATGTGCTTTCCAGGTCTACACTGCCCAGGCTCCAGGATACTCTGCAGGGGCACTGCCTAAAGTGGGCCCTGCATTTCATGCACTTCCCAGGTCTAAGCTGCTCAGGTTTAGTTACTTGGGGCACAGATTCTGTTGGGCACAGGTCTTTGCCTTTCCCAGGTTTGAGCAGCTTGGGCAACCAGGTGAGCACATTGTCCCAGGTGGGCTTGTCTTCTCAATCACCTCCCCAGTCCAGGCCGCTTGGTTTCCCAGGTGCGCAGCAAGGGCACCATCTCAGGTGTACTGTGTGTCTCCTCTGGGGAGCTGATCTCAGGCTGCAACCCTCCTGGCAGATGTCAACCATCCAGGATCCCAGGAAGACACAGTTAGCAATGGGAGCCTGCTCACAGTTTGGTGGAGGATGACAGTTTCTGGGGCCGAGACTACCCCTTGCCTTCCAGCTCTGGCTGTTGCACACCTGCATCTCTGCCTCCAGTTGTGGGGAGGGGCCTGTTCACAACCAACTATCTCTCCTGTGGTATTTGCTCCATCCTTTTTTCTGCGAGTGGGCCAGGCTGTTTCCTAGAGTCTTTTGAAGGAAAGTTCTTTTTTACTTTCTGGGGATCCCACAGTTTGGGTTGCTATTTCATGTTAACTCCCTCAGATTGTCCTCATACATTCAGGCCCAGTCCTTACCCTAAGCACTGATTACACAGACCACACCTCCCTGTCCAGCCCCCACTTGCTGGTGGTGGACACCAGTGTCTGGGCTACTTCATTGCTGGCAGTTGCAGTTAGGTGCATATTCTGTGGGTTTTGTTTTATTTATTTATTTTTCCTCCCACGTATGTTGCCTCCAAGATTCCAAAACTCCCCACAGACCCACCTGTGAGAGGGTCTCCTACTGTTTGGAAACTTTTCTTCTTTCACGACTCCCTCCCCAGGACAGGTCTCTGTCCCTAACTCTTTTGTCATTCTTTTTGTCTTTTATATTTTGTCCTACTTCCTTTCAAAGAGAATGGGCTGCTTTTGGGGGGTGCCTGGAGTCCTCTGCCAGTGTTCAGAAGTTTGTTGTGGAAGTTACTCAGCGTTCAAATGATCTTTAGATGAATTTGTAGGGGAGAAAGTGCTCTCCCCATCCTATTCCTCTGCCATCTTCTAGTCCCATCACGTTAAGAATTTTCCACCATTTGTTGTGATCCACACAGTCAAGGGCTTTAGTGTATTCAACCAAGCAGAAGTAGATGTTTTTCTGCAATTCTCTCTTTTTCTAAGATCAACAGATGTTGGCAGTTTGATCTATGGTTCCTCTGCCTTTTGTAAAAGCATATAATTCAGTATGTTGAGTTGAAGCAGCCTTAGGTAAAGTTGTCACCTCAAGAACATCAAAAGGAGTTGTTATGGTATACCCAGAACATAATTTGCTCTTGTCACCTTCTAAGTAAGAAACATCAGAACCATCAGTGAACCATGAGATGTCAATATTAGCCAGTTTAATTTCCTGTAGATCATTATGTGTAGTCAGAAGATGATTCACTAGAATTAAGCAGTCATGAGAGACTTCTCTGTGATGAAGGAAAAAATAGTGTTTGGGGTAAGGTTATTATAACATAAAAAGGCTCATATTAGGGCAGTTAACAAAAAAGCTTTATGAGAGGTGAGGTGGCCAACTGAGAGATGTTGAGTGAGATGAGAATTCAAGAGAACTTACACTGCATGAAGGACACAAATTGTTAGAGGGGATAACAATTTTCTAGGTGGCTTTACCTATAAGGACAGTGGCCATAATTGCTCCAAGACAAGGTGGCTATCCTCATGCCATAGGGGCTAATTGCTGGCCAAAATATTCTATTGATTGATAGTGTCTCCATGTTTTTGGGTGAGCGCCCTGAAGGAATTGTTTCTTTTTCATGAAAAAAAGGAAATCTGATCATCAGAATGCCCAAGGACAGGAGGGTTTATCTAATTCTTCTTTAAACTCATGAAATCTTTGTGGTCTATTTCTTTTCACAAGACTGGGTTGGAGTTGCTTTGTGTGTGTGTGTGTGTGTGTGTGTGTGTGTATTGTAATGTAGAGGTTTGTTCATAAAAGAAAAATTTGGAATCCAATTTCACCAATAACTAGCCAGAATAAACCTCAAAGTTGGCCCTGACTTTCGGGTTTTGAGAAAGTTGTGTGTGTGTAATAAATTTCTTTAGTGGTGTCTGACTCTTTGAGACCCTATGGATTCTGAAACCTGACAGGCTCCTCAGTCCATGGGATTCTCCAGGCAAGAATACTGGAATGGGTTGCTGTGCTCTCTTCCACAGGATTTTCCAGACTGAAGGACTGAACCCATGTCTCTTGTCTCCTGCCTTGGCAGATGGGTTTGTTACTAGTAGCACCACCTGGGAACCCCTTTGAGAACATTAGGATGTCATAAAGTCTATTTGGATCTAGGTGCAACCCTTATTCTGGTATTAGACACCCTAAAAAGAAAACCAGTGTTTGGGAAAACTGCAATTTTTTCTTTAGTGACCTCCAGTCCTTTGAAGGCTAAAAACTTTAGCAAGTGGTTGCTGTCTTCCTTTGAGGAGGCTTGAGAAGGAGAGAAATGAAACAAAAATCGTCCACACATTGCAGCAAAGTAGAGCCCAAGGGAACTTTATATCTTCCAGACCAGCCTTCAGGATTTGTGAGAAATAAGGACTCTCAGTATAACTCTGAGGCATTACTGTCCATATGAATTGATTTTCTTCCCAAATGAAGGCAACAACAACAACACTAAAAACCATCATTGACTAGCTTCATGTGAAGTTCTAAATAATGTACTGTATAAATCAACTACAGTAAAGAACTTACTTCTGCTGGGAATGGATCTTAGTAATGTAGGGATGTTAAGAACAACAGGGTATTAAGGGATAACAATATTTGTTTATTGCTTGGAGGTGGCGGACTAGCCTCCATCCTTAGCCCTTAGGTTTTGTCACTGGAAAAATATGTTACAGGTTCTGGTACAAGAATGATGAGGTCTTGAGTCCCGTGATCTTCTATTATGGACTTTATGCCTTGTGGGTCTTCCTAAGTAAGGAATAGTAATCAATAATCAATACTTGTAGAGTATTGATTAATTCACAGAAGAGGTCTGCGGGGTCTATTTGAATTCTGATGAGATGTGTGCTGTATATTTTAGCAACATTAGTTAAAGATTTTTCCCATAAGAAACTGGCTGCTTATTCAACGTCAAATAATCAACGTTCCCAAGATATGCTCAAGTACCATCAGAGATGTCTAAAGATCATTTAATTCACATGGCCAGTTACTTTGATGATAATTGTCAAATTGAAGAATTATTTTTCCCTTTTGAGAGAAGGAAAGTCTGGTGTCATATTTCTCTAAGAAGTCTTGGCCTAGTAAATGGATAGGAGCTAAAAGTAAAGAGAAGAAAGTGGGTATATCTCAAAGTGTTCAATAAAAAAAGGTAGGTTCAGAGACAGGAACCTCTTGAGGTTCATTAGTTATCTCCATTATTTGAATTATTTTAGTACTTCAAGCTGTTTTATAGTAGTGGGATTGAAAATCAAGAGATTGACTCATGTATCAATTAGGACTGAAAGAGATCCATGCCTAATCTGGAAAAATGTTTTCCAACCCAATAACAGGAGGATTGGGAGGAGCCCCTGTAGTTTCTTGGAGTCCCATCGTTGACAATCGGAGAGACACTGCAGGGCTGGTTAGAGGAATGAATATGCATAAAGAATGTAGATATGTAATAATGTTTTTTCTAACGTCCTGGCTTTTTCCAATAATAGCAGAAACTAAGAGGGTTTGGGTTTTATTTAGGAGCCTTCATTTGATGAAGTTGAAGGTTAAGAGTTTGGCAGTCTTCCTTTGAGGTGACTCATCCAGAGTACTCAAGAGCCTATTTACCAGATTAACTCAACCTGGAGGGGACATAATTTACCATTCTATATCAGTCTTTTTTTCACTAGAAGGAAAAGGACTTGGTTCAACACATTAATACATAAAGTTAAAAACTGCTTAAGTAAAATCGATATCTGAAGAATTTTCTTTAAAGACCATCTGAAATTGATTGTAAAAGTCTTAAACAGGACCATTAGATTTTGTGTGCAAGCTAAATCTGTTCCAGCCAACAGTCTTTCACAAAACACTAGGAACTGCTCCATAAGTTGCCTAGCAAATGCCCAAGTCTTATCATATAATAAATTAGTAGAGTTTGTCTGCCAGTTGTAATTCTAGAGAAGCTTCAGGATTTTCCCAGTTTTCATAATTTTCAGCCAATTCTGAACCTGGCTACCACTGACAAGTAAAATGAACTAACATATAACTCAAAGAAACCAAGTTAACTTACACAGTTTCTCTGACTTGTACATGGGTTTCTCTATATCTGCACTTTCACAGGATATTCAAATGAATTCATATTCATATTCAAATAGATCCTGTAATACTGTACTATTTATTACTGAAAAAAAAATCTTACAAATCAACCCAGCAGCTCAAACCTGTGTTGTTCAAGTGTCAACTGTATTAAATCCCTCAGCAATTCTGTGAAGATCTAAGGTTACTTTGAGGAAATCTTTGACTATGGCTCACAGTTCAGCTCTGGTCCTGAGAATATAAGGAATGAAGGCTTTAGCTGCAGGACACTCAGAAAACTTAATTTTAAAGGGACAGGTTTTGACCAGTTCAGAGGCAAACGGAGTGAGGAGAGCTTTATAGAAATGGAGAAGTTTGGCAAAATAATTAATATGGGGGAACTGAATGTAGAGTATAGGCGTGGGTGGTATAGAAGGAAGGAAAATGATTGCACTTGAGGTGGATACTGAGACAATGAAGCCAAGGAAGAAGAACCTGAGGCTTTGGGAACCATTTTGCTTTCTTTAATTGCTTGTTTGCCTCAGTTAACTTTAAAATCTTGTTTTTCAGAGAGGCACTTTTTAGACTCCTGATAATTCTTAAAAGCCTAAAAATACTAATCAAAATAAGCATTCCATGGGGTTTTGGAAATTTTTTAGCTATTCTGTTTAAGGAAATTAAGTTTGGGGAGTTCAAAATTCAGTATAATGGCCATTGATATTTTGAACTGCCTTTGTTCAAACTGGTTCATTTACTTAGATATTCACATGAAGAGGAATCAAGGTTTTTAAGCATAAAATCAGCCAGAGTCCCTCTGTGCTACTGCTGCTGTTGCTAAGTCGTTTCAGTCGTGTCCGACTCTGTGACTCCCCACAGATGGCAGCCCACCAGGCTCCCCCATCTCTGGGATTCTCCAGGTAAGAACACTGGAGTGGATTACCATTTCCTTCTTCAGTGCATGAAAGCGAAAAGTGAAAGTGAAGCCGCTCAGTCGTGTCTGACTCTGTGCGACCCCATGGACTGCAGCCTACCAAGCTCCCTCCGTGGGATATTCCAGGCAAGAGTACTGGAGTGGGTTGCCATTGCCTTCTCCAGAGACCCTCTATGAGTGAGTCACAAATCTTATATAATTGGGATCACATTTTCTAGAGCTATTTTCTAGAGTCAAGAATAACTGCAAGCTGCTCATTTGCAAATTGCTCAATTCAAACAGCTTGCAAGCCAATTCCAATCAATCCTAAGGAAATAGTTTGGTTTCAGAGGAGCCTGACTGAAGTCCACCTTTCTGAAGAAATAGGCTGAAGGCCAAATGGGCATAGTTTCATTTAAAGCAACTTCATTTGAAATGATCTGACCTCAGGATCAGACTGAACTGCCAAAGAAGTATTCTCATATTGAACAAGGCTTTAATCAGAAAGATGAAATCTGTAAGTAGATCACAAATTAAATCAGGAGACCTTCAAATGGAAAGAGGGCATGAGTTCAGATCCAGAAAATAGAAGCAACCTTCAAACTCCAGGGTTGGCAAGAAAAGCAATGAACAACAATAGGGTCAGTTTTGGATGTGGCACCTTCTTGTTCACATCAGCAGTTTTCTCTGGTCCCATAATGGACCACCAAGATACTGACCTGATACAAATAGACAGCCAGATATTACTCCAACAAGATGGATGTATATGGGCTCAGTATGGAATAAAATTTCGGGTCTGCAACCATGATGAATTCCATAGAATTCCCTCCAAGGCAAGGTAAGGAAATGCTTTTGTAGAGAGAAAATACAATTTGGGGAGGTGGGCCAATAGTTAACAAAGAACCTATAGCTTTTTATTGATTGAGTCTTTTCTAGAAAAGAAAATGCATCCTTCTTCTTCCTTTTGGGTTCTGCTATCATCACATGGTGTCAGTTCAGTTCAGTCGCTCAGTCGTGTCCAACTCTTTGCAACTGCATGAATCACAGCACGCCAGGCCTCCCTGTCCATCACCAACTCCTGGAGTTCACTCAGACTCACGTCCATCGAGTCAATGATGCCATCCAGCTATCTCATCCTCAGTCGTCCCCTTCTCCTCCTGCCCCCAATCCCTCCCAGCATCAGAGTCTTTTCCAATTAGTCAACTCTTCGCATGAGGTGGCCAAAGTACTGGAGCTTCAGCTTTAGCACCATTCCTTCCAAAGAAATCCCAGGGTTAATCTCCTTCAGAATGGACTGGTTGGATCTCCTTGCAGTCCAAGGGACTCTCAAGAGTCTTCTCCAACACCACAGTTCAAAAGCATCAATTCTTTAGCACTCAGCTTCCTTCACAGTCCAAATCTCACATCCATACATGACCACAGGAGAAACCATAACCTTGACTAGACAGACCTTAGTCGGCAAAGTAATGTCTCTGCTTTTGAATATACTGTCTAGGTTGGTCATATTCCTATTTTGGTCTTCCAACTCCATTTCATTGGGATTTCCATTTAGCAATTTTTTACATCATGTTCACTTGGGTTCTTTTTACCTATCAGAACTTTTAATGACAATATAGGATGACCCATGTGGATGCTGCACACAGTATAACTTTATGAAGTTGAGGACCTCCAACCACAGGAAACCCCAATCTTTTATAATGGCCTGCAAGTAAACCCACTGAACCTTTACCCTGGATGGAGACTTTATCTCCATCTTCCAAGGTTGTTGATTGTACAACTGTGTTTAAAAATATGTTCTAGAACAAAAGCTGGGTCTGTTGACGACTGTGCAAAAGAGTGAACATTGCAGATCTGGGACTGCTGTCATTAGAAGGCCTGCTTGCAAGACTGACACTTGGCTGGCAAGTATCTAGGAGCATCAACTATAAACAGTTCTCTACATTGATACGAAGTTTTCCCTAAATTATAAGAATATCTCACTGAGACTATACAGTTTGTACAAACTGATGGCCTGCTTTCTTTCTGAGAATGTGGAATCTTGATACATGTCAATGCAATAATTTGCTGAGTCCTAAGAACTCTTCTAGTGAGTCACTGAATATGGGGGTAGTCTTCATGATCCCAATACAATGAGAAGTGCAGAAACATAAGAAATCCTTTTACGATTATGTCAAAATGACCCAGAACTAAATTTTCTTAAAAATCATGGTACTTGACACTGCCCCACACCCCAGCCTATCTCTGTGCCATGTCACTATGGCATAAGATAAGTGCAACTTGTACCAACTTCCACTCCTCTAACCTATAATTCAAGAACTGTACATGTAGACAAACCATCATCAATCTATGCTTTTGGTAGCGTTTATCTCAAGTAAGTCTTTCTGACACTCCCCTGTCATCTCAGGTGCCCTAACACCTTACACCATGCCATTGGGGGATCTACTTTCCCACACTGTGACTTTACAAATTTCCAGAGATTAAGTCTTTCCTACCCATTTTATATTATTAAAATGCATTTGCCTTGATCAGGTTAACAAAACTGTAATATCCAGGAGTTAGTTGATAAATAAATCTAGATTAATAAATTTATAGATTCTGAGACACATCAGTTTATTAGGTCAGTTCAACTCAACAAACATGGATTTCATGTCATTTAGGAGCCAGTCAGTGTTCTTGCCTGGAGAATCCCAGGGATGGGGGAGCCTGGTGGGCTGCCATCTATGGGGTCTCACAGAGTCAGATACGACTGAAGCGACTTAGCAGCAGAAGCAGCATTGCTATAAATGGTTTAAACAGTGGTTTATAGTCTCTAAGTTTAAAAATGTAGCATCATACATTAAGGAAGGAACAAAATTTAATAAATAGATTCTTGCTTGGAAATTAGACAAACTAGATTGTGGGTTATAACAGTTTAAGTGAGATTGGGCAAATTACTTCAAGTTTCAAAGTTTTAATAGTCATTTCTATCAAATGAGGCAATTGGGCTAGAATGTTCCTAACGTCCACATCAGACACAAAATTCTACTCAATAACAGATTTTTCTTCACCTATTATGTTGTTTACTGATTATTTTAATAATAATACTGATCATTTACTCTCTATTACATGTCAGGCAATGGCAAACCACTGCAGTATTCTTGTCTGGAAAATCCCATTGACAGAGGAGTCTGGCAGGCTACAAATGGGGTCTCAAAGAGTTGGACATGATTGAGTGACTTCACTTTCACTTTCGGGTCAGGCACGCTCATAAGCACAATTAAGAGTACCCAAAAAAGCCAATATTCAATCAATGCTTACTATGAGGTACAACTATGCTTTTCACTTTATAGACATTGTTTTCAGTCATTTCTCATCTCAAGCCTGAGAAATACTTTAATATAAAAATTAGAAAATTGAGACCCAGAGTTAGAGTAATTTCCCAAAGTCTCACAGATACTGTATGTTTGTGATAGGAAACACTGTCTTTTCAGTCTCAAACTCTCCCTGCTGAATGGTGTTGGAATGAACCATAAGCAGGAAATTGACCTTCTCTCCACCCTCAGGCAGAAAGCAGTTTGACTCTAAAACATGCTATCATCACCACAGACGAATACAGAAAATGCTCTCAGTGGCTCCTTGGCTTGTAGCATTGTTCTGTACAGATAGCCATTCATTTACTCATTCATCCATTTATATATTTTGATTAAATACCATTTTTAAAGTCATTCTGTTAGGGTGAATATATGGAGTAATTTTTATTTTCAATTCAATTTGGAGTACAAATAAGATCAGGTGGAATATCACAAAGAAATGTCGCATGTTGATGGTTTCTTGGTAACAGCTTAATCTACAGTCATGTTTAAAGGAAGACAAGATTTTTTTTAAACTTAACAGTGCCATGTATAAATTAGATTTAATAATTTCTAGCTGATATTTTTTTAGCTTTTCAGGGCCATAGTGTTTTAAAGTCACATATCACTTTGCTATACCAAAGGCAAAATATGACTTGCTGACAGTCCAATCAAACAGCTTACAAGTGAGTACTCAAAACTGGTTATATCTAGATCAAGAGCTACATAAAATTTATGTTTTGCATTGTTTTTGTTGGCCAGAGTGACCCATAGAAAGATGTACTACTTAAGGAAAACTATTTTCAATCAATCTATTCTGAGATCCACTGATGATTCTGAAATGTTCCTATCCTCATTCTGAAATGAGGTCTTTTTTTTTTCCCCTAGACTCATAATAGTATTCTACTATAATTGAATATCCTTTTTATAGTACTTCAGCTTGGAATCATAATGTATGTCCACATTTTTCCTACCTTTAAATTTTTCAATTTCTTGAAATCTTATATCATATTAAGTCAGTTCTTAGCTAGCCATTTAATGCTCCCAGTGTCTCCTTGGCTTGCACCATTAAAATATATACACCCAACCTGAATTAATGAATAGATGGCTAAAACACTAAATTATCACACATCTATTTTTATCATTACAATTTCTACTGATAAACTCCCTTACAGATTTAAGCACAGCATAGTGGAGTTAATCCAGCCAGGCTACTTGAATTTGAATTTTCATTCTGTTACTCATCCACTATTCTATGTTTGAGCACATTTACATGGCCTCACTGTGCTGCAGTGTTTATATCAGGAGGAGACATCTCCATGTTAGAGTGTGATCTGAAATCTGCATCTCTGAAAAACTAGCTTATCATTGTTCATCCTGCTCTGCTGCTGCTGCTATTAAGTCGCTTCAGTCGTGTCCGACTCTGTGCAACCCCAGAGATGGCAGCCTACCAGGCTCTTTCATCCCCAGGATTCTCCAGGCAAGAACACTGGAGTGGGTGGCCATTTCCTTCTCCAATGTATGAGAGTGAAAAGTGAAAGTGAACTTGCTCAGTCGTGTCTGACTTGGCGATCCCATGGACTGCAGCCCACCAGGCTCCTCCATCCATGGGATTTTCCAAGCAAGAGTACTGGAGTGGGGTGCCACTGCCTTCTCCTCATCCTGCTCTAAGAGTTTTATAATTTTTTAATAGTTTAAAGTTATATTCTAATGAATTACTCTTCCTTTCCTTAAATAAATCTTTCTTAGTTGCTTTAAAGAATATTTCCATCCTGTTAAGATATTTGCATAAGAATACCGGTAAATTCAGAGACCGTAAAGAGAAGAGGACTATAATCAGATTGATCTATGATTTGGAAAGTTGTCACTGTTTCACTAAAAAGCACAATTTCACTATGAAGATAGTTATTTTAATAAAAAAAAAAAAATTACAAATAGTGAAATATGTCCCAATAGCAATCATGTTATTCCAAACAGAGAATGTGTTTTTCTCATCCATATTAGTAAAATGACTGCATTAAATAATAATGCAATTGTGTCATAAACAGTTCTGCACTATGCAGAATTTCTCCTTTTTCTTTACTCTTTTAAAAGCTATTTAAAATTTCTATCTTAATGGTCTATTGTGCTCTTAAGATTGATCACTTCCAGTTCAAGGATTTTTTTTTTTTTGGGGGGGGGGGGGGCAAATCAGTAGTTTAACTCCTTAAAGGCACAATGCAGGTGAAAATGAAGATAGTCCACATTAAAATTCTATAATCTTACTGTTGCTGTTGTTCAGTCGCTAAGCCATGGCTGATTTTTTGTGACCACATGGACTATATCACTCCAAACTCCTCCACTTAGTTTGTTCAACTTCATGTCCATTGAGTCAGTAATGCTATCTAGTCATCTCATCCTCTGTCACCTAGTTGGAATTATGTCAATTTATTAAGATTACACATATTTTATATAAATGTAATAAAAATTTTAAACTATCACTCAATATTAGGTATCTAAATAGTTTTCCTGTCATTAATTTAAAATTAAATTATTTTAGTCTCTAAGGCCCTGAAAATTTGAATTTACTAATTTTCCAATCAAATATCATGACTTTTATCATTCAAATATTTTGATTCACTACTACTACTAATCTAAGGATGATCAATAAAATCTAGAATTTAGTTTACCAGACCTTAGAAAGTGAACATTTTTAGACTGTGAAAGAACCTGACATCTGAAACTATTATTATATAGTTTATAATATATTATAATATATATAATAGTTTATATATATTATATTAACATATTTAATGATGATTTAGACAATAATCTAAAATTATGGACTCCTTGGATTAATATTCAATATACATGATTTAGAGAAGATAACAAATGTAGTTAAGTGGAATGGATTTTTTGCTACTAGCAAAAAAACAATAAAAACAAATGCAATTGTGGACTGAATTTGTAAGAGTCTTGACACTAGGAGGACTATCCCAAATAGCCTAAATAGCTTTAGAAAAAGATTGTAACAGAAAATGAAAAAAAATTAGGATAGTAATGAAGGGAGTGTATATTTTAAATAAAGTAAATAAAAGTTCTTTTTGCATCAGGAATGTATCTCAGCCATGTGGTAACTAATTTCTGGGTAAAAGATTCTGCTAAGTACAATAATAAACTACGACTACATAAAGTTTTCATTTTAGATTAGCTACCACCTCTCTATCAATGGTTACCACATCACTACATCAATAAACACTTTTCTAAACAGTAAAATATAATTTTAAGTAGATTCATTAAGAATTCATCAACTGTCTTAGGAAAATAGTAAACCTAAGTAAAATAAAATAGTAGACAAGGATACATGATACAAGGACACATGAGCAAATAGAGTAAAATTCTTTGCAAGGTTCATGAAAAGATGTCTCAGCACAAAGAAGAAATATGTCAACAGGCAAAAAATAATATTTTCAAAATTATGTTATGGCAAGGAATTAAAAAGTAACTTCAGAGAGCATATTTGTACATTTAATAAAATTCAAGAAGTAAAGATAGGGAAAGAAAGATATGTCAATAGATAATGAAAGAAATGTGATTGTCAGACAAGGAAAATAAAAATGATGTAGTAAGAAATAAACATTATTATAAAATGATACATGTGTAGTAAGTACAGTAACACTGGTGTTAATGCAAAGTATTGAAATTATGAAGAACAAAAATGATAATACACAATTTTAACCAAGAGAGGAAAGCACAAGCTCTTAAATATCTCCAAAATTACACATATAAACAATACATTGATAATGATAATTATATTAATGTTTGTAGTCATGTAACTACAATGAGAGTTCTTGATGTAGGAATTCAAAATAATAAAATCTATGTTTATCCAAATTTTCTCCTTTTGTTTTTAGTGAAGTGGTATTGACTTACAATTTCATGTTGGTTTCAGGTGTATTATGGTAATTCAATATTTATATACATCTAAAAATAGTCACCATGATGAGTCTAATTATTATCTCTCACAGTACAAAATTACAATATTATTGACTATATTCACTCTACTGTATTACATTTCTATGACTTTATTTTGTAACTGGAAGTTTGTATCTCTTAATTAACTTCATCTATTTGCCTTTCCCCTTATCTTCTCTCTGGCAACCACAAGTTTGTTCTTTTTTTTCTATGACTGTTTCTATTTTATTTTTTTGTTTGTCTAGTTGCATTTTTTTATTTTAGATTTTTCACATAAGTTATATCACAAAGTATTTGTTTTTCTCTGAATGACTCATTTCACATACAATCTTGGTCTATACATGTTGTCTCAAATGTCATGATTTTATTATTTTTGCAGCTGAGAAGTATTCTGTTATATGCATATACATCTGCTTTATTCATTCATCTATCAGTAGATGCATAATTGCCTCCATAATTTGCTATGTCAGTAATGCCACAATGAATGCTGAGGTGCATGTGTATTTTCAAATTAGTATTTTTACTTTCCTTGAAAAAATACCCAGAAGTGGAATTGCTGGATCATATGGTATTTTTATTTGGAATTTTTGGAGGAAACTCAATACTGCTTTTCATAGTGACTGCACAATTTATAATCCCACTAAGAGTGCATAAGTGTTCCTTTCTTTTACATTCTCACCATCACCTGTTATTTGTGAACTTATTGATCATAGCCATTTGACAGGTATAGGTGATATTTCAAAGTGGATTTGATTTGTGTTTCTCTGATATTTAATATCTGAGCATTTTTTTTCAGATGTCTGCTGGCCATTGATGTGTATCTTATAGAAAATAATATCTTAAAGTAGATAGCTTGTTTCGATTTTGAGTTAGGTGAGTTACTTATATATTTTGGATATTAGCTCCTTAATGGAAATGCATTCTACCACTCAACAGGATAAATTTTTGTTTGTTGGTGACTGTGCAAAAGCTTTTTTGATTCAACCTCATTTGCTTGTTTTTGCTTTTGATGTTCTTGTCAGAGGAGACAGATGTAGAAAAGTATTGTTAAGAATAATGTCAAACAGCTTACTACTTATGTTTTTTCCTAGAAGTTTTATGGATTCAGATTTTAATATAAGTTTTAAATCTATTTTGAATTTATTTTTGTATGTGGCATAAGAAAATTCTCCAGTTTCATTCTTTTGCATATACCTGTCCAGTTTTTCAAAAACTATTTATTGAAAGAGTAGCAAGGAGAGACAAGAAAGCCCTCCTCAGTAATCAGTGCAAAGAAATAGAGCAAAACAATAGAATGGGAAAGACTAGAGATCTCTTCAAAAAAATTAGGGATACCAAGGGAACATTTCATGCAAAGATGGGCTCAATAAAGGACAGAAATAGTATGGACCTAATAGAAGCAGAAGATATTAAAAAGAGGTGGCAAGAATACACAGAAGAACTGTACAAAAAAGATCTTCATGACCCAGATAATCACAATGGTGTGATCACTCACACTCACCAAGAGCCAGACATCCTGGAATATGAAGTTAGGTGGGCCTTAGGAAGCATCACTATGAACAAAACTAGTGGAGGCAATGGAATTCCAGTTGAGCTATTTCATATCCTAAACAATGATGCTGTGAAAGTGCTGCACTCAATAGGCCAGCAAATTTGGAAAACTCAGCAGTGATACCAGGACTGGAAAAGGTCAGTTTTAATTCCAATCCCAAAGAAAGGCAATGCCAAAGAATGCTCAAACTACCACACAATTGCACTCATCTCACATGCTAGTAAAGTAATGCTCAAAATTCTCCAAGTCAGGTTTCAGCAATAAGTGAACTGTGAACTTCCAGATGTTCAAGCTGGTTTTAGAAAAGGCAGAGGAACCAGAGATCAAATTGCCAATATCTCCTGGATCATTGAGAAAGCAAGAGAGTTTCCAGAAAAAACATATATTTCTGCTTATTGACTATGCCAAAGCCTTTGACTGTGTGTATCACAATAAACCGTGGAAAATTCTCAAAGAGATGGGGATACCAGACCACCTGACCTGCCTCTTGAGAAACCTGTATGCAGGTCAGGAAGCAACAGTTAGAACTGGACATGGAACAACAGACTGGTTCCAAATAGGAAAAGGAGTATGCCAAGGCTGTTTATTGTCATCCTGCTTATTTAACTTATATGTAGAGTACATCAGGAGAAGGCAATGGCAACTCACTCTAGTACTCTTGCTTGGAAAATCCCATGGATGGAGGAGCTTGGTAGGCTACAATCCATGGGGTCGCCAAGAGTGAGATACTACTGAACGACTTCACTTTCACTTTCATGCAGTGGAGAAGAAAATGGCAACCCACTTCAGTATTCTTGCCTGGAGAATCCCAAGGACAGAGGAGCCTGGTGGGCTGTTGTCTATGGGGTCGCATAGAGTTGGACACAACTGAAGCGATTTAGCAGCAGCAGAGTACATCATGAGAAACACTGGGCTGGAAGAAGCACAAGCTGGAATCAAGATTGCCAGGAGAAATATCAGTAACCTCAGATATGCAGATGACACCACCGTTATGGCAGAAAGTGAAGAACTAAAGAGCCTCTTGATGAAAGTGAAAGAGGAGAGTGAACAAGTTGGCTTAAAGCTCAACATTCAGAAAATGAAGATCATGGCATCTGGTTCCACCACTTCATAGCAAATAGATGGGGAAACAGTGGAAACAGTGGCTGACTTTATTTTTCTGGGCTCCAAAATCACTGCAGATGGTGACTGCAGCCATGAAATTAAAAGACGCTTACATCTTAGAAGAAAAGTTATGACCAAGCTAGACAGCATATTAAAAAGCAGAGATATTACTTAGCCAACAAAGGTCCATCTAGTCAAAGCTATGGTTTTACCAGTAGTCAGGTATGAATGTGAGAGCTGGACCATAAAGAAAGCTGAGTGCTGAAGAATTGATGCTTTTGAACTGTGATATTGGAGAAGACTCTTGCGAGTCCCTTGGCCTGCAAGGAGATCCAACCAGTTCATCCTAAAGGAAATCAGTCCTGAGTGTTCATTGGAGGGACTGATGTTGAAGCTGAAACTCCAATACTTTAGCCACCTGATGCAGAGAGCTGACTCATTTGAAAAGACCCTGATGCTGGGAAAGACTGAAGGCAGGAGGAGAAGGGGACGACAAAGGATAAGATGGTTGGATGTCATCACCAACTCAATCACGTGAGTTTGAGTAATCTCCGGAGTTTGTGAATTACAGGGAGGCCTGGAGTGCTGTTGTACATGGGGTCGCAAAGAGTTGGACATGAATGAGCTACTGAACTGAACTGAATTTATTGAAAAGACTGACTTTTCACCATTTTATATTTTTATCTCTTTTGACATTGTTTAATTAACTATATAAGTGGAGATTTATTTCTGGGCTCACTAATTTTTCCCACTGAGCTATGTATGTCTTCCTGTGTCAGTACCAACCTGTTTTGATTACTATAGCTCTGTAACAGCCTTAGAAATCAGGGATCATGATATTCATGGCATTATTCTTCTTTCTAATGATTGCTTTAGCTATTCCAGGTATTTTGTGGTTCTCATACAAATATTGGGATTATTTGATCTTATCCTATGGGGGGGGTTCGGAAATGCCATTGGTTCTTTAATAGGGATTGCACTGAATCTGCAGATTGATTTGTGTACAATAGACATTTTAACAATATTAATTATTTTCAATAGGTAAGCGCAGTATAGCTTTCCATTTCTGTATCATCTCTGAAGGAAAGTTACATGGCTCAAAATAGCCTGGAGTTAAAACTTCCCTCCAGGTCCTCCCTACCATCCTATGTGAAACAAAGAACTCTCTCACCCGAAGAAAAAAAATGGACATTAAGGTTGATTACACCCAGCTCCCAACCAGTCCAGCCTCTGGCCAATCTGTAAAATGTATTGCCCTAGCCATTTAAGAGATAACTACTCCAAACAACCTTAGAGAAAACAGGCCCCCTTAAGACAGTAACTTTCCACATACATGCCTATATATACTTACTCTTTTCTTGGGGAAGTGCAGCAACTCACTAATCTGACTGCTGACCCTTCTTGTCTTATTAAAAGTGATCTGTTCCTGTAAAGTGCCGGTCTCATTCTGCTTCTGAACTTCACCTTCTCTAACTCCCTTACCTTACAATATTTAGGTTTTTTTTTTTAGTGTCCTATAGTTTTCAGAATGCATGTCTTATACCTCCTTGGTTAAATTTATTCCTAGATATTTTATTTTTTCTTATGCAATTGTTAGTAATTAAAAAAAAATTCTGATATTTTATTGTGAGTATTTAGAAACACAACAGATTTCTGTACCTTAATTTTCTACCTTGCCACTTTATTTAATTAGTTTATTAGTTCTAGTAGTTTTCTGGTGGAGTCTTTGGGGTTATCTACATATGATATCATCTTATGCACAAATAGTGACAGTTTTACTTTTTTTCTAATTTGGATGCCTTTTATTACTTTTCTTGCCTAATAGCTATGGATAAATCTTGCAACACCATGTTGAATGAAAGAGGAAAAAGTGAGCATCCTTGTCTTGTACCTAGTCTTAGAGGAAAAGCTATCAGCTTGTAACCATTATGTATGATGTTAGCTGCACTTCCTTGGTGGCTCAGTGGTAAAGAACCCACCTGCCAAACCAGCAGATGAGAGTTCACCCCTGAGCTGGAAAGATCCCCTGGAGAAGGAAATGGCAACCCACTACAGTATTCTTGCCTGGGAAATCCCATGGACAGAAGGAGCCTGGCAGGCTAAAGTCCATTGTTATTTAGTCATAAAGTCGAGTTGGACTCTTTGTGACCCATGGACTATAGCCCACATGGAGCCCACTGAGCTCTATGGTTTTGCAAAGAGTTGGACACATCGTGTTCCCTCTATACCTATTTTGTTCAGAGTTTTTATTGTAAACAGATGTTGAATTTTTTCAATTTTTTTTTCAGTATCTATTGAGATAATCATATGATTATTATCCTCTCTTTTGTTAATGAGATGTGTCATGTTGATTGATTTACAGATATTAAAAAAATCTCTGCATCCCTAGTATGAATGCAATTGGTTATAGGACATCATCCTTTTAATACACTGTTAAATTTGGTTTGTTACATTTTGTTAGAAAATCTTTACATCTATGTCCATCAGGATTATTGGCTAGTAATTTCTCTTTTTGTGGTGTCTGTCTGATCTTGGTATTGGGGTAATGCTACACTCATAAAATGAGTTTGAAAGTGGTTTTTCCTCTTCAGTTTTTTGGAACAGCTTGAGAATTATAGGTATTAACTCAATAAATATTTTGTAGAATTCACATGCGAAGTCATATTTTTATTTTTTGGGAGTGCCCTCATAAAGCTAGCATAGAACAACCATCAGATCCAGCAATTTAACTTCTGGATTTTTATTTAAAGGAAAAAATCTCTCCTTTGAAAATGTATATGAACTTCTGTGTTCATTGAAGCACTATGTATACTTCTAAGATATGGAAGCAAATTATGTGTTCATTGATAGGAGATTGAATGAAGATTATATGTAATATAAATGCATGCACACCACAATGGAATACTACTCAGTCAGAAAAAGGAATCAGTTCAGTTCAGTTCAGTTGCTCAGTTGTGTCTGACTCTTTGCGACCCCATGAACTGAAGCACGCCAGGCCTCCCTGTCCATCACCAACTCCCGGAGTTCACCCAAACCCATGTCCATTGTGTTGGTGATGCCATCCAACCATCTCATCGTCTGTCATCCCCTTTTCCTCCTGACTTCAATCTTTCCCAGCATCAGAGTCTTTTCAAATGAGTCAGCTCTCCACATCAGGTGGCCAAAGTGTTGGAGTTTCAGCTTCAACATCAGAACACCAAGACTGATTTCCTGTAGGGTGGACTGGCTGGATCTCCTTGCAGTCCAAGGGACTCACAAGAGACTTCTCCAACAGCACAGTTCAAAAGGATCAATTCTTTAGCGCTAAGCTTTATTTATAGTCCAACTCTCACATCCATACATGACTACTGGAAAAGCCATAGCCTTGACTAGATGGACCTTTGTTGGCAAAGTAATGTCTCTGCTTTTGAATATGTGATCTAGGTTGGTCATAACTTTCCTTCCAAGGAGCAAGTGTCTTTTAATTTCACGGCTGCAATCACCATCCACAGTAATTTTGGAGCCCAGAAAAATAAAGTCAGCCACTGTTTCCACTGTTTCCCCATCTATTTCCCATGAAATGATGGGACCAGATGCCATGATCTTCGTTTTCTGAATGTTGAGCTTTAAGCCAACTTGTTCACTCTCCTCTTTCACTTTCATCAAGAGGCTCTTTAGTTCTTCTTCACTTTCTGCCATAACGGTGGTGTCATCTGCATATCTGAGGTTATTGATATTTCTCCCAGAAATCTTGATCCCAGCTTGTGCTTCTTCTTGCCCAGAGTTTCTCATGATGTACTCTGCATAGAAGTTACATAAGCATGGTGACAATATACAGCCTTGACAAACTCCTTTTCCTATTTGGAACCATTCTGTTGTTCCATGTCCAGTTCTAACTGTTGCTTCCTGACTTGCATGCAGATTTCTCAAGAGGCAGGTCAGGTGGTCTGGTATTCCCATCTCTTTCAGAATTTCCCACAGTTTATTGTGATACACACAGTCAGTAAAGCATAAATATATGTTTTTCTGGAACTCTCTTGCTTTTTCCATGATCCAGCAGATGTTGGTAATTTGATCTCTGATTCCTCTGCCTTTTCTTAAACCAGCTTGAACATCTGGAAGTTCACAGTTCACGTATTGCTGAAACCTGGCTTGGAGAATTTTGAGCATTACTTTACTAGCATGTGAGATGAGTGCAATTGTGTGGTAATCTGAGCATTCTTTGGCATTACCTTTCTTTCGGATTGGAACGAAAACTGACCTTTTCCAGTCCTGTGGCCACTGCTGAGTTTTCCAGGTTTCCTGTCATATTGAGTGTGGGACTTTCACAGCATCATCTTTTAGGATTTGAAATAGCTCAACTGGAATTCCATCGCCTCCACTAGCTTTGTTCATAATGATGCTTCCTAAGGCCCACCTGACTTCACATTCCAGGATGTCTGGCTCTAGGTGAATGTGAGTGATCATACCTTTGTGACATGAAGATCTTTTTTCTACAGTTCTGTGTATTCTTGCCACCTCTTCTTAAGACAGCATGGATGGACCTTGAAGGTATCATGCTGAATAGAATAAGTCCGACATAAAAGGAAGAATAATTTATGGTTTTGTCTCACGGTGGATTCTAAAAAAAACAAAACAAATGAACAAACAAAACAAAAAAGGAGTTATAGAACAATGTGGTAGTTGCCAGAAGGGAGGGTGGATGGACAGAGGAAAAAGGTGAAGATTAAGGAGTACAAACTTCACTGGGATGTAATATACACATAGGGAATATAGCCAATAAAGTAACTTTGTATGGTGATGGATCATAGCTGTACTTATTGTGCTGATTATTTTATAAAACATAAAATATTGAATTACTATTAAATGCCTGAAACTAACATATTATGCATCAAGTATAACAATTTAAAACATAATAAGCTTATCAAGTGATCATTTTAACTGGCACTTAGGGGCTTTTGACTTCCCACAGTTCTTAGAAAAAAATATCTAATTAATATTTCATGATAATTAAATTATATATAATTAAATATGCTTCCTATGGCCATCTCAAAGTTACTGTAATTTAGATCAAAATATTTGTAGAATACAACAACTGAATTAGATTTTTAAAGCATTTTTTAAATAGTAGACCTTATGTTGGTTATATTTTTTTCATATTCTCTAGAACTTTCTATTCTCAGTTTGCTGAATTTGAATGAAGCTAGGTTGTTAACATTCAATGTTAACACTTGAGTATCAATTAAATACCGCATATTCCTTGAAATATACACTTCATATATCATACTATATATGAATGTGATTATCCAAATAGAGAAGCTTCTCTATTAATAGATATCTTTGCCTATTTATAGAATGTATCCTAGGATATCTTTTTTAAATCATGCAATTTTTCCTTTTGATTTAAACAAAGAATATTAAGCATACTCCTAACATTTTCATAATTAATTGACCATGTTTCAAAGTTAAATACATGTAATATATTGATAAAATAATTATCTTATGTTCTATCTCACCCAGGCTCTTCTCTCTGGTTTTAAACTTTTTTTTTTTTTTTTTTCATATGCTGTCTACTGTTCTCTAGTTAAAAAAATAAACTCTTCCACTGTGCTCCTAATCTTATAAAAATTTTTATTTACTTAAAGAAATTTTCATATATATCAGAAAGCATGAGAATGCAAAAATCTGTCAAGTATTTATTTTCTCTTACAATAATCACATGCATATTATCATTTATATCTAATATTTCTGTTCTAAGTTGCAAACCATTGTCACTAGGTCTATAACACAACCTCATGCACCCAGACAAGGTGGCACAGAAAAGGAAGAATAAACTTCACTTTGAGTAAAATCAGCAAGTGGTTCAGTTAAAGCTGCACCAAGAAGATACCTAAGAGCATTCTTGGAGGACAGCATCTGTGCAAAGATTAAAGTGCATAGAAAACAACAACAGAGAAAGGAGAACTAACTCTTATTTCAGGACTAGGATATATGAGACACTATGCTAAGGGCTTTACATGGGTTATATTCTGACAATAGCAAAGCAGTTTGAATTGTATTTTAAAATTGTTATTCTTGTTGCTGCAATTTAAAAAATGAGCATAGAACCAAGAAAACAAATTAGAGGCTGTCACATATTTCAAGGGAGAGATGGTGGAAGCTTGAATCAGAATGACAATAGTGGAGAGAGAGACAGGGCACCGATGTGCTACATATTGTGACGAAAATTAAAGGAATATAATGACAATTTATTGTGGTAAGAGTTAGTAAAATAGATAAATTGAGGCTGGCTCTTAGAATTTGTTTAAGTCATTTTGGGTATCAGTTCAGTTCAGTTCAGTCACTCAGTTGCGTCCAACTCTTTGCGAACCCATGAATCACAGCACGCCAGGCCTCCCTGTCCATCACCAACTCCCGGAGTTCACTCAGACTCACGTCCATCGAGTCAGTGATGCCATCCAGCCATCTCATCCTCGGTCGTCCCCCCTCCTCCTGCCCCCAATCCCTCCCAGCAATGGGTCAACTCTTCACATGAGGTGGCCAAAGTACTGGAGTTTTAGCTTTAGCATCATTCCTTCCAAAGAAATCCCAGGGTTGATCTCCTTCAGAATGGACTGGTTGGATCTCCTTGCAGTCCAAGGGACTCTCAAGAGTCTTCTCCACCACCACAATTCAGAGCATCAATTCTTCGGTGCTCTGTCTTTTTCACAGTCCAACTCTCACATCCATATATGACCACAGGAAAAACCATAGCCTTGACTACACAGACCTTAGTCGGCAAAATAATGTCTCTGCTTTTGAATATACTATCTAGGTTGGTCATAACTTTTCTTCCAAGGAGCAAGCATCTTTTAATTTCATGGCTGCAATCACCATCCGCAGTACTTTTGGAGCCCAGAAAAATAAAGTCAGCCACTGTTGCCATTGTTTCCCCATCTATTTCCCATGAAGTGATATATAGTACTATTAATTACTGAGATGGGAAACCCAAAGAAATAAACAATTATGTCAGGAAAGAAGTAAAAGATGGAAAAAGAAAGTTAATGGTTTTACTTGGCAAAGACATGAACAGACTGTTATACAGAGTGCTGCTAAGTCACTTCAGTCGTATCCCACTCTGTGCGACCCCATAGATGGCAGCCCACCTGGCTCCCCCATCCCTGGGATTCTCGAGGCAAGAACACTGGAGTGGGTTGCCATTTCCTTCTCCAATGCATGAAAGTGAAACATGAAAGTCAAGGCGCTCAGTTGCATCTGACTCTTGGCGACCCCATGGACTGCAATCTACCAGGCTCCTCTGCCCATGGGATTTTCCAGACAAGAGTACTGGAGTGGGGTGTCATAAGTCCAAAAGAGAAAATCAAATACCATATATTAGTACATATATATGGAATCTCAAAAAATGTTATAGATGATCCTGTTTGCAAAGCAGAAATAGAGACACAGATTTAGAGAACAAATGTATGGACATCAAGGGGGGAAGTGAGGGTGAGATGAATTGGGAGAATGGGATTGACTACTGTATATAAAATGGGTAACTAATGAGAGGGCTTCCCAGGTGGTGCCAGTGGTAAAAAATCTACCCACTCGCAGAAAATGTAAGAAATACAGGTTCAATGCCTGTGTTGAGAAGATCTCCTGGAGAGGAAATGGCAATCTACTCCTGAAATTTTGCCTGGAAAAATCCCATGGACAGAGGAGCCTGGGTAACTAAAGTCCATGGGTTTGCAAAGAGTCAGATGACTGAGCACCACCACCATACCAATGAGAACCAACCACCATACCAGTGAGAACCAACTGTATAGTGTAGGAAACTACTCAAGGTGCTGCAGTGACAAACAGGGGATATGTGTATACATGTAGCTGATTCTGTTTGCTATACACCAGAAACTAACACAACACTTTATTGTGGGTTTTACAAAAATTGGATTTTGGGTGATGATGTAAAATATTAAATGTACATTTATTAATCTTAACTTTTGTTAAAAAGTAATATTCTCAGGTTGACATTCTGCTGTGTCATTGTAGAAATGAATAGAAATGACTAGGTGAATGGATAAGTGAATGAAGGAATACATAATGAATGGATTTTGAGTAACTAATATATGTCAGTTACTAAGGCACATGCTCTCATATATACAATCATTTGACACTTTTAATATATTGCTATGAATTAGATATTTATAGTCTCATTGTATGTGAATAAAGAACAAAAATAGAAGGTTAGAGGCTTATTACCACTGCAGATGGTGACTGCAGCCATGAAATTAAAAGACGCTTACTCCTTGGAAGAAAAGTTATGACCAACCTAGATAGCATATTCAAAACCAGAGACGTTACTTTGCCAACAAAGGTCCGTCTAGTCAAGGCTATGGTTTTTCCAGTAGTCGTGTATGGATGTAAGAGTTCGACTGTGAAGAAGGCTGAGCACTAAAAAATTGATGCTTTTGAACTGTGGTGTTGGAGAAGACTCTTGAGAGTCCCTTGGACTGCAAGGAGATCCAACCAGTCCATTCTGAAGGCGATCAACCCTGGGATTTCTTTGGAAGGAATGATGCTAAAGCTAAAACTCCAGTACTTTGGCCACCTCATGTGAAGAGTTGATTCACTGGAAAAGACTCTGATGCTGGGAGGGATTGGGGGCAGGAGGAGAAGGGGATGCCAGAGGATGAGATAGCTGGATGGCATGGGATCACCAACTCGATGGATGTGAGTTTGAGTGAACTCCGGGAATTGGTGATGGACAGGGAGGCCTGGCATGCTGTGATTCATAGGGTTGCCAAGAGTTGGACACTACTGACTGACTGAACTGAACTGAACTGAACTGTTTACCGCTAATGCCTATTCTGTCTCTGGTCATATAATTCTAAAGTCCACAGCTTCTAGAGATTATCCTAGAGGCAGTGACACCAAAACCTTTATATTTTCAGTTATGTTTTTTTCCCATAAACTCTGATGAAGCTAAATTGTACTATGAAACATTTCAATACATTGCTGACATAATCAGTGAAGCTCACAATCTTTTCTATTTTCTTCTTGGATTCTTAACGAATCAGCTCATAAGTACCTACTCTCTGGGGCTTTTCCTCCAGCATATTTTCCCACAAGATTATTTTTTATTAAATAGCAATTATTAAATTAATTATTTAATAGACATGCTATTAAAAAAGTGTAATACAGTCTTCAACAGAATTTGATGGCTATCTTTATAGTGTCAATAAGTCTTTTGTGAAAATTTTGAAAATATTTTCTGCATATGTTTTTCCTTATTTTCCTTTAAAGATAAAAAGGTAAAACTGTGTCTTGCATGTATGTCTTATTTAAAAATAATTTCAGTTAACTTTATTTTTGTATTTTCAAATATTTATTTTTTAATTTAGTTATCAAAGAATAGAATTTTCATGAGTTCATGGCTTCTTTAGTAAGCGTCTTTTAATTTCATGGCTGCAGTCACCATCTGCAGTGATTTTGGATCCCAAAAGATAAAATCTGACATTGTTTACAGTTTCCCCATCTATTTCCCATGAAGTGATGGGAACAGTAGGATATCACAAACCCAGATAAAAGCAAAAACTATATCCTAAATTAAATTATATTCTATTTCCATATTATGACATATTCTCTAAACTCCTACAAACTTAATTCCCTCCCATCACCATAATGACCTATAAATAATAATAAGTAATTAGAATAATTATTCAGAGAGGCAAAAATAAAAGATGTTTTTCTTCCTAGGCCATCATGGGCATATATTTCGTCTTGAAATTCCTTTATATATTGGGCATTGTGGCCAATGCTTGTATGAAATGACTCTGAGAGATTCAACTGCTCTGCTCATTTAGGAGTCAAGGATACAACCTAAGACTATTCATGCCCTCCCCACCCCCAGTGTCAAGAAGCTACACTGTATATTTAGAAAGACAAACTTAACATTATTTTAGCTTTTCTATATCTTGAATCCTGACTCCTCAGATAGCTATGTTTGACCCAGAATGATGACTTAATATTAAACTGAATCCTTCATAATTTCAAACACACACACAAACAATACAGACTCCAATTGTGTGTTTTATTTTTAAATTTTGAACTGAATATCAGTTATATCACAGCAGTCTACTTTTTACTTTTTAGTCAAGCACTCTCATTTTCTTTCTCCTCCTCAACTCAGAAATAAAACATTTCTTGCTTAATTTCATACATAGAGTTTAGGAAGAACGTTTTTTTGAATTTAAAAACATCCCAAGATTTTAACTTCCACCCTATTCTTTTTCAAATAAATTATTGTTTTTCCTAAGAAAATGTGAAGAATAAAATGTCTCCACCTAAGTACATGCTTCTTGTATATCGAGCTTGAATAGTTTTAATACCATATTTCCATTTGTTTAATGCTTCTATTAAGAAAAAATAAGAAACTAAAAAGAGAACAGCTGTGGGAAGGAAATTAATTATGCCTCAGATATGTTAAAGATTAAGTAGAAAGGATTATATATTGGATATTCAGATTGGTCATTAGAGATATAGGACTAGAAATATAGAAGTATATAAAGGATTTTGAAATATTTGAGTAACTAAAAAGATATATGTAGCAGTTGGAATAGGGTTATTAAAAAAGTTGGCTATTGGGAACATATTGGAGACTTTCATTTTATACAGAGGAAAGTATATGGGCAAAGACTAATAGAGTTTTGCCAAGAGAATGCACTGGTCATAGTAAACACCCTCTTCCAACAACACAAGAGAAGACTCTACACATGGACATCACCAGATGGTCAACACTGAAATCAGATTGATTATATTCTTTGCAGCCAAAGATGAAGAAGCTCTATACAGTCAACAAAAACAAGACCAGGAGCTGACTGTGGCTCAGGTCATGAACTCCTCATTGACAAATTCAGACCTAAATTGAAGAAAGTGGGAAAAAACACTAGACCCTTCAGGTATGACCTAAATCAAATCCTTTATGACTATAGAGTGGAAGTGAGAAATAGATTTAAGGGCCTAGATCTGATAGATAGAATGCCTGATGAACTATGGGCGAAGGTTCATGACCTTGTACTGGAGACAGGAATCAAGACCATCCGCATGGAAAAGAAATGCAAAAAAGCAAAATGGCTGTCTGGGGAGGCCTTACAAATAGCTGTGAAAAGAAGAGAAGGGAAAAGCAAAGGAGAAAAGGAAAGATATAAACATCTGAATGCAGGGTTCCAAAGAATAGCAAGGAGAAATAAGAAAGCCTTTCTCAGCGATCAATGCAAAGAAATAGAGGAAAAGGACAGAATGGGAAAGACTAGAGATCTCTTCAAGAAAATCAGAGATACCAAGGGAACATTTCATGCAAAGATGGGATCGGTAAAGGACAGAAATGGTATGGACCTAACAGAAGCAGAAGATATTAAGAAGAGGTGGCAAGAATACACAGAAGAACTGTTCAAAAAAGATCTTCACAATCAAGATAATCATGATGTTGTGATCACTCACTTAGAGCCAGACATCCTGCAATGTGAAGTCAGGTGGGCCTTAGAAAGCATCACTATGAACAAAGCTAGTGGAGGTGATGGAATTCCAGTTGAGCTATTTCAAATCCTGAAAGATGATGCTGTGAAAGTGCTGCATTCAATATGCCAGCAAATTTGAAAAACTCAGCAGTGGCCACAGGACTGGAAAAGGTCAGTTTTCATTCCAATCCCAAAGAAAGGCAATGCCAAAGAATGCTCCGACTACCACACAATTGCACTCATCTCACATGCTAGTAAAGTAATGCTCAAAATTCTCCAAACCAGGCTTCAGCAATATGTGAACTGTGAAATTCCAGATGCTCGGAGGGATTGGGGGCAGGAGGAGGAAGGGGACGACAGAGGATGAGATGGCTGGATGGCATCACTGACTCGATGGACGTGAGTCTGAGTGAACTCCGGGAGACGGTGATGGGCAGGGAGGCCTGGCGTGCTGCGATTCATGGGGTTGCAAAGAGTCGGACACTACTGAGCGACTGAACTGTACTGACTGATATGGATCCCTGGAGAAATAAACAATGCAGAACATATCAAGATGTTGAAAAGGAACCAAAAAGGTAAGACGGAAGTAGGAAACATAGAGTAGACTTCAGCTGTAAATACTAATACTGTACAAGGGAACATTGGTTATTAATCCATTCCTTTGACTAGCAATTTTTATATGACTAACATGAGATACATATACCATTATAGGCTCTAGGAATATGAATGTTTAGTTCTTTGTCTCTCACTTTCATGAATTAAAAAATTATGGAGCAAATCAGCAATGTACTATAACTGTTATGTGATATGATAAGAGCCACAATAGGAAGTGTATTGGAAGAAATACTGTGACAGAGACAGGCTTTTCTTCTTGTGGGCATAGGGATAAATTCCATTTGTCAATCCTCTTGCAATCTACCTAGTATCTAGTTCTTGGTACTAGAGTAAAAGTGATGGGTCCAGGAAATTAAAAGCTGCTCTATTGATTTGACATGTTTGACCTTATGTGCTTCCTATTCTGTCCCGATTTCCCATTCTACTCAAATAAATCAGTTGGAAGATATCAGGGCAGCACTTAAGGCATATCTAAAGATGGAAAAATTACTACATAGAATAAGCCTGAACCTTTGAATCAGTGCTTGAAGAACTATTCAAGAGAGCAGAAGGACCAGAAATAGCAATTTATATTTGTTTTTCAACATATGAGAAAAAAAAAAAAAAAAGTTGTGCTACATCCCCGAGATTCAGGAAATGATTTGTGACTGTAGCATAACATTGCATAGCCTGGTTAGATTTTATTATTGAGAAAAGGTCACTGAATCTGGAAATCAAGAGGACAGAAACTATTGTGAGAACAGGTTCCATGAAGTAGCAGAGTTTAGACTGCCAAGTACTAAATTGTATATGCTTTGTGAAAGTGAATTAAGGAAACAGAATTGATTAAAGGTGAAAATATTATTTTTAAAATCTGCTTTTAAGAGAAAGAGAGATAATTTGGAAACTTGGTATGGAGCAGTGAAAATCAAAAGGAATGGGAGCAGCATGGGTATACTTGGATGTAATGTAGTAGTCTTTATAATTGAATTAAATCTAGTACCATAAAGTTAGGTGTTTTGTGGCTCTTTAGTGAACACATTAAAATATTATATATATGATATTTAAATATACATATAAGGAAATACACTTATTTGGAGATACATGTTCCAAAAAAATTAAGAAGACAGAAGAATGAGCTGGAGTTCAAAACACAGTGATAAAGATGAGGAATGCATGTTTGGGAACACATGTAAGAATTAAAGATTTTAAAATTAAATAAAAAAAAAAAGATGAGGAATGATAATGGAGTTTTAAAAAGTATTGGTTTATGTTTTCAGAATAAAGTTCTAGAACAGAAGCAGTAGTGGAGATCAGAGTGTATTGGTCCTCTCTCTCAGTCCTATAAAAAGGAAAGGAAAAGGAAAAGTTAACTCAGGGTTGGTCACAAGGATAAATTTTATCAGGATATGGTAGGTTCTGACACATGAAAAAAGATGAAAAGAGCGCTTATACTTATATCAAATATCCTGGAATGATGGGTTTACAAGGAACTTTCAAACAGTATGGTGCAAGTTGTCAAACATTAAGCTGAGTTTGATGGGGATGATGATACAAAATGTAACATGTGATTTGTGAAAATATATCCTGCTCCCTTACCCTTACTCCTCCTTTCTCCCTGGTGCAGTCCCTTCTGTCACCTCGCCCAAGGCAGTCTGAAATACTATTGATTGAAATTCACAGCAAAGGCGTAAATCATATATAGTGGATAACAGGGTTGGAATGACCTTTGGAGTTCTTTTCTGATTTTTTAGTTTTGCTAAATAAATTTCAGGTAGTATATAAACACCTGGTATAGTTTGTTTTGTTAAGACAGCTATATTTCTCTGCTTTATGTTTTTGCACAAAAATCTAAATTACTATGAAGAGAAGAAAACAGGAAAAAACTGGAGTTAATCTTCTTTAAACTATTATATAGCATTACCTTTAAGAAGATGGGTTGACCTCTTTTCTTTAGTTTCTTCTTCTGAAAAAAAATCACTTAACTGAGTATTACATAGCAATATTGCAACTTAAATTCCTTATTGAATTTTTGAATGGAAGTTCCAGTATCAATTAGCATGTATTAAAATATTTATTTTGAAAAGTAGAACAGCTTATCAATTTGTCGTGGATTTAAGCAATCTAACTGCCATAATCTAGAAGCATGTAAGAAAAAATGAATTTAACTTTCCTCCCATGGAAGCCTTCACTTATATATGGAGACATAACTGTGTACCACAGAAGAATATGCATGTCAGGAATGAGGGAAGAAAATCAACCCTGTGTCTGTTGAAATTATCACTTTCTTAGGTTTTTCTGGGGAAAAAGATGGAATTAATCTGTTAGAGGACTGAGCATGTTTTCTCATAAAGTAATCTGAAAGTTAGAGGAGAATGAAACCCAGTATTTCTTCCCTAAAATGTAGGGCACAACAGGGAAAATTAAACCTGATATGCGAGAACTAAGGCTAAACTTACAAACCTGAAATCTTTCTGTAAAGCCAAAATCAGTGATGTCAGAAAGTGCCACACATGAATGGTTTTTATTCTTCTAAATTAAAGATAGTTGACAGGGAGAAAAAGTAGGGAGTCTTAAATTCTTTCTGTTGTTTTTCATATGTTTCAAAGGAGGATAGAGGAGTCTACTAGAGAGGTTGTGTTGTTCAGTCACTCACTGATGTCTAACTCTTTGTGACCCATTGAACTGCAGCTGCCAGGCTTCCCTGTCCTTCACTAGTTTCCAGTTTTTTCAAACTCATGCCCATTGAGTCAATGATTCCATTTAATCATCTCATCCTCTGTTGCCCCCTTCTCCTCCTGCCCTGAATCTTTCCCAGCATCAGGGTCTTTTCAAATGAGTCAGTTCTTGACATCAGGTAGCCAAAATATTGGAGTTTCAGCTTCAGCATCAGTCCTTCCAATGAATATTCAGGACTGATTTCCTTTAGGATTGACTGGTTTGACCACCATGCAGTCCAAAAGATTCTCAAGAATCTTCTCCAGCACCACAGTTTATAGGCATCAGTTCTTTGGCTTTCAGACTTCTTTATGGTCCAACTCTCACATCCATACATGATACTGGAAAAAAAAAATAGCTTTGACTATATAGACCTTTGTCAACAAAGTGATGTCTCTGCTTTTAATACTCTGTTTAGGTTGGTCATAGTTTTTCTTCCAAGGAGCAAGCATCTTTTAATTGTCATGGCTACAGTTGCCATCTGCAGTGATTTTGGAGCCCAAGAAAAGAAACTCTGTCACTGCTTCCATTTTCCCCCATCTATTTGCCATGGAATAATGAGGCCAGATGCCATGATCTTAGTTTTTGAATGTTGAGTTTTAAGTCAGCTTCTTCACTCTTATCTTTCACGCTCATCAAGAGGCTCTTTAGTTCCTCTTCACTTTCCATCATTATAGTTGTATCATCTGCATATCAGAGGTTATTGATATTTCTCCCAGCAATTTTGATTTCAGCTTGTGATTCATCCAGCCTGGCATTTCCCATAATGTACTCGGCATATAAGTTAAATAAGCAGGATGATAATACATAGCCTTGATGTACTCCTTTCCTAATTTGGAACCAGTCCATCAATGGACTGGTTGACCTGTTGCTTCTTGACCTGCACACGGGTTTCTCAGGAGGCAGATAATGTTGTCTGATATTCCCATGTCTTTAAGAATTTTCCACAGTTTGTTGTGATCCACACAGTCAAAAGGTTTAACATAGCCAGTGAAGAAGATATATATGTTTTTCTGGAATCCCCTTGCCTTTTCTATGATCCAACGGATGTTGGCAATTTGATCTCTGATCCCTCTGCCTTTTCTAAATCCAGCTTGTACATCTGGAAGTTCTCGGTTCACATACTGTTGAAGTTTAGCTTCAGGGATTACCTTGTTAGCATGTAGAATGAATGCAAAGGGAGCTAACACTGAACAAGTAGTTATAAAAAAAATGTAGAGTGATCCAAACTAACATCGAAAGTGATGTCATGTTATTAGTTGGTCCTCCTGATATAATGAAAATGGCACCTACCTCTGTGGTCTTTGTCCCCAAAATACATAACCTCAATCTAATCATAATAAGTATGCCAAATAAATCCCAATTGAGAGACATTCTGCCAAATATTTAACCAGTATTCCTCAAAAATATCACAGTGATCGAAAACAAGGACAGCCCGAGAAACTGTTAATGCTAGGAGTATCCTAATGAGAATGATTATTAAATTTGATATCTCATCCTCGATGGGATCCTAAAATAGCAAAAGGACTCTATGTAAAAAAAAAAAAAAAAAGAACATTTGAATAAAATATGGACTCAAGTTCATGTTAGTATATTAGTACTGGTTCATTCATTGCAACAAATATACCATATTAGTGAAAAATGTAGATAATAGGAGAAAGTCAATACACACCAGTTCAGTTCAGTTCAGCCGCTCAGTTGTGTCCAACTCTTTGCGACCCATGGACTGCAGCATGCCAGGCTTCCCTGTCCATCACCAACTCCTGGAGCTTACTCAAACTCATGTCCGAGTCAGTGATACCATCCAACCATCTCATCCTCTGTCGTCCCCTTCTTCTCCTGCCTTCAATCTTTCCCAGCATCAGGGTCTTTTCAAATGAGTCAGTTCTTCACATCATGTAGCCAAAATACTGGAGTTTCAGCTTCAGCATCAGTCCTTCCAATTTAGGACTGATTTCCTTTAGGACTGACTGGTTTTGACCTCCTTGCAGTCCAAGGGATTCTCAAGAGTCTTCTCCAACACCACAGTTCAAAAGCATCAATTCTATGGGACTCAGCTTTCTTTACACATACACTCTGTACAAACTTTCCAAGTTTCTGTATACTTAAAACTTCTTGAAGAGCAGTGCCTTTTAAAAAGGTATATATAATGTATGTGTAGAGTTTAAGAAATAAGAATAAAAGTAACATCTGTGTAACCACTGCTTAACATAACAAGGAAAAAATGACTAATGGCTTTGAAATCTCCTGAATCATCTTTTCCACTAGCTTTCTCTGCTCCCTTCATTCTCTTGGTTTTCTTCACAATTTACAGTATGTTATCTGGAAAACATATGGCCTTATTTTGCTTTTTTTGTTTAATGCTATGCTTTAAAATTATTTATGTTGATGCAACAAGCTATAGCTTTTTTTCCTTCCACAAAATTGTTACTTTTAAGTCTATTTTTTTTCTGGCTTGAACTTTTTGTCTGTTTTTGAAAATTATACTCCTCTTCAAAAAAAAAATGCTTTATATTTTCCAATACAAGTTTGTCTTTTGCTTTTCATATATGATTCTTTGCTTTATATTGAATCACTGCTGTTTATGATTTAAAGTAGGGATCATCTTTTGTTATTATATGTATGATTAAATCTCTCAGCATTATGTATTCATTTTAAGTTTTTACTACTGTTTGGCAATGGTGCCCAATAATATATAAAATCTCCATGTAGGCACAGTTTCATTTCCTAGCTTTTTATTTAGTTTCATCACACAGTCTTATATTCCTACTTCACTAACACAAGTTCTTTTTTTTCTATTCTTTGAGGTGATGGTCAATCAGGTACAATTACAAGGGGAAAACTGAAGAAGCACAGGAGAAAAAAAAAAAAAAGCTTATTATAGTCAAATGTCCTAGCCAAGCAGAGTCACTGCACTCCAAGAGTGGGTCTCATATAGGGGAAAGCATTAAAGAAGCAGTCTCAATCACGTAGTGAGGGAAGCAGAGAGAACAAGTGCCCATGGTTAAGTTCCCTTACAGGAGATCTGGTGGAGTACCCAGTAAAAGACATGAGGGAATTCCACGGATTTGTTTGCATGTCATTGGGCCAGCCAGGTGAGGGCAAGAAGGAGAGCTTGTGGCAGGGACCAGTCTTATTACATTTGGTGCATCTGGTTGCTAGCAGGATGATCACAGCCTGTTTGTGAGGATATTGAGGCAGCAGGAAAATAGAAGTTTAAAAATGTACAATGCACAAATAGTATAGCACTATAAAAACCATGATTTGGGGTGAGGAAATCTCACTCAATTGTTAATCTTCTTTAGGAATATCTTATTTATACTTTGCTTTTCATGCTTGGATATAATTTTTTGAAATTAACTTTTCAAGTTTCTAAAAATTAGTCATATAATTTTTGGGATTCTCTGGTGATCCAGTGGTTAGGACTCAGTGCTTTCCCTGATGGCTTGGGTTTGATCTTTGGTGAGGGAACTAAGATCCTGCAAGCTATTAACAAGTTTATTTTGACAAAAGTTAATATTTTTAATTTCAAGTCTTCCTATCTGAAAATATAGGATATCCACTTATTTATTTATTTATACAATCTCTAAGGTCTGTCAATAAAAGGTGTAACTTTTGCATATAAATTTTTGCACACATTTATTTGAATTATAGCATCATTGCTATTGAAAATTTCATTTTTAAAATTACTTTTTCTTTATGGTGATTATACAAAAAGTGAAACACAGAATTGTAGCATAATACTATCCAGCAATTCCACTCTTAGGTATGTAACCAAAAGAATTAAAAACACGACTCAGATAGTTGTACATCACTATTCACAGCAGAATGATTCACAATAGCCGTATGTGGAAACTATGCAAATGTGCATCAAAGGATGAATGCATAATCTCAATGTGGGACATACATAAATTGAATGTTATTTGGCCTTAAGAAGGAGTGACATACTGACACAAGCTACAGCATGGAAAGACCTCAAAGGCATTATGCTAAGTGGAATCAGCCAGAGGTAGCTCGAGTAGTCAAATTCCTAGAGATAGTAAATAAAATAGTGGTTGTCTGGAGTAAAGAGGAGGAGGGAATAGGGAGTTACATTTAATAGGTAATAGAGTTTTGGTTTGAAAAAAATGGAGATTTTTCTGTAGATGATGATAGTGATAGTTGTACAACAATGTAATATAACTAATGCTACTGAGATTTATATTTAAAATAGCAAAAATGTTACAGCATACATTTTTACTTTTTACCAGAGTAAAAAGCATATTTTCAGAATAAAAAAGAAAAAAAAAAATGAATGAAAGTGCCAAGTGTTCAAAATTATTACTTTTGGTAGCTCTCAGATTATCTGTCTTAAACTTGAAGCATCTAGTCCAATTTCCGTCCATTTCTAATCCCAATTCTTGCATTCCTAGTTTCTAAAAGTTTTACATATTCCTTTTTCAAATGTTATGGCCGATTTTTGTAGCTCTTTACAATGTGATAACATAGAAAATTTCTTTTTATTTATTAAAACACAAACACACTTACTATACTTTACATCTAATAGTTTCATTATTTATCTTTAAGAATCTTCTTTTGTAGCTTGTTGTTTCTTGGTTTTGCTCAGGATGAATTATGTCGTGTGGTGTTTTTGAGTTCATGTCTTTAAGGGTGAAGATTGAGGTTTATGTCATATTGTGTTTTTCCACAGAAGATTTGCCTTTTTGTCTCCCAAATCACAGGAGCCACCACCTATCTGAGATTAATACCAACTCAGTTATGTATTTTGTATTTTAATGTCAAGAATTAGTGTAAATTATAACTTCAAATCCATATAAGGGCACGGTTGTACTTCTTAAGTCATCCTATAATTTTTGTTTTAATGAATGTCTGTGTGTCTGTGTGTCTGTGTGTCTCTGGTGTAAGTGTGGGTGGTGTATGTGTGTGTGGTGTACATGTGTTGTTTTCCTACCAAGAGCCAAGGCTGAGGAGAAAAAAAAAAAGCATCTGTTAATTTCCCTCCTAAACAAATAGAATTTACCCTACTGCACATGTTAAGTGTTATCTTTTAAGACCATAGGTGTCAGAGTCTTTGGTGCTGCCCTTCACTGTGCTTGTGTCAAGCTTTGTACCATGCTGTATAAATGCCCAATAAAGACCAAATTCAGGGTTTCTATGGGTGGATACCAGCTTCAGTTCTTGCTTGCCTCTCAAGATTTGTGCTTTCTTGTAATTTAACTTTCTGTAAGGAATTTTCTTACTTTTCCCTCATCTCAACATAGCATTATAGTTTTTCTTCTTTATCTATAACCTTGCAGGTGCTCTTTTCTAGGATTTTTAAAAATAGTTTGTTTGCTATGTTGACAGAAGATTATGCCCCTTTAATGATCTAATTTCTTCGTTTAATTTTGAGAGATGATTATTATTTATTTACATATCTTGTACAGCACTGGACAAGCAACCACAAATACTCTTTGAAGTAGAAGTTATAAGTAAAAAAAGTATGTAATCAATATGAATAAATAATTTATAATTTCTCATTTTGCCGAATATATGAAGAATAATTTGAAACATATTTTAGAAAAAAGTTGTCTATGTGGTTATATGATGGATGAACTAAGGAGATAAGTCTATTGTTTGACAAACTGGTTGATAATATTTTGATTATCTTATTCACTCCATTGGTTAAGGAGGGACTCCCTACCCTAAACAGTAGTACATAGCTAAACTCATGACACCTGATACTGGACAGATGAGATTGATGGGAGTTTATTAGTCATATACACTCAGCCCAACAGAAGAGGGCACCAGGCACCATGCAGAACCATTAAGAGCAGAGTGAGACAACAGAAACTGTGTGGTGCAGAGCTTGTAATGACAGGAGGATGAGTTAATTCAGTGGGCTGGCAAGGAACTGAAATCCCCTGTGTTAAGGATTATGTAGAGCATAGCTGGCCTGACTGCTTAGAGTACTAGCTGGGCAGGAAGTTTTTCCCACTGAAAGTGGAGCATATCTAGAAAGAGCAAGAGAACTTCCATCTAGGTCTTTAGGGGCCTATGAGACTCAAAGACAGGGCTTCCCTCATGGCTCAGCAGTAAAAGAATCAGCCTGCAAACCTGGAGATGCAGTAGACCTGAGTTCAATCCCTGGGTCTGGAAGATCCCCTGGAGGAGAAAATGGAAAGCCATTCCAATATTCTTGCCTGAAAAATCCCAAGGACAGAGGACCATGGTGGATGACAGTCCAAAGGGTCACAAAGAGTTAGACATAACTGAGTGACTGAATATGCATGCATGAGATTCAAAGATATCAGTTTAGCAGACAGAATTTCAAGTCTTTTAATCCTGTTTGACGAAGGATGTCAAAACCCTAGAGTATTTTCTATCACTTCTGTATTTAGCAACTATGGTTTACTATTACAGTCATATGTATCCAGACACTGAAGATGGCCTTAGAATCAAAAGACAACATCCTAAACAGACACTTTTGAAATTTTTTAGTTACTAAGTTTCATGAAGCCTATCAATCTTTCCTAGTCAAGATCACTCATATGACAAGCTCATTAATGTATGTTTCACCATGTAGATGGCTTGACTGTCTATGCAAGGAATGATATCTAAGATAAGTAGGCATCTCTTTCATTGGTTTTGCACATGATTAACTTTCATCCTCTCAATTTTTGTTTTATGGGTGTGTGTGTTTGTATGTATAATCATATATCTATAAAGTCTACACAATCATATCAGAGAAGGCAAATGGCAACCCACTCCAGTACACTTGCCAGGAGAATCCCATGGACGGAGGAACTTGGTAGGCTACAGTCCATGGCGTTGCTAAGAGTCAGACACGACTGAACGACTTCACTTTCACTTTTCACTTTCATGCATTGGAGAAAGAAATCGCAACCCACTCCAGTATTCTTTCCTGGGGAATCCCAGGCACAGAGGAGCCTGCTGGGCTGCCATCTATGAGGTCGGACGGAGTAGGACATGACTGACATGACTTAGCAGCAGCAGCAGCACACAATCATATCTATATTAAGTCTACACAAGAGTTTTGCATTGAATTCCTTTCCACTTTATTTATCTTTAGTATAAACATATTGGTCATTTCCAGTCTTCACTATAAATTCCCATCTGAATTTAATGAGGCTTAAACTAACATTTAAAATGTATATCTCTATAGAAAATCACTTTAAAATGAAGTCATTTGTGACTATGCCTATTTTTGACACATTATAAAGAAATGCTCAGTGAATTTCAAAGCCAGAGGGTTTTTGTTTTGTTTTTTTTTTTGCTTTTGCTTTTACTTTTATTTTTTTATTTAAATTTATTTATTTTAATTGGAGGCTAATTAATTTACAAAATTGTATTGGTTTTGCCATACATCAACATGAATCAGCCATGGGTGTACACGTGTTCCCAATACTGTTCCCCCCTTCCAACTCCCTCCGCATACCACCCCTCTGGGTCATCCCAGTGCACCAGCCTCAAGCATCCTGTATCCTGCATCAAACCTGGACTGGCAATTCATTTCTTATATGATATTATACATGTTTCAATGCCATTCTCGCAAATCATCCCACCCTCTCCCTCTCCCACAGAGTGCAAAAGACTGTTCTATACATCTGTGTCTCTTTTGCTGTCTCACATACAGGATTATCGTTACCATCTTTCTAAATTCCACATATATGTGTTAGTATACTGTATTGGTGTTTTCCTTTCTGGCTTACTTCACTCTGTATAATAGGCTCCAGTTACATCAAACTTATTAGAATGGATTCAAATGTATTATTTTTAATGGCTGAGTAATACTCCATTGTGTATATGTACCACTGCTTTCTTATCCATTCATCTACTGATGGACATCTAGGTTACTTCCATGTCCTGGCTATTATAAACAGTGCAGCAATAAACACTGGGGCACACATGTCTCTTTCAATTCTAGCTTCCTCGGTGTGTATGCCCAGCAGTAGGATTGCTGGGTCATAAGACAGTTCTATTTCCAGGTTTTAAGGAATCTCCACACTGTTCTCCATCGTGGCAGTACTAGTTTTCATTCCCACCAACAGGGTAAGAGGCTTCCCTTTTCTCCACACCCTCTCCAGCATTTATTGCTGGTAGACTTTTGGATCACAGCCATTTTGACTGGTGTGAAATTGTACCTCATTGTGGTTTTAATTTGCATTTCTCTGATAATGAGTGATGTTGAGCATCTTTTCACATGTTTGTTAGCCATCCATGTCTTCTTTGGAGAAATGTCTATTTAGTACTTTGGCCTATTTTTTGATTGGCTCATTTATTTTTCTGGAATTGAGCTGCAGGAGTTGCTTGTATATTTTCGAGATTAGTTGTTTGTCAGTTGCTTCATTTGCTATTATTTTCTGCCATTCTGAATGCTGTCTTTTCACCTTGCTTATAGTTTCTTTTGTTGTGCAGAAGCTCTTAATTTTAATTAAGTGCCATTGGTTTATTTTTGCTTTTATTTCCAATATTCTGGGAGGTGGGTCATAGAGGATCCTCTTGTGATTTATGTTGGAGAGTGTTTTGCCTATGTTCTCCTCTAAGAGTTTTATAGTTTCTGGCCTTACATTTAGATCTTTAATTCATTTAGAGTTTATTTTTGTGTATGGTGTTAGAAGGTGTTCTAGTTTCATTCTTTTACAAGTGGTTGACCAGTTTTCCCAGCACCACTTGTTAAAGAGATTGTCTTTAATCCATTGTATATTCTTGCCTCCTTTGTGAAAAATAAGGTGTTGATAGGTGCATGGATTTATCTCTGGCCTTTCTATTTTGTTCCATTGATCTATATTTCTGTCTTTGTGCCAGTACCATACTTGTCTTGATGACTGTGGCTTTGTAGTAGAGTCTAAAGTCAGGCAGGTTGATTTCTCCAGTTCCATTCTTCTTTCTCAAGATTTCTTTGGGTATTCGAGGTTTTGTTTTTGTTTTTGTATTTCCATACAATTGTGAAATTATTTATTCTAGCTCTGTAAAAAATACCTTTGGTAGCTTGATAAGGATTGCATTGAATCTGTAGATTGCTTTGGGTAGTATACTTATGTTCACTATATTGATTCTTCTGATCCATGAACTCGGTATATTTCTCCATCTATTATTGTCCTCTTTGGTTTCTTTCATCAGTGTTTTATATTTTTCTATATATAGGTCTTTAGTTTCTTTAGGTAGATATATTCCTAAGTATTTCATTCTTTTCGTGGCAATGGTGACTGGAATTGTTTCCTTAATTTCTCTTTCTATTTTCTCATTATTAGTGTATAGGAATGCAAGGGATTTCTGTGTGTTGATTTTATATCCTGCAACTTTACTATATTCGTTGATTAGCTCTAGTAATTTTCTGGTGGAGTCTTTAGGGTTTTCTATGTAGAGGATCATGTCATCTGCAAACAGTGAGAGTTTTACTTCTTCTTTTCCAATTTGGATTCCTTTTATTTCTTTTACTGCTCTGATTGCTATGGCCAAAACTTCCAGAACTATGTTGAATAGCAGTGGTGAAAGTGGGCACCCTTGTCTTGTTCCTGACTATAAGGGAAATGCTTTCAATTTTCACCATTGAGGATAATGTTTGCTGTGGGTTTGCCATATATAGCTTTTATTATGTTGAGGTATGTTCCTTCTATTCCTGCTTTCTGGAGAACTTTTATCATAAATGGATGTTGAATTTTGTCAAAGGCTTTCTCTGCACCTATTTAGATAATCATATAGCTTTTATTTTTCAATTTGTTAATGTGGTGTATTAACATTGATTGATGTGTGGATATTGAAGAATTCTTGCATCCCCGCGATAAAGACCACTTGGTCAAGGTGTATGATCTTTTTAATGTGTTGTTGGATTCTGATTGCTAAAATTTTGTTAAGGATTTTTGCATCTATGTTCATCAGTGATATTGGACTGTAGTTTTCTTTATTGGTGGCATCTTTGTCAGGTTTTGGTATTAGGGTGATGGTGGCCTCTTAGAATAAGTTTGAAACTTTACCTTCCTCTGCAATTTTCTGGAAGAGTTTGAGTAGGATAGGTATTAGCTCTTCTCTAAATTTTTGGTAGAATTCAGCTGTGAAGCTGTCTGGACCTGGGCTTTTGTTTGCTGGAAGATTTCTGATTACAGTTTCGATTTCCGTGCTTGTGATGGGTCTGTTAAGATTTTCTATTTCTTCCTGGTTCAGTTTTGGAAAGTTGTACTTTTTAAAGAATGTGTCCATTTCTTCCACGTTGTCCATTTTATTGGCATATAATTTCTGATGGTAGTCTCTTATGGTCCTTTGTATTTCTGTGTTGTCTGTTGTGATCTCTCCATTTTCATTTCTAATTTTATTGATTTTTCTCCCTTTGTTTCTTTATGAGTTTGGCTAATAGTTTGTCAATTTTATTTATCCTTTCAAAGAACCAGCTTTTGGCTTTGTTGATTTTTACTATGGTCTCTTTTGTTTCTTTTGCATTTATTTCGGCCCTAATTTTTAAGATTGCTTTCCTTCTACTAACCCTGAGTTCTTCATTTCTTCCTTTTCTAGTTGCTTTAGGTGTAGCATTAGGTTATTTATTTGACTTTTTTCTTGTTTCTTGAGGTATGCCTGTATTGCTATGAACTAACCCCTTAGCACTGCTTTTACAGTGTCCTACAGGTTTTGGGTTGTTATGTTTTAATTTTCATTCATTTCTATGCATATTTTGATTTATTTTTTGATTTCCTCTGTAATTTGTTGGTTATTCAGCAGTGTGTTGTTCAGCCTCCATATGTTGTAATTTTTAATAGTTTTTCTCCTATGATTGAGATCTAATCTTACTGCATTATGGTCAGAAAAGATGCTTGGAATAATTTCAATTTATTTTTTTAAATGTACCAAGGCTAGATTTATGGCCCAGGATGTGAGCTATCCTGGAGAAGGTTCCATGTGTGCTTGAGAAAAAGGTGAAATTCATTGTTTTGGGGTGAAATGTCCTATAGATATCAGTTAGGTCTAACTGGTTTACTGTATCATTTAAAGTTTGTGTTTCCTTGTTAATTTTCTGTTTAGTTGATCTAGCCATAGGTGTGAGTGGTGTGTTAAAGTCTCCCACTATTATTGTGTTATTGTTAATTTCCCCTTTCATACTTGTTAGCATTTGTCTTGGTTAGGGAAGCTTGTGTAGGTGTTCTGCTGGGTGGAGCTGGACTTCTTATCTCTGGAGTGCAATGAAGTGCCCAGTAATGAGTTATGAGATGTCAGTGGTTTTGGAGTGACTTTGGCCAGCCTGTATATTGAAGCTCAGGGCTGTGTTCCTGTGTTGCTGGAGAATTTGCATGGTATGTCTTGCTCTGGAAATTGTTAGCCCTTGGGTGGTGCTTGGTTTCAGTGTAGGTATGGAGGCGATTGATGAGCTCCTATTGATTAATGTTCCCTGGGGTCAAGAGTTCTCTGGTGTTCTCAGGATTTGGACTTAAGCCTCCTGTTGCTGGTTTTCAGTCTTATTTTTACAGTAGTCTCAAGACTTCTTCTATACAGCAGCATTGGTAAAATATCTCAGACTGTCTTCCAAGCTCTCCTCACTGGAAGAGAAGATTCCATTGCTGACACTTGGGGGAGAGCGACACTTGTGCCCTGCAGACGCCTCCTGGGATACCGACGTGCCTTTCTTTTTCCTTTTGCCGAACAACTCCTTAAAAGGCTGGAATTTGCCTCCTTTCTTCTTGTCACTCTGAATAGCTATACGTCCTTTCCTTGTAGATAGCTCTCTTCCAAAATCTTCTTCTTGTAAAAAGAAGAATTTATCCTCAGTGGTAAGTGTGCCCAGAAATAGGGTACATTGTTGATAAAGCCTGGGAATCATTGCTCTTGTGAACTGACATCCTGGCCAGGAGCAGGAGCTGGGAAAGTGGTTAGATGGCAATGGCGATCCTGTGCAGGCGGCGAGCACCAGCGCAATGCCCGCAGCGCTCCTGCAGCACCAGCAGCCTCCTGTACAGTTCTTCTGTATATTCTTGCCACATCTTCTTAATATCTTCTGCTTCTGTTAGGTCCATACCATATCTGTCCTTTATTGAGCCCATCTTTGCATGAAATGTTCCCTTTGTATCTCTAATTTTCTGGAAGAGATCTCTAGTCTTTCCCATTCTGTTCTTTTCCTCTATTTCTTTGCATTGATCGCTGAGGAAGGCTTTCTTATTTCTCCTTGCTATTCTTTGGAACTCTGCATTCCAGATGCTTATATCATTCTTTTCTCCTTTGTTTATTACTTCTCTTCTTTTCACAGATATTTGTAAAGCCTCCCCAGACAGCCATTTTGCTTTTTTGCATTAGTTTTTCTTGGGGATGGTCTTGATCCGTGTCTCCTGTACAATATCACAAACCTCCATCGATAGTTCATGAGGCACTCTGTCTATCAGATCTAGTCCCTTAAAACTATTTCTCACTTCCACTATATAATCATAAAGAATTTGATTTAGGTCATATATGAATGGTCTAGTGGTTTTCCCTACTTTCTTTAATTTAAGTCGAAATTTGGCAATAAGGAGTTCATGATCTAAGCCAAAATCAGTTCCCAGTTGCTAACTGTATACAGCTGCTCCATCTTTGGCTGTAAAGAATATAATCAAACTGATTTTGTTGTTGACCATCTGGTGATATCCATGTGTAGAAGTAACATACCTCAAAATAATAAAGCCATATATGATAAACTGACAGCAAACACTATCTTCAATGATGAAAAATTGAAAGCATTTCCTCTAAAGTCAAGAACAATACAAGGGTGCCCACTTTCACCACTACTTTTCACATAGTTTTGGAAATTGTAGCCACAGCAATCAAAGAAGAAAAAGAAGTAAAAGAAATTCAGATTGGAAAAGAAGTAGTAAAAGTCTCAGTGTTTGCATATGACATGACCCTCTACATAGAAAACCCTAAAGACTCCACCAGAAAATTACTAGAGCTAATCAATGACTATAGTAAAGTTTCAGGATATAAAATTAACACACAGAAATCCCTTGCATTCCTATACACTAACAATGAGAAAACAGAAAGAGAAATTAAGGAAACAATTCCATTCACCATTGCAATGAAAAGAATAAAATACTTAGGAATAAATCTACCTAAGGAAACAAAAGACTTTTATATAGAAAACTAAAAAACACTGATGAAAGAAATCAAAGATGACATACATAGATGGAGAAATATACCGAGTTCATGGATCGGAAAAATCAATATAGTGAACATGAGTATACTGCCCAAAGCAATCTATAGATTCAATGCAATCCCTATCAAGCTACCAATGGCATTTTTCACAGAACTAGAACAAATAATTTCACAATTTGTATGGAAACACAAAAAACCTTAAATAGCCAAAGAAATCTTGAGAGAGAAGAACGGAACTGGAGGAAACCATCTGCCTCACTTTCAGACTATACTACAAAGCTACAGTCATTAAGACAGTATGGTGCTCTTACAAAGACAGAAATGTAAATCAATGGAACAAAATAGAAAGCACAGAGATTAATCCACACTCCAATTGACACCTTATCTTTGACAAAATAGGCAAAAATATACAGTGGAGAAAAGACAATCTTTCTAACAAGTGGTGTTGGGAAAACTTGGCAACTACCTGTAAAAGAATGAAACTAGAACACTTTTTAATACCATACACAAAAATAAACTCTAAATGGATTAAAGATCTAAGTGTAAGACCAGAAACTATAAAACTCCTAGAGGAAAACATAGGCAAAACACTCTGACATAAATCACACCAAGATCCTCTATGATACACATTCCAGGGTAACGGAAATAAAAGCAAAAATAAACAAATGGGAACTAATTAAACTTAAAAGCTTTTGCACAATGAAAGAAACTATAAGCAAGGTGAAAAGACATCCTTCATAATGGGAGAAAATAATAACAAAAGAAGCAGCTGACAAAGAATTAATCTCAAATATATACAAGCAGCTCATGAAGCTCAATTCCAGAAAAATAAATGACCTAATCAAACAATGGGCCAAAGAGCTAAACAGACATTTCTCCAAAGACATACAGATGGGAAACAAACACATGAAAATATGCTCAACATCACTCATTATCAGAGAAATGCAAATCAAAACCACAATGAGGTACCATCTCACACTGGTCAGAATGGCTGCTATCAAAAACTCTACCAACAATAAATGCTGGAGAGGATGCAGAGAAAAGGGAAGCTTCTTACCCTGTTGGTGGGAATGCAAGCTAGTACAGTCACTATGAAGAACAGTGTGGAGATTCCTTAAAAAACTGGAAATAAAACTGCCATACGACCCAGCATTACCACTGCTGGGTGTACACAGTGAGGAAACCAGAATTGAAAGAGACACATGTACCCCAATGTTCATTGAAGCACTGTTTACAATAACCAGGACATGGAACCAACTAGATATCTATTGGCAGATGAATGGATGAGAAAGTAGTGGTACATATACACAATGGAACATTACTCAGCCATTAAAAAGAATGCATATGAATCCATTCTAATGAGTTTGATGAAACCGGAGCCTATTATACACAGTGAAGTAAGTCAGAAAGGAAAACACCAATACAGTATATTAATGCATATATATGGAATTTAGAAAGATGCTAACGATGACTCTATATGTGAGACAGCAAAAGAGACATAGATGTAAAGAACAGACTTTTTGACTTTGTGGGAGAAGGTGAGGGTGGGATGCTTTGAGAGAATAGCATTGAAACATTTATACTATAATATGTGAAATAGATCACCAGTCCAGGTTCAATGACATGTACACCCATGGCTGATTCATGTCAATGTATGGCAAAAACCACTACAATATTGTGAAGTAATTAGCCTCCAATTAAAATAAATTAATTAATTTTTAAAAATTCCAGGAAGCTAGAAAAGCATTTTGAAAGCCTGTGAGGACTGAAAATATTTGTAGTTTCATCGATACAAATGAAATTTAGGCTCAGTTTATGTTTATTCATAAATGAACAACTGGATGAATGATTAAAGAATTGATTGAGAACTTCTGCCATATAAATTCATTCACAGCAATGACTGATTTAGTGATTTTTTTCTCAAAGTATGAGTTTTTAGTCATTTACTAAATATTTGATCCTCTGGTTCCCATCTCAATAACTGAGACATTTGTGTAATATGTGCACAGAAGTGCTAACTTAAAATCCAAGAGATTAAATCAAATTTGGAAAAAAAACAAAACATACTGAAGGAAAGTAAAAATCTCAGTGGAAATTAAAAGGGGCACTATAGCACTAATGAGGAAGTGTTAGGCTCCCTCTCTATGTTTCTTGATAAAATAAAAAAGGTTACTGAAAAACTGGAGAATGACAACAGAGGAATTTTCTTGAATGATGGTCTTGTCATCTACTTAAGAAATGTGCAGACAGTACTATGTACATTAAACATTTTAAATGAAAGAAAGAAATCTCCTTTGGGAATGAATGTTCTTTTTAAGTGATAGAATGCTAGATGCTCATGTAATAAGAAAGGAACAAATCTGGGTCAGCTGCAATTCTTTAAAGGTGCTTGGATATTTACTAATGTGACAACCTCAGAGAGTACACAGATATCTTAGGAGGATGTCAAATAACTTTGTTTAAAAATATGTATATGCACACAAATTATAGTCTTTTTCACTTAGCAAATTAGGGATTTTTATTTTTAATATGTATCAGATCTTTAAATATTGGAAAACAAAGTCTTGGAAAGACATGTTTTTAATATCTATCTTTTTTTTTTTCTCCTTTTTCACCATCTCCTTTCTCTTACAATGACATCAATCACTGACTTTCAGTCCCACCTTAAATCCAGGATGATCTTATCCCTGCTGCTGCTGCTGCTAAGTCACTTCAGTCGTGTCTGACTCTGTGCAACCCCATAGACAGCAGTCCACCAGGCTCCCCCATCCCTGGAATTATCCAGGCAAGAACACTGGAGTGGGTTGCTATTTCCTTCTCCAATGCATGAAAGTGAAAAGTGAAAGTGAAGTCGCCCAATCCTGTCTGACTCTTAGCGACCCCATGGACTGTAGCCCACCATGCTCCTCCATCCATGGGATTTTCCAGGCAAGAGTACTGGAGTGGGGTGCGATTGCCTTCTCCAGATCTTATCCCAGGGGTCTTAATTACCCTCGTACCCGCGAATATAACCTTATTTGGAAATAGGGTCTTTGTAAATGTAATCTTATCCCAGGGGTCTTAATTATATCCACAAAGACCCTATTTCCAAATAAGGTTATATTCTCAGGTACCAGGGATTAAGACTTTGACATACCATTGAGGGGGACACTATTCACTCACTGGAAAAGACTCTGATGCTGGGAGGGATTGGGGGCAGGAGGAGAAGGGGACGACAGAGGATGAGATAGCTGGATGGCATCACTGACTCAATGGACGTGAGTCTGAGTGAACTCCAGGAGTTGGTGATGGACAGGGAGGCCTGGCGTGCTGCGATTCATGGGGTCACAAAGAGTTGGACATGACTGAGCGACTGAACTGAACTGAACTGATTCTGCCCACTGCAGCCTGTGATGGGGGAAGACCCAGCACATGCTGATTAGGCCCTGGCCAGCCAGGCAGGCAGAGCACCGTGCATCCAGTGTCTGTGGGGCTAGAGCTCAGAAGCTGATCTATAGAGACCCAGTGACCAGCCCCTAGGGAACTCCCCTTCCACCCTTTCCCTCCCTCCCTGTTACTCTGCTATCTGTTTCTCCACTTCTCTGCCCTTCTCCCTCCCTTCCTTCTTGCATATGTATGGGAAACTACCACACATTTGGTGTCAGAAGAGTTGTGAACAAAACAGTTCATTAGGGGCTACTATGAACAACTATATGCCAGCATATCATATAACTTTCATTTTTATTTATTTATTTTAATTGGAGGCTAATTATTTTACAATATTGTAGTGGTTTTTGCCATACATTGACATGAATTAGCCATGGGTTTACATGTGTTCCCCATCCTGAAACCCCCTCCCACTTCCCTTCCTCAGGGTCATCCCAGTGCACCAATTCTGAGCACCCTGTCTCATGCATTGAACCTGGACTGGCGATCTGTTTCACATATGATAATATACATGTTTCACTGCTATTCTGTCAGATCATCCCACCCTCTCCTTCTCCCACAGAGTCCAAAAGACTGTTCTGTACATATGTGTCTCTTTTGCTGTCTCACATATAGGGTTATCATTACCAGATTTCTTTAAACTCCATATATAGGTGTTTGTATACTCTATTGGTGATTTTCTTTCCAGCTTATTTTACTCTGTATAATAGGTTCCAGTTTCATCCACCTCATTAGAACGGGTTCAAATGTATTCTTTTTAATGGCTGAGTAGTATTCCGTTGTGTATATGTACCACTGCTTTCTTATCCATTTGTCTGCTGATGGACATGTAGGTTGCTTCCATGTTCTGGCTATTATAAACAGTGCTATTTTATACTGGCTATTATAAACAGGCAAACATTGGAATACACGTATCTCTTTCAATTCTGGTTTCTTTGGTGAGTATGCCCAGCAGTGGGATTGCTGGGTCATACAGCAGTTCTATTTCCAGTTTTTTAAGAGATCTCCACACTGTTCTCCATAGTGGCTGTACTAGTTTGCATTCCCACCAACAGGGTAAGAGGCTTCCCTTTTCTCCATACCTTCTTCAGCATTTATTGTTTGTAGATTTTTGGATAGTAGCCATTCTGACTGATGTGAAATGGTACCTCATTGTGGTTTTGATTTGCATTTCTCTGATAATGAGTGATGTTGAGCATCTTTTCATGTGTTTGTTAGCCATCTGTATGTCTTCTTTGGAGAAATGGCTATTTAGTTCTTTGGCCCATTTTTATAAGAAAATAATTGATAGACATTTTAAATTTCCTACGCAATTATTCTGAGTTTGTGAATTCATATTTAAACTTATGAAATGTTATTTGAATACATATGCTTCATACCATTATAATGTAGTGAGTAATCTCTCTTAGAAAAAATAGTGAGGGGAAAACTTTTCATACTGATGATCATAAATTTTCCATTTGTGTTGTTTTTTCTAGTTTAGGGGGACCACTCAACAGCCAAGGTTAAATACTGACAATATATGGTTATATTTTATAAACTCCAAAGAAAACCAATGTAATCATTTCTTTATTCTTTTTAAAACACATAGACCAGAGAAAAACATCCTCTTCGAAGGCCATGTTAGTAAACTGTTCTGAGGGAATAAATATAATATATAATCACCTCTGTTTCAGCTAGGAACTTGTCATGCCTGATTTGGATTTAAAGACAATTAAGAGCAACTAAACCACCACCACCAATTTTCATTAATACCACTTGCCAAACACACAAATACCCCCCCCCCCAACACACATGCTGCTTCTTGTACTATGATAGGATAGTCTTTCTACTAGTTATAGTATATAATTTAAACCTGAAAATGTATACATCTGCACTTCAGCAGTCCTGTGTATAATTTGTCTCACAAATAGTTAGCCAGTCAGTATGAAAGGCTGGTTAATGGATGTGAACTCTGGTTGGTTGATCTTTTCTAGGCAGTCTAGAAATAATCATACCTTGTGTATTAGTATTGTCCCAATTTATATATTCTTGGTATGGATCATGTTCAGCTACAATTTGCCTGGATTTAGTGGTTTAAATTAGTGTCAATAAGAAACAAATGCCAGTGCATAGACAATTCAGTGTAAAGATATCTCTCTTCAATTTTTATTGTATTAGAGGTACAAATAATGAGAACATAAATAGCTGCCCAGCACTTCCAAACTTTAATAAAATGCTAGTCTTTCTCAGGATGACTGGGAGACTTAAACATTTCAGGCAATAAATAAGCAAATGTGAAGAATCATTATGTTGGACAATAACTTTAGTCTTAGAGGATTTTAACTCTCTTGCATACCGTAGAAGTATTATTAAAATTACTTGTTCAAATTTAGGTCCATTTTTCAGCCTTTGAGAGAATCATAGATATATAGAGAGATATTATCTTACATTTACATCCTACTTAAACAATATTTGTCATTTATGACCCATTTTAAGTTTCCTATGTGTCAGACAACATGCTAAGTATTTTATAAGAATTATTTTATCTTCATAATGATTTCATAAGGTAGAAGTAATTGTTTCTATATTTTTGATTAAGAGATAGGGCCACAGATATTAATATAAGATCATCTAGTAAGAGACACATGTCTAAATGCAAAGACTAATTTTTATAAATCCAAAATCCATATTCCTAGCCACTGTATGCTATTACCTCATTGTCACTGTCTTTTTATTGCTGAACATTTTCTTATATCTAAGGGAATTGCCATTACTGAATAATGAGCCCCTGGAGAAGGAAATGGCAACTCACTCCACTATTCTTGCCTGGGAAATCCCATGGACAGAGGAGTTTGGAGGGCCTCACCATGGGGTCACAAGAGCCGGACAAAACTTAGTGACTAAACCAACACCAGCACCTATTAAGAAAAAAGAGGCAGTGAGGAGGGAGGGATCTGGTGCTTCGATACAAGAAAATAATGAAAGATGAAAAGATCCTTTCATGAAAATTAGAATTAAAGAAAGAAAACAAAGAATAAGCAAGCCCAGAATATCGGATTTTCTTCCAACATCTGTTCAGTGAGAGAGAGCATACACCTCTTTTGATAATGCTTGTCTACATCTGGGCAGCAGAAGTAAGCATTTTATGATCATAAAATCAGGTGGGCTTTGAATATGTTCAGTAATAGAAAAATCTGAATAATGCTTTCTCTTCAGTTCAGTTCAGTTCAGTTGCTCAGTCGTGTCCGACTCTTTGCGACCCCATGAATCGTAGCACGCCAGGCCTCCCTGTCCATCACCAACTCCCGGAGTTCACCCAAACTCATGTCCATCGAGTCAGTGATGTCATCCAGCCATCTCATCCTCTGTCGGCCCCTTCTCCTCCTGCCCCCAGTCCCTCCCAGCATCAGACTTTTCCAATGAGTCAATCTTTGCATGAGGTGGCCAAAGTACTGGAGTTTCAGCTTTAGCATCATTCCTTCCAAAGAACACCCGGGACTGATCTCCTTCAGAATGGACTGGTTGGATCTCCTTGCATTCCAGGGGACTCTCAAGAGTCTTCTCCAATGCCACTGTTTAAAAGCATCAATTCTTCAGTGCTCTGCCTTCTTCACAGTCCAACTCTCACATCCATACATGACCACTGGAAAAACCATAGCCTTGACTAGACGGACCTTTGTTGGTAAAGAAATGCCTCTGCTTTTCAATATGTTATCTAGGTTGGTCATAACTTTTCTTCCAAGGAGTAAGTGTCTTTTAATTTCATGGCTGCAATCACCATCTGTAGTGATTTTGGAGCCCCAAAAAATAAAGTCTGACACTGTTTCCACTGTTTCCGCATCTATTTGCCATGAAGTGATGGGACCAGATGCCATTATCTTCGTTTTCTGAATGTTGAGCTTTAAGCCAACTTTTTCACTCCCCTCTTTCACTTTCATCGAGGCTTTTTAGTTTCTCTTCACTTTCTGCCATAAGGGTGGTGTCGTCTGCATATATGAGGCTATTGATATTTCTTCCAGCAATCTTGATTCCAGCTTGTGCTTCTTCCAGCCCAGCATTTTTCATGATGTACTCTGCCTAGAAGTTAAACAAGCAGGGTAACAATATATAGCCTCAATGTACTCCTTTTCCTATTTAGAACCAGTCTGTTGTTCCATGTCCAGTTCTAACTGTTGCTTCCTGACCTGCATATAGGTTTCTCAAGATGCAGTTCAGGTGGTCTGGTATTCCCATCTCTTTCAGAATTTTCCACAGCTTATTGTGATGCACAAAGTCAAAGGCTTTGGCATAGTCAATAAAGCAGAAATAGATGTTTTTCTGGAACTCTGTTGCTTTTTTGATTAGTGTATATATTATTTTCAACAAAAATGAATTTACAGGTATTTCTTTGAAATTATGAGATATTCTGAAACCCTTATGTAAAGAATGAAAAAGGGTACTGATATTATATTAAACATACCATCACTAAAATAAAAAAGTTTAGGATTTCATCAGAAGTTCTCCTAGTATGATAGTTTATCCTTTTATTTTTGAGTATACTAACTTTCTTAAAGTGACTGCTAACCTAATCCCCTCTTTTTGACAGTGTTAGTTGCCAATCCTGAATATTTCTGTTGAAGGATTTTCTTGAATGCAATAAGCCCAGCAAGAAAGAAATTAGGAAAATCTTAGAGATGGAGAGACATTGGAGGTCATAGTCTGATCCATGAATGCATTCTGTGATTTGATCAAACTGCAATCACTCCAGGTAAAATGACGTGGGACTATATTTTTAAATCTGACCTGTCACTTATATGGTTTTCCTCTCCTGCCATTCAGAGCCATAATTTCTACTTAAGATGATGCTTTACTTTTCTGTGGGCAGTTTCCTATTTGCACCCACTGCCCACTGCCTTCTTCGTCAGCTTCCTCCTCACACACAAAGCCCTTTTATCTCTACTCTTACAAATTCCATTAAATATGTCCATTCTATGTCCCACTTCCCTAGATCTTTTTCTAGAGTTAAAATAATTTTTAGAAAAATCTTAATTAATATTAGCTTAGCATTTCCGTAACCATCAATTACAAATCCATTTTTATAAATACTACCAAATGCCTTTCCCTGAGACCATGGGATCTGAGGCTGGAACTTGGAGTATGTGAGTTTGAAAAAATTATGCCTTGGGAACATGAAAGGCATAAATATTGGAGACAAGTATTGCCTGAGAGACAATAAAGATCTCCTTTCCAAAGAGATTAGGAAACCATAACTAAAAGGTGCAGTAAAACATAGGGTTCATGATCACAGGTGCCATCATAGGCATCACTTTAACTCAAGTTTTTAAATTTCTCACACCCACAATGACTTTTTGTCTGGGAAGTCTTAATGGCACAATTAAGCCTGTGACAAGAGAAAATAATTCTGAAAAATTTGTGGTTTCAAGAGCTTTAGAATTCTGAACACTAAACATGATTGCTCACAAAAATTATTAATTATGATAAATTACACAACACAAGCTGATGGCATGTACTTTTATAGTAATTAATAACTTATTCACAATTATTAACTTGACTTTCATCATTTTTACCTTTCCTTTCTTCTTCATCCCTGCCTCAGGGCTTTTACATTTCTATTTTCTCCCTGTCAATCGTTTTTCACTGAATCTTTGCATGGTTACTTAAGTTTTTCAGAGAGGTTTCCCTCTAAATATCTTTGGTGCAGGTCATGTATGGAAAGTGATCCCAAGGAGAAAGAATGATGGAGCAAATAAAGTGAGAAATGGAAGGGAGAGAAGGCAATTGAAAGTAGGTTATTGTGTTGATTATCACTGTTGGAAATATATTTAGATCTGCTTTGATCCTTCTGCTCCAAGGAAACATCTAGACTGTGCCTCAGAATTGTTTCAGTACAGAGAAAGGGGATTGTGGCATTGATCCATTAATCTGGTCACTTATCTTAGGGAAGTGAACTTCTCTCCTTTCATTGCACTTCTGGCTTTCCTGCACATAGTTTCAATAGAGTTTGATAGTATTTAAGGATGCTCTGGAGAAGGAAATGGCAACCCACTCTAGTATTTTTATCTGGGAAATTTCATGGACAGGGGAGCCTGGCAGGCTATATGGGGTCCATGGGGTCACAAAGAGTCAGACATGACATAACAACTAAGCAACTAAACAACAAGGATGCTCTTAGGAGAGCAAACAGAGAGATAGGCAAGTGGACTAGTGACAGTGAAAGTGTTGTTATACAGTCCTGTGGATCATATGGGATTTTAAAAGCATGCAAGGGCTCTATCACCAGATCAGCAGCAGAGGGGACCAGGGCAAGCCATGAAGATCATCTGCCATGTGAATAGAGTTAAGCCATCCAATCAGGCAACAGCTTTTTAATTGTCAGGTTTATTTTTGTTACTGCCTTTTGTTTTTGTTTAGTTGCTAAGTCTTGTCCAACTCTTTTTTATGACCCCATGGACTGTAGCCTGTCAGTCTCTTTGTCTATGGGACTTTTACAGGAAAGAATAATGGAAGGGATTACCTTTTCCTTTTCCAGGGGACCTTCCCAACTCAGGGATCCAATCCCCATCTCTCAGGTGGTGGGGGGTAGGGTTCTTTATCACTGAGAAACCAGGGAAGCATTATTGCCCTTACCCCACTTTCTTAAATTATGTATTTACCATTAAAAATACTTCTTCAACTCAAAGGCAAACCTGGCTAAAAACAGAGCATCGACTGTCTTGCTTATTACTCTATGTCCATTGTGTTGTTGTTGTTCAGTCACTCAGTCATGCCCAGCTCCTTGCAACCCCATGAACTGCAGAACACCTGGCTTCCCTGTCCTTAACCATCTCCCAGAGCTTGCTCAAACTCATGTCCAATGAGTCTGTGATGCCATGCAACCATCTTACCCTCTGTCATCCCATTCTCCTCCTGCCTTCAATCTTTCCCAGCATCAGAGTCTCGTCTAATAAACTGGTTCTTTGCATCAGGTGGCCAGAGTATTGGTGCTTCAGGTTCAGCATCAGTCCTTCCAATGAATATTCAGGACTGATTTCCTTTTGCCCTGACTGGTTTGATCTCCTTGCAGTCCAATGGATTTTCAAGAGTCTTCTCCAACACCACAGTTGAAAAACACCCATTTTTCAGCTCTCAGTCTTCTTTACAGTTCAACTCTCACATCCATACACGACTGCTGGTAAAAACATAACTTTGACTATATGGACCTTTGTCGGCAAAGTAATGTCTCTGCTTTTTAATACACTGTCTAGGTTTGTCATAGCTTTTCTTCCAAGGAGCAAGTGTCTTTTAATTTCATAGATGCAGTCACAATCTGCAGTGATTTTGGAGCCCAGGAAAATAAACTCTATCACTCTTTCCACTGTTTCCCCATCTATCTGCCATGAGGTGATGTTACCAGGTGCCATGATCTTCGTTTTTTGAATGTTGAGTTTTAAGCCAGCTCTTTCACTCTCCTCTTTCACTTTCAATAAGAAGCTCTCATGTTGGTTTTCTGCCATAAGTGTGGTATCATGTACCTATTTGAGGTTACTGATAATTCTCCCAGGAATCTTGATTCCTGCTTGGGATTCATACAACCCAGAATTTTACATAATGTACTCTGCATATAAATTAAATAAGCAGGATGACAACATTCAGCCTTGACGTACTCCTTTCCCAATTTTGAACCAGTCTGTTGTTCCATGTCTGGTTCTAACTCTTTCTTCTTGACCTGTATACAGATTTCTCAGGAGGCAGGTAAGGTGGTCTGGTATTCCTATCTCTTTAAGAATTTTCCACAGTTGGTTGTGATCCACACAGTCAAACTTTCACATAGTCAGTGAAACAGAAGTAGCTGTTTTTCTGGAATTCTCTTGCTTTTTCTATGAGCCAATGGATGTTGGCAGTTTGATTTCTGATTCTTTTGCCTTTCCTAAATCCAGCTTGAAGATTTAGGAGTCCTCTGTTCACATACTGTTGAAATCTCGCCTGGGGAATTTTGAACATTACCTTGCTAGCATGTGAAACGAGTGCAATTTGTGGTAGTTTGAACATTCTTTGGCACTGCCCTTCTTTGGGATTGGAATGAAAACTGACCTTTTCCACTGTTGTGGCCAGTGCTGAGTTTTCCAGATTTGCTGCCCATCATGTAGAGCAAAGTTTAACACATAAGAGATACTCATTATGCACTAATTGAAACAATGAGTGAATAAATATTTATAAAGGGAAAAATGGAGTAAATTCTCCAGGCAAAACTCTGACAAAACTTAACACTAATCATATTGCCTAAATCATAATACAAGTACGTTTACCTGTCAAGTAAGCCCCTACAAGGACGCATAGAAAAAAATTTTTTTCAATCTACTGAAGCTCTTCTATACTTAGCCATTTCAAGCTAATCATTATTACTTGAAAATTTCCTGCTTCTGTAAACTTGCTCATGCTACCCCTTCTTTCTAATCTTACTCCAGACATGCTTCTACTTTTTAAAAATTAATGCATTGTTAAGGGTCTGTCTCAAAACACTTGTATAAAGGCCATCTCACTACCTGATATTATTGTATCTCTCACTTGTGTTTCTAACATATTTGTCTCTGTCACTATATTTGTCTCATTTTACCTTGTTACAATTCTGTGTCCATATCTTATGGACTCCTGAAGGCTAAAACATGGACTATCACTTCAATTTTTTTTTTTTCTGAAAAAAAGCTGAATAATATGTAATTGTAGTCACCTTTGGACCTCACTTCTATATATCTGTATAATGAAGGACTTATTTAAGTATTAATTGTTTTAAATGATTCAAATCTGGAATTTTGAAAGATGTTCCTGTACTTTTACAAAGAGAGCAACAGTTTGTTCATAACCATAAGCTACAAATGATTACCAAGTGTCTGAATCTTTTCAGAGTAAATTATCCATCAATCTTTGTTTCTGTTGAGTATCTAATTTTCATTTTTCCCTTTTGTCTTTCCCTGGTGTTTTTCAAACCATATAAATTGCCATCATCTTGGAATGGGGGTAAATGTTCTCTATCTGAATAATGTAATGAATACCATAAAAAGTATCATTTCTCCCATTGGAACTGAGATCTTTTGAGTAGACAAATGGGTAATGTTTCTAAATGACCATTGCTATTTTGTGGTCTTTTTCTTTTTTCCCCCAGAATTGAGATAGCTGTCTCACCCAGTTTTAGCTCATGCAGTTTCAATTTGCAGCTAATTTATTAGTCAGGGATTTGGTTATAGGAGATTAAATGTTCATTTTGGGGGCAATCTAATACACTTGGTCTATTGTGCTTGCTTCTTAATAAAGATATTAGACTTGATAGAGTTTCCTCCAGCTATTTCTCTTAAGCATCTTCAAACATAAAGATACTTCATTAGTATTTTAAAGCTTTTGTAGTTTTTTGTATTTGGAAAATTTTTAAACATTTTAACACTAATGAAAAATAGAAGCTATATACAATTCTAAGAATAGTACTGCCTTGTCTTGTTCAATAGGTATAATTTTGACCCCTTTTTAACTAATTTTAAGTTTCTTAACTCCTTTTCCTTAATAAATTATTATTTTTAAGCATTCATATATGAACTGTTATCATATAAAGTCTTTCAAATAGCTGAAGACCATACTGACTGCCTAGCTCCCTGCATCAAATTATTTTCTCCAAAAACAGAGAACAGGTGGGGAAAATATAACACTACCCAAAAAGCTCACTATAACTTCAAGACAAAGCATGCTCAAACACCAAATTACCTCAAAGTAAAAATAGGGAAAATGCCAACTTCTGGCATGTTTTCTCTAAAACTCCCACCCAATACCAGTCTTTGAGGTAAGCAAAGACAGAATGAGAAAAAGGCAGGGAGTAAAGAAGAAGGAAGTAAGCAACAGGACATATGTTTGATATAAATCTACTGTCAGGAAGACTAATTCATCAAAGTATTAAAATATGAAAACAAATGTCAGGGAAGATGTGACAGATAACAGGAAAGGTAATTAATAGTATAAGCAATCTTAACATTTTGTAGCTTCTTAAACAGGAAAAAACGAGTGGAAAAGGGAAATTAGAAGCATCTTTTAGTGACTGAGTGGTTAAGGGAAAAGAAAAACAACATAAGAAAATGCATTGTCCTGAAAAGCAAAATAGAACTGAAAAGTCAAGAACTATAACTTTTCCATTCACCATAGGAACAAACAAACAAAATCCATGAAAGTATTTACCTTGATCTTGCTATATATTTAGAAGAGAGAATCAAGAATTTTAACAGACTCTCCACACATCATAAGGGAAAAAAAAAATCAGGAAAAGACTAACAGAGTGATCAAAAAACAAAACTCAACAAGCATCAACTAAAGAAAACTCCCCCGTAAGCATAAAGCAGAAGAAAACTGTCAGAAACATGCCAAAAGAAATAAGCATGTTAAAATAAACTATATGAAACACATAAAAATAAAATGAAAGAGGGTCAAAGGTGGACTTTTTTTTTCACCCTGTCATATTTTAACTGATGTAAACATTATTGAATTATGTTCTGGAGACAGTTAAATCTTAATTTTGCCAACAAGTTTCTTTGAAGCAATATGAAGGTCTCTCTGAATTGATATTCACATTCTGACTCACTTGAAAAATAGGCATAGAGTTCAAAGGAGGATCAAAATATTATCACTACTGCTGGTAAACCAAGTGGGAAAATATTGCTTGAGTCTGTCATCACTTCAAAGTTTTCTAGAATTCAGAGCCTTCCTTAGAGCCCCCTTTGCGAGGCTAAAATCCCACTAAATAGATTGCCTTGTTTTCTCTCCTGGTGCTGAAAGTCAGAATTACACTACCATGTGTAACATAGATAGCTAGCAGGAATCCCTGTATCGCACAGGGAGCTCAACGTGGTCCTATGTGATGACCTAGATGGGTAGGATAGGAATTCAAGAGGGAGGGGATATATGTATACATACAGCAATTCACTTCATTATACCACAGAACTAACACAATATTGTAAAATACTCCGGTAAACAAAAAATACTCCGGTTAACAAAGAACAGAACCTAATCTTTTTGTTGTTGCTGTTTAGTCACTAAGTTGTGTCTGACAACTTTTGACCCCATAGAGTGTAGCCTGTCAGGCTCCACTGTCCATACATTCGCCAGGCAAAAATACTGGAGTAGATTGCCGTTTTCTTCTCCAGAGGATCTTCCCAATCACAGATCAAACCTGCATCTCTGACATTGGTAGGTGGACTATTTACCAATAAGCCACCTGATCTATAAGCTTAAAAAAGAGAAGACTATTTCTGCCTCCCAGCAAAGTATCTAGAAAAATAGAGATCCGAAAGGACTAGATCAACAGGGTCATTTGTTTTCCAAATCTTACTGATCCGTTGAGTCATTCTTCCTTTCTTATGAAATTACTGAGTAGGGAGTAAGCGAAAGTATTCTAAAGAAATCATAGTATATATTTTATCTATTAGCAGGAACCTGGGAGGGGGAAAAATTGTTACCTGTGATTAAATTGATATCCTAACTTGCATGATGATATATCCATTTCCACAGGAATGAATGAAATGTTACATAATGTTCTGATTTTTTTTTTTTTCTTCAGGTCGATCATCTGCTTTTCACTCTATCTGCAGTTTATGAATTTTTATTAACATTAATAACAATGAGTCATTAACCAATATGATAGTAAAACTTCTTGTCTGGATTAACTATTTGATTAAAATACGTTTTTATAGATTTGGTTTTCTGCATTGATCCACTTGTATTTTGTTGCTCTACAGTACAGGAATAGAGCGACAATGTTATCTTCTTCCTTCCTAGGTAACCTGCCCAGTCTTACTATTCCTATTCAACGTAGTACCAAGTTCTAGTTAGAGCAATTAGGAAAGAAGATAAAATAAATGACAACCAAATAGAAAAGGAAAAATATAATTGTTTTCACTGGCAGATGCCATGAGGCTTCCCAGATGGCTCAGAGGTAAAGACTGTGCCTGCCAGTGCAAGAGCCACAGGAGACATGAGTTCAGTCCTTGAGTCAGGAAGATCCCTTGGGGTAGGAAATGAAAACTCACTTCAGTATTCTTGCCTGGAATACCCCATTGACAGAAGATTCTGTCTGGCTACAGTCCATGGGGTCACAAAGGGTTGGGCACAATTGAGCAACTGATCATGCACACACTCAGATGCCATGATCTTACATATAAAAAATCCTAAAATCCTAAAGCAAAAAATTGCTAGACCTAATCAGTATATTGAGCAAAGTTGCAGGATATAAAATTATTGTACAGAAAGCAGTTGATTATACATCAACAGCAAACATCAGAAAAAAATAAAGAAAATAAGCCCCCCAAAAATATATCAAACATGAGAAAATGCTTAGAAATAAATTTAATCAAGGCGTAAGACAAATAACAACATGAAGGTAAATACTGAGGGACGATTTATCTAAGAACAAACCTCTGGTGAAGGGATCTGACACTAGACTTGTTAAAATATGTTATAAAATTGTCCAGTTAAAAAAAAAAAAAAAAAAAAAAACTATAAGATATCCAAAGAAACACAGGGGGGGAAATTATCCAAAGAAACACAGGGGGGAAAATAGCCAACAGAAAATGCCCCAAATCTAAGATTGTCAGCTACATTTTTCAAATGGAAAAAAAATGTATGGTATATAAATTATATCTCAATGAAACTCTTAATAATGTATTATAATATACACATTTAGATGTTGAAATTGGGCTTACTTTACACTACCATCATTGCATAGAATCACAACTGTGCCTAAACTGAGGATAATGAATTATATATAATTTTCAATAGTCTGTGTCAAAAAGAACATCGGAGTTTACAGAGGTTTCTGTTTTGGAAATTACAAAGCCATAAAATGAATGTATACCAACCTTTCATCTGCTACCATGTTGGTGAACATTTAAATGGACACTCTTGGCTTAGTGATTTTAGTAATTTTCTTTAAAAACAGTAAATTAGACCCCTTAAACACTGAATATGTATTTCTGTGCTTTAACACATAGAATAGCCATTCTTTTTATATATTTGATTTCATTGTAATCACTTGCTTTTTTACACATGATTGCATAAAATTAAAGAACAGTTTTGATCCAGTCTTGCATTTTAAACCACAGTACAAGGTGGATTATTTAAAGGAATCACAGCTAAACTGTACCACACTCTGTAAAATAGTTTTGAGTAAAATTGTGTCACAGCAGGATAACTAAACAAAAGCTTGTGAACTGCTCTTTTCCTCTGGTGAAAATACTGTTCAATGATTTAGTAAAATTTAAGAGTAGAACAATAAGACATAATGTAACATGTTGTAAGCACATTTTGAAAATAATGATGCTCTCCTCTTCACCTCCACCATGTAACCTGTCATTTGTTTATCTATCTATAACAATCAGAGACATTTGTTCAAAAGACAGTGACAGTGAAAGATAAACATATATGCCAACTGCAGAGATATAATCATACGAAATCCAGATAATGTGTAAAATAATCCACAGTTACCATTCAGGGGCCAGTTGGACAAACAAAGAAGTTCCTTAAAGAAAAAAAAGTCATTAAGTTACTTCTAAATTGTAAAATAAAAGTTGAAGCTTGATTTTTGTATTTGAAAATGTCAAAAATCATTAAAGCATCTGAAAGTCAGATAAAAAATATACTGCAAGCCTTCAGGAATACAGAGATAGTATTTGAAAATGGAGGCAGCAGCTTGCAAGGTATTTTAATGGATTTATAAAAGCTCATATCTCTAGGGAACTTTACTTTGCTCAAGAAAATGTCATGGAGATGTAGTTCTCAGACAGCATTATGAACAGTGGAGTTACTCAGTTTTCTGTCTGCAGTTCCTGTGGTCTGTGTGTCAAATTGCTTGCTTGCATTTGTGATTGTTTTCTGACATGAAGTTAGGCTGCCTGATATATATAAACTTGTGTGATTCATACAGCTTTCACATACCAACTGGCTTAGAAGTAGCCTTAATCTCAAATAATTGCTATGTAGTTCTTCAATTAAAGCTTGTAGGGGAAAAAAGAATGTAGTTAGTTTTAAGTTAGCCATGGATTGAAAGTAAGTGCATAGTTGTAACACTTATAAAACTTCATACTTGCCCTTTTACATTAAAAAGTAATATTTTAAAAACAATTATTAGATTATAGTTGATTTACAATGTTGTATTAGCTTCAGGTGTACAGCAAAGTAAATCAGTTATATATACACATATATCCACATCTTTTTAGACTTTTTTTTCCCATATAGGCTATTACAGGTTATTGAGTACAGTTACCTGTGCTATACAATAAGTTCTTATTAATTATTTATTTTATATCTAGTGGTGCATATACTCAATCCCAGTCTCCCAGCTTATCCCTCCCCATCCCCTCACCCCCTGAGAACTATAACTTTGTCTTCTACATCTGTAGTTCCATGTCTGTTTTGTAGATAGTTTCATTTATATCCTTCTGTTAGATTCCATATATAAGAAATACCGTATGATATTTGTCTTTCTCTTTTTGACTTAATTCACTCAGTATGAAAATCTCTGGGTCCATTCATGTTGTTGCAAATGATATAATTTTGTTCTTTTTCATGTCTGAAAAAGAACAGTCTATTGTATATATGTACCACATCTTGTTTGTCCTGTGTTGGTGGACATTTAAAAAATAACTTGTTTATTTGAGTGAAAATATGCTGATAATTTACATTAAATGAAGTAAAACAGAAAATACGAGAGGGTCAGAGAGGCAGAGAAAACTTGGATATATTTCCAAAGCATATAATTTGTAAGACTTTGCTCTCTGGCATTTACCTACAGAAACTTAGACAAATTTAATTTTGAAACTTCTTTCTAAAGCATATTAAGTATATTAAAAACTAACATTTATTAAATGTATTTAAATTTTTCATTTTCATTTTTCCATGAATAGCATTGTGTTAATAGTGATGCATAGTAAGATGAATTAATAGAGATGTATAATACTGTTATAACAGTACCTAAAACATAATAATCACGACACAGATAATCAGGATGGTGTGATCATTCACCTAGAGCCAGACATACTGGAATGTGAAGTCAAGTAGGCCTTAAGAAACATCACTACAAATAAAGCTAGCGGAGGTGATGGAATTTCAATTGAGCTATTTCAAATCCTAAAAGATGATGCTGTAAAAGTGCTGCACTCAATATGCCAGCAAATTTGGAAAACTCAGCAGTGGCCACAGGACTGGAAAAGGTCAGTTTTCATTCCAATCCCAAATAAAGGCAATGCCAAAGAATGCTCAAACTGCTGCACAATTTCACTCATCTCACATGCTAGCAAACTAATTCTCAAAATTTTCCAAGCCAGGCTTCAACAATACATGAACTGTAAACTACCAGATGTTCAAACTGATTTTAGAAGAGGCAGAGGAATCACAGATCAAATTGCCAATATCCACTGGATCATTGAAAATGTGAGAGTTCAAAAAAACCATCTATTTCTGCCTTATTGACTATGCAAAAACCTTTGACTGTGTGCATCACAATAAACTGTGGAAAATTGTGAAGAAGATGGGAATATCAGAACACCTGACCTGCCTCTTGAGAAATCTGCATGCAGTTCAGGAAGCAACAGTTAGAACTGGACATGGAATGAAAGACTGGTTCCAAATAGGAAAAGGAGTACGTCAAGGCTGTATATTGTCACTGTGCTTATGTAACTTACATGCAGAGCACATCATCAGAAACGCTGGGCTGGATGATACCCAAGCTGGAATCAAGATTGCAGGAAGAAATATCAATAACCTCAGATATGCAGATGACACTACCCTTATGGCAGAGAGTGAAGAGGAAATAAAAAGCCTCTTGATCAAAGTGAAAGAGGAGAGTGAAAAAGTAGGCTTAAAGCTCAACATTCAGAAAATGAAGATCATGGCATCCAGTCCCATCACTTCATGGCAAATAGATGGAGTAACAGTGGAAACAATGAAAGACTTTATTTTCTTGGGCTTCAAAATCACTGCAGATGGTGACTGCAGCCATGAAATAAAAAGATTCTTACTCCTTGGAAGAAAAGTTATGACCAACCTAGACAGCATGTTAAAAAGCAGAGACATTTTTTTGCCAACAAAGTCCATCTACTCAAGGCTATGGTTTTTTCCAGTACTCATGTATGGATGTGAGAGTTGGACTATAAAGAAAGCTTAGCACTGAAGAACTGATGCTTTTTAACTGTGGGGTTTGAACTGTAGAAGACTTTGAGAGTCTCTTGGACTGCAAGGAGATCCAACCAGTCCATCCTAAAGGAAATCAGTCCTGAATGTTCATTGGAAGGACTGATGTTAAAGTTGAAACTCCAATACTTTGGCCACCTGATGCAAAGAACTGACTCACTGGAAAAGACCCTGATGCTGGGAAAGATTGAAGGCAGGAGGAGAAGGGGTTAACAGAGGATGAGACGGTTGGATGGCATCACCAACTCAATGGACATGAGTTTGAATCACCTCCGTGAGTTGGTGATGGACAGTGAGGCCTAGCATCCTGCAGTCCATGGGGTCACAAAGAGTTGGACGTGACTGAGTGACTGAACTGATCTGAACTGAATACATAGATAGTGGGTATGATTATTATTGTTATTAAGATAGTTCACCCTTAAATGAGGTTTTAAAATAATGAATTTGCCTTGGTGGCCTTCCATCTTTTTATAAGTTTTGTCCTTTGTATTCCTAGCCCTCCAATACTTTTCCCTTGATTAATTCATATTGGCATTTCAAGGATGTTGCTTTCCCTCATAGTCAATAAAATCTTTTATTTTATCCAAATAATAAATTAAGAAAACAATCTCATTTACAGTAGCATAATGAATAAATTACTTAGAAACAAATTTACTCAAAAATTTAAAAGATCCACACACTGAAAACTACAAAATTTTAATGAAAGAAATTGAAGAAGATGCAAATAAATGAATTATGTATATCCTTATTCATGAATTTAGAGGAGGAAATGGCAACCCACTCTAATATTCTTGCCTGGAGAACTCCATGGACAGAGGAACCTGGCAGGTTATAGTCCATGGGGTCACAAAGTGTTGGACACAACTGAGTGACTATCACTCATTTATGAATTGGTAGAATAAATATTGTTAAAATGGTTTTAATACTGAAAGTGTTTTACAGATTCAAAACAATCCCTATCAAAATTCTAATGGCATTTTTCACAGATATAGAAAAATCCTAAAATGTAAATGTAACCACAAAAGACCTCAAATATCCAAAGTGATCCTGAGAAAGAAAAACAAGGCTGGAAATATTACACTTCCTGATTTCAAATTGTATCACAAAGCTATAGTAATCCAAACAGAATGGCAATGTTGTAACAGCAGACATATAGACCAAAGAGACACACTAACTGACTCAGAAGTAAACCCATAAGTATGCCCTCAATTAACTTTTGACAAGTGTGTCAGGAATAAAAAATGGGGAAAGTGTAGTCTTTTCAAGAAATGATATTGGGAAAAGTGTACACTCACATACAAAAGAGTGAAATTACACCCACACCTTACACCATACACAAACATCAACACAAAATGAATTAAAGGCAAACAAGGTTTGAAACCATAAAACTCCCAGAGTAAAATGGGGAAATAAATCTTTGACCTCAGTCAACTGTAACACAACATGAATGAACCTTAAGGGCATTATTCTAAGTAAAATAAGAGAGTCACAGAAGGACAAATACTGAATGATGCACTTATGTGACATCTAAAGTAGTCAAACCCATTTAAGCAAATAATAGAATGTTGTTTTTTAGGGACTGAAGCTAAGGAGAAACAGGAGTTGTCAATTGATATGAATTAAATTTTAGTTGAATAAGTGAAATCTGTTATATAACATTGTGCCTACAGATAACAATACTATATTATACATTTAAAAAATCTAAGAGGGTAAATCTCATGATAAGTGTTCTCAAATAAATAAATTAATGTCTTTAAAATTTAACAATCAGAAGCAAAATTGCTAATGGCAATAAAGAATTGTACATGGACATGATTGAATAGTGATTTGGAGATGTAATTCTGGGCATGGTACTAAAATACTGTATATGACCCGAGCTAACTCTTAACCTTTGGCAAGTCGCTTAATCAACTGCCATATCTTTCTCTATAAATAGGATAAGAAAAGTGGACTATCTAAGGCCTGTGTTATAAAGAGAGAGTTTATGACTATTGTTTCATAAATATAAGTACAAAATAAGGATCTGAACTATCTATCTGCACAGGGATATGTTTCTTTTATGATAAATGTTTATATTTTTAATATTGTTATAAAATAATTTTTCTTTCTGGAAGGACATTTGTATATCAGAATAGCTACCAATCTAAGGCACTATTTTAAAACTGAGACACATTTTTAAAGATAGAGACCCTGTACAAAAATGGCAGGAAAAAATGTGATTTTTAACTTATTAAAGGGAATATTGAGTAGCAATATGAGAGTCCTCTATTTGATCCTAGGGAAATCCTAGAGTAAGCAAATATGAGAAAATAATAATTGGCAATTATATTAATATGACTAACAACTTTACATGATTTTAGTGATTCATGCCATGGAAATATCTTACCTATTAAAGTGGTGATGAACCCAGTAAGTATTTTTTGTGTTATGCTTCAGTAACAAATAACCTCATATTTTCAGTGTCCAATAAAGTGTATTTCTCACCCATATAATACATCATGTTCTATGGATTGGTTGCAGATATGATTTGCAGTTCCAACAACCTTGATACTGCACATGTTGATTTCATAGCACAGGAAAAGTGCAAGACAGGTGGTAGAAACATAGTGACTTTTAATGTTTCTACATAAATATTGTGTGTGTCACGATTCATGACTACTGGCCAAAGTCAATTATTTGATTATGCCCAATATCAACTGCATAAAGAAGTATACCATTTACTTAAGAGGCCCTACAAAAGGCATGTCAATGATAGGTATGATACTTTCAAATGAAGGGGGTTGATATTTGACAAAAAATAACAATCTACCATGGCTAATTTTCCCCAACTTTAATATTGTTAAGAAGGCACAATTTCAATGATATCCTATGTGTTGGTTCAGAGGTATGGATTTTTTTGTTCATTCGCCTCTTAGGTCTCCATTTATAATATTTATAATACCTACTCTATTGATAATACCTATGTGATTTGAAATGTTAATATATTGCTGATTTTATATGAATTCAGAAATTTAATTTTAAAATGCAGTAATGGATTTAAAATATTTATAGTTCAAGATATTTCTGACACACATTTGTTGTAATTGACATCAGTTCAGTTCTGTTCAGTAATTCAGTCATGTCTGACTCTTTGAGACCCCATGGACTGCAGCACACCAGGCTTCCCTGTCCATCACCAACTCCTGGAGCAACTCAAACTCACGTTCATCAAGTCGATGATGCCACCCCACAATATCATCCTCTGTCGTCCCCTTCTTCTCCTGCCTTCAATCTTTCTCAGCATCAGGGTCTTTTCAAATGAGTCAGTTTTTCACATGAGGTGGCCAAAATATTGGAGCTTCAATTTCAGCATCAGTCCTTCCAGTGAATATTCAGTACTGATTTCCTTTAGGATGGATTGGTTGGATCTTCTTGCAGTCCAAGGAACTCTCAAGAGTCTTCTCCAACATCACAGTTCAAAAGCATCAATTACTATGTAGTTGACACAGTTAAGAAATTAATTATCTAAAATCAGATGGTATCTTAAATTTTGTATGTGTATTGTTCTTTAAGGGGAAGAAGCAGTGCTTATTACTGAGGGATTAGTACGAAAAGAGAATTTCACTCAACTTTCTTTCATCTGACTTTGAAGAAGTCTAAAGAGAAACTATGTCCTGGAAATGTAGACTCTGAATAAAAATTAATACATCAAATTTTCACGGAAATTATTTTAATAGTAATAGAGAGTTAGTGAATTCAGTTTGTGTCTGATATTTTTTTTTTCCTGAGGCAAGCTCACAGCACATCATTTTTACTCAGAGTTGTCCATATAAGCCTTAAAGTGTGAATTTCTAAGCATGGCAAAATAGATGAATGGATTCCATTAATGTCAGTGGAAGCCATGGAATTAAATCCTTTTACCATTTGCCTCAAAAATTAAGCCCTAAGCAAGTTTTGTAAGTGGCAAGTTTTTCAAATGGCAAGAGAAATAACAGTTTAATCATGAACTTACTGCTCTTAGTGTTAATGTACTAATTCATTATACCAATTTCTTCTCTGCTAAAGTCATTTTCTAAATGGTGTCTAAGCCAAAATTCCTGTCATGAAGAAAATATAGGTTTTGGTTGTTTTCTTTACCCTCATTTTTTGATAATCCTTTAAAAAATACTCTATCAAATATTTTTTTCAAAAAATTCTTCAAAGTTTATGTTTTATTATTTGATCATTTGTTTTTCATGACTTAAAAAAAGCTGATAGATTGTGAGGAATTTTCACAACTGTGTTGTAAATTCTAAGGTTGGTTTGTTTGTTTGTTTTTTAACTGAGTAATTGGATAGTTCAGGAACAGGGATCAGCAAACCCTAGCCTGGAGTCTGTTTTTTATTTCATTTTTAATTAATTTTTATTTGAGAATACCTGCAATGCAGGTGACCTGGGTTTGATCCCTGGGTTGGAAAGATCCCCTGGAGGAGGGCATGGCAGCCCACTCCAGTATTCTTGCCTGGAGAATTCCCGTGAACAAAGGAGCCTGGAGGACTACAGTCCATGGGGTGGCAAAGAGTTGGACATGACTGAGCAACTAAGCGTAACACAGCATATAGTTGCTTTACAATGTTGCATTATTTTCTGCTGTATATCAAACTGAATCAGCCGTACATATACATATATCTCCTCCTTTTTGGACTTCCTTCCCATTCAAGTCACCACAGTGTTTTAAATAGAGTTCCCCGTGCTATACAGTAGATTTTCATACATTATTTATTTTATACATAGTATCAACAGTGTATATGAGTCAATCCCAATTTCCCAATTTCTCCCACACCTCTCTTTCCCTTTGGTATCCATATATTTGCTTTATATGTCTGTGTCTCTATTTCTGCTTTTCAAATAAGATCATCTATACTGTTTTCCTAGATTCCGCATAGACAAATTAATACACCATATTTAAGTTTCTCTTTTGGACTTACTTTACTCTGTATGGCACTCTCTAGGCCTATCCCCATCTACATAAATGACCCAATTTTCTTCCTTTTTATGGCTGAGTAATATTCCATTGTATACATGTACCACATCTTCTGGACATTTAGGTTTCTTCCATGTCTTGACTATTGTAAATTGCATTGTTATGAACATTGTGTTGGATGTATCTTTTTGAATTATGACTTTCTCTGGATGTATACCCAGGAGTAGGATTGCCGGGTCATATGGTAGTTCTATTTTTTTTGTTTTTTAAGAAATCTCCATACCGTTTTTCATAGTGGCTGTATAATGTGTCATTTATTTATGTACAGCTTGTACTTTCATGCTGAAATGGCAGAGATGAAAGAAAGAATGGAAAGGGAAAGGAAGGAAGGAAAGGGAGAGAAAATGGAAGAGAGGAAAAGGGAAAGAAAGGAACGGAAAAAAAGAGAAAATAAAAAAGAAGGAAAGTCTCCTTTTCCTGTAGAATACAGATGCTTGGCTGTTTCTCAAGCTAGATGATAAAATTCTGTTCTCAGCAGTCATTTTCTTTTTTTTCCTCCAATTCCTACCATCCCATAAAATTGGAATTTCTTCCTTTTTAGTGGGAAGAAGCTTTCCTTCTTCCATTCATTATTCATTGACTTGTCTCAGTAATAGGGATGTAGTTTGTCAGCCACATCTTTGTTCACATTTCTCTTTTTTAACATCATAAATCTCTTGGTTTCTTTGATTCTTTGGGGACAGAGTCTGAAACGATAGTTTTCCATAAAGCTGGTTTGATAAATGTCTGTTCATTAAGAACCAAATCTTTCCACCTGCTAGTCCAAAAGTTAATTTTGGGGAAAAATAGGGGTAAACTTGATTTTGGTCTCCAATCCAAACAAAGTCCTTCAATTCAGCTTCACTAGAAACTTTCAAAACAATCAATGTTTTGACTCCTAATTGATTCTTATTCAAATTACTTAGCTGACTGAAAATTTGAAGACACAAGAGGAGTGAATGAATATCATTCTCTAACTCCTACACCAGCACTTGAACTCCAGCACTCCTGGAGCTGGCCAGGAATCTCTCATGTGTCTCTCACCTGGCAAGGAAGAATTTCACGACCAAATGACCAATGTTTGGTAAAACCAATGCGATGAATGGACAAAAATCTGTAAATAGGCAAAAGAGATATGTCTCTCCCTATAGCACACACTATGCAGCCCCCCAAACAGAAACTTATTTTGAAGCATTGAGAAGATAAGTGCTGCTATCCCATCAGTCAGATTTGCCCAGGGGACTATTTTGCCTGATCACAAAGGGAAGAGGTTCTTGACTCTGTGGCATAAGCCCTTCTTAATTATCTATGATTTGCTTCTCTGCACATAGAAGAAGCTTTCCTCTTACTCTCACTTCCATGAATACAAACCTGGATCAAGACTTAGGAAAGGCCTAGATCTCTTCAGGCTCTCTTGGGATCCAGAGAACACTGTGATTTACAAATGAGAAGGTCAGATTTTTTGTGTGTGTGAGGGTGCCTGCTTTAGAAACCCCATCTCCTAATTAATGAATTCCACTATATATATATATATATAAACAATGAAAACATGGGACCATTTCATGGATGAGTGACCTATGAAATTACAGAGTCCCTCATGATTAGAAGGGCCCGATATTTATTGTTCTACCATTATTTTGAATTTCTAATTAAAACAACAACAACAACAACGAAAGATCCAGCATTTTCATGTTGAAAAGTCTCACACATTAAATAGCCACTCTGAGGAGAGGCCTCAGATGCCATATTCTTTTCATTACTGGCTCTTTCAAGTGGGGCCCCAATAAGGGTCCTCTTGCCTGGTGTCATTTGAATCAAAAAAATGATATTGAGTTCAGTTCAGAAGCAAAAGAAACTTTTATTCTTGATCAAAGAATGAAGAGAGGGTTAGAGTTGGGGAATGCTGGGATGCGCCATTTGGGATGAAATTGGGAGACTGGAATTGAGATATGCACACTACTGTATATAAAATAGATGCCTAAGAAATAGATGCCTACATCTATACCTACTGTATAGCACATGGAACCCTACTCAGTACTCTGCAATGATTTACATGGGCAAACAAAAAATTAAAAAGTCTCAAAAAGAGTGGATGCATGTATATGTGGGCTTCCCAGGTGGTACTAGTGGTAAAGAACACACCTGCAATGCAGGAGACACAAGAGGTGCAGGTTTGATCCCTGGGTTGGGAAGATCCCCTGGGGGAGAGCACGGCAACCCACTTCAGTATTATTGCCTCGAGAATCCTATGCACAATGGACCCTGGTGGGCTACAGTCCATAGCGTCCCACAGAGTTGGATACAACTAGTGACTTAGCACGTACACATATGTGTATGTATAACTGATTCACTTCTCTGTATATCTGAAACTAACAACATCATAAATGCAATATTACTCCAATAAAAAGTATTTTTAAAAAAAGAGAGTGGAGAGCAATTCTAACTTGAGCTCTTGAGGACAGCCTCTCTCTGAGAGGCAGTGGGTGGGACTACTTTATAGGGTTCTTCTCCTCAGAAGGGCGTGGAGTTCCTGCAGAGGCCCAGTTCCCTTGTGTACTGGGTGTGCCTGGGCTGCTCTTGGCTCCAGATCCTCCATATCAGATTGCACGTAGTGCCAAGTTGTGTGCAGCTTGTCTCAGAGCTCCTGCCCTCTTTAGTGCCACCATTTCTCACTAGAACTCTGTTGTGAAGCACTGAGGGGCCAGGCTTCTGCAAGCTGCACCCTACAAACAATTGAAACTAGACAAACCACAAAAGAAAAGAAGAAAACAGGTTAGACTTTATTTCATTACCCTGATTCTATTTCTGTTTCCCCAGGAATTATTAATGCATTTTACCTCCTCTGTCTCTTGTCCTGCTCCTCTTCAGGATTCAGGTCTGTTTATTGTGCATGCTTTTTGCAGATTTGGGGTATTATCATAGCTACAGGTAGAGGAGCAGAACTTCTCCCAGCTGCCTTTACATGTGCTTGATTATTATTAGGTCTCAGCCCTAAGTCTATCACAGAGAAACCAACATTTCCTTAACCTTCTGGAGACAAAGGACAGTGGAAAATTTAATATTCATGGACCAAGTATTAGCAGGAGAGTAAGGGTACATGTCAAAATTTTCCTAAAAACTCAGGTTTCTAGGTCTTTTGATCATAGAAGAAAATGTGTGCTAATATGGAGGCTCATTGCTGTGGCCCAAATATCCCTTGTCACATTTTAGTTGGTTGCTCAGAAGAGAAGCTTCAGAGTAGAGAGAGTAGTCAAGGGCGTCTGTTGTCCCAGATTGTCTCTCAGGAGGTTGGGATGCTCTTCTCTTAAGTGTGAAGCACCCACGGAGAGACCCCCTGCAGCTTCAGGGCAGAGTATGTGCTTAGTATCACCGAGTGTCTGCTCCATTGAGGAGTGAGCTGGTCTTGCAGGCTGACTTTCCAGGTTTCTGCCTTCATCCAGTTTCCTGACTGAAGAGATGTGAAGCCAAGTTGGTGGTGCTCACACTCAGTTATCATATCCCATGAGAGCATTCATGTCTGTCCTACCTGAAGGGCAATCCTGAGTTGTTCCATTTCAAGGAGGGTAAGTGTCCCTTTTCTCAGGCTTGGGGAATGGATCTACCACACATGAGTTGGAAAGCACTTAGCTTTAACCCCTTGGTGTTAACTGCATGCAAGGCAGGGTATTCAGAAGCTAGTTAATTCAGTTTTCCTGAATTTCCTGACATAGCTGTCTAAGGACTATTTCATGGTATGACTCATGACAATCCAAGTGTGGGTTGGAAAAGAATTCTCAGACACAGAGTATTTCATAAAGGAGTGAGTTTATTAAGAACAAAGAGCAGAGATAATGAGGGTGCTGCAAGCACAGCAGGCTAAGGAAGAGCTGAGGCTTTTCGTGGGTTAGTAGCCAGTTTTTATAGCTTCAAGACAAAGAAAATTCCTGCTGGAAGGGTGGCATCAGGTAAATGGTTAAGGTGCTATAGGGTGAGCACCAGAATGGGTGTTTTTGCCTAATTTGGGGTCAGGAAGCCGGCCAGTATGGATCATCTGGGAGCAGAGGAGGTCAGCAACGGTTACAGTGGAACTCAGTCGGTTCCAAAGGTGACCTTGGTTCTGGGCTCTGCATCTGTGTTCTAAGGCTCCACTTGACTGGATCTCTTTACTTTCCCTTATGTTTAGGGTTTCCAGGACAAATACAAGGTCCAGTTTATGCCCAGGGCACTCATTAGCCCCTTTGTCACCTGAGACACAAATGTTGAATCATTATCAATTTGTAGGAATCCTGCAAGCCCAAACCAGGGGATTATTTCTTTTAGCTGCCATTTCAATTCTAGCTGCAAATGCTTTTATCCTCCCAGAGAATGTTACTGCTAGCACCAAGAGATACCTGAAGTTGCCTATTATTCTAGGGATGAGATGAAGTCAATCTGCCAGTCCTCTCAGGATATGTCCCTCTGGTCTGAATGGGCCTTATCTGGGGGCCTCTCATGTTGGAGTTTTTGTGTTTTACGCCAGGAATCACCATGACCTCAACTAACAAATGGAGAAAGCAATGGCACCCCACTCCAGTACTCGTGCCTGGAAAATCCAATGGATGGAGGAGCCTGGTGGGCTGCAGTCCATGGGGTCGCTAAGAGTCGGACACGACTGAGTGACTTCACTTTCACTTTTCACTTTCATACATTGGAGAAGGAAATGGCAACCCACTCCAGTATTCTTGCCTAGAGAATCCCAGAGATGGGGGAGCCCCGTGGGCTGACATCTATGGGGTCGCACAGAGTCGGACACGACTTAGCAGCAGCAGCAGCAGCAACTAAGAAATTATATAAGGCTTCCCAGCTGTAGCAAGTGTCCTTGATGAGCCTCCCTGATGATTTGACAAGCTGCAGCTGGTGCACAGTAGTGTCTGTGTTCAGGAACTATTCACTCATGGCCTCCCAGATCTCTACTGAAGCCGCATTCTTGGGCCTTGTCTAAATCTTCGTGTAGATTGAGGAATGATTGAACAGATCTCGCCTTCAATATGAGGGATAAGTGCCAAGTTACTGGTTCCAGGGCAACCCTTTTGGCAGTTGTGTCCACCTTGTGTTTCTCTTTCTTATCTCTGCATCCCACTTTTGGTGACTCCTATGATGAGTTACAGTCACATTTAGAATCTGCACAGCTTCTAAGAGCTTCAGTACGGGCAGGCCATGTTTATTCTCCACAGTAAACATAATATAACGCTCAAGTGAGGACTATCAGCTCCACATTTTAGGCAGAAGTCCCTGGGGTAGACTTCTTACTTCTGTGACTTTGGTCTGGGAGCTTACTGGATATCCTACGGCTTTTTCCCTCTCCTAAAACTGCTTCTGTCTGTGAACCATTCCCCTTTGGTGTTTCGAAGAGACCCAACTTTTAGGTTGGGGCAATTGGAATACATTATGTCTGTGATTTCTATACAGTCATGCTCCAGGGCCTTGTTTCTGTGGGTAGCAGGGTGGCAGGACTTAATGTGTGACAAGTTTATTATGGCAGCCACTGTGCTGCCATAGCCTGCCACATAGCCTGCTCTTGAATCAAGTTTCCAGGGGAGAGTCATATTCCCTTAGAACTTACTAAAGACTGAGCTTGACATGGAGTCTATGTGCTGAATAGCTGACCCTGGTACCTCAGTCAGGAAAGAATCCACCTGCAATGCAGGAGACTTGGGTTCTATCCTTGGGTCAGGGAAGATCCACTGGAGAAAGAAATGGCAACCCACTTTAGTATTCTTGCCTGGGAAATCCCGAGGACAGAGCAGCCTGACAAGCTACCGTCCGTGAGGTCACGAGAGTTGGATAAGACTTGGTGATTAAACTACCAACTGACCAAATGTTAACATTTCAGCATCCTTTAGCAGAGTTGTAACAGCTGCAATGCCTGTAGGAAAGGAAGTCATCCCTTAGTGGTTTGAATAGTTTAAAGAAATAAGCAAGCAAGTAAGGTGTCCTTGTGTTTTTATGCTTTCTTTTTTCTTTTCTTTTATTTATTTTATTTTATTTATTTATTTTGAGCAAAGACCCAATGGCTATTCCCTTTCTCTCTTGAATTTAAAGGTCAAAGTGTTTAGCAAATCTGGAAGGGCCAGGACAGGGGTAAAGTAATTGTTTTTTTGATTCTTGAAAGGCCCTTCACATTATGGATTCTGTTCAAATGGGTCATCATTCTTTCAAATTTTCTTACAGAGGGCTAGCTATCCTCCAGTTAGGGATCCAGATGTGGCAAAACTTGGCCATCCCCAGGAAACCTCTAAGCTATCTTCTAGTTTTAGAAGGGATGAGTTCTGTGAGTGGCTTCTTTCCTTCTCTGGGGTAGGCTTCTCTGACCTTCTCTGAGAATGAAGCCTAGGTGGGTCACCCTAGTTTGTGATATTTCAGCCTTTATCTTGGGCACATTATCTCCTTTATTGGCTGGGTGATTCAGGGTAGTTATACTACTTTAAGCCTGAACCTTCCTTAGTAGAACTGGCCATCAGAATGTCATCTATATACTAAAGGAGGGATCCCCACTCCAGATGTAAATCTTTTAGGTCATTAGCTAACTGTCTTTCCACCCAAAGACAGTAGTGGAATTTTTGAACTCTTGGGGCAGGACTGCCCAGCAGAAAATTTTTGTTGTATGTTTGGGTTCTGCCACATAAAGGCAAAAGCTTCTGACAACTCTGAGACTAGTGGAAAACAGAAGAAGGCATCTTTAAATCTCATGTATAATACCAGATTCTGGGGGATGATAGAATAGCCAGTAGGGTGTAGGAATTAGAGACCATTGGATGTATACCCTCCATGGCTTTGCTGACTGCTCTGAGGTCCTATACTATCTGCTATTCCCCTGGTTAGGTTTCCTCATTGGTTAAATGGGGGCATTGCAGGCTGAAGGAAATGGCAACCCACTCCAGTACTCCTGCCTGGAGAATTTCATGGACAGAGGAGCCTGGCAGGCTACAGTCCATGGGATTGTAAAGAGTTGGACACGAGAAGGCATTAGTAGCTGGTAAATTAGTGTGCTCTTCAGATATGAAAGGACTATAATTAAATACCTAGTGCTTCCCTGGGGGCTCAGATGGTAAAGCATCTGCCTGTAATGCGGGAGACCTGGGTTCTATCCCTGGGTCAGGAAGATCCCTGAAGAAGGAAATGGCAACCACTCCAGTATTCTTGCCTGAAAAATTCCATAGATGGAGGATCCTTATAGGCTATAGTCCATGGGGTCACAAAGAGTTGAACATTACTGAGCAACTTCACTGGTTCATTGCAGGCTGAGTGGCATGGTGTAATATGACTCTGGTCAATTGGGTCAGTGCCCAACATGGCTTCCTGACAGAAGGGTTGTTGTTCTTTAGTCCATTAGCTGTGTCTGATTCTTTTGAGACCCCATGAATTATAGCCTGCCAGGCTCCTCTGTTCATGGGATTTCCCTAGTAAGAGTACTGGAGTGAGTAACCACTTCCTTCTCCAAGGGATCTTCCCAACCCAGGGATCAAAACCCTTGTCTCCTGCATTGTCAGGCTAATTCTTTGCCACTGAGCCACCAGGGAAGGTCCCCCGCCCTGAGATAGAAGGATACTGTTTTCTGTTGGGTCATGTATTCCCAATATTTTGACCACCTGATATGAACAGCCAACTCATTGGAAAAGACTCTGATGCTGGGAAGGATTAAGGGTAGGAGGAGAAGGAGAAAACAGAGGATGAGATGGTTGGATGCAGTACTGAATCAATGCACATGAGTCTGAGCAAACTCCAGAAGAGGGTCAAGGACAGGGAAGCCTGGCATGCTGCAGTCCATGGGCTCACAGAGTTGGATGCAACTTAGAGACCGAAAAATTACAACAATGTATTTCCAGGTTTTGGATGGACTGTTATTCATTCTACCTGTCCGCAGCCCTAGACCTCAGAATTTTTTCCAGGGAGGTCAACTTGCTCTATCTGGGAAGGTTTGTCCTCAATCATCAGCATTAGCATTTTGTGCCTTTGTTCAGGAGACCAGTCTCTAGGTTGTTTTTTTTTTTTTCACATTAGGTGGATGGAAGCCCCCAACATATGTAAGATATCTCTTTCTAGCATGGGTTTAGGGCATTCAGGGGCATACAAGGAGTGGGTCAGCATTTGTTCATCCAACTTACATTCCATTTGCTCTATGAATGCCTATTCTTGGACCTTCCCTGACACCTTCAATAATTTTACAACTCTTGTGATTGTTTGCCTGATCTGGTATTTAGAACTAAGTGACACTAATGTTGACAAGAATTCCAAAACCTGTATCATATGTCCAGTGCCAGCTTAGGAGCCCCCTGGACTATCTACCTTCCAGGGATAGAAATAAAATGACTGATAATGTCATGTAGGTTTGTTTTCTAAATTTCACCTGGAATTTTATTTTTAACTTTAATAATAAATTTTCATAACCATGAACAAATAGGTCATAAAAAGTAAAAAAAAAAAAAAAAAGTAACATACTAGTGTTACTAATGTTTTCATTAAAATTCTTCAGTTAATTCTGTAAAGAAATAAATCCAGTAGGGTTTGAAAATTTTATAGCACTGTATATTTTTGCCCATAAATTAATTTAAAAAGTCAGATATTCTTTTATATTTGCATTATGGACACTGTTTCTCTTACATTCTAATTTCAAGTTCCACCATCTAGTCCACTAATTGGGTCATATACAATAAATATTTGTTGAATTAATGTTTGTCCTATATTAGCATCAATTTGGATAAGAAGAGTGATATAGTAAAGTTTTACAATAAATTATATTAATATTCTCATTGAATTCTAATCAAGTTCTATGTATAACCTTGAAAGGTTGTTGCCAAACCATGAAAGAAGCCAGGATTCTTGGCCTCCAGAGGAGAAGAATTCAATCTGGGGCCAGAGACGAGGCTTGATCACTCAGAGCTTTTGTGTAATAAAGTTTTATTAAAGTATAAAAGAGATAGAGAAAGCTTCTGACATAGACATCAGAAGGGGGCAGAAAGAATACCCCCCTGCTAGTCTTTACGTTAAGTGAAGTCATTCAGTCATATCCAATTCTTTGCGACCCCATGGACTATAGCCTACCAGGCTCCTCTGTCCATGGGATTCTCCAGGCAAGAGGACTGGAGTGGGTTGCTATTTCTTTCTCCAGGGAATCTTCCCAACCCAGGGAATGAAGCCAGGTCTCCTGCATTGCAGGCAGGCACTTTACCCTCTGAGCCACCAGGGAAGCCCCAGCTGGATGTTATAAAGCTACTAGCAGTCTGCTAATTAAAGAAAGGAAATGTCTCAAAACTCAGAGAGTGGCACCAGGCCCCTCACCCACAAAATGCATTCTGAGATAATCTTGGCATCAGGTGAGTCATCCCAGGCCATAAAATGATTGACATGTATCTTGAAGAAAGGCAGATTCCCAGACAAATATATAGTTTCATTAACATAGATTAAGAGACCAAAGTGTGAGTATAACATACTGGTTTGTCAAGTCAATTCTAAGCCATTAGGCAGAATGGTCTTGAAGACAGTCTGGGGTAAATACACAGTACATTAAGCCTAAGACAAACATATCCATAAGAAAAACGCATTAGTTAACTCAAGATTTGAGAAAAGTTAAGTTCAGGTGGAACCAGGCGTCATTATGCACCTGAATTTTAAGAGAATTTTAAGAGAAATCTCTTTTTACATTTGTATAGAGAAGGGGGAAAAAAAATGTACCACTAGTTTGTTTCTTCCTGCCTGTTAAGAGAAAGATAAAAATGTCTGACACTTGCAGCCTATTTTCTTTGTTTGGATACCCCTGGCCTTCCTGCTTGTTACCCTCTCAAACTCTTTTACTATTTTAACCAACCTGAGAAAAAAGATACTTAATCCTCATGTATTTTAAGTCTTGTTCTAGAGACTGGTCAGTTCAGTCAAAGTTATTGCTTCACAATCCCTATAAACTTATTTGTGTTAAAAGAATCTAATGTACCATGTAGATTTACACTCAGTGGAAACCACCAAATAAATTCAAAATATAAAATTGTTTTCTGACAGTGTGCCCAGAATGTTCTAATATTTCATTTACTATTTCTTTCAGTGAGTTATAGAAATCTAGTTTACAAATCATTACATTGGCCATTAGCATATTATGAGCCTCAACTTACTCCATCACGCATGAAGAAAAACTGAAGTCTTAAAACTAATGCATAAATTCATAACAGTGACTCTAGAAGAAGTAACAGATTTTGTCATTTTGTAAATAGTCCAGTTCATAGCAATAAGCCCATCAAATCATTCAAAAAGAATCTGTTGGGCTTATACTTTCTTTGTACTTAGCAGAGCTATGATATGTGATGTCTCCCTCTCCCTCTCCTTTTTTTTCTCTCTATCTTTCTATACATATAGACATATATATATACACACATATATGTATATATAACCTATTGCTATTGCTATTGCTAAGTCACTTCAGTCGTGTCCGACTCTGTGTGACCCCATAGACGGCAGCCCACCAGGTTGCCCCATCCCTGGGATTCTCCAGGCAAGAACAGTGGAGTGGGTTGCCATTTCCTTTTCCAATGCATGAAAGTGAAAAGTGAAAGTGAAGTTGCTCAGTTGTATCTGACTCTTAGTGACCCCATGGACTGCAGCCCACCTATATTGGATATTAACTATATATAAGTATGCACTCCCCTGGTGGCTCACACCTTAAAAAATGTTCCTGCTATGCAGGAGGCTGGTTGGATCCCTGGGTTGGGAAGATCCACTGGAGAAGGGAATGGCTACCCACTCCAGTATTCTTGCCTGGAAAATTCCATGGACAGAGGAGCCTGACAGGCTACAGTCCATGGGGTCGCAAAGAGTCGGATATGACTGAGCAACTAACACTTTCAGTTTCACCTTTTTCTTATATAAATGTATGTATATATACTTACTGTTTTATATTTAATAAAGTTAATAATTTTCAAAGATATTCTTAGGTGAAAGCAATTTTTTTTTTTCTGTGTGTGTAGCATGTAAAGTTATAATGACTTATTGTACATTTTGGCACCACTGCCTTGAGTTATGTTAAGACATCAGCTATTTACACACCACTGCTTTTGTACCATCAGTAGAAATATCTACACAGTGAAAGCAAATAATATCTTAGTATTGCTAATTGTTAAGTAAAGGATTTTCTGGACTGCCTGAAAGGTGAAATTTGGGGACGAGAAACTTCCCTTTGATAACTATTGTTCTAAAAATGTCAACTCAAATATAGTATTATACGAAATTGAAAGCAATGTCACCATTGACTGCAGAAATCTTCCATTTATTCACCAAGAGAAAAAATGAATTAAAGAGAAATGTGTTTTCTGGAGGATGTTTGCTTATTCAATTTACTTTGGAAGGTACATTCTTATGTAAATTAAATAATGACCATTTGTATCTTAATTCATCTTTTCTTCCAGGTTCAATTTTGTTTCTATTCACCCTTACTACTTTTACAGGAGCATCTAATTGATGGACATTCAGCATTCACATTATAGTTTACATGTAACAGCGAAACAGTACATATTTCTACTGACAATAAATAAGCTTTGCTTAACATCTTATTATGTATATTTCCTTAACTTAGCAGATACAAGTATGGGAGAGCATACCACCTTCTCTTTTCAGAAGCTAAATTTGATTACGCTGTATTGTAAGGACTTTAAGAATCAATTCAAATAATTCTTTTGTAGAGCATGAAAAATTATGTATTTATGTAAGCTGATATAATATTTACAGTCAAGTTGTGATTTATATAAAGTATTTTTCTGGAGCCACTCATAATGGCTCATAAGAATCAACAGTGTACCTCTCTTCCCAATTCTACATTCATCGATGTTACAAAAACTTAAGCTGAGATTTGCTGAGTTTACCAAAAATCAAACCTTCATGATTATAATAATGATAATGATGGCAATATTTTGATAATGCATACTTTTTCCAAGGTGTCTTTATAAGTTGAAAAAAATAAATTTATTAGATAAATCTGTTGCTGAATCAAACTTTTATGCACTTGCCAATGTGAAACAAAATCAATCTACTGACATCATATTGTGTTAAAGGAAAATGCAGCATTTATTGCAAGACCAAATAAGAAATACAGGTGGTTAATACTCCTAGATGGTTTCCAGGAAAAGGTTTTTAAAGACAGGGTGAAAGAGAGGGTTGTGGGGTGTGAGACCAGCTTATAGACATTCCTCTAATTTGTTGGTAGTAATTGGGGTCAAGGTCATCAGCCTTTTGGTTCCAAATCAGTCTGTGGTCTACCTGCTATGGTCAGCATGCAGTTTACTTCTTCTCCCTGGTGGAGACTTCTGTATCTGCCAAAGAGCTCAACGTACTAACTCAATACTATCTATAGCCCTTGAGAAGGAGGTAAGTCATTGACTTTCTTTTGCAGCTAAACCCTTATCTTGTCTTGCTTGATTGTTTCCCACTGTTTCTGCATTTTCTTACTTCTTTGATTAAGTTTGTCTTTGGAACTTGAGGAAGTCCTTAGGAAGCTTCAATTTATCTACAAACAAGAGACAGGTGGAGGACATGGGAGTTTCTGTCCTGGGAAGACAGGAAGGGTCCTACTTAGTTACAGTCTCCTGTTTTCTTTGATACTCCTCAGTCTTGAGGATAAACAAGTACAGGACAAGGAAGCAAAGTTTTGGATATAGAAGTTAATCATAAACTCGGCAGAGGAACTTGGTTTTAGAGGCACTCAGTTTCCATATATTTATATTTATGTATCTCTATATATGTACATTTATTTATGCCTGCATATATATATATTACATAATATATATGACACTAATTTTAAAATGTTTTCTAGTGAAGAAATACTAAAAATCTATGAGAGGTTGGCAAAATTCCTTTTGAATAATGAAAATGATTCCTGTTTTAAGATAGTTTTTTCAACAGCAGCTTTGTCCTATATGAAATTAAATCTTTAACATAGAATTATAATAAGCATTTTAATTTCAGCATTTTAGCAAAATTTTCCAGTGGTTTGGAAGGCCTCATAGGTATTTTAGGCAATATTTACTTAAGGATGTTAATATAAAAAAAAAAAAAATTGAACTTTAGCTGAAATCCAACTCAGAATTGGCATCAGAGTTTATCTTTTTGTCCTGTTTGAAAAAATTGTTGATTATCTTTAGCAAAAATGATTCCTATATAGTCACAGAATTTTGTTAATGAATAAAAATTAAAAACGTGTGTGGGGTTGCTTTAAAGATAATATACAATAGTTCCTTAATACGATGGGAAAAAAATGTCATTACCTAGAACTACATGAGAAAATAGCACTAGCACAGTTCATGGTGATCAATCAATCAATATATGTTGATTAAGAGTTTTGTCTGGGTCTAAAAAATAAGGAAAGAAAATGAGTAGTTAGGTCAGTAAACCAAGAATGAGAGGAGGAAGGCTTGGTAGGTGTTAAAGTATTCACTGAATTTTTATCTTAGCTGTGCCACTAACTAACCATGATCCTTGACCATATGGAAGTTCTTCTTAGCACCTCACCAACCATGAAAGAATTTGATTGGTTTGTGTTTAGATGCCTTACATTTCTATTAATAAAATTTAAATAATATGATTACAGACATATATAAGATGACCAAGGATATATGTGTATATATTATGTGTATAATAATTATACATAAGGCTTCCCTGGTGGCTCAGACCATAAACAATTTTCCTGCAAAGCAGGAGACCTGTGTTTGATCCCTGGGTTGGGAAGATGCCCTGGAGAAGGAAATGGCAACCAACTCCAGTATTCTTGCCTGGAGGATCCCATGGATAGAGGAGACTGGTGGGCTATAGTCTATGGGGTCACAAAGAATTGGACATGACAGAGCGAAAAAGCACCTGTATATCAGGGCTTCCCTGATAGCTCAGTTGGTAAAGAATCCACCTGCAATGCAGGAGACCCCGGTTTGATTTCTGGGTCAGGAAGATCCACTGGAAAAGGGCCAGGCTACCCACTTCAGTATTCTTGGGCTTTCCTTGGGGCTCAGCTGGTAAAGAATCTGCCTGCAATGCAGGAGACCTCGGTTCCATCCCCGGGTTGTGAAGATCTCCTGGAGAAGGGAAAGGCTACCCACTCCAGTATTCTGGCTTAGAGAATTCCATGGACTATATAGTCCCTGGGGTCACAAAGAGTAGGACACGACTGAGTGACTTTCACATATATATGTAATCTAACAGGCTTCCTGCATATGAAGTGATAAAGAACCTGCCTGCCTACAAAAGAGTCACAAGAGACCTGGGGTCCGACCTGGGTCAGGAAGATCCCCCAGAGAAGGAAATGGCAACCCACCCTTGAATTCTTACCTGGAAAATTCCATGGACAGAAAAGCCTGGCGGGCTACAGTCCATGGGGTTGCAGAGCTGAACACAACTGAACAACTAAGCACACAAGCATGTACATATAATCTACTACTGATGGCTCCCATAGTAAAGCATCTGCCTGCAATGCGGGAGACTCGGGTTCGATTCCTGGGTCGGAAAGGTCCCCTGGAGAAGGAAATGGCAATCCACTCCAGCACTCTTGCCTGGAAAATCCCATGGACGGAAGGGCCTGACAGGCTACAGTCCGTGGCTTCGCAAAGAGTCGGACACAACTGAGCGACTTCATTTTCACTTTCACATTAGATACACACACACACACACACAAACGAATTTAGATATGTATTGGTGTGTATATATATATGTGTGTGTACTATATGTAGTAGTTATTATAGTCAACAATCATCATTAGTTTTGGTCAAACTTGTTGAGTTGTGATGAGTTTACAAAACAACCTAATGAGATCAATCTCTTCTCTTGTTTCTGACAGAACGTGGCATCTGCAGAAAATTTACAACCAGTTTAACTGTAAATTATGATATTGTGACACATTGACCAAACAATAAGAGGGGTTTTAAAAGCTCTCAAAATGTTCAGAGAAATTCCACAGGTTTTATAGAAGCATAACAAAAAATTTGTTATAGGATTTAGGGAAGTATATGTGTTTTTTTGTTTTTGCTTTTTTTCTATTATATACAATGCTGAGAAGACATCATCCTTACCAATGAATACAATATAAAATGAAACATACTCTTGGCTTGGTGACTAATACTTAAATTGAATGTTTACAAGGAACTGATTCAGAAAGTGTTTAAATTTTAAGAGTATCAGGTTTGTTGGCTTCAAGAAGAAAATAGCAGTTTAAAGATGTAAAATTTAATTTATTAAGATATAAAACAACACAAGTAACCGAAAATAATGGGCTATAAAACAAACTCAGTGATTGACATCAGAACTACCAATAGCTATGTTACAGTGTAAAATAAAGATAAAAGTCACAACTTGGAAATATAAGGCCACATTTCCTCAGAAATAACAAATAGAAAATAAACTTTCTTTGAAGACAAAACTTAGGCTCCGTTGTTGGCTGACCTAGATTTTAAACTCAACTAGCTTCCTTCAGCTTCTTCAGCATTACTGGTTGGGGCATAGACTTGGATTACTGTGATATTGAATGGTTTGCCTTGGAATTGAACAGAGATCATTCTGTTGTTTTTGAGACTGCATCCAAGTAGTGCATTTCGGACTCTTTTGTTGACCATGATGGCTACTCCATTTCTTCTAAGGGATTCCTGCCCACAGTGGTAGATATAATGGTCATCTGAGTTAAATTCACCCATTCCAGTCGATTTTAGTTCACTGATTCCTAGAATGTCGATGTTCACTCTTGCCATCTCCTGTTTGACCACTTCCAATTTGACTTGATTCATGGACCTGACATTCCAGGTTCCTATGCAATGCTACTCTTTACAGCATTGGACCTTGCTTCTACCACCAGTCACATCCACAACTGGGTATTGTTTTTGCTTTGGCTCCATCCCTTCATTCTTTCTGGAGTTATTTCTCCACTGATCTGCACTAGCATATTGGGCACCTACTGACCTGGGGAGTTCCTCTTTCAGTATCCTATCATTTTGGCTTTTCATACTGTTCATGGGGTTCTCAAGGCATGAATACTGAAGTGGTTTGCCATTCCCTTCTCCAGTGGAACACATTGTGTCAGACCTCTCCACCATGCCCGCCCATCTTGGGTTGCCCCACGGGCATGGCTTAGTTTCATTGAGTTAGACAAGGCTGTGGTCCTAGTGTGATTAGATTGACTAATTTTCTGTGATTATGGTTTCAGTGTGTCTGCCCTCTGATGCCCTCTTGCCACACCTACCGTCTTACTTGGTTTTCTCTTACCTTGGACATGGGGTATCTCTTCATGGATGCTCCAGCAAAGCGCAGCTGCTGCTCCTTACCTTGGATGAGGGGTATCTCCTCACTGCCACCCCTCCTGACCTTGAACGTGGAATAGCATCGCTAGGCCCTCCTGCACCTGCGCAGCCACCGCTCCTTCTATCTCCATCTCTTTCTGCTTGCAATAACATTCATCTTAAGTAAATAGTACCAATTTCTGTATTGTGATATATATTTATTTCATTTTATTATTATTTTCATTTTATAGTTTGAATTTTGTATAATGAACATATAATACTTTTATTTTTATTAAAAATACATAATGATAAAACTCAATGCAAATACCTCCAGATGTTTGCTTTTGTGTATTTGGGGATTTTAATAATTTAAATTAAATTTATTAAAATCATTAATCAAACAGTTATTGAAAATTAAAAAATATTTCATGCATATGATAGCCTAAGCACTTTACATACTTTTATACTTACCTCATTACATACTCATAACAACTCTTTACCACAGAAAAATAATATTATTCCTCTTTTAGTAACTAGAAAACTTAAGTTGAAAGAGATTAATAACTCCTCCAAATTTATGTTGCAGATAAAATAACATAATAGACATGCCTTATCTTGCCTATGAGTTTTGCACTTTGCATCTTCTATTGAGTAAAGAGACCAATTAATTCAGTCATAATTGCATATCAAATTGTCTTCTTTGTACATAGCCTTTAGGGTTATGAAAGTTATTTTTATTTGTAACCCATTTCCAGTAAGCAGAAATTTCCTTTCACTTTCTTTTGTGGTTAACAAATGAAATCAAAAGAAAAGTGTTTGGGGGAGACTATTGAGAAAGGATTTAAGTATCAGCATTGACTGAGGTAGATGAAAAGATCATAGGAAACATCTAAGTGTGTTTTCCTTTATATTGCCTAGAAAAATCAGCACTGGTGATTTCTGCATAGCAGTTAAAAACTGTTTTATCTCAACCAGCATGTGTGTGAGTTATTATGGTTGAGGAATAAAAAATGATTTCAGATCAAGCCCTGTTTCCCTTCATGGATCCTACAACCATGAGATCAACATTTTTGCAACAGTGTTTATTTTTTCTTTCAGTTTTCTCTTCCACTTTATGCATGATTTTACTTCCACTGAATATGTTTGGTCACTTTGATCTTTTGATCCTAATCAAGAGAAAGTCTGCAAGGGTAACATTCAGACATTTTAAAGATTCACAACATTCATACCTTTTGAAGAGAATCAATTTTCCACCAGTTTGGTTTCAGTTAGAGTTAAACTTGAATGGGTTTTCTCCCTGTGATTCACAGTCTATTAAAGAGGAACATAATTTGGGATGGTGATCAATTTGTGTATAATACGTGCAAGTCAATGTTTTTCCTGATAGTCTAAAGGAATCAGAGAAAGATGTAACTGTTTGCATTTCCTTTAAGTGTTTTGACATTTCACTCCTACCTCTTATTAATGGGAGTTCATGGTCTTCTCATTAAGGAAAAAAAAAAAAAATGACCTGTTTAAGACTTCAATAATATTTTTAATCTGCATTGAAAGTATCACATATTATTTTTAAAATTATCTCTAAACTATCTTTTTAAATTCTGCAGCCTGAGTAGGCCTTTTCTATTTTTTTTTTCCTTTCATTGGAAGTTAGTAAAAGGAAAGAAAGTTTAAAAAATATTAAAGATAGAAAGGGTAAAAAGTAAACGATAGGAAAATGAAATAGAAGGAAAAGAGAGAAAAGAGGGAAGAAATTTTCAGATTTTTCAGCATATAATTTTCAATATCATTAAAATTTATGTTAAAGTTACACATTTTACGTACTACAAAAAAAATGTTTCAATGGGCTATTTTCAGTTCAGTTCAGTTCAGTCACTCAGTCATGTCCGACTCTTTGCGACCCCATGAATCGCAGTGAGCTAGGCCTCCCTGTCCATCACCAACTCCGGGAGTTCACTCAGACTCACGTCCATCAAGTCAGTGATGCCATCCAGCTATCTCATCCTCTGTCGTCCCCTTCTCCTCCTGCCCCCAGTCCCTCCCAGCATCAGACTCTTTTCCAATGAGTCAATCTTCGCATGAGGTGGCCAAAGTATTGGAGTTTCAGCTTTAGCATCATTCCTTCCAAAGAAATCCCAGGGCTGATCTCCTTCAGAATGGACTGGTTGGATCTCCTTGCAGTCCAAGGGACTCTCAAGAGTCTTCTCCAACACCACAGTTCAAAAGCATCAGTTCTTCGGTGCTCAACCTTCTTCACAGTCCAACTCTCACATCCATACATGACTACTGGAAAAACCATAGCCTTTACTAAACGGACGTTAGTCAGCAAAGTAATGTCTCTGCTTTTGAATATGCTATCTAGGTTGGTCATAACTTTTCTTCCAAGGAGTAAATGTCTTTTAATTTCAGCCACCTTTTATTTTTAAATATAATTGCCTTACTCTCATTTGACATAATTTTATACTGTTTTATTGTTAAAGGCCCCTGTTACTAGATTTTTTTAAATTATTAATGATTAATTTCTTAAATAACTATTTATGGATTACATTTGTTTCTCTTCAAATTTTACTTTATTTGTATATGCTCAACTATTTAAGGAATCTCAAATAAATGGCCTTTAAATTTTTATTTGCCAAAGTTGGTTTCCTTGGTTCAAAATTTCCCCCCTTCCAGGTATTTTAAAGTGCTGTTGCATTGCATTTTTATCTAGTTAATGTTGAGAATTTGTAGCTACTCTTATTTGTACACTCATGTCTGCTTTTATCTACTCATTGCTATAAATTCATAGTTTAACATATTATGGAAAAAGCAAATGATATATAGATATGGATCTCCCAAAGATCATTTTAATTGAAGTTCATTGAGAGTTTAATCTCTAAAGTCAGAACTTACTCTACCAAGTGAAAATTTATTGCTTAATACATTCTATGATTACAATAAGTTATACTAGTTTCTGTTTGCCTAGTCTCACATAATTAAAAATAATAACTTCAGATTTACTTTATTCAAGAGAGGTAAATAGTTGTACTTTTTTTTTTTTTTTTTAACTTAGTGAGTCTCTCCTCTACCTACATTTTCCATCTCTATTAATTTAACACCAGATTTAGGACCTCTCTCCTTTATGTTCATTTTTTGTTTAAATTCTGCATCATATATTCATTGGATATAAATTCCATGATTTTCATTCTGTTTAGCATAGTATTTCCTTGTGTTCCCATATTAAAGTTACACGTTTATTCTCATATCTAGCATATAGTGATAGTACTTTTATATCCATATAATGTATTGGTTGAATTTTATCTATTGCTAACTCTGCATTTTACCACTTTCAACATCTATTAATATACTATTTTTTTGGCCTAACAATGGATCTGCATTTTCAAATTTAGGCAAATCTTTTCCTCAATGCTCATCAAGAAAAGAATCAACATTAGACTTTGATTTGTCCTGTTTTGAGGAGGTACTTTTGTGAGAGAAATTTATCTCCAAAACCACACTTTTTTAAAAAGCATTTTTCATTTGAATTATAAAACATTTTACAGAGGTCTTATTTTTTAAATTAATTTTCATTAATACATCTTCAATTTTAACCAACTGTGCTATACTAGCTGAAAAATTATTTAGATGATTATATTAATATGTTTATGGAACAGAAAGTGTTTGATAAAAATGTTGCTATTTGTTAACATACTCCAATGCTGGGTGTTTTCTTTAAGATGAAGAAAATGACAAGGATTTACTTCGTGTTAAATAAAACATTAAAAAATATACTTAGCAGAGAATTTCTGCCTGGCAGGTTCATCTTTCCAAGACAATAGGCAGTTATAGGGAGGAGATCAGGAACATGGGGAACGTCTAGAATACAAGCCCGGCCATAATTATCTCACTTTTATTTCAGCAGCAATTCTATTCCAGAGTCCTACCAATTATGAAAATGGTGTGTAGGAGATGGAAACATAAGCGGAGTTTTCCACATCTTATGAGACTGAAGTGACCAAAGTAGAAGATAAGGGCAATTCAAGGAGGCAGGAGTCTATACAATATCCCAGTCTTCTGATTGGAATACCAAAGAAGGCTTCTCTGGAAGAAAGAGTAAGCTACAACTAGACCATTATTAACAGTGGCCCAGCTTGCAATCATTTAAACTTCTAATTGAATTATAAAGGATCCTAGATTGCTGGAATTCTTCTGCTAGCTGAATGTCAAAGCAAAAGCAAAAATTCTCTGGGGAAAATGTCATCACCCAGATACTAAAATTACCTTTACATTTTTTATGCACAATGCTTGTGATCCAATATGACATAACTAGTCATAATAGAAGTCAAGTAATGATTGAAGACAGAAAGGGGGAGAGGCAAACACAGAGACAATGGAAACAGATCCTCAAGAGAGTCAAATAAGGGAATTACCAAACAAATTATAAAACCAATATAATTAATGTGTGGAAGAACCTAAAAAAACAGGATGAAATTTTACTGTATAATTTGGAATTGTAAAAAGAGAAGCAATTTGAAAATATATGAAAAGTTAGTATCTAAAATTAAGAACTTTACTGATTAGTTTAACAGCAACATTGCAGAGCTGAATTAAGATACATCAGTAAGATGTATTTAAGTCTAGAGAGACAACGGGAAAGGGAACACATAAAAGGAAAAAAAAAAAAGAGAGAAGAATAAGAAAGGTCAAGCATTGATGTAATTGAAGTGTTAGAGAGGTGAGAATTGATGGGGAAAAAAAAATATTTGAAACAGTATTAACTGATAATATCCCAATGAAAATCACCAGCCATCATTCATGAAGCACACATATGCATGTACACACTCAGAGCCAGTTAAAGTAGTATAAGAAATAATGTCTTTGGTTTATCTTTTTAAGAAATCTCAGAAACAACTTAAAATAAAAATTCAAGTCAGAATACCCCAAACATTCATTAAGTCTCCAATAACTGAGTATAATAATTTGTCTCAGAACATTTTTTAAGAAACTGTATTTTTCTAGCAATCTCATCATTAACAGAGGTAAGTTCAGTTCCATCACTCAGTCATGTCCTATTCTCTGCAACCCCATGGACTGCAGTATGCCAGGCCTCCCTGTCCATCACCAACTCCCAGAGTTTACTCAAACTCAAGTCCATTTAGTCGGTGATTCCATCCAACCATCTCATCGTCTGTTGTCCCGTTCTCCTCCTGCCTTCAATATTTCCCAACATCAGAGTCTTTTCAAATGAGTCAGTTCTTTGCATCAGGTGGCCAAAGTATTGGAGTTTCAGCTTCAACGTCAGTCCTTCCTATGAATATTCAGGACTAATTTCCTTGAAGATGGACTGGATGGATCTCCTGGCAGTCCAAGGGACTCTCAAGAGTCTTCTCCAACACCACAGTTCAAAAGCATCAATTCTTCAGTGCTCAGCTTTCTTCACAGTCCAACTCTCACATCCATACATGACCACTGGGTAAATCATAGACTTGATAGATGGACATTTCTTGGCAAAGTAACGTCTCCGCTTTTTAATATGCTGTCAAGGTTGGTCATACTTTCCTTCGAAGGAGTAAGAGGCTTTTAAATTCATGGCTGCAGTCAGCATCTGCAGTGATTTTGGAGCCCAAAAAGTAAAGTCTGACACTGTTTCCACAGTTTCACAATCTATTTGCCACGAAACGATGGGACCAGATGCCATGATCTTAGTTTTCTGAATGTTGAGCTTTAAGCCAACTTTTTCCACTCTCTTCTTTCACTTTCACCAAGAGGATCTTTAGTTCTTCTTCACTTTCTGCCATAAGGGTGGTTTTATCGGCATATCTGAGGTTATTGATATTTCTCCCAGCAATCTTGATTCCAGCTTGTGATTCATCCAGCCCAGCATTTCTCATGATATACTCTACGTATCAGCTTAATAGGCATGGTGGCAATATACAACCTTGACCTACTCCTTTTCCTGTTTGAAACCAGTCTGTTTTTCCATGTCCAGTTCTAACTTGCTTTTTGACCTTCTCAAGAGGCAGGTCCAGTGGTCTGGTATTCCCATCTCTTTCAGAATTTTCCACAGTTTATTGTGATTCACACATTCAAAGGCTTTGGCATAGTCAATAAAGCAGAAGTAGATGTTTTCTGGAACTCTTTTGCTTTTCCGATGATCCAGCAAATGTTGGCAATTTGATCTCTGGTTCCTCTGCCTTTTCTAAAACCAGCTTGAACATCTGGAAGTTCATGATTCACATATTGTTGAATCCTGGCTTGGAGAATTTTGAGCATTACTTTGGCATTGTGTAAGATGAGTGCAGTTGTGGGGTAGTTTGAGCATTCTTTGGCATTGCCTTTCTTTGGGATTGGAATGAAAACTGACCTTTACCAGTCCTGTGGCCATTGCTGAGTTTTCCAACTTTGTTGGCATATTGAGTATAGCACATTCATAGCATCATCTTTTAGGATTTGAAATAGCTCTACTAGAATTCCATCACCTTTACTAGATTTATTTTTAGTGATGATTCCTAAGGCCCACTTGACTTCACATTCCAGAATGTCTGGCTCTAGAGTAATCACACCATCATGATTATATGGGGGGTGAAGATCATTTTTGTACAGTTCTTCTGTGTATTCTTGCCACCTCTTTATATTTTCTGCTTCTGTTAGGTCCATACCATTTCTGTCCTTTATTGAGCCCCTCTTTGCATGAAATGTTCCCTTGGTGTCTCTAATTTTCTTGAAGGGATCTCTACTCTTTCCCATTCTGTTGTTTTCCTCTATTTCTTTGCACTGATCACTGAGGAAGTCTTTCTTATCTCTCCTTGCTATTATTTAGAACTCTGCATTCAAATGGGTATATCTTTCCTTTTATCCTTTGCTTCTTGCTTCTCTTCTTTTCTCTGCTATTTGTAAGGCCTCCTCACACAGCCATTTCACTCTTTTGCATTTCTTTTTCTTGGGAATGATCTTGCTCCCTTTCTTCTGTACAATGTCATGAACATGTGTCCATAGTTCATTAGGCACTCTATCTATCAGATCCAGTCCCTTAAATCTATTTCTCTCTTTCACTGTATAATCTTTAGGGATTTTATTTAGATCATACTTGAATGGTGTAGTGGTTTTCCCTACTTTTTTCAATTTAAGTCTGAATTTGGCAATAAGGAGTTCATGATCTGAGCCACAGTCAGCTCCTGGTCTTGTTTTTGCTGACAGTATAGAGCTTCTCCATCTTTGGCTGCAAAGAATATAAACAATCTGATTTCGGTGTTGACCATATGGTGATGCCCATGTGTAGAGTCTTCTCTTGTGTTGTTGGAAGAGGGTGTTTGCTATGAACAGTGTGTTCTCTTGGCAGAGCTCTATTAGCCTTTACCCTGCTTCATTCTGTACTCCAAGGCTAAATACACCTGTTATTCCAGGTGTTTCTTGATTTCCCATTTTGCATTCCAGTCCCCTATAATGAAAAGGGCATCTTTTGGGGGTCTTAATTCTAGAAGGTCTTGTAGGTCTTCATAGAAGCATTCAACTTCAGCTTCTTCAGCATTACTGATTGGAGCATATAGTTGGATTACCGTGATATTGAATGGTTTGCTTTGGAATTGAACAGAGATCATTCTGTTGTTTTTGAGACTGCATTGAAGTACTGCATTTTGAACTCTTTTGTTGACTATGATGGCTACTCCTTTTCTTCTAAGGGATTCTTGCCCACACCAGTAGATAAAATGCTCATCTGAGTTAAGTTCAGCCATACCAGTCCATTTTAGTTCGTGATTCCTAGAATGTCGATGTTCACTCTTGCTATCTCCAGTTTGATCGTGTTCAGTTTGCATTGATTCATGAACCTAACATTCCAGGTTTCTATGCAATATTGCTCTTTACAGCATTGGACCTTGCTTCCATTACCGATTACATCCACAACTGGGTATTGTTTTTGCTTTGTCTCCATCTCTTAGTTCTTTCTGTAATTATCTCTCTACTCATCTCCAGTAGCATATTGGGCACCTAACAATAGGTGGGGAGTTCATCTTTCAGTGTCATATCTTTTTGCCTTTTCATACTGTTCATGGGGTTCTCAAGGCAAGAAAACTGAAGTGGTTTGCCATTCCTTTCTCCAGTGGACCACATTTTGTCAGAATTCTCCACCATGACACATCCGTCTTGGGTGGCCCTGCATGTCATGGCCCATAGTTTCATTGAGTTAGACAAGGCTGTGGTCCATGTGATTAGATTGGTTAGTTTTCTGTGATTGTACTTTTCAGTTTGTCTGTCCTCTAATGGAGAGGGATATGAGGCTTATGAAATTTTCCTGATGGGATAGACTGACTGAGGGTGAAAGTGGGTCTTGTTCTGATGGGCAGGGCCATGCTCAGTAAAGCTTTAATCCAATTTTCTGTTGATGGGTGGAGCTGTGTTCTCCCCCTCCCCTGCTATTTTCCTGGGGCCAAACTATGGTGGAGGTAATGAAGATAATGGTGACCTCCCTCAAAAGATCCCATGCATGCACTGCTACAGTCTGTGCCCCCAACCCCATGCCTTTGCTGGAGGCTCCTGGACACACACAATCAAGTCTCCTGTGGGGTCACTGTTCCTTTCTTCTGGGTTCTGCTGCACAAGATTCTGCTGTGCCCTCCAAGAGTCTATTTCCCAGTCCTGTGCAAGTTCTGGTAGCTCCATGGTGGTTTCAGTGGCAACCTCCTCCAAGAATACTTATGTCATACCCACACCCAGAGCCCTGTCCCTGCAGCAGACCACTGCTGCCCCGTACCTCCATGGGAGATGCCCAAAGATAGTTCTGTCTCAGTCTCTGCGGGGTTCCTGGGTCCTGGTGTGCACAAGGTTTGTTTGAGCCCTCTGAATGTCTCTGGCAGGAATGGGGTTTGATTCTAAATGTGAATTCACCCCTCCTATCATCTTGCTGGGGCTTCTCCTTTGCCCTTCTCCTTTGCCCTGTGAGGAGAATCTCTTCACAGCTGCTCCAGTGCCTACCATCTTACTGGGGTTTCTCTGACCTTGGATGTGGGGTAACTCCTCTCAGCTGCTCACTGCTCCAGCGCTGTGCAGCCTCTGTCTTTTTTAACTGGCTTCCCAGGTAGCTCAAATGATAAAAAATCTTCTTGCATTGCTGGAGATCTGGGCTTAACTCCTGGGTAGTTAAGATTCCCCTGGAGAATGGTATAACAATCCACTCCAGTATTCTTGCCTGGAGAATTCCATGGACAGAGGAGCCTGATAGGCTACAGTCCATGGAATTGCAGAGCGGGACATGAAAAAACAACTAACACTCTAACTTTCTTTCACTATCTTTAAGCCAGTTGTTATATGAGAATCAGACTCATTAAAATCAGTCAGATGAGAAGGATACCTCATTTCAAGGGTCTCTAATATATAGTCATACATTATATTCATACATTATAGTCACACCTTAGAAAATGTTCTGTCCTTTCTTTGTTCATATTCTGAAAGGATCCTTTTGTTCCACCATTCACTTCTACTTTTAAGAGCTAAGTTTGGCAAACTCAGTTAAATCAGAAATAAGGCAGGGTACCAATACCCAACAGAGACAGGATGGAAGGAATTTGAAGTTATCTGTTTAATGTTTTTAATATAAAATCAAATGTATTAAAGTGCAGATCTATGTGAAAGATATGTATCTTCTAAAGTGAATTTTTGAATGTTATTCCCTTTCAATTGATGATGCTTTACTAACATCAGTTTTAATACATATCATACATTGTTCCCTCACATACATGCTTTTTGTGTGGTGGTAGCCGCTCAGTCATGTCCAACTCTTTGCAACCCATGGACTGTAGCCCACCAGACTCCTCTGTCCATGAGACTCTCCAGGCAAGAATACTGGAGTGGGTTGCCATTTCCTTCTCCATACATGCTCTTTAAATCCTAGTAATATAAGGACTCTTAGTGAAAGAAGGGCTTCCCTGGTGGCTCAGATGGCAGAGAATCTGCCTGCAATGTGGGAGACCCATGTTCAGTCCCTGGGTTGGGAAGAACCCCTGGAGAAGGGCATGGCAGCCCACTGCAGTATTTTCTCCTGGAGAATCCCATGAACAGAGGAGCCTCGTGGGCTAGAGCCCATAGAATTTCAGAGTCACACACAACTGGGCAACTAACACTAAGTGAAAAAAGAAAATGGAATTAGTGACTTTATGAAGAGTAATGATATAGGGAAGGTGGTGGGAGGGAGGTTCAAGGTTGGAAACTCATGTACACCTGTGGTGGATTCATGTCAATGTATGGCGAAACCAATACAGTATTGTAAAGTTAAAAAAAAAAAAAAAGACACAATCCGTGTATTAAAAAAAAATGAATTCTGAACTTAAAAAAAAAAAAAAAAAACTTCTAGTTTGACTGACTATGGAGATTTTAAAAGTGGCATGGGGATACATAGGGTTATTTTCAAATATTTCAAAATATGTAATTTGATAAGCTTTTAAATAATTAAAATTACCAGGAGTACCTATCCTGGGCATTACATGAACACATATATAAAGGTCCAATGCCAAAAGGTAAAGCTAGCTTGTGGTTGGTAGTATGGCATAATGTAAAGTATGTAATGTAAAGAAAATAATGTAATTTGCAAATGTAAACTGAAGTGCCAAACCAGCTACTCAGCTGTAGTATAGTTTTGCCATGCAGGAAAAACAAACAAACAAAACATATTCTCCTAATACCCTAGAATTTCTAAAAAAATCAGACGTTCAGATTCATATTTGAAGTCATCTGATTTCCATGTTTCCCAAATGACAGCTATATTTTATGACTAGTGTTTTGGGATGTATATAGTTTATATTCTTTTATCTTGGTGGATTCTCATAACACTCTGATAAGTCAGGTAAAGGATCAGGACACAAGTCCTAATAAATAACATTAGTTCAGCAGTAATTCTTGGTGCCTAAATTCTGACAACAGTTCTCCCATTTGATACACTCATCCTATATCATTGAATACAGAGTCTTTCTGATTTTTTCTAGCTTATTTAAAAGTTCAGCAAGGATTTTTTGCTGTTTATTTCCTCTAGCAACATGTGTTTTTCATTCATTCTCAATAGCTATTTCAATTAAACTGTCAGACCGTGTTTAATCTCCCCCAGTCCTGGCATCTTAAAGCAGAGTGCACACAACTTTTTATAAAGGTAGCTTGGGGAGCTTGCAATGAATATAGAAATGCATTTATCGAAAATCTTCTGATCTCTACATCAGTTCAGTTCAGTTCAGTCACTCAGTCGTGTCCGGCTCTTTGCGACCCCATGAATTGCAGCATGCCAGGCCTCCCTGCCCATCACCATCTTGCGGAGTTCACCCAGATTCATGTCCATCGAGTCAGTGATGCCATCCAGCCATCTCATCCTCTGCATAGATAACACTAAATTATTCCCTAAATAGGCTATTGTTATTAAAAAAATAAAAGACTTGATTCTAACTATACATAGATTTAAAACTCAGTTTTGATAAGGACTGAAAGTAAAGAACATTAAATTGTGCTTTGTAAGCTCTTCCAGGGATGAATTGCATTGGCCTCTTGAAATGGCTCCTCATCATCACTTTCAAAGGCATTTAATGGTGTACTAGAACTAAATCATAACTTACATGTGCATGGATATTTGCTAGCTGTATTAAGGCCTGAGTCAGCACTGGCCATGGCTGAGCAAAATCAGTTTATTTGGTGGCTTGCACCCAACTGGAAGAGGGTTGCAATGTTCACTGTGACTATAATAAACCACTCTGTCATGTTCCCTGATAGAGGAGATTTTTTTAACTTACTATATTGTTGAATTTTTGATTATAGTTTCAAATGAGATCTTAAGAGATTAAGCTGGAAATTTAAATATGGCTTTTTACAATTAAAAATGATTGTAGAATTTTGAGTTTGAATGCAATTGAGAGATAATATAAACCCAACCCCTTATTTTAAAGATAGGACAACCAGACACAGAGCAGGATGACTGTTTTAGCCCACACTTCTTGTTTTCAGCCAGGCTGGAATGAGAATACAGGACTCCAGAATATAGTGCATGTTTGAGCCTCTGTAATTTGATGCTAAGTGACAGGTTTCAGTATTTAGCCATATTAACATAAGAAAGAGCAGGAGAGGTGTGAAGTCAGACTTGGAAATAAGACTAATATTGTTTGTCAGTTTAAAAATGCCTATGAATGAATTTAGCAAATTATTTAAATATACTGATGCTATGGGCAGGAAACATGTCATACATGAAACCAACTCAACAAATCTTTCTCAATACCAGTGTGAATAGGTATTTATAATGCCAATATTAATAAAGGGTTATGTGGGGATAAATTTTAAGCTGATTTCCCACTTGAAGCTATGCCATAGTTGAATGCTTTTAATTACAATACATGGGGAAAACTCAAATCACTAGTTGATAGAGACCACTCAATATGTATCATTGAACTTCTACAGACTATCAAACTAGTTCCTAGTAATAGCCAGGAAATATGCATTCTGCTTCCAGCTTTACATCTGTTATTTCAGAGTGAGGAATAAAGTACAAGAATTGCTAGTTCCCTGCAATAGCACAGCTTCAGGATGGACACTATGGCTCCCTGATTTCTGTGTAGACTTCCTAGTTGGGCAGGAGTATCCCAATATTTATGAATGATATCTATGAATGAATGCTATCCAATCATTATTCTGTACACCTTAAACTTATACAATGCTGTACATCAATTATATCTCAATAAAGTTGGGGGGAAAGTGCAAAAAATAAAAGTTCCTATCAAGTATTTCACTAAAGCTATGTTTTCTTTTTTACTAAAAAGCATCTGAAACAATTAACAATTCTAAAAAAGAGGTAAAAAGCACACAGTTTAGAAACAGCTACAGTGGGGTCGCAAAGAGTTGGAGACGACTGAGCGACTGGACTGAACTGAACAGTAACCTTTCATAAGCAAGTGTTCCTTCCTAAAAGATACATGTTTTAATTTATCTCTTCTGCATTTAAGCTACTCTTCTAGGTGATGTGGATGTAAATAATTCTTGTAATTTGAAGCCTAAAGTTAATAGGGGAAATGACATAAGTGCAAAATAATCCTTCATTGAGTGTTGATTAGGTTCAGGGTGAAGTGATATCACCAATATTTATTTTTTTAATTTTTAAACCTTTTTATTGGAGTAGAACAAATTAACAATATTATGACAGTTTCAGGTGGACAGTCAAGTGACTCAGCCATACATATATATGTACCCATTCTCCCCCAAGCTCCCCTCCCATCCAGAATGCCAGATAACATTGAGCAGAATTCCCTGTGTTATACAGTAGACCCATGTTGGTTATCCACTTTACTTTTTATTTATTTAAATGTATTTATTTTTTAATTGAAGGATAATTTCTTTACAGAATTTTGTTGTTTTCTGTCAAACCTCAACATGAATCAGCCATAGGTATACATATAGCAGAGTGCGCATGTCAATCCCAAACGCCCTAAATATCTCTCCCCCGATCCTTCCCTGCTGGCAACCTAACTTTGTCCTCCAAGTCTTTGAGTCTGTTTCATAAATAAGTTCATTTGTATCATTTATTTTAAGATTCCACATATAAGGGATGTCTTATGATATTTTTTAAAGTGACATTAATTTTAATTCATATATCCAGAACAGGTTCATGAACATGAAATAATGAATTAAGATTAGAAACAGTGAAGTGGAACAAATTTTGAAAGTAGGGGGATGAGTTTAGTTTTGAATCCTTAGTTTAAGAAAACACTGTTCTGGTTAGATGAATTTTATTGTTAGAGATAAGTATAGAGATACAGGGGGAGTATCTTCCAAAATGTTAGAAACAGTCAAGGGAATGAGAATCAAAAAGAGAAGTGAAAATTTCAAGAATACTTCTATTTATGGAAAAGATGAGCCAATGAAGGAGTAAGATATGTAGTTTGAATGTAAGAAGCAAACCAGTGAGTGTTAAATGACAAAAAGTAACCAAAGTAAAAGAAGTCCTGAATGAAGTTGGAAGTGTTGAGAAACTGCCATTATCTTAAGCTCCAAACCCAAAGTTCTGAGCTTGGAAGACAGAGAGGTTTGTCTGAATATCATACCAAGCTTGAGGGCTTTCCAGAACAAGAGGAAAGTTACAGTGCTTACCATACTATAAGTAAAAATCTTGCTTTTAAAATGTATGTATTTCTTACAGTTGAAAATAAATAACGAGATAAAAAATATTTTTCAAACAAGTTGTACATGTATGTCATTTTAATATGTTACAAGGTCATTTCTTATTAAAAAAAAGCATTCTTAGATTTTGTTGACTGAAATATATGATGCTTGTCAAATTGAGTTCACCACTGGTCCAGATAAATGTACAAATAAATAAGATACATTTAATATGTTAATTAAATTTCAAGACAAATCTCCAAGCTAACCCATTGTTTCTCTTAAACTATTTTAACACTCCTAGGCACCTCTTTCTCTGACATGAATTATTAATGCACAATTCTTCTTTTCATGATAAATTATACTACATTAACTTTTTCTGAAACATAAATATATGTCTTAAAAATATATTTTTGTATTTCTCACACATTTATGTTTGATAAAATGGTTTCAAATGACACATACATTTGCCCCCATTACTTGAATGAATAGAAACATTCTTTATTCTTCATCAATATTCAGTTCAGTTCAGTCGTTCAGTCGTGTCTGACTCTTCGCGACCCCAAGAATTGCAGCATGCCAGGCCTCCCTGTCCATCACCAACTCCTGGAGTTCACTCAGACTCACGTCCATCGAGTTGGTGATGCCATCCAGCCATCTCATCCTCTGTCGTCCCCTTCTCCTCCTGCCCCCAATACCTCCCAGCATCAAAGGCTTTTCCAATGAGTCATGTCTTCACATGAGGTGGCCAAAGTATTGGAGTTTCAGCGTCAGCATCATTCCCTCCAAAGAAATCCCAGGGTTGATCTCCTTCAGAATGGACAGGTTGGATCTCCTTGCTGTCCAAGGGACTCTCAGGAGTCTTCTCCAACACCACAGTTCAAAAGCACCAATTCTTTGGCGCTCAGCCTTCTTCACAGTCCAACTCTCACATCCATACATGACCACTGGAAAAACCATAGCCTTGACTAGACGGACCTTAGTTGGCAAAGTAATGGCTCTGCTTTTGAATATGCTATCTAGGTTGGTCATAACTTTTCTCCCAAGGAGTAAGTGTCTTTTAATTTCATGGCTGCAACCACCATCTGCAGTGACTTTGGAGCCCACAAAAATAAAGTCTGACACTGTTTCCACTGTTTCCCCATCTATTTGCCATGAAGTGATGGGACCAGATGCCATGATCTTCGTTTTCTGAATGTTGAGATTTAAGCCAACTGTTTCACTCTCCTCTTTAACTTTCATCAAGAGGCATTTTAGTTCCTCTTCACTTTCTGCCATAAGGCTGGTGTCATCTGCATATCTGAGGTTATTGATATTTCTCCCAGCAATCTTGATTCCAGCTTGTGTTTCTTCCAGTCCAGCATTTTTCATGATGTACTCTGCATAGAAGTTAAATAAGCAGGGTGACAATATACAGCCTTGATGTACTCCTTTTCCTATTTGGAACCAGTCTGTTGTTCCATGTCCAGTTTTAACTGTTGCTTCCTCACCTGCATACAGATTTCTCAAGAGGCAGGTCAGGTGGTCTGGTATTCCCATCTCTTTCAGAATTTTCCACAGTTTATTGTGATCCACACAGTCAAAGGCTTTGGTATAGTCAAGAGAGCAGAAATAGATTTTTTTTTTTTTGGAACTCTCTTGCTTTTTCCACGATCCAGCAGATGTTGGCAATTTGATCTCTAGTTCCTCTGCCTTTTCTAAAACCAGCTTGAACATCAGGAAGTGCACGTTTCACGTGTTGCTGAAGCCTGGCTTGGAGAATTTTGAGCATTACTTTACTAGAATGTGAGATGAGTGCAATTGTGCAGTAGTTTGAGCATTCTCTGGCATTGCCTTTCTTTGTGACTGGAATGAAAACTGACATTTTCCAGTCATCAGTATTACATGAGGCAATTCCAAAATTATATTTTTGACTAGTATTTTCTAACAAGTATAAAATCTTTTTAAAATAAAACTCAATTCAGGAATAGAGAATTTTGTATTCCAACTGCTTGATTTTATTGAAATGTTAATAAGCAACTTGAAAGAATAAAAAGTAACTGCTTTGGTGAACAATAGTAAGATTATTCTATCATCTTTATTTAATGTTTAATAGTCAAAAATATTGACAGGGTTATTTCATAGATTGTAACATCCATGTCCTAAGTTAACAATAAATGAATGTCATCTGATTTTTAGAACACAAGATAAATATAAAACTGTTGAAGATTATTTTACACACATACACACACACACACACACACACACACACACATTTCTGCACCTCCCTTTACATCATATGCATTAGAAGAATTATAGCTTTCCTAAAAGTAAGGGTTCAAACTCCATTCCCAGTAACATAATTAACTGGGAATATAGTGAAATCTGTCTTATATAACCGTCTTAGAATTGTTGTATGTATTTAAAATTGAGATGATGCAAAATTAATGCAATTTTTGGAAGCCATTTTTTCCCCCTAAAACTCATTAATCCATAGGGATAAAGTGATTCAAAAAATAGTATATTTTCTTGAGTTTATCTACTAGTCTCAGGCTAAGCAGAGACTTGGGTTTACCAAGAAAAGATAAAAAAATCAAATAATGAAGTCAAGGCTATGAGCAGATTGAAACTCTGGGGCATCCAAATGGAGCTAGGACTTCAGAGGCACAAAGCCCTCTGTGAGAGGAGCTTGACAATGGGGATGTATGCATGTCCCAGGTTTGGTTCTGGGAGGAGCAGGAAAAAATAGTACTGTAAAAACTTTTGAATTATAAATTTGCATTTCTGGATTTGAGATTAAAATCCAGTTACCTTAATGATCCCAAACCCAAACTAAAAATTATAAAGAAACTTCTAATTTGTAGTACTATCAAGCCCAAGACAGAAACAGAGGTAAATACTCTGTAGAAGGAAATACTTTAATTCAAACCTCAATACTGTCTTGATTAGTATAGCTTTATAGTGAGTCTTTAAAGTTTTTATTATGAGTCCTCCAAGTGCATTAAAATTGTTTTGCTTTATTGTAGGATTTAAATGAGATCTAAAATTAAAAACAAAGCTTCTGCTATTCTGATTAGGATTGAATTAAATATAACCATGCTGAATCTTAAAACCCATTATAATTATTATATATTTAGGCCTTGTTGATTGTCTTTCATCAATATTTTCTATTTTTCAGTATACAGATCACATATAAATTTTGTTCCATTTATACCCAAGTGTTTTCTTGTTGGTACTTGTAAATTATATTTGTTTTATAATTTGGATTAAATGCTTTATTACTAGGATATAGAAATGCAATTGAGTTTTTAATATTTTGTAGTTTGCAAACTTGCAAACTTCACATAAAGCTTCTGCAAATTTATTGTAGATTCATGAATTTTCTTTGTAGATAATATCATATGTGAATTGAATGAGTTTAATTTCTTACTTTCTAATCTGAATGCATTTTATTTCTTTTTATTGCCTTATTGCACTGGCTAAAAGTTTGAATGCAATGCTGGATATGAGTTTTGCTTTTTTTTTGAGTGAATCTTAAATTTTTCCAAGTGCTTCTGTGTCATGAAGATGATTATATCATTTTCTTTTCTTACATGTTGAACTCTTTTTATAGGTTACTAGAAGTGGTGGACAAGACTCTTGAGAGTCCCTTGGACTGCAAGGAGATCCAACCAGTCCATTCTGAAGGAGATCAGCCCTGGGATTTCTTTGGAAGGAATGATGCTAAAGTGGAAACTCCGGTACTTTGGCCACCTCATGCGAAGAGTTAACTCATTGGAAAAGACTCTGATGCTGGGAGGGATTGGGGGCAGGAGGAGAAGGGGACCTCAGAGGATGAGATGGCTTGATGGCATCACTGACTGGATGGACGTGAGTCTGAGTGAACTCCGGGAGTTGGTGATGGACAGGGAGACCCGGCATGCTGTGATTCATGGGGTTGCAAAGAGTCGGACACACTGAGTGACTGAACTGAACTGAATAGATATATTAACACTTTGCTAAAGACTTTTAAATCTGTGTTCATGAATATTATTACTTTATAATTTTTCTATTCTTGTGGTTTCCATGGGATTTCCCAGGTGGCACAGCAGTAAAGAATTTGCTTCCCACTGCAGGAGACTCAAGAAATGTGGGTTCGATTCCTGAGCCTGGAAGATGCCCTGGAGAAGAAAATGGCAACCCACTCCAGTATACTTGCCTAGAAAATTCCATGGACAGATGATCCTGGTGGGTTATAGTCCATGTGGTTCCCATGTGGAATTTTATGTTAATGAAATGCTAACCTCATAAAATGTCTTGGAAAATAGTCACTCCTTTTTAATTTTTCTGAAAGGTATTGTGTAAGGATGTGATATTACTGCTTCTTAAATGCTTGGAAGATTTCTCCATTGAAAATATCTGGGCCTGAAGTTTTTTTACTAGAAATTCCATTTTTTTAAAGTAGACATGAGACTATTCAGGCTATATATGTCTTCTGAGTAAGTTTTAACATTTGTATCATTTGTGAAATTATTTTTAGCTGTTTGTAGAGTATGACCATAGAGTTGTCTGGCAATCTCTAATTTAATGGACAGACTAATGTTCCCCTCCCCAAATGTCCACATGCTAACTCTCATACTCTGAGTATATGCTACCATCACATAGAAAAATTGACTTTTCAACAATACTGGATTATCTAGATGGGTCCAATGCAATCTTAAAGACTCTTAAAACAAAGAGGAGATGGGCAAGAGAATCAGAATTAGAGGCGATATGATTCTAAAAGAGGGAGAAAAGGGAAAGTGAAAATGGAAGGAGGAGCCAGAGAAATGCAGGCAACCAGTAGAAGGTAGGAAAAGTAAGGGAACAGTGCCTTCTAGGAGTCCCCAGAAGGAATGAAATCCGCTTACTCTCTGATTTTAGATCAAATGTACTAAGGGAACTTTCCATGCAAAGATGGGCACAATAAAGGACAGAAATGGTATGGACCTAACAGAAGCAGAAGATATTAAGAAGAGGTGGCAAGAATACACAGAAGAACTGTACAAAAAAGATCTTCATTATCCAGATAATCATGATGGTGTGATCACTCACCTAGAGTCAGACATCTTGGAAAGCTAAGTCAAGTGGGCCTTAGGATGCATCACTAGAAACAAAACTAGTGGAGGTGATGGAATTCCAGTTGAGCTATTTCAAATCCGAAAAGATGATGCTGTGAAAGTGCTGCACTAAATATGCCAGCAAATTTAGAAAATTTAGCAGGGACCATAGAACTGGAAAAGGTCAATTTTCATTCCAATCCCTAAGAAAGGCAATCCCAAAAGATGCACAAACTACTGCACAACTGCACTCATCTCACATGCTAGCAAAATAATGCTCAAAATTCTCCAAGCCAGGCTTCAACAGTATATGAGCTGTGAGCTTCCTGATGTTCAAGCTTGTTTTAGAAAAGGCAGAGGAACCAGAAATCAAAATGCCAACATCTGTTGATTCCTAGAAAAAATGGGAGAGTTCCAGAAAAAAATCTACTTCTGCCATTACTGAAGAAGTCAAAGCCTTTAATTGCGTGGATCACAGCAAACTGTGGAAAATTCTGAAAGAGATGGGAATACCAGACCACCTGACATGCCTCCTGAGAAATCTGTATGCAGGTCAAGAAGCAACAGTTAGAATGGGATATAGAACAACAGACTGGTTCCAAATTGGGAAAGGAGTATGTCAAGGCTGTACGTTGTCACCCTGCTTATTTAACTTCTATGCAGAGTACATCATGAGAAACTCTGGACTGGGTGAATCTCAAGCTGGAATCAAGATTGCCAGGAGAAATGTCAATAACCTCAGATATGCAGATGACACCACCCTTATGGCAGAAATTGAAGAGGAACTAAAGAGCTTCTTGATGAAAGTGAAAGAGGAGAGTGAAAAAGTTGGCTTAAAACTCAACATTCAGAAAACTAAGATCATGGCAACGGGTCCCATGGCAACGGTGCCATCATTTCATGGCAAATAGATGGGGAAACAATGGAAAGAGTGGTGGATTTTAACTTTTTGGGCTCCAAAATTACTGCAGATGGTGACTGCAGTCATGATATTAAAAGACACTTTCTCCTTTAAAGAAAAAACATGACCAACCTAGATAGCATATTAAAAAGCAGAGACATTACTTTGCCAACAATGGTCCATCTAGTCAAAGCTATGGTTTTTCCAGTAGTCATGTATGGATGTGAAAGTTGGGAAATAAAGAAAGCTGAGCACTGAAGAACTGATGCTTTTGAACTGCAGTGTTGGAGAAGACTATTAAGTATCCCTTGGACAGCAAGGAGATCCAACTAGTCCATCCTAAAGGAAATCAGTCCTGAATATGCTTTGGAAGGACTGATGCTGAAACCTAAACTCTGATAATTTGGCTACCTGATGTGAAAAACTGACTCATTTGAAAAGTCCCTAATGCTGGGAAAGATTGTAGGTGGTAGGAGAAGGGGACAACAGAGAATGAGATGTTTGGATATTGTCATTGACTCAATGAACATGAGTGTGAGTAAGCTCCAAGAGTTGGTAATGGACAGGGAAGCTTGCCATGCTGTAGTCCATGGGGTTGCAAAGTGCCCAAAACAACTGAGTGACTGAACTGAACTGACCTCTAGATATGTGTGAAGGTCAATTTCTATTATTTTAAGCTAGTAAATTTGTGGTAATTTATTACAACATTAAACTAGCACATCTTTTACTTTTAATGTCTGTGTAGTCTGCATTATATCCTCTTTTATTTCTGATATTGGTAATTGTGTCTTTTCTATCTTTTTGCTTCCTCAGTTTGGTTAGAGTTTCTTTAATTGTACAGATTTGTTTTTGTAAATTTAATAGTTTGTTCTTTTTTTTCAAAAATAAGTTTTAGTGATCTCTTCTTTTTCTGTTTTAATTTATTTCATCTCAACGTTTAAATACTAATTGCTTTGGATTTAATTTTCTATTATTTTTCTAGTTTCTTAAAATGCACCTTAAATTATTTATTTGAGCATTTATTTTCTAAAATAATAAAAGGAACAAAAAATACCTCTGAAAAATGTCCTCTAAGGAGATCAGCCCTGGGTGTTCTTTGGAAGGAATGTTGCTAAATTGGAAACTCCAGTACTTTGGCCACCTCATGTGAAGAGTTGACTCATTGGAAAAGACTCTGATGCTGGGAAGGATTGGGGGCAGGAGGAAAAGGGGACCTCAGAGGATGAGATGGCTGGATGGCATCACTGACTCGATGGATGTGAGTTTGAGTGAACTCCAGGAGTTGGTGATGGACAGGGAGGCCTGGCGTGCTGCGATTCATGGGGTCGCAAAGAGTTGAACACAACTGAGCAACTGAACTGAACTGAAGCGATACTTAAGCTAAATTCTACACAATGTGTTGTATTTTTATTTTAAATATTTTCAAAACTTTTTAAACTTATTTTGAGAATTTCTTTTTAACCCATGAAATATTTAGAAATTTTTATTTTAATGTGAAATAATTAGGAGTTTTCCCATTATATTTCTGTTATTGGTTTTTAACTTAAAGCACCTAATATTATATAAAATACACACTACATGATTTCTATTCTTTTAAATTTCTTAAAGTTTATGTGCCAAATAGGATTTATCTTGGTAAATATTAAACGCAAACTTCAGAGGAATATGTATTCTCTGTTGCTATGGTGTGTTCTATAAATATCAGTGAACAATGAACATAATAAATTCAAAGAAAATCTCTCTTAAACATATAATAAAAGTTACAAAACATAAAGGAAAACATTGAAAGCAGAGGGATAAAAATGACAGAATGCATAACACAGAGTAGTGATTCAGATGATTTTATTTCTCATCAGACACACTGAATGACAGTGAAAAAACAGTATTAGTTGAAACGGTGAAACATTTTTAAAAGAAGAAAATAAAAATCACAGAATTCTATATCTAATGAAAATACTCTTACGTAAATGGAAAATAATAACATGTTTAGATAAGGATAACTAATGAAAATGAAAGTGAAGTCACTCAGTCGATCCGACTCTTTGCTGTAGCCCACCAGGCTTCTCCATCCATGGAATTTTCCAGGCATGAGTACTGGAGTGAGTTGCCATTTCCTTCTCCAGGGGATCTTCCTGACCCAGGGATTGAACCCGAGTCTCCTGCATTGCAGGCAGACACTTTACCATCTGAGCTACCTGAGATAACTAATGAAATCAACTATAAACAGGCCAGCTGTATACAAAAGATGCTAAAGGATTCTTCAGGCTGAAAGGAACTAGTGCCAGTGGACAATGTGGAACATTAAGAGGGAAGCCCAACAGAAATTGTGAATATGTGGATAAATAAAAAATACTAAGCATTTTTCTTCTTAAGCTCTTAAAATGAATATAAATCTTTAAAAGCATATAGTGTTATATAGATTATAACATATTTATGCATGTAAACTGTAACATAATGGTTATCAGAGAAAAGAATCTACTTATCTCTAAGCTTTCCACACTTTATGTGAAGTGATGAATACTAACTTCAAATAGTTCCTGAAAGTTAGGTATGACAAAGAAAGCTAAACTGAAAATATGTGTATTAGGGATAAATAGAAAAATGTAAGCCAAAAAGAGACAGGAAAAGGGAAAACAGTGGACTGACCGTGACAATGATCAGAAAACAACTAGGGCATACAGAACACAAAGAATAAAATGGTATGCTCAAGTTCAACCACATCGTCATCACATATCAAATGATAATTATCTAAACATTCCAATGGAAAGGATTCATGGGCTGTATTCAATAAGAGAACCTTACTATATGCTTCCTGTTGTTACTGTTCAGTTGCTGTTCTTTTTGTGACCTCATGGCCTGTAGCTCACCAGACTTCTCTGTCCATGGGATTTCCGAGGCAAGGCTACTGGAGTGGGTTGCCAGTGGGTTCCTTCTCCAGGGGATGTTTCTGACCAGGGATTGAACCTATGTCTCCTACATCAGCAGGCAGATACTTTAGCACTGAGCTCCCAGAGAAGTCCATATGCTTCCTACAAGAGACAAATTCAAATATTGAAACACAGAAACGTTGAATGTGATGGATGAAAAATGATAAACCATGCAAATCAAGCACATGAGAGGACTGGTGTGGCTATTTAATAAACAGGTAAATGGACTCTGAGACAGATTCTTTTTATCAAAATCTCCAATGAAAACTACAGTTAATGCTAAAACTTGAGACATTAGTTTAACTTTAGGTATAAAGCAAAGGGCCATGTGTGTGTGTGAGAGTGTGTGTATGTTAGTTGCTTAGTCGTGTCCAACTCTTTGCAACGCCATAGCCTGTAGCCCACCAGGCCCCTCTGTCCATGGGATTCTCCAGGCAAGAACACTGGAGCAGGTTGCCATTTCCTTCTCCAAAAAGAAGTATAGAAAGAAAGAAAGTGAACTCACTCAGTCATGTCTGACTCTTTGTGACCCCATGGACTGTAGCCTACCGGGATCCTCCATCCATGGAATTTTCCAGGCAAGAATACTGGAGTGGGTTGCCATTTCCTTCTCCATTAAGCAAAGGTGCTTATAATCAAATTTCTCTCTTGTGTAACAACATGTTGGAATGTTTTGTCAACAATAAGGTGATAACATAAAAAAAGAGGGTACAATGGGAGTTTCTAAGCCATAATGTCAATAGTATTTGTATTAATATGAGAGTTAGCAAGGTTGCAAAACACCAAAACAAAAATATCCATCTATTACAGAAATAACCAACTTGTGAAAAAAAAATGCTTTTTTTCATAGCTTCATAGTTTCAGATTTTATTATTAGTTCTAGTTCAAGATATGAATTATTATCTAATTGTTTATTTTATTATATAAAATATATTTTGTAAAGTTAAATACTCAGTTACTTCCAAAAGTACACTCAGGAAACCCAGCACCATTTGTTAAATTTTTTTTCTTTTCCCATTTAATTGCTTAGGCAAGTGTTTTTGGATTCTCTTTACTATTACATTGATCTACATATGTGTGTACTAAAGTGTTTTAATTTATATACCATTAAGTGCTGCACTTAGTTGCTCAGTTGTGTCTGACTCTTTGCGACCCCATGGATTGTAGCCCACCAGGTTCCACTGTCCATGGGGATTCTCCAGGCAAGGATACTGGAGTGGGTTGCCATGCCCTTCTCCAGGGGATCTTCCCAACCAAGGGATCGAAACCAGGTCTCAAGCATTGCAGGCAGATTCTTTAGTCTGAGCCTCCAGGAAGCCATATCATTAAGTCTTTAAATCAATTAAGATAAATCCTTCCACTTTTTCTTTAAAAAAAAAACAAAAAAAACTATTTTTGTTATTCTCTAGGTCTTTTCATTTTCTTATACATTTTTTAAAATGCTTGAAAATTTCTACTGAAAAATCCTGTGCAATTTTGATGAATATTTGAAACTGTAGAAGAAACGACATCTTAGGAAATACTGAGTCTTCCAATCTATAAACATGATATATCTCTCCACTTATTTAGCTCTTTAAAAATATTTCTCCAAATATACTTGTGAAGAAGTCATTGATGTCTTTTCTTCAATATAGTTCCATGCATTTTGTGTTTCTAGGTATTAATGTAAATTGAATTGTTTTCTTTATTTTATTTTTAAATTGTTTGCTACAAGATGTCTGGAGAAGGAAGTGGCAACACATTCCAATATTCTCGTCTGGAAAATCCCATAGACAGAGGAGTCCAAGGGCTCGCAAGAAGTCAGACATGACTGAGCATGCATGCAATATGAAAGAACCCTCTGATCTTGTTAAATTCATTTTATTAGTGCTTGTAGAGGTTTCAAAGACTACTTGAGATTCTCTAATTAAATGATGCCAATATTTTTATTTTCTAATATGTTTAATGAAAACATTGAACATTAAGGAATGCTGTTTTGCATCTTTTGAGATTGTAGTATCAGTTTTCTCTTTAGTCTTTTAGTGCAACAAATTCTATTAATGGGTTATTTATATTGAATCTTATTTGTTTTCCTTAAAGCTCATTACATTATCAAATAATTTTTGTGGAAATTTTTCATCAATATTTCTGTTCTATTTGGACTTATTTTCTTTTTCTTTCCTGGTATTGTGTTTACTTATGTTTACAGCTGAAATTATGTATAGATTATATATTTTCTGATCTGAATTGATACCTCCTCCTACCACTGTTTTTGTTTGTTTGTTTTTTAATGGAGCTACTGAAGTATCCAAAGCGAAGGAGTGGCATTATCAGTTCTGCATTTAATAAAGGTCATTAAAATAGAGTGGAGAATGAATTTGAAGCCAATAATATTGCTACAGTCAGGGACAGCAGTTAAGGGGATATTGTTGTTTGTTTATTTTTGTAATAGCTTAAATGAGACAGTGGAAGTCAAGATAAAAATTTGAGTTATCAGTTAGATATGATGAGATATATAATGTTGTGGCAGTTAGGTGGACACAAGGTCTGAGAAGTTCAAAAGTTTCTGGTTTAGGAATCTCTGACAAAACCATTTCTTAGAGAGGGAGTATAAGGAAAAAATAGTAAGCATTATAATGATCCTGACAATTTTTGATGTGCCTGTGGTTATTGGTAGTCATTTAAGATTTATAGGTATAGACCTTGGAGAAGAATTTAATTTTAGAGATTTCTATATGAGAGAGGTTAGAGATTTTGTTTTTAGCCATAAAAATAGGGGAAAATAATTCAGCTTTATTAGCAGTTTCATAGAAAGCAATAGCTCCACAAATTGAGAGTAAATCACAGTAGAGTTGCGAAACCATGATTTAGCCTCAGTTTTTGTTTATTTTGCCATAGCTTATTGCATCGTTTCTTAATGAACTGTGTTTCAGAGTTAGTGTACTAGAAGTTCCAAATCTGAGACCTCAAAATTATGGAGTTTAAGCAGTCACCCAAATTCCATATAGTTGAGCAATACAGCTGATAATGTCACTGCAATCTGTCTTCTATACTCACACTCTTGACTTTCATGCTACAAATGGATAATCTTCATAGACTAATTATTGCAAAAGCAATAGGCTTTTCTTTTGCAACTCTGATTTTTTATTTTTAAGGAAGAACTTTTGGGAGATATAAAGGACTCCAGTGTAAAAAGTAAATATAAATGCATGACATTGGTTAAGATTCTCTGCACCTTTGTAGACTAATAAGTGCCCTCCTAGGATTGTAGTGTTGGCAGGGAAATAGAGTTGAGTTTGAGTACAGCTCTGGTAAAAGCCTTTGTTAAATGGCTTAACGCCTTTTTATATAAAGAGAATAAAGTCCCTATCTTTTACAGAAAAGGTATCCAAGCAATACTTGTTCTTGTGCAAATGAACATTAATGCTTTATTCTTCAGATTTCACTTACAAAAGGAGTATCATGTAAGCCCCTTTCTTTCCCCAGAGTAGCTGCTATGGAAACAAGCCCTGATGCATGACAGAGGAAGAAAGCTAGCTGTACTGTGCTTAAACACAGAGAAGAAGTCTCTACAAGATTTCCAATTGTATGTGGAGCCAATAAAGAAGTGACTGGGAATTACACTGCACAGCAAATCTAAGGAAGAGATTGCTAACTCAGCTTTGCAAACTACATTTTCTCAAGGTCCATAATTAAAAGTGAGCTTCAGGGCACTAGCAGGGGAGTCAGATTTGCTCTGAGCCTGAGGGGCTTGTAAATTGGCTGCTTCTTTTTCTGCAAACTGCTTTCACTCTTTTAGGTCAAGAAAGGAAGAATTAATGCCTTTTGTGTGGCGGAATAAATGCTCCCCTAGTGGCTTCAAAGAGGAATTTTGCCTCCCTAAACCTCAGATTACATACAAGAGAGAACTGCTTTTAGAAGAAACAAAATTTGCTACAAAATGTTACAGGTATACTGGATTACAGAACCATGCTTTGCTTTATAATACCATAACTCCAGTTTTGTCTTCCAAATTTCCTTTATTGTATCTGCATAATTTGGAACTTAATAGATATATTTATAAAGTATTTGTTTAAAAGTCTAGGCCAAAATATACTTTAGGCAGCAGAGGTCATGATGTATGTGTGTGTGTGGGGGGGGGGGGGCGGCGGGGGACAGGCATGTCTCAAAATCCAATAATACTTTTCTTAAAAAATCTTGGAATATGTTTCACTAGGATACATAGCCTTGGTTTAAAATCTAGTCACATTAATATTTATAATCCGTATTTCCAAGACTTTCCTCCCTTTTTGTTATGGGTGGGATCTCTAGCCTCAAGCAATGTCTTACATATATTAAATAATCCCTGTAGCCTCCCATAAAAAGTCCACTTCTACTCTGGCCTACATTCAAGATGTAACTGACAAGTCTTGCCGATTTCAGGTCCTAGAATCTAGGTACTTTGCACCTGGCTTTGTCTCTGCTGACAGACGTGTGCATGCTAAGTTGCTTCAGTTGTGTCTGACTCTTTATGACCCTATGGACTGTAGCCTGCCAGCTCCTCTGTCCATGGGATTCTCCAGACAAAAATACTGGAGTGCATTACTCCAGAGGATCTTCCTGATCCAGGTATTGAAACCACATTGGGTCTCCTGCATTGGCAGACACCAGTGCCCTTAGGAGTCCCAAAAAGCCAAAGTAAAATTGAGAAGTCTAAGTGAATCTGGTGTGGCAAAACCGGTTGTTATCCATTCAAAAGAAGGGCAATTTTTTTCTTTCAGATTACACTTTCACACCAATGTATAATAAAATTGGTAGGAAACACTTTTTTTTTTTTTGGCTTTATTTTTTAATTTTTCTTTTATGTTGGAATATAGTTAATTAACAGTGTTGTGGTAGTTTCATATGTACAGTAAAGTGTACATATGATTCAGGTATACATATGATTGTGTCTATTCTCTTTCAAATTCTTTTCCCATTTAGGTTATTATAGGATACTCTGCAGAATTCCCTGTGCTATATAGTAGATTCTTGTTGGTTATCTATTTTAACAATAGTGGTATATAAATGTCAATCAAAATTCACAATCTATCCTCCTCTCCCTACTCTTCCCCTCCCCCAGTGACCGTAAATTTGTTCTCTAAGTCTGTGAGTCTCTTTCTATTTTGTAAATAAATTTATTATTTTTTTTAATTCCACACGTAAACTATTATCATGATATTTGTCTTTCTCTGTCTTGTATTGACTTAGTATTGTTCTAGCACTTTTCTGAAACTGCTCCAATAACCCTTTATTTAATCCTCACAGCATCCCTGTGAGACAGAGTATTAGGCACCAGGGACAGGGGTTCTGAGAGAAGAAGGGTTGTATTCCTTACTCATGCTTTCCTTTTCTGTTCTTTCCAGGAATGCCTTGTATAGAGGTCTCTTCACTCTGACTGGGATAGAAATTTAATGTCTTCTAGCACTGTTCAACTTTGAATATCTCTAATCTACTCTCACCCACAGCACGTGCTCTGGATTACCTTTTACATGATTTCACGCTGAACTTGTGAAATTCAATTTTCAGCAGAAGGTTCCTACGTGAACCCTCATGCATTCTTTTGGGGCCCAGTCTTTGTGCCATTTTCTCCTATCCTCCATGCTTAACTGCCCACCCCCACCTGCCCCTACCATTGCAGCCCCTTCAGCCATACTGACCTCTGATATTTGCCATTTAAGTGCAGCAAGATTGCAGCAGTTGGTAAGAGAACTTTCCTTGTCAGAGAACCTGACCAGTACGACTCACCTTGTGAGTTCTCTTCTATCGAGGATCACAGCCTAGGGTGACCTATTTTCCAATGCCTAAAAGCAGTTACCTCATCTATGTCATCTGTTTTATAGTTGTTTGCTGTTAGTCAATACCAGTTAGTTTTTCTTGGCCAGAAATAAAGCTTCTTAATTACAGAATAAGTCATAGCTTTATTGTATTTTTCTCCCAAATTATCAGAAGAGTGAAGAATACTGATTGGCTAAAATTCTGCAACTGTTTTTCATTTTATTCTGTTAAAATCTTTGCACTAGATGCAAAAGTCATTTGGACATTTTAAAACTATTTTTATGTATACTGTGTTTAATCACTCATAGGACAGAGGCTGTTTGATACTCAGGACTTGGCACAGAGTCCAGCATTTAAATATATGCTGAATAATTAATTGGATGGAGAAGTAAATTATTCACAAGGTTTTAAAATGTAAAATAAATGTGAAAAAATAAATTTTGTAGCCATTCTTTGAAGATAGCATATCTTTTCTGAAAATAGAATTTACTACTGAGAAATGGAGTGTCAGGAAAAAACATTTGAAATTTTTTCCATGGTAAAGCATTATATGTTAAAAAAAAAAAAAAATCCTAGAGAGACCACAGAAAGTAAAGCAATTTAAAGTTAGAGGCTTTAAATCATATTTCTATATTGATATCATATTTTGAATGGTATTAATGGCATCTTTTCATTCATATAGTATCTACCCACAACCTCTAAATGTAGAACCCAATTCTAAATATCCTATTCATGGCCTTCTTCTACAGTTAGTCTTCCTTAAAGCTTACATAACTTGCTCAAGGTCAGAGGGTAATAAAAGTTTGGGCTGGAATTGGAAATACCTGTGGGAGAACTAGAATCTTACATACATATAAAAGTTATCCTGCATATTTTTACTATTAAACTTGCATAAGAACAACACTGGTTATGTAATCAAGTTTAATAAGACAAACATCACTGTTAACAAACTTAAAATTTAAGACTCTTTAAGATGATCTATGCATTAAATAATATAATCTAATTTAATTGCATTTATAGTAGACTTACTAAGAGCCTTCAGAATAAAGGAAAATGCTGAAATTAAAGTTGGAGAAATAGACTCTTTATATTGTTGAATCCTTGTTGTTTGAAGATTTTTGCATAACATGAATTTTTTGTGACCTTAAGCAAACTTTAAAGTGTGTCTTTAGTGCTTCATGTTTAATGTGAGAATTAAATTAAATAATAAATTGGAAAAAAACTAATAGGTTTGTTCAATATGTTTGTAGAATGAAAAATGAATATACATTATATATATATACACACACAAAGCATTTCAAAAGGTGAATTCTTAATATTTTATCCTGAATAAGTCTGCAAGTTAAACCTTGGTATGTCTTACAGTAAATGAAGGAGATGGTACTATATAAATACTGAATGATTTATATTTGCCTTAAATATTTACAAGATAATTATCTAATATAAATTTAAACATTTTTCCTAAATCTCCATTTTCCTTTGTATAGCCATAATCACAAAAGCACTTTCTGCTAAAGTCTCATATCTAATACCCTGGGTTCATCTTCAAAGGATTTTATTGTGACTTAGAGTTGTTAGGTCCTAAGTCCTAGTCAACAAGCATAAAGCTGTGGTATCAAGAAGCATTGAAATTCAAATAATACTATCACAGAAACAGTGAGAAAATACCTTAAATGTGTGATAGTCTGATTATACAGCAGATTTAAACAGAAATATTAAAAAATTGAAATTTATTCTAAAAATTGTTAGCCAAAATGGAAAGGAAAAATGCAGTCTAGAGCAAAGTGAACTTTAAAAAATGAGAAGGGTGTGGGGGAAAAAAAAAAAAAAAAGTGAAATATTTCCATTCGTTCCTTGAATTTCATTTAATTATTCTGTTTACAAAAGCTTTTTAAAATGTCTATAGGCAGAGCTTTAATTAGCGTTTCCATGAAGATTGTGTTTATTATCTTTACACATTCCTAGCAAATTTTATCTTCCAATACAAAGCAAGTTTTTAATCACATAAACTAGAAGGATACATTATGATATTTCATTCATCCTGCTGATTATATTAACCCTCAATTAAGTTAATGAAATTGCTGCTCTGCTCAAGGCTTTCTTTGGTTTCTCATATCACTGAGACAGAAAGGAAAAGCCTCACAGTAGCCTGCAAATTTTCATACACACCTTTTCCCTTTAAGCATGAGAGAACTTTTTGTTATATAAATGTAATATTCTCTATCTTCATTGGATATTGGTTGTTTGAGTGGTTATATCAATGATAATTTGGCACCTTTTTTTTTCAAAACATTGATTTAATTGTCTTAAATGAATTTTATTATATAAGCTATATCTTTAGTAAAGTTGAATCGACAGTAGAGGAGATAGAGAGAAATGAGGGTGAAAAGGAGTAGCCCACCAAACTCAAATATAATTTACTTAGTCTTAATAAAAGTCAAACTCTCTTTTGTATTCAAATTCTTGAATAACAGGAAGGAGGTACATATCAACTTGTAATGCTTTAGTTTAGAAATTATGGAAAGTTTTAAATAATACAGTTAAAGTCACAGTGATAAACTATTTAAATTGAATGTACATTACAGGTATCCACCTTGTTTTGAGAGTTCACTTTACACCACTTTACTCTTAAGATCAACCTTAGTACTTGTTTTCATTAACAGAAAGAAATCCAGAGACGCTCCTCTAAGCTATTTCCCGGAAACTATTGATACAAGGGCATCTCAGCATCAAGATGCCATAACTTTGACCTATGTCTGTGAGCATTTGTTTTCTGTCTGGATATATTTTTTGCACCCATTAAAAATATGACTCCAAAGGTAGTAATTGCATCTTTTTCAGCTTATGAGAGGTTTCTTAGGAAAACTCTACTTTCTGATAGTAGGGGACACTTGTACTTTGTTTTTTTTTCAATAACTTTATTTTATTTTATTTCTGTGGTTGCAATGATATGAAATCTATGCTATGCTCTACTTCTTTCTCCTATATTTTAGACATTTTATAACATTTATAATGAACAGAAGGGAGCAGCAACTCTGGAAGATTCTGAAAGCCCAGCATTGGGTGTTAGTTAAAATATAGAACACAGATTGCAATCTGACCAGCCAATATATATGTATTTATTGAGACTCATTCAATAATCATGAGTAGGTCTCTCCACTTACAACCACTGATATATATTAAATATTCCTGGAAGCATCAAAGTCTTCTATCAATAACAATATGAAGTTCTAACTTGGGTCTAATGATTTTTTTTTTTTTTTTTTTTTTTTTGCTGCTGTAGTATGTTTAGAAAATCACTCTCATTCTTGGATTTTTCTCAGAAAGTTATCCCCAAAGTCTGAACTATAACCTGAGAGTAAGAAGAAACCCAACAGATACAATACATTCATTATTCTCTTGATACTAATTCATCAGATAATACATCCATAGCATTATAAGTTATGACATAGCCCATTGGATTAATCCACATCCTGGAAAAATTATCTCAGAATCTAGTTATTCTTGTTTTTTCTCAGTCTCCAAGTCCTTTCTGACTCTCTGTGGACCCATGAACTGCAGCACACCAGGCATCCCCATCTTTCACTATCTCCCAGAGTTTGCTCAAATTCATGTCCATTGAGTCAGTGATGCCATCCAATCATCTCATCCTCTGTTGTTCCCTTCTCCACTTGCCCTCAATCTTTTCCAGCATAAAGGTCTGTCTTTTCCAAATGAGTTGGCCATTAGCATCAAGGGGTCAAAGTATTGGAGCTTCAGTTTCAGCATCAGTCCTTTCAATGAATATTCGGGGTTGATTTCCTTGCAGTTCAAGGGACTCTCAAGAGTCTTCTCCAGCACCATAATCCAAAAGAATCAATTCTTCGGTGGTCAGTCTTCATGGTCCAACTCTCACGTTGGTACCTGACTATTGGAACAACCATAACTTCCACTATATGGACCTTTGTAAAGTGATGTCTCTTCTTTTAATATGCTAAGTTTGTCATAGCTTTTCTTCCAAGGAGCTAGCTTCTTTTAATTTTATGGCTGCAGTCAACAACCACAGTGATTTTTGAGCCCAAGAAAATATAATTGGTCACTGTTTCCACTTTTCCCCCATGTATTTGCCATGAAGTGATGGGAGCAGATGCCATGATCTTAGTTTTTTGAATGTTGAGTTTTAAGCTAGCTTTTTCACTCTCTTCTTTCACCTTTATCAAGAAACTTTTAGTTCCTCTTTTCTTTTGCCTTTATAGTTGTTTCATTTGGATATCTGAGGTTGTTGATATTTCTCCCAGAAATCATGATTCCAGCTTGTGATTTATCCAGACTGGCATTTCGCATGATGCACTCTGCATAAACGCTAAATATGCAGGGTGACAGCCTTGACATACTCCTTTCCCAGTTATGAACCAGTGCAGTGTTCCATGTCTGGTTCTAACTGTTGCTTCTTGCCTTGTATATAGGTTTCTCAGGGAGCAGGTAAAGTGGACTGGTATTCCCATCTCTTTAAGAATTGTCCACAGTTTGTTGTCTTCCCTGGTGGTTCAGTCAGTAAAGAGTCTGCCTGCAATGTGGGAGACCTGGGGTCAGTCCATGGGTCAGGAAGATCCCCTGGAGAAGGAAATGGCAACCCATACCAGTATTCTTGCCTGGAGAATTCCATGTACAGAATTGCCTAGTTGGTAACAGTCCATGGGGTCACAAAGAGTTGGATAAGACTGAGTGACTAACACTTTCACTTTTTCACAGTTTGTTGTGATTCACTGAGTCAAGGGCTTTAGCATAGTAAATAAAGCAGAAGTAGATGATTATTTTGGATTCCCTATATTTTCCTATGATGCCGCATATCTTGGCAATTTAATCTTTGGTTCCTCTGCTTGGCTAAATCCAGCTTGTACATCTGGAAGTTCTCAGTTCACATACAGCTGAAGCTTAGCTTGAAGGATTTTGAGCATTACCTTGCTAGGATGTGAAATAAGTTCAGTTGTGTAGTAGTTTGAACATTCTTTGGCATTGCCCTTGTTTGAGATTGGAATGAAAACTGACCTTTCCAGTCCTGTGGCTACTGCTGAGTTTTCCAAATTTGCTGGCATATTGAGTGTAACATTTTAACAGCATCATCTTTTAGGATTTGAAATAGCTCAGCTGGAATTCCATCACCTCTACTAGCTTTGGTTGTAGTAATGCTTCCTAAGGCCCACTTGACTACACATTTCAGGATATCTGGCTCTAGGCGAATGACCACACCATCATGGTTATCCAAGTCATTAAGATCTTCTTTGTATAGTTCTTCTGTGTATTCTTGCCACCTCTTCTTAATCTCTTCTGCTTCTGTTAGGTCCTTGCCATTTCTGTTGTTTATTGTGCTCATCTTTGCATGAAATGTTCTCTTTGTATCTCCAATTTTCTTAAGGAGATCTCTAGTCGTTTTCATTCTATTTCCCCCTATTTCTTTGCATTGTTCACTTAAGAAGGCTTTCTTATCTCTTCTTGCTCTTCTTTGGAACTGCATTCTGTTGGTTATATCTTTCCATTTCTTCCTTGCCTTTCACTTCTCTTCTCAGCTATTTGTAAGGCCTCCTCAGACAACCACTTTGCCTTCTTAAATTTCTTTTTCTTGGGGATGGTTTCAGACAGCACCACCTGTATGATGTTATGTACATCCATCCATAGTACTTCAGGCACTCTATTATATCTAATTCCTTGAATCTATTTGTCACCTCCACTATATAATCATAAGGGATTTGGTTTAGGTCATACCTGAATAGCTTAGTGGCTTTCCCTACTTCCTTTAATTTGAGCCTGCATTTTGCAATAAGGAGCTGATGATCCGTGCCATATTTAGCTCCAAGTCTTGTTTCTACTGACTGTATAGAACTTCTCCGTCTCCAGCTACAAAGAATATAATCAATCTGATTTCAGTGACGTTCATGTGTAGAGTCATCTCTTTTGTTGTTGGAAGAGGGTGTTTTGTTATGACCAGTGCATTCTCTTGGCAAAATTCTACTAGCTTTTGCCCTGCTTCATTTTGTAGCCCCAGGCCAAACTTGCCTGTTGCTTCAGTTATCTCTTGACTTCCTACTTTTGCATTCCAGTACCTGATGATGAAAAGGACATCTTTTTTGTTTGTTTGTTTGTTTTAGTTCTAGAAGCTCATATAGGTCTTCATAAAATCATTCAACTTCAGGTCTTTGGGATTACTGGTTGGGGCATATGCTGGAATACTATGATGTTGAATGGTGTGACTTGGAAACAAGCTGAGATCATTCTGTCATTTTTGATATTGCACCCAAGTACTGCATTTCAGACTCTTGTTGACTATGAGGGCTACTCCATTTCTACCAAGGGATTCTTACCCACAGTAATAGATATAATAGTCAACTGAATTAAATTTGTCCATTGCTGTCCATCTTAGTTCACTGATTCCTAAAATGTTGATGTCCACTCTTGCCATCTCCTGTTTGACCACATCCAATTTACCTTTATCCATGGACCTAACATTCCAGGTTCCTATGCAGTATAGTTCTTTATAACACTAGAATTTGCTTTCACCACCAGACACATCTACAATAGCTCATTGTATCTGATTTGGGTAAGCCTCATCATTCATTCTGTAGCTATTACTCTGCTCTACTCCAGTATCATATTGGACACCTACAGATCTGAGGGGCTTATGTTTCAATTTCATGTTTTTTTTTCCCTTTTCATTCTGTTCATGGTCTTCTTAAGTCAAGAATGCTGAAGTGGTTTGCCATTCCCTTCTCCAGTGGACCATGTTTTGTATTATTGTGCTATAATTGAATTTTTTGCCAAATTCTAAAATTTCTACATTAAATCTTTAATTCTCAAGTGTTTTTCTTAGAAATAATTTCAACCAATATTATATAAACATATATATAAAGTTTTATTATTTTTTAGAAAAGTGAAAACATTGACAAACATACGAGGATGTGTTCAATTCAATTCAGTTGCTCAGTCATGTCCGACTCTTTGTGACTCCATGAATCATAGCACGCCAGGCCTCCGTGTCCATCACCAACTCCCGGAGTCCACCCAAACCCATGTTCATTGAGTTGGTGATGCCATCCAACCATCTCATCCTCTGTCGTTCCCTTCTCCTCCTGCCCTCAATCTTTCCCAGCATCAGGGTCTTTTCCAATGAGTCAGTTCTTTGTATCAGATGACCAAAGTATTGGAGTTTCAGCTTCAACATCAGTCCTTCCAATGGACACCCAGGACAGATATCCTTTAGGATGGACTGGTTGGATTGCCTTGCAATCCAAGGGACTCTCAAGAGTCTTCTCCAACACCACAGTTCAAAAGCATCAATTCTTCAGGGCTTAGCTTTCTTTATAGTCCAACTCTCACATCCATATATAACCACTGGAAAAACCATAGCCTTGAGTAAACAGACTTTTGTTGACAAAGTAATGTCTCTGCTTTTTAATATGCTGTCTAGGTTGGTCATAACTTTCCTTCCAAGGATTAAGTGTCTTTTAATTTCATGGCTACAGTCACCATCTGTAGTGATTTTGGAGCCCCCCAAAATAAGTCTTTCGCTCTTTCCATTGTTTCCCCTCTATTTTTCATTAAGTGATGGGACCAGATGCCATGATTTTAGTTTTCTGAATGTTCAGTTTTAAGCCAACTTTTTCACTCTCCTCTTTCACTTTCATTAAGAGGCTCTTTAGTTCTTCTTTACTTTCTGCCACAAGGGTGGTATAATCTGTGTATCTGAAGTTATTGGTATTTCTCTCAGCAGTCTTGATTCCAGCTTGTGCTTCATCCTGCCCAGCATTTTGGATAATGTACTCTGCATGTAAGTTAAGCAAGTAGAATAACAATATACAGCCTAGACATACTCCTTTCCTTCGGAACCAGTTTGTTGTTTCACCTACAATTCTAACTGCTTCTTGACCTGGATACAGATTTCTCAGGAGGCATATCAGCTGGTCTGGTTCACATCTCTTTAAGAGTTTTTCAGTTTGTTGTGATCCACACAGTCAAAGGATTTAGCATAGTCAATAAAGCAGAAGTAAATATTTTTTGGAACTCTCTTGCTTTTCGATGATCTAGCATATGTTGGCAATTTGATCTCTGGTTCCTCTGCCTTTTCTAAATCCAGCTTGAACATCTGGGAGATCATGGTTCACATAATGTTAAAGCCTGGCTTGGAGAATTTTGAGCATTATTTTGCTAGTGTGTGAGATGGGAGCAATTGTGCAGTAGTTTGAACATTCTTTGGCATTGCCATTTTTTGGGATTGGAATGAAAAAGACTGATTTTTCCAGTCTTGTGACCATTGCTGAGTTTTCCAAATTTGCTAACACGTTGTGTGCAGCACTTTAACAGCATCATCTTTCAAGATTTGAAGTAGCTCAACTGGAATTCCATCACCTCCCCTAGCTTTGTTCATAATGGTGCTTCCTAGGACCCACTTGACTTCACATTCCAGAATGTCTGACTCTAGCTGAGTGATCACACCATCATGGTTATCTGGTCATGAAAATCTTTTTTGTATAGTTCTTCTGTGTATTCTTGCCACCTCTTCTTAATATCTTCTGCTTCTCTTAGGTCCATACCATTTTTATCCTTTATTATGCCCATCTTTCCATGAAGTGTTCCCGCAGTATCTCTAAATTTCTTGAAGATATTTTTATTCTTTCCCATTCTGTTTTCCTCTATTTCTTTGCATTGATCACTGAGGAAATTTTTCTTATCTCTCTTTGCTCTTTCTTTTTAACTCTGCATTCAAATGGGTATATCTTTCCTTTTCTCCTTTCCCTTTCACTTATTTGTAAAGATTGCTCAGAGAACCATTTTGCCTTTTTGCATTTCTTTTTCTTGAGGATGGTCTTGATCAATGCCTCCTGTTCAATGTCATGAACTTCCGTCCATAGTTCTTCAGGCACTCTGTCTATCAGATCTGGTCTCTTGAATCTATTTGTCACTTCCACTCTATAATCATAAGAGATTTTATTTAGGTTGTACCTGAATTCTCCAGTGGTTTCCCCTATGTTCTTCAATTTAAGTCTGAATTTGGCAATAAGCAGTTCATGATTAGAACCACATTTAGCTCCTGGTCTTATTTTTGCTGACTGTATAGAGCTTCTCCATCTTTGGCTGCAATAATATAATCAATGTTATTTCAGTATTGACCATCTGATGATGTACATGTGTAGAGTCTTCTCTTGTGTCATTGGAAGAGGGTGTTTTCTATGACCAGTGAGTTTTCTTGGCAAAACTCTGTTAGCCTTTGCCCTGCCTTATTTTGTACTTGAAAGCCAAATTTTCCTGTTACTCCAGGTATCTCTTGACTTCCTACCTTTGCATTCAAGTCACCTATAATGAAAAGGACCTCTTTTTCGAGTGTTATTACTAGAAGGTCTTGTAAGTCTCCAGAGAATTGTTCAATTTCAGCTTCTTCAGATTACTGATTGGGGCATAGATTTGGATAACTGTGATACTGAATGGATTGCCTTGCAAATGAGCAGAGATCATTCTGTCATTTTTGAGATTGCATCCAAGTACTGCATTCTGGACTCTTTTGCTGATATGAGGGCTACTTGCAGTCCAAGGGACTCAAGAGTCTTCTCCAACACCACCCTTTAAAAGCATCAGTTCTTCAGCACTCAGCTTTCTTTATAGCCCAGCTCTCACATTCATACATGACTACTGGAAAAACTATAGCTTTGACTATATGGACCTTTGTTCACAAAGTAATATCCCTGCATCTTAATACACTGTCTAGGTATGTCATAACTTTTCTTCCAAGGAGCATGCGTCTTCTCATATCTTGGCAGCAGTCACTGTCCGTAGTGATTTTGTATCCCAAGAAAGTAAAGTCTGGTACTGTTTTCATTGTTTCCCCATCTATTTGCCATGAAGTGATGGGGCCAGTTGCCATGATCTTAGTTTTATGAATGTTGAGTTTTAAGCCAGCTTTTCACTCTCCTCTTTCACCTTCATCAAGAGGCTCTTTAGTTCTTCTCCACTTTCTGCCATAAGGGTGGTGTCATCTGAATATATGAAGTTGTTCCTATTTCTCCCGGTAATCTTGGTTCCAGCTTGTGTTACTGTTCTTATACTGTTCCAGCTTCTCATACTGTTCATGGGAATCTCAGGGCAAGAATGCTGAAGTGATTTCCTACTCCTTTCTCCAGTGGACCATGTTTTGTCAGAACTCTCCATCATAACCCATCTGTCTTGGGTGGCCCTACATGCGTTTTCATTGCATTAAACAAGGCTGTGATCCATGTGATCAATTTGGTTAGTTTTTGATGATTATGTGATTTTATTAATGAACTTAAAAATTAAAAAAAGTATCTTAAACTTTTTTAATATATTGGTATTGAAACAGTTATCTCAATATTTTAGCATTTGATTTCCAAAAGTTATGCAAGAGTTTGATAACCCTAATTAACCTATGCTACAACTTGCCAGTTAATAATAGTGCTATGTATAATACAAGTAGAATATCAGATGATGAAGTTTGCATTAACTTGACATGGCAGCTGCTCATCATGTCACTTTTGCTTGTTCGTTTGTTTTCTACAGAAGTTTGAATACCAACAAAAAGAATAATTATCTTTTTTTTTTGCTCACACAAAAGAATTTTTTTTTTTTATTAATCCTCATGATTGTCTTAGATGTTGTACAAAAATTTTCTCTGGTTTTGTAAGAAATACCTCCACTGTATTCCAGTAAATAATAGGTGAATTTAAATAGTTTGGAGTTTGTTGATTTTGAAGATAACAGAGATCCAGTAACTTATCCACAGCTCCTATGCCAAGAATCAACTATCAGCTAGACAGTGCCACAGTGTATCTATAAATCAAGAGTTTGAAGTCATCTTTGATTCCTCTTTTGATAATGAGTCCTTAAACCTTCTAAAATAAAGGAGTTCTATCTGTAAAACAGCATTCTTTCACCCAGATTCTGTTCTTTTCCCCATTTTACAACTCACTGATATTGTAAGCAGAGTTCATATTAATTTTAACATAAAAACACTAGAGATACTTAAGATATTAAAGATTTTCTTCAGTTCAGTTCAGTTCAGCTGTTCAGTCGTGTCCAGCTCTTTGCAACCCCATGAACTGCAGCATGACAGGCCTCCCCATCCATCACAAACTCCCGGAGTTTACTCAAACTCATGTCCATTGAATCGGTGATACCATCCAACCATCTCATCGTCTGTTGTCCCCTTCTTCTCCCACCTTCAATCTTTCCCAGCATCAGGGTCTTTTCAAATGAGTCAGTTCTTCACATCAGGTGGCCAAAGTATTGGAATTTCAGCTTCAACATCAGTCCTTTCAATGAATACCCAGGACTGATCTCCTTTAGGATGGACTGGTTGGATCTCCTTGAAGTCCAAGGGACTCTCAAGAGTCTTCTCCAACACCACAACTCAAAATCATCAAGTCTTCAGCTCTCAGCTTTCTTTATAGTCCAACTCTCACATCCATACATGACCACTGGAAAAACCATAGCCTTGACTATATGAACATTTGTTGACAAAGTAATGTCTCTGCTTTTTAATATGCTGTCTAGGTTGGTCATAAATTTCCTTCCAAGGAGTAAGTGTCTTTTAATTTCATGGCTGCAGTCACCATCTGCAGTGATTTTGGAGCCCCCCCAAAATAAAGTCAGCCACTGTTTCCACTGTTTCCCCATCTATTTGCCAGGAATTGACGGGACTGGATGCCATGATCTTCTTTTTCTGAATGTTGAGATTTAAGCCAACTTTTTCACTCTCCTCTTTCACTTCTATCAAAAGGCTCTTTAGTTCTTCTTCACTTTCTGCCATGAGGGTGAAGTCATCGGCATATCTGAGGCTATTGACATTTCTCCCAGCAATCTTGATTCCAGCTTATGCTTCATCTAGCCCAGAGTTTCTCACGAGGTACTTTGCATATAAGTTAAATAAACAGAGTGACAATATACAGCCTTGACATTCTTCTTTTCCTATTTGGAACAAGTCTGTTGTTCCATGCCCAGTTCTAACTGTTGCTTCCTGACCTGCATACAGATTTCTCAAGAGGCAGGTCAGGTGGTCTGTTATTCCCATCTCTTTCAGAATTTTCCACAGTTTATTGTGATCCACAAAGTTAAAGGCTTTAGCATAGTCAATAATGCAGAAATAGAGGATGTCTTAAAACTATAGTACTTTTGACAGTTCTCAAGTCACAGAATTACTGACTTCTACTCTGGAAATATAGCCTATGTGTATTCACATGAATAATTAGAATTTTGGGCTTTGATATCATTTGGAAGCACACTATTTTGGTTGGATGGTTCTAGAATCAAACAGACTCCACACATTTCTTAGTTCCTGTACATTTAGTTATTGCTTTTTACAGTTTGGTAAATTATTTCTGTTTTCTTTGATTAAGTTTTCTCATCAATATAAAGGATAGGATTATGACAGTACATACCTCATAAGGTGTTCTTGACATTAAATTAGTATACCTAAAAGTTGTAACTAATATTAATTTGTTCAAAAGTTAAGCAAAAACATAATTTTATCATACTGTGAGCTTCAATAATTCATTAATTTGAATTCAATTTATGATTTATAAGTTGAATATAGGGCTTTGGATATCATCTGAAGTGCAGGTTACTATTAAATTGCTGATTACAGAGGCTCACTAAAGATATTTGTGCTATGTAAAGAAGTCTATTATCTGTTCTATTCTAGTTTTTCAATGTCAGCTGTAATCTCTCTAAAAAAGTTGACGTCAGCCTTTATTTTAAAGCACTCTAAACACTTCCCTGAAATAATTTGATGTATTGGTATTAATGTAATTCTCATGGTACAGAAGAATAAATGGCTATTAAGAATATTGAAAGAATTAGGGAACACTGAATTTAAAGCGCCTTCTTCAACTTTTGTCAGACATTATAAATGTAACCATAATATGCAGTTTCCTACTAAAGTTCAATACACTTAAAAGATTTTTTTTTTCTTTTATGATTTAGAAATGGTGGTTATAATATGTTGAAAGAGTAAAACTTGGATTTTAATATATGAAAGCACCACCAAATCATAACTGGGACAATTTTTCCTGTAGGTGCAAATTACCTATTTGTTAAAAGACTGAAAAAAATTGGCATACAGAACAAGTCTAGAAGTGTCAGTAAACGTTAGGATAGATTTTGGAAGTCTTTCAAAGTATATACTTAACAAGTATATATTAGGTTACTTTGGGAGAATATAATGCATTAGATCTTTTCCTCTTGGTAATAGCCACCACATACTAAATATATTCTATCAGAAGTACTAACTATGTTGCATTTTATCTATTAATAATACCTCAAGGACTAGTTCTGAGCTATCTTATACTTAGCATCAGCACCATTGACACTGTCTAAATTCTCCTTAGCTTCAAGAAATAATAGGAACCAAGTTTTACTGAATTCACTTGCATGTGTGTCTCTGACTTAGTGTATGGAGTGAGAAATCCCACCTGAAGTGATAAATCCTAAAAAGCAGAAAAGGCAGACCATTATTTTTCAGAGTTAGTTGCTCCTTGGGAAGATGTAAAGTTCAAGGCACCTTTTAGATAAACTTCTTGAGAGCTTGTATCATTGCTGCAGTCTGAGACCATCTAGAAAAGCTTGCCCAGAGCTACTAAAATTTGCCAGAGCTTTGAACTGAACTCCTCGTAATCATCTATTTCTGTGCTGTTGACTGACATTTATGATGGCTTCCCTGACCTTCATTTCCTCAGACTTTCCAACAGTTTAAATATTCAAAACTTCTCTTGAAATGCATAAGGTGGTTTCTGTTTTCTTTCTGAAATTTGATTGACACAAACCTTATGAAGTAGGTGCCATTATTCCCTTTGTACATATCAAGGATATTATGATCAAAAAGGTTAGATAACATGTACAAATATCACATGACAAATACATGGCTGCACTGACATGTGGCCCTAATTTATTCAAAGATGGTTTTGCCCAGTGAAGAACACATCTGCCATTACATTCTGAGGTTGCTTCTAAAAGTGGTGTGTCTTATACTACATGGCTCTACACTATATCCATTTATACTTAATATTATAAATTATACACTTTTCTTTGTACTTTTAAAATATCTAAAAATTTTAGTACTTTTTCACCTTACTCATAAAATTTTTATTTAAAGACTTATAAAAACTTTGGAGTTTTCTCATTATTTTCATCATAATATCTAATGTTGGGAAGATTTATTGTTTCTATGTGAGTATGTGTATATTTACATTCACATCTTTGCCAGTCCTCTGAATTTTTCCATTTTAGATTTCTAATTTTTTTCTTCAACTAATTAGGAAGTTTTACCATCTTTTTCTATTCTAAAAATTACGATATATGAAATGAAATTACTAGGATAAATTTTGTGAACATTTTTAAGGATTGTGTTTCTAGAAATGTGATATGTCTTTCTCCCACTAGCAATATCTATAAGTAATAATTTTATTGTCCTTTTATGGAATGGAATTCAATTATTTGTAATATTATTGTTGTATACAAATTACACTTTATTTACTTCTAGATTGTTCAAAAGTTTATTGCTGTATATTTTACCAGAAACCATATTAGACATTGGAGATATAATTAACAGACAGATGTGGTATGGACGTTCTGTTTCTGAAACTTGCAATAGAATGTGGAAGATAGAAATGAAACAAATATTTTAGGAATAAATGTAAAATTACAACTATGGTAGGTGTTATGGAGCAGAATACAAGGTGATAAGTTATAGAAGAACAGAGAAGTGTTCTTGGAAGAAAAGTGTATATAGAGGCTCTCTGGCAGGAGAAAGCTTTGTTCCCTGGCAGCAAGACCAGGGCACTTGATGCAGAGAGAGAAAGAGAGAGAGAGAGAGAGAAAGAGAGAGATTCGACAGTTTTGGTGTTCATGCAGCTGAAGAGATAAGTAGGTCAATGTAAAACAAAAGAAACCAAAAATTAAAAAATTAGATGCTACTTAATCCTTTTCTTGGATCTAAATGATAGGACATTGAAAGATTTTTAAATACAGTATAGTTTTATCTGATGTGACTTAAACAATGCTACTCTTTTTTATATGGAAATTGATTGAAAGGAAGCCTATATGGTTTTGTGGAAACAAAGTAAAAGATATTTGACATAAGTGATGGAAAATTTTGGAGGTACATTTTAAGGGAGTGGTAAGGTCTTGGACATTCAGGATGAAGAAAAAGATTGAGTCAGGAATGACTGTTTCCTGAATTTTATCAAGAGATGGACACAGATAAGGAGGATTAGTTTAGTGAGTAAAAGCATCACAGAATTTATTTGGCTATGTTAAATGTCAGTTGCCTTTGAAAACTGGGAAAAAAGAACAAGTTTCAAGTGTGCTTGTTTATATCCATGTGCAATTTGAAGCACAAAGGAAACTTCACAGCTAGAAATACAAAAATTATTGCCACCCACATATTAATTGAAAACATGAATAAAAATACAATTATTTAATGAGGTTTCAAGAGTTAACAGAGAATAGGTTCATAGATGAGAAGGACAAAATAATCACAACATATTATATTGTTTATTTTAAATTGTGTATCAGTTGAAAAATTTTAGAACCTTTGATGATTTTTATGTTGAATATTTTTCTTTCTATATGTACCTAAATGTTTTAACAATTATAGCTAAATCAAATATTTGTTTCTAACTTGCTGTTTACCTTTAATTATACTTATTTTCTGTACATAAGTACTAAAAGTTTTTGAAAATATATATCTTGCTTTTGCTCTTAATAATTATTACTTATGAATAAATCATTATATTTAGCTTCTATTATATTTATTATTTTACCAACATCTAGAAAAATGCCATTATTAATGCTTACATAAACTTCTCTTCCATCTTAAATTTTCCCATTCACTTGGTTTGCAAAATGCATGATATTAAATGTGAATTTTAACTGACTGATGTTAATTGATTATCAGATACCTATCCAATTCTCCCAACTCAATTTTTTGAGTAATCTGCCTCTTAGCCATTGAGTTATTATTTCTACATTTTATTTATAGGAAGCTTTTATACATACTAAAGCTACTTGAAATAGTCTATTCTATACATTGATTCTGTTTGTCTATTTGTTCACTTTATCGATTTTAGGGAATGACGGTTTTTGAACTGTATATATACATATGTACATGCGTATAATTTTCCTCAATGTTATTTTCAGTAAAGCTTGTATTAATGGAATGAATAACTGTGAAAATGGAAAAAAATTTGAAGTAACCTGATAAATTGAATATATGTATAGTCTTTAATGCATTATTTGTTATTTATAAAAAGTAAAAATTAAAATAGACATGTTGCAAAGACTAAAGATAGTGATGCACCAAAAAATTTTGATTTACCAGATCTTCAAAATTATCATAAATGATTTAAATATACTAAAAAACCACACAGAGAAAGCTTTAATTTATTCAAAATTTTGAAGGATATTCATGTTCATAAATAGATTTGCTGTTACTGTGTAACTTCTGATAAATAGAATTTTGCGTTTGCCTATATGAGTGAGTTCTTTAAATCACTCATAACATCAATTTCAGTTCAGTTCAGTTCAGTTCAGTTCAGTCGCTCAGTTGTGGCCGACTCTTTGCGATGCCATGACTCGCAGCACGCAAGGCCTCCCTGTCCATCACCAACTCCTGGAGTTCACCCAGACTCACGTCCATCAAGTCAGTGATGCCATTCAGCCATCTCATCCTCGGTCGTCCCCTTCTCCTCCTGCCCCCAATCCGTCCCAGCATCAAAGTCTTTTCCAATGAGTTAACTCTTCACATGAGGTGGCCAAAGTACTGGAGTTTCAGCTTTAGCATCATTCCTTCCAAAGAAATCCCAAGGCTGATCTCCTTCAGAATGGACTGGTTGGATCTCCTTGCAGTCAAAGGGACTCTCAGGAGTCTGCTCCAACACCACAGTTCAAAAGCATCAATTCTTCGGCGCTCTAGACTGACACTAAAGAAAATATTTAAAAAAAAATACCTTCTAATTATTGAAAGTATCTTTTAAAAACTGATTTTTCTTTCCAGTTAAGAAATTGATATTTATTAATGAAGTATTCATTTTGTTATTATTTCAAAATTTTCAGATTTAATTCCTTTTATTTTATCTATAGCAGTTGGCTAACCAAAACAAAAAATAATTTAATCATAAAAAAATCTGTTTTGTGTATAGCTTTTAATTTATCAGAAGTTAATTGGTTTTATTTTGAACAGTTGTGCTCAGATAAGCACAATTTTTCCCCTTCTATAGTAGCTCAATATACTTTAATATGAAATAGTTTGCTACAATAACCCTGTACGCGAGACAGCAAAAGAGACATAGATGTATAGAACAGATGTATAGTCTTTTGGACTCTGTGGGAGAGGGCGAGTGTGGGATGATTTGTGAGAACAGCATTGAAACATGTATAATATCATATATGAAATGAATCACTAGTCCAGGTTTGATCATGATGCTGGATGCTTGGGGCTGGTGCACTGAAACGACCCAGAAGGATGGTATGGGGAGGGAGGTAGGAGAGGGGTTCAGGATGGGGAACACATGTATACCTGTGGTGGATTCATGTTGATGCATGGCAAAACTGATACAATATTGTAAAGTAGTTAACCTCCAATTAAAATAAATAGATTTATATTTTAAAAAACAAAATAAAATGTTAGACTTTACTATGTTAATTTTAAACAAAAATAATTAATGCTAATGATATTAAGTTTACAATTAACAATAGTTTATTATAACCTTCAATGATATTCAAAATATATTCTTTATTTTAGAATCCAGTATATTGTAGAATAGAGCTTTGTTTTTGAGTTTTAATGTTTCATGATTTTATAGCAGTTGTGACTTTAGCAGAGAATGATTACACAGTGAAAATTTAAAGAAGGAATTTCCACTGTAGAAGTATTCTGTTTCAAGTCTATGATCTTATAAATTACTTTCCCACATTATATATATGAGAAATACTATTAGAAAAAATAATTTTTCTCTAAACTTGATTTTGAAGAGTGAGACATTGTGGATAAGTGAGTGATGGCCAAGAATATCTTCCTTGAAGCTGATTATATGCTGGTCAATGATAACTATTCTGTAGGACTTCTCTGTGAGCTGAATCAAAACTTGAGAGTATATAATTGCTGAATAAGACACTCATCTCAAGGGAATTGATCCATAATTTAACAGCAGATCAGTCTTGTCTCTCTATCAAAGTACCTGTGTTTTAATAATATTCAAACACAGAGAAGTCTTTCCCCCGACCTCTGCATCACTTGTAGAGTGCTTTGAATAATATAAGCATTTGTACTGAAACCTGAATCACTTTAATTGGATTCTATGACAATGAGTCCCAGGTGTCTTCATTTCTTTAGAACTCTGTTAGCAGATCATTCTAAGGTAGAGCTGTGTCACAAGAAAATGAGTAACACAGTATAGAAAATAATACATTCCTTACTACCATTTTATAAATCTAATTGAAAATTCCCTGTAATTTTGTTAGAAAAGCTTGGAAGAAATAGTGTGATGAAACTAGTATGATATAAAGAGCACTGGATTGAGAGTGAGAGAACTGAAGGTCTTTCTCATTGAATGTCTGGTTCTGCTTTTACTCTGTATTCAGTTCAGTTTAGTCGCTCAGTCGTGTCTGACTCTTTGAGACCCCATTAATTGCAGCACGCCAGGCCTCCCTGTCCATCACCAACTCCCAGAGTTTACCCAAACTCATGTCCATTGAGTTGGTGATGCCATCCAGCCATCTCATCCTCTGTCATCCCCTTCTCCTCCTGCCCCCAACCCCTCCCAGCATCAGAGTCTTTTCCAGTGAGTCAACTCTCTGCATGAGGTGGCCAAAGTTATTGGAGTTTCAGCTTTAGCATCATTCCTTCCAAAGAACACCCAGGAATGATCTCCTTTACTGACCCACAAATAAAAGAGTGTATTGGGTAATTATATCAGACCTGTGCTTGTCTCCTCATTTCCATTGTTTCTTCCCCTTTTCCAATAACTCTAGGCATCTCTTTGACAATCCATATAGTTATGGGTAAGTTGCCCCCACTACTGGTTCAAGAGGCATGGCCTGTTATTCTTTCAAAACCATCAATATATTCATCCTTCTTGGCCATGAGTATGAGCATAAGACTCAAGCAAAACCAATATTTAACATATTGCTTGCAATTTTAGAGAAAAGGGGCATTCTCTTTGTTGGAGGGCAGAGGCTTAGGTAATAAAGAATACATTTACAATGCAGGGGACCCAGGTTCAAACCCTGGATCAGGAAGACCCCCTGGAGAAGGAAATGGCAACCTATTCCAGTATTCTTGTCTTGAAAAATCCCATGGACAGTGGAGCCTGGTGGGCGACAGTCCATGGGGTTGCAAGAGTTGGACATGACTTAGCAACTAAACTGCCACCACCATAGTATATGCGTGTAGGGCAGGGATTTGTGTCAGAAACTTTTGCCACTATTAAAAAAAAAAAAAATCAACTGAGTAAATCTTAAAGGTCCTATTGGCTTTATTCAGTGACTTGTGAAACAAGCAGCATCAAATCTAGGAGACAGAAATGAGCCCTGAGGAGCTGTACATAATGAAAAATATTTTATAAGCAGAATGGAGGAGGAACAAGAAAGTTATACAAGAAAAATGTAGATTGGTTGTGGCAAAGTCACTTTCCTTTAAGGCAGGGGTCTATGAGGCAAATTACCTAACTAGTGCTGATCAGGCAATTTCTGACTGGTTGAAGACTCCATTTCTGAGAGAACCGAAACTATGTAAGTTTCAGTTTGGTAATGTGGGGCTTAGCATAAGTGACTCCATTTTGAGCCTATTGGTTTGTTTGTGACACCATCAAAGCGAAGTCACCTGGAGAAGAAAGCTAAAGCACAGAGAAGGTCAAGACTAAAAGAATTACATAAAAACTGTCTTCTTCATATGATAGTCTTATGTGTAAAATGATGTAAAATCCTCCCTGCTTTTGCACCAATGCATGCCTTTATTTTCAAGTCAGCCGAATTTGCCTGTCTATCAGTTGTAATTATTGCAACCAGATTAATTCTGATATAGTAATCCTCAGGGCCTCTTCCAGTTTAATACTTTTTATATTGTGATACTTAAAATTTAAAACAATTGGTACAGCATGAAAAGATTGTGGTCCAGATTAACCTGAAACTCTGTCAAATGCACTAAGAAATGAGCAGTATGACACATCTCAGAGATCACTAGACTGAGGAGAAATATTTCTATTAGATGTGTGATCTTCAAGTATTCTGTGAGAAATAATTTTGTAAAAAATAAAGCAATGTTTTAATATGCATTAAATATGATAGGTTAAGAGGTTTCTAAAATTGCCAGGCTCAGCGTAGTTTCATCTCTCCAAAATTATACATATTTGAAGAACGCTTGTAAATAGCAAACCCTTTTTTGAGCCCTGCCCACCAGAATTGAAAGTCAAACTACTAACACTGAGTTTCAGTAGCAGGTATCTGAGCATTTCTAGTTCAATACTTTGAGACTCCACATCATTCTCCCTGCAGCTAATATATTTTTGGCTTTGTCTAAAATGCTCTATGTTTTGCATGGAATTTAAGTCCAACTCTCAATGTGCCCCAGGGTAGCCCTAAGCTAATAATAGCCTGAGACAGGAAGGGTAGCAAATGCCAACCTCTTTCCTTGTAGTCTGATCAGATCTTTGGAGCAATTTATACTCCTGAGTCCCTATTGGTTTAGGTTGAAGTTGTTATTTAAATGACAATATGTTCTTGCCTAAGTATTTTCCCCTTCTTTCTTATGTTATCTCACTTCCTTTCTCCAGAGAGCTCTCCCTCAGTTAATCATGTGAATAAAATTCTGCATCTCAACCCAGTTTATAGATAACCCCTTCTCCCTGCCTTTTCTTCTGGTCCAAGAATCTTTACCTGGGGAACATGCTAAATTCTTTAATCCCCTAAAAACTGTAACCACTACTAGCACTTAACATTTTCATTACTCAGGCCTAGAATTCAGATCCTGGTGACTTACTACCCATTTCCATACACTCCCATGTTTCTCTCTGGAACTCTGCTTATTCTAAATTATTCATTGATATTTGCTTTACGTGATGATATTGGAAGATAAGGGAATGGACTATGAGAGTCCTAGTCCAGATAAGTGTATATTTTAAAGTATTTCAAATGTCGTTGTGTTCTCTTGGGTGATCTCTATTATACTAGCTATAATATTGAAATGATTGTAGATATCAATATAAATCAATAGAACTTTAAACAAAAGATTGCTATGTCTCTATTTAAATGCCTTTATTTATTTTCTATCTATGTATTGCATATGGAGGGTGGTGCTTTCTACTTGGTTTTATATGAACTACATACTAGAATCTCATACTAAATGTTTCCTTGCTGCCACATTTTTTACATTGCAAAACCTCTTATTAGGTTTGGACTTTGAAAGCACTATAAGTAATGGCCCCTCTGGGGTACTTTATTTTTTGTTTTCTCATTGTGTTTGTGTTTCTTTCACTATGTGCTACAAGGATACATTCTGCCCTGCAGCTATAGGTTTGTTTTCCTTTGTTCTTGCTTTATTTAAACTCAGAATATCAAATGGTTATGGGAAATAATTGAGTCAAGATAAGCAATAGTTAACCAGTAGAGGTTTTCCAAATTGAAATAATTTGTGTAGGGAAGTAGATAGAGAATAAGCCAACGCTGAGTGAACTACAGTTAAGGGGGTTACGCCGTTGGAAGAAGCACTGGCGTAGGTGACCTTAGTGCCCCTTCCAATTCTGAGATTCTGTTATTCCTTAAAATGATACACAGTAAAAGAGTGAAGATTTTAAGTGGTAAAGCATTGTTATTTTTATTTTAAGTAAAATAAAATCTGAACATTTTCATCCTTTATGTTTCTGACAAGTCGGAGAGATATAGTGACATTTAAGTTTGACCCAAATTTCTTATTTTTTTTTAAAATATTTCTCATTGTGTTAAAAAATGTTTTTTCGTTTACCTCAGTTTCAAGATGAAGCCAGAATGTTTCTGACTACTTTACATTTAAGAAATGATGTGCTTTTAAAGAGGTAGTTGATGTCTTGAAAACTTCTATAGTTTTTGACTAATCCAACTGAGTGTTTTTTTTATGAGATTGAGGAATAGAACAGGAATACACATTCCATCATTTCTCCTTGTAATGGAATTTTTAAAATAAATTCTAAAGTCCATATGTTACATTTCCCAATTCTTTGTTAAGCCAGAATAATTAAAGGATTATTTTCCCTTTTAAAATTAACAAAACGGAGATATAGACAGCTTGAGTTAATTTGTGAAAAGCTTCAATTAAATGGTAATGAGCTCAAAAAATCTAATTAATGGCTTCCAGTTACCTATCAAGCTACTTTCTGGGTTTAAAAATATGCAAGCTAAAGTTCATGTAGCTTTTAAATTAGACAGGATACACAAGATATATTTTTATATATGTAAAAAGAGAATACTTATTTTGCATTATGAAACTTCTAAATTTCAATTTCTACTTCTTGCTTACGTTGGTACAGTATTTTGTTCTATAAATAAGTATATACATGTAGGACCTAAGAAAAACAACTCTCAGGATATAGCAAACTAAAGAACTTTTAAAAATAAAATCCTACAAGCATAATCCCATTGTTGTTATTTATTTGCTAACTCTGACTCTTTTGCAACTCCTTGGATTGTATACTTCCAGGCTCCTCTGTCCATGGGATTTCCCAGGCAAGAATACTGGAATGAGTTGCCATTTCCTTCTCCAGGGGACCTTCCCAACTCAAGCATCAAATCTGCAGCTTTACGTCTTTACCTGTGAGATTCTTTACCAATGAGCCACCTGGGAAGCCAAACATAACATTACTTACAACAAAAGCACCATAATAATAGGGAATAAGATTAAACATTTCAAACTATTTTATAGTTTAGAAAATTATAGTTTTCCATGAAGTGTCTGTGATATTGGTATTATTTTTCTTTTATCCTTTAATAGAGTAGAAATTAAAAAAAAATAGTTAAGAAATTGGCATAAAGTCACACATTATATCACACTGAAGTACAAGTTTTCTCATTCAGTCATGCATTCATTCATTCAAAACCATATTTTTTGAGCATCAATAGTTTCAGGCAACAGATTAATTATTTGAGGTTATAAGAAAAATACTATATCTCCTGTTCTATTGAAACAAGCAAACTAGGTATTATAGAACTTTAGAAAGGAGTGATTTTTTTTTCTTCCCATAAGAAACTTTCAGATCGGTCATAAATAAAAGACTTGCAAAAAATGAAATAAGGAAAGTAATCCATCTCATTGTCCTCATGATCAGGATCACTGCTTGATCCAGAACTATTCCATGACCTACTGAATAGTTTCCTAATTTTTTTTTTTCCCTTGCTTCTTTTCTATTTCCTATACAGTTCAATCTTCACTCACAACTCAGAGTTATTTTAGAAATATTAGTTCAGCCATAGCATTCATCTACCTTTGATATTTCCCATTATATAAAAGATAAATTTCAAATTCATTGTTATAGAATGTTTTAAGTTAGTCACAAACTACAGCAAGTCCCCTAACAAAAGTTCCAGTTGCAAAATTTCCAAGAGGCAAACATGCGTTCACATGTTCAGTCATTTCAGTTTGTTCCTGTATCTGGTGTACATTGCATTGTGCATGCATTCTCTACAAGTGGTTGTGTTTTTGCATACTTTACAATACTGTATAGAGCACAGTAGAACAGTATCTTTATTTTATACCAAGGATGTACAGAAAGTGAAAGTAGTCACTCAGTTGTGTCCAACTCTTTACGACCCCAGGGACTGTAGCCTGCCAGGCTCCTCCACCCATGGGATTTTCCAGGCAAAAATACTGGAGTGGGTTGCCATTTCCCTCTCCAGGATGTCCAGAAGCAAGCATAAAAGCAGTAGTGATGTAGCTGGTACTACTGTACTTTTCAAAGTTAGTACTGTAAAATTAAAAATATTTTCTTTATTTTGTGTTTGTTTTTAAGTATTATTTGTGTGAAAATTATTGTACACCTATTATAGGATAGCACTGTTGTCATAAAAATTCAGTGACACATGCTAAGAATGGCGAACAATATTAACTAAATGGTTGAGGATTCTTGCACAGAAAATTTTGAAAAAGACCTGAGTTATCCCAATAATGATAAGTTACCTCCCAAGCACAATAATAGTGTCTTTGTAGCCTTGGGAAAGCCTGCTTGGATGGTATCTGGCAGACCAAATCATTGTTTTACTCAAGTTGAAATCAGGACATAAAATTGATAGCTTGCTTAGTTTTGTTTCTATCTTTCCCTATCTTATCCTCTCCACTCCTTACCAAGGTTCCTTGAGAGCAATTACTTAATAACTCATCTGAATTTACATGACCCTCTCAGGGGCTTCTTCTGTAGAACTTGACTCTAAAGGGAAGGAAAAAAAAAAAAAAAGACTAATCAGCTAGTAATTGTGTCTTTTTTTCATATAAACAGCCATATCTACGTTTATTTTCAGTGTCTATGGGCCTAATCACAGGACTGCGTGTACATCATTTTTTGCGTGTTTTTTGGTCTTTGTGTTTTATTCCTCCCCTTTGTTTCTAATTTGTATCCCGTTTGTCTGCTACTGCTGCTGCTGGTAAGTCACTTCAGTCGTGTCCGACTCTGTGTGACTCCATAGATGGCAGCCCACCAGGCTCCCCCGTCCCTGGGATTCTCCAGGCAAGAACCCTGGAGTGGGTTGCCATTTCCTTCTCCAATGCATGAAAGTGAAAAGTGGAAGTGAAGTAGCTCAGTCGTGTCTGACTCCGAGCGACCCCATGGACTGCCGCCTATCAGGCGCCTCCATCCATGGGATTTTCCAGGCAAGAGTACTGGAGTGGGGTGCCATTGCCTTCTCCAATCCAATTTGTCTACTTAACTACAATTGCTTAATGGGAGTGGGATTTATTATTTATTCTTAATATAGTGGGCACCCAGAGTGTACACTACATTTGATCGTGGATCTTGATTGTGCTCCATAAACACATTTGCAAAAATTACATATTGCTATAAACTTGAGCATAATGAAAAGCATTTATAAACTAGACAATGGTGAATAGTAATCAAGACACCAACTCACCAGAAGTCAATTTACAGACTCAATTCCCCACCTTCCACCCTTGGCCTTGGAGTTGATTCTTAGATATTAGAATATTCAGAGACAAGTCATGTGAAAATAGGGCCAACTGCAAGGGAGAGCAGAAACTTACTACTTTTAATCTTGGTCCAGATTTCTATTTTCAGCATCTAAATGTTGCTAAAACCAAACACCCCTTTAAAGAGATTATATTCTAACTCATTAATCTGCAATTTCTAATACATTACACTTTTGTTAAATGACACACAAAGTGAGTTGAATTGATTTTCTACTGTGACATTAATTTCAGTTATTGAATTGTGTGTGCTTATGTCTGTGTTGTGTGAACTATGAACTGAGTATATACCATAAGGGATAGTGAGAACAGGAGGAAAGCAAGATCGAGACTTCATAAGTAAAGACTCAAGTCCTGTGATCATATATTCATGCAACAAATTCTGGTTCTGCTCATGCTAATTAAGTTAACACTAGCTACATGTTTTAACTCTTTGAAGATTTGCTTTCCTCTTCATCAAATGGGATTTTGCCTTTCATTCCTTTATGTAGCTATGAGTTTACACCTGGGGTCTTTCATTTTCAGTCTGAAGGACTTTAGCATTTCTTGAATAAAATATTTGCTGGTGATACCTCTCCATTTTTGTTTATCTGAAAACATATTTTATTTTAATTTTTGAAGGACATTTTTACTGGTTATAGAGTTATGGCCTGAGGATTTTTTTCCCACTTTCTACATTTTAAAGTTCTTGATTTGTTGTCTCCTAGTCTTTACTTTTTTCTGATGAGAAGTCAGCTATTATTTATATTATAATTTTCTGTTTCTAATGTGTACTCTTCTTTGTGTCCAAGATTTTCTATTTATCTTCATTTTTCAGCACTTTGATCAAGCAGAGCCCTTTTTTTGGTTGTTTGTTTGATCCTGCTTGTGTTTTGAAAAAATTATTTGATTTGAAGTTGATTTTTCTTTCTTTCTTTTTGCTAAATTTAGAAATGTATTAGCTTTTACTTTTTTGGTGCCATTTTTCATTTGCTGTCAATCTGGAATAACAATTACTGTATGCTAGCCACTATATATTTTTCCATGGTATATATATTTTTTTAATTCCTGTGGGTTTTATGTTAGATAACTTCTATTAATATATCTTTATTTTTATTCCTTTTCTGCTGCCTCTAAACTGTTGTCAAGCCCATACAGAATTGTTTTTAAGATTTTAGTTATTGCAATTTTCTGTACTATAATTTCTAATTTGATCTCTTCCATTTTTATCTTCTGCTGAGTTTTCTCTGTATTTTTGTTCATTAAAATATTTTCTTTTTATGCTTTTGCAAATATTTATCATGAATATTTTAAGGCCCTTCTCTACTAATAATAGCATCTGGTTCATCTATAGAAAATAGATTGTATTTCCTAGTTTTTGAATTCTCAATAAACTTAGACTTTATATTGTACATTATGAATAATATGTTGCAGAGACCCTGTCTTTTTGATCTACCTCTGAAAAATTTTGATATTTGTTAGCAGCATGGAATTTAACAAACTCAAACTCCAAACTGACAATCGTGTGAAACACAGCAGCTGCAAAATTTCTTTCCTTGAGACTGTCAGCTGTGATTTTCACTTGCATAAATACTTTAGGGTCATCTGAGGATTTAGTGTCATTTAGGGTCATCTGAGGATGTAATGGGGCTTCCCAGGTGGCATTAGTGGTAAAGAATCTGCCTGCCAATGCAGGAGACATAAGTGATGTGGATTTGATTCCTGGGTCAGCAAGATCCCCTAGAAGAGGGTGTGGTAATCCACTCCAGTATTCTTGCTTGGAGAATCTCATGGGCAGAGGATCCTGGCAGACTACAGTCCTTTCTGTCACAGAGTCAGACACAACTGAAATGACTGAGCATAAACCGATTATGGGACTCACTCTCCTGTGGGTCTGTCTTTTCTTCCCCATCTGTATTCTACAGCTATGCTAGTAGCCGACAACTCTGTCTCTTGACACACTCCAGCTACTTGTATTATTTGTGTTTTCTCTTTTATTAATCCCAGCCTTCTCTCATTGTGAATTCTGAGTTATATCTTAAGGCATTAAGCCATGTAAATGCAAAATTACCTGATGCAGTACCTTTTTTTAAGTGGTCAGATTCCCTCTAATTTCTGCCTTCATTTGTTCATTCTTCAGTGCTTTCAAATATCTGGTTTTATATTTTGTCCAGATTGTAATTGTTATCCATGAAAGTGTCAGTTCACCATGAGGCACCCTCACATTTGGAAACCATTTAAATATTACTGTATTTGTTTATTAAGTTCAGTAACATGAGGACAAATGGTATTAACAGTCACTAGTCAAAAGGTATATCTGATAGAAAATAAACTGTAAGGAGTCCGAATTAAGTATCTGAATTTCCTTTGGGAGGCAGTAAATATTTGAATAAAGAGCAGATGGAGGCAAATGAAAAAAATATTTTACTTCCTTGCTGAGATAATTCAGTTGATCAAAAGGATAGAAATTAGAGGAACTACCCCATATCACTCAGGAAAGAGTGTTTCCTGGAGGACAATAAGCAAATATGTATATATGTATAACAAATATAAATATATATTGGGATGTGCTCTACAGACTGCTTATGTATTAAATATTCATTTGTCTTAAATAACTTCATTTAATTCTAAAGTTCCATTTTGGGAAATGAATCACTTATAAACATTTTAGGCTACTATTGATAAAATAATATAAGCTGAATTTATGAAAACCAAATTTTGTGCTGCTCAAGTGGGTACTATGTTACGTTAGTTATTTAAGTGTCATAGTTCTTGGGATGTGAGGACCATGACGATCATCACATTTATACCTAACAGTTTTTTGAGCTACTTATACAGCGATGCATTAGTCTTACTTATACAGAGATTCATTATACAGGATACATTAGTCTTATTGTTTCTAACAAACCAAAGTATCTCAGAGAATTGATTTATTCTGAAACCTAATTAACATTTCATTGCAATCTACAGTGATAGATTTTAAAAATATCAAGTAATCTTACTAGGCATTATCATATTAAAATAATTACTTATTATCTAGAGAGGTATTATAACACCTCACATGATTAACTACCAAATGGATTGAACATGAATGAATTTAAGTTGCTCAAGTGAACCAGAATATACACACACAATTTCATTATGCAATAGCTTGCATCATTTCAAAGAGTCTATTCCTGAGATGCTCTTTAACTTCTTAAGTAAAATGATGAATATGGAAGTAAACACACAGAAAAGAAAAAGGAAGAACAAAAGAGAAAGGGAAAGAGAGAAGGAAAGAGAAAAATAAGTAATGTGGTATAAATATCTGGAAAGACAAATCTCTTGTTGTTTTAAGCATTAAGATCTCTTTCTTAGGAGAAAACAAAAGCAACATGAAAAGGATCAATCCCTAAACTGTTAGAACTGGATCAGGTTATTGTCAAAATCAGTACTGTCTCCTTTAGCACAAGCCTTATTTTGGGCTTCCCTGGTGGTTCAAATGGTAAAGCATCTGCCTGCAATGCAGGAGACCCAGGTTCAGTCCCTGGGTTGGGAAGATCCCCTGGAGATGGAGAAGGAAATGGCAACCCACTACAGTACTCTTACCTGGAAAATCCCATGGATGGAGGAGCCTGGTAGGCTACAGTCCATGTGATCACAAACAGTCAGACATGCGGAAGAACTTCACTTTCACTTTTCACTTTTGGTTATTTTACAATAGACTATGAGACAGAAATTTTATGATACCATGAAACCTAGGAACCAAAGTGTTATTCTACCATCTTATTTTCTTCTCCAAAAGCACTTGCAAAATATTCAGGTAACATTACTCCAGTGACTTCAACCCATTGTTTGTCTGTGTTTAACCCATTGTTTGTAAGGATAGAGATCATTTATTTTTCCTTTTTCAAGCATCTAAGTAGGTCTGAATTCTAAATCTTTACATAAAGGATCAATAATTCTTTTAAAGTTATTATTATTTTTCTGTAAAAGGCCAGAATATTTTAATCTTCACAGGCCATTAGGTCTCTGTTGCAAATGTTCACCACTGCTACTATAGCATGAAAGCAGCCCTAGACAATATGTAAATGACAGGCATGGCCATATTCCAATAAAATTTTATTTACAAAAACAGGTAACTGTCCAACTAATTTTACCCACTGCTTCTTTAGAGACATAGAGTTGTCATCAATAGAATATCTTCCAAAGGATTCTTGATCTTCTTATCCCTTCTCCTGGTATAGATTAAAAGACTGTTCAGTTCAGTTCAGTCTCTCAGTAGTGTCCGACTCTTTGCAACCCCATGAATTGCAGCACGCCAGGCCTCCCTGTCCATCACCAACTCCTGGAGTTCACTCAGACTCACGTCCATCCAGTCAGTGATTCCATCCAGCCATCTCATCCTCTGTCATCCCCTTCTTCTAGACTGTAGTAATGTCCAATTATTATTTCACTTTTTTCACTTTTCTTTAAAGAAAGTATTAATAAGGAAGCCTCTAACTCTCTAGTTACAGCCTGAATCATCAAGATGGAATAATTTTAGAAGAAAATTTCTCTCACATCTTGACAAGTGGTTTCAGGATTCATTTTTTTTTTAAAGCTATTATATATGTTTGAGCCAGCTGCTTAAAGATTATAGTATGGGTTACCTAAAGACAATATTTAGTATGCACAATTTATAATATTAATATTTTCCCAGTAAAGTGTTAAAGGAAATTATATGGACTAGATTTATTGCCAATAAAGAAGAATTTTACTAAGGGTCTGTCTGAATAAAAAATGGTCCACATTAACAAAAATCTTTAAAAAAACTAGTAGGTAAAAATAAACACCTAATATATCTTGTCGTTTGTATAAAATCTTACAAATAGAGAAGTAACATGCTTTTTTTTAAATCTCTGAAGGATTTTACAGTAAAAATATCTTGAACCATATAAATCTCATAACTACGTACTAATTGTGGTTAACTGGTCTGCTCATTTAGGTTAGGAAAAGCTAGAAATGACTCAATATTTGCAGTGCATTGAATCATTGGTTAGTTTGAAAAGTTTGGAAAAAACCGAAGATGATATTCTACAGGAGAGTGCTTTTGGGTAATACCACAAATGACAAGTTTCTATAAAATAATAATATGTAAAAGTCATCTACAAATAAATACCTGCATTTTTTAAAGTAAAATTTTATATTAGTTTCAGGTATACGAAGTAATAATTTGATACCTGTATATACTGCAACATGATCATCACAGTATGTCTATTTACCATTTGTCATCATGCAATTGACTCTCTTCACCCCTCTAACTTCATTCTCCTCTGGGAACCACAAAACTGTTTTCTGTATGCATGAGTTTTGCTTTGTTTTGCTTGTCTATTTTTTAAGTTCACAAATAGCAGATTTCTTTCTTTTTTACAGCTGAATAGCATTCAATCGTGTGTGTCTGTATATGTATGTATCACATCTTCTTTATCCATTCATTCACCTATAGACACCTAGATGTTTCCATGTTTTAGCTATTGTGAAAAACGTCACAATGAGCATAGGGATATATAGCTTTTCAAAGTTGTATTTTTAGGTGCTTCAGAAAAATCCTGCGTTTCTATTTTTAATTTCTGGAGGACACTCCATACCATTTCCTCTTTACATCAATTTACATTCCCAGCAGCAATGTATGAGTGTTCTCTTTCTTCTCACTCTCTCCAACACTTGTCATTTCTTGTCTTTTTTGATAGCCATTTTAGCAAGTGTGAAGCAATAACTTATTTTGGTTTTAATTTGTATTCCCCTGATTATGGCCAACCAGTCCATCCTAAAGGAGATCAGTCCTGGGTGTTCATTGGAAGGACTGATGTTGAAGCTGAAACTCCAATACTTTGGCCACCTGATATGAAGAGCTGACTCATTTGAAGAGACCCTGATGCTGGGAAAGATTGAGGGCAGGAGGAGAAGGGGATGACAGAGGATGAGATGGTTGGATGGCATCACTGACTCAATGGACATGGGTTTGGGTGGACTCTGGGAGTTGGTGATGGACAGGGAGGCCTGGCGTGCTGTGGTTCATGGGTTGGCAAAGAGTCAGGCACGACTGAGTGACTGAACTGAACTGAACTGATGATTAGTGATGTTACACTTCTTTTCATATGCCTGTTGACAATTTGTATGTTTTCTTTGGAAAAAAAAAAAAAACACAACTTTTAAAATCAAATTGTCTATTGTTTTTGCTACTGAGTTGAGTTCTTTATATATTTTGGATATTAACCCATTGTAAGACATATGATTTGCACAACTTTCCTCTTGTTTCATTGATCCATGTGTCTGTTCTTATGTCCAAAACATACTGTTTTGATTATTATAAATTTGTAGTATAGTTTATGAAGTTAGGGTCCATGATGCATCCAGCTTTTCTCTTCTTTCTTAATATTTCTTTGGCCACTTGTGGCCTTTTGTGGTTTTATATAAAGTTTAGAAATATTTGTTATGTATCTGTGAAAAGTGCTACTGTAATTTTATGAAGATTGCATTAAATCTTCAGACTGCTTTTGAATAATATGATCATATTAAAAATTAATTTTTCTAACCCATTAGCACAGGATGCTGCTACTTTCTTTCCATTTATTTGTATTGTCTTCATTTTCTTTTATCAGTGTCTTACAGTTTTCCTAGTACAAGTATTTTGCTTCTTTGGTTACATTTAATCTAAAGTATTTGATTCTTTTAAATACAATTCTAAATGGGATTGCTTTCTTGATTTTTTTCTTTCTGATAGTTTGCTATTAGAGTATGGAAATGTAGTAAACTTCTGTACATTAACTTTTTATCCTGAAACTTTAGGGGATTACTTATTAGATAAGTTTTCTGATGGGGTCTTTAAGGCTTAGAACTGGAGATGGAACAACAGACTGGTTCCAAACAGGAAAAGGAGTACGTCAAGGCTGTATATTGTCACCCTGCTTATTTAACTTCTATGCAGAGTACATCATGAGAAACGCTGGACTGGAAGAAACACAAGCTGGAATCAAGATTGCTGGGAGAAATAATAACCTCAGATATGCAGATGACACCACCCTTATGGCAGAAAGTGAAGAGGAACTCAAAAGCCTCTTGATGAAAGTGAAAGAGGAGAGTGAAACAGTTGGCTTAAAGCTCAACATTCAGAAAATGAAGATCATGGCATCCGGCCCCATCACTTCATGGGAAATAGATGGGGAAACAGTGGAAACAGTGAGAGACTTTATTTTTTTGGGCTCCAAAATCACTGCAGATGGTGACTGCAGCCATGAAATTAAAAGACGCTTACTCCTTGGAAGAAAAGTTATGACCAACCTAGATAGCATATTCAAAAGCAGAGCCATTACTTTGCTGACTAAGGTCCATCTAGTCAAGGCTATGGTTTTTCCTGTGGTCATGTGTGGATGTGAGAGTTGGACTGTGAAGAAGGCTGAGCACCGAAGAATTGATGCTTTTGAACTGTGATGTTGGAGAAGACTCTTGAGAATACCTTGGACTGCAAGGAGATCCAACCAGTCCATTCTGAAGGAGATCAGCCCTGGGATTTCTTTGGAAGGAATGATGCTAAAGCTGAAGCTCCAGTACTTTGGCCACCTCATGCGAAGAGTTGACTCATTGGAAAAGACTTTGATGCTGGGAGGCATTGGGGGCAGGAGGAGAAGGAGACGACACAGGATGAGATGGCTGGATGGCATCACTGACTCGATGGACATGAATCTGAGTGAACTCCGGGAGTTGGTGATGGACAGGGAGGCCTGGCATGCTGCGATTCATGGGATTGCACAAAGTCGGCCACGACTGAGAGACTGAGCTGACTGACTTAGGCTTACTATATATAGTATCATGTCACTTGCAAATAATGACAGTCTCTTATTTCTTTCCTATATGGATGTCTTTTTTGCCTAAATGTTGTGACTGGGATTTGCAACAAAAGTGTTAGTTGTTCAGTCATGTCTGACTCTTTGTGATCCCATAGACTGTAGCCTGCCAGACTACTCTGTCCATGGAATTCTCCAGGCAAGAATACTGGAGTGGGTAGACATGCCATTCTCCAGGGGATCGTCCTGACTCAGGAATAGAACCAGGGTCTCCTGCATTGAAGTCAAATTCTTTACTGTCTGAGCTACCAGGCAAATACCATATGAGTAAAAATATTAAGTGTAAACATCTTTGTACTCTTTTTGATCTTAGAGGAAAAACTTTCAGCTTTTCACTGTTGAGTGCATGTTAGCTGTGGGTTTGTCATATATGGCCTTTATTATGTTGACTACATTCCCTCTATGCCCTCTGTGTTGAGAGGATTTGCTTTTTATTTTATTTTTTTTAATCATTCCTGGGATTTTGCTTCTTTGTTCATCACAAGGAAGACAAATATATTTTAAATAATCTGGAGCATTAGAATTTTCTATTCTGAATCTATTAGTATATGATCTAAATTTTGACAGATTTAGTTTTTAAAAATTATGTTGTATTTAGGCATTCAAGCATCTGGTTCATTTCTTAGAGTTTCTTGTAAGACTGCCACGATTTCTTCCAGTTCACCCAACACACAAATATTCTGTTGAGTCACTAGAAGTACAAATTCCTCATTTCAGCTCCAGCTATATTTATGGCAGCTGCCCATTCCGTTCTCATTGATCAAAGTCCAAAGCAAAAAATAATCCTTAGTAATTGCTTAATTTCTCAAGTTGCTTTTTGGCTCAATGTTCTAGTAAGATTCTTTTTTGAAAGGTCAGAAACTTGTCTCTAATTCATTTCATTAAATTTGAAAAAGGAAAGAAGCTTTTTTATAGTTTAGTAAGAACAAGATAGATAATCACAAAGTGAAAGGTGTTAATATCTGCTCTTACTCAAAATGAATTACAGCATTTTTCATCTTTTTTAGAACTTTAATTAGCATTATAAGAAGGATCCCTTATAAAGTAACTGCATAGTAAAGAAGACTATAGCTAGCATAAATCCCATTGTTGAAGAACCTGTTTCATCACCTGAAATGGAAAAACAAATATCAAAATAGAGTACTAAATTGAAATCAGTTGTAAAAAGAGATTTTTTTGGTAGTTTCAGACCAAGAAATCATTGAAAATGTGGAGTCTTACTAACAAACTGTACCTAAATTAGAATGAAAGATTAATAGGATTTTATTCATGTGCCAATTTATTGTTTTTCATACAGAATCTCATTTCTGTTGTCATCTTAGAATCAACCATCTGCTCCAACCAGCACCAATTAGTCAGTTTTTAATGATTAAGGTTTACATCTGGTCATCCACTTATCAGTTACTTGATCAGTACCAAGTTTTTTATCCTCAATGATCATCAGTTGTCTTATATGTAAAATGGGATAATAAAATTCATTCTATTATCTGTTTCACAGAATTGTGAGTACTAAATAACACGTGTAAAATTATTTGCACAGGAATAATTTTGTATTATAGTTAATAATAATAAATATGAAAGTTATTAGCACCTTTATCCCATAATGCATCTTTTGAAACACTTACCTCTACACTCATGATGTAATACAAATGGTTTTCTTGAATGCTTTTCTTCTCTTCTCCACTCATGCAAATTTTTCCAGCTCCTCCTCTCTGATTGGTCTTGTGAATTGGTATTACTACTGCTATGTACATTTCACTTTTAAAAATCTTTCCTCTTTATTAGAATAATTACTGTTCCCAAATGCATTTGCCAGCTCCTCTATAATTTTGCAAAATTTTATTCTTCTTTTGTGTCTCAGTTCTTTTTGAGAATATTAAAAAAAAAAAAACTACAAAATATTTCCTGGAAAATGTCATATATATAATAAATATTATATATATATAGTACATATTTGTACACACATATTTTTTGCACTCAATTTCACTAGGGTTCATAACCTGCAGCACATCTCTAGTTCATCTAAAAGTCATCTAAAGTTTCATGAACCTAGTCTTAAATATTGTGAAATCTGTGAATTTGGCAGAAATTTCAAACTGGAATACAGCTGATTCTGCATTGCTGCTGCTAAGTCGCTTCAGTTGTGTCTGACCCTTTGCGACCCCATAGACGGCAGCCCATGAGGCTCCCCCATCCCTGGGATTCTCCAGGCAAGAACACTGGAGTGGGTTGCCATTTCCTTCTCTAATGCATGAAAGTGAAAAGTGAAAGTGAAGTCGTTCAGTCGTGTCCGACTCTTGGCTACCCCACGGACTGCGGCCCACCAGGCTCCTCCGTCCATGGGATTTTCCAGGCAAAAGTGCTGGAGTGGGGTGCCATTGCCTTCTCCGGATTCTGCATTAAAACATTCTAATTTTCCTCTGCCGAAGATTACAGGAAAATGTAGCATATTGTATAAAATATTTGAAAACTTAATGTAAAGTCAATTTGGACAAGAAAAGTGAAATTGATATTAAGTTGAAAGGAGGGAAATTTAAGGCTTGTAAGCTAAGGGATATATAAAAACATAAAGATATAGCAAGGGCATGTAATATTTTGGGAAAGCTTAAGGTACATACAAGAAAACATATATATTTCTACCTTGCTTGTGATGGAAGTACAAAGAAAGAGGGGTCCACCATGATGCCGATCGGATAGGAACAGGGTTGGGGATGCTTGTGCATAAGGGAAGGGTAACTTCAAGTGGTGAGAGTCTGAGCTTATGTAATCAAATCCTTGTTTCTTTATATTGGACCAAGCAGCAGCTTCCAACGTCGTGTTCAGTGTTTGGTAGACTAACGTCAGTAGTCAATAATAATGAGCTATCAGTGAAGATTTTCCAAGACTACTAACTCCTTGGCATAGCAAAACAGGTCTGTTGGAGATGTATGCTGCAAGAAATTAATGTAAATATCATCCCTCATTTTTCTTTTTGTGTGGTATAGCAACCAACACATAGTAAATGCTGAAAAATCTTTTTTGGATATATATAACTAATCAGACATGCAAAAACCTGGACAAATCTACCATATACTAGAAAAGTTACTCAGCTTATTTCAGCTTTACAAGGAGCTTTCTCATCAAAGAGAAGTACAAGCTTTTTGGAAATTAGAGTGGGAAAGATAGTGAGAAGCCAGAAGAAATGATGGTGTAAAATGCCCCTGTGTCTAATGCACTCGTGTGGAAAATTAACTGTTCACCATCTAGGTCATTAGAGTGACTTGGGAAGACTCAGGTAGACTTAGTGATTAGGCCGCTCTAGTGGAAATTCAGAAACCTCAATTTTGTTACTAGCTTTCTGCCTTTTGACCTTTTGTAAAAGTAATTTCAGATCTCATTTTCTCTGGCCCTTAAATAGAATCATACCTGTCCGTAAGGCAGTTTTAAGATACTCAGATGAATGATGTTATACATGTTTAAATGCAATTCTCTACTGAATTACTGGAAGACATATATTTCTTTATTTATAAAGTGTCTTTTATATTTTATTAGCTCTTACCACATAAGAAAATCTTGAAATAGGCAGCTAGTAGAATCGCCACTTTGACAATATATAAACTGAATAATAGAACTAAAAATAAAAGGATCATAAGTCAAAATCTCAAGTATCATATAATCATTTATCCCCAAAATAAAGTAAATAAAAAATCTTGAGAAATCACATATTGAACCTTAGATAAGATGTAATAATATTCACTACATCTAATGTGAGTTAATAATAGTAGTTAATACAAACCAATGATTATATGCAGGTATTGTTCTAATCATTTTGTACATGCTTTAATCTAGATAATTTCACAACAACTATGTAAGGTATATACCATTGTTGTTTCCTTGTGCATTTGAGGAATCTGAGACGATGTTGTTGTCTAGTCACCAAGTCGTGTTCAACTCCTTTTTTGAGACCCCATGGATTGGGATTTTCCAGGTGAGAATACTGGGGTGGGTTGCCATTTCCTTTCTCCTGGGGATCTTCCTGACCCAGGGATTGATTCTGTTTCCTGCCCATGTCTCCTGCATTGAAGGTGGATTCTTTGCCACTGAGCCACCAGGAAAGCCCTTGTGAGTCAATAAACTAATATACTTGAGGCAGAACCAAGTGGCAGAACCAATAAGTGGCAGAACCAAGATTTGAACCTTGGAAAAGTTGATTCAAAATCTAGGTTCATGACACTGAACTGTACTATGCATCCAGCTGGATAACTTTTCATACCATTTTTAGGATACAAATCCAAAACATCATCTCTACTCAGATGTTACTTATCAAAACTGACTTCCCCTATTTTAAAAATTGGCTAAAATTATTTTGTGTTTTTAATACCTGAAATAGCACATATTTAATTCTTACAGTGTGTAAGGGGCTACAATTTACATAGGTTGGGTGGAATATTGAATAAGAGAGTGTTGGTTTCTTGCTATTTCTATGTTTTTAACCAGAAGCAGAAGATCTCAATATCAGTATGAAATGGACAAAAGTGTATAATCAGATATTTACTATTAAAATAGCCATAGTTACCCCACTGCTCAACACTTTTTGACTGTTATGACTGCAGAGACAGGCAGTTGAACTTTTATGAAACATAAATTAACACTGCCATAAAAATTTCATTTTGTTTTGTTTTTGTTTCAAATGAATGTCTAGTCAAACTAACTTAAACAAAGAATATATGTTCAGACTCACAGTTCTTGTCATATAGCTGACCCATAGCCACAAACCATGCCTCCTAAAAAAAGCATTACATGGTCTCATATTCTGTTAAAATGTACTGATAGATTTAAAGAAGTGTTTATCCATTAAATTCATTTCAATGTGTTCTTATAAAAAATAAATGTAAAAAATAAATTAGTTTCTTAAATGAGCCCATTAATATCCCTTACTAAAATAGAATGCATGTAGACTTTCTTTTTTTAGTAGTCTAATCAGAATGAGTGGCTCAGATTGTTTCATACACTATATTTTCTATTAATGAATCATTTTAGCAGCTGAAAAGTCCTGCTTCTACATAAGACAATATATTATTTTTCATCTTGTTACTTTTGTATAGAACAAAGGAAAAAAGAATTTTAAGGAAATAACATCACCCAAAAAAATTTTTAAAGACTATCTGTGCTGCCATACATTGCTTTATATTCTAAATTATGCCAAACTATATTGCTTGGTTTTTCATTTTGAAATTCTCCAAATAGAGAAAATTTTTTTCTTCTCTTTTTTTTGGGGGCGTGGGGTTTCTCCTATAAATTTTATATAGTTATTTACTTGAAATTGTGTTCAATTTGCTAGAAATGTGGTGTGACAAATATAACTAAGCAAAAATATATACATATTTGTCAAAGGTTACAATTTGTGTTTTGGATACTACTTAGTTTGGATGTATTTTTGTGTAGCTTCTAGAGCAAAATGAGAAACTGACCATCACATTCTAAGCAACTTAAATTGCAGCGTAAGACAGGCATTGGTCTTTCTAGGACAATATGCCATATGGTAGATGGTCAGTTAGTATCTTACATAAATTATAGATTATTCCACATCGCATAATGCAATGGAAGTGGAACACTTTGATTCAAAATTGTGAGACTACAAGTTGCAGGGTTTGAGCTCAGTAATAGGTAATACATCATATCTGTTTTTCTTTTATAATTTTGTATTTAGAGAAAAACAAAGTGGCATGAAACAAATACTCAGTGATGATAAATAGACTAACCTAATAAGAAACTTCAGTGTAATAGACATAAGAAGGCACTTTATATTTTTTTTTCAGATTTTATTTTATTTTTTTACTTTACAATATTGTATTGGTTTTGCCATACATCAACATGAATCTGCCACGGGTGTACACATGTTCCCCATCCTGTACCCCCCTCCCACCTCCCTCCCTGCACCATCTCTCTGGGTCATCCTGCATCGAACCTAGACTGGCGATTCGTTTCTTATGATAGTATACATGTTTCAATGCCATTCTCCCAAATCATCCCACCCTCGCCCTCTCCCACAGAGTCCAAAAGACTGTTCTATACATCTGTGTCTCTTTTGCTGTCTCACATACAGGGTTATCATTACCATCTTTCTAAAGTCCATATATATATGTGTTAGTATACTGTATTGGTGTTTTTCTTTCTGGCTTACTTCACTCTGTATAATCATCTCCAGTTTCATCCACCTCATTAAAATTGACTCAAATGTATTCTTTTTAATGGCTGAGTAATACTCCATTGTGTATATGTACCACAGCTTTCTTATCCATTCATCTGCTGATGGACATCTACGTTGTTTCTATGTCCTGGCTATTATAAACAGTGCTGTGATGAACATTGGGGTACATGTGTCTCTTTCAATTCTGGTTTGTCGGTGTGTATGCCCAGCAGTGGGATTGCTGGGTCATAAAGCAGTTCTATTTGCAGTTTTTTAAGGAACCTCCACACTGTTCTCCATAGTGGCTGTACTAGTTTGCATTCCCACCAACAGTGTAAGAGGGTTCCCTTTTCTCCACAACCTCTCCAAGATTTATTGCTTGTAGACATTTTAAGCAGGTAGCAAAAGCATTTGGGTACCTCTTATGGAAAATAAGCTTAATTTTACAAAGAAGAATGGAATAAATCCTATGTTGCACCACAAAACAAAATAATCATAGGCCTAAATTAGCTAAAGTGGCTTCCATGGTTGAAGAAAAATGTTTATTTCCACTTGGTGAATAAGGATGTGTCAGAATTTTCTATGGTGCATTTGGAGAAAATGACGTATCTTTTCACTTCTATTACATTATACAAGTTCATACCAATGATATAGGCAGATATGTCTTTTGGGGGTTTCTTCTGATAGAATGAACACTATAAAAATACTAATAACTAAAGTTCAAGCTAATTCTTTATGTCCTTAGCTATTTCCACCATTACAACTTAAGTATTAGTTTTTCAAATTGGATAGTACTTGTCCCCCAAGATGGCAGAGTAGAAGGACATGCACTCATCTTCTCCTATGAGAACTCCAAAATTACAACTAGCTGTTGAACAACTGTCAACAGGAGAATGCTGGATCCCACCAAAAAAAGATAACCCATGTCCAAGGGTAAAGAAGCTCCAATAAGACAGTTCAGTTCAGTTCAGTCATTCAGTCGTGGCCTACTCTTTGCGACCCCATGAATCGCAGCGCGCCAGGCCTCCTTGTCCATCACCATCTCCCAGAGTTCACTCAGACTCACGTCCATTGAGTCAGTGATGCCATTCAGCCATCTCATCCTCGATTGTCCCCTTCTCCTCCTGCCCCCAATCCCTCCCAGTGTCAGAGTCTTTTCCAATGAGTCAACTCTTCTCATGAGGTGGCCAAAGTACTGGAGTCTCAGCTTTAGCATCATTCCTTCCAAAGAAATCCCAGGGCTGATCTCCTTCAGAATGGACTGGTTGGATCTCCTTGCAGTCCAAGGGACTCTCAAGAGTCTTCTCCAACACCACAGTTCAAAAGCATCAATTCTTCCGTGCTCAGCCTTCTTCACAGTCCAACTCTCACATCCATACATGACTACTGGAAAAAACATAGCCTTGACTAGACGGACCTTAGTCAGCAAAATAATGTCTCTGCTTTTGAATATACTATCTAGGTTGGTCATAACTTTTCTTCCAAGGAGTAAGCGTCTTTTATTTCATGGCTGCAGTCACCATCTGCAGTGATTTTGGAGCCCAAAAAAATAAAGTCTCTCACTGTTTCCACTGTTTCCCCATCTATTTCCCATGAAGTGATGGGGCCGGATGCCATGATCTTCATTTTCTGAATGTTGAGCTTTAAGCCAACTGTTTCACTCTCCTCTTTCACTTTCATCAAGAGGCTTTTGAGTTCCTCTTCACTTTCTGCCATAAGGGTGGTGTCATCTGCATATCTGAGGTTATTGATATTTCTCCCGGAAATCCTGATTCCAGCTTGTGTTTCTTCCAGTCCAGTGTTTCTCATGATGTACTCTGCATAGAAGTTAAATAAGCAGGGTGATAATATCCAGTCTTGATGCACTCCTTTTCCTATTTAAAACCAGTCTGTTGCTCCATGTCCAGTTCTAACTGTTGCTTCCTGACCTGCATGCAGATTTCTCAAGAGGCAGGTCAGGTGGTCTGGTATTCCTATCTCTCTCAGAATTTTCCACAGTTTATTGTGATCAACACAGTCAAAGGCTTTGGCATAGTCAATAAAGCATAAGTAGATGTTGTTTCTGGAACTCTCTTGCTTTTTCCATTGCATTTAGAATCAAACCTCAAATCCACCAGAGATCCTGGGAAGGCTCAAACAAAATATTTTGCACACCAGGAGATCCCACAAAGACTAAGCCAGACCTGGCTTTGAGTGTTTGAGTGTCTCCTGCAGATGTATGGGTCAGTAGTGGCCTGCCTCAAGGGCAGGGGCTCTGGGTGCAGCAGACCTGGGTATGGCATAAGCCCTCTTGGAGAAGGTTGCCATTTACCCCATCATAGAGCCATCTGAACTTACACAGGACTGGGGAAAAAGACTCTTGGAGGGGACAAACAAATCCTTGAGAGCACCAAGACCCAGGAGAAAGAAGTAGTGACCCCAAAGAGACTGACCTAGATTTGCCCATGAGTGCCAGGGCATCTCGGGCAGAGACGTGATTTATGGGAATCTGCTGCAGGGTTGGAGGCACAGAGTGAAGCAGCACATGCACAGGACCTTTTGAACAAGATTTCCATTATCTTCATTCAGTTCAGTTCAGTTCAGTTCAGTCGCTCAGTCGTGGCCAACTATTTGCAACCCCCTGAATCACAGCATGCCAGGCCTCTCTGTCCATTACCAACTCCCAGAGTTCACTCAGACTCATGTCCATCGAGTCAGTGATGCCATCCAGCCATCTCATCCTTGGACGTCCCCTTTTCCTCCTGTCCCCAATCCCTCCCAGCATCAAAGTCTTTTCCAATGAGTCAACTCTTCACATGAGGTGGCCAAAGTACTGGAGTTTCAGCTTTAGCATCATTCCTTCCAAAGAAATCCCAGGGCTGATCTCCTTCAGAATGGACTGGTTGGATCTCCTTGCAGTCCAAGGGACTCTCAAGAGTCTTCTCCAATACCACAGCTCAAAAGCATCAATTCTTGGGCGCTCAGCCTTCTTCACAGTCCAACTCTCACATCCATACATGACCACAGGGAAAACCATAGCCTTGACTAGACGGACCTTAGTTGGCAAAGTAATGTCTCTGCTTTTGAATATGCTATCTAGGTTGGTCATAACATTACTTCCAAGGAGTAAGCGTCTTTTAATTTCGTGGCTGCAATCACTATCTGCAGTGATTTTGAAGCCCCCAAAACTAAAGTCTGACACTGTTTCCACTGTTTCCCCATCTATTTGCCATGAAGTGATGGGCCTGGATGCCATGATCTTCATTTTCTGAATGTTGAGCTTTAGGCCAACATTTTGGCTCTCCACTTTCACTTTCATCAAGAGGCTTTTGAGTTCCTCTTTACTTTCTGCCATAAGGGTTGTGTCATCTGCATATCTGAGGTTATTGATATTTCTCCCAGCAATCTTGATTCCAGCTTGTGTTTCTTCCAGTCCAGCATTTCTCATAATGTACTATGCATAGAAGTTAAATAAGCAGGGTGACAATATACAGACTTGACATACTCCTTTTCCTATTTAGAACCAGTCTGTGTTTCCATGTCCAGTTCTAACTTTTGCTTCCTGGGCTGCATACAGATTTCTCAAGAGGCAGGTCAGGTGGTCTGGTATTCCCATCTCTTTCAGAATTTTCCACAGTTTATTGTGATCCACACAGTCAAAGGCTTTGGCATAGTCAAGAAAGCAGAAATAGATGTTTTTTCTGGGACTCTCTTGCTTTTTCCATGATCCAGCAGATGTTGGCAATTTGATCTCTGGTTTCTCTGCCTTTTCTAAAACCAGCTTGAACATCAGAAATTTCATGGTTTACGTATTGCTGAAACCTGGCTTGGAGAATTTTGAGCATTACTTTACTAGCATGTGAGATGAGTGCAATTGTGTGCATTCTTTGGCATTGCCTTTCTTTGGGATTGGAATGAAAACTGACCTTTTCTAGTCCTGTGGCCACTGCTGAGTTTTCCAAATTTGCTGGCTTATTGAGTGCAGCACTTTCACAGCATCATCTTTCAGAATTTGAAACAGCTCAACTGGAATTCCATCACCTCCACTAGCTTTGTTTGTAGCGATGTTTTCTAAGGCCCACTTGACTTCACATTCCAGGATGTCTGGCTCTAGATTAATGATCACACCATCATGGTTGTCTGGGTGGTGAAGATATTTTTGTACAGGTCTTCTGTGTATTCTTGCCATCTCTTCTTAATATCTTCTGCTTCTGTTAGGTCCATACTATTTGTCCTTTATCGAGCCCATCTTTACATGAAATGTTCCCTTGGTATCTCTAACTTTCTTGAAAAGATCTCTATTATTTCCCATTCTGTTCTTTTCCTCTATTTCTTTGCATTGATCACTGAAGAAGGCTTTCTTATTTCTTTTTGCTGTTCTCTGGAACTCTGCATTCAGATGTTTATATCTTTCTTTTTCTCCTTTCCTTTTCACCTCTCCTCTTTTCACAGCTATTTATAAGGCCTCCCCAGACAGCCATTTTGCCTTTTTGCATTTCTTTTCCATGGGGATGGTCTTGATCCCTGTCTCCTGTACAATGTCACCAACCTCATTCCATAGTTCATCAGGCACTCTATCTATCAGATCTAGGCCCTTAAATCTATTTCTCACTTCCACTATATAATCTTAAAGGATTTAATTTAGGCCATACCTGAATGGTCTAGCGGTTTTCCATACTTTCTTCTATTCAAGTCTGAATTTGGTAATAAGGAGTTCATGATCTGAGCCACAGTCAGCTCCTGGTCTTGTTTTTGTTGACCATATAGAGCTTCTCCATCTTTGGCTGCAAAGAATATAATCAATCTGATTTTGGTGTTGACCATCTGGTGATGTCCATGTGTAGAGTCTTCTCTTGTGTTGTTGGAAGAGGGTGTTTGCTATTACCAGTGCAAAAAAGAGGGATGAAACACAGCCCCACCGATCAACAGAAAATTGGATTAGAGATTTACTGAGCATGACCCCATCCATTAAAACAAGCCCCAGTGTCCCCCTCAGTCAGTCTTTCCTCAGTCTTTCCTCAGAATCCCCCTCAATCAGTCAGTCATCAGGAAGCTTCCATAAGCCTCTTACCCTTATCCAACAAGGTACAGAGAAAATGAAAGCCACAATCACAGAAAACTAATCAAACTGATCACATAGACCACAGCCTTGTCTAACTCAGTGAAACTATGAGTCACAGCCTAGAGCGCCACCCAAGATGGATGGGTCACTGTGGAGAGTTTTGACAAAACGTGGTCCACTGGAGAAGGGAATGGCAAATCACTTCACTATTCTTGCCTTGAGAATCTCATGAACAATATGAAAAGGGAGAATGATATGACACCAAAAGTTGAACTCCCCAGAGCAGTAGGTGCCCAATATATTACTGGAAAAAAGTGTAGAGATAATTCCAGAAAGAATGAAAAGATGGAGCCAAAGCAAAGCAAAACAAAACAAAAAACCAGTTGTGGATGTGACTAGTGATGAAAGTAAAGTCCAATGCTGCAAAGAGCAATATTACATAGGAATCTGGAATGTTAGGTCCATGAATCAAGGTAAATTGGAAGTGGTCAAATAGGAGATGGCAAGAATGAACGTCATTTTAGGAATCAGTGAACTAAAACGGACTGGAATGGGTGAATTTAACTCAGATGAATATTGTATCTACTACTGTGAGCAATAATCCCTTAGAAGAAATGGAGTAGCCCTTATAGTCAACAAAAGAGTCTGAAATAATCTCTATTTGTTTCCAGGGCAAACCATTCAATATTAGAGTAATCCAAGTCTATGCCCCTGCCAGTAATGCTGAAGGAGCTGAAGTTGAATGGTTCTGTGAAAACCTATGAGAACTTCTAGGACTAATACCAAAAAAATATGTCCTTTTCATTATAGGTGACTAGAATGCAATAGTAGGAAGTCAAGAGATACCTGGAGTAAGAGACAAATTTGGACTTGGCGTACAAAATGAAGCAGGGCAAAGGCTAACACAATTTTCCCAAGAGAACACACTGGTCATAGCAAAAACCCTCTTCCAACAACACAAGAGAAGATTCTACACATGGACGTCAACAGATGGTCAATACTAAAATCACATTGACTATATTCTTTGCAGCAAAAGATGGAGAAGCTCCACACAATCAGCAAAGAAAAGACCAGGAACTGACTGTGGCTCAGACCATGAACTCTTTATTGCCAAATTCAGACTTAAATTGAAGAAAGCAGGGAAAACCACCAGACCATTCAGGTATGGCCTAAATCAAACCCATTATAATTATACAGGGGAAGTGACAAATAGATTGAAGGGATTAGATCCAATAGACAGAGTGCCTAAAGAACTATGGATGAAGGTTCATGACACTGAACAGGAGACACTGATCAAGATCATCTCCAAGAAAAAGAAATGCAAAATGGAAAGATGATTATCTGAGGAGGCATTACAAATAGCTGAGAAAAGAGAAAGTGAAAGGCAAAGGAGAAAAAGAAAGATATACTCATTTGAATGCAGAGTTCCAAAGAATATCAAGGAGAGATAAGAAAGCCTTCCTTAGTGATCAATGCAAAGAAATAGAAGAAAACAATAGAATGAGAAAGACTAGAGATCTTTTCAATAAAATTAGAGATGCAAAGAGAATATTTCATCCAAAGATGGGCACAATAAAGGACAAAAAAAAAAAAACAACACATGGACATAAAAGAATCAGAAGATATTAAGAAGAGGTGGCAATAATACACAGAAGAACTATACAAAAAAGATCTTCATGACCCAGATTGCCACGATGGTGTGATCACTCACTGAGAGCCAGACATCTTGAAATGTGAAGTCCAGTTGGCCTTAGGAAGCATCACTACAAGCAAAGCTAGTGGACATGATGGAACTCCAGTTGTGCTATTTCAAATTCAAAAGATAATGCTATGATAATGCTGCACTCAATATGCCAGCAAATGTGGAAAACTCAGCAGTGGCCACAGGACTGGAAAAGTTCAGTTTTCATTCCAATCCCAAATAAAGGAAATGCCAAAGAATGATCTAACTATGGCACAGTTTCACTCATCTCACATGCTAGCAAAGTAATGCTCAAAATTCTCCAAGCCAGGCTTCAACAGTACATGAACCATGAACTTTCAGATGTTCAAGCTCCATTTTGGAAAGGCAGGGGAACGAGAGATCAAATTGCCAATATACATTGGATGATAAAAAAATCAAGAAAGCTCCAGAGAAACATCTAATTCTGCTTTATTGATTATGCCAAAGCCTTTGACTGTGTGGATCACAAGAAACCTTTGGACCATTCTTAAAGAGATGGGACTACCAGATCACCTTATATACTGTCTGTCAAATCTGTATGCAGGTGAAGAAGCAACAATTAGAACTGGACATGGAGAAACAGCCTCATTCCAAATCAAGATAAGAGTACGTCCAGGCTGTATATTTTCACTTTGTTTATTTAACTTATATGCAGAGTACATCATGAGAAATGCTGGGCTAGATGATGCATAATCTGCAGTCAGGATGCTGGGAGAAATATCAAAAACCTCAGATATGCAAATGACACCACCCTTATAGGAGAAAGCAAAGAAGAACTAAAGAGCCTCTTGATGAAAGTGAAAGAGGAGAGTGAACAAATTGGCTTAAAATTCAACATTCAGAAAAGTAAGATCATGACATCCGGTTCCATCACTTCATGGCAAATAGATGTGGAAACAGTGAGAGACTTTAATTTTTTGGACCCCTAAATCTCTGCAGATGGTGCAACATCCATGAAATTAAAAGATGCTTGCTCCTTGGAAGAAAAGCTATGACCAACCTAGACAGCATATTAAAAAGCAGAGACATTACTTTGCCAACAAAGGTCCATCTAGTCAAAGCTATGGTTTTTCCAGTAGTCACATATGGATGTGAGAGTTGGACTATAAAGAAAGGTGAATGCTGAAGAATGGATTCTTTTGAACTGTGGTGTTGGAGAAGACTCTTGAGAGTCCCTTGGACTGTATGGAGATCCACCTAGTCCATCCTAAAGGAAATCAGTCCTGAATTTTCATTGGAGGGACTAATGCTAAAGCTGAATCTCCAAAACTTTGCCCACCTGATGTGAAGAACTGACTCACTGGAAAATACCCTGATGCTGGGAAAGATTGAAAGCAGGAAGAGAAGGAGACAACAGAGGATAAGATGGTTGGATGGCATAACTGACTGACTCAATGGATATGAGTTTGGGCAAGCTCTGGGAGTTGGTGATGGACAGGGAAGGCTGGTGTGCTGCATTCCATGGGTTCTCAAAGAGTTGGATACAATTGGTGACTAAACTTAACTGAACTCAGTGCCGCACATAAGATACATCAGTGTTCTCAATGTATTCTTTGAACAGGTATATTGAGCAATGCTCCATCAACCTCCCTTAGTTATAATGGGAAAAAAATCTAGCAATTTGTACAATAGATAAGATTCTTCTTTTGGCAGAGACCAATGTGTAGGGCTGCTGAAAGACTTCATGCTTTTTTGCTACATGTTCCAGTTATGTTTATTTTTACAAGACACTTCTGCATCATCCAAAGATTGGCTTCTTTGTTATGCTACAAATATAGGGAGTGATGCTACACACAAAATGTATACGATCAATGCATCTATGTTAAATGTAATCTATTGGCGTTTCATAAATTTGCATGTACTTTTAATGTCTGCATTTCGGTTCTGCCACTTTGAGCTATACAACATGTGCTAAATTTTCTTATATGTGTAAAAGGGATAATGATATTTTAATATATGATTGTGATGATGTGATGGTCAAAAGTGATAATATATAAGAAAGTGGCTTTGTAAACCCTAAACTACTATAGAAATATATAATGTTACTATTCAGGATATGAACTTAGATACCTAAGTCCTCATTTAAAAATGTAAATTTAATTGTATGTTATAAAATGCTTTGCATTTATACAAATTATTTTTATGAGCTATTTTATTCATGCACATCTTAAAAGTCTCAATTTTTAATATTTAAGCATCATTGCCACTCCTTGTGCAGCCCATGGGGTCACAAAGAATCAGACACGACTGAGTGACTGAACTGAACTGAACTGAAGCATCATTCAGTGCTCTCAGTTTTTGACAAAGTTGTACACTAACAAACTATGTAAATTCATTTTTGCCAAATATTTTACGTATAACAACAACAACAATATTTATCAAGAGTATTTTCCATTGTGAAGGGCCCAAGTATTAAATGAACTGTTTTCAAAACTATTAATTTGTTCTAAAATAGTGTTATTAAGTTCTTCGCTCATCTAACAAAACAAGCATGAATAAAGAGGTACAATCTCATGAAACATTCTCTATCTCAGAGAATTAATTTTTTCACCACCTAAAAACTATCTGCACAGCAAAAACAAGTCAATGGTTATTTCAAGCCAGATAATAGAGCATTCTAAAAAATAGGCACAATCATTTACTTTATTTGTTTCTATGTTTCTGCTAAATGCGACATGGGCTATTTGGTGTCTTTTCTTGAAACTACACAAGAAAATAGCGGGCATTTCTTATTCTACTCAATGGGGTATTAACTTTAGAGCAACCAGTCCTCGAGAACAAGACTTGAATAGAACTATTCAATTAACTGGGGTTTAAATTTTGGATTCAATTTGGAACTGAAGGAGTGCATTCAGGTAGAACACCAGTTTAGGTCTTACAGGTATCTTGTTCATGAGACTAGTAGACTTGTATTCAGAGGTAAAATTCTATATTTCCTTTGGTTTTAAAAAGACAAAATTAAGAAAATGAATAAAAAGATGTGCCATTATATTTTCCTACTATGCCCTTGACATTTTACAAATACCACACACAATTAAATTCCCTGGAAATCACTTTTGACAAGCAGTTTTTCTTCCCATCCTTTATGCTCTCTGATGGCTTAGGACTCCCACTACAGTAACAGTTTTCATGTATCTCTCAACTGAAACAACATTATCAGTACTTGTCTGTCCTATATCTTCTGAGTGAGGAGCTAAGGAAAAAATATTATAATACTGATTATAAGATAGACTCAAACATTATACTGCTCTCACAGCATATGCATTTTTTCTTTTTTAAATTTAATTTTTAAAATTGTTATTGGAGTATACTTGCTTTATACTGCTCTGTATGGCAGCATTCATATGTATCATTTTTAGAGGATTTCAAAGCTTTCTCCAAAGATTTTGGATATGAGTTTCTGAAAACATGACAGATTAATCAATGAGATATTTTTGGATGGGAGGATTATGTCTTACAAATCTTAATGCATATGTTGTCACATGTGTAAAGAGTTAATATCATAGCTCCTCTCTAATTTTCTCCTTTTTGCCTCCCCTGATCCATTTTTCATGTTGATTGTGCCTCTGCAAGTTACTTTTGCGGTCTGTCTTTTGGTTGAATTTATTCAATGGAGGCAACTCTAAGAGATTTGTTAAAGAAATGAGAGTAAGATCAAAATATCTATTGCCCATTTTCTCTCTGCTGGGCTACAGGTGTATGCCTCAACCAAAGGCCAAAACTACTGGGCAGCCAGAGGACAATTCTTCTAAATTCTGGTGACCTTGCAATACTGGAAATAATAGCTCTTTATTTTTGTTAGTCCAGAGGTGTTTCACTGTGTCTTGTTGGTTTCCAGTAATCTTTCACACACCTTTTGAGTATCTTTCACAGAAGTCAACTGCCTATAGTCGTGACACTGACTAACATAATAGGGTGTTGAAAAAATGAAATTACAGGGACTACCTCTTGAAATAATGAGGAAAAACTGTTTTCATCTAACTAAGCTTTTCATAAATGTTCATGTGCATATTGGCTTATTTTCTTAGTTTTGCTTATCAATTTAAAAATATAAATTAAGAAATGACATATACAAAATTAGCATCAAAAGATATAAAATTATGAAGTAAAAAGTGGAAGTTCCATGTAACTACATTCTCACTAATGACATCCCAGGTTGCCCTGGTACTTCTTGTACTCAGGAAAAGCTACTGTGGTTGTAGCATTTTTTTTTTCCTATGCATGTATTCACTTTTCATTTTGTTGGTAACAAATTATTGCAAACTGTGTAGCTTAAAATATCCATTTATTATCTCAAAGTTAGTCTAGGTCGGAAGTCTGGGCCAAAGTTTCTATTCAGAATCTCAAAATAGTGAAATCAAAGTGTTGGCAGGATATATTCTTATCTAGAAATTCAGTTAGAAAAGGATCTAACTTCAGCCTGCTTCTGGTTGTTGGCAGAATTCACGACCTTGTATCTAAAGAATTCATGAAGGCTTGCTTCTTTAAGCCATTAGCAAACAGAAGAGACTCTGTTGTTTTAGAGTCCTTTGACTTCTAGAACATCTTTTAAATAGCTCATCGAATTATGACAGAACAGACAGTAAAGACTTTGTCTGCAGTGCAGGAGACCCAGATTCAAATCCTGGGAGGGGGGTGTGTGGAGATGCCCTGGAGAAGGGAATGGCTACCAACTCCAGTATTCTTGCATGTGAAATTCCATGGACAGTGAATCCTGGAAGGCTACAATCCATGGGGTCTCAAAGAGTCAGACATGACTGAGTGACTAACACTTTCACCAAGGATAATCCATTTTTTGTTGACCTTTGAATAATGAGGGGGACTAGGGATGCTGAAACCCAGAAGAGTCAAAATCTCCATATTACTTTGCAGCCAACCTTTTGTTTCCAGTTTTGCATCCAGAATTCAACCAACTGCCGATTCTGTAGAACTGCAGTACATATTTATTGGAAAAAAAAAAAAAATCTTGAGAATAGTGAACTTATGCAGTTCAAACATGTTGTTCAAAGATCAACTATATATTAAAGTCATTGTTGGGCATTTTGAAAAAATATTTAAGATTTATATAAATTTATTATTTATTACTAAAATAATTCATGTTAATTTCAGCTAAAATGTTTTAATGAAACTAACATGTTTTAAAATTGTCCTATTATATTACTATAGTAAACACAGTTAACATATTTGTTTATCAACTTTCAGACATTTTTCAAAGTGTAATGAAGCTTTTCAATTTTTAAAATATAAATGATATCTTAGAATGCATATAATCTATATTGTAGAGTGGCAATTATTTTTATACCTATGTATATGTGGAATTTATTTTTAAATATTTATTTTCCTACTCAATGCTGATGTGAATCTGTGTGTGTGTGTGTGTGTGTGTGTGTGTGTGTATTTCCTTGGAATAAAGTCCTAAAAGCTATTCATACTTTTTAAGACATCATATTTATATTGCCAGTTTTTTCATTTGAAATAGTAATACAAGTTTGAACTCATAAGCCATATGCAAGAATTTTATTATTTACAATTGTCTCATTTTTCCCTAAGGATGAAAAATCATGTCTTATCTTTTTATTTTGCATATCTTTGACTATTATTGTGTTTGATTATTTTTCTTATATTAGGTATTTGCTCAATTTCTTTACTTAATATCCATTTTGGCCCTAATTTGATTTTTCTACAAGAAATACATATATATATGTGTTACCTTTATGGTATTAAAGGAAAATCATATAAATATTGAGAGTATAAAAATGCTGTCAAATTTTACAAATATATTTCTCTGAATATCCTTTAACCTTGTTTACTAATTTCTTTTTAGCTGTTATTTGATTTTCCTCTGGATGATTTTGGCAACAATTAATTTCCGCGATGAAGAGATAGTTTACTCTTTTTTAAATGTTTATTTTATACTTAAAAATTTTTTTTCTTCACTTTATGTATTCAGATACATTTTCCTAGCATTTTCTTCATTTTGTTTTTTAAAATTTTGCTTAGAAATACAATGTAAAATAGACACCCATGTTCAGTTTTACCCATATGTTGTTCTATACTGGAGAAATATAAACCTATATGTGTACACATACGCATGCATACATATTCTTATGTTTCCATGTAGGTACATATATTGCCTTTTCACTCATAGTGTGATGGCCTAAATCTCTAACTTAGATTTGTGTCCTTATATGAATTTTTCTTAAATTCATATTGATGTAATTCATTTGTGTATATAAGTGCAAAACCATCAGTTCAGTTCAGTTGCTCAGTAGTGTCTGACTCTTTGATACCCCATGGACTACAGCAGGCCAGACTTTCCTGTCCGTCACCAACTCCTGGAGCTTATTCAAAAACATGTCCATTGTGTTGGTGATGGATGGATGGACCGTGCAACTATCTCATCTTCTGTTATCCCTTATTCCTCCTGCCTTCAAACTTTCCCAGCATGAAGGTCTTTTCCAATGAGTTGGTTCTTCACATCAGGTGACCAAATTATTGGAGTTTCAGCATCAGTATCAGTCCTTCCAACTAATATTCAGCACTGATTTCCTTAATTGACTGGTTGTATTTCCATGCAGTTCAAGGGACTCTCAAGATTCTTCAACACCACAGTTCAAAAGTATCCATTCTTTGGCACTCAGCTTTCTTTATAGTCTAACTCTCACATCCATACATGGTGGTGGTGGTTTAGTCGCTAAGTCATGTCCAACTCTTTGCGACTCCACGGATTGTAGTGTGCCAGGCTCCTCTCTTCATGGGATTCCAGGCAAGAGTCCTAGAGTGTGTTTCCATTTCCTCTCCAGGGGATTTTCCCGACCCAGGAATTGAACTCAGGTCTCCTGCATTGCGGTCAGATTCTTTACCAAATGAGCTACAAGAGAAGCTCTTTCCTACATCCATACATGACTACTGGAAAAACCATACCTTTGACTAGAGGGGCCTTTGTTGGTAAAGTAATGTCTATGCTTTGTAATATGCTATCTAGATTGGTCTTAGCTTTTCTCCCAAGGAGAAAGCATCTTTTAGTTTCATGGCTGCAGTCACCATCTACAGTGATTTTGGAGCCCCCCAAAATAGTCTGTCAGTTTCCACTATTTCCCTGCCTATTTGCTATGAAGTGACGGGACCGGATGCCATGATCTTACTTTTCTGAATGTTGAGCTTTAAGCCAACTTTTTCACTCTCCTCTTTCACTTCTATCAAGAGGCTCTTTAGTTCTTCGCTTCTGCCATAAGGGTGGTGTCATCTGTATATCTGATATTATTGATATTTCTCCCAGCAATCTTGATGCCAGCCTGTGCTTCATCCAGTCCAGTGTTTCTCTTGATGTACTCTGTATAGAAGTTAAATAAGCAGGTGACAATATACAGCCTTGATGTACTCCTTTCCTGATTTGGAACCACTCCATTTTTCCATGTCCAGTTCTAAGTGTTGCTTCATGACATGCATACAGACTTCTCAGAAGGCAGGTCAGGTGGTCTGGTATTCCCATCTCTTTCAGAATTTTCCACAGTTTGTTGTCATCCACACAGTCGAAGGCTTTGGCATAGTCAATAAAGCAGAAGTAGATGTTTTTCTGAAGCTCTCTAGCTTTTTCAATGATCCAATGCATGTTGGCAATTTGATCTCTGGTTCCTCTGCCTTTCCTAAAATCAACTTGAACATCTGGGAGTTCACAGTTCAAGTACTGTTGAAGCCTGGCTTGGGGAATTTTAAGCATTACTTTATAATGTGTGAGATGAGAGCAATTGTGTGGTAGTTTGAGCATTCTTTGACATTGCCTCTCTTTGGGATTGGAATGAAAACTGATCTTTTCCAGTCCTGTGGCCACTGCTGAGTTTTCCAGATTTGCTGGCATATTGAGTGCATTATCATTTAGGATTTGATATAGCTCAACCGGAATTCCATTACCTCCACTAGTTTTGTTCATAATGATGCTTCCTAAGGCCCACTTGATCGCATTCAAGGATCTCTGGCTCTAAATGAGTGATCACAGCGTCATGGTTATCTGGGTCATGAAGATCTTTTTTTGTATAGTTCTTCTGTATATTCTTACCACCTTTTCTTACCCATATTACACTCTAAATTTTGACCTTTCCCTTGTTTCTTTACCTAAAATTACCTGTTAGACATTTATTTATGTCAATTCATTTTGCACTATTTTTAATGACTGCATATCATTTCATACAATTCATTTATTACAATTTATTTCTTCATCTACTGTTTAATAATTAAAATATTTTCAAAATTTTACTACTGTGTATTTATGCTATTGTTTTCATTTTGGTAGAGTCAACTACTAGATTTTTTTTTTTTTTTTGAAATCCATCTAAATATAGATAACACAAGAGAAACGCAGAGAAAGAGGTACAGACAGAGACAGGAAACAGAGAGAGACAGAGAGAGAATTTTTTAGAAATTAGCTTATTCAGTGGTGGGATCTGACAAGTCTGAATTCTGCAGGGTAGGCTCATAGGCTGAAAACCCAGAGAACAGTTAATTGGGTTGGTTTTTCTGAAGGCAGACTGCTTGCAGAATTACTGCTTTCTCTAGAGACCTTAGTCTTTCTTTAAAAACCTTCTATTTATTGGATGAGGGTCACCCACACTCTAAAGAGTAATCTCATTTACTTAAAGTCTATTGATTTAAATGTTAATCTCACCTAAAAAGGTAGCCTCACAATGATTTCTAAACTGATGTTTGGCCTAATACCTGGTACTTTTGACACAAATAATTAATAATTGTGTGTGTGTGTGTGGGGGGGGGTGTTTGCTAAGTCACTTCAGTCATGTCAGATTCAGCACCACCCTGTTGACTGTGGCCTGCCAGGCCCCTCTATCCATGGGATTTCCCAGGAAAGAATACTGGAGTGGGTTGCCATGCTCTCCTCCAGGGCATCTTCCAGACCCAGGGATTGAACATATGTCTCTTCTGTCTCCTTATTGGCAGGCAGATTTTTCACCACTAGTGCCACCTGGGAAGCCCCTAATTAATCATCACAGAGTCCTAATTCCATTTATTGGAGAAAACTTAGAAATCAAGATCTGGATGCTAAGTGTGTTCATTGCTACAGGGAAATCATTGCCTCTTAGTGAATAGACTTCAAAAAATATATGTATGTATAGTAACCTCATGCACATGCACAACTACAGTCTCTATCCATCTACCATCTATCTATCTGAATGAGTTCATACTTATAGTTCTGACTTTAAAGCAACACCATCAGTTCATTTTAACCTTCTAATTTCTTATTTGCAACTTTTTATCCTCCAACATTGACAAGCCTGACTCTCATTAAATATAATTATGTGCTTATTTTTTTTTAATTATATTATACACAGTCATCTCAGAATTATTTACTAATACCCTAGAGGAGAAGCAAATTTACTAATTATATTACAGTATGTATGTACAGTTTCTTGTGTCTTAAGCCTATGGAAGCTGGTGAAAATATTTCCTGATGTTACTGATGTTAGTCTTTTCTTCCTTAGCACATATGCTATGGTTATGTTATTCATTAGTAATACAATTATCTTCTTTTGTTCCTGTTTTATTGCCTTTTTGATGGTATGCCTATTTTAAATTAGACATTTAAAAGTAATTATGTAAAGTATATATTTTAGATTTAATTTCTATGTATAAAGTTCCAAAAATCTTTATTAATTTGTAAGTTCCAAATGTGAGTATTATTTTAAATTTTAATAAACTCAGTCCTATGGGTGTGGGATTAAGGGGGAGAAGTCAGTGACCTTGCTTGACACATAGATTTTGCTTTTTCCTCCTCCAGAAGAGGCCAATTCTCAAAACACTCAACCCAGCATTAATAAAACATACACTTGTGATAGAAAATTAACCCAATTCTAGCTTATTGCTTGAAACTGCCATCCAATTTGTTAAATTGATTCTGCATTGTTGTTCAGTCTCTCAGTGGTGTCCCACTCTTTGTTGTCCAAGGACTTCAGCACACCATTCTTCCCTGTCTTTTACCATCTCCTGGATGGTAATGATTTTTTAAAAAATAATGCTTGTTGAGTTGATAATGCCATCCAACCATCTCAAGGTTGGATGTTGTCCCCTTCTTCTCCTGCCTTTAATCTTTTCCAGCTTCAGGGACTTTTCTAATGAGTTGGCTCTTTGAATCAGGTGGTCAAAGTATTGGAGTTATAGCTTCAGCATCTGTCCTTTCAATGAATATTCAGGATTGATTTCCTTTTGGATTGGCTGGTTGCATCTTCTTGGAGTTCAAGGGATTCAAGAGTCTTCTTCAACACCACAGTTCAAAAGCATCAATTCTTCATTGCTCAGCCTTCTTTATGGTCCAACTCTCACATCCATCATGACTACTGGAAAAACCATAGCTTTGACTAGATGGACCTTTATCAGCAAAGTAATGTCACTGCTTTTTAACATGCTGTCTAGGTTGGTCATAGCTTTTCTTCCAAGGAGCAAGTGTCGTTTCATTTCATGGCTGCAGTGACCATCTGCTGTGATTTTGGAGCCCAAGAAAATAAACTGTGTTATTGTTTCCATTGTTTCCCCATCTATATGCCATGAAGTGATGGGACCAGATGCCATGATATTCATTTTTGAATGTTGAGTTTTAACTCAACTTTTTCACTGTCTTTCACCTTCATCAAGAGACTCTTTAATTCCTCCTCACTTTCTTCCATAACGGTGGTGTCATTTGCATATTTGAGGTTATTGATATTTTCCCTGGTGATCTTGATTCCATTCTGCATTAGGTTTTGTATATATAGTGGGAGTTTTCCACAAAACATTGAAACGTTTTAATATGCCTCCTAAAGTTTACTTTGATTCAACAATGCTCCTTGATCATATTATTAAAACAGGTTTGACTTCAGACAAGTTATAACCAACATTTTCTATATAAATCACTTTAAAACAATAATAATTAACATTTAAAAAAACTTTAATACCTGTTGTAGAAGATAAATCTACTGCATGATTTCATTTATATGACTTTCTAGAAAAGATGAAGTATAGGGTCAGAAAGCAAATCAGTGTTTACCAGGGTTAGGATTGGCTTCAAGTGGTCATAAGGGAATTTTTTCTATAATGGAAATGTTTTACATTTTGATACTTGTGACAGTTATATGAATGTACATATTGTCAAAGGACATCAAATTGTACAATTTAAAATGGTAAATCTTATTGTGTGTAAATTTCATTTCAATTTAAAAATCATGCATAATGCACAAAGTACAAAGGCTAAAATAAGATGTATGAGATGTATGATTTAATGGTATCATTTATAAAGATGTTGGAATTATAGATTATTCAGTGATTTGCAATGTCTGATCAAAAAGATCAATTTGATTTTAGGCTATTTTAAAAGGGAAAAACTGTTCAGGTGAAGGGAAGTTTCTCATAATGTGTGGGTGGGTACTGGCCAGATAATAACTATTATATATTATTCAATTTAGCTGTAAGCTTTGGGTGTTAAGGGATATTAAAGAGAAATCACCAAATATAGCTAAAGACTGTACACGCCTGCTATCAAGTAATCAGTTCAGTTCAGTTCAGTCGCTCAGTTGTGTCTGACTCTTTGTGACCCCATGAATCGCAGCACACCAGGCCTCCCTGTCCATCACCATCTCCCGGAGTTCACTCAGACTCACGTCCATCAAGTCCGTGATGCCATCCAGCCATCTCATCCTCTGTCATCCCCTTCTCCTCCTGCCCCAAATCCCTCCCAGCATCAGAGTCTTTTCCAATGAGTCAACTCTTCGCATGAGGTGGCCAAAGTACTGGAGCTTCAGCTTTAGCATCATTCCTTCCAAAGAAATCCCAGGGTTGATCTCTTTCAGAATTGACTGGTTGGATCTCCTTGCAGTCCAAGGGACTCTCAAGAGTCTTCTCCAATACCACAGTTCAAAAGCATCAATTCTTCGGCGCTCAGCCTTCTTCACAGTCCAACTCTCACATCCATACATGATCACAGGAAAAACCATAGCCTTGACTAGACGGACCTTAGTCAGGAAAGTAATGTCTCTGCTTTTGAATATACTATCTAGGTTGGTCATAAATTTTCTTCCAAGGAGGAAGTGTCTTTTAATTTCATAGAAGTCATAGGACCAGCATCAAAAGAATACCTGGAAGCTTGTTAAAAATTCAAAAGCTCAGACCCTGTTTTCTTAAGAGTCAAGGATTCTTTTGACTACGGGACACAACACAGAGACACTGGGATACATGGAAGGAAGAACTCTGTGTTACTTACAATTTCCAAAGAGAAAAAGCTCCAGGCAGGGCCACAGGAGGGGTTGCATACGGGAGATCATAGAAAACTGAAGCTGTAGGGAGCAGTTTATATGTAAAAAGCAGCATAGAGTTAGCTCCGCTCCTTTTGAATTGGTCTATTTGAATAATTTCCACAGGCTCCAGGACATAGTGGTTGTCCTGTTTTGTATGAAATTTGGCCCCAGGGTGATTAAGCAGATGCATAATGACCTAGAGTTTGAAAGCCCATTAATCAAAGCAGTTGGGATATCAGTCAGTTCAGTTAAATCACTCGGTTGTGTCAGAATCTTTGCCACCCCATGGATCCCAGGTACGCCAGGCTTCCCTGTCCATCACCAACTCCTGGAGCTTGCTCAAACTCATGTCCATTGAGTCGGTGATGCCATCCAACCATCTCATACTCTGTCATCCCTTTCTCCTCATGCCTTCAATCTTCCCCAGCATCAAGGTCTTTTCCAATGAGTAACTACTTTGCATCAGTTGGTCAAAGTATCAGAGCTTCAGCTTCAGCATCAGTCCTTCCAATGAATATTCAGGGCTGGTTTCCTTTTGGATTGACTGTTTTGATATCCTTGCAGTCCAAAGGAATCTCAAGAGTCTTCTCCAACACCACAGTTCAAAAGCATCCATTCTTTGGCACTCAGCTTTCTTTATAGTCCAACTCTCACACCCATCCTGACTATTGGAAAAACAATAGCTTTGACTAGATGGACCTTTGTTGGCAAAGTAATGTCTCTGCTTTTTAATATGCTGTCTAGGTTGATCACAGCTTTTCTTCCAAGGAGCAAGTGTCTTTTAATTTCATGGCTCCAGTCACCATCTGTGATGATTTTGGAGCCCAAGAAAATAGTCTCTTACTGTTTCCATTGTTTCCCCATCTATTAGCCATGAAGTGATGGGACCAGATGCCATGATCTTAGTTTTTTGACTGTTGAGTTTTTGCCAACTTGTTCACTCTCCTCTTTCACTTTCATCAAGAGACTCTTTAGTTCTTCGCTTTTTGCCATAAAGGTGGTGTCATCTGGTGTATCTGAGGTTATTGATATTTCTCCTGGCAATCTTGTTTCCAGCATATGCTTCATCCAGGCCAGATTTTCACATAATAAACTCTTCATAGAAGTTAAATAAGCAGGGTGACAATATACAGCCTTGACCTACTCCTTTCCAAATTTGAAACCAGTCTGCTGTTCCATGTCTGGTTCTAACTGTGGCTTCTTGACCTGCATACAGATTTATCAGACAGCAGTTAAGGTGGTCTGGTATTCCCATATCTTTAAGAATATTCCACAGTTTGCTGTTATCCACACAGTCAAAGGCTTTTTCATAGTCAATAAAGCAGAAGTAGATTTTTTTTCTGGAACTCTCTTGATTTTTTGATGATTCAGTGGATGTTGGCAATTTGATCTCTGGTTCCTCTGCCCTTTCTCAATTCAGTTCACTTCAGTCGCTCAGTTGTGTCTGACTCTTTGAGACCCCATGGGCCACAGCATGACAGGCTTTCCTGTCTATCACCAATTCCTGAATCTTGTTCAGACTCATGTCCATCAAGTGGTGATGCCATCCAACCATCTCATCAATCCAGCTTAAACATCTAGAAGTTCACGGTTCATGTACGTTGAATCTTGGCTTGGAGAATTTTGAGAATTACTTTGCTAGTGTGTGAGATGAGTGCAATTGTGTATTACTTTGAACAGTCTTTGGCATTGCCTTTCTTTAGGATTGGAGTGAAAACTGACCTTTTCCACAATGGCATGTGGACTTAATTAACTGCTTAGGAAGGGGAACCCACTAGCTTCTAACCCATGCCTCACAACTGAGTTAGAATAATGTCAAGCACACACAGGCACAACAAAAACAGCAAACAGTATGACAATTGACCTATTGATGTCTTAACATCATTTTAAGACTGAGTTTTAGGGATATTTAAATTGCCCAAGTAGTTGTTGCTGTTATTGTTGTTCAGTTGCTCAGTCATGTCCAAGTCTTTGCCACCCCATGGACTGCAGCACACCAGGCTTCCTGTCCTTTACCATCTCCTGGAGCTTGCTCAAACTCAAGTCCGTTCAGTCAGGAATATCACCCAACCATCTTGCCCTTTGTCATTCCCTTCTCTTGCTGCCTTCAGGATTTTTTCTAATGAGTCAGCTCTTCGCCTCCTGTGGCCAAAGTATTGGCACTTCAGCTTCAACGTGAAGGGAAGTGAAGTGAAGTGAAACGAGTGAAAGTCATTCAATCTTGTCCGACTCCTTCCGACCCGATAAGTCCATGGAATTCTCCAGGCCAGAATAGTAGAATGGTCCACCTTTCACTTCTCCAGGGGATCTTCCCAACCCAGGGATCAAACTGGGGTCTCCTGCATTGCAGGCGGGTTCTTTAACAACTGAGCCATCAGGGAAGACATCAGCTTCAGCATCAGTTCAGTTCAGTCACTAAATCGTGTCCGACTCTTTGCAACCCCATGAATCACAGCACACCAGGCCTCCCTGTCCATCACCAACTCCCGGAGTTCACTCAGACTCACGTCCATCCAGTCAGTGATGCCATCCAGCCATCTCAATCTGAATTGTCCCCTTCTCCTCCTGTCCCCAATCCCTCCCAGCATCAAAGTCTTTTCCAATGAGTCAACTCTTTGCAAGAGGTGGTCAAAGTACTGGAATTCCAGCTTTAGCATCATTCCTCCAAAGAAATCCCAGGGCTAATCTCCTTCAGAATGGACTGGTTGGATCTCCTTGCAGTCCAAGGGACTCTCAAGAGTCTTCTCCAACACCACAGTTCAAAAGCATATATTCTTCGATGCTCAGCCTTCTTCACAGTCCAACTCTCACATTCATATATGACTACTGGAAAGACCATAGCCTTGACTAGACAGACCTTAGTCGGGAAAGTAATGTCTCTGCTTTTGAATATGCTATCTAGGTTGGCCAAAACTTTTCTTCCAAGGAGTAAGTGCTTTTTTAATTTCATGCCTGCAATCACCATCTGCAGTGATTTTGGAACCCAGAAAAATAAAGTCTGACAATGTTTCCACTGTTTCCCCATCTATTTCCCATGAAGTGATGGGACCAAATGCCATGATCTTCATTTTCTGAATGTTAAGTTTCAAGCCAACTTTTTCACTCTCCTCTTTCACTTTCATCAAGAGGCTTTTTAGCTCTTCACTTTCTACCATAAGGGTGATGTCATCTGCATATCTGAGGTTATTGATATTTCTCCCAGCAATCTTGATTCCAGCTTGTGTTTCTTCGAGTCCAGCGTTTCTCATGATGTACTCTGCCTAGAAGTTAAATAAGCAGGGTGACAATATACAGCGTGACGTACTCCTTTTCCTATTTGGAACCAGTTTGTTGTTCCATGTCGAGTTCTAACTGTTGCTTTCTGACCTGCAAACAGATTTCTCAAGAGACAGGTCAGGTGGTCTGGTATTCACATCTCTTTCAGAATTTTCCACAGTTTATCATGATCCACACAGTCAAAGGCTTTGGCATAGTCAATAAAGCAGAAATTAATGTTTTCCTGAAAGTCTCTTACTTTTTCCATGATCAAGCGGATTTTGGCAATTTGATCTCTGGTTCCTCTGCCTTTTCTAAAACCAGCTTGAACATCTGGAAGTTCACGGTTCACATATTGCTAAAGCCTAGCTTGGATAATTTTGAGCATTGCTTTGCTAGCGTGTGAGATGAGTGCAATTGTGAGGTAGTTTGAGCATTCTTTGGCATTGCCTTTCTTTGGAATTGGAATGAAAAGTGACCTTTTCCAGTCCCGTGGCCACTGCTGAGTTTTCCAAATTTGCTGGCATATTGAGTGCAGCACTTTCACAGCATCATCTTCCAGGATTTGAAATAGCTCAACTGGAATTCCATCACCTCCACTAGCTTTGTTCATAGTGTTGCTTTCTAAGGCCCACTTGACTTCACATTCGAAGATGTCTGGCTCTAGATGAGTGATCACACCATCGTGGTTATCTGGGTTGTGAAGATCTTTTTTGTACAGTTCTTCTGTGTATTCTTGCCATCTCTTCTTAATATCTTCTTCTGTTAGGTCCAGACAATTTCTGTCTTTTATCGAGCCCATCTTTGCATGAAATGTTCCCTTGGTATCTCTAATTTTCTTGAAGAGATCTCTAGTCTTTCCCATTCTGTTCTTTTCCTCGATTTCTTTGCATTGATCGCTGAAGAAGCCTTTCTTATTTCTTCTTGCTCTTCTTTGGAACTCTGCATTCAGATGTTTATATCTTTCCTTTTCTCCTTGGCTTTTCACTTCTCTTCTTTTCACAGCTATTTGTAGGGCCTCCCCATAGAACCATTTTGCTTTTTTGCATTTCTTTTCCATGGGGATGGTCTTGATCCCTGTCTCCTCTACAATGTCACGAACCTCAGTCCATCGTCCATCAGGCACTCTATCTATCAGATCTAGGCCCTTAAATCTATTTCTCACTTCTGCTGTATAATCATAAGGGATTTGATTTAGGTCATACCTGAATGGTCTAGCAGTTTTCCCTACTTTCTTCAATTTAAGTCTGAATTTGGTAATAAGGAGTTCATGATCTGAGCCACAGTCAGCTCCTGGTCTTTGTTTTGTTGACCATATAGAGCTTCTCCATCTTTGGCTGCAAAGAACATAATCAATCTGATTTTGGTGTTGACCATCTGGTGATGTCCATGTGTAGAGTCTTCTCTTGTATTGTTGGAAGAGGGTGTTTGCTATGACCAGTGCATTTTCTTGGCAAAACTCTATTAGTCTTTGCCCTCCTTCATTCCGTATTCCAAGGCCAAATTTGCCTGTTACTCCAGGTGTTTCTTGACTTCCTACTTTAGCATTCCAGTCCACTATAATGAAAAGGACATCTTTTTTGGGTATTAGTTCTAAAAGGTCTTGTAGGTCTTCATAGAACTGTTCAACTTCCGTTTCTTCAGCATTACTGGTTAGGGCATAGACTTGGATTACTGTTATATTGAATGGTTTGCATTGGAAACGAACAGAGATCATCCTGTCGTTTTCGAGGTTGCATCCAAGTACTGCATTTCGGACTCTTTTGTTGACCATGATGGCTACTCCATTTCTTCTGAGGGATTTCTGCCCGCAGTAGTAGATATAATGGTCATCTGAGTTAAATTCACCCATTCCAGTCCACTTTAGTTCGCTGATTCTTAGAATGTTGACGTTCACCCTTCCCATCTCTTGTTTGACCACTTCCAATTTGCCTTGATTCATGGACCTGACATTCCAGGTTCCTATGCAATACTGCTCTTTATAGCATCGCACCTTGCTTCTCTCACCAGTCACATCCACAGCTGGGTATTGTTTTTGCTTTGGCTCCACCCCCCTCATTCTTTCTGGTGTTATTTCTCCACTGACCTCCAGTAGCATATTGGGCACCTACTGACCTGGGGAGTACCTGTTTTGGTATCATTTTACCTTTTCATACTGTTCATGGGGTTCTCAAGGCAAGAATACTGAAGTGGTTTGCCATTCCCTTCTTCAGTGGACCACATTCTGTCAGACCTCTCCATCATGACCCGCCTGTCTTGGGTTGCCCCATGGTCATGGCTTGGTTTCATTGTTGGACAAGGCTTTGGTCCTAGTGTGATTAGACTGACTAGTTTTCTGTGAGTGTGGTTTCAGTGTGTCTGCCCTCTGATGCCCTCTTGCAAAACCTACCATCTTACTTGGGTTTCTCTTACCTTGGGCATGGGGTATCTCTTCACGGCTGCTCCAGCAAAGCACAGCTGCTGCCCCTTACCTTGGATGAGGGGTATCTCCTCCCACCGCCCTTCCTGACCTGATCAAAAGGTTTACCTATATAAGGCAGTTTTCTACTGAGGAAAGCAATAATTTCCACTGATTTTTGTTAATAGAAAGATAGAGTTAATAGCAACTTCTATAAACTTTTTCCTTAAAGATGGATTAGAGTGCACAGGTATGTTCTTTGACAGAGAAAAAGAAATGTAAAGCGATGTTTACATTTGGGTTAAGCAAGCAGTAAGCTCAGGAAACAGAATCCCTAGTGTCTGTTCACAAAAACAAATACACTACCACATCTTTTCCAGAAATGATGGGCTTATTCAGAATCATCAGAAAATTGCAATTAGGTGCCCACAGCCATGGTGAGCCACCTGCAAATCCCTGCAAAGTAAAGGAAGGAGAACACTTTTTACAGAGAGGAAAAGGAATTTGGGAGGGTTCCAAGATGTGTAGAGTCAATGCCTTTTCACTGGCTAAGCCTTTGCTAGGAAAGAAGAGGAGTCTTTTTTTTTTTTTTTTTTAGGTTTTTATTTATTTTGTTTATTTATTTATTTATTTATTTTTTATTATGGAAAATTTTATTTTATTTTATTTTTTATTTTTTTTTTAATTTTAAAATCTTTAATTCTTACATGTGTTCCCAAACATGAAACCCCCTCCCACCTCCCTCCCCATAACATCTCTGTGGGTGATCCCCATGCACCAGCCCCAAGCATGCTGTATCCTGCGTCAGACATAGACTGGCGATTCAATTCTTACATGATAGTATACAGTTGGATTCTGTTGTCTTTGAGAGACATCAGAGTTCCTCCTTCAGGTTCTGTTTACTTTCCCACATCAAAGGAGTAAAAGCGATGAATTCTCTGTACCAATATTTCTTAGGTGACTTAAGAGAATCAGTCTTAAATCAAGAAAGATATAGAACTACTTCAGTTCAGTTCAGTCACTCAGTCGTGTCTAACTCTTTGCGACCCCATGAATTGCAGCACACCAGGCCTCCCTGTCCATCACCAACTCCCAGAGTTCACTCAAACTCATGTCCTTTGAGTCGGTGATGCCATCCAGCCATCTCATCCTGTGTTGTCCCCTTCTCCTCCTGCCCCCAATCCCTCCCACCATCAGAGTCTTTTCCAGTGAGTCAACTCTTCACATGAGGTGGCCAAAGGACTGGAGTTTCAGCTTTAGCATCATTCCCTCCAAAGAACATCCAGGACTGATCTCTTTTAGAATGGACTGGTTGGATCTCCTTGCAGTCCAAGGGACTCTCAGGAGTCTTCTCCAACACCACAGTTCAAAACCATCAATTCTTCGGTGCTCAGCTTTCTTCACAGTCCAACTCTCACATCGTACATGACTACTGGAAAAACCATAGCCTTGACTAGACGGACCTTTGTTGGCAACATAATGTCTCTGCTTTTGAATATGCTATCTAGGTTGGTCATAACTTTTCTTCCAAGGAGTAAGTGTCTTTTAATTTCATGGCTGCAATCACCACCTGCAGAGATTTTAGAGCCCCCCCAAATAAACTCTTAGGGGTTTTATTTATTTATTTATTTTCATTTTTTTAAACTTACATTATTTTGCTTTTGGAAATCTATTAAACATTATACTTAAAGCAGCTACCTGGAACCTATCAGAAAGTTAAAAGAAGTTCTATTGAATGGCTTTTTCAAGAGCCCAGTGTTGTGTATTGTGAAATGTAAACATTGATCACTATCAGTAATGCCACACTCTGAGGAGAGTAAGGAGAATCCTGATAAAGCCTTATATTATGATCTTACATGTGGAGAAATTTGTGACCTTGATTTATATTTTTTTGCATCTATGAGGCAAGAGATTTCCAGAATTTCTTACTTTGATGGGGAAAACTCCGCTTATACTCTAGCCTAGAAGTTTGGAGAAATGTACAGATTGAACCATTTCCTAACCAGGGCCTCCAGCTTTAAGATGACTGTTTGAACTTTGGCCAGTTATAAGGGGCATCTCATTTGAGAGTTGGAAAGCAACAACATTCTACTGAGTTCCATCATTTATGATGATGGCAATGCTGTTGGTAAAGTGTGTAGACTCATTGTTGTTCTCTCAGTTCATCCTAACACGCTTCCCAGGTAGGTAAGCTGTCTGGGGAAAAGTGACCTCCTCCACCACCATGACATCTTTCAAGGGCTCGGAATGGGGAGGCCACTTCCTCCTGTAGGTGGAATATACCAGAAGCTCCAGGTTTACCTCCATCCTGTGTTAGGGTGACCTCAATAGCCCTGCTATGCTTGTGGTATGCTGTTTTCACAATGGACAATTGGTATGGAGGGTCACAGAAGAGTATAGTCTCTGGTCAGAATTTCTTTTTTACTCAGAAGCCCACGGGTAAATTTTGGCCATTATAAGTGGTGCAGAGACTCTAGAAGGCATAAGAAAAGGCTGCTAAAGTATTTATAATGAAGGACTCTCTTAGAGTGCTAACGAGAGTGCTTGTTAATTTTGACTTGGGCCAATTCTAGAGACTTTTTTTAAGGTAAGCTGGTTGGTAAGTAGCAGCACAGTGAAATATAGCAAAATCTGTAAATAAGGAATACTTTGCCTCTAGATTGCAAAAAGAACTGAAAGATGTTGGATTTGCATGTTTTAAATATGTGTGCCAAATGAGTCTTCTCAGAGGAAGATATTATCAATATAATGTCATGTTTATATTACTGGAGAAAAGGTTGATATAGTTAAGATCTTGTCTGCAAAGATGGTAAAGAATTGCCTACAATACCTGAGACCTGGGTTTGATCCCTGGATTGGGAAGATCCCCTTGAGGGGGGCATGGCAACCCATTTCAATATTCATCCTTGGAGAAAACCCATGGACAGAGGAGCCTGGTGGGCTACAGTCCATGGGGTCTTAAAGAGTCAGACATGACTGAGTGACTAAGCACAGTAGAATGACAAAATATTTACTAGCTGTTGGTTGAATGGAGTTAGTAAATTGAATAATATTGCATATTATAACTTAACAGATGTGTGCACAGCATTAAGGTTGTAATAATTCACCATGGTGCACCATTTATTCTTTTCATGTTTAAGAAGAGGCAATGGGGTGTCAAATGAAGCACCTTAAATATGTCAAAATAATTTGTAACAGCCTGTATTAACCATTCTAACTAGGGAGTCCATGAGATTCCATTTCATCAATTTGAGTTATTAAGTGTAAAAGACTTATTAAACTTATACTTGTCATTCACTATGTCAGAGTATTTATGTCTAATAATGGATATTTTATTATAAATAATAAAAAAATAATGAACCACAATCACAGAAAACTAATCAAATTGATCACACGGACCACAGTGTTGTCTAACTCATTGAAATTGTGAGTCATGCCCTGTAGGGCAACCCAAGAGGGATGGATCATGATAGAGAGTTCTGATAAAATGTGGTCCACTGGAGAAGAGAATGGGAAACCACTTTAGTATTCTGCCTTGAGAACCCCATAAACAGTGTGAAAAAGAAAAAAAGATATGATACTGAAAGATGAACTCCCCAGGTCGGTAGTAGCCCAATATGCTACTGGAGAAGTGTGGAGAAATAACTACAGAAAAAATGAAGAAACAGAGCCAAAGCAAAAACAACAACAACAATAACCAGTTGTGGATGTGACTAGTGATGGAAGTAAAGTCTGATGCTGTAAAAACAATACTGCATAGGAATCTGTAATGTTAGGTCCATGAATCAAGCTGAATTGGAAGTGCTCAAACAGGAGATGGCAAGAGTGTACACTGACATTTTAGGAATCAGGGAACTAAAATGGAATGGAATGGGTGAATTTAACTCATATAACCATTATATCTACTACTCTGGGCAAGAATCACTTAGAAGAAACAGAGTAGCCCTCATAGTCAACAAAAGAGTCCAAAATGCAGTTCTTGGGTGCAATCTCAAAAATGACAGAATGATCTCTGCTCATTTCCAAGGCAAGCCATTTAATATTACAGTAATCCAAGTCTGTGCCCCAGCCAGTAATGCTGAAAACCCTGAAGTTGAATGGCTTTGTGAAGACCCACAAGACCTTCTAGAACTAACACCAAAAACAGATGTCCTTTTCATTATAGGTGACTAGGATGCAAGAGTAGGAAGTGAAGAATCTAAGCTACTCCATTTTGTTAACAGAAAAACTCCATTTTGTAAGGCTCCAGGAAAAGAGCCTTTGGAAATCCCCTGACCTCACCCGACCACCCACAAGCCAATCAGGCCCCAGACCAAAATCTCCTGACTTTACGTTCAGGAATGTGTGGTTTGCCTAGGTAATAAGAACCAATCAGAAATCAACACACACCCCTTTTGAAAGAGGGTGACCAATCAGATGTCCTCCAGCCTGGAAATCCCCTTTTACACGAATATACCCTATATAAGCAATGTAACCCAAAACTCAGGGCTCCTCCCTATAGCTGCTGCATCAGTAACGGTGGGAGCCCAAACTCAAGCTTGGTAATAAAAACTCTCTTGCTTTTGCATCAGCTATCGGCTCCCTGGTGGTCATTGGGAGATTTTGCGACTTGGGCATAACAGAAGTCAAGAGATACCTGGAGTAATGACAAATTTGGCCTTGGAGTACAGAATGAAGAAGAGCAAAGGCTAACAGGGTTTTCCCAAGAGAACACACTGGTCATAGCAAACACCCTTTTCCAACAACACAAGAGAAGACTACACATGGACACCACCAGATGGCCAATATTGAAATCAGATTGATTATATTCTTTGCAGCCAAAGTTGGAAAAGCTGTATACAGTCAGCAAAAACAAGATTGGGAGCTGACTGTGGTGCAGATCATGAACTCCTTATTGCCAAATTCAGACTTAAATTGAAGAAAGTAGGGAAAACTGCTAGACAATCCAGATATGACCTAAGTGACAAATAGATTCAAGGGATTAGATCTGATAGACAAAGTGCCTGGAGAACTATGGATGGAGTTTTGTAACATTGTACAAGAGACAATAATCAAGACCATCCCCAATGGGAAAAAAATGCAAAAAGGCAAAATGGTTGTTTGAGGAGGCCTTACAAATAGCTGAGAAAAGAGAAACTAAAGGCAAAGGAGAAAAGGAAAGATAAACCCTTTAGAATGCAGAGTTCCAAAGAACAGCAAGGCAAGATAAGAAAACCTTCCTCAGTGATCAATGCAAAGAAATATAGGAAAACAATAGAATGGGAAAGACTGGATACATCTTCAAGGAAGTTAGAGCTATCAAGAAAACATTTCATGGAAACATGGGCACAATAGACAACAGAATGATACAGATATAACAAAAACAGAAGATATTAAGAGGTGGCAAGAATACATAGAACTATACCAAAAAGATCTTCATGACCCAGATAACTATGATGGTGTGATCACTTACCTAGAGCCAGAAATTTTGAAATGTGAAACCAGTGGGCCTCAGGAAGCATGACTATGAACAAAGCTAGTGGAGGCAATGAAATTCCAGTTGAGCTATTTCAAATCCTAAAAGATTATGCTGTGAAAATAGTGCACTTACTATGCTAGCAAATTTGGAAAACTCAGCAGTGGCTACAGGACTGAAAAGATCAGTTTTCATTCCAGTTACAAAGAAAGGCAATGCCAAAGAATGTTTTAACTACTGCATAATTGCACTTATCTTATATGCTAGCAAACTAATGGCCAGGCTTCTACATTATGTGAACCATGAACTTCCAGATGTTCAGCTTGGATTTAGAAAAGGTAGAGGAACCAGAGATCAAATTCCCAACACCCACTGGATCATCAAAAAAGCAGTAGATTTCCAGAAAACATCTACTTCTGCTTTATTGACTATGAAAAAACCTTTGACTGTGTGAACAACAATAAATTGTGGAACATTCTTAAAGAGATGAGGATACCAGACCACCTTATCTGCCTCCTGAGAAATCTGTATAAATGTTAAGGAGCAACAGTTAGAACTGGACATGGTAAAACAGACTGGTTTCAAATTGGGAAAGGAGTAGGTCAAGGCTGTGTATTGTCACCCTGCTTACTTAACCTATATGCAGAGTACATCATTCAAAATGTTAGGCTAGATAAAACACAAGCTGGAATCAAGACTGCCGGGAGAAATATTAATGATCTCAGATACACAGATGACACCACCCTTGGGGCAGAAAGGGAAGAAGAACTAAAGAGCCTCTTGAAAGTGAGAAGGTCTGTTTCACATATGATAATATACATGTTTCAATGTTATTAGGTTCGATGCATGAGACAAAGTGCTTAGGGCTGGTGCACTGGGATGACCCTGAGGGATGGGATGGGGAGGGAGGTGGGAGGGGGTTTCACATGGGGAACACATGTACACCCATGGCTGATTCATATCAGTGTGTGGCAAAACCCACTACAATATTGTAAAGTAATTAGCCTCCAATTAAAATACATAAATTAAAAAAAAAAAAATAAGTGAAAGAGGAGAGTGGAAAAGTCAGCTTAAAACTCAACATTCAGAAAACTAAGATCATGGCATCTGTTCCCAAGATGGGGAGAAACAATGGAAACAGAGACAGACTTATTTTGGGGGGCTCCAAAATCACTGCAGATGTTGACTGAAGCCATGAATATAAAAGATGCTTATTCCTTGGAAGAAAAGCTGTGACCATCTAGACAGCATATTGAAAAGCAGTGACATTACTTTGACAACAGAGATCTGTCTAGTCAAAGCTATGGCTTTTCCAGTAGTCATGACGGATGTGAGAGTTGAACTATAAAAGCTGAGTGCTGAAGAATTGATGCTTTTGAACTTTGGTGTTGGAGAAGACTGTTGAGAGTCCTTTGGACTACATGGAGATCCAACCAGTCCATCTTAAAGGAAATCAGTTTTGGGTGTTCATTGGAACGACTGATGCTGAAGCTGAAACTCCAATACTTTGACCACCTGTTGTGAAAAACTGACTCACTGGAAAAGATCCTGATGCTGGGAACGATTGAAGTCATGAGGAAAAGGGGATGACAGAGGATGAGATGGTTGGATGGCATCACCAACTTGATGGACATGAGTCTGAGCATGCTCCAAGATTTGGTAATGGACAGGGAAGCCTGGCGTGCTGCAGTCCATGGGGTTATAAAGAGTCAGATATGACTGAGAGACTGAACTGAAATGAAAGGTTATTTTAGGGCAAAAATTATTATGACTGTGGATAATTTAGCCCAGGCAATAATTAAAATGAGGCATAGCTGTCTTTTTCCTCTCATTATGTTTAGTTGTTTTCATAAGATTATAGGGGATATCATGTTTAAATTTATTAGAATCCTCATGTATCATTATAATTTAAGGCCCAGTATTAAGTCCATGAAGATTTGTCAGTGGTACTTTATAGAGAATGTTGACCTTAATTTAAAATCTATGTTGTGGAGGTACAAAAACCAGTTATTTATATTTTTATTGGAGGGTTTCAGTTGAATCAATAATCTTTGTTTTAATTATATGTGTACCTGTGTGTTTGTCTTGTTGTTTCTTGACCATGCATCCTGTCCTTTCCTTTTTATTTTTAAACTCCACATTTTCTCCCCCATTTGAACTTCTAGCAGCCTAAAGCCTCTGTTTTTAGTTTTTATATCTATTCAGTAAGTCATGTATAGACCTTCTCTGTGGTTACAGGAAATGAGAGAGAAGTGGTAGGTTCCCTGCTTCACTGGCAGCCGTCTCTTGTTCCAAGCCTTCCCAGTTTACCTCCCAGGGATTAGGGTTTATGGATAGGGAGCTGTCACTGCCTTTCTTTAGGACAGCACAAAAGCTCCCTTGTTCAAATTATCAGTCAATTCAAATGTTGGTAAGCAGTGGCTCAAGTAGGCTGGCTAGTTTTTTTTTTTTTTTTTCATTGCTTAAGACGTTGGGTAACTTTGGTAGGTGTGTCTAGAATATGGGAATGAGATAATCATTCCCTTATTCAAGAGTCTCCTTTTGTTTTAACTATCTGGCTACTGTGGGTTTCCAGGAGTGACACTCACAATATACTTGGGGATCTTGGGAGCATGATGCTGGTTGACAGTAGCAGCAGAGGACATAGTAGCACATTCTGGCGGTGCCATCTCTTCACTGTAAGGAAGTTCAATCCACTCCTTCTTCTACAAGGGTCACCTGAAACACATGGGCAAACCCAACTTCTGCTCCAAATAGTAATAATCATAAACCATGATGCTGAAGAAGTGACAACCCCCTGAAGTGAGCCCCGCCAAACGCAAATTATGACCAGAAGCACACCAGAAATCTGACTCCAGAGAGTACAGCTCAAGTGACTCATTGTTTCTACTGCTCTTAGGGAGGCCCTCACCTGGGCTGGAATCTAGCCCTCCTTCCCTTAGACTTTAGGCAGTATTTTGAATATTCCAACACCGAGGAAATTTGGGTAAAGAGAGACATGGGAGCCACTAACAGACACAGGAAGTTTTGTAAGATTTAAAATTTCTTTGATGGTGGGACACAACACACAGACACTGGGATAGATAAAAAGCAGAACTCTCTGTAACCTGGGTTTTCAAATGAGAGGAGGCTGTCAGCAGGGTCACATAGTGGTTGGACATGAAGACAAGGCAACAGAGCTGTATGGGGTATCTTCTATGTGGCAAGATGGGTAGGGTATCCACATTTCTTGGCCTTCCTGTGGATTAGCTTATTTGAATAATTTCCCAGATTCTGGAACAAGAAAGTTGCCCCTAGTTATCTGATTACTGGCCCTGACCCATTATTGTGTGCTTAGTCACTCAGTTGTGTCCAACTCTGTGATCCCACTGGTTGTAGCCCATGAAGCTCCTCTGTTCATGAATTTCCCAGGCAAGAATACTGGAGTGGGTTACTATTTCCTCCTCCAGGGAGTCTTCCCAACCCAGTGATCAAACCCACATCTCCTGCACTGAAGGCAGAATCTTTACCACTTAGCCACCAGGATTGCAAGTGTATAATAAAATGAATGTGAAAGTTCAGTAATGGAAGTGGCTGGAATGCAGGCTTAGTTAGCTGCTCAAGACAGGGAGCTGACTGGTCTCCAGCTAAGAGCTCAAAACTAGGTTAAGACATCCTTAAAAAAAAAAAAAGAAATCTGTACTATAGGATTTATACAGGCCTATTGAATCGGAATCCACATTTTAATATCTCCAAAACATGACAACACACTTTCAAGTTTGAGAAGCACTGCTTTAAGCAGTACCTTTTCAGGAACAGTTGAAACACTGGGAATACTTAATTTGGAAAAGAAGAAATTTTGAGATAACTATTGGAAGTGAGTCATAACACATTAAAAAAATCTGAATATAAGAGGGCTCTCATGATATAATCGGCCTCATAGGAAAGAAGAAGGAATATTAATTAAAAGTTTAAGAATATAGATTTTATTGAAATAAGATCTTGGTCAACCCACTGCATTATTAGGCACCCCTCTCAATGGAAGAATTATATATCCTCATTCTATTTAACAGGCGTGGCCATATAACTTGTTCTGGCCAATGAAATGTGAAAGAAAAAAGACATTTGTTATCTCAAGTGGAAATTTTAAGACCTAGTGAATATTTCAACATTTTTCATTTCCTTGTTTTTGAGAGCACAGAAATGTAGGTCAAGATAGAGCTTCCAGCAGTCTATGTACCTCAGGCACTATATAATAACTAGTGTTTCACTATCCTGCAATGGACATATAGTATAAACAAGAAATGTTTTTGTTTTAAGAATCTTTTTTTTAATATTCATTTGTTTCCTTCTTTTAGACCTCTGAAATCCGAAGGCTGTTTGCAACCATTGTAGCATAACTTAGGGTGGCCTGGCTGTGACAATGAAGAACTTTCTGAAATAAGAAGCATGCAAAAAGGCAATACACTGTCTTCTGAGGAATGGAAAACAAACAAACAAAAAATAAACAAACAAAAAAACTTTGCAATCAATTAAACATTGACTTAAACCCCAGCTCCATTGTTCCCAGACAATTGGGTGTACATGGTTTGGCACCTCATGGAAGTTTGGTAAGTGTTACTTTCTTTCCACTAATGCAGCCGATTTCAAATAAGCCTGTGAAGCTCCATGTTCCCATAGGGGTGCCTCAAGGATCATGATATACCTCTGAGAGGTTGTTAAATTTCCAGAGCTCCAGTTGTGCAGTCTCCTATTCAATCAGTGTGACCCTACTTGATTTTTTTTTTTTTTTTTACATATTATAGTGGCATTTAAATTTAGCTGACTAAAAATCTCCAAAGGGTCATAGGGTATAAAACCTAATGTACTTGAGAATTCTTTTGCGAATGGAAATGTGCTAAATGTTTTACTTAACTATAGTTGAGCAAAGCTAGGGTGGCAAAATATGCTGATGGCTTAATTAGTAATTGTTCCCTGTTTTATTCTCAAAATTTGCCAGTTTAGGTGATAAATTATGTGGTCACCCTAATAAAAACTTGAGTATAATGGTGTTATGAATAAAGGATGATGATGATGACAAATAGTTGGCATTTGCATAACTGCTCACAATGTACTGAACAGATTTCTTTCCTTTTATAAAAAAAAGTGATTCTTTTTATCTGATGAATAAATGGGACTAGATATACTCAAAGATACATTTCAACTTTGAAATTCTACCATAAAATAAACAATAGAATAGAGTAATTCTGTCTCTTTAGAGGATGGAGAAACTATCATTGCTAAATATAATAAAATAAATAGAAACCATGAGAAATAGAAAATTTTCAATTGGACAGTATTTTCATATTTGAAAGCATTATGTGGTTCTAAGAGATAAGCTATATCTTATGAGCATGCAAGATTCCATGATGTTCAAAAATCTTTTGAGTTGCGGGGGAAAGTCAGCTTCAAAGCAACAAAAATAATATCCAACCAAGACCCAGAGTCATTGGGCACTGGTTATATATTTTAATTTGAGTTAAAATATACTTTTTGAATCTAAAGGATGTGTTCAGAATCTCCACTTTCACTTTTTGTAACAGAGTCACTGACAAAAATAGAGTTCACATGTATCCTCAGTGTTATAGTCAAGGGTTCAGCTGCATCCTAGTCATAGTTCCAGTTCTTAAGGACTCTAAATTGAAAGGGCAGCTCCAAACATGTTGGTTTAGGAATGTAGCTTGTCAGGTTACTTAGGTTTATGTGATTGTGGTGTGAATGGTAAGCAATTTTCAGTTCATGAAGGAGACTTCCCTGGCAGTCCAGTTGTTACAACTTCACCTTCCAATGCAGGGACTGCAAGTTTGATCCCTGGTCAGAGAGCTAAGATTCCACATGCTTTGCAGCCAAAAAATCAAAACATGAAAGAGAAGCTATATTGTAACAAATTCAATAAAGACAACAAAAACAAAACTTTTAAAGGTTTAGAATCACTTATAAAAAATAAAATTGACTTTATGTTATTTAAAATTAGGAAATCTAAGCATAAATATTTGTATTTTAGCTCTTTAAGACAATATGTGTGTACATGCATGAGTGCTAAGTCACTTCAGTCCTATTTGACTTTTTGTGACTCTGTGGACTGTATGTACCCTGCCAGACTCCTGTCCATGGGATTCCCCAGGCAAGACAATTTCAATATGTAACTCCAATTTCAAATGTATAATTAGAAATTTACATTTTAAGTTGAAATTCTCCTAAATTTAAAAACAGTATTGCAGTGTTCAAGATAACTGAGAAACACTTTCTGCAATTTTAGGTGTGTGACAGTTTTAAGAATCACATACATGCTTGCAAAAGTTTATCAGCAAAATGGCAGAGGAAGTTAAAAACAAAATCATGTAGTTCAGAGTACTGATTAGTGGATGGACTATATGTAGACTCAAGCATCATTTGAATGCCTCACATTGTTATTTAAATTGTGTTGGCCAATATAAACCAAATTTAGAAAATTCATTTATAAGCATCTCTGTGGGGGAAAAACAATCAATGTAAGTAGTCATTGCATATATAAATATTCATTTTCCTAAATAGCCACACATCAATCCTGTTTCCTAATAACTTCCAGCCTTGCTTTTCAGGTGTTAAAATAATGACAAGTGGCTGCAATAAAGTTTAAGTATTTAAATGTAATCATAAATTTGACAGAATACTAGCCTCTTATGAGCAATGGGATTTGGGATTAAATCTAATCTTCTCAGTGCAGAACATTATTTCTATATTTTATTAATGAAAATAGACAATTTTCAAGGATTTTCAAACCATAAATGCAGCCCTATGAAAAGTCTAAAGCTCAGACCTTGAATTCTTAACTGATAATAAGCTTAATCATCAAATCAATATTTTGTGAACAGAAATTCTAGTGAGTTTTGTGTGCCTGAGGACAATATTTTATGGGTCAATGATGCTATAGAGTAAGTGAAAATCATTGCAGCATGCCTGAGAAGGAAATAAAGTTAGTGAAACAAAATATTCAGCTGTCTTTACAAAATATTGGACAGCACAAATTATTTTTTATAACCACTGATTTTTTTTTTTTTTTGAACTTTGTGATTCCTATATAATGACTCTTCAGGGTACTATAACTTGTAGTTGTGTATGCTTTGTGTTCCCTTGTATTCATTGATAACTAATTCCATATTTTAAGTCACTCTACATCAGTATTGCATGAGGTTAAACAAAGCTTTTAGAATAAAAACAGATTTGGGATGGAGAAAGTTAGAGCACATCCTTTTCTTTTTTTTCCCCCTCTTTTGTTCAAGGAGAGGAAAGAGACTGAAAGAATTAGCTCCATGTACAGTTGTATAGGCATTCACAGAGCACTGGGACAGGAGTATTCACATATAACCTTTTCCATAACTTCTCATGATGTTTCTGTAATTCAACATAACCTGAGCCTCCCCACCTGCCAGTAAGCCCCACACCAATAAGTCATTTTGGTCATGACCAATGTTGCATGGTGATTTCCCTGATTCTAGAAAACACAGCAAGACAAAGAGCAAGAAGATATTTTCTTTGCCTTTGTATGGGTGAAAGTAATGGGGTTAACAAAATGAAAGAATTATATATATATATATATATATATATAAAATGGAAATTCTAGCCAGACAAAATGCCACTTCCTCAGGGGAAAGATAATTAAAGAATTGGTTGCATCTTTTCAAGTATTATAGATAAACAATTATGTTAACCTGATATCAGTGAAATACACTGGTGATTCTCCTGTCTTTTCATTTCGAGGTTTCTTTCTTTTCTTATTATCCCCATTACTCCAATTCTATGAATTCAGGGATCCAGGCTTCCCTAGTGGGTAAGAAAGACACACACATGCTATAACTCACCAAAAGTAGGATCTGTTTCAAGTTTCTCAGCAAATTGTCTGTCATTATCTCATTGAATCTTGGGCTCAGTTCACTTCTTTTCAAACTCAACTAGTTAATCTAAGTGTGATAGACACAGTATGTACCACCAAGAACCCCCTCAAGAAAGGACGGCCCTGCTATTGGAGTGTAGTGAGCAAAGAACTTCCAATAGTCAGCTTTTTTATGATCTGTTTCAGCTGCAGAGAACAGCTTCATTAGAGGTTGAAACTCCCTGGGAAGTTCATACTAGAAACATAAGAAGGCTGGGGTATAAGTGCACAGTCATTTTAGCTCAAAATAAGACAGCTTTGACAGATAACAGTCATTGTGTACCTCCTCTTGCAGGTTTACCATGTCTCTGTAGGACCTACATCAGACTTAAACTTTCTTCCTCTGCTCAATTCTGATTTCCATCTTTTCCTTTTCCCACAAACGGTAATTTCTAATAAATACTTTGTACCTAGAACTTCATGGTAATGTATGCTAAGCATTCCAATGTTTAAAGTCAATGAATTCCTATTAAAGTGTTGCTAGAAAATAACAGCTTAATGTACTATGCTCTGGGTGTATTGTGGCTGAAGAAAAGACCCTTTAAAACAAAGCCCTCACCTCCAAATGGTCAGTTTGTCATGCTAGAATTCTCTTAACTTGGTAGGGCAGAAGTTTTTCAGCTCTTCCAAGGGCAAGGATATCTTTTAGGATCATTTTAAGGGACATCTTTAGGAGGTAACTCAATCTTTATCAACTATTTTACCCATGAAGATAGAAAGTGAAAATATCAAATTCTCTATGAAATATAAATAATTTCACTGTTGATAGTATTTATAATTATTTTAAAAACAAACAATGTATTAGATATTCCATTAAATTATGTACATTCATTATAACTAATCCACTTAGGGGGCAATCTCTATTTAACTTTATACATAAGAAAACTGAAACTCAGAAAAGAAAACTGAGTGAATGAATGAATGGATAGATAGGCAAATAGGTAAACAGTGAAACAAAGCAATACACCAAAATAAATATGAACTCTGAAGCCTGTGTTTCTGTCTTCCTGGGAGGAAAAAAAAAGGATGAAATTTGGAAAGAGGAAATAATGCTATGCTATCATTAATATATCCAGGAGTTGGGAGCAGAGATTCAATAAAAATAAAGCTAAAGAAAATGTAGAAGCCTGAATTTCATCACTATTTTTTCCTTTTGGAATTGTCTGAACCAATGTCAAATACTTTGAAAATATATTTTTGCATGGAGTTTGACATAAAATAATAATAATTCCCTATTTATAAACTAAAACTTTCGAGAATGTAGTAAAGATGAATAAGTGCAAACTTCTAAGACTTTAGATAATAACTGACTGAAAATATGAATAGAAGGTTACCATTATCACATATTTATTGAGCCTCTAGGAAATTCCATATGAAGCACAAAGACATATTACCTTGATTAATTTTATTATTTACATGCACTCAAGGTTTTCAAATATCTAATGATAAACTCCTAAAGGCAACCCACATCAGGATGGTTACCTTGGCAACTGAGTCTAACCAACCACAGAAACATTTTAGTATGACAGCAGCACTGTCAGTGATAAGCAGAAACAGTTTGACAAAGGAGGAAAATTGGCATATTGAACCTAAACAGGGCAGGAACACATATAATTTTGACACAAACAAATGCTGCAGTAGTATGTGTTCTAAAATGCTGCTTGGGAGAGAAATCTTCACTGCTCAAAAAAGTACACTAGTTGCCAGAGGATGTTTAATATTCCATTGTGCACTGAGTGCTCACAATGTGGAAGCTTCAGTTGGCCTGCCAGAATCTTTAACAAAATTATTTAGGTCACACTTCATAGGCACACAGATGATATTTTGAAATGGATTTCAGAGCACTAGAAAACTCTTGGTAAAGTGCTCCATGAATGCCTTTGAAATAAATTGATGCAGAGATGATGCTGAAAGGTTGAAGCTTAAGTCATTGATATCCTCAGTTAAGTGAATGTGGAGAACTAGACAAGTGAGAAGTCTGCAGTCTTCCTCATACCTCTTCAAACATATCACAGGTACATTTCCAGCTCCCTTGATTTGTGATATTGAGTTAAAGTTGATGGCTTTCTGGGAAAGTTCATTGTAATGTCATTTTTTATAGTCCAGAAAAATCCCTACAGATTGGCTTTGGATACACAGAATAAGATTACAGTACACAGATAATATGCTGAACAGCCAAGCAAAAATTCTGTTATTATTTCAGTATGTACAGGCAGCTGTATTGCAAACACCACACTTACATTATCATATTTGCTCAAAAATAGCCCACTTTTGAAACTGAATAAATATGGGAATAATACAACTAAAAAAATAATGTATTGTGTGTTTCTTGTATTGGATCTCTGAGCCCTATTAGAAAGAGTGCTAATTTCAGTGTGGCGTCCTCTGGTGTGATTTTCAAGACTGGATTAGGTATCCCATTTTTCGTACACTTAAAGAACTTTATGAAAATAACTATTGAATTATTTTATAATCTTTGTGCACTAGCTTGTCTCTTCTTTTTACTGAAAGCTCTTTGAAAGTAATCCTCTTTATATAAATGCATATCCCCAGGACGTTATCTAGCATCTGGCTCAGAGTATATGTATAGCAAATGTTTTTTGACTGACTCAGTAAAACAGTAGAGACTACATGTGAATTACAATGATTGTAGCTAGTGGAACTCCTGTTGACTTCTAATCTCTGATGCTACTGCCTCAGACAGAAACTTGGTGTCTTGGGCTTTCTTGATCTACAAGAAAATAAACTGGGAGTGAGAGAGGGAAGCTGATTTTATTTTTTCCTTTTGTTCAACTCACATTCACTCAGTATTATAAATTATCTAGTGTTGTTTTGAAGCAATCGTACCTGTTGGAACTTTCCCTGCCCAGACATAAACCTCAGATCTAAGATCTTAAATTTCCAATTTATCACATGAACTTTAACTCCTTAGACTTCTTTTCTTTTCTTGACTGCTTTGAAAAGCAGCTGAATGAGCCCCACTCAGGCTTTGAATCTTAGTCTCTGACCTGTGTCAGTCTCTAGATCTGCTTAATACAAATTATTGATCCTAATGTGATGACTAAAATTCTGCTTTTTAATTTTTTGCATTTTCTTTATGCCAACAGATGATCAGAAATTATATGGGTGTCATGAAAAGTCAACCATATAAAAATGAAATCATAGTTGGCTTTGTGTGATAGGCTTTCACTTATCATATTGTCCTCCAGGATCATCCATGTTATCACTAATGAAGAAGGTATAGTCAATGCGAGAGTACAGATATCTCTTTGAGAAAGTGATTCCATTTCCCTTGGATATATACTCTCTTATTATCTGGATGTTTGTACTCTCCCAAAATTTGTTTGTTGAAAATCTAACCCTTAAAGTGAATGATATTATTAGGCGGAGACTTTGGGAGATGATTAGGACATGAGAGATGAATCCTTGTGAGTGGAATTAGTGCTCTTATGAAAGATACCTCACAGAGATTTTTAGTCCATTCTGTTTTATACGAGGACAAAATACATTGTCTGCAACTCACAAGAAGGATTTCCATACTGCCACTCTGATCTTAGACTTCTAGCTTCCAGAATTGTGAGAAATAAATTGCTGTTTCTAAGCCATCCAGTCTGTGACATTTTGTTTCAAAACTCCAATAGACTGAGATATTCACAGACGTGAAATTTCTGGTTCATAAGATTGTTCAATTTTTACTTTTTTAAGGAACTCCATACTTTATTTTTTTATAATGGCTGTATAAATGTGTATTTCCACCTACACCGTTCAAGTTTTCCCGTTTTCCACATTCTCAGGAACACTTACTATCTTTCACCTTTTTGATAATAACCATCCTAACAGGTGTGAAAGTGTTAATCACTCAGTTATGTCTGATTCTTTGTGACCCCATGGACTGTAGCCCGTCAGTTTCCTCTGTCCATAAGATTCTCCAGGCAAGAATACTGGAGTGGGTGGTCATTCTTTTCTCCAGGGAATCTTCCCAACCTAGGGATTGAACCCTGGTCTACTGCATTGCAGGTGGATTCTTTACCATCTGAGCTATCAGGGATGAGGTGATATTTTACATGGGTTTGGATTTGTATTTCCCTGATGTTGAGTGATTCTGAGTCCTTTTTAATATATCTGATAGCCATTTGTATATCTTCTTTTAAGAAATGTCTACTTGGGTCCTTAACCCCTTCATAGAAGCAGAGCGCAGAATAGTGGTTGCCAGGCATTTGAGGGGTGGGGAAAATGAAGAAATGTTGGTCACAGGGTGCAGAGTTTCAGATATTCAGGATGAATAAGTCCCAGAGATCTAATGCAGATCCTCATGAATATAGACAATGATACTGCATTGTACACTTGAAATTTACAGAATAAAAAAGCAAATTTTTATTGTTCTTGATAAAAAAAGTGAACTCTATCAAATGATGATGTGTTATCTTGACTACAATGACCATTTTATAGTAATATTATATCAAAACATATCAAACAGTACATAATATATACATTTTTTTAAAAATTAATACCTCAGTAAAGTTGAGGTTGTGGAAGAGTCTACTAATCATCTTATCGTCTGTTTGAAAAATATATGTTTTTACAGGCACACTACTCCCTCTTGATCAGTTTTCTTTTGTTTCAGAGAATAATATTCATTTCAAAGGTACCATTTGATCTTTGTATTAACAGTACCATTGTATTCAAGATAAATATTCTATCCATTTCCAGATGAGCAAACTGAGCTTCCAGAAGTTGTTAGTGGACTAGTACTTTATAGAGCCTGGACAGAAAAAAATAAATAAATAAATTAATTAATTAAAAGGTATTTACTTTTTCCTTGCAACTCCTACAGATGACATTCTGTATCAGAGAGAGAAAAAAAAAAGTCCACCTTTTTGACTTCTACTTGGGTCATAAGAAAATGCTGTATTATTCATGTTGTTCTTGAAGAGTAGGATGCTATGACGATTTGAGAGGATTTATATTTAGTAGCAACAACATAGTAGATGCCTTATAGGAAAAAAAAGCCTTTTGTGAATAATTTTTCAAGCTATTATGATGTAAAAATTGTGGAAAAAGACTTTCAAAATGTTTATTTAAAAAAATATCCAGCAAATATAACTTTGGCCCTGCTGTATATGGCATGGTTTGTATGCATAAAAGGTCTCCCACTTGAAGACACCTCATAGTTTATTTTAGATTACTCTCCTATTGGAAGTTTATCTCTATATTTTTATCCATTATATCATTTCTTCCAGAAATCTGTGCAGTAATTTTTCTAGGAAAATAACTTTCAATTTGATGAGTTAGAAAGCCATGTTATGATAGGCTTCTTGATAGACAGGCATAATAAAAACTTATTTAAATGTATGTCATGAAGACAAAACAAATGTCATATTAAAAAAAAATACAAGATGACCTTTTGAAGCAAGGTTAATAATCTCATACCCAAGATGCAAAAGTGATATAGCTAACGTTGCTTCTCATTTGTCATGATGCACAACCACACAAATGATATTTGTATTTGAAAAGGTCAGGGTGGATGATGTGATTGCTTACTAAAACAGATATAATTTAAATTAGGCACTTTACAATTACATTATTGAAAAATTTTAATGGCCATGGGGACTATTGATAGTTGCATCTGAAATTTTCCCATTCTAAAATTATCATGGCCATGTGTTGTCTGTGATTGATAGTGGTAAAAGTGTTAGCTCTCAGAATTTTTTTTTTTTTTGAGACCATATTTTGGGCCTGCAGAATAAAGTTGAACAGACCTTGCATAACCCACGCTTTCATCATATATCTTAATTTTTAAAAACCATGACACACTTATCTTCTGGTCAGTTAATTGTTAAAAATAAATGGATTTGCAGTAGGTAAAGTTTTTTTTCCGTAAGGCACCAGCTTACTTACTGTACGTTGTGTGTGTTACTCGTCTCTACAGCTGTATCATGAAAGCAGCCACAAAAAGTAATACAAATAAATGCATGCAGCTGTATTACAACAAAACTTCCAATTTACAAAACAGATAATGGATGGATGGGCTGTAGCTTGATTCTTGATAGAATAACAACATCTACAGTTCTGATAGATACAAATTATTGTGGCTCTTAATTTACAAGTTACTGAATAATCCACTGTATTATTATGGGACTTTTCCTTGAAGGAAAGGCATTTGCTCATTTCATCAGCATCCTATTTACCCAAGTCTTTCCTGAAAAAAAAAAAAAAAAAAGTATTTCCATGCAATATTAAGCTGTCAGGTAATTGTATGGTTAAAATTTTCCTAGATTAAAAAATGTAATAGGGAGATGGTTCAAAGATGCAGAGGAATAGGACAGGAAGACCACTTTCTCTCCCACAGATTTATCAAAAGATCATTTGAATGCTGAGCAATTTCCACAAAACAACTTCTGAATGCTGGTGGAGGACACCAGGCACCCAGAAAGGCAGCCCCTTCTCTTCAAAAGAAAGTAGGACAAAATATAAAAGACAAAAAGAGAAACAGAAGAGTTAGGGATGAAGACCTGTCCTGGGGAGGCAGTTGTGAAGGAGGACAAGTTTCCAAACAGTAGGAAACCCTCTCACAGGCAGGTCTGTGGGGAGTTTTGGAATCTCAAAGGGGAACATAACTGAGAGAAAACAAAACAACAACAACAACAAAAACTAAAGAAGATGCATCTAACCACAACTGCCAGCGAAGAACCACTAGTGAGTGGGGACTGGACAGGGAGGCACGGGCTGCAGCATCAATCCTTAGGGTAAGGACTGGGCCTGAATGCCCTGAGGACAATCAGGGAGCTAACGTGAGACAGCAACCCAAACTGTGGGATTGCCAGAGATAGAGAGAAAAAAAAAGAACTTTCCTGTGAAAGGCTCTAAAGTGCAGCCTGGCCTGCTCACAGAACAAAGGATTGAGCAAATGCCACATGAGAGATAGCCAGCTGCAAACAGGGCCTTCCCATCAGCCAGAGGCAGAGAGGCAGGTGTGCAATAACCAGAGCTGGAAGGCAAGGGGCAATCTCAGCCTGAGTCTGACATCCTCCACCAAACTGTGAGCAGGCTCCCAGTTGCTAACCATGTCTTCCTGGGATCCTGGATGGTTGACATCTGCCAGGAGGGCTGCAGCCTGAGATCAGCTCCCCAGAAGAGACACATGGTACACCTGAGATGGTGCCCTTGTGGCACATGGGGGAAACCAAGTAGCGCGGGCTGGGGAGGTGATTAAGATGACAAGCCCACCTGGGACAATGTGCTCACCAAGCACCTGGTTGTCTGAGCTTCTTGGACCTGGGACAGGCAAAAATGTGTGCCCAACCGAATCTGTGCCCTTGCAGAGTACCCAAGAACCTGAACCTGAGCAGCTTAGACCTGGGAAATGTATGAAATGCAGGGCCCACTTTGGGCAGTGCCTCTGCAGAGCATCCTGGAGCCTGGGCAGTGTAGACCTGGAAAGTACACTCCACTGTGAGCTTGGGAAAACCCAGTGTGATACACACACCGCGAGCACTCCCCACACACACCAGTGGATATTTCTTTGCAGTGTGCCTCCTTACCCACAACACAACTGAACAGGTGAGCCTCAATGAGTGACCAACTTCGCCCCCTTGTGTCAGGATAGAAATTAGACATTGAAGAGAATTGCAAACAGAGGAAGCCAAAATAAACAAAGAAGAGGTGAAGGTACAATGATAGGTATAACAGATTAAACCCCTGTAATTAACTTTGACTAAGCATTGGAGGGGCCTATAGATCTGGAAGAAACACAAGCTGGAATCAAGATTGACGGGAGAAATATCAATAACCTCAGATATGCAGATGACACCACCCTTATGGCAGAAAGTGAAGAGGAACTCAAAAGCCTCTTGATGAAAATAAAAGAGGAGAGTGAAAAGTTGGCTTAAAGCTCAACATTCAGAAAACGAAGATCATGTCATCTGGTCCCATCACTTCATGGGAAATAGATGGGGAAACAGTGGAAACAGTGTCAGACTTTATTTTTTTGGGCTCCAAAATCACTGCAGATGGTGATTGTGGCCATGAAATTAAAAGACGCTTACTCCTTGGAAGAAAAGTTATGACCAATCTAGATAGTATATTCAAAAGCAGAGACATTACTTTGCCAGCTAAGGTCCACCTAGTCAAGGCTATGGTTTTTCCAGTAGTCATATATGGATGTGAGAGTTGGACTGTGAAGAAGGCTGAGCACCGAAGAACTGATGCTTTTGAACTGTGGTGTTGGAGAAGAGTCTTGAGAGTCCCTTGGACTGCAAGGAGATCCAACCAGTCCATTCTGAAGGAGATCAGCCCTGGGATTTCTTTGGAGGGAATGATGCTAAAGCTGAAATACTTTGGCCACCTCATGCGAAGAGTTGCCTCATTGGAGAAGACTCTGATGCTGGGAGGGATTGGGGGCAGGAGGAGAAGGGGACGACCAAGGATGAGATGGCTGGATGGCATCACGGACTTGATAGACGTGAGTCTGAGTGAACTCCGGGAGTTGGTGATGGACAGGGAGGCCTGGCGTGCTGATTCATGTGGTCGCAAAGAGTCAGACATGACTGAGCGACTGAACTGAACTGAACTGAGAGACCTGGCAAACAAGTACAAGCTGGAACAAAGAACTATCTGAAATTGAACTGACCCCACACTGCCCACCACAGCTCCAGAGAAATAGCTGGATATATTTTTACTGTTATCACTTTATAATTTGGTTTTAAATTTAAATTCTTTATTACTCCTTTAATTTTAATTTTTATAATCTACTATTACCTGACAAAAAAGACCCTATTTTTAAAACAAATTTCATATATATATATATATATATAATTTTGTGATTGGTTTTGTTTTGTACTTTTAATATTATATTTTTGAGAGTCTAATCTCTACTCTAGATATTTAATATTTGCATTTTGGTATTGTTATCAATTTTGTAACTTCATGAGTCTAATCTCAGTATCTTTTTTCACTTAAGGGTGTGATTACTTGCTTGATTGCTCTCTCCCCTTTTCACTCTCCCTTTTCTCCTCCAGGTCACCTCTATCTCCTTCCTCCCCATTCTCTTCTTTATGTAACTCTGTGAATCTCTCTGGGTGTTCCAGACTGTGGGAAAAGCTTAGGGAATTGATTACTGGGTAGATTGCTCTCTCACCATTTGACCCCTCTTCTTCTCCTCTCGGTCACCTCTATCTCCCTCCTCCCTCTTCTCCATGTAACTCTGTGAACCTCTCTTGTTGTCCCTTACTGTGGAGAACTGTTTTACCATTGACCTAGATGTTTTATCATATGTGCTGTTTGGATGAGAAGTCTTGAGGCTACTGTAAGAATAAAAGCCAGATGCAGGAGGCTTAACTCCAAAACTTGAGAATATCAGAGAACTCGTGATTCCAGGAACATTCATAGACAAGAGCTCACCCAAGAGCCTCCATACCTACACTGAAATCAAACTCTACCTAAGAATCAACAAGTTTCAGAGCAATACATACCACACTAAATCTCCATAAAAGCAGGAACACAGCCCTGAGCTTGAAAGACAGTCTGTCCAAAGCCATGCCAAACCCATAGGCACCCTAAAACTCACTACTGGACACTTCATTGCACTTCAGAGAGAAGAGATCCAGCTCCATCCACCAGAACACAGATGCAAGCTCCCCTAACCAGGAAACCTTGACAAGCCACTAGCTCAACCCTAATCAAAGGGAGCAGGCTCCAAAAAAAGAAGAACCATGAACTTCCAGCCTACAGAAAGGGCACTCCAAACAGTAATCTAAATGAAATGAAATGGAAGAGAATATTCAGCAGGTAAAGGAACATGATAAATCCCCATCAAACCAAGCAAAAGAGGAGGAGATAAGGAGTCTACCTGAAAAAGAATTCAGAATAATGATAGTTAAAATGACACAAAATCTTTAAGCAAAATAGAATTATACATAAATAAACTAGAAACAAGGATTGAGAAGATGCAAGAAATGTTTACCAAGGACCTAGAAGAAATAAAGAAGAGTCAGTCAATAATGAATAATGCAATAACTGAGATCAAAAGCACTCTGGAGGGAACCAACAGTAGAAGAATTCAGGCAGAAGTTAGGATAAGTGAGGTGGAAGATAGAATGGTGGAAATAAATGAAACAGAGAGGAAAAAGGAAATAAAAGAATTAAAAGAAACTGGACAACCTCAGAGAACTCTGCAATAATGTTAAACACTCCAACATCCAAATCATAGCAGTGCCAGAAGAAAACAAAAAGAAAGGGGATGAGAAATACTAGATGAGATAATAGTTGAAAACTTCCCTAAAATGGGGAAAGAAATAGCCACCCAAGTCCAAGAAACCCAGAGAGTCTCAAACAGGATAAACCCAATGTGAAACACCCCAAGACACATATTAATCAAGCTAATAAAGATCAAACAAAAAGAGCAGATATTAAAAGCAGCATGGGAAAAGCAACAAATAAAACAAAGGGATCCCCATAAGGATAACAGCTGATCTTTCAATAGAAACTCTTCAGGCCAGAAGGGAAGGTCAGGAAATAGTTAAACTAATGAAAGAGAAAAGTCTACAGTCTAGATTACTATGCCCAGCAAGGATCATATTCAAATATGAAGGAGAAATGAAAAGCTTTACAGCAAAGCAAAATCTGAGAGAATTCAGCACCACCAAACCAGTTCTTCAACAAATGCTAAAGGATCATCTCTAGACAGGAAACACAGAAAACATTTATAAACTCAAACCCAAAACAACAAAGAAAATTGCAATGAGATCATACTTATCAATAATTACCTTAAATGTAAATGGGTTGAATGCCCAACCAAAGGAGAAAGACTGGCTGAATGGATACCAAAACAAGACCCCTATATATGCTGTGTATGAGAGACCCATCTCAAACCAAGGGACACATACAGACTGAAAGTGAAGGGCTGGAAAAAGATATTTCATGCAAATGGATATCAAAAAAAGCAGAATTAGCAATGCTCATATAAGATAAAATAAACTTTGAAATAAAGGCTGTGAAAAGAGACAAAGAAGGACACTACTTAATGATCAAAGAATCAATCCAAGAAGAAGTTATAGCAATTATAAATATATGTGCACCCAACATAGGAGTACCTCAATACAGAAGGCAAATGCTAACAAGAATGAAAGGGCAAATTAACAGTAATACAATAATAGTGGGAGACTTTAATACCCTACTCATACCTATGGCGGAGAAGGAAATGGCAACCCACTCCAGTATTCTTGCCTGGAGAATCCCAGGGAGGGGGGAGTCTGGTGGGCTGCCATCTATGGGGTTGCACAGAGTCAGACACGACTGAAGTGACTTAGCAGCAGCAGCACACCTATGGATAGATCAACCAAACAGAAAATTAGCAAGGAAACACAAACTTTAAATGATGCAATGGGCCAGTTAGACTTAATTGATATCTATAGGACATTTCGCCTCCCAAAAAGTGAATTTCACCTTCTTCTCAAGTGCACATGAAACATCCTCCAAGATAAATTACATCCTGGGCCATAAATCTAGCCTTGGTAAATTAAAAAAAAAAAAAATTGATATCTTTTCAAGCATCTTTTCTGATCACAATGCTGTAAGATTAGATGTCAGCTACAGGGGAAAAAAAATAAAAAAGAAAAACTATTAAAAATACAAATACATGGAGGCTAAACAACATGCTCCTGTATAACCAACAAATCATGGAAGAAATCAAAACATACATAGAAACAAATGAACATGAAAACACGACAACCCAAAACCTATGGAATTCAGTAAAAGCAGCGATAAAGGGAAGGTTCATATCAATACAAACTTACCACCAGAAACAAGAGAAAAATAAAATAAACAACCTAACTTTACACTTAAAGTAACTGGAAAAAGAAGAACTCCAGGGTTAGATGGAAAGAAATCATAAAAGTTAAATCAGAAATAATTGAAAAAGACACAAAGGAGACTAAAACAAACATCGTCAAAACTAAAAGCTGGTTCTTTGAGAAGATAAATAAAATAGACAAACCATTAACCAGACTCATCAAGAAAAAAAGGGAGCAGAATCAAATCAACAAATTAGAAATGCAAATAGAGAAATCACAATAGACAACGTATAAATAACAAGGATCATAAGCGACTACTAGCAACAACCATATGCCAATAAAATGGACAACTTAGGAGAAATGGATGAATTCTTCAAAAAAGATAACCTTCCAAAACTGAGCCAGGAAGAAATAGAAAATCTTAACAGACCCATCACAAGCACAAAAATTGAAACTGTAATCAAAACTATTCCAACAAACAAAAGCCCAGGACCAGATGGTTTCACAGGTGAATTCTACCAAGAATTTAGAAAGAGCTAACACCTATCCTATGCAAACTATTCCAGAAAATTGCAGAGGAAGGTAAACTCTCAAACTCATTCTATGAGGAGAACATCACTCTAATATCGAAACCAGAAAAAGATGCCACAGAAAAAGAAAACTGCAGGCCAATATCATTGATGAACATAGATGAAAAAATCCTCAACAAAATTCTAGCAAACAGAATCCAACAACATATTAAAATGATCATATTTTATGGCCAAATGGACTTTATCCCAGGGATGCAAGGATTCTTCAGTATTTTCAAATAAATCAATGTGATACACCACATTAACAAATTGAAAAATAAAAACCCTATGATTATCTCAATAGATGCAGAGAAATCATTTGATAAAATACAACACCCATTTACGATAAAAAAAACTCTCAGAAAGCAGGCATAGAAAGAATATATCTCTACATAATGACAGTCATATATGATAAACCCACCGAAAACATTGTCCTTAATGGTGAAAAATTGAAGGCCTTTCCCCTAAAGTCAGGAAGAAGAGAAGGGTATCCACTCTCACCACTACTGTTCAACATGGTTTTGGAAGTTTTAGCCATAGCAATCAGAGAAGAAAAATAAATAAATGTAGTTCAGACTGAAAAAGAAGTAAACTCACGCTGTTTGCAGATGGCATGATCCTCTACATAGAAAACTTTCAAGACACCACCAGAAAATTACTACAGCAAATCAATGAATACAGAATTCCCTTGTATTCCTATACACTAACAATGAGAAAACAGAAAGAAAAATTAAGGAAACAATCATATTCACCACTGCAATGAAACGAATATCAGTCAGTTCAGTCACTCAGTCATGTCCGACTCTTTGCAACCCCATGAATTGCAGCACACAGGGCCTCCCTGTCCATCACCAACACCTGGAGTTCACTCAGACTCATGTCCATCAAGTGCGTGATGCATTCCAGCCATCTCATTCTCTGTAGACCCTTCTCCTCCTGACCCCAATCCCTCCCAGCATCAGAGACTTTTCCAATGAGTCAACTCTTCGCATGAGGTGGCCAAAGTACTGGAGATTCAGCATAAGCATCATTCCTTCCAAAGAACACCCAGGACTGATCTCCTTCAGAATGGACTGGTTGGATCTCCTTGCAGTCCAAGGGACTCTCAAGAGTCTTCTCCAACACCACAGTTCAAAAGCATCAATTTTTCAGCTCTCATGTTTCTTCACAGTCCAACTCTCAAATCCATACATGACCGCTGGAAAAATCATAGCCTTGACTAGATGGACCTTAGTTGGCAAAGTAATGTCTCTGCTTTTTAATATGCTGTCTAGGTTGCATAACTTTTCTTCCAAGGAGTAAGTGTCTTTTAATTTCATGGCTGCCATCAACATCTACAGTGATTTTGGAACCCCCCAAAATAAAGTTTGACACTGTTTCCATTCTGTCCCCATCTATTTCCCATGAATTGAAGAGGTCAGATGCCATGATCTTTGTTTTCTGAATGTAGAGCTTTAAGCCAACTTTTTCACTATCCTTTTTCACTTTCATCAAGAGGCTCTTTAGTTCCTCTTCACTTTCTGCCATCAGGGTGGTGTCATCTGCATATTTGAGGTTATTGATATTTCTCCCAGCAATGTTGAATCCAGCTGTGCTTCTTCCAGCCCAGTGTTTCTCATGAGGTATTCTGCATATAAGTTAAATAAGCACAGTGACAATATACAACCTTGATGTACTCCTTTTCCTATTTGGAACCAGTCTGTTGTCCCATGTTCAGTTTTAAGTGTTACTTCCTAACCTGTATACAGGTTTCTCAAGAAGCAGGCCAGGCGGTCTGGTATTCCCATCTCTTTCAGAATTTTCCACATTTTATTGTGGTTCACACAGTCAAAGGCTTTGGCATAGTCAAATAGAAACTATGAAATAGAAACATAGGAATATAGAAACATAGAAATAGATGTTTTTCTGGAACTGTCTAGCTTTTTCATGATCCAGCAGATGTTGGCAATTTATCTTATATCAGATACTTATATCTTGATCAGATCTTGATCAGATGCTTCTATCTTTCCTTTTCTCCTTTGCTTTTCTCTTCTCTTCTTTTCACAGCTATTTGTAAGGCCTCCCAGAGAGCCATTTTGCTTTTTTCATTTCTTTTTCTTGGGGATGGTCTTGATCCCTGTCTTTTGTACAATGGCATGAACCTCCATCCATAGTTCATCAGCCACTCTATCAGATCTAGTCCCTTAAATATATTTCTCACTTCCACTGTATAATCATAAGGGATTTTATTTAGGTCATGCCTGAATGGTCTAGTGATTTTCCCTATTTTCTTCAATTTAAGTCTGAATTTGGCAATAAGGAGTTCATGATCTAGGCCACAGTCATCTCCCTGTCTTGTTTTAGCTGACTGTATAGAGCTTCTCCATCTTTCACTGTAAAGAATATAATCAATCTGATTTCAGTGTTAACCATCTGGTGATGTCCATGTGTAGAGTCTTCTCTTGTGTTGTTGGAAGATGGTGTTTGCTACAGCCAGTGCATTCTCTTGGCAAAACTCTATTAGCCTTTGCCCTCCATCATTCTGTATTCCAAGGTCTAATTTACCTGTTACTCCAGGTGTTTCTTGACTTCCTACTTTTGCATTCCAGTCTCCTAGAATGAAAAGGACATCTTTTCTGGGTGTTAGTTCTAAAAGGTCTTGTAGGTCCTCAGAATCGTTCAACTTCAGCTTCTTCAGTGTTACTGGTTGGGGCATAGACTTGGATTACTGTGATATTGAATGGTTTGCCTTGGAAACAGAGATCATTCTGTCACTTTTGAGATTGCATCCAAGTGTTGCATTTCGGACTCTTTTGTTTAACCATGATGGCTACTCCATTTTTTCTAAGGGATTCCTGCCCACAGTAGTAGATATAATAGTCATCTGAGTTAAATTCACCCATTCCAGTCCATTTTAGTTTGCTGATTCCTAAAATGTTGACATTCACTCTTGCCATCTCTTGTTTGACCACTTCCAATTTGCCTTGATTCATGGACCTGACATTCCAGGTTCCTATGCAATATTGCTCTTTACAGCATTGGACCTTGCTTCTATCACCAGTCACATCTACAACTGGGTATTATTTTTGCTTTGGCTCCATCCCTTCATTCTTTCTGGAATTATTTCTCCATTGATCTCCAGTAGCATATTGGCCATATTGGTCATAGCATATCTACTGACCTGGGGAGTTCCTCTTTCAGTATCCTATCTTTTTGCCTTTTCATATCATTCATGGGGTTCTCAAGGCAAGAATGCTGAAGTGGTTTGCCATTCCCTTCTCCAGTGGACCACATTCTGAAAGACTTCTCCAGCATTACCTGCCCATCTTGGGTGGCCCCACACGGCATGACTTAATTTCATTGAGTTAGACAAGGCTGTGGTCTGTGTGATTAGATTGACTGGTTTTCTGTGATTATGGTTTGTGTGTCTGCCCTCTAATGCCTCTTGCAACACCTACTGTCTTACTTGGGTTTCTCTTACTTTGGACATGGGGTTTCTCTTCAGGGCTCCTCCAGTAAAATGCAGGTGCTCCTCCTCACCTTGGACAAGGGGTGTCTCCTCACAGCCAACCCTCCTGACCTTGAACATGAAGTAACTCCTCTCGGCCCTCCTGCACCCATGCAGCCACCACTCCTTGGACGTGGGGTTGCTCCTCTCGAAAGAATAAAATACTTATAAATAAATCTACCTAAAGAAACAAAAGACCTATATATAGAAAACTATAAAACAGTGATGAAATAAATCAAAGATGATGCAAGTAGATGAAGAAATATACCATTTTCATGGATCAGAAGAATCAATAGTGTGAAAATGAGCATATTACACAAAGCAATCGATAGATTCAATTCAATCCCTATCAAGCTACCAATGGCAGTTTTCACAGAACTAGAACAAATAATTTCACAATATATATGGAAATACAAAAAATCTTCCAAAAGCCAAAGCAATCTTGAGAGAGAAGAATGGAATTGGAAGAATCAACCTGCTTGAATTCAGACCATACTACAAAGCAAGTGATCAAAACAGTATGGTACTGGCACAAAGACAGAAATTTAGATCAATGGAACAAAGTAGAAAACCCAGAGATAAATCCACACACCAGTGGACAACTTATCTTTGACAAAGGAGACAAAAATAAACAGTGGAGAAAAGACAGTCTCTTTAACAAGTGGTTCTGGGAAAACTGGGCGAACACATGTAAAAGAATGAAACTAGAACACTTTCTAACACCATACACAAAATAAACTCAAAGTGGATTAAAGATCTAAATGTAAGACCAGAAACTATAAAACTCGTAGAGGAAAACATAGGCAAAACACTCTCTGACATAAATCACAACAAGCTCCTCTATGGCACACCTCCTAGAGTAATGGAAATAAGAGCAAAATAAACAAATGTGGCCTAATTAAACTTAAAAGCTTTAGCACAATGAAGGAAGTTATAACCAACATTTAAAGACAGCTTTCAGAATGGGAGAAAATAATAGCAAATGAGGCAACTGACAAAGACTTCATCTCAAAAATATACAAGCAGCCAGCTCATGCACCTCAATACCAGAAAAATAAACAATGCAATCAAAAAATGGGCCAAGGAATTAAATAGACATTTCTCCAAAGAAGACATAGAGATGACTAGCAAACTCGTGAAAAGATGTTCAACATCACTCATTATCAGAGAAATGGAAATCAAAACCACAATAAGAAATCATCTTATGCTGGTAAGAATGGCTGCTATCCAAAATCTACAAAAGTAAATGCTAGAGAGAGTGTAGAGAAAAAGACTAGAGATCTCTAGAACATTTCTGGCAAAGATGGGCACAATAAAGGAAATAATTGGTATGGACCTACAGAAGGAGAAGATATTAAGAAGAGGTGGTAATAATACACAGAAGAACAATACAAAAAGGATCTTCACGACCCAGATACTCATGATGGTGTGATCACTCACCTAGAGTCAGACATCCTGGAATGAGAAGTCAAATGGGCCTTACGAAGCATCACTATGAACAAAGCTATTGGAGGTGATAGAATTCCAGTTGAGCTATTTCAAATGTTAAAAGATGACGCTGTGAAAGTGCTGCACTCAATATGCCAGCAAATTTGGAAAACTCAGCAGTGGCCACAGGACTGGAAAAGTTCAGTTTTCATTCCAATCCCAAAGAAAATCAAGGCCAAAGAATGATCAAACTATCACACATTTGCACTCATCTCACATGCTAGTAAAGAAATGGTCAAAATTCTCCAAGCCAGGCTTCAGCAATATGTAAACTGTGAACTTCCAGATGTTCAAGTTGTTTTTAGAAAAGGCAGAGGAACCAGAGATCAAACTGCCAACATCTGCTGGATCATGGAAAAAGCAAGAGAGTTCCAGAAAAACATCTATTTTTGCTTTATTGACTAATCCAAAGCCTTTGACTGTGTGGACACAATAAACTGTGGAAAATTCTGAAAGAGATAGGAATACAGACCACCTGACTTGCCTCTCGAGAAACCTATATGCAGGTCAGAAAGCAACAGTTAGAACTGGACACGGAACAACAGACTGGTTTGCCGGGGTCCAGCCTCGGTGGATCCAGGGAATTTGAAGCAGGGACGGCGTTGGCATGAGAAAAACTTATTTATTTATTAACATAAGATTAGATTAAGAAATAATAGTATAGTAGGAAAATTAAGTAGAGAAAGAGGGCTGAATAACTTGGATTATGTGGAAGACCAATAAAGTTCCAGACAAGGAACTTGCACCATCCATGTTAGGCCACCAGCGTCCGTTTGAATATCGAGGAGTGCCCCACCTTGGGCTCTCTCTCTTATGGATCTTAGAAGCTGGGACAAATAAGTAGACATGATGAGCCTCCCTGCTCCAGATGGGAAATTCAGCCAGAAAAAGAAAAGAACGACATGGGGAAGCCCAGCATCGGTGCAAGACTCCAAAATCTATTTTTCAAAATCAGCTTATATACCCCAAGTTGTACATAAAGAAATAGAGTTATGCAGGGGCAGCAGTCCTGACCCTCATTGAGACAAGGCTTGCTTTTTGCATACCTCCCATATACAAAAGGTCTCAGGTGGTTTACATTATCTTCTGGCCAAGAGGCTTGTTAACATTTTTATGGCTCTCTTCCTGGATAATTGTCCAGAAAACTCCTTTTCCCTAGAAGTGTTTTTTCTTTACTCTGCATCACACTCAAAGTACAAAAAAGTTACATTCCTATAGAACAAAGGTGCAGTGGGTTATAACAAAGAAAGTACTTAACTCAAAGATCTAGTGTTGCTAATACCAGGTCTACTACCTGTTTTTCTATATACCAACTATACCTAAAAATAAAAGATATGAAAATTTGGCAGCAAGTATTGGCTAAACAAATGAAACCTTTAATCAGTCCTATTCTAATGATTTTGACTCCTCAGAAGCCTCAACATTCCTAGGATTTTAAGCTTCCTGTGCCTCCCGCAGGCGGGAGGCCTCAAACAATCACATGCACAGCTGTACGAGTCCTACAGGCAGGCTAAAAAGCCATCAGAGGGGTTTTGGGATTGAAATACTCTTTCAAATGCAGAAGACTAAAGCCCTGAATTGACTTTTTCCAGAGAATGTCAGAAGAGTGGAAAAGCAGGCAGATTCTTATTTTTTGGGGGGTGGATGCTCAGGAAATTCCACGGGGAAAACCTGAGGTCTGATTAGCCTTGCCATCAGAGCTCTGCCGCATGACCTTGTCACAGGTGGAATTCCTCATGCTGGCTCCTGGCACTGGTTCCAAATAGGAAAAGGAGTACGTCAAGGCTGTATATTATCACCATGCTTATTTAACTTATATGCAGAGTACATCATGAGAAATGCTGAACTGGAAGAAACAGAAGCTGGAATTAAGATTGCCGGGAGAAATATCAATAACCTCAGGTATGCAGATGACACCACCCTTATGGCATAAGGTGAAGAGGAACTAAAGAGCCTCTTGATGAAAGTGAAAGAGGAGAGTGAAGAAGTTGGCTTAAAGCTCAGCATTCAAAAAACGAGATAATGACATCTGATCCCATCACTTCATGGGAAATAGATGGGGAAACAGTGGAAACAGTGTCAGACTTTATTTTGGGGGGCTCCAAAATCACTGCAGATGTTGATTGCAGTCATGAAAGTAAAAGTCTCTTACTCCTTGGAAGGAAAGTTATGACCAACCTCCGTAGCATATTAAAAAGCAGAGACATTACTTTGCCAACAAAGGTCTATCTAGTCAAGGCTATGGTTTTTCCAGTGGTCATGTTGTATGGATGTGAGAGTGGAATATAAAGAAAGCTGAGCCCCGAAGAATTGATGCTTTTGAAATATGCTGTTGGAGAATACTCTTGAGAGTCCCTTGGACTGCAAGGAGATTCAACTAGTCTATCCTAAAGAAGATCAATCCTGGTTGTTCATTGGAAAGACTGATGCTGAAGCTGAAACTCCAATACTTTGGCCACCTCATATGAAGAGTTGACTCATTGGAAAAGATCCTGATGCTCAGAGGTATTGGGGGCAGGAGGAGCAGGGGATGACAGAGGATGAGATGGCTGGATGGCATCACCGACTCAATGGACATAAGCTTGGGTAAACTCCGGGTGTTGGTAATGGACAGGGAGGCCTGGCGTGCTGCGATTCATGGGGTCACAAAGTCGGACACGACTGAGCAACTGAACTGAACTGATGCTTAGGAATTATTGAATGCAATACTTTTACCTGTTGTTTTAGCTATCATTAAATTTCCCACATATTCTAAACTTGAGTGTCTGAAAGTCAAAGGAATTCACCTTGCTGATACTTCTGCAATGATTGTTGCCCTTAAAATGATCAAAAGCAGTCAAACCTCTGTCATGGTCCAAAGGGAGTGTTCCCCAAATTATAATTTAGACACACTGGCTGGAGAGACCCAACAACTAGTCTTAGGGGAGAAAAAATAACAAGATTAGAGATTCAATCACTGTTGGTTTGATAAAAAGACAAAGTTCTGACTTGGAACTAAAAAAAAACAAAAAATGCTATTGAGGAAATAATTTCACAATTTGTATGGAAATACAAAAAACCTCGAATAGCCAAAGCAATATTGAGAAAGAAGAATGGAACTGAAGGAATCAACCTGCCTGACTTCAGGCTCTACTACAAAGCTTGATGACTACAGTCATCAAGACAGTATGGTACTGGCACAAAGACAGAAATATAGATCAATGGAACAACATAGAAAGCCCAGAGATAAATCCACACACCTATGGATACCTTATCTTTAGCAAAGGAGGCAAGAATATACAATGGATTAAAGACAATCTCTTAAACAAGTGGTGCTGGGAAAACTGGTCAACCACTTGTAAAAGAATGAAACTAGAACACTTTCTAACACGATACACAAAAATAAACTCAAAATGGATTAAAGATCTAAACGTAAGACCAGAAATTATAAAATCCCTAGAGGAGAACATAGGCAAAACCCTCTCCGACATAAATCACAGCAGGATTCTCTATGATCCACCTCCTAGAATACTGGAAATAAAAGCAAAAATAAACAAATGGGATCTAATTAAAATTAAAAGCTTCTGCACAACAAAGGAAAATATAAGCAAGGCGAAAAGACAGCCTTCAGAATGGGAGAGAATAATAGCAAATGAAGCAACTGACAAACAATTAATTTCAAAAATATATAAGCAACTCATGCAGCTCAATTCCAGAAAAATAAACGACCCAATCAAAAAATGGGCCAAAGAACTAAATAGACATTTCTCCAAAGAAGACATACGGATGGCTAACAAACACAGGAAAAAATGTTCAACATCACTCATTATCAGAGAAATGCAAATCAAGACCACAATGAGTTACCATTTCACACCAGTCAGAATGTCTGAGATCCAAAAGTCTAGAAGCAATAAATGCTGGAGAGGGTGTGGAGAAAAGGGAACCCTCCTACACTGTTGGTGGGAATGCAAACTAGTACAGCCACTATGGAGAACAGTGTGGAGATTCCTTAAAAAACTGCAAATAGAACTGCCTTGTGACCCAGCAATCCCACTGCTGGGCATACACACCAAGGAAACCAGAACTGAAAGAGACACATGTACCCCAATGTTCATCTCAGCACTGTTTATAATAGCCAGGACATGGAAGCAACTTAGATGTCCATCAGCAGATGAATGGATAAGAAAGCTGTGGTACACATACACAATGGAGTATTACTCAGCCATTAAAAAGAATACACTTGAATCAGTTCTAATGAGGTGGATGAAACTGTAGCCTATTATACAGAGTGAAGTAAGCCAGAAAGAAAAACACCAATACAGTATACTAACACATATACATGGAATTTAGAAAGATGGTAATGATAACCCTGTATGTGAGACAGCAAAAGAGATGCAGATGTATAGAACAGACTTTTAGACTCAGAGGGAGAGGGCGAGGGTGGGATGATTTGGGAGAATGGCATTGAAACATGTATACTATCATGTAAGAAATGAATCGCCAGTCTAGGTTTGATGGAGGATACAGGTGTTTGGGGCTGGTGCACTGGGATGACCCAGAGAGATGGTATGGGGAGGGAGGTGGGAGGGGGGTTCAGGATTGGGAATTCATGTACACCCATGGTGGATTCATGTTGATGTATGGCAAAACCAATACAGTACTGTAATGTAAAATAAAGTAAAATTAAAAAAGATAATAATAAAAAATAAAATTCCCTCTACTCACAACTGTATATGCATTTAACCATTAGTTTACTAATAAAATAATAGTCTTTATAAATCAATATTGATGTGAAAACATTTACAAAGCTGAAAATAGTGCCTATTTCCCTTGCCCCCTTGTCCTAAGTACAACCAAGGGAAGACTATTTGTACTGCTCCTGGACATTTTAAACTATCGAATGAACATTTTGAGGTTTGATAAATGGATTTTGGATAATTCCCTCTATCCAATGGACATCCTGCATATTTTCACAGTGGACAGAAGCCTTTCCTTACAGATAAGCTTATTGCCTCTTATGACTAACATCCTTTCAGAAAAAAAAAAAAAATGATCTCTATCTGAAAAATTTTATTCACTTTTCATTGTGGTAAAGAAAACCATTTTACTGGTCAGGCATTTCAACAGATCTGTACTGCTTGGCTGGTTTTCATGCTTTCACTGTGCTTACCACATTCAACCCTCTGATTCAATTAAACACACTAACTGCATGAAGACTCAACTGGCAAACTTGTTCCAGCGTGCCAAATACTTTAGCCAAAACCAAAGTATTTCTAAATCTCAGACCACTTTTTGTAATTTATAAACTCTCAATCTTTGATGTAGTTACAGCTGCCCAATGCTTTTGCAATGTTGTGTCTCCTAAAAATAACAACTTTGGTGGAACAATTTTTTCACTGTGAGCCTTTGGACAATTAATATCTTAAATGTCATATCTTGTCAACTGGAGATCTTGTACATTTGACAAGAAATCTCTAGAACTCTCTTCAATATTGTTGGAAGGATCCCTATCAGGTACTACTAACTAATCATTGTGTTGCCAAACTCCAAGGAATAAATTCTTGGATTCACATGACACTTCTAAATAAGGTTTTAAACACTGAGTGGACCTGAACATTATCTGGTGACATAAAAGTAAAGACTTGCCAGAACTGAAGCAGTTAACTTCTGATAAGACAGTTTTCCCAAGATACCCAGAACAGATCTGCTGGATCTGTTGTCAGCCTTTTGATGATGGCATAATACTTCAGATGATCTCCAGTGACTAGTATCTTGATAACATATTGATATAAAAAGTACCTGAGGCTTTTTCTTCCTCCCTCTCTTTGTTACTCAAATGTGACCTTAGTAGGTGTCCAATCCTTGCACTTACCTTCAAACATGAGACACTACAATCAGGAAGCATTATTCCTGATATTAAGAAACAAAAGGCCTCTGAAACTAGAAAACCTGACTGTTTATTGGTGATAATTTTGGAGAAAGATCTTGATCACAAAGAGGAACTATAGATCATAAATAAACAGAAACCAAAACTTAATAGAGATGGGAGACCAGAATAGGGAGCTCTCATGTGCTTTATGATTACAGAGCTCAACAAAAAGAAAAAAATATCCCTCTTTTCTGGTAAGGATTCAGTCAGTGAAAAGCCTTGGACTCTTTAATATAGCCTCCCAACTACTTTTTACTCTTTATTAAAGGGTTCTCTTTCCCTTTCCTTAGGGGACTTGCATGAGGCTTGCCATGGTTGCAGACATTTAGTTACAATTCTCTACTGATCTGAAGACTCTTGAGAGTCCCTTGGACTGCAAGGAGATCCAATCAGTCCATCCTAAAGGAAATCAGTCCTGAATAATCATTGGAAGGACTGATATTTGAAATTGAAACTCCAATACTTTGGCCACCTGATGCAAAGAACTAACTCATTTGAAAAGACTCTGATGCTAGCAAAGGTTGAAGGCAGGAGGAGGAGGTGACAGGATGACAGGGGATGAAATGGTTGGAATGCATCACTGACTCAATGGACATAAGTCTGAGTAGGCTCTGGGAGTTGGTAATGGACAGGGAGGCCTGGCGTGCTGCAGTCCATGGGGTCGCAAATAGTCAGACACAACTGAGTGACTGAACTGACTGACTGATCTCAAAGATCTTCCCAGGTTGCACCAGTGGTAAAGAACCCGCCTGCCAATGCAGGAGACAAGCGACACATGTTGGATCCCTGGGTTGTGAAGATTCCCTGGAGGAGTGAATAGCAACCCACTCCAGAATCCCATGGACAGAGGAGCCTGGATGGCTACAGTTCATGGGGTTGCAAAGAGTCAGACACAACTGCAGTGATAGCACGCACTGATCTCAAGAAGCCTAATCTTTTCTGAGGAAATATCTAACAGTCTATTTGTTTCAAGTCAACAATGAAGTTCATGTTTCTTACTTTGCTGTAAGTGATAAAGACCTTTGTCTCTGACCTGTGAGCTTTATGTCTTCTTCCAGCCCCCAGGAAACTGGCAGTCTAAATTGTTAGCATGTAAGTAAGGCAAACCCACAAAACATTTTACCTCTTGACACTATTCACATTAGGATTCTCTTAGGAGTCCATGGAAAGAGTGCAATTAATTGCAGTAAGAGAGCTAGACTTCATAAAACTAATCTGATTAGAGGTTGTGGGTGACCAACACAAGCTCTCTGTTGTTAAATTAAAGCAATGCAGTTAATCACATATGTCACTCATTGGAATTTTATGGATTCAGCTTATAAATTAAAAAAAAATTAAGAAATACTAGGACAGACAGAGACTGAGTTTGGTCTGAAGGCCTTCCTTCAGTATTTTAGTTTGTTGGAGTGCATTTAAATTTTGAAGATAAATGGCATTTATTTCTTTCAGCTTCTTAATTATTCCCTGAAAAATGTGTCATTATGCGTTTTAAATTTTGTTCTCTGTTGGTTGTTTAAATAAAAATATTTACAAATAAAGTTTGCAACTTCTTTGCATTTTTGTAAGATATAATGTAAATTTAATAAAGTATTAGGACTAAGATTTATTAGTTTTGACAATTGTAGGCACCCATTTAACCACTCCCTAAATAAAGATAAAGAATCATGTTGTATTATCTAGTAACCATCATGAGCTATACGTAGCTACTTAGTCTTCAATTCTAATTAATTAAAGTTAAATCAAACTGAAAATTCATTTTCTTAATCACTCTAACCACATTTCAAATTCTTAATAGCTGTATGTCAGTATTCAAGATATTGGACATATTGAACAGAACATATTTGGAACACTGCAGAAAATAATAAAAATGTCCTTTCTATTTTTTAAACATTTAAAACATCTTTTAGCTATGCCATGTGGCTAGCAGGATCTTAGTTCCTGGACTAGGAATCAAATCCACACCCCCTGTTGAGGAAGGGTGATGTCCTAAATACTGGACCACCAGGGAAATTACCTAGAAATGTCCTTCTTAAATTAATAGCCTGCAACATTAAAAGTGCCTTCTTTTATTTATAATAATCTTGAAATTCATCCACATTATTGTATGCATTTGTAGTCTTTTTTATTGCTGTATATTATTCCACTTAATAGTTTTGGTACAATTTATTTAATGACTCTTTTATTCATTAATGTTATTGTTTACATTTTCACATATTATGAATAAGGCTGCCAGGACATCTTGCACAGTTCTTGTTGTGGATATATGTTTGTTTCATATGTCCTGAAAAATACCCTGGGGTAAAATTGCTTAATCATGGGTTAGGCAAAAGTTTATCTTCATAAAAAATTGCCACTTGAAAAAAAATGTATAATAATAATACTTAGTAATGACCTACTAGTTCAGACTGACTAGAATTGGGGGCAAGACTGACAATACAAAATATTGGCAAGGGCATATAGTAGGTTTAAATCTCATATATTGCAGTTTTGAGGGTGAAATGGTACAGTTTATTTCTATAACAATATATTTTTGTGGTCTTAATATGCATTTCCTTCTTGACTGAAGATGTCGAGCATATTTTTATGTGTTTGGTGGCCACTGTTACATCTTCTTTTATGAAGTTTCTATAGAATTGTTTTGCACACTTAAGACAATTAGTTATTTGCTTTTTAATTATTAATTTGTAGGAGTACTTTATATATTCTAAATACGTTTTCTTCAGATACTTCATACTTTTTTTTTTTCAGGATTTCCATTTTAATTCACATAAATTATTTTGACTAATTTTCAAGTTAGCTATAGGAAAGTGTGGAGCCCAAGCTTAGAAAGTCATTTTTTTAAAATAAAAGTCAAAATGTATTAGAGAGTATATAACAGAATAAAAGAGGTATCAAAAGAGGTATTGGAGCCAAGAAAAGTCAACTGGGGCTCCTTTGTATCAGAAGCTTAAAAACCATAGAGGGGAACATGAAGGCAAAAGTCACTTCAAACACTATTTATTAAAAGTTTTGATTTCTTAAACGTTTCTTTAATGTTTCTAAAATTTTCTTAGAAACAAAAGCATATTTCATACAATGGAAAGGTAAGATTCAATAACCATTTTAATTTTTTGCATTAAAAAATTAACTTTTCATTTTTCATATTTAAAATTATATAATGAGCACCATATTTAAGATGCCTGGATTTTAGCATATAAAACAGAGCAAAATAGGCAATTGGATATGTACTACTAGTACAATTATGCTTTTTAAAAGCTTTATGTCTTTGGTTCCAATGATTTATGTATAGAACATTTAATTAACAAAGTTACCAATGTATTTTTAAATAAGTTTTTGGTTTATTGTCTGAGTACCCTGTAAAGGCAGAATTTCAAATTTACAAACAGTATTGAGTGACAGTGGCTCAGTCGTGTCCGACTCTTTGCAACTTCATGGACTGTCCATGGAATTCTCTAGGCCAGAATACTGGAGTGAGCAGCCTTTCCCTTCTCCAGGGGATCTTCACAAACCAGGGATGGAACCCAGATCTCCCACATTGCAGGCAGATTCTTTACCAGCTGAGCCACAAAGGAAGCCCAAGAATACTGGAGTGGGTAGCCTATCCCTTCTCCAGTGGATCATCCCGACCCAGGAATCAAACCCAGGTCTCCTGCATTGCAGGTGGATTATTTACCAACTGAGCTATCAGGGAAACCCATATTGCTTGCTTGTTTAATAAATAAATAAATAAATAAAATAAAAGAAGAAGAAGAAGAAAACAGTCTCATAAAGCAGAAATGTCAAATACGATCTACCTTTGGGACTGAATTTTACTCTGTTGCAATGAGGCCCTCTGATGCATATTTTGATTTCAGTTTTGAAACTATGAAGAGGAAGGTTACATTTACAAAAAAATGCTAGACTTCTGGTTTGGGGTTATAAAATAGATGTCAGGAATGTCAAGAGGTTTATAACTATTCTCTCTGGAAATTTCAAAGCCTAATTGCATCAGGAGTGAGCCTCCTTTCTCTAGAGGTATTCAAGCAGAAACTGCAAAGCCACAACTCCTGAACATTTTGGAAGACATCAATCAATAAGGAAGCCAGTTAACTCAGATGCCCTCTGAGGTCACCTCCAAACTGTAATGTCTAGAATTCTATCAATTTTTCCCTATTTTAACATCTCAACATTTTATCAGAGTTACAGGTGCTCTAACATGATTTCTTTGTCTATATTATTTTTGGAACAAGATGGGGATTTATTATATATATGTCCACATTAAAATGAAGAGGAGACATGAGTAATTAGTCTCTCTATTTACTGTGAATTATCTAACTGTCTGAGGCTAAAATACTTCTTTGAAAGTGACCACATGTTTTTCAAGAGTATAGTTTTCAAGTTAAATTAAGCAACTAACAGTTATTTGAGAGCAATTAAACATTTAAAGAAAAGCTTTAATCTTTATACTTTTTCACAGCACTTTTACCCCTAATATGCACAGTTAATGAATTAATTACAAGACCTTTTAGTTTTGAAATTTCCAAAGATTTGTAGGTTTTCTCATAAACTATTTCTCAGAAAGAAAAGGGTTCTGAGAAAGCAAATGGAGAGGTCTGACTGAGTTGAAGCTCAGGATAAAAGCATTCAAAAGAAATAGAAAAGGAGAGACAAGTATAACTGGTTTTTAATAAGGTTGCTGAGGTAGATTTAAGCTTGAAATCTTATGAAGTCTTCTGTTTTCCCAGTTACCAGTTAGTACAAGATATTTTATAGGTAACTTATCTACAACCATGTGCACCTTTTAAATTAATAAAGTACATTCATTTTTTAGAATAGCAAAGTAAGAGAAACTGCAAAGACAAACCATTAGTTTCTACATAAAATTATTTTTAAAACTGCTTTTGTGCATAAATTCAAGAAAATTATTTGGGAGTATATTGTTAATATGTGCATAACATATCACTGAACTAGGCAGTATTTTTTACTCTTGTTTCATTATATTTTAGAAAAAAAAGTCATCCTGATTTTCTTACTCAAATGACAATTTTGCTAATCCTGTTTTAATGGTTACATAAAATGCTTAGTCTGTCTTTGTATTTTAGAGGTGTGCATTATTTTTCATTGTGTTTATGGCACTTCCTATACATATTGTCTCTCTTCATAAAGATGGTAAACAGCAAAAAGACATGAACTATGCCTTCCATTTCCTATTTATTCCTCCCAAATTTCAACAATACTGTTTTTATGCCAATTCCAAATATCCAGTTTACTAATACAACAATAATTCCATTTTCTTCTTCCAAGAATTACCTTCATTTAATAGAGTATACCTCTAAACATGTACATGAATATTATATTATATATATATATATATATATATGTATTTGATTTATCAATGGTAGGTAAATAGTGTGATTTTGCCCTTATAGTCAAAGAAAAATGCAAAAATGTTAACCCCCCATTAAAGTGAAAACCTCTCAAAACCAAGAGCCATTTGCATTCACCCCTTCACAGAGCTGACCATAGTATGCTCAACTATTATTTACTAAATTTAATGTCATTCTGAGTAACTCTACACTAATTAAGTGACTTTAAGAAACATGCAATAAACTCTAGTGTTTTTTTGTTTTAATGTCAAAAATGCATGGTTCATAAACCTTTCAAATTTAACCATTCATGGTATTTTCTTGATTCTTTATTTCGATAAGTATCAGATATCAGTTTTCAATAACATCCTAGTAAACAAGGGGGAACATGGGTGAGTTATGAAATGGGATCTCCAGTATCTGTCTTTGAAGCTATACATGAATTTAACAGCCCTTCTTGATTTTTCATGTTGCTCAACAAAAGCTATCATGGTTAGATGTTATTAAGTTCTATAGTTTTCGACTAATTGCTTCTAAATATCCAAGGATGTTGAAACTTCTTTTAATTTTGTGGGCTTTATAAGGTACTATAAAGTATGCTGCTGTTGTTCAGTCGCTAAGTCATGTCTGACCATTTGCCGCCCCATGGACTGAAACATGCCAGGCTTCCCTGCTCTTTACTATCTCCCAGAGTTTCCTCAGATTCAGTGATGGTATCCAATCATCTCTTCCTCCACTGCCCTCCTTTCTTCTGTTGCCCTCAATCTTTCCCAGCATTAAGGTCTTTTCCAATGAGTAGATTCTTTGCATCAGGAGGCCAAAATATTGGAGCTCCAGCTTCAGCATCAGTTCTTCCAATGAAAATTCAAGGTTGATTTCCTTTAGGATCGACTAGTTTGATCACCTTGCTTTCCAAGGGACTCTCAAGAGTCTTCTTCAACACCACAGTTCAAAACATTAATTCTTTGGTGCTCAATCTTCTTCATGGTCCAACTCTCACATCCATATATATCTACTGGAAAACCCATAGCTTTGACTATACGGATATTTGTCAGCAAAGTGATATCTCCACTTTTTAATATGCTGTCTAGCTTGGTCACAGGTTTTCTTCCAAGGGGCAAGCATCTTTTAATTTCATGGCTGTCACCATCTGCAGTGATTTTGGGGCCCAAGAAAATAATATCTGCCACTGTTTTGATTTTGTCCCCATTTATTTGCCATGAAGTGATGGGACCAGATGCCATGATCTTAGTTTTTTTGAATGTTGAGTTTTAAGCCAATTTTTTCACTCTTTTCTTTCACCTTCATTAAGAAGCTCTTTCGTTCCTCTTCACTTTCTGCCATTAGGGTGGTTTCATCTATCTATCTGAGGTTGTCAATATTTCTCCCTAGAATCTTGAATCCAGCTTGTGATTCATCCAGCCCAGTGTTTCACATGATACACTCTGTATAGAAGTTAAATAAGCAGGGTGGCAATATACTCCTTTCCCAGTTTGGAACCCATCCATTGTTCCATGTCTGGTTCTTGACTGTTGCTTCTTGATCTGCACACAGGTTTCTCAGGAAGCAAGTAAAGTGATTAGGTAATCCTATTCCTTTAAGAATTTTCCACAGTTTATTGTGATCCACAAAGGCAAAGGCTTTAGCGTAGTCAATGAAACAGAAGTAGATGCTTTTCTGGAATTCCTTTGCTTTCTGTATGATCCAACAGACATTGGCAGTATGAAATCTGGTTCCTCTACCTTTTCTAAATCCCACTTGCATATCTGGAAGTTCTCAGTTCATGTACTGTTGAAGCTAGTTTGAGCATTATCTTGTGAGCATGAAATGAGTGCAACTATATGGTAGTTTGAACATTGGCATTACCCTTCTTTTGTATTGTAATGAAAACTATAAAGTATGTGCTAAATAAAAATAATCTGTACCCTCTATTTCATTTAATTTGTTACAAAACTAAAATATAATGTTTCTCTAATCTTGCAATAGAAGAGTATCTCTATTAACATTCTAATGTATAATATTTCCTTCCTAATATGCATTTAAACGCATAAGTTTTAAGATAAAATTATGATCATACTCTATCTAAAGATTTGAGCTTTGTTTTACCCACATGATATTACAAAGTCATTTTTTCATATCATACTTACTTTTTTTCCAAAGTATATTTTTATTCATTTGTAATTTCGTTAAATTACATATTACCATTTATTTAGGATCCTGGCCTGTTTTTCTCATTCCATAACAGTGGATTTCTCAGCAGATACATCTTTTTGAGTATCATTGCTTATTTCCTTTGAGTAATTCCCAGAAGTGGAATTATTAAACTAAAATTATGAGTAATTCTAAGGCACATTATTGACACTATCAAATTGTCTCCAAAAATATCTTAGTAGTAGAAACTTCAAGTATCTGAATGTCAATGTTTTAGTTTTTGATATTCTTTGACATTGAAACACACCAAAACAATATATTTTCTTTCATATAAGTTTCCTTGGCCTGTTTAATAGAGCACACACACGAATGTGGATTGTGAAAGCACATCCATATATACCCTGGAGAAGGGAATGGCAACCCACTTCAGTATTATTGCCTGAAAGTCCCATGAGTGGAGGTGCTTGGTGAGCTCCAGTACATGGGGTTACAAAAAGTTGGACATGACTGAGAAAGTGAGTGTGCATACACATTCACAAATATGTTCACAGGGGTTTGAAAACGGAGGTTTTTCACATATAAACAGAATATGCCAGGAATTCTTATGGTAAGAGCTGTTATATTTATAAATTAATTTAAAGGTGATATTATTAATAGAAAATTCTCTGAATAGAATATTATTTCATAATTTATTTTACCTGCAAATAAAATACCAACATCTTTACATATTCATGATTGTATTCATGAAAAAAGAGAACATAATAAAAGGTAGATACTAAAATCTGTTAATTTCCCTAAATTGAAAAAAATATATACATTTTTTTGCATAGCAACTCCTTCAATAGCAGATATCTCTAAAAAGACACTGTCCTGTCTGTTAATCAGGTGGTAAGCAATGGAAATGCCTGAATTATTCTAAGAGTTTGAAATTCAGATTCTATCTTTCTGAATTTAATATTAACACAAAATGTAAATTCAAAATTTAAATAAGCACTGGTAAATATTTATTAGTGTTTTCATATACTCATTTCTTATGTGGTGATAACATTACATTATTTATTTAGTCTTTAGAGGACATATATATGGTTATGGTATATCTAAGGATTGAATCTCAGGGCTGACACTACTTTGTTTATTCATATATGCTAAATATGCAGAATGAAATAACATTAGTAAGGTTAACCACAATTTAGATCTCTGGCCTCTGAAAAATAATCATACTGCAGTGCTGCCTTTTGGATTATTCTACAATAACTAAGTTATGAAGAAAGGGAGTAGCCCAATTAATTAAGAAATGCTAAGGTTGCATGCTTCTTTACTCCAAAAATAGGAAAACAAATTTCTTTTTGTTTCATGGGTATGGTAAGAGAGTGATTCTAGCTTAGTAAAATAAAGAGTGGAAATTAGGGAATTTGTAATTCCCAAATGAAATGTGAAGTCAAGCATTTCTTCCTATGCTTATTTACATCTACGTATTTTCTGTGGTACAAGGCCTGTTTAGATCTCTTTCACATTTTTAGAATCAGGTTGTCTGTTTTTTTTTTGTTGTTGAGTTTTAAGTGTTCTTTGCATATTTTAGGTTGAAGTCCTTTATCAGATATGTGTTTTGCAAATATTATCTCCCTACCCAAGGCTTGTCCTTTCATTCTCTTAACACTATCTTCTGTACACAAGTTTTTAATTTTAAAGGAGCCCACTCTTCCAGTATTCTAGTTCAAAGTGTTTTTGGTATTGCATTAAACTCTTCACCAAACTCAGGATTTTCTCCTGAGTTATGTTCTATACGTTTTATAATCTTTTACATTTATAATCATTTTACATTTAGGTCTATGATTCATTGTGGGTTAATTCTTGTGGAAAGTATCTAGATTCTTTTTTTAAATTGAATATTCATTTGTTCTTGTATTATTTGTTGAAAAGACTATCCTTTCTCTACAGGATAATCTTTGCTCTGATAAAACGTTAAATGAATTAGAATCTGGCAAAATAGTTTTCTTTGAAAGCAGGCTTTTTTTTTTTTTTTTAATAAGAAAAAAAATGCTCTGAGTACATTTGAAAATGGCCATTTTTTCCTCCCTGTGCTAGAAACATGAGGGAATTTTTCTCCTACCTTCAACCTGAGAACCTGGTTGGATTCCTGGGAGTAAAACTCATGAAATTGTAGGGCCTAAGACTAGGCCCCCGGAATATCTAACTCAAGTTTGTCCATTCTGAGCCTCCAGCAATTCATCAATCACAACTTAAATATTTCTATTAGCACTGTCCTCAGAGGTGAACTTCTGCTCCTGGGCTTTTGCTCCTAGTCGGCTGTGTTTCTCAGTATGCATCTGTCTCTGCATTTTCCAGGGCGGCAGTTTACTCTGTGACCTCAATTCTCTGATGAATATAAGAGTTGTTATTTTACAAATTGTTCATTTTTTTTTTCTTTTGAAAAAGCAGGAATGATGACTTCCAAATTCTTTACACATCAGACAGAAAACTAGCAGTATCACTTTTTATCACAGACTTGACAATAATTTCCAGGTAACCTTGTGTGTACTAACATATATATATATATATACACATATACATATACATATACATATACATATATAAAGAATATATATATACACACACACATATATACATATATAAAATATATATATATGCATATATATATAAAGAACACTGGACAAGATTAATATTTTCAACAAAGTACTGTTCTATGATTTGTTAATAATCAAACAGAGCACTATTTTCAGGTAAAACAAAATTGGCACACATTCACTGAGTTCTCTCAAAAGGCAGCTGATAAGTAGCATCTTTCTTCCCCTTTATGACTTCATCTGAGAACAAAATAAAGGAGTAGCAAAAATGTAAGTTGAAGAATGTTCAGGTGATGGAACATTTATCTGTATTGGACAAGAAGACTTGCTCTAACAGTATCCCCAAATCTGTCAAGATATTTACACTTGGGCCAAGCCATGCAGGTCTTGGTGCAGCAATTTTCTCAGTGATGGAGAAGTTTCTAGAGAAACAATGTCAACTCAGTTTCCCTACGAGCAGTTTATACTCAGGAGGAAGAAAAGAACACATATCAAGTTCTTGTTCCCCTTCAGTTCAGTTCAGTCAATCAGTTGTGTCCGACTCTTTGCGACCCCATGAACCGGAGCATGTCAGTCCTCCCTGTCCATCATCAACTTCCGGAATACACCCAAACCCATGTCCATTTAGTCAGTGATACCATCAAACTATCTCATCCTCTGTCGTCCCCTTCTCCTCCTGCCCTCAATCTTTCCCAGCATCAGGGTCTTTTCAAATGAGTCAGTGCTTCACAACAGGTGGCTAAAGTATTGAAGTTTCAGCTTCAACATTAGTCCTTCCAATGGACACCCAGGACTGATCTCCTTTAGGATGGACTGGTTGGATCTCCTTGTAGTCCAAGGGATTCTCAAGAGTCTTCTCCAACACCACAGTTCAAAAGCATCAATTCTTTGTCACTCAGCTTTCTTTATAGTCCAACTCTCACATCCATACATGACCACTGGAAAAATCATAGCCTTGACTAGACAGACCTTTGTTGGCAAAGTAACATCTCTGCTTTTTAATATGCTGCCTAGGTTGGTCATAACTTTCCTTCCCAGGAGTAAGTGTCTTTTAATTTCATGGCTGCAATCACCATCTGCAGTGATTTTGGAGCCCCAAAAAATAAAGTCAGCCACTGTTTCCACTCTGTCCCCATCTATTTCCCATGAAGTGATGGGACCAGATGCCATGATCTTCATTTCTGAATGTTGAGCTTTAAGCCAACTTTTTCACTCTTCTCTTCCACTTTCATCAAGAGGCTCTTTAGTTTTTCTTGACTTTCTGCCATAAGGGTGGTGTCATCTGCATATCTGAGGTTATTGATATTTCTCCCAGCAATCTTGATTCCAGCTCGTGCTTCATCCAGCCTAGCGTTTCTCATGGTATACTCTGCATACAAGTTAAATAAGCAGGGTGACAATATACAGCTTTGACGTAGTCCTTTTCCTATTTGGAACCAGTCTGTTGTTCCATGTCCAGTTCTAACTGTTGCTTCCTCACCTGCATATAGGTTTCTCAAGAGGCAGGTCAGGTGGTCTGGTATTCCCATCTCTTGAAGAATTTCCTGCAGTTTATTGTGATGCACACAGTCAAAGACTTTGGCATAGTCAAAAAAGCAGAAATATTTGCTCCCTTTACTACGAATCAAGTTTCACTTCACAATACTGGGGCAATATGAGTGATAGTGCAGATAGAGGTTGGGCTTCCCTCTTAGCTCAGCTGGTAAAGGATCGACCTGCAATGAAGGAGAGTCTGGTTTGATACCTGGGTCAGGAAGATCCCCTTGAGAAGGGACAGGCTACCATTCCAATATTCATGGGCTTCCTTGGTGGCTCATATGGTAAAGAACCTGCCGGCAATGCCACCTGCAATGTGGGAAACCTAGGTTCGATCCCTGGGTTGGGAAGATCCCCTGGAGGAGGGCATGGTAACCCACTCCAGCATTCTTACCTCAAGAATCTCCATGGACAGAGGAGACTGGTGGGCTACAGTTCGTGGGGTCACAAAAGATTCGGACATGACTGAGTAACTAAGCACCACATAGACAGAGGCTAGGTGTACATTTAAGAAAATTGTATCCACCTGGGAACTACTGAAGTGGGGGAAATTCATTGTACTCTAACAACAGAGTTTAATGAATTTCAATATTATGGAGCCTTCATTAGGCCAATGCCCACAGAGATTTTCCAAAATGGTCAGGTACTCAGACTTGCATACTATCTAAATAGATTTCTCAAACTGTCAGTCTGCAACCAAGTGCAGACTTTGTTTTTCTGCTCAACATAGAGTATTGTTTTTCCTTTCTTAATTTCTGCCAAAAATTTTAATGGGAGATTTCACCTGTTACAGATATGTCCTCCTCATAAATCTGTAAATAGCAACATTGAGTCTTATTTCAAAATGGTAATGATTTCTTGCACCTGAGTCACAGTCTTTACTACTAGATAATGTGAGTATTCTTCATTTTGCCAGCGTTCACCATTTACTCAATGTGACCATAATGCTCTTCCACAGGAATTGTCTCATTCATGTATCTCTTGTCTGTGGGCATCTGGGTTTGTGATCACTGCTTTAAAGGAAACCAAAATTAGTCTTATTTTTGCACTCTTATCTCAACTGGAACATCTGGAACTGGTCAAGGATTACAGACCCAGTAAAACCTGAGCTTCTTCTGTTCCTGTCCATAAATCTTCTCTCTCCCAATTCCATGTACTTGGCTCATTTCTTTTACAACTTATCTCTTTTTCTCATTTTTATTCTGAGGTTGGTTTTGAAAACTCAGTTATACCCATCGTCCATATCCCCAGGCACCTTGATCTTGTGTGTTTAAATCTCTGGGTCAGCTTAGTTGGAGCCCTTAGAATCAAGATATTCACACATGAAGGCTGATATATCTTCATTTTCTAGACAGACCTATGGATGTCTTCCCTTTCCCCTGTCTAGCTTGATAGGAGCTCAACCTATACTTATTCACCGGCGTCCCAGGTGGCATTAGTGGGAAAGAACCTGCTTACCAGTGCAGTAGATGTAAGAGATGCAGGTTCAATCCCTGGATTGGGAATATCCCCTAGAGTAGGAAATGGCAACCTGCTCCAGTATTCTTGACTGGAAAATTACATGGACAGATAAACCTGGAACGCTACTGGGCATAGGGCCACAGAGTCAGACATGACTGAGTCTGCACTTCTGAGTTAGAGGCAGAAGAGGCAGAATAGTGGGGTTATAAGTCAAAAAAGCTAATCATACCACCAAAGTGGAGGAACCAGAACAGATGGGAAGCCAGAGAAATAAAGCATAGAGAAGAATAAGGAAAGTCTGGTGCTTACTTGTAATCAAAAACTTTTTAATAAGCATAAATTTATTCTGACACAGGTGAAGCTATGCATTTAAATCAAGGTTTTTCTTTTCATTATAGTTAATGCCCCCAAAAAAGAGACAACAGAAGATTTATCCATGCACAGCATAAATTATCTTAAAATGAAAAATTTAATTGTTTTTGGAACAACAAAGTTTTTTTCTCTTTTCAAAGATAGTGATCAATCACTTACACAGTTTTAATAATACTTACTTTTACATTAACACTTAAATTAAATGCCTTTGGTTACTGAACTTCCTTTTTAAATGTCCATCAGGGGACATCTTTGTGAGTTTTCTCTAAAGTTAATTTTTTTTTTTTAATAAAGTAGGTGTGAGTAATAAGTAGCTATTGCTGGAAATATATCCTCAGTAATTCCTGACCTAATTTTTTGCCCACATCATGTGGCATTTGGGATCTCAGTTCCCCAATCAGGGATCAAATCCACCCCCCCTGCTGGAAGCCCAGAGTCTTAACCACTGGACTGCCAGGGAAGTCCCTACACTCAGTAGTTGCTAATGTTTCTTTATGCTCTGTCTCTTTGTAAACATAACATTTCTCAACACACAAAATAATTTGTCTTAACAACGCAGTAATAAAAACTGCTTTCTTTACCACAGAAAGAAAGGCAAGGGTGAAGTGAAGTTTCAAAGGGCATCTGCTAGTCCTGTTGATAGCTTGTGGTGAATGATGTCAGATTCGTGATCTCCAAAGAAGGGGCTTTAGCTTCAGGACCAGGGACCAGGCTTGATCACTCAAGAGCTTTTGTGTAGCAGTTTTATTAAAGTGAAAAAGAGAAAGCTTTTGACATAGTCTTCAGAAGGGGGATGGAGAGTGCCCCCCTCAGTAGTCTTGTCAAGGCCTTATATATTTTTACCACACCCACTGCCACAATGTACATTTTTTAAATTTATTTTTTATTAAAGGATAATTGCTTTACAGACTTTTGTTGTTTTCTGTCAAATCTCAACATGAATCAGCCATAGGTATACATATATCCACTCCATTATGAGCCTCCCTCTCATCTCCCTCTCATCCCACCCTTCTAGTTTGATACAGAGTCCCTGTTTCAGTTTCCTGAGCTACACAGAAAATTTCCATTGGCTATCTATTTTACATATGGTAATGTAAGTTTCCATGTTACTCTTTCCATATATCTCATCCTCTCTTCCCATTTCCACATGTCCATAAGTCTATTCTTTTTGTCTGTTTCTCCTTTGCTGCCCTGTAAGTAAATTCTTCCATATTATTTTTCTAGATTCCGTACATATATTTTAGAATATGATATTTATCTTTCTCTTTCAGACTTACTTCACTCTGTATAATAAGTTCTAGATTCACCCACCTCATTAAAACTGACTCAACTGTGTTCCTTCTTATGTCTGAGTAATATTCCATTGTGTATATGTACCACAGGTTCTTTATCCATTCATCTGTTGATGGACATCTAGGTTGCTTCCATGTTTTATCTATTGTAAATATTGCTGCAATGAACAATGGGATACATGTGTCTTTTTCAATTTTGGTTTCCTCAGAGTATATACCTAGGAGTGGGATTGCTGGATCATATGGTTGCTTTATTCCTAGTTTTTTAAGGAATCTCGATACCTTTGTCACCAGTGGCTGTTATCAACTTACATTCCCATCAACACTGCAAGAGTGTTCCCTTTTCTCCACAACATTTCTAGCATTTATTGTTTGTAGACTTTTTGATGATGGCCATTGTGACTGGTGTGAGATGATATCTCCTTGTAGTTTTGATTTGCATTTCTCTAATAATGAGCGATGTTGAGTATCTTTTCATGTGTTTGATAGCCATCTGTATGTCTTCTTTGGAGAAATGTTTGTTTAGGGCTTTTTCCCACTTTTTGATTGGGTTGTTTGTTTTTCTGGTAATGAGTTGTATGAGCTGCTTGTATATTTTGGAAATAAATCCTCTATCAGTTTTTTATTTACTACTATTTTCTCCCCCCTTCTGAGGATTGGTTTTTCACCTTGCATATAATTTCCTTTGCTGTGCAAAACTTTTAAGTTTAATCAGGTCCCCCTTGTTTACTTTGGTTTTTATTTTGTTACTCTAGGAGGTGGGTCATAGAGGATCTTGCTTTAATTTATGTCATTGAGTGTTCTGCCTATGTTTTCCTCTAAAATTTTATAATTTCTGTTCTTACATTTAGATCTTTAATCCATTTTGAGTTTACCTTTGTGTATGGTGTTAGGAAGTCTTATAATTTCAGTCTTTTGAATGTGTCTGTTGAGTTTTCCCAGCACCATTTATTAAAGAAGCTGTCTTTGCCCCATTGTATATTTTTGCCTCCTTTGTCAAAAATAAGGTACTCATAGGTGCATGGATTTATTTCTGGGCTTTCTATCTTGTTCCATTGGTCTATTGTTCTGTTTTTGTGCCAGTACCATACTATATTGATAACTGTAGCTTTGTAGTTTAACCTGAAGTCAGGAAGGTTGATTCCTCCAGCTTCATTCTTTCTCAAGAATGTTTTGGCTATTCAGGGTCTTTTGTGTTTCCATATGAATTGTGAAAACTTTTGTTCTACTTCTATGAAAAATGTCATTGGGAATTTTGTAGTGATTGCATTGAATCTGTAGATTGCATTTGGTAGTACAGTCATTTTCATAATGTTGATTCTTCCTACCCAGGAACATGGAGTATCTCTCCATCTGTTTATGACATTTTTTTTCATTAATGTCTTATAATTTTCTGTGTAAAGTTCTTTTGTCTCCTTAGGTAAATGCATTCCTAGATATTTTATTCTTTATGTTGCAGTGATGAAGGGGATTGATTATTTAATTTCTCTTTCTGATTTTTCATTGCTACTATATATAGAAATGCAAGTGATTTCTGTGTACTGATTTTGTATCCTGCAACTTTGCTAAATTCACTGATGATCTCTAGTGGTTTTCTGATACTATCTTTAGTGATTTCTATGTACAGTATCATGTCATCTGCAAACAGTGAGAGCTTTACTTCTTTTCTGATCTAGATTCCTTTTATTTCTTTTTCTTCTCTGATTGCTGTAGCTAGGTTTCCAGAACTATGTTGAATCATAGCAGTGAAACAGGAAACCCTTGTCTTGTTCCTGATCTTAGGGGGGATGATTTCAGTTTTTCACCATTGAGAATAATGTTTGCTGTAGGCTTATCATATATAGCCTTTACTGTGTTGAGGTAGGTTCCTTCTATGCCCAATTTTGAAAGAGTTTTAATCATAAATAGGTGCTACATTTTGTCAATGGCCTTTTTTTCTGCATCTATTGAGAGGATCATATGATTTTTATGTTTCAATTTGTCATATGATGTATCACATTGTTTGATTTGCATATATTGAAGGATTCTTTCATCCCTGAAATAAACCCCAACTTGATCACGGCATGTGAGCTTTTTGATGTGTTGCTGAATTCTGTTTGCAAAAATTTTGTTGAGCATTTTTGCATCTATATTCACCAGTGATATTGGCGTATAGTTTTCTTTACTAGTGTTGTCTTTGTTTTGTGTTTTGGTATCAGGATGATGGTAACCTTGTAGAATCTGTTTGGAAGTGTTCTTTGCTCTGCAAATTTTTGAAAGAGTTTTAGAAAGATAGACATTAATTAGCTCTTCTCTAAATGTTTGATAGAATTCTCCTGTGAAGCCATTTGATTGTGGGCTTTTGATTTCTGGGAGATTTTTAATCACAGCTTCAATTTCAGTGCCTGTAATTGGGTTGTTCATAATTTCTATTTCTTCCTGGCTCAGTCTTGGAAGATTGAACTTTTCTAAGAGTCTGTCCTTTTCTTCCAGGTTATCCATTTTATTGCCATATAGTTGTTCATAATAGTCTCTTATAGTCTCTTATAATCCTTTGTATTTTTGCATTGTGTGTTGTAACCTCTCACTTTTCAATTCTAATTTTGTTGATTTGATTCATCTCTGTTTTTTCTTGATGCATCTGGCTAAAGTTTTGTCAATTTTATTTATTTTCTCAAAAAATAGCTTTTAGTTTTATTAATCTTTACTATTGCTTTTTTATTTCTTTTTCATTTATTTCTTCTTGGATCTTTATGATTTCTTTCTTTCTACTAATTTTGAGTGTTTCTTTGTTTTTTTTTTTTTTTTTCCCCTGTTGTTTTAGGTGTAAATTTAGGTTGTCTATTTGATGTAATTTTTGTTTCTTGAGGTTAGATTGTATTGCTATAAACTTTCCTCTTAGAACTGCTTTTGCTGCATCCCATAGGTTTTGAGTTGTCAGGTTTACATTGTCAATTGTTTCTAGAATTTTTTTTTTTCTTCTTTTGACATCTTCAGTAACCTGTTAATTATTTAGAAATGTGTAGTTTAATTTCCATATGTTTCTATTTCTTACAGTTTTTTTCTTGTAATTGATATCTAGTCTCATAGCATTGTGGTCAGAGAAGATGCTTGATATGACTTCAATTTTATTAGATTTACTGAGGTTGGATTTGTGACGCAAGATGTGGTCTATCTTGGAGAATATTCCATGTGCACTTGAGAAGGTGTATTCTTCTGCATTTCAATGGAATGTCTTGAAGATATCAATGAGATCCTTCTCATCTAATGTATCATTTAAGACTTGCATTTCCTTATTAATTTTCTGTTTTGATAATCTGTCCATTGGTATGAGTGAGGTGTGGAAGTTTCCAACTATCATGGTGTTACAGTCACTTTGAGTCTTATGGGTCTTGTTTTTGTATCCATTTAGCCAGTCTGTGTCTTTCGGTTGGAGCATTTAATACATTTACATTTAAAATAATTATTGATACAGTGGAAGTGAGAAATAGATTTAAGAGTCTAGATCTGATAGATGGAGTGCCTGATGAACTATGGAATGAAGTTCGTGACATTGTACAGGAGACAGGGATCAAGACCATCTCCATGGAAGAGAAATGCAAAAAAGCAAAATGGCTGTCTGGAGAGGCCTTACAAATAGCTGTGAAGAGAAGAGAGGTGAAAAGCAAAGGAGGAAAGGAAAGATATAGGCATCTAAATGCAGAGTTCCAAAGAATAGCAAGAAGAAATAAGAAAGCCTTCCTCAGCAATCAATGCAAAGAAATAGAGGAAAACAACAGATTGGGAAAGACTAGAGATCTCTTCAAGAAAATTAGAGATACCAAGGGAACATTTCATGCAAAGATGGGCTCGATAAAGGACAGAAATGGTCTGGACCTAAAAGAAGTAGAAGATATTAAGAAGAGGTGGCAAGAATACACAGAAGAACTGTACAAAAAAGATCTTCACGACCAAGATAGTCATGATGGTGTGATCACTAATCTAGAGCCAGACATCTTGGAATGTGAAGTCAAGTGGGCCTTACGAAGCATCACTACGAACAAAGCTAGTGGAGGCAAAGGAATTCCAGTTGAGCTGTTTCAAATCCTGGAAGATGATGCTGTGAAAGTCCTGCACTCAATATGCCAGCAAATTTGGAAAACTCAGCAGTGGCCACAGGACTGGAAAGATCAGTTTTCATTCCAATCCCAAAGAAAGGCAATGCCAAAGAATGCTCCAACTACCGCACAATTGCACTCATCTCACATGCTAGTAAAGCAATGCTCAAAATTCTCCAAACCAGGCTTTAGCAATATGTGAACCATGAAATTCCAGCTGTTCAAGCTGGTTTTAGAAAAGGCACAGGAACCAGAGATCAAATTGCCAACATCTGCTGGATCATGGAAAAAGCAAGAGAGTTCCAGAAAAACATCTACTTCTGCTTTATTGGCTATGCCAAAGCCTTTGACTGTGTGGATCACAATCAACTGTGGAAAATTCTGAAAGAGATGGGAATACCATACCACCTGACCTGTCTCTTGAGAAATCTGTATGCAGGTCAGGAAGCAACAATTAGAACTGGACATGGAACAACAGATTGGTTCCAAATAGGAAAAGGAGTATGTCAAGGCTGTATATTGTCACCCTGCTTATTTAACTTTTATGCACAGTACATCATGAGAAACGCTGGACTGGAAGAAACACAAGCGGGAATCAAGATTGCTGGGAGAAATATCAATAACCTCAGATATGTAGATGACACCACCCTTATGGTAGAAAGTGAAGAGGAGCTAAAACACCTCTTGATAAAAGTGAAAGAAGAGAGTGAAAAAATTGGCCTAAAGCTCAACATTCAGAAAATGAAGATCATGTCATCTGGTCCCATCACTTCATGGGAAATAGATGGGGAAACAGTGGAAACAGTGTCAGACTTTAGTTTTTTGGGCTCCAGAATCACTGCAGATGGTGACTGCAGCCATGAAATTAAAAGACGTTTACTCCTTGGAAGAAAAGTTATGATCAACCTAGATAGCATATTCAAAAGCAGAGACATTACTTTGCCAACTAAGGTCCATCTAGTCAAGGCTATGGTTTTTCCTGTGGTCTTGTATGGATGTGAGAGTTGGACTGTGAAGAAGGCTGAGTGCTGAAGAATTGACGCTTTTGAACTGTGGTGTTGGAGAAGACTCTTGAGAGTCCCTTGGACTCCAAGGATATCCAACCAGTCTATTCTGAAGGAGATCAATCCTGGAATTTCTTTGGAAGGAATGATGCTAAAGCTGAAACTCCAGTACTTTGGCCACCTCATGCGAAAAGTTGACTCATTGGAAAAGACTCTGATGCTGGGAGGGATTGGGGGCAGGAGGAGAAGGGGACGACCGAGGATGAGATGGCTGGATTGCATCACTGACTGGATGGATGTGAGTCTGAGTGAACTCTGGGAGATGGTGATGAACAGGGAGGCCTGGCATGCTGCGATTCATGTGGTCGAAAATAGTTGGACACAACTGAGCGACTGAGCTGAACTGAACTGAACTGAACTGAACTGATTTCCATCTTCTTGTTTGAGGTTGATTTTGTAGATTTTTTTTCTGTTGTATTTCTTGATTATATAAGTCCTTTTAACATTTTTTGTAAAGGTGGTTTGATTATACTGAATTCTCTTAACTTTTGCTTGTTTGAAAAGCTTTTTATTTCTCCATCAATTTTTAATGAGATCCTTGCTGGGTGTAGTAATCTTGGTTGTTGATTTTTCTTTTTCAGTACTTTAAATATATCCTGCTATTCCCCTCTGGTTTGCAGAGTTTCTCCTTAAAGATCAGCTGTTAAGCATATAAGGTTTCCCTTTTACATGACTTTTTCTATTCCCTTGCTGCTTTTAATAATCTTTCTTTGGGTACAGTCTTTGTTAGTTTAAGTAGTATGTTTCTTAGCTTGTGTCTCTTTGGGTTTATTCTGTAAAGGATTGTTTGTGCCTCTTTGACTTCATTGACTTTCCTTTTCCATGTTGGGGAAATTTTCAACTATAATCCTTTAAAATTTTTCTCATACCCTTTCTTTTTCTTTTCTTCTGTGACCCCTATAATTTGAATGTTTGTGTGTTTGATATTGTCCTAGGGGTCTCTGAGACTATCCTCAGTTCTTTTCATTCTTTTTACCTTATTTTGCTCTTCAGAAGTTATTTCCACCATTTTATCTTCCACCTCAATGATTCATTCTTCTGCTTCAGATATTCTGCTGTTGACTGCTTCTAGAGTACTTTTAATTTCAGCAGTTGTGTTGTTTGTCTCTGTATGTTTATTATTTAATTATTCTATGTTTTTGTTAATTGATTCTTGCATTTTCTCCATCTTGTTTACAAGATTTTTGATCATCTTTACTATTATTATTCTGAATTCCTTTTTCAAGTAGTTTGCTTATTTCCTCTTAATTTATTTGGACTTTACTGTTTCTAGCTTGTTCCTTCATTTGTGCAGTATTTCTCTGACTTTTCATTATTATTTTTTTAGATTTATTGTGTTTGAGGTCTCCTTTTCCCAGCCTTCAAGATTAAATTCTTTCTTCCTTTTGGTTTCTGCCCTCCTACATTTGGTCTAGTGGTTTGTGTAAGCTTTGTATAGGGTGAGATTTGTGCTTAGGTGTTTTTTTTTTTTTTTTTTTTTCATTTCTTTGTTTTTCCTCTGATGGGCAAGGCTGAGTGATGTGATAATCCTGTCAGCTGATAATTGGGTTTGTATTTTTGTTTTGTTTGTTGTTTAGATGAGGTGTCCTTCACAGGGTACTACTAGTGGTTGGGTGATGCCAGGTCTTGTATTCAACTGGTTTCCTTTGTGTGAGTTCTCACTGTCTAATATTCTGGAGGGTTAATTCTCTGGTAGTCTAGGGTCTTGGAGTCTGTGGTCCCACCCCAAAGATTCAGGGCTTGATCTCTGGTCAGGAACAAAGATTCCACAAGTGGTTTGTTATGGCATTAAGTGAGAGTAAAACACATATCCAAAAATGAGAAACCAAAGATGAACCCCTGACAAATGGCAGTTACAAATCAGGTAAATAATAATTAAAATAATGGAATAGACACATATACATATATGCCCATAAGCAAAGTCCAAAGAGTCCAATAAAAATAAATTACAGTAGATTGACCTGGAGAACAAAGGAAATAAAAAATTATATGTATCAGTAAGGAACAAAACTAACTAAAGCACAAACTTTAAGACAAAACTAAAACAAGGTGCCAAGTGGGGAATAAAGCAATGAAAACAAAACTAACAAATATGTTGATAGTAAAGGAAAGAAAGAAAAGAAATAAAGAATAGATATGCAAAGTTAAATAGAGGTAGATGAAGAAGATTTTTATACGTTAAAGATTATGTGCAAGGGGAAAAGAACAGTAGGAAAGGCAAGCAAATAAATAAATGTAGAAAAAATATAATAGGTTTAAAAAAATTAAAACTTAAAATTATAGAAAAGACAAAAAAAAAAAAAAAAAGGAAGAAAAAAAGAAAACAAAAAAGGAAAGCTCCACAGACCTGCAAAAGCTCAATGTAAAGCCAGAGGTTTAGAACAATAAAAAGTGTGACTGAATATACACATATACATATACATATACATATACATATACATATACATATACACCCATAAGCAAAATCAAAATCGTCCAACAAAAATAAAGTACAATAGATTGACCAGGCAGACAAAGGAAACAAAAATTTATACCTATCAGTTAAGAACAAAACTAACTAAAAAACAACTGGAAAACAGAACTAAAACAAGGTGCCAATTGGCGATTAAAGCAATGAAAATAAAACTAGTAATAAGGCTGAGAAGAAAGAAAAGGTAGAAAAAAATGGATGTACAAAGTTAAATAGAGGTAGATAAAGCTTTATATGCATTAAATATTAATTGCAAGGGGTAAAGAACAGCAGGAAAAGCAAACAAAGAAATAAATGTAGAAAAAATAATAAGTTAAAAAATTAAAAATTAAAATAAAAAAGAGAAAAGAAAAACAAACAAACAGGCAAACAGAAAACAGGAAAACTCCACAGAATTGCAAAAGCCCAACATAAAGGTAGAAGTTCATAACAACAATAAAAAATGTGACTGAAAAAAAAAAAAGCTCAAAAGCTTAATTAGATTTCATAGTGTGAATAAAATTGACAACTACAACAGTTCAATTCAGTTCAGTCATTCAGTCATGTCCAACTCTTTGTGACACCCATGGGCTGCAGCACTCCAGGCCTCCCTGTTCATCACCAACTACCAGAGTTTACTCAGACTCATGTCTATTGAGTACCTGATGCCATCCAACCATCTCATCCTCTGTCATACCCTTTTCCTCCCTCCTTCAATCTTTGCCAGCATCAGGGTCTTTTCCAATGAGTCAGTTGTTCTTTGCATCAGGTAACCAAAGTATTGGAATTTCAGCTTCAATATCAGTCCTTCCAATGAATATTCAGGACTGATTTCCTTTAGGATGGACTGGTTAGATTTCCTTGCAGTCCAAGGGACTCTCAAGAGTCTTCTCCAACACCACAGTTCAAAAGCATTAAGTCTTTGATGCTCAGTTTTCTTTATAGCCCAACTCTCACAGCCATACATGACTGCTGGAAAAACCATAGCTTTGACAAATAGCTTTGTTGGCAAAGTAATGTCTGCTTTTCTATAAGCTATCTAAGTTGGTGATAACTAAAGGGATAAAAATAGAAAGAAAAAATTCCAGAAGAATCTATAGTACAAGTCAAAACAAAGAGTAATAAATATTTTTCTTGAGTTACTTCTGTCAGAATCCTTTCCTTCCCTGGCAGTCACAGTCCACCTCACCTCCCTAGGATGCCCTCCAACCCTGTGTAGATCTCTGGACCTGCTGTGGGGGCAGCTCAGATTCAAATCTGATCCTGCTCCTGTGTGTTCTTGCCTCCAATATCCACAGCTATCAGAACTAGTGTTTTCTTTTGTGGGAGTCCTTTTATGTATTCCAAAGACACAGAGTCTGCCTAATTGATCATGTGGATTTAACATACAGCTTGTACAGCTGGTGGAAAGATTTTGGGTCTTCTTCCTTAGCCACACTGCCCCTGGGTTTCAATTGTGGTTTTATTTCCACCTCTGCATGTGGGCCATCCACTGGGGTTTGTTCCTGAGGTTGCCCTGGAGGACTTGGGTTTTCCCCTGTGAGGGCCAGGTGCTGCTGCTTGGATTGGAGGGGTTCTGGCAGCACCAGGCACTCAGGGGTGTTGCCTGCTAGGGCAACAGGAAATATAGTGCTCTAGAAGGATAAGGCAACCAAGGGTATGGCAACTGAAGCCAATATACTCTAGTATTCTTACCTAGAGAGCCCCCATGACAGAGAAGCCTGGCAGACCACACTCTACAGGGTTACAAAGAGTTGGACACAGCCAAAGTGATCCTGCACACATACACACAAGAACCTTTTTGCCTGTGGCAGTTCTGCCCCAGTGAGGGTTGAACATGAAGGTGGCACAGCTGTTTGGCTTGGGTGGACTCTGGTGACACCAAATATGCAGGAACACGGACTGCCTCCACTGCAGGAGTTATGGCCCTATCAGTCTTTTTTTGAGCCTCTTGTAGCTGATGATCAGAAAGCCTCTTTGGCCAGTCTTTCTCTGTAGTTCCACCCATTCAGTAACTTAGATGACTCCCTTTCCTGGGATCCTTCTCTCTTGTTTGGCATGTCAGGCACATAGAGGGGGTCCGTGGCTGGGGTCCTACTCTATAGATCAGTACATCAAGCCCTTAAAGGGGCATCTTGGGTGCGGTCCTACTCTGTAGGAAAGTGCATCAGGCTTTTGATTGGCCAGCCTTTCTATTGTTCAGCTGCCAATGCTGGCATGTGGGGAGAGAGAGGTTATGGTGATGGCGCCACCCCCTATGCATGATTCAGCAGTATCACTTTACTTCCATGGCTGCCTTGATTTCCTCCACAGGCATTTCCCACCACAATCTCCTCCCTCACATCCCCTTGATCCGTCTCTCTGCAGTCAACAATGGCCCTTGCCCTAGGATTGCTCCACAACCTCTAAACTCTAGCTTCCAGCTGCTGCACCCTCCAGGAGACCTGTGTCCCTTTCTTGGGTATGTATGGCTGCAGCAAGGACTGTCTGATTCTCATTCCTTTTATGCTTCCACAGATCAGTTGTTTTACATTCAGCCTGAATTATGTCTCCTCTGACAATTGCCTCAATGTGGGAACTGGAGCCCTGCTTTTGTTCCCCCACACACCAAGGGCAGGTCCAGTTCTACTAACACTCCTGTTGTCCCCCCTAGTTCCTTCATCCTACTGAGTTTTGCATGGATCTATATATTCTTTTCCCCTGTCAGGTACTCCCGTCCTCTCTCAGTTGGTGTTTTGCATGCACTTCTGTGTCTGAAGGTGTATTCCTGATGTATGCATGAATAGAGATGTAGTCCACATCCATCTACTTCCCTACCATCTTGTTCTCTCACCAACATACATTGTAAATTAACAAGATTAGAAGTAATAGTAGAAAGGTCTTACCAGACCCACTCCCACATAAGACAACAGGGTTAGTCAGAAGGTTCTGGTTAAGGAGAAACAGGTCCTCAAAAAGACACATTGTTGTTATATAATCATTATAGAGTTTAAGATGAGTTGTTTTGTTGTGTAATAATTAGCTCTGGGGTTAAATAAAATAATATCTTATATGACTAAGACTAAAGAACATAGAAAAAGAAAAGTTTGTCCTTTTTTCCTCCTTGAGAACCCCAGACCCCTATCTCCTCTGCCAGAGGCCCAGACCCCTTTCTCCTCTTCGGCAATCTAAGATTTCTTATCAACCTACCTAAGAATTTACTCTCTCACTATCTGAGAGAGAAATCCCTATGATAACATTTTTCTCAAAGGCATGACACTGGGTGAGGCCAGAGGTCAGAGAGGTATCAGTGAACCCTGACTCAGATTGAGAGGTGAGCAGAGCATGGCAGGATCACATCACTGAGAAAACTGCCTAGGAAACCACTATGTCCCAAGGGAAGGCTCTTGTCATGTTATGGAACCAGGGGCTGGAGAAGGTTGATGGGTTCAAGGGCTAGGAGTGGAAAAGTACTGAGAATTGAGTGAGAATAAAATGTTTTCAAACTTTCCTCGTTCTTCTTATAAGAAGGTCTTGGCAGAGATGTCTTAACAAGGTTTTAGCCAAGACCTACCATAATGGTCTCACATAAATGGCCTGCAAAAGGAGCACTAGGCTGGGGATGTAGATATGCATGAAGTACTGAATCCTTGATGGCAACTCTATCTGGAGATTGCATGCACTAGCTATGTGCCATCTGAGATGAGGAGCAGCGGGTGCACTTTGCTGGAGCAGCTGTGAAGAGATACCCCCACGTCCAAGGTAAGAGAAACCCAAGTAAGACGAAAGGTGTTGCGAGACACCATCGGAGGGCAGACACATTGAAACCATAATCACAGAAAACTAGTCAATCTAATCCCACACAACACAGCCTTCTCCAGCTCAATGAAACTAAGCCATGCCGTGTGGGGCCACACAAGACGGGCAGGTCATGGTGGAAGGTCTGACAGACTGTGGTCCACTGGAAAAGGGAATGGCAAACCACTTTAGTATTCTTGCCTTGAGAACCCCATGAACTGTATGAAAAGGTAAAATGATACCAAAAGAGGAACTCCCAAGGTCGGTAGGTGCCCAATATGCTACTGGAGATCAGAGGAGAAATAACTCCAGAAAGAATGAAGGGATGGAGCCAAAACAAAAACAATGCCCAATTGTTGATGTGACTGGTGATAGAAGCAAGGTCCAATGCTGTAAAGAGCAATATTGCATAGGAACCTGGAATGTTAGGTCCATGAATCAAGGCAAATTGGAAGTGGTCAAATAGGAGATGGCAAATAGGAGATAGTGAACATCAACATTCTAGGAATCAGTGAACTAAAATGGACTAGAATGGGTGAATTTAACTCAGATGACCATTATATCTGCTACTGTGGGCACGAATCCCTTAGAAGAAATGGAGTAGCCATCATGGTCAACAAGAGTCCAAAATGCAGTACTTGAATGTGCTGGGGTCCAGCTCTGGTGGATCCAGGGTAATTTGAAGCGGGGACGGAGTTGGCGATTAAAGAGAGATTAATTAGAAATCTAAAGAGAGATTAGAGAAGAATAATATAGTGAAAAAATAGAGGAGAAAAGAGACTGATATTCCTTGGTTTACACGGAAAGCTAATAAAGTCTCAAGACAAGAAACTTGCACCGTCTACGTTAGGCCACAGGTGCCCGCTTGAATAGTGTAGGGTGCCCTGCCTTGGGATCCCTCTCGCGTGGGTCTTAGAAGCCTGGGCAAATAAATAGACATGGAGAGCCTCTGCGTTCCAAGGGATCAGCCTGAAAAAGAGAGGGAGGGAGAGGGAGAAAGAGAGAGAGAGTCAACATGGGGGAGACCAAGCTTGTGCAAAAACCTCATAACTTTATTTTTAAAAGGTGTTTGTATATCCTAAGTTTTACATAATGGAAGACACAGGGTCATGCAGGGGCAGCAGTCCTGACCCTTTCTGTATATTTTTTTGTATAGAAAAGGTCTCAGGTGATTTACATTATCTTCTGGCCAAGAGACCTGTTAACACTTTATGGCTCTCTTCCTTAATGAATGTTAATCTCATTTCCCCTGAAGTGTTTTTCCTTAATCTGCATCACCCTCAAAGCACTAAATAAAGTGGCATCCCTGTAGAACAAAGGTGCAGTGGGTTATAACAAAGAAGGTACTTAACTCAAAGATCTATGTTGCTACTTGTTTTTTCTATATACCAACTATATCAACAAATAAAAGATATGAAAACTTGGCAGCAAGTATTGGCTCAACAAAAAACCCTTAATCAGTCCTATTCTAATAATTCTGACTCCTCGGAAGTCCCTACATTCCTAGGATGTTTTAAGCTTCCTGTGCCTCTCGCGGTCAGGAGGCTGTGAGCAATCACATGCACAGTTGTAAAAGGTCCAGACAGACCTGTCAGGCAAGTGAGAAAGCTACCAGAGGGGTTTGAGCTGAGACGTTCCTTTTATATGCAGAACACTGTTAGCTGGAGCTCTAAGTTAACTTTTTTCAGAGAAAGGTGGTCGGGGATAGCCCACTTGTAATGTCAGAAGAATAGGTGGAAAGCATAATGCAGTAAGGCAGGCAGACTCCGGTTTTGGGGGTAGATCCTTGAGAAAGTCTAGGGTGACCCCTGAGGCCTGATCCCGCCTTTGCATTTTTGTCAGGCCCCTTTCCTCAGGACATTTGCCACATGTGGGATTCCCCATGCTGGCTCCTGGCATGGATGTGATCTCAAAAATGACAGAATGGTTTCTGTTTGTTTCCAAGGCAAACCATTCAATTTTGCAGTAATCCAAGTCTATGCCCCAACCAGTAATGCTGAAGAAGCTGATGTTGAAAGGTTATACGAAGACCTACAAGACCTTTTAGAACTAACACCCAAAAAGAATGCCCTTTTCGTTATACGGGACTGGAATGCAAAAGTAGGAAGTCAAGAAACACCTGGAGTAACAGGCAAATTTGGTCTTGGAGTAAGGAATGAAGCAGGGCAAAGGTTAATAGAGTTTACCAAGAGAATGCACTGGTCTTGGCAAACACCCTCTTTCAGTAACACAAGAGAAGACTCTACACATGAACATCACCAGATGGTCAACACTGAAATCAGATTGACTATATTATTTGTAGCCAAAGATGGAGAAGTTCTATACAGTCAGCAAAAATAAGACCAGGAGCTGACTGTGGCTCAGATCATGAACTCCTTATTGCAAAATTCAGACTTAAAATGAAGAAAGTAGGGGAAACCACTAGACCATTCAGGTATGACCTAAATCAAATCCCTTATGATTATACAGTGGAAGTGAGAAATAGATTTAAGGGACTAGATCTGATAGACAGAGTGCCTGAGGAACTATGGATGGATGTTCGTGCCATTGTACAGAACACAGGGATCAAGACCATTCCCATGGAAAAGAAATGCAAAAAAGCAAAATGGCTGTCTGAGGAAGCCTTAAAAATAGCTGTGAAAAGAAGAGAAGAAAAAACCAAAGTAGAAAAGGAAAGATATAAGCATCTGAATGTAGAGTTCCAAAGAATAGCAAGAAGAGTTAAGTAAACCCTCCTCAGTGATCAATGCAAAGAAATCGAGGAAAAGAACAGAATGGGAAAGACTAGAGCCCTCTTCAAGAAAATTAAAGATAACAAGGGAATATTTCATGCAAAGATGGGCTTGATAAAAGACAAAAATGGTATGGACCTAATAGAAGCAGAAGATATTAAGAAGAGGTGGCAAGAATACACAGAAGGACTGTAAAAAAGATCTTTACTACCAAGAGAGTCATGATGGTGTGATCACTCACCTAGAGCCAGACATCCTGGAATGTGAAGTCAAGTGGGCCTTAGAAAGCATCACTACGAACAAAGCTAGTGGAGGTGGTAGAATTCCAGTTGAGCTGTTTCAAATCCTGGAAGATGATGCTGTGAAAGTGCTGCACTCAATATGCCAGCAAATTTGGAAAACTCAGCAGTGGCCACAGGACTGGAAAAGGTCAGTTTTCATTCCAATCCCAAAGAAAGGCAATGCCAAAAAATGCTCAAACTACTGTACAATTGCACTCATCTCACAAGCTTGTAAAATACTGCTCAAAATTCTCCAAGCCAGGCTTCAGCAATACATGAACTGTGAAATTCCTGATGTCAAGCTGGTTTTAGAAAAAGCAGAGAAACCAGAGATCAATATGCCAATATCTGCTGGGTCATTGAAAAAGCAAGGGAGTTACAGAAAAACATCTATTTCTGCTTTATTAATTATGCCAAAGCCTTTTGAATGTGTGGATGACAACAAACTGTGGAAAATTCTGAAAGAGATGGGAATACCAGACCACCTGACCTGCCTATTGAGAAACCAATATGCAGGTCAGGAAGCAACAATTAGAACTGGACATGGAACAACATACTAGTTCCAAATGGAAAAGGAGTACGTCAAGGTTGTATATTGTGACCCTGCTTATTTCACTTCTATGCACAGTACATCATTAGAAATGCTGGGCTGGAGGAAGCACAAGTTGGAATCAAGATTGCTGGGAGAAATATCAATAACCTCAGATATGCAGATGACACCACCCTTATGGCAGAAAGTGAAGAGGAACTACAAAGCCTCTTGATGAAAGTGAAAGAGGAGAGTGAAAAAGTTGGCTTAAAGCTCAACATTCAGAAAACGAAGATCATGACATCTGGTCCCATCACTTCATGGGAAATAGTTTGGGAAACAGTGGAAACAATGTCAGAGTTTATTTATCTGGGCTAGAAAATCACTGTAGATGGTGACTGCAGTCATGAAATTAAAAGACGCTTACTCCTTGGAAGTAAAGTTATGACCAAACTAGATAGCATATTCAAAAGCAGAGACATTACTTTGCCAACAAATGTCCATCTAGTCAAGGCTATGCTTTTTCCAGTGGTCATGTATGGATGTGAGAGTTGGACTGTGAAGAGAGCTGAGCTCCGAAGAATTGATGCTTTTGAACTGTGGTGTTGGAGAAGACTCTTGAGAGTCCCTTGGACTGCAAGGAGATCCAACCAGTCCATTGTAAAGAAGATCAGTCCTGGGTGTTCTTTGGAAGGAATGATGCTAAAGCTGAAACTCCAATACTTTGGCCACCTCATGCGAAGAGTTGACTCACTGGAAAAGACTCTGCTGCTGGGAGGGATTAGGGACAGGAGGAGAAGGGGACGACAGAGGATGAGATGGCTGGATGGCATCATGGACTCAATGGACGTGAGTTTGAGTGAACTCCGGGAGTTGGTGATGGACAGGGAGGCCTGGAGTGCTGCGGTTCATGGGGTCGCAAAGAGTTCAACACAACTGAGCAACCGAACTGAACTAAGCTATGTACTGAGTCTGCTGTGGAGCAGGCAGCTTTCCTCTGTGAGGTTTGCCACATTCACTGTTTTCACACAAACTATTTTCTTTTTCATCTCTATGCATTTGTTCATACTATTCCAGATTCTCAAAGAAAATCTTTATCTTCTCCTTCAGATGACCTTTTGTCTGCTTTGTGTTTCACACTTATATTATCAATATTTAAGTCTTTCAAGGAACATTTGCTTAAAATGAACTTTAGTCTGAGAAAGCGGGTCTTGTGCCATTGGCCCCATGTGTTAGAGTCATGAATGTGGTCATCCTGTAAATGGAACCCATGTCTTCTACACTTAGAGAATGTCCAGTGTATCCAGAAATCAAGCATTCCTTGTCCACATGTCTTGACCTAGTGGTATGTGCAAATCAAGGCATGGTGAGGGATGGCCAATGGATTCATTTTTGGGAATAGTGAAGGGATGGAGGTTGAACAATACAGACCAACAATACAGTCCACACACCCTTGCTATGGTAGGTAGAGCCTGGGATCATAAATGGAAAGGGACTTTAGGATTTGAGGTCATATCCTTTTATCCCAGTACCACCAAGTTCTCAAAGGAAATTCAATGGAGGTAAAGAATTTCAGTTCACACTTGGCTTTCAAAACAGTTATTAAATATAGAGTGAAGTAATTCAGAAAGAAAAAACAACACTGTATATTAATGTGTGTATGTGGAATCTGAATAAAAAATAAACTAGTATAGATTATCTTATTTATAAACTAGAAATAGAGACATAGACATAGAGAACCAAGGCATAGATACTAAGAGGGGAGGAGAAGGAGCCTGGGATGAATTGGGAGACTGGAATTGACATGAGTACACAATTGGTCCTATGTATAAAATGGATAACTAATGAGAACATACTGTACAGCACAGAGAACTCTATCTTCTTCTCTGTGGTGACCTAAATGAGAAGGGCATCTAGAAAAGAGGGAAGACATGCATATGTATAGCTGATCCACTTGGCTGCATATAGAAACATATAATATTGTAAATCAATTATACACCAATAAAAGTAGAACATAAAAATAAAATCCTGTTAAAAAAGTCCATGTTTTTAGTAGTGAGAATTTAAAACATACCTAGTATAAAATTTGTAAGCTTGATTTCTAACTCTTAAAAATTTAGGCAACTGCCATGTAGGTCTCTATTTGTCAACTTTCCTGAACCTTGCAAGTATTGGGAATGGGCTTGCATTTGTTTTACCATGTATTTTATCTGCAGTCTCTAAATTAAACTTCCCCCCTAACTTGTTGTTTTATAATACTTGTTGTGTTTTTCCAGTGTTACATATTTTCATATGCTATCTTAGTTACTGATCTTCATGGATTTTTCCTTTTCAGGGCTATGAGTTACCTAAGGAAAAGTGTTCTTTACACTGCTACTCTATCCTTTGCCTACATTCATGGCACCACACTAACAATTATGAACAATACTGATATTTAAACTCAGAGAATTTTTTCAATCTTTACCTTTTTGAATCTACTCATTCAAAAAGTCCCTCATTTTCTAGTGCTCTTGAATATACACATTACCTTGCCCTTCTTATTCTACTCTGTTTTAGAGTCCACAAATGTATTCCTAAATATCTACTTTGTTACTGGTGTAAAAATATAACAGTGTGTCCCTTTTTGAAATCACTCAACAATTGGAACAAATCTCTGTCAGACTAAATTCTTCAAGATGAGTCAGGGTTAAATCTTTACCCAATAGTCCTGTAGAGGGAGATTATACAAGGTGTACAAGAATAATATTAATAATGGTTATGCAATAACACAACAAATAAGATTTAGCCTATGCCCCAACCAATAACGCTGAAGAAGCTGAAGTTAAATGGTTTTATGAAGACCTACAAGACCTTTTAGAACTAACACCCAAAAAAGATGACCTTTTCATTATAGGGGACAGGAATGCAAAAGCAGGAAGTCAAGAAACACCTGGAGTAACAGGCAAATTTGGCCTTGGAATACAGAATGAGCAGGGAAAAGGCTAATAGAGTTTTGCCAAGAAAATGCACTGGTCATAGCAAACACCCTCTTCCAACAACACAAGAGAAGACTCTACACATGGACATCACCAGATGGTCAACACCGAAATCAGATTGATTATATTCTTTGCAGCCAAAGATGGAGAAGCTCTATACAGACAACAAAAACAAGACCAGGAGCTAACTTTGGCTCAGATCATGAACTCCTTATTACCAAATTCAGACTCAAATTGAAGAAAGTAGGGAAAACCGCTAGACCATTCACATATGACCTAAATCAAATCCCTTATGATTATACAGTGGAAGTAATAAATAGATTTAAGGGCCTAGATCTGATAGATAGAGTGCCTCATGAACTATGGAATGAGGTTCCTGACATTGTACAGGAGACAGGGATCAAGAACATTCCCATGGAAAAGAAATGCAAAAAAGCAAAATGGCTGTCTGGGGAAGTCTTATAAATAGCTGTGAAAAGAAGAGAAGTGAAAAGTCAAGGAGAACAGGAAAGATATAAGCATCTGAATGCAGAGTTCCAGAGAATAGCAAGAAGAGATAAGAAAGTCTTCTTCAGTGATAAATGCAAAGAAATAGAGGAAAAGAACAGAATGGGAAAGACTAGAGATCTCTTCAAGAAAATTAGAGATACCAAGGGAATATTTCATGCAAAGATGGGCTCAATAAAGGACAGAAATGGTCTGGACCTAACACAAGCAGAAGATATTAAGAAGAGATGGCAAGAATACACAGAAGAACTGTACAAAAAACATCTTCACGACCAAGATAATCATGATGGTGTGATCTCTAATCTAGAGCCAGACATCCTGAAATGTGAAGTCAAGTGGGCCTTGGAAAGTATCACTATGAACAAAGCTAGTGGAGGTGATGGAATTCCAGTAGAGCTATTTCAAATCCTGAAAGATGCTGCTGTGAAAGTGCTGCACTCAATATGCCAGCAAATTTGGAAAACTCAGCAGTGGCCACAGGACTGGAAAAGATCAGTTTTCATTCCAATCCCAAAGAAAGGCAATGCCAAAGAATGCTTAAACTACCACACAATTGCACTCATCTCACATGCTAGTAAAGTAATGCTCAAAATTCTCCAAACCAGGCTTCAGCAATATGTGAACCATGAAATTCCAGCTGTTCAAGCTGGTTTTAGAAAAGGCAGAGGAACCAGAGATCAAATTGCCAATATCCACTAGATCATGGAAAAAGCAAGAGTTCCAGAAAAACATCTATTTCTGCTTTATTGACTATGTAAAGCCTTCAACTGTGTGGATCACAATAAACTGTGGAAAATTCTGAAAGAGATGGGAATACCAGACCACCTGACCTGCCTCTTGAGAAATCTGTATGCAAGTTATGAAGAAACAGTTAGAACTGGACATGGAACAACAGATTGGTTCCAAATAGGAAAAGGAGTACATCAAGGCTGTATATTGTCATCCTGCTTTTTTAATTTATATGCATTGTACATCATGAGAAATGCTGGACTGGAAGAAACACAAGCTGGAATCAAGGTTTCCAGGAGAAATATCAATAACCTCAGATATGCAGATGACAGCACCCTTATGGCAGAAAGTGAAGAGGAACTCAAAAGCCTCTTGATGAAAGTGAAAGAGGAGAGTAAAAATGTTGGCTTAAAGCTCAACATTCAGAAAATGAAGATCATGGCATCCAGTCCCATCACTTCATGGGAAATAGATGGGAAAACAGTGGAAACAGTGTCAGAGTTTAGTTTTTTGGGCTCCAAAACCACTGCAGATGGTGACTGCAGCCATGAAATTAATCGACGCTTACTCCTTGGAAGAAGAGTTATGACCAACCTAAATAGTATATTTGAAAGCAGAGACATTACTTTGCCGACTAAGATACGTCCAGTCAAGGCTATGGTTTTTCCTGTGGTCATGTATGTATGTGAGAGTTGGACTGTGAAGAAGGCTGAGCACCAAAGAATTGATGCTTTTGAACTGTGGTGTTGGAGAAGACTCTTGAGAGTCCCTAGGACTGCAAGGAGATCCAACCAGTCCATTCTGAAGGAGATCAGCCCTGGGATTTCCTTGGAGGGAATGATGCTAAAGCTGAAACTTCAGGTACTTTAGCCTCCTCATGCTAAGAGTTGACTCATTGGAAAAGACTTTGATCCTGGGAGGGATTGGGGGCAGGAGGAGAAGGGGACGACAGAGGATGAGATGGCTGGATGGCATCACTGACTCAATGGACGTGAGTTTGTGTGAACTCCCGGATTTGGTGATAGACAGAGAGGCCTGGCGTGCTGCTATTTATGGGGTCGCAAAGAGTTGGACACTACTGAGCAACTGAACTGAACGGAACTGCACATTGCAAGAAGAGGTGGCAAGAATACACGGAAGAACTGTACAAAAAATATCTTGATAACCATACTGTAACCATGATGGTTTGATCACTCACCCAGAACCAGATATCCTGGAATGTGAAGTCACGTGGGCCTTAGGAAGCATCACTATGAACAAAGGTACAGGAGGTGATGGATTTCAAGTTGAACTATTTCAAATCCTAAAAGATGATTCTGTGTAAGTGCTGCATTAAATATGCCAGCAATGTTGGAAAACTCAGCAGTGGCCACAGAACTGGAAGAGGTCAATTTTCATTCCAATCTCAAAGAAAGGCAAAGCCAAAGAATGTTCAAACTACCGCACCATTGCACTCATCTCACATGCTAACAAAGTAATGCTCAAAATTCTCCAAGCCATGTCGGGAGCTGCATTAGGCATTACTGACAAAATGGAAGCATGGACCCAATCCACTCTCTTTTTCCCACAGGCATAGACCCAGGATGAAGGAGTTAGCCCTTGAGATTCTGATTTGTTTTTTCCTCTCCTCGGCTGAGTTGACTAAAAAGGAATATTAAGATGCTTATTGTTCTTGAGAGGAGCATGAGAAGGCACAAAGCCTTCAGTAGCTGTGCTCAGAGAATAATTCATAAAGTTAATCATTGACATTTGTTCAAGGACTTTTACAAAAGAGTGTTCCAGGATTAGCACATAGGCCGCAGCTTGAGGCCATGGGAGGAATTGCTATCTGAAGCCTATTTGTGAGGAAAAGGCTTATTGCAAAGGAGTTTACTGAATTTAGGGCTTAGAAATAATTAAAATAGTTGGAAGTTAAAGATTTAAGGAATGTTGTAATGTTAGCATATTTTACTATAGCTTATAGAGGTTAGGAATTTTAGAGATACTAATAGCTAGAAGCCTTTTTAAGAGATAGTGAGCTCAGGATGTTAGGGGTGAACAGGATTTAGAAAGATAAGAAATAAACTGAGGAATGTAGCATGAGTTAACAATGTAATGACAAGTTAACTATAGGACACATAAGACGAAATAGATAATAGATGGTAAAGCTGATTCCGAGAGAATCGCTGAAGCAGGAACTCTGTTTGAAGGGCAACAATGATTTACGGAGATAATAAATCTGGGTGAGGGGGAACTGAAAATGTCAAACCTCTGACCTAATGCTTTTGTGAAAGTACAAAAGAAAATCTTAAACTTGAAATAAATGCACAGTCCAAGAAAATTGAAAGGCTGTGTCATTACTCGCTGACATTGTCCCTCCCTTTAGGTTGAATGGCTGGCTGCTGGAGCTGGACTCTGGCAAAGCCAGGTTTCAATAGTCTGTGAACTATGAACTTCCAGATGTTCAGCTTGATTTAGAAAAGGCAGAGGAACCAGAGATCAAATTGCCACCATCCACTGGATCATTGAAAAAGCAAAAGAGTTCCAGAAAAACATCTACTTCTGCTTTATAGACTATGCCAAAGCCTTTAATTGTGTGAATCACAACAAACTGTAGAAAATTCTTCAAGAGATGGTAATATCAGACCAGCTGACCTGCCTCCTGAGAAATACGTATGCAGGTCAAGAAGCAACAGTTAGAACTGGACATGGAACAACAGACTGGTTCCAAAGGAGTGCATCAAGGCTGTATATTGTCACCCTGCTTATTTAACTTATATGCAAAGTACATCACGAGAAATGCTAGACTGGAAGAAGCACAAGCTAGAATCAAGATTGCAGGGAGTAATATCAATAACCTCAGATATGCAGATGACACCAACCTTATGGCAGAAAATGAAGAAGAACTAAAGAACCTTTTGATGAAAGTGAAGGAGGAGACTTAAAGAGTTGGCTTAAAACTCAACATTCAGAAAACTAAGATCATGGCATCTGGTCCCATTATTTCATGGCAAATAAAAGGGGGAACAGTGGAAAAAGTGACAGACTTTATTTTGGGAGGCTCCAAAAACACTGCATATGTTGACTGCAACCATGAAATTAAAAGATGCTTACTCTTTGGAAGAAAAGTTATGAGCAACCTTGATATCATATTAAAAAGCAGAGACATTACTTTGCCAACAAAGATTTATCTAGTCAAAGCTATGGTTTTTCCAGTAGTCATGAATGGATGTGAGAGTTTGACTATAAAGAAAGCTGAGCGCTGAAGAATTGATGCTTTTGAACTGTGGTGTTGGAGAAGACTCTTGAGAGTCCCTTGAACTGCAAGGAAATCCAACCAGTCCATTCTAAGGGAAATCTGTTCTGAATATTCATTGGAAGGACTGATGCTGAATGTGAAACTCCAATACTTTGGCCACCTGATGCAAAGAACTGACTCATTTGAAAGACCCTGATGCTGGGAAAGATTGAAGGCAGGAGGAGAAGGGGATGACAGAGAATGAGATGGTTGGATGGAATCATAGACTCAATGGACATGAGTTTGAGTAAGCTACAGCAGTTGGTGATGGATAGGGAGGCTTGGCCCGCTGAAGTCCATGGGGTCACAAAGAGTTGGACACAACTGTGCGACTGTACTGACTGACTACACATAGCACTGCATAGTTTATATTCAGTATATGACTACTGTTCACAATTACCCTGCAAAGTAGAAATTATTATTTCCCTAGTGAAGTTGAGGGTATTATTATAAAGAGGTAAATTAACTTACCCAAATTTACATTGCTTAGAATAACATATCTAGAATTCATACCCAGGTATATATTTCTTAAACCCAGATTATTTTTGTAGTCAACGTCTACCAAATGCTTAATACATAAGCTTTGTCAATAAGTGTCTATTAAATTCATGAATAAACAAATTGATGTGAGATGGATAGATGGATGGATGGGTGGATTGGTGAACAGATAGTAGATTTATACCTAGGAATAATTATAAAATAAAGATCATTTATAGGGGATTAAAGTTTGACCAGTTAATAAGTGTCTTTAAGGCAAATGTAGGTCAAAGTTTACCAAACTACAACAGAAACATTTACATTTTTTCATTAATTCATATTAGTGAATTAATACCCTTCCTCAGAGAAATCATTTAAAATAAAGATTATTATAATATAGGCTTCTAGTCTGCACAACACCAACCTAAGGCATTTCTTTAAGACACAGACCTCTCGGCCCTACCTCTAAGGATTCTGCTGAGGCAGGACTGAGGGGTGTATACTATAACAATCAAAACTGATGATTCCGATGTAAAAACATGAACTACAGTTTTGGAATCTGTTACTGTATGAAAGTAACCAAGATACTTTTTTCCTTTTTCTCTTCAGAGAGAAGAAGAAAAGAATAATTTAATTCTACATGGAGACATTATCTGTCTAGAAAGATCCATTACAGTGCATTGGTCCATGTCTCAAGCTCAGTTTCAGGAGTCTCTTGGGTACCCTAAGCCACTCAGGTGGGGCTGTTCATGGCCCACAGATCTGTGTCACTGCAGGTCGGTGCTCTCTGGCTGCTCTCCACAGCAGTCCTCACCAGGCAGCAGCAAATAGGACTCCCGAGGGGCTCTCTGATTGCCGGCCTCACGCTTTTCTAACTTGATCTCCCTTCTTTCCCTTCTTTCTTTCTCTTCCTTCTACCTTTTCTTCAACTTTAATATCTTTCCTTTAGTATAGGAGTCGAAAAATGATATCTACAAGTTTTTATTTGATTCTATCTTTAGTATTCACCAGTAGCTCTTTAAATCAGTAGATAAATACAGTCTTTATTTTCTGGTTCAGGAGATTACTAGTTTTATAATTTAGGAGAGGGGGAAATTGTCAAACCACAAGTGAAATGGAAATACCTTAAATACATCTTCAAGTTAGTTAAACAAAAACCCTTGGAGTTATAGACAATAACTTGATAATTAATATCATGCTTTGGATTGCCTAGAACAATCTGGTGATGTGAATAGAAAGAGCAGATTACTTTTTAAGCTTCTGAAAACAGTAAGAAATAATGATTCACTACCTATCAGTGATATGGCTAAATATTTAGAGAAATAAGGTAGATTGAATAGTGAATTAATGCTTTAATGGTAAATAACTATCAAAAGTTCTGCCATGTAACTGGTAAATTTTTTGAAAATTTCTTCCTTCCACAATCCTCCTGAATGATCTTGCTTAGGTCCCATGAAAAAAAGGATACTGTGAACTTTTGTTTAAACATGACATATTAAACACTTGTTTACTCATATTTTCTTCTAAACTCCCTTAAATTCATGATGAAAATGTTAAGTAGAGCAGCAAAACCAGTGTTATTGAAACTGAGAAGCAAATGGAAAAGAGTTAGCTGACTTAGAACACTGGGATGGGTAGACATTCCTTTTTCCAGGGGATCTTCCCAACCCAGGGATTGAACCCAGGTCCTCCATATTACAGTGGATTCTTTACCAGCTGAGCCACCTGGAAAAAAAAAAAAAATCTGAAGCCAAAGATGAGAGAGGAGAAAAACTCTGTCACAGGATGCCTTATCAGAGCAATCCAGAAGGCTTAAGAATAATCCACACCAAATTGCTCTGAAAGTGCCAATGGAATTGAAAGCACTTAGCCTAACAGACCCCTTTCTATCAATCCACACAGCAAAGAAAAAAACCTATCCTCATCCCAGCAGAAGACTGACAGCGTACTGAAATATTGAACCCAAGAAACTGAATCCAGGGATAACAGGTATTGCAAGCAACTGGCAGCGATACTGCAACACATGATTTACTAAAGGACTATGTTCCAATCCATGAGACTAAAGGTCCTTTCTTGATGTTACTCTCAGGATGTTGGCATGTTCCTCCCCCTGCCCCCCACCTCCCCCCAAGCATGAGACTGGAGAATTCTCAGAGGAATTTGCCATCTCAAGGGCAAAAGACTGTGTCAGTTTTGAAAATCAGGCATTGCCCAACAGTTTTATGACAGATCTTTCAAACTGCAGTGCCACTGCCACTGGGAAATGCTTTACATATATTGAGAGGTTCCAATCAGCTTTTCAGTGCTTCATTCTTAATATATTAGATAATCAAGAATTGCCAGATAAGTGAGAAAAGCTGGCATGAAATACAGAGACCCAAATGAACAAAAAAGGGGAATTAGAAATAATCAGAACCAATTCAGAATAAGAAAAGGAAAACCTTCAATAAAAAACATAATTGTAAGGAATATCCAGTGATGTATGAAATAGCCTAAAAGGAAAATTTAGATATCTTAAAAAGTGAAAATTTAAACAATGGAAAACAGTTATTATACCTAAAACATAAAATGTGAAGTTAAGAGGTGACATCAATAACTGAATACAGTGCAGGCTTAGTAGAAAGTAACTGCATTTGAATAAAAATCTGCTAAATTTCGTACAAGTATGTAATATAAGAATATGGACAAACAGGAGAACTAAATTAGCACTAAACTATAACTAAATTCGCTGTGGGTGGTTACTTCCATGGAGCAGGAGTCAAGGACTGAAAGGGGGATTTTGGGAGGAGAAAGAAACTTTCTTTATTAAAAAATAAACTATATAAAACCATTTAATTTTTAAAACTACTTCCGTGTATTATTTGATAATGTTACATTATAAAAATATCTTTACTATCCAGAAATTTTTAAATCCTCATAATGCATATTAATTTTCAGATAAATGAAAAAATGCATAGCATCTTCATATGTTATTGTAGCTCCTCATCTTGCTGCAGTCTTGGATATACAGATTCTGATCAGGATACTGCAGAAGGCAAAATTGTATACGGGAAGAACAATCCTGAGCATCATGGAGCTTTAAAACTACTGAGCTATGTATTTCAAATGCTATATAAAAACAATGTGTATGCAATCTTAAAATACAATGTGTTAAGAGTCTGCTCTCTGTAATACAAACATGACTGTGCCATATATAATGAATATATGCTATTTTTTATTTTATGTTAAAGACTTGCAGATTCAACATAAAAGAAAAGCTATCATTTAATAAAACTAAGATTCTAAATAAATCACACATCAAGAAAGAAACAAGCAAAATTAATGTAGCTGCACTTCTATTGTAACTGGCCCTTGGAGTCCTTTGGTACACTATTAAGACATTTATTATATGCAGATTTCCAGGAAAAGTACAAACAAATCAGAACAAATTTTTATTTCCCCTTAGGACAGAACAAGCTCTGAGTAACTTATTTTGCCTGTTTGTGTTCCTATGCACTCTAGATTTAGGACTGAAGAATGAAAAAAATGATTTAAAGGTGGTTTTCTGTGCTTCATGAGGTTTGCTGATAAATCCCTGTAATAAATTTATTTCTTTGGTTAATAAAGATGTGTCCATAGCTTTTCAAAATATGGGGTCTTTTTTCTCTCAATATTTTATTGCCTACTTTCATCACAAGCAAATAGCCAAGATTAACAATTTGGAATTATAGTGAAGAAGAAAAAAATCATAAAAATAGCTCGTTTAACAGAGTAAGGCTTTCATGAATAAATTTTAAATGAATATTGACAATCCTTATAGAACTTTACATTTTAAAATGCAAAATAATATATTATCTCAACTTGATTGTCGGGCAGGCAAGGCAGTCATTTCACTGAAAAATAAATATAGTTTCAGGAAAGTTCTGGAAATTGCTCCATGAACAGGATGCAGAATGAGTTTCAGATTTGCAACTTCTCATTCTGAGTCCAGTATTGTTGCCCTGAATTCTCCATCTCTTCATGAGGACAGATACTAAAGAACTATTGACAGATATTAAAGAACTATTTTACCTTAGTAAGAGCGAGGGGGTCTAATCTTTACATTGATGATTCTGAACAAATGCCTACCTGTTTTCAAAAGTTAGTTTAATTATTTGGGTCTCACAAAGTAAATGCCCTGACCAAATCATATGGCACCTCTCTGCATGCGCAGAAAGTCGAACTGTGAAAGTCCTTGTGAGTTATTTATCCTTCAGCTAATGGCTGAGACGTAATAATAAAGGTAGTAACAATGACAGGAATGAAGATGATGGTTTTGGTAGCTAACAATAACTCACAATACAGTAGGCTCTAAGTGCTGTACATATCTTTTTCTCATTTTTATCTGAAGTATTGTTGACATACATTATATAAGTTCTCGTACAACATAGTGATATGGCACTTACACATACTATGAAATGATCACCATGATAAAATGATCACCACAATCTTTTCTATACAAAATTACCACAATACTATTGATTATATTTACTATGTTGTACATTATGTCCTGTGATTTACTTGCTATAACTGGAATTTTGTACCTTTTAACTCCCTTCACCAGTTTCTCCCACCTTCACCCTCCTCCCCTCTGGTAACCACCATTTTTCTTAATCTGTGAGTCTCTTTCTCTTTTGTTATGTTTAGCCAATCGTTTGTTTTCTTAGATTGTGCGTACAAGTGAAATCATGTAATATTTGTCTTTCTCTGTCTGGCTTATTTCACTATTTTAGAATTATATCCTCTAGAATCATCTATGTATTGAAAATAGAAAGATTTCATTTTTTTCATAGCTGAATGACATCCTATTAGTAAGTCATATGTATATGGTGTAGATATATGTAGCACATCTTCTTGATTCATTCATCTATTGATGGACACAGATTTCTTCCATATATTGGCTACTATAAATAATGTAACAAACATATGGGCATATATATATGTACAGAGATATTTTCAAATTAGTATTTTTGTATTCTTTTGATTAATAACCAGACATTCCTGGATCATATGGTAGTTCTGGGCCTCCCAGCTGGCACTGGTAGTAAAGAACCTGCCTGTCAATACAGGAGACATAAGAGACATTGGTTTAATCCCTGGATCAGGAATATTCCCTGGAGGAGGGCATGGCAAACCATTCCAATATTCTTGCCTGGAGAATCCCATGACAGAGAAGCCTGGTGGGCTACAGTGCATGGGGTCGCAAAGAGTTGGATGACTGAAGTGACTTAGCACACAGGCATACATGGTAGATCTGTTTTTTGTTTGTTTGTTTGCCTGCTTGTTTTTTGAAGACCTTCCATACTGCTTTTCATAATGGCTGCACCAATTTACATTCTTACCAACAGTAGTGCTGTACATAACGTAATCCTCATTACAACCTTATGCAATTGGCACTAGAATTATACTTATTCTATAGCTAAGAAAAATGAAAGCTAGATATTAAGTCACTTAACTAAAGACAAGCAGCTAAAAGATGGATAATCACTGCAGTCTGGCTATTAAAAAAAAAAAGATAAATCTATGCCTAAAGTCTCTAGCTGTAGCTTTGTAACACTTTCTTTTTTGCAACCTCACATGCCCATGTAAATTGAATTAGTTTCCTGACTTAGAAACAACTATCCCTTCTGAAGTTTATATTGCATCTCTAGAAACTCTTTTTCATTAATCTCACAGTTTCTGTGGTACTCAGTAAAATCCTGAACAAAGAATACCAAATTAAGCAATATTTTCCATATCCAACTGGATGCTTCATTAAGCGATACCATGTATCCAAATGAAAACTGAATTATTCAATGAGCAAGACCTGAGGCAGGCACTACTAGTCAGGAAGCAATTAATTCTGAGTTCTGTGCTCTACACAAGATACCAGATGAAGTCAGAAAGATGCATGCCTCAACCTCAAATGTTAGGACCATCCCTTCAGGCCAGCTTTGGAAACTAGCTTTGCCAAGCACAACCAATCAGAATCTTAGCATCCACTTCAAATGTGAAAATACTCTTCTTGTCCTCCACATACCCAGATGCCATCCTTGAGAGAAGCCAGGAAGGCTTTAGGAAAGTGAACCTTTGCAAGATTAGGAAGTTTTCCTATTTGTGACTGGGTATTGCATAAAATCGGAGAAGGCAATGGCACCTCACTCCAGTACTCTTGCTTGGAAAATGCCATGGGCAGAGGAGCCTGGTAGGCTGCAGTCCATGGGGTCGCGAAGAGTCGGACACGACTGAGCGACTTCATTTTCACTTTTCCCTTTCATGCATTGGAGAAGGAAATGGCAACCCACTCCAGTGTTCTTGCCTGGAGAATCCCAGGGATGGGAGAGCCTGGTGGACTGCTGTCTATGGGCTCACACAGAGTCGGACACAACTGGAGCGACTTAGCAGCAGCATTGCATAAAATAAACATATTTAGTTGCCAGTTTTGAACATGATAGTACTGAAGACTGAATCTCCACTCTTTTTAATCATCTTGTAAAAACTAGAGACAAGGATTTGATTAGTTCAAAACAAAACAAATCTCTTACATTTTCACTGAACAAAGAAAGTGTAGTTTCATTAAATCTGTTTGAATACTAATAAACCTCATGGGGCCAGTTGATGATGGCTGGCATTGAACTATGCCTCTGCCATCTTCGGGAACTAGCACTCTCCTTGTCTGTGCTTTTGTTCTTGCTCGCAGTCACTAGTCTGTGTGTATCTCCCTTCCCCACTTACCTTTCTACTTCTGGTATCATCTGAAGCTTTGGTCTGTTTATAACTTCAGCCTCACGCCTATTCTTCTTCCCCTTCTTCTTTTCTTTTCTGTCTCTCCTCTCTTTTTGCATCTTTCCAAGATAGTTAATTTGAAGGTAGTCATAGAAATTACTGTGTGGCTGCTGCACAGCACTGGAACAGTGGCTATGTGGTTCAGAGTGGTGACTGTGAGGAGACACCCCATGTCCAAGGTCTGAGAGGCCCCAGCAAGAGGGAAGACACTGAGGGGCAGCTGTGAGACTTTGAGGAGATTACCCCAAGGGCAAAGGAGAAGTCACACAAAGACAGTAGGAGGTGAAAAATCCCATTTAGAATCAAACCCTTTACCTGCCTGAGATGCTCAGAGGGTTCAAACATACCTTATACACACCAGGACCCAGAGACCCCACAGAGACTGAGACAGAACTGTGTTTGAGTGTCTCCTGAGGAGGTATGGGTCAGCAGTGGACTGCTGCAGGGGCAGAGGCTCTGGGTGTAGTAGACTTGGGTATGGCATAAGCCCTCTTGGACGATGTCACCATTAACCTCACCAGACAGCTGCCAGACATTACATAGGACTGGGGAAACAGACTCTTGGAGGCCACAAATGGAACCTTGCGTGTACCAGGACCTAGGGGACAGGAGCAGTGACCCCACAAGAGACTGACCCAGACTTGCCTGTGAGTATCTGGGAGTCTCTGGTGGAGGCATGAGTCGGCAGTGGCCTGCTGCAGGGTTGGGGGCACTGAGTGTAGTAGTGAATGCCTGGGAACTTTTGAAGGAGGTCCCCATTATCTTTATTACCTCCACCATAGTTTGGCCTCAAATTATATAGCAGGTGGGGAACACAGCCTCACCCTTCAACAGAAAATTGGATTAAAGATTTCCTGAGTGTGGCCCTGCCCAGCAGAACAAGACCCAGTTTCCCCCTTAGTCAGTCTCTCCCATCAGGAAACTTTAATAAGACTCTTATCCTTCTCCATCAGGAGGCAGACATACTGATCACAGTATGTATCACAAAACAACAATCACAGAAAACTAACCAATCTGATCATATGGAACACAGCCTTGTTTATGTCAATGAAGCTATGAGCCATGATGTATAGGGCCACACAAGATGGATGGGTCATGGTGGAGAGTTCAGACAAAATCTGGTCCACTGGAGAGGGAATGACAAACCACTTCAATATTCTTGCCTTGAGAACCCCATGAACAGTATGAAAAGGCAAAAAGATAGGACACTGAAAGATGAACTCCCCAGGTCGGTAGGTGCCCAATATGCTACTGGAGATCAGTGGAGAAATAACTCCAGAAAGAATGAAAGATGGAGCCAAAGCAAAACCAACATCCAGCTGTGGGTGTGACTGCTGATGGAAGTAAAGTCTCATGCTACAAAGAACAATATTGCATAGGAACCTGCAATGTTAGGTCCATGAATCAAGGCAAATTGGAAATGGTCAAACAGGAGATGGCAAAAGTGAACATCGACATTTTAGGAATCAGCAAAATAAAATGGACTAAGGTGGGTGAATTTAACTCAGATGACCATTATAATTACTACTCTGGGCAAGAAACCCTTAGAAGAAATGGAGTAGCCATCATAGGAAACAAAAGAGTACAAAATGCAGTATATGGAGGCAATCTCAAAAAGGACAGAATAATTTATGTTTGTTTCCAAGGCAAACCATTCAATATGACAGTAATCCAAGTCTATGACCAAACAAGTAATGATGAAGAAGCTGAAGTTGAACAGGTATATGAAGACCTACAAGACCTTCTAGAACGAAGACCCCCCAAAAGATGTCGTTTTCATTATAGAGGAGAATTCCAATAAGAGGAAAATTTGGCCTTAGAATACAGAATGAAGTAGGGCAAAGACTAATAGCGATTTGCCAAGAGAACACACTGTTCATAGCAAACACCCTTTCCAGCAACACAAGAGAACACTCTACACATGGCCATCATCAGATGGTCAGTACGGAAATTAGACTGATTGTATTCTTTGCAGCCAAAGAAGGAGAAGCTCTATACAGTCAGCAAAAACAAGACCAGGAGCTGACTGTGACTCAGAACCTGCACTCTTTTTTGCCAAATTCAGACTTAAGTTGAAGAAAGTAAGAAAAACCACTAGACCATTCAGGTAATACCAAAACCAAACCCCTTACAAGTATACAGTGAAAATGACAAATAGATTCAAGGGATTAGATCTAATAGAGAGTGCCTGAAGAACTATGGACATGTCCATGACATTGTACAAGAGACAGTGATCAAGACCATCCCCAAGAAAAAGAAATGCAAAAAGGCAAAATGACTGTCTGAGGAGGCCTTTCAAATAACTATGAAAAGAAGAGAAGCAAAAGACAAAGGAGAAAAAGAACGATATACCCATTTGAGTGCAGAGTTCCAAAGAATAGTAAGGAGATATAAGAAAGCCTTCCTCAATGATCAATGCAGAAAAATAGAGGAAAACAATAGAATGAGAAAGACTAGATATCTCTTCAAGAAAATAGAGATACCAAGGGAAATTTTAAGGCAATGATGGGCACAATAAAGGACAGAAATGGTATGGACCTAACAGAAGCAAAAGATATTAAGAAGAGGTGGTGAGAATACACAGAAAACTATACAAAAAAATCTTTGTGACCCAGATATTCACAATGGTGTGATCACTTACCTAGAGCCAGACATCCTGGAATGTGAAGTTGAGTGGGCCTTAGGAAGAATCACTACGAACAAATCTAGAGGAGGTGATGGAATTCCAGTTGAGCTATTTCAAATCCTAAAAGTTGATGCTGTGAAACTGCTGAGCTAAATGTGCCAGCAAATTTGGAAAACTCAGTAGTGGCCACAGGACTGGAAAAAGTCAGTGCATTTCCAGCTGCACTCATCTCACATGCTCACTTTTGAGCAAAGTAATGCTCAAAATTCTCCAAGCCAGGCTTCAACACTACATGAACTGTGAAATTCCAGATGTTCAAGCTGGATTTAGAAAAGGCAGAGGAACCAGAGATCAAATTGCCAATATCCGTTAGCTCATTGAAAAAGCAAGAGAGTTCCAGAAAAAAACATCTTTCTGCTTCATTGACTATGCCAAAGCCTTTGACTGTGTGGATCACAATAAACTGTGGAAAATTCTGAAAGAGATGGGAATATCAGAACACTTTATGTGCCTCCTGAGAAATATGTATGAAGGTCAAGAAACAACAGTTAGAACTGGACATGAAATAAAAGAATGGTTCCAAATCAGGAAAGGAGTATATCAAGGTTGTATATTGTCACCCTGGTTATTTAACTTATATGCAGATTACATTATAAAAAATTCTGGATTGGATGTACCACAAGCTGGAATCAAGATTTTGGGGGAGAAATATCAGTAACCTCAGATACACAGATAACACCACACTTATGGTAGAAAGCGAAGAAGAACTAAAGAGCCTCTTGATGAAAGTGAAAGTGGAGAGTAAAAAAGTTGGCTTAAAGCTCTTCATTCAGAAAACTAATATCACAGCATCTGGTCCCATCACTTCATGGCAAATAGATGGTGAAAAATTGGAAACAGTGACAGACCTTATTTTGGGGGGCTCCAATATCACTGCAGATGGTGACCACAGCCATGAAATTAAAAGCTGCTTGTTCCTTGGAAGAAAAGTTATGATCAACCTGGACAGGATATTAAAAAGCAGAGACATTACGTTGCCAACAACAGTTCAGCTAGTCAAGGCTGTGGTTTTTCCAATAGTCAGGATGGATATGAGAGTTGGACTATAAAGAAAGCTGAGCACTGAAGAATTGATGCTTTTGAACTTTGGTGTTGGAGAAGAAGACTCTTGAGAGTCCCTTGGACAGCAAGGAGAGCCAACCAGTCCATCCTAAAGGAAATCAGTCCTGAATATTCATTGGAAGGACTGATGAAGCTGAAACTCCAATACATTGGCCACCTGATGCAATGAACTGACTCATTTGAAAAGACCCTGGGAGAGATTAAAAGCAGGAGGAGAAGGGGATGACAGAGGATAAGATGGTTGGATGGCATCACAGACTCAGTGGACATGAGTTTGAGTAAACTCTGGGAATTGGTGATGGACAGGGAGGGCTGGCGTGCTGCAGTCGATGGTGTCGAAAAGAGTCAGACATGAGTGAGTGACTGAACTGAACTGAACTGATAGAAATTACAATATAAAGAAGAGTCTGAAGAGACTACTTTTATTGCAAAAAGAAATAAGTAAAGACTGAGAAATGTGTGGGATTGTAAGGTGAATGACAGAAGAACAAAAAGTTTCTGCAATGCAGTATCAGAGGAACACAAGATAAAATTCCTGGACTTGAGGTGTCAGAGAGGCCAAGGCAGATGTTTAAGAGGCTCCACTAGACTTCCCTGTGGTCCAACAAGAAGATTTAATAAATAGAGCGAAATGTGGAGATTTTTTCATTGGGTAAAGAGCCAATGGTGTGTATTAAAGGTTGTCCAGTATATTTGTCCAGAATGAGTCCCAGGCTATTCAGTTTGGAGCTCTGCTAGATAAGAGAGTCTATTCTCAGTGGCAGACTCTGTTGCAATTACCTCACTTTCCTAAATGTGTGTGCATGTGCACTGTCAGGGGGTCTGGTTCTTTTTATCCCACAGGTATTTTCCAAGAGTACATCTTTTTTACCTGGATATCTTTTTCTGCCAGTTATAGTAGCATCCGGGGAACTCTCAGCTCTATATTCCCCAATTCTGAAACAGCTTTCCCAAAGGAAAAGTAAACTTTCTCTTATCTTCATGACAGGAGATAATGTTGTTTTACAACTTGGAACAAGGCAAGTACCTCTTTTTTAAAGGCCCTATCCTCCCACAGAAAGAGGAACACAGGGATGCAATCTTTCTCAATGAACATGTTTCAAAGAGATGACTCCCAGGCTTCTTGAGAAACTCAGTCCTGGATCGTAAAACTGGCCTGAGCCTGCAAGAAGATTTATATACATTTCAAAGGGGGTAGAGAAAGGGTTTACAATGACAGGTTTACAGTAAATGTTCTAAGAAAAGGGACGTCAGGGACTGGAGTCAGGAAGAAATCTGCCTAAAGTTTAGCCAACTTGTAGGGAGTGTTAAGGTCATCTTGGTCAGCCCACAGACACAGTTTTCACTGTGGAAACTTAAACTCCTCAGTAGCTCCAAGGGGACCGGAAAGCAGCCATTCATGTGGCCTGAATTACTGCTTCTAGCAACATTGTTCTGGCTTTGCTGTCTTTATAAACAGTATCCCATCAATGCAATTTATATTCAGTTATCAAATGACTATTTTTTGATACATTCCTAGTTGTGTTCTCCATACTAAGCACTCAGAGTTGAAGGTGACTGTCATGCTCATACAGGACAGGTTGTCCCTGCCTTTGAACATTCACTCTCATGTCCGCTGTGGGCAAAGCTCTTGCCTAGAAATAATAGATTTGCCTCTCTGCCTTTGCCATAAAGGCAAAAGTGAATCAAAAGAAAGGGGCGATGGAAGTGGAAAAACTAAAAATAAGAAGACACTTCTCCTTGGGCAAGTTTTATACTCATACTGTGGTGCTCCGGGCCATATAAAACAGTACTAAAGGACTTTAGAAAGAAGAAAGAGAACCCTTCTTTGGCATAATAGCTGAAGTTATTTATACTAAATCTTAACATTAAACGTGCATGTTTCTGAGGGATTTCCCTGGTGGCCTCGTGATTAAGATTCTGCACTTCCACTCCTGGGTGCATGGGTTCCATCCCTTGTCTGGAAACTAAGACCCCATACACTATGCAGTGCAGCCAAAAAAAAAAAAAAAAAAGCATGAATAAAAAAAAAAGAAAAACAATTTCTGCTATTAAGTATTCTCTCAGTTAACTCTCAGTTAAGTGAGAGCATCTTGGAAGTTCCCTGATGGTCTAGTGGTAAGGATTCCAGGCTTCCACTGCCATGATCCACATTCAATTTCTGGTAGAGGAAATGAGATCCTGCAAGCATTGAGGCATGGCCTAAAAGGAAAAAAAAAAAAAAAAAACACAGGGCATTTTTCCCACATGGTTTACACAAATTAGTGACTGTGAGGCTCTCAGTCTTCTCACATCTGCAAATATTTTAAAGATACCAAATAGACAAAATGCCTGCAGAAGAGGCAGAGGCTGAGAGAAAGGGCCTGGCGGTGGGGTGGTGGAGGAGGTGGTGGTGGTTAGAGATAAAGGGCTAAGAGAAATGAAAGAACATAAAGGACACAGTTGAGACAGTTCTCTTGTGTCTCTTCACTGTGGGTTTATTGCACGAACCTGCTGGAGAAAATAAAGAACTGATTTGCCCCATTCTCTAGGTTTCATATAGGATTCTTTAGTGATGGGCCATACTTTTTAATATTTCTGAACATTAATCCAGAAAATGTCTAATTAAAAAAGAATGGAAAAAAAAAGAGGGAGAAAGAAAGAAAGGATGAGAAACTATTGTATTTGCAGCACTCTATATTCCCAAATAACAGGTAACAGGATTTTGAGTTCATGGTATTTTAACATTTTCTTATAGGTAATTTCACTCCATTCAGCATTCCAAGCTTGCCATTAAACTCATCGAATTATTCACTAGAACCTTATAAGGTAGGTAGTATCATTATACCCATTTGCTAGCAGCAGAATTTTAAACTCTAGGACAGAAAGATACTTGCCCAAGTTATATTAAAGGTGAGCAGTGAAAACAAGAAACAAAAGCAGACAATCTGATTCAGACCCCTGTGCTTTAATATGAGATTCCTCTATTTTACTGGGCACCTCTTTTCTATATTGAAATGGGACATAGTGTAATGTGAGGAAAATAGCTAATCCTAACATCATCTCAGTTAGTAAAGCCGCCTTTCACCTTCACCACTTGACACTTCAAATAGGAATACTATTTGAATACTATCTTGAATATCAATCATGGCATGTGACATTAGCCCCTAAGCTTTTTGTACGTCATCTGAGATGATTAGATCCCAACCTTTTAAGAGCTGTAGAATAGGGGGATAAATTAACCTTAGCTGTTTTTGCATGTTTGCACATAATCAAATTTAAGAGAATAAACTTTAGTACAGATTGAAATGTGATATCCACAAGTCCAGAGAAAGGGTCAAGAAAGTAAACTAACAAAACAAAACACATACTGAAATGTGTTAGAAAGAGTGTTTGCCATGTATCTGCCATAAAAGAAATAAAAAGCTAAAAAAAAAAAGGATAAGTTACTCTATATATTGGGCTTCCCTAGTGGCTCAGATGGTAAAGAATCTGCCTGCAATGTGGGAGTACCAGGTTCAATCTTGGGTCAGGAAGATCCTCTGGAGAAGGGAATGAACATCTACTCCAGTAGTCTCACCTGTAGAATTCCATGGATAGAGAAGCCTGGAAGCCAGGCCATAGTCTATGGGGTTGCAGAGTCAGACATGACTGAGCAACTAACACTTTCAGTCTATATTTACTGAAATTATTGAGTCAGAAACACTGTCCATAGGAATGGAAATGCTGACCACACAAAAGCAAAAAAAAAAACACCTTATTATTATAAGTTTATGAGACATAAAATACACCTAGCATGGAGTTCAACATATTTTACATACCTGCATTGGTTGACTAAGGAGTACTATACAAAGTTATCCCAAATTAACTTCCCAATATACTCTACCCAATCCTATTAATATATTAAAGGGCCACACTAGAAATGTGAAGAAACACTGAAGCTAATAAATTATCCTTTAATCATTGGGAGGGCAAAAACAGTCTTCATCTACATGGACAGAGGAGCCTGGTGGGCTACAGTTCACGGGGTCACAAAGAGTTGGATACAACTGAGCAAATAATGCTTTACTTTACAGTTAAGTGACTCAGGGAAGAATAGGTTATTCACCTAAAAGAATAATCAGGAGAATTTTTGTAAGGATGTTCCTTGAGCTAAGCCATGAAAGTGAATACATATTCATTAGTAATAGAGGGGGGAAGGAAAAATGAGTTAAAACATTTAAAGTGGTTAGGCACAGGTGGATTCAAGATATGGATCTGACATTTCTAAGTAATGAACTTACAGCAAGCAAAATCATGAGTAGAAAAATAAAGAAATGCCAGAAATCACAAAGCTTTGGCGATATTACCTAGTTGTCTGTACTGTGCCCTAAAAGTAACTTCAAGCCATAAAAATGACTTCAAGCCACTAAAGGGTTTTACCTTGGTAAGTACATTAAGAGATTTTCATAATACAATACCAATTTTTAGAGTAGTAGGGAATGCTTGGAAGAGGTGAAAGACTGGAAACAGAAAGACCAGGTAGAAGATTTTAATAATCAAAGTCAGAAAGGACAAGAAGTCTAAAATAGAAAGATCATGAGACTCTGTTAGTCTGGCTTTGATAATTGCAGCAGGACTACTAGGGGAGATGGATGTATAGAGACGGATAGACCAGATAAGTAGATAGATAGGTAGACAGATATATACACATACAGACAAAATAGAGAGAAATATACTTACATAACTTACTAGAAGAATATGCCCTTGCATAATTGTGAGAGTTGGTTAGAGAGTACGTGTTAAAACTATTATATATTCATGTCTGATTCTAGAACTTGAAATCTGTAGGGCCGCCAGTGAGAAATAGAACATGGGTATGAAGTGGGGGGAGAATAAGGATAAACTAGAACCCATGAACATGGGCTGGAATCCACAGGACAGACTAGTTTTAATTCTTTCAACTTTATGGCATAGCTGTTCTCAGGAGAAAATAAAACTCTGACTCATGAACAGAAACAAGCACTTGTCCTGGAACTTGGAGAAATTAAAGATAGGTCTGAGAGAAGGTGGTGTAACTGATACTTCAAGTCAATGAGACAAGCTTGCAGGTAAGTGACAACATGTATGAGTTACAAGACTTCCTGCTGCCCCATGCACTGACATTGTAAACATTATAGAAAAAAAGGATTGTGCTTCACTTTTGCTTTCTAATGTCTAAAATGTCTTTTGTGACCCATCTTAAATAAAATATACAATAAAGGAATTCTGGGAAATGAAATATTTAATAAAGGGCATAGTTCACCCGTAGACCAGCTGGCACAATACAAAGACATCAGCAAAGACTGATATGAAATGATTTGATAAAAGCAGAATAGGAGTTCATGTGTTCATGTGTAATTATATATGTCTTGTGGAGTGAAACAATATTAAAAATAAAGAAGTCATTAATTTTGGTACCTTCAATCCAGTACAATGAAATTTCAGCAGTAGACTCTGAGGCCAGAGACTAAAAAAAAATAGATGGGAATAATCAACAGGAAGAAAGTTATTTATAAGACTTCAAAAAAGCACAGGGTAGAGAGAAGGAAGTAGCTTTGGAGGAGCCACAATAGATGTAGTAAAATAATAATAATAATAATATAGAAGAGGTGCATTTTAGAATATTTATGGCATTCTAGAGGAACCAATGAGAGTAGATAATTTAAAATTCAGAAAAGAAGTAGGCAATCTAAAGAATCCTTAGATGCCAGGAGAATATATCAGTACAAACAGACAAGTGTCAGTCTAAGAAGGAACATCTTTTCTGAGAATCACAGAGCAAAAGGTAAAAGTAGGGCTTTTCATAATTAGTCATAACAATATTTTTGAAATGTTCAATGTCACACAGGTTTACTGACACCTAAAAAGTGACTGTTTTATTAATTTTTTTCTTACACAAGCTTCATAATACTATCAATTGTACTTGTGCTTAGACAAATTAAATCTCTTGAAGTTTTATAAGAAATCACAATTTTAAATAATATTTACAATATGAAAGTTTGCAATGTTAAATGATAAATTTTAACATGTGGGTATGTGTATGTGTTCAGTAAATATACTATGAGAATCATATTAGAGTATAAATGACCACTAGGCTAACGCAAATTGAATTGTTAAACTACTGAAAATGTCAACGCAAATTCTCAGTTATATAACGTTATAAAAATTTAGAGTTGAAAATCTCTAGAGTTCTAGGATTTTCCATTTTACTTCTCTGGGGGTAAATTGCATTTATTCTTATAACAGTATCTGTTAATTAAATGTTCAGAGTAAGTTAAAAAACACTTTTAAAACTTCTCTAAAATAAAAAGTAACTTTTAAAGATATATCTAAGGGATTAAAGTTAATTTCGATATGTAGGCACACTTCTTGTTAACAAAGCAAGTCAGCTATTACCTCAAAAGTTAGGGTCACATCTTGCTTTGCTCCAGAGTAAATGAAATGATATAGGATGAATAATGCATGCATTTTAAGACCAAAATATTCTCCACTTTTATCCTATAAATAATACATAAAACATATTGACCATCATGTAGGTGTATTTAAATAAATAATACACTTGAAAATAAAAACAGAACTTAAAATTTTAGGTTATAACATACCTGCAAAATATCAATATTCAGAAAATCTTTATGAATGGTTCATGTGTTTTTGAGATAAGACAGCATCAAATGAAATATTATTTAGTTTGACTTTTAAGTCCAACACTTCTGAGCCTATATAAAAGTAAACCAAATAAAATAATGAAACTTCTAAAAAGTCTTTCTTTTCTTTTAATGTGTAAATGAAGCTAAAGTGTTTGTTTAATCTAATTTAGAAAAAAATGAAAATGCTTGTCAATCACATGTTAAATGAAACAATTTTTTTTGAGAAGGAACCATAAATTGCCATGAAAGTAAACTGAATTATACTTAGTCATGTAGAACAATGAGACATTTTCATTAACTCTTTCATGGCTTTATAAAATTGAAAGCATCCATTTTATTTTTCTTTGTGCCTTTTCCTTTCAAATTTTTTAGTTTCCTTTCAAATTTTCTTGTCTCTGTTCTTTTCTTTGCCATTTGTTTTTCCTTGGTATGTCATTTGGAGCTATCTTTAATAGAGTGTATCGTTAACTCTTTAAATTGCACCTTAGCTTCTAAGACTCTCTCTGCCACTCTCCCTCTCTGACTCTCTAAATATCTGACTCTAATATACATTTTATGCCATTTATAAGTCGGGGTATTTTAAAGTTAAAAAATATATTACTTAGGTTCATAAACAATACATGTATAAAAATGACGTATGGGAAAAATAGTAGCTGATAAACTGATAAAGCAAAAACTAGAGTTTGGTGTCCTCATGAAACTAGTTAAGATAACTCTAAGTTATTTCCTTCCAAGAAGACTGCTGATTTATGGGACTCAGGAAAAACATTTTCAACTGAGCCTAGAGTCCTCATGTTAGAGACTGAATATCTATGTTAACTCATCATGGGAATAACGATTTCACAAGCTACTTGTGGGTTGAGAAGGACAAACCAAGAAAATAATCAGTTTTATAAATGTAGGACTGAAGCTGAAGAAAACTCACAGAAATTGCAGATATTTATTACTTCAAACTCATAATTGCTTTTTGTTTATCCTTAAGTTTGCTTTTTGGAAAAGGAAATGGCACCCCACTCCAGTCCTCTTGCCTGGAAAATCCCATGGACAGAGGAGCCTGATAGGCTGCACACCGTGGGGTCGCTAAGAGTCGGAAACGACTGAGCGAATTCACTTTTACTTTTCACTTTCATGCATTGAAGAAGGAAATGGCAACCCACTCCAGTGTTCTTGCCTGGAGCATCCCAGGGACGGGGGAGCATGGTGGGCTGCCATCTATGGGGTTGCACAGAGTCGAAGCAACTTAGCAGCAGCAGTAGCAGCAGCAGCAGCAGTATTCCATTGTATATATGTACCACAGCTTCTTTATCCATTTATCCTAGATGTCAATGGACATCTAGGTTGCTTTCATGTTCTAGCTATTGTAAATAGTGCTGCAGTGAACATTGGGGTACCTGTCTTTTTTTTTTTTTCAGTTTTGATTTCTTCAGGGTATATGCCTAGGAGTGGGATTACTGGGTCATATGATGGTTTTATTCCTAACTTTTTAAGGAGTCTCCATACTGTCTTCCATAGTGGCTGTATCAGCTTACATTCCTACCAGCAATGCAAGAGTGTTCCCTTTTCCTCACACCCTCACCAGCATTTATTGTTTGTAGACTTTTTGAAGGCCATTCTGGCTGGTGTGAGGTGATATCTCATTGTATTTTTGATTTGCATTTCTCTGATAATGAGTGATGATGAACATCTTTTCATGTGTTTATTAGCCATTTGTATGTCTTTTTGGAGAAATATCTCTTCAGGTCCTTTTTCCACTTTTTGATTGGGTTCTTTGCTTTTCTGATATTCAGTTGAATAAGCTGCTTGTGTGTTTTGGAAATTAATTCTTTATCAATTGTTTCCTTTACTATTATTTTCTCCCAATCTAGGGGTTTTCTTTTCATCTTGTTTGTAGTTTCCTTTGCTGTGCAAAATATTTTAAGTTTAATCAAGTCCCTCTTGTTCATTTTTGTTTTCATTGCCATTACTCTAGGAGGTAGGTCATAGAAGGTCTTGTTTTGATTTACATCATCGAGAGTTGTGCCTATTTTCTCCTCTAAGAGTTTAATAGTTTCTGGTCTTACATTTAGGTCTTTAATCCATTTTGAGCTTATCTTTCTGTATGGTGTTAGGTAGTGATCTAATTTCATTTTTTTGCATGTAGCTGTCCAGTTTTCCCAACACCACTTACTGAAGAGTCTGTCTTTGCCCCATTATATATTTTTACCTCCTTTGTCAAAAATAAGGTACCCATGGGTGCATGGATTTATCTCTGGGTTCTCTACCATTGGTCTATATTTCTGATTTTGTGCCAGTACCATACTGTCTTGATGACTGTAGCTTTGTAATATTTGTCTGAAGCCAGGAAGATTGATTCCTCCAGTTCCATTCTTCTTACTCAAGACTGCTTTTGCTATTCGGAGTCTTTTCTGTTTCTATATGAATTGTGAAATTTTTTGTTCTAGTTCTGTGAAAAAAAAGCCATTGGTAATTTGATAGGGATCACTTTGAATCTGTAGATTGTATTTGCTAGTATAGTCATTTATACAACATTGATTCTTTCAACCCAGGAATGTGGAATATCTCTCTGCTTGTTTATGTCATCTTTGATTTCCTTCATCGGTGTCTTGTAGTTTTCCATATAAAAATCTTTTGTTTCCGTAGGTAGGTTTAATCCTAGATATTTTATTCTTTTTGTTACAATGGTGAATGGGATTGATCCCTTAATTTATCTTTCTGATTTTTCGTTGTTAGTATATAGGAGTGCAAGTGATTTCTGTGTATCGACCTTGTATCACATGACTTGGCTGAATTCACTGATTAGCTCTAGTAATTTTCTGATAGTTTCAGTTTGGGTTTTCTATGTATAGTATCATGTCATCTGCAAACAATGAGAGTTTTACTTCTTTTATGATCTGGATTCCTTATATTTCTAATTGCCATAGCTAGAACTTACAAAACTGTGTTGTGTTGAATAATAGTGAGAGTGGACACTCTAGTCTTGTTCCTTATCTTAGAGGGAAAGCTTTTCATTTTTCACCATTGAGAATAGTGTTTTCTGTGGGCTTTTCATATATGACCTTTACTATGTTGAGGTAGGTTCCTTCTATGCCCATATTTTGAAGCGTTTTTGTCATAAATGGATGCTGGATTTTGTCAAAGGCTTTTTCTGCATCTATTGAGAAGATCACATGGTTTTTATCTTTCAGTTTTTTGATATGGTGTATCACATTGATTGATTTGTGTATATTGAAGAATTCTTGTATCCCTGGAATAAACTCAACTTGATCATGCTGTATGAGCTCTTTAATGTGTTGTTGGATTCTGTTTGCTAGAATTTTGTTGAGGATTTTTGCATTTATGTTCATCAGTGATATTGGCCTGTATTTTCCTTTTTTTATGTTGTCTTTGGTTTTGATACCAGAGTGATTGTTGCTTCATAGAATGAATTTGGAAGTGTTTCTTCCTCTGCAGTTTTGGGGAAGAGTTTCAGAAAAATAGGCATTAGCTCTTCTCTAAATGTTTGATAGAATTCCCATGTGAGCCATCTGGTCCTGGGCTTTTGTTTTTGGGGAGATTTTTGATCACTGTTGAAATTTCAGTGTTTTTAATTGGGTTGTTCATAATTTCTATTTCTTCCTGGTTCAGTCTTGGGAGGATGATCTTTTCTAAGTATCTGTCCATTTCATCTAGGTTGTCCATTTTATTAGCATATAGTTGCTCATAATATTCTCTTAAAATCCTTTGTATTTCTGTGTTTCTGTTGAAACCTCTCCTTTTCCATTTCTAATTTTATTGATTTGATTTTTCTCCCTTTTTTTTTTCTTGGTGAGTCTGGCTAGTTGTTTGTCAATTTTGTTGATCTTCTCAAATAATCAGTTGATAGTTTTATTAATCTTTCCTATTATTTACTTCATTTCTTTTTTCAATTATTTCTGCTCTGATTTTTATGATCTCCTTCCTTCTGCTGACTTGGGTTTTGTTTTGTTTTGTTTTGTTTTTTCTTCTTTTTCCAGCTGCTTTAGATGTAGAGTTAGGCTGTCTAGTGAGTGCTTTTCTTGTTTCTTGAAGTATGACTGTATCACTATAAACCTCCCTCTTAGAACTGACTTTTTTGAGTCCATAGGTTTTGGGTCATCATGTTTTTATTGTCGCTTGTTTCTAGGACTCTTGAATTCTTTTCTTATTTCTTCAGTAACCTCATTGTTATTTAGTAATGTATTGTTTACTCTCCATGAGTTTTTTTTTTTTTTTTTTTTTTTCCCCCTGTAGTTGATATCTAGTCTCATACTGTTGTGGTTAGAGAAGAACTTGAAACAATTTCAATTTTCTTAAATTTACTGAGGCTTGGTTTATGGTCCAAGACATGGTCTATCCTGGAGAATGTTCCATGTACACTTGAGAAGAGAGTGCATTCTTCTGCGTTTGGGTGGAAAGTCCTGAAGATATCTATTAGGTCCATTTGGTCTAATGTTTTGTTTAAAGTTTGTGTTTCCTTATTGATTCTCTGTTTTGATGATATGTCCACTGGTGAAAGTGGGGTGTTAAAGTCCCCTACTATTATTGTGTTGCTGTCGATTTCTCCTCTCATGCCTGTTAGTGTTTGCCATATGTATTGAGGTGTTCCTATGTTGGCTGCATAGACTTTTACAATTGCTATGTCTTATTCTTGTATTGATACCTTGATCATTATGTAGTGTTCTTCTTTGTCTCTTATGATATTATTTATTAAGCATATTTTGTCTGAAATAAGGATTGCCACTCAATCTTTCTTTTGGTTTCCATTTTCATGGAATATATATATATATATATATATATATATATATATATTTCCATCCTTTTATTTTCAGTCGGAATCTGTCTCTAGGTCTGAAGTGGGTCTTCTGTGGCTCTTTTTTTTTTTTTTAATCCATTCAGTCAGTCTGTATCTTTTGGTTGCTGCATTTAATCCATCTATATTTAAGGTAATTATAGATACATATGTTCCCATTGGCATTTTCTTGATTGTTTGGGTTTATGTTTGTAGGTCTTTCTTTTGTGTTTACTTGCTATGCAAGTCCCTTTAGTATTTGTTGCAAGATTGGCTTGGTGGTGCTGAATTCTCTTAACTTCTGCTTGTCTGTAAAGCTTTTGATTTCTCCATCAAGTTTGACTGAGACCTTTGCTGGGTATAGTAATCATGGTTGTAGGTTTTCTTTTTCAGTACTTCAAATATATCCTGTCATTCCCTTCTGGTCTGTAGAGTTTCTGCTGAAAGATCTGCTGTTAATTATATGGGTTTTCCCTTGTATGCTACTTGTTGCTTTTCTCTTGCTGCTTTTAATATTCTTTCTTTGTGCTTAATCTCTGTTAGCTTGATTAATATGCTCTCAATGTGTTATTCATCTCTTTTTACTTATTCTTTATTTCTTCTATGTCCTTGGTGATTGTATTAACTGTTAAATGTGTCTTTCCTTTTCTCCATTCAATTTTCAAGTCTTCAAAGCATCTTTACCTTCATTATTCTGAATTGTCTTTCAGGGAAATTACTTATTTCCTCTTCATTTATTTGGTCTTATGAGTTTCTACCTTATGCTTTCATTTGTACTGTATTTCTCTGTTTTTCCATCTTTTTTCTTTCTTTCTTTTTTTTTTTTTTTTCTAACTTGTTCCACCTGAGGTCTCCTTTTCCCAGGCTTTAGGGTTGTATTACTTCTTCCTTTTGATTTTTCCCCTTGGAGGGAAATGTTGGTTGGTTGGATGGTGTTGATTTCTGGTTGGGGGTGACTTATGCCTGTGTTCCAGTGGGAGGAGATCAAGTAGGTAATTACAGAAATACTGGGACATATACAGACACACTTCCACACATAGAGTTATAGCCATAGTGTTCTAGGAAAAGAGTATAGGAGATTGACTTTGTGAGCAAAGGAAACCAGGGATAATATCAATGAATTGAAAATAGAGTTAGCTAATGCTCAATCTGGAAATCTGAGCATAGCAGAGGACCAACTAGAAAATATAGCATAGAGAGCTCAACTATTTAACTTACTTGGTGAAAGAAGAAAGAGTGAAGGAAAAAAGGGAGAATAAAAAGGAAAGAGAAAAAAGAAAGAGGAGAAGGGAGGGAACGAGAAAAGGAAGGGGGTGGAGAAGGGGATAAAAAATAAAAAGACAGAGAGAGAAAAGAAAAAAATAGAAAAGCAAAGATGAATAGCTGTATGTGTTAAAGATTTATATACATTCAGGAATAGCTATAGCCAGTAAAGAACAGTAGGAAAAATAGTTGACTATATCAATAACAAAACACAAAAATGCATCAAGAAAAAAAGAAGAAGAAAGTGAGAAAGAGGAAAAAAACTTAAAATGATTTCTTTCTTTTGTTCTTTTTTTTTTTTTTTTTTTGACAAGAAACACAAAGAGGAAAACTCCACAGCACTGCAAAAGACTAAAATGGAGGTGGAAATGTGTAGGGAAAATAAACCATGTGATTTATAAGAAAAAACAAATCTAAAATGAGTTTTTGTTTTTTTTTTTAAACAAGGAGAACAAAGAGGAAAACTGCACAGCACTTCAAAAAGCTAATGTGATGGTGGAAATATGTTGGAGAATAAGAAGAAAGAATCTTTAAAATGAATTAAAAAAATTTTTTTATAATAAGAAAAAGAGGAAAACTCCACAGCACCGCTAAAGGCTAGTGTGAAGGTGGAGATATGTTGGGGAAATTGTGATTTAAAAGAGGAAAAAAATAAAGAAAAAAGAAAAAATTTTATAGTTTCTCAAGGTCATAGTTCTTAGTTGTTGAGAACAGGGTTCAGTTAGTGTCCTATGATGTTTTCCTGGTTGGTAGAGGTTGTGCCTGTGTTCTGGTTGATGGAGCTGTATCTTGTCTCTCTGAAGGGTAGGGCAATGTCCAGTAGTATTCTTTGGAGTGTCTATGGGTTCAGTATGCCTTTGAGCAGTCCTAGTTTTCGCAGTGTTAGGCCCGTCTATTTCTGCTGCTGCAGCTTCAAAGTGTAACTGTACCCTTTCAGCGTAACTGCAGTGCTGCCGGCCCCCTCATTGTCCCTGGGATCATTACCAATGCTTCTGTTCCCCTGTCCTCCCCTGTGCTGCTGGCCATAACTTGCTAGGTAGATGCTTGTGTGGATCCTTCTGTGTTGCAGCGACTTCTGTGGGCTTCCCTCAGCCCTCTAAGCTCACCCTCTGTGTGCCTAGGTCCCTCTATGTCTCAGGCTTGCATGCACTGTCTCAGCTTCCCCACCTGGCCTCTGCGTTGCGGGGCTCCTGTGGACTTGTTTCAGCTCCCCAGCTCCCCGTGCCCACCCTCTTCATCACAGCACTTGTTTCTTCTCACTGCCTGCCTTCTTTGTCGCTGGGCTTATTTGTTCTTTTTTCAGCTGTACCAGGAGGTTTGTGTGCACTGCCCTTTGTATGCTTCACCTCTATCAGAACCCCAGTATCGCGCTTTGCACAGGCTGTGTTTGCTGCAGCACACTCGGCTACCTGGGCCCACCCTCTGTGCTGCAAGGGTTGTGCACAATGGCTGAGTTTGTACGTGCTCGCCACCCTCAGTTCCCTGAGCCCACCGTCTGTTGGGGGCCACATATCCATAAGCTGTTAGCAGGCTGAGAAGTGCAGTTTCCCTGTTTACTGTCCTGTAAGTCCCTGCTTTGCCTGGTTTTCCAGTACTTCACAGCTCCCTTTTGGGCTTACTTGTGAAGGAGTTTCCCTGTGCACTGGAACTCCTGTTTCAGGGCTCCCTCCCTCCCTTGGGGCACAAACTCCTTCCCAGAAGTTCTCCTGCTTTTCATTTTTTATGTCTCTCTCTTCTTTCCTATCTCATTTCAGGGAGCTTAGCCTGTCCCCTGGAGGCCTGGGGTCTTCTGCTGTCACCTAGAGGTTGCTTTGGAGGAGTTGTTCCATATCTTGACGAGTTTTTGATGTATTTAGAGGGAGGCTGGCAATCTCCCCATCTTACTCCTCTTCCATTTTCTTCCATCTCTTGACATGTAATTTTCATTTCAAAAGTTTTTAAGAAAAAACTGACTTCAGGAGTTGTATCAAAATTCAAACTGTTGTATATATACTGCAACTGACCTTCTTCATCCTGAATCTTTAGAAAGGTAGAATAGTCATGTTTAAATTAATGAATTTATAATCATAGGAATAAATAAAAGTAGGACTACAAGTACTCTGAAACATATTGGGCCTTGAAATCTGATTAAGAAGAGACCACAGCACAGCATATTTTCAGAGAAAGCAGTGGTAAAAGGCAGGTACCCCTCTATGTGCAAGCAAAGCATGGTAGTTTTAGCTGCTGAGAGCATGAAGAAACTGGAAAGAATTTGTCTCCACATTCTTCTTCTCATTCCCTTAGACCAGGAAAGCAAGGGAGACCCTCATGCCAAGTTCAGAATCATAGGTTAGATAGTGTCCTATAGCCTTGAAGAGGAATGGGGAAAACATATTCATTGCTAATTTTTGTTCTCTGTGTTTTCATGTTTTAGAATCAGTTCACCAATTATTAGTCATAATGAAAACTATTTCAGTTTTGTTGGGTTACGTTGAGTCTAAGGATAAATTTAGGAGAATTAACATATTTAAAATGTTATATCCTTTTTTTGTGGCATCTTTATCAGGTTTTGGTATTAGGGTGATGGTGGCCTCATAGAATGAGTTTGGAAGTTTACCTTCTTCTGCAATTTTCTGGAAGAGTTTGAGTACAATAGGTGTTAGCTCTTCTCTAATTTTTTTTTTTTTTTTTTTGGTAGAATTCAGCTGTGAAGCCATCTGGACCTGGGCTTTTGTCTGCTGGAAGATTTCTGACTACAATTTCAATTTCCTTGCTTGTGATGGGTCTGTTAAGATTTTTCTATTTCTTCCAGGTTCAGTTTTGGAAAGTTGTACTTTTCTAAGAATTTGTCCATTTCTTTCAAGTTGTCCATTTTGTTGGCATATAATTGCTGATAGTAGTCTCTTATGATCCTTTGTATTTCTGTGTTGTCTGTTGTGATCTCTTCATTTTCATTTCTAATTTTATTGATTTGATTTTTCTCCCTGTGTTTCTTGATGAGTCTGACTAATGGTTTGTCAATAATATCACTGATGAACATAGATGCAAAAATCCTTAACAAAATTCTAGCAATCAGAATCCAACAACACATTAAAAATATCATACATCATGACCAAATCAGCTTTATCCCAGGGATGCAAGGATTCTTCAATATCTGCAAATCAATCAAAGTAATGCACCACATTAATAAACTGAAAAATAGAAGCCATATGATTATCTCAATAGATGCAGAGAAAGCCTTTGACAAAATTCAACATCTGTTTATGATAAAACTCCCTGGAAAGCAGGAATAGAAGGAACATACCTCAATATAATAAAAGCTATACATGACAAGCCCACAGCAAACATCCTAAATGGTGAAAAATTGAAAGCATTTCCCCTTAAGTTAGGAACAAGACAAGGATGCCCACTCTCACCACTACTATTCGACATAGTTTTGGAAGTTTTGGCCACAGTAATCAGAGCAGAAAAGGAAATAAAAGGACTCCAAATTGGAAAAGGAGAAGTAAAACTCTCACTGTTTGCAAATGACATGATCCTTTACATAGAAAAACCTAAAAATACCATCAGGAAACTACTAGAGCTAATCAATGAATATAGTAAAGTTGCAGAATATAAAATCAACACACAGAAATCCCTTGCATTCCTATACACTAACAATGAGAAAACAGAGAAATTAAGTAAACAATTCCATTCACACTTGCAATGAAAATAATAAAATACATAGGAATATATCTACCTAAACACACACACACACACACACACACACACACACACAAAGACCTATATATAGAAAACTATAAAACACTAATAACAAAAATCAAAGAAGACACTAACAGAAGGAGAAATATACCGTGTTCATGGATTGGAGGAATCAATACAGTGAAAATGAATATACTTCCCAAAGCAATCTATAGATTCAATGCAATCTTGATCAAACTACGAACGGTATTTTTCCCAGAGCCAGAACAAATAATTTCATAATTTGTATGGAAATACAAAAAACCTCAAATAGCCAAATCAATCTTGAGAAAGAAGAGTGGAACTGGAGGAATCAACCTGCCTGACTTCAGGCTATACTACAAAGCCACAGTCATCAAGACAGTATGGCACTGACATAAAGACAGAAATATCGACCAATGGAACAAAATAGAAAGCCCAGAGATAAATCCATGCACCCATGGACACCTGATCTTTGACAAAGGAGGCAAGAATATACAATGGAAAAAAGACAATTTCTTTAACAAGTGGTGCTGGGAAAACTGGTCAACCACTTGTAAAAGAATGAAACTAGAACACTTTCTAACACCATACACAAAAATAAACTCAAAATGGATTAAAGATCTAAACATAAGATCAGAAACTATAAAACTCGTAGAGGAGAACATAGGCAAAACACTTTCCAACATACATCACACCAGGATCCTCTATGACCCACCTCCAAGAATATTGGAAATAAAAGCAAAAATAAACAAATGGGACCTAATTAAAATTAAAAGCTTTTGCACAACAAAGGAAACTATAAGCAAGGTGAAAAGATAGCCTTCAGAATGGGAGAATATAATAGCAAATGAAACAACTGACAAAGAATTAATTTCAAAAATATACAAGCAACTCTTGCAGCTCAATTCCAGAAAAATAAATGACCCGATCAAAAAATGGGCCAAAGAACTAAACAGATATTTCTTCAAAGAAGACATAGATGGCAAACACATGAAAAGATGCTCAACATACTCATTATCAGAGAAATGGAAATCAAAACCACAATGAAGTACCATTTCACGCCAGTCAGAACGGCTGCTATCCAAAAGTCTATAAGCAATAAATGCTGGAGAGCATGTGGAGAAAAGGGAAACCTCTTACACTGTTGGTGGGAATGCAAACTAGTACAGCCAGTGTGAAGAACTGTAAGGAGATTCCTTAAAAAACTGGAAATAGAACTGCCATATGACCCAGCAGTTCCACTGCTGGGCATACACACTGAGGAAACCAGAACTGAATGAGACACGTGTACCCCAATATTCATCATAGCACAGTTTATAATAGCCAGGACATGGAAGTAACCTAGATGTCCATCAGCAGATGAATGGATAAGAAAGCTGTGGTACATATATACAATGGAGTATTACTCAGCCATTAAAAATAATACATTTGAATCACTTTTAATGAGGTGGATGAAACTGGAGCCTATTATACAGAGTGAAGTAAGCCAGAAAGAAAAACACCAATACAGTATACTAACGCACATATAAGGAATTTACAAAGATGGTAACGATAACCCTGTATGTGATACAGCAAAAGAGACACAGATGTATAGAACAGTCTTATGTACTCTGTGGGAGAGGGTGAGAGTAGGATGATTTGGGAGAATGGCATTGAAACATGTATATTATCATAAATGAAATGAATTTCCAGTCCAGATTTGATGCATGATACAGGATTCTCAGGGCTGGTGCACTGGGATGACCCAGAGGAATGGGATGGGAGGGAGGTGGGAGGGGTGTTCAGGATGGGGAACACATGTACACCCATGGTGGATTCATGTCAATGTATGGCAAAACCAATACAATATTGTAGAGTAGTTAGCCTCCAATTAAAATAAATAAGTTCATATATATATATAAATAAATTATGAAAACACTATTTTATCTTTTGATTCACATACCTATATACAAACAAAACATAGAAACAATGTATATGAAATTATATATATATATATACATATACACAAAGATTGTATTCATGGTATAGCCCTACATTCATGTAAACTCTTTTCATTTCTTTCAGTAGTATTTTAGAGTTTTCACATCATCCACTAGATTTATTCCTGAGTCATGGGTATCTTTGGTAAAACTGGAAATGTTTCTTCAAATTTAATTTAATCTTTTTTTTTTTTTTTTTTGCTGTTGCTATTGTTAGTACAGAAAAATAAATAGATTTTTATATAATGACCATGCTCCAGTGAGGTTGTTCAATTCATTTATGAATTCTAGGAGTTCACCTGAAGATTTTGTCAGCTGTTTGAAAAAAAAAAAGTTTCTGTTGCTTATTTACTTTTTCTTTGCTTTACTTCACTGTAGTCATTAGTAGAATGCTGAATAAAAATGAAGATGCTCAAACATTTGCTTATGTGTTTATGAGAGAGATTTTTTTTTTTCCTTTTATGTTCTTGTCATGTTTATTCTGACTTCCTAATGCAAGGTAGGAAGCATTTTTCTCTCTGTCTAGTCTCCAAATAGTTTGTGTATCATAAATCATTTGGTTTTAAATATTTGGAACAAATTATCTACTTGTGCTTCATTACTATGCTAAAGCCTTTCACTGTCTGGATCACAACATACTGTGAAGAATTGTTAAAAAAGGATGGGAATAACAGACCACCTTACCTGCCTCCTGAGAAATCTGTACACAGGTCAAGAAGCAACAGTTAAAACCAGAAATGGAACAGCAGACTGGTTCAAGATTTGGACAGGAGTACATCAGAGCTGTATATTGTCACCTTGCTTATTTAACTTCTATGCAGAGTACATCATGTGAAATGCTAGGCTGGATGAAACACAAGCTGGAATCAAGATTTCCAGGAGAAATATCAATAGCCTTAGATATGTAGATGAAACCACTCTTATGCCAGAAAGCAACCTCTTGATGAAGGTGAAAAAGGAGAATGAAAAAGCTGGCTTAAAATTCAGCATTCAAAAAACAAAGATCATGGCATGTGCTCCCATCACTTCAGTGCAAATAGATTAAAAAAAAAAAAAAAAAAGAAACAGTGACAGACTTTATTTCTTGGGCTCCCAAACCCCTGTGGATGTGACTGTTGCCATGATATTAAAAAACATTTGCTCCTTGGGAGAAAAGCAATGACAAACCTAGGCAGCATATTAAAAAGCAGAGAGATTATTTTGCCAACAGAAGTCCCTGTAGTCAAGCTACGGTTTTTCCAGTAGTCATGTATACATGTGAGAGCTGGACAATAAAACAGGCTGGATGCTGAAGAAAAGATGTCTTCAAACTGTGGTGTTAAAGGAGACTGTTGAGAGTCCCTTGGACAGCAAGGAGATCAAACCAGTCAAACCTAAAGGAAACCAACACTGAATATTCATTAGAAGGACTGATGCTGAAGTTGAAGCTCCAATACTTTAGCCACCTAATGCAAAGAGTTGGCATATTGGGAAGACCCTGATGCTAGAAAGATTGAAGGCAGGATAAGGAGATGACAGAGGATGAGATGATTGGATGACATAACCTATACTAATGGACATGAGTTTGAGCAAGCTCTGGGAGTTGGGGATGGACAGGGAAGCCTGGTGTGTTGCAGCCCATGGGGTCACAAAGAATCAGATATGACTGAGCAACTGAACAACAACAAATTAATTAGGTATTAGTATTACCCTTATTTTAAACATGAGGATGTTGAGACACCTAATGTTTAAAAAAAAATGCTTCAGATTACAAACATGTTAGGCATTAACCCTAAATACAATTCCTGGCAGTAAGATCCATCACTTACTAACCTACTACTAGGTCATATACATGTAAGATGACCAAGCAATGACCAGTACATGACCAAGCAATGGCAAATCTTGGGAATTTCTCTGTCACATCAGAGAAATTCTTATACCTTTTTACAAAGAAGCATGCTAATGAATTTTTTTCGACTTTTCAACAGAGAAGATTTGGGGATAACTTTTGTGTTAATTATAGAGATATCATAAATAAATAAATAAATAAATAAATAAATAAATAAATAGGGCTACCTGCGAGCTCAGTTGCTAAAGAATCTGCTTGCAGTGAAGGAGACCCAGGCTTTATCCCTGGGTCAGGAAGATCTCCTGGCGAATGAAATGGCAAACCACTCCAGTCTTCTTGCCTGGAAAATACAATGGATGTAGGAGCCTGGATGGCTGCAGTCCATGGGTTGCAAGAGTCGGGCACACTTTAGTGACTAAACCACCACATCATAAACAAAATGTGGAAATGTGCAAGATGGGCTCCTAGGCAGAAAGTGAAAGTCACTCAATCATGCCTGACTCTTTGAGACCCCATGGACTATAGTCCATGTAATTCTCCAGGCCAGAATGCTGGACTGGGTAACCATTCCCTTCTCCAGGGGATCCTCCCAACCCAGGGATCAAATCTGGGTCTCCCACATTGCAAGCAGATTCTTTACCAGCTGAGCCACCAGGGGCAGAGGTCAGGTATAATAATATAGATTTACATAAAACCACATAGATATATCTCAAATGCATATGTCAAGTAGGATGTCAGAAGTGGCAGGTTTTATTTTCTTGGGCTCCAAAATCACTGCAGACAGTGACTGCAGCCATGAAATTAAAAGGTGCTTGCTCCTTGGAAGAGAAGCTATGACCAACCTAGATAGCATATTAAAAAGCAGAGACATACTTTGCCAAGAATGGTCCATCTAGCCAAACAATAGTTTTTCCAGTAGTCACGTATGGATCTGAGAGTTAGACCATAAAAAAGGTGCTTTAGAGTCTTTGGACATCAAGGAAATCAAACCAGTTAATCCTAAAGGAAATCAACCCTGAATATTTATTGGAAGGACTGATGCTGAAGCTGAATCTTCAATACTTTGGCCACCTGATACAAAGACCCAAATCATTGGAAAAGATCCTGATTCTGGGAAAGATTGAGGGTAGGAGGAGAAGGGAGAGACAGAGGATGAGATGGTCGGATGGTATAACTGACTCAATGGACATGAGTTTGAGCAAACTCCAGGTGGTAGTGAAGGACAGGGAAGACTGTTGTGTTATAATCCGTGAGGCTGCAAAGAGCCAGACATGGCTTAGCTAGTGAACAATAACAGAAGTTGAATGATGTTTGTAACGAAACAATATTCATGTAAAATTGAGAACTTGTATGCTGCTGCTGCTAAGTTGCTTCAGTCGTGTCCGACTCTGTGTGCCTCCAGAGACAGCAGCCCACCAGGCTCCCCCTTCCCTGGGATTCTCCAGGCAAGAACACCAGAGTGGGTTGGCATTTCCTTCTCCAATGCATGAAAGTGAAAAGTGAGAGAGAAGTCGCTCAGCCGTGTCCAACTCTTAGCGACACCATGGACTGCAGCCTACCAGGCTCCTCTATCGATGGAATTCTCCAGGCAAGAGTACTGGAATGGGTTGCCATTGCCTTCTGCGTGAAAACTTGTATATATGACCACAAAAGTATATTTTAAAGAAAATAAAATTCTAAATAAATCGTAGAAAAAGAACTGTAAGAACATGGAGTGAATACTCGAGAATGGAAATGATGAATAAAATTGAAAATAATAAAATAACATGAGATAAAGAGGGATTTTACATATACTAACATAGATTTCTATGTCTTTAATTTAGATATAAGAATAGCTTATTTCTCTACTTTAAAATAAAACAATTTACTACAATGAAAGAAAGTTGCCTTGGATACAAGAAAATACATTATTAAGTTTCTACACCAAAGCAGTATGAAATAGCAGATAAGTCAATGAAAAAAAATAAGACATAGAAACAAAAGATGATATATAAACTTGCTATATAATAGAAGATAAATTAAAATATGTGGGGGAAAATTGCATTATTATAAAATGGATGTCAACAACTAGTATGCCAGTCAGGAAAATAAATAGTTATATTATCAACATTCTCTAGAATTTATAGTAAATATTATTATTTTTATTTTATGAGCAAATTAATAGCCATGTGGGGAAATATATAAAAACATGTGGAAACCACTTCAAGTTTGACTATCCATTGAAATTTCACAAAGGAAACATTAAACAAACAAGAGCATGCACTGTAAAACATCTATAACATCATGTACCATTAAAGAAATTTGAGACAAATAATGTACTTAGAAACTGATAAACAAAATTTAGCAATATGATGTTCAATTTTTCTTGTCTACAATTAATTATATCAATAAAATAGGAAGCCAACAAAAATTTCAAATTGCTAATAATCATATAATGAGATGCCCTAATTTATTCAAATAAATATAAATTCAAAATCTGAAATTTCATCTTTCTTCCACTATCAAATCTAACAAAATGTACAATTTTATAAAATGTTGTTGAGTGTATTTAAAAGAAGATGCCTTCACAATCTAAAACTAAAGGTGTCAATTAAGGCCACTTTTGGGGGAAAATAAAACAATATTGATAAAAATTAAATATAATTAAATATGCATATACCATTAACATTTTCATTTAAAAACTATCATTTTTAAATGGATTAAAAACATTTGTAAAATTGCAATATTGTTCACATCAGAAAATATTTTTACAGAGTATTAATGCCATAGTTATTTTATGCCCTAAATAGAATAGTGTGTGTGTTTGAAATGATATATTATGTTCATGCTTATCCCACATATGTTGATATGTATGAATTTTAAAAAGCTAGCTATAGAATAATTTTTACATTATATACAGGAAAATAAAATGAAAAGATAACATATCTTTTTATTTTTTTGTAGAGAATGGAAGAATAAGTTTGGATGAGTGAATTGGGATACTATTTTAGCCATATCAATATATCATAAACACAGATTTTAATAATTTGCACTTTCTAATTTAAAATGGCAAAAATATGAACTCCTGCATTTACCTAAGGACTGGGAGAGAGGGTAAAAAAAGAAAGAACAATTCACAGAAATGCCTGAATATGAATCCCATTCCTTTGCTGGTGTGCTGTGCATGTGTTCTCAGTCATGTCTGACTCTTTGCAACTCCATGGACTGCAACCCTAGCCACCAGGCTCCTCTGTCCATGGAATTCTCCAGGCAAGAATATTGGAGTTGATTGCCATTTCCTTTGCCAAGGGATTTTCCCAGCTCTGGGATTGAACCCACATCTCTTGCTTCTCCCACATTAGCAGGTGGATTCTTAACCACTGAGCTTCCTGGGAAGCCTCCTTTCCTTTGCAGCAAATGTACTATCTGGCTTGATGTTGGTGTAAATGCTTAGAGAATGTTCCCCAAGCACATTGGATGGTGCAGTGTTCCAACAGAGAGTTGTCTGCTGTTTTGTAAGCAGCATTTGTTAATGCCTGCAAATTGATGCTATTCTCCAGTCTCGGATTATAAAGGGAAAGCAGATGTTCATGAGCAACTAACCCAAACACATTGGGAAAGGCTACACACATTTTCACATTTCAATTACCATAATTTAATGCTTAAAATACATGCCCAAAACTTTTCATGGCAGAGGATTAGCACATCACCTTTAATGCAAACCAATTTCCGAAGTCTTCTGTATGTATTGTTCACTTTCAGAGATAAATCACTGCATTGAATAAGAGTTCAGTGTTCTGAAATGCTTTTTTTGTATATTTTTGAAAATTACAAAGGTTTACTATCCAGTTATTTTCATTATCAATTTCTTACAAGAGTTGTTTACTTTCTAATATTTTCATACTGTGATTTTTTTTTTTGTAGTTGCTAATATTGAGCTGAGTTTTCTAGGCCATTTATCAAGCAATTACTATCATGTCTAGATAGCTTATGCTCTTATTTCCAGAAGGTTGTCATTCAGTGGTAGAGACAGAAGTGGAATCAAGATTAAATGGTAGAAAGATCCTGAGCTCAACTTCTCCCATGGACACACTAAAGCTACAACTACATAACTGAACAACTCTCTCTCGATTAATGGCCTGAAAATTAGCAGAATACCTCTCCTACAATTAAGGACATAAAGAAAAAAATATTACATTGGGAAGGGTTGAAGTGACAGAGATTTAATTTAGTCAGGACCCATACCCCCAGCACGGCAACCCACAAGTAAGAGGGGATGCTATAAACTCAGAGGTTATACCTAAAATGTGAGGGTTCAAGCTCTACATTATGCCGCTCAGTCACAGGAATCAGCATTTTGAAGTAAGCCCCCAAAACTGGCTTTGTAAACTACTAGGTTTTATGAAAGGGAGAGCCTGAGGGTTGTAGGAAACCAATAATCTGCTTTTAAATTGTTTGCACACAAACATACTTGTTTTGAGTTGCAGTGCGAAAGCAGCAGATTGAAATGCACCTGGTGCTCTAGCTGGCCTGCCAAAATCACCCTAGAATGCCCACTGGCACATCCCTGTCTCCAATTTTAGTACTCTTACTGGTTGGCAGCCCCAGACACACTCAGGGAAAAGTTCTAGGCTGTACTTTGGGCTATGTCTAGACCACCACAAGGTGGTGACCCTCAGTGCACTCTGGGAAAAGCACTAGCCCACACCCATTACTACTTAAGCCCTTTAGCCAAAGCCACTGGGCACAAAAGTTTATATAGGAATATTCCTATACAAGGCCACACTTAAAGACTGGGAGAGGTAAGTTGTTTTTGCCTAATTTTTAGAAACAAACAGAAAGTCAAACAAAAATGAGACTATGGAAGAATTTGTTCCAGACAAAAGATAAAATCTAAGAAAAATTATTAGTAACACAAAGATTAGTATTTCACTTTGATAAAGAATTCAAAGTAACAGTCATAAAGAGGTTCACTGGGGAAAAATGGAGAAACACAATGAGATTTTTCACAAAGAGTTAGAAAATGTAAGAAAGAACCAATCAGAACTGAAGAATATGGTAACTGAAGTTAAAAAAATACAGTAAAAAAATGAGCAGTGATTAGATGATACAAAGGAACAGATCAGCAAACTATAAGACAGAGTAGTGGAAATCACACAAGCTAAAGAAAAAAAAGAATAAAGAATTTCTTATATGAGAATAGTTTAAGAAACCTCTGAAATAACATTAAACACACTAAGATTTGTATTGTACTTGAAAACCTATAAGTTATTGATGAAATGAATCAAAATGTCATAAATAACTGGAAAGATACACAGTATTCTTGGATTAGAAAAAATAATACTTGTAAAATATCCATGCTACCCAATACAATCTGCATATTTAATGCAACCTCTAACAAAATACTAATGGCACTTTTCATAGAACTAGAAAAGTAACTACTTCTAAAATGTGTCTGGAGACACAAAGACCTTGAATAGCTAAAACAATCTTGGGAAATAAGAATAAACTTAGGATCAGCATGCTCCCTGCTTTCAAACCGTATTTAGAAAGTTATAATAAGCAAAACAGTATTGTACTGGCAAAACAAACAAATAAAAAACAAGCCAAAGATTAAAAAACAGACACAAAGAACAATGGAACAGAAGAGAGAAAATATAATAAGCCCACACTTATATAGACAACTGACAAGAAAGGAGCCAATATAGAGTGAGAAAAAGACAGTTTCTCCAATAATTGGCATTGGGAAAACTGGACCACTGCAGGCAAAAGAATGAAACTGGGTTGCTTCCTTACAGCATAGACAAAAATAAACACAAAGTAGATTAAAGATTTAAACATGAGACCTGAAACCATAAAACCCCTGCAATAAAATATCAGCAGTACTCTCTTTGACATATGTCTTAGCAACACTTTTTGGTCTCTGCTTTCTCAGGCAAAGGCCAGAGAAGCAAGAATAAACCAATGGGACTACACGAAGCTGAAAAAGATTTTGCATAGTGGTGAAAACTATTAACAAAAAGTAGAGGCCCCCTATTGAATGAGAAAAAACATTTGCAAACAATGTATTCAATAAATGGTTAATATCTAAAATATGCAATAAACATAAAATTCAACATAAAATAAAAGCAGTTTAAAAATGGGCAAAGCACCTGAATAAAGACATTTTCCAAAGAAGACGTGCAGATGGAAAACAGGCACATGAAAGAATGCTCAGCATCACTAATCATCAGGGAAGTGAAAATCAGAATCATAAAGGAATGGCATCTCACATTTGTCAGAATGGCCACTATCTGCAATACAACACATAATAAGTGTTAGCAAAAAACGTAGAGAGAAGGGGATCTTCATGTATTTTTGGTAGAAATATAAATTGGTCCAGTCACTATTGAAAACAATATGCATGTTCCTCAGAAAATTAAAAATAGAACTACCATGTTATCCAGCAATTTCAAACCTGAATATTTGTTCAAAGGAAACAAAAACACTAATTCAAAAAGATATAAGCACCCCAATAAATATTGCAGCATTACTTGCAATAGCCAAGATATGGAAGCAACCTAAGTGTACATTGATAGGTGAATGGACCTGTATGCTGGAAAAAAAAAAAAAAAAAAATGGAATCTTGCCATTGTGACAATATGGATAGGCCTACAGGATATTATGCTAAGTAGAAGAGTCAGGCAGAGAAAGACAATACTGTATGATTTCACTTATACGTAGAACCTGAAAAACAAAACAAACAAACATAATAAAGTGGAAGAGCCTCATAGCTACAGGGAAAAAAACTTGTGCAGAGAGGTGGTGTTGGAGGAATGGATGAAACAGATGAAGGGGATTAAGAAGTACAAATGTCCAGTTATAAAATGAATAAGTCACATGGATGTAATGCAAAGCACAGATAATGTAGTCAATAGCTTCTAATTACTTTGGATAGTGAAAAATGGTAATTAAATTCACTGTGGTGATCATTTTCAACATATAAAAATGTTAGATCAGTATGTTGCACACCTGAAACTAATATAATATCATAAGTCACTACAATTAAGTTATTGAAAAATAATTGGCAGGGACACCTCCTTTTAGAATATGTGCAGTATGTTTTTAATATTTGTGTGTATGTGTGTGTATGTCAGTCGCTCAGTCATGTCCAACTCTTTGTGATCCCATGGACTGTTAGCTCACCAGCCTCTTCTGTCCATGGAATTCTCCAGTCAAGAATATTAGAGTAGGTTGCCATTCTTTTCTCTGGGGTAATCTTTCCAACCTAGGGATAGAATCTGGGTCTCCCTTATTCCAGGCAGATTCTGTACCATCTGAGCCACCAGGGAAACCCTGTTTTTAATATTTAAGAGTATGCAAAATATATTCTTAAGAATATTCTCAAATATGAACAGTTTAGTGCAAAAGGCAAAATAATTGATTTTTCTAAGATAAAAAACAAAAATATAATTACATTAAAATAGAAACTAATTGCATTATGAGCAAAAACTATGAAGAACATGAATATGTTCATGGTGGATTATGTACAATATAAAAATGAGCATAACTAACACATATGCCCATAAAGAAATGATGTTGACCAAACCATTAATTCTTTATTCATTTATATTATTTGATATTATGAACAGTTTGCATTTCTCTTTTTGAGGGTTCATATCTGTAGTTTATAAACATTTATTAATTTTAAAAATTCTAAGTACCTAAGCTGGTATAAAAAATGTTTTGACATTAAATTTACAGAATAACAAAACTTAGACCAAACCTTGATGTTCCCTAATACCCCAAACTGTAAAACTTCTTATATTTGAAAAAGAGATTTATATTTTTCATAAATACATTATTATATATTCATATAATATATCCACTGTAAACAAAGAAAAACAGCACAAAAATCTTGCTGGTGTAAGAAAGAAATTATTTGGATTTTGGTATACTTCCTTTCACACAGTTTATGTTTTGTTTTCATTTATCTGTTGATCATTGGAAAATTCAAGAGATTTTTAATGCAAAATGACTTCATAGAGAAAATAACTGAACATTGCAAATTTGAAATGTAAGTTTTCTTTCCCTGACTTTGCATTCCTAAACACTACTTTCCACAACAAGGAGTGTAACCTGTATTCTTTCAATGAGATTCTACATATAAGCAAGCATAGTGTGTGTGTGTGTGTGCCCATATGCATTAGTGTGACCTAATTGAATGAATATCTATAGAAAAGAGATAAATAGTGGCATTATATACAGTAGTTTCTTCACATTGTGCATTAAATATTTAGATTTTTAGGTCCCTTAACAAAAGATATGTTATTTTTAATAGACTGTAAATAGCTATGTTGTGTGCTCTGCTGCTGCTGCAAAGTCGTTTCAGTCATGTCCGACTCTGCGCGACCCCAGAGACGGCAGCCCACCAGGCTCCCCTGTCCCTGGGATTCTCCAGCCAAGAATACAGGAGTGGGTTGCCACTTCCTTCTTCAATGCATGAAAGTGAAAAGTGAAAGTGAAGTCACTCAGTCGTGTCCGACTCTTAGCGACCCCATGGACGGCAGCCTACCAGACTCCTCCATCCATGGGATTTTCCAGGCAAGAGTACCGGAGTGGGTGCTAGAATAATTTAAATCAAGATTCCATATTTTTAGAGATTTTTGGTTATTAACTTTCAGTGTTTTAAACTTTAAAATTTGATCAGTCTCTGTGCCTACATGTCAGTATATTTTTAGATATATTTATGGAAGAGAAATTTCTGGATCAAAAAGAATAAACTTAAAAAAACCTGCTATACCGTGTTAAGTTGTCCTTCAATTTTGAGACATTTATATCAACAGATTAGGGGCTTCCCCGATGTCTCAGTGGGTAAAGAATCCTCCTGCATTGCAGCAGATACAGGAGACACGGGTTAGATCCCTGGGTCAGGAAGTCACTTGGAGGAGGAAAATGGCAACCCATTCCAGTATTCTTGCTTGAAAAAGCCCATGGACAGAGGAGCCTGGTGGGCTACAGTCCAACGGGTCTCAAAGAAGGACACAACTGAGCGACCATACATAGCATATATCAATAGGTTACATATTTCACATCTCTTTGTTAACAAAAAGTATCTTTGCTTTTATTAAACAAATGTTTTTAATTATGGTTTTAATTTGTGTTTCTTTGACCTTAAGAGGTACATCATCTTCTCATTAACTGAGTAATTATTTGCCTGTTTTTGTGCATATGCAATATGCTTGCGTGAAGAGAATGAATGTCTACTGCTCAGTTTTCTAATAGAATATTCAATTTATTATTTTTTTTATGAGTTGAAAGAAAACTTTAAAGAAATTAGTTCTTTGTCAGTCACATTCTTTGCAAATATTTATTCCTAGTTTAATTGCTCATTTGTTGTTTGACTTTATTTGATTGTGCTCTGATCCCCTTCAAAAGAAGAATTCATTGACCCAACGGCTGCCTGCGTCAGGGGTGGGAGGGGAGGGATGGTGGTACTAGTTAAGAGTCTTTAGCTGAAGTGACTTAGCAGCAGCAGCAGCAGCAGCTATTAATTCCCTGAGAATTGCTTCAGTTTCAGTTTATTCACTCTCTGAAAGGTAACCCTTCCGGAGTGGGCAATAACCAATGATTTATTCATGTTGGGATATAAACCCCAGTATTTTAGCCTAATGTGAGCAATTCTCACATTGGGTCTCTGTAGTTTTAGCTACAAGGTGCTCATGGGATCAGCTGAGGCTGCCACTGTGCTTGCCTTGCAGTTCAACTCTTCCTTCTGCCCTCCTTCACTTCACTCTTCTTTCTTCAACAGATGTTGATCTCTAGGATACTCCTTAATAAACAATTTGCACACTACATTCTGAATCAGAATTTGCCTCCCAAATAGTACAACCTATGCCTCCCAACACATAGAATTTACAGGTCCACAGCTGTGATCCCTTAATTATACCTTCCTTAATCCTATATATGCTTCATCCATAGGTAAGCTGACTCTTCAGGGAGATCTGTGTCCATATATAATATTTTATATATGCTTTTACTAAATATTATCTATAAATAAGATAAATTATATATTAGTATAAACAATGTAAACTATAAACATATAGTTTTTACTAAACTATATCTGTAAATAATGTAAAATATATTTTGTACATTTTAAATCTTCTAAGAGTAGTATTGATATATATCACCACTTAATTTTTTTCACTAAATTTTTTAAGATTCAATTATTTTGACAAAAATGGCCTAGCTCATTCATTTTACCTGCTATAAGGTATTCCATCATATAAAAATATCCACTGTCCTGCTGATTGTCATTTGTTTTCTATTGTTCATTATCAGATATATTTTTCCTCATGCATAAGCACATGAGTTTCTCTGTAGTACATATAACTAGGAATGGAAACTCTGTTCATGAAAATGAAAATTTTTAACATTACTGGAGAATTCCAAATTTGTCATAAATGAAATTTTGCAAATATCCTAATGCTAAACATGTTCTTCAAATAATTTCTTGCTCATCCATGAGATAGGCAGTTGAACGGAAAAATCATCTCCCATTAAACTAGCTGTCAGTTCCATGGTGGGTGGAAGATGAATTTGTGACATTAGCCCTATTAAAGTCAGAATCTTCCTCCCACTCTCTGAGGTAGGACCTTGGAAAGACTTTAATTGTTTAATAATCAATTTTCTAATATTCACTGCTTACCATTGAACTCTTTTTTTTCTCTGTTAACCTATAATTCTCATGCCGTAATAAGTTTGAGGTTCTGGGCTATTTTTTCATAAGAATCATTAGCTTTTGTGCTAGGAAAGGCCTTCAGGCTATTTTGGATCTCTTTGGATCTTAGAATTCAAGGTATTTCTACACTTGCTGACTTAAATTAAAACAAGGGGCAAACAAACATTTCCAAATGTACCGTTTACAACATTCAAAGTGAAAGCAAGCAGAAACTGAATTTTGCATTGGTTCCCTTTACACTAAGCTGTACCTAGTCTTCATACTTTATCATTTCAGTGAGAGATCTTATCTAGAAGTCAAATGTATTAGGAAAAAGTACTTATAATAACTCTGCAGACTCTTTCTCACACCATTTCTGCTTTCTCTGACATGTACAGCTTTTATTGAGCCAAATCTCCTCTAACATAGCAGCTCTTTCTCCTACTGTAGTTATTAACAATGAAAAATGTAATATCTCTGCTCATGGCTGCTGCAACTGAAATAGTTTTAGACTGTTTCTTAATGAAGGTTCAGATCCTTCCTACAAACAAACATGTATATTTCTAGAGAACTGGATGTCAGTGAAATTCCTCTGAAAAGAATGTGAAATGATGGAATAAGAAAGATGAATTGGAATCCTCTACTCAGTCTTTGTGTACAGTCAGTTACATTAATCAAACTTCTCAATTTTTCAATTGCTTTACCTGCAAAATGAAAATATTTTAATCTGTCAGTCTATTTGGAGGATTAATGAGAAAAAAATCATGTAAAAAGTTCTGAAAGAGTCTCTGGAACACAGTAGGCTCTTCATAGCTTTATTTCTTATTTTGTTTCTCTTCCACTTCTGAAACCATTCCTCATGTACTTTTAATAAAATGGTAAACCCTTATTTGATTCAAAAGTACTTAAAATAGCAAAATATATGAAAATATTTCAAGTATCCAGTATTTCATTGTAAATTAAAATTAACCATATTATATTGCTTATATCAGCATCAAATTATTTTATTTATTTTTTAATTTATAGTCATTGTAGATGATATCAATGTTAATATATGGCTTTGTCATATATCATAATCACTTTCATTTCTATCTCATGTTGATAATGATATTTCCAATATGCTCTCTCTCAATACACTTACATCCTTACACTATTCAGTTTGTCTCATATTGGGTCAAATATTTCTCTCACTAACTCTAGTTAAGATTTCCAGTTTCCAACCTTTTGAAGGTCCACCGGGTAATTTTATTGTGCTTTTGATGATTTGCCTTGAAAAATATCTCCTTTTCACAGGTCTTAGTTTATTCATCAATACATTATACCATCTAAGCCACCAGGGAAGCCCCATCTAAAGACACAAATACTCCCAGAAAAAGAAAACAGGTTTTATTTCAATTTTATTTAAATCTTACTTCACCTTTTCTGGTTTTCAACTACATGTCTCCAGGTACCTCCATATCTGCGGTTGGCAAACCTGCAGATTTGGGGAGCCAAGTGCACATTGGAATTGATAGTGGGAAAAGTAGACTCTTCTTTAAAAAAAAGTTTTTAAGAAATCTCCATAGTGTTCTCCATAGTGACTGTACAAATTTACATTCCCATCAACAGTGTAGGAGGGTTCCTTCTTTTCTATTCACTCTCCAGTGTATATTTTGTTTGTAGACATATTAATAATGGCCATTCTGATGAGTAGCAGGTAATACTTCATTGCAGATTTGATTTGCATTTCTAAAAATTAGCAATGTTGAGCATTTCTTCATGTGTCTGTTGTCCATCTGTATCTTTTCTTTGAAAAAAGGCCTGCTCAGAAATTCTACCCATTTTTTAATTGGGTTACTTGTTTTTTCGATATTGAGCTGTTTGTATATTTTGAAATTTAACCCCTGTTGGTCATATTATTTGCAAATATTTTCTCCCATTCTATGGGTAATTGTTTCATTTTTTTATGGTTTTCTTTGCTGCTCAAAATCTTATTTTTGTTTCGATTTCCATTCTTCTAGGAGGTGGATCCAAAAACGTATTCCTACAATTTATGTTAGAGTATTCTCCCTATGTTTTCCTCTAGGAGTTTTATAGTATCCAGTCTACATTTAGGTCTTTAATCCATTTTGAGTTGATTTTTGTATATGGTATTGGAGAACATTCTAATTTCATTTTTTTACATATTACCATATGATCTAGCAATCTCACTCCTGGGCATATATCTGGAGAGAACATAGTTTTAAAAGATACATGCATCCCAATGTTCATTACAGCATTATTTACAATAATCATGACATGAAAATAACCTAAATGTACATCAACAGATGAATGGATAAATAAGACATGGTGCAAATATTCAGTGGAATATTACTTAGCCATAAAAAGAATGGAATAAGGTTATTTGGAGCAACAGGGATGGACTTAGATATTATTATACAATAATAAGTGAAATAAGTCAGATAAAGCAAAACAAATATCATATGATACAGTTTATATGTGAAATCTAAAAATCTGATACAAATGAGCTTATTTACAAAACAGAAATAAAACCTCAGACATAAGGGGGGAAAAAAAAGCTTATGTTTACCAAAAGGGAAGAGAGGAGGGGTAAATTAAAAGTATATGAAATTCACATGTACACACTAACTATATATGAAATAGATTAAAAAAAAAAAAAACAAGTAACTATGGTATAGCACAAGAATCTATACTCAGCATTTTGTAATAACCGTAAGGGAAAATAATTTGAGTAGGATTATATATATATATTTATTTATATTTCAAATCCTAAAATATGATGCTGTTAAAAGGCTGCACTCAATAAGCCAGAAAATTTGGAAAACTCAGGAGTGGTCACAGGACTCAAAGAGGTCAGTTTTCATTCCAATTCCAAAGAAAGACAATGCCAAAGAATGTTCAAACTACCACACAATTGCACTCATTTCACATGCTAGCAAAGTAATGCTCAAAATTCTACAAGCCAGGCTTCAATAGTATGTAAACTGAGAAATTCCAGATGTTCAAGTTGGCTTTAGAAAAGGCAGAGGAACCAGAGATCAAATTGCCAACATCGGTTGAATCATAGAAAACATAAGAGAATTTCAGAAAAGCATCTACTTCTACTCCATTGACCACATTAAAGTTTTGACAGTGTGGATCACAGCAAAATGTGAAAAATTCTTCAAGAAGTGGGAATACTAAGCCACCTTACCTGCCTCCTAAGAAACCTGTATGCAGGTCAAGAAGCAACTGTTAGAACCAGACATGGAACAACGGATTGGTTCAAAATTGGGAAAGGAGTACGTCAAGGGTGTATATCATCGTCCTGCTTATTTAACTTATATACAGAGTACATTATGTGAAATGCCAGGCTGGATGAAGCACAAGCTAGAATCAAGTTTGCCGGGTAAAATATCAATAACCTCAAATATACCACCCTTATGCCAGAAAGCAAAGAAGAACTAAAGAACCTCTTGATGAAGGTAAAAGAGGAGAGTAAAAATGCTGGCTTAAAAATAAACATTCAAAAAACTAAGATCATGGCATCTGGTCCCATCACTTTATGGGAAATAGATGGGGAACAATGGAAACAGTGGCAGACTTTATTTTGGGGGGCTCCAAAATCACTGCAGATGGTAACTGCAGACATGAAATTAAAAGACGCTTGCTCCTTGGAAGAAAAGCTATGACAAACCTAGACAGCATTTTGAAAAGTTGAGACATTACTTTGAAAACAAAGTCTCATATAGTCAAAGCTATGGTTTTTCTAGCAGTCATGTATGGAAGTGAAAGTTGGACTGTAAAGAAGGATGAGTGCTGAAAGTTTGATGCTTTTTAACTATTGGAGAAGACTGTTAAGAGTCGCCTGGACTGCAAGGAGATCAAACCATTCAATTTGGAAAATCAATCCTGAGTATTCATTAGAAGGACTGATGCTCAAGCTGAAGCTTTAGTAATTTGGCCACCTGATGTGAAAAGAGTTGACTCTTTAGAAAAGCCCCTGATGCTGGAAAACAGTGAAGGCAGGAGGAGAAGGGGACAAGAGAGCATGCGATGGTTGTATGGGATCACTGACTCAATGGACATGAGTTTGAGCAAGCTCCAAGAGATAGTGAAGAACAGGGAAGCCTGGGATGCTGCAGTCCATGGGGTCACAAACAGTCAAACACAACTGAGCAACTGAACAAACAAATACAAAATATATTCATGTACTTTGCTATACACCTGAATTCACTTACTGTAACCTGAAACTAACACAATGTAAGTCAGTTACATTTCAATTTCTAAAAAAGGAAAATAACTAGTTTAAAATATTTTATCATTGTATTTAAAAATGTCTAGTGTCTACTGCTGGCCATTTCAAAGTGGACCATGAATTTATGAATATATGATTTGCTTCCATTTTGATAAAGCTTTTATGAATAACAATACTTTATATTCAGATTATTCTCTCCATTGTAGAAAATAGAGCATAAAATCAAACAGGTAGCAACAAATATATCGATGTTGTTGGAAAAAAAATGCTCTTAGTAATATGGCACAAAAAATAGGTGAAAACTTTTATAAGGTTCAGGGGAAACAAGTAAAAGGAAAAAATCCACATTTTCTCAAAATGAGGAGGGGAGCCAAGAATTTATCACATTTGTAGATAAATGTTTCATGAATAAGAATGCTTACATAATATTGAATATGACATGGACCACATTACCATTGTAGAATGTATGTTCTTTGGAAGTAAGACCACTTAGACCCATTATATAGATAAAAGTAGCAAAAATTAGAATCACATGAGAGAAATGCTCAAAGCCTAAACTTTACCAGATCCATAATGGACTTGCAAATTGAAAATTAACACCTGTTCTGTATCATTATCACTAGTAAAAGTGCCAAGTGGAGACTTGTTTATATGTTGGGAGATGCTTTATTCTTCAAGGTCAGCTGCTAATATATGTTATTTACATAAATGTTTCTATTAGCAATCTCATTGATTTAGAAAAAAAATTAAAAATATGATTTATTTGCCAAGTTTTTCTACTAGAATAAATAGGGAAATTTACTTATCCAGAGTCACTGACCAAATAATTTCCTTAGCTGTTATGTGATTATACTACTTTACAACAAAATGATGACAGATGCACAGATGATGCCTAGTTCCTCAGTCATGTTCAGGAGGAGTATATAGGGTGCTGGCCTCGAAACCAGCAAGGATGTTGAAAGAATTATTTCAGTACTTTTCAGGAGGGATCAGAGTGAATAAGTGAGACATATTGATCACACTTCTCCTCTGCAGATCAGAAATAAACTTCAAAGTATATTCTCAAGTTAAAACACTTACAATAAAGGTCCAAAATAAATTTATTCCAAAATAACAATGTGTTTCCCATATAAGCCAATGACAAGTTTGAGACACATGAAGGGATAATAGAGATAAGAAGCAAGAAAATGGGTCTAAAAAGAATGAAACAGGAAAACAAGGAGGTTGGTGTGTTGGAGGTAGTGATACACTTTGTTTTTTTGTATAAGGGCCCAGAGAATCACTGTTTAGATAGATATATATTGATTATTTCAGATGCTGATTAAGTAGAGAAAGCCTGAGAAGTAATTCCTAGTCAGAAATAGTTTAATTCTATCAGTTAAAAGAGTCTCATGCATTTTCAGAGAAGGAATCCTTTGCTTTGATTAAATTTTAATCTTGTTGGAAATTGTGTTCACTTAAAAGTAGTCACTTCTGACATCACAACCTGAGCAAACAACCTGTAGAGTCACAACGTGAGCAAAGTATCTTTATTAAATTTAATGATTTTTAATATAAAAAACAATATAATTGTTGATATACAGTCTTTTACTGATGATCAGAAAGTAAAGAATCATGGATAAACATTTATTAATTCACTTTATTCTTTCAAATTATTTTTAACATCTAGCACAAGACAACATGACAGACACCTTGAGGGATGTAGATATATAAACTATGATCATTGATCTCAAAGCAATAAGGTCTCACAAAGAAAGTGATACATATACCTGAGCAATGACAGCTCAAGGTTGAAGGTTTAAAAAAACCAAATGAATATGTGAATTCAGGGAAGATAAAGAGTTTATAAGAAGGCTCAAACAAAAGGAAAATTTAAGCTGCAGAAAATGATGGGTAAGCAGACTTTCAAAAGATTGTTTTTTTAGGCCCACCATGCAAACACCAAGGTAAAATGAGCAAATGGAGGGCCGGGTAACACTTAGACATCAGGACACAACTGAAGCCTGAAATAAGGGGCTGGCTATTATGAGTGTTCTCACTGTCCCCAACTCTCCCTCTAGTGGCCCCAAATCTCCTTTTCTGGCCGATACCCACTGTCCTCCTGAATTCTATTTCTCTTTTTCTTTGAGAGACAATTCTGGTATTATGAACAGCCTGAATCTTAAGGACAAATTTCTTTTTTCAAAACAGCCTCTCAGAAGTGAGAAACTTGGATGAAATAATCCAGCTCCCCAACTTACATTTTTTGGATATGGAGGGATATCTAAGAAGTTGAAAAATGCCTTTATTGGTCATCAGCCCTTTTATTTAAGACTTGTGAAAGAAGTCAGGTTCAAATAGCAATAGTACAAATCACAGCTAAAACAGTCAGCCACATATTTTGGCTATTCTTTTGAAAAATTAACCAACTCGGAAGCAGCACTGAGAAAACAGATGTTGGATCAAGTAGATAAGTCAGATTGAGAAAGAGAGAGAGAGAGAACTTCTACTACTGAGTCACTACTGTAATAACAGTAGTATATTATTCTAAAGCACCCTGTTTGCTTTCTTCAAGTCCCTTATATTTAATACAATTTTGATTTCATGTGTTTATTTACTCACTTTCTGCCAGACTTTCTTATTAAATAGTAAACTCATGAAAGCCAGTAATTGCTTATTTATCAATTATCATCAGAACATAGCATAGTGCCAGGAACATGAGTTTATCAGTTACTTGTTAAAGGAATTATTTCTAATGAGGGCCTATAATGGCTATAAGGTTTGACCTCAAGACTAAGGCTGGTAGTGACACCAGAAAGTCTAGAGAAAGAAAGGGAATTACCATTTAACAATAATCTACTGCACATCTATACTGTATAGTTTTACTTTCACGATCTTTACAAAGATATGCTAAGGATAAACGTTAAATCCATTTTTCCTTTTTTTTCTGGTGAACAAATTGAGCTTAGAGATCCAGAAAAATGTGTTACAAAATTATATCATGAGTGAAAAGAAAAGCCATGATTATAAGATTTTATAATCACCTTAAACTGGCTAAAAATTTTAATTTAATTCCATAATTTTCTTGGTTCCCAGAGACTGTGCTCTGCTCAGTTGCTTCAGTCATGTCTGAATCTTTGCAACCCTATGGACTGTAGCCTGCCAGACTCTTCTGACCATGGGATTCTCCAGGCAGAATACTGGAGTGGGTTGCCATGCCCACCTCCAGGGGATCTTCCTGACCTGGAGATCGAATCCACGTCTCTTGCAACTCCTGCATTGAAGGCAGATTCTTTACTCACTGAGCCACCTGGGAAGCCCCCTCCAGGAACTAGTTCAAGGAAAATTTCAGGGTTGATAAAGTCAATTTCAGTAGATCAGAAATAATTGGAAAGATGTGAGGCTAATAACACTGTTGTTGTTCAGTTGCCAGTCGTGTCTGACTCTGCAACCCCATGAACTGCAGCATGCCAGGCCTTGCTGTCCCTCAACATCTCCTGGAGCTTGCCCAAGTTTGTGTGCATCAAATCGGGGATGCCATCCAAACATCTCATCTTCTGCTGCCTTCTTCTCCTGCCTTCAATCTTTCCCAACATCAGGGTCTTTTCTGATGAGTTGGCTTTTCACATCAGGTGGCCAAAGTACTTGAGCTTCAGGTTCAGCATCAGTCCTTCCAATGAATATTCAAGATTGACTGGTTTGATCTCCTTACACTCTAAGGGTCTCTCAAGAGTCTTCTCCAGCACCACAGTTTGAAAGCATCAATTCTTTGATGATCTTCCTTCTTTATTGTCCAACTCTCAATCCGTACATGACTAATGGAAATACCATAGCTTTCCCATAGGGACCTTTGCCAGCAAAGTGACATCTTTGTTTTTTAATACACTGTCTAGTTTTGTCACAGCTTTCCTTCCAGGAAGCAATCGCCTTCTTATTTCATGGCTGCAGTTACCATCTGTAGTGATTTTAGAGCCCAAGGAGGGGAAATCTGGCGCTGATTTCACCTTTTCCCTCTCTGTTTGCCATGAAGTAATGGTACTGGATGCTATGATCTTAGTTTTAACATTGAATTTTAAGCCAGGTTTTTCACTCTCTGGTGGCTCAGATAGCAATAACACTGTAATACTTATATACTAGTCTGGACCACATGAAATTGACATGTTTGTTTTCACCAAATCTGATTGATACTTGTGCTTTCACATAGTTTAACTTAGTAAGTTGTTCCTTCCCTTTCGTTGACAAAATACTATACCCGTCTGTTATAAAATAGTGTCCTGATGAGATCCAAGTGATGACTTTAACAATTAAACTGAAGTAAAGTAGAAAGAATTGAAAGAGTTGTGTGTGTCAAGGACTGACAAGTAAAGATTCTGTGAGTCTCAAAAATCTGCTTATTGATGCCCCTAAGAATTTTTGCAAGGTACTCACAGTGAGGTGCCCTTAAATTAGGGTTTGAAGTTAGGGGAAAAAAGTATATTTAAAAACTATATATATGCCTATATATACATAAATATATATATGTATATGTATATATATTTGAGAAGGAAATGGCAGCACACTCCAGTATTCTTGCCTGGAGAATTCCATGGACAGAGGAGCCTGGTAGGCTACAGTCCACAAAGTTGCAAAGAGTTAGACATGACTGAAGCAACTTAGCACACACACACACACACACACACACACACACACACACACCATATTACATATATAATGTAAACTCTCATTTAAAACATATTATATATATATATATGTGAACATAGTATTACAACAACTGCATTAAGCTGTTCCATCAATATGTGTTAATTTTGTTGTAACTTATTTTGTACTATTTATATTAATATATCTAGCTTCCCAGGTAGTACCAGTCATAAAGAACTTGCTTGCCAGGGCAGGAGAAGAGATGTGGGTTCAATCCCTGAGTCAGGAAGATCCCCTGGAGGAGGATAACAACCCATTCTAGTATTCCTGCCTGGAGAATCCCCATGGAGAGAAGAGCCTGGCGGGCCCAAAGAGTTGGACAGGACTGAAACAACACCACACATATGCACATATATATATATATAAATAATAATTAATTATATGTATTGCATTTTTCTTTTTTTAAGAGAGGAATATTGTAATTGTACATTTCATTTTTTAAAATTTGTTGAATTGACAGCATTTGAAGGGTATTGGGAAGATTTCTATATTTAAATGACATTTGTAGATTGCTATTCCCTGTTTTATTTGTCATCTCCTATTTCTATCACACTGATAACTGTAGCTAAAAAAATAAGAGGAGAAAGAAGTGTGGAAAAAATACCTAAACTTTGAAAGCATATTTCAATTCAATTATGTGCTTATAATTGTTCAGTTGTGGGTATTAAAAATGTCTGCCACTTACTATCATGTATTCTTTTTCACTTACAGCTACAAAGTATCAACAAAACATTCTCATTAAATTACAACACATTTTGGATCATTTCTTCATTGGTTTGAAATGAAACTAAGAAAAAATGATATGTTAGAAGTCAAGCATTAGCACTGTCATATCAGATATCTCTCTAAAAGGATTTTTTTTTTTTTTCAATTTGGGGGAAATTTTTAGATATACAGAAAAATACATAGATAGTACAAAGTTCATGTATACGCTTCATTCAACTGTACTCATTTTATGTCCTTTAAGATTACTTTGATACAAACTAAGTTTTGTCAAAATTATTAAATCAACATTGCTAATGACTAGTAACAAAAGTCCAGATCTTATTTAGAAATCACTGGTCTTTCCACCAGTATCCTCTTTCTATTACAGATTTGAGCCCAGGATACCACAGTGTATTTATTAATATTGTTTTTATTAAACCATCTCATCTGGCCTATAGCAGTTTCTGCTTGTTTTTCAAGACCTGACCTACTTGAGAATTGCTATCCAGATACCCTATAGAATGTCCTCCATTCTAGATTTGTTTAATATTTTTCTCATGAATAAATTGTTATTTTTTTGTAAAGAGTCTCAAAGAAATGAAGTATTTTTCTCATCACATATCAGGATGTACATGATATACACATGACTTCACTGGTTAAGATATTTGCCAAGTCTCTCCCTTGTAAAGTTAGTTTTTCATTTATAAGCTTGACTACTTGGAGGCACATTTTATGCTTAATCCACTGTTAATGAGGGGGATCAAAACCTGTCATCATTGCACATTTATTTCTAGCAAAACTATTCTATTTCTGACTTGGAAAAAAATTCAGATCCATCTTAATTTCAGCATCCCATGTGAATACATATATATATGGGGGGAAGGGGCATGCTTCCCAGGTGGCACTAGTGGTAAAGAACTTGCCTGCCAATGCAAGAGACATAGAAGATGCAGGTTGGATTGCTGGGTCTGGAAGATCCCCTGGAGGAAGGCACAGTAACCCACTCTAGTGTCCTTGACTGGAGAATCCCATGGACAGAGTAACCTGGTAAGTTACACTCCCTAGGGTCACAAAGAGTCAGACATGACTGAAGCGACTTAGCATGAAAGCACACGTATGTGTAACACACACACATACACATTCACACACCTTTATTGTTCCTTAACACCACCACAGAAACAGAGCTACAAATCATTTGTGGAGTACATGATTCTTTTAAAAAATATTTGTGTCTACCACAGAAACCAAGAATATTACACCTAAGGAAAAAACAGAGACTAAATTAAAGATGTAAGTTCCCCCTCACATTTCAGCTTTTCAATTAAAGAAAATTGTGTGTTGTGAGAAATATGGAGGCCAAGGATCATTCATTCCCTGAGAAATTTTTTTCTGAAAATGCCTTCCCCAGTCCAGTGAGGTCTTCTCCTCTGCACCTCAACACCCTGTACACTAGACCCCAGCACCCTCCATATTCTTCTGGAATCACTAGTGTTCTATTTCATTAAGGAAACTCTGAGCTCCTAGAGGGTTTCCTTCATCTCTCTGCCTAGGGCCTGACATATGGCAAATATTTAACTGAATTTGTGTTCACTGAAAAAAGGAACAAACATCCAATAAAATTTCTGCTAGAAAAAATTTTACTCAGCACTACTATTTATGTATATAGTCAATGTCTTTATATAAGTTTGTTATACAATTTTATCTTCCTAAAACACAATGATTAAGCTTTCCATTGCAACACATCTGACTCTAATAACATCTGCCCAGGATATTTTAACTCTCTGGCAGTGAGGACTATCTCTTCTTAATGTCCCACTGACTTTCTCCTAACTTAAAGCCTAAATTTCAGCTCTCAGCCTGCATCTATTTTACTTATTCTCCATTATCTGAAAATTAATGCACAGCAGCCATGTTAGGTGCAATGAATCTACCTTTAGTTTTCTCTGTTCCTCTGCAGGAATCTCATTAACCCTCTGTCTTTGTGAAGTCAGTAACTGCAGGAAGCTTCTGCTGCAGATCAAAGTTCATTCAAGCCTATTAGCTTGTCTTTGTTTGTTTCCATCTTGAAGAGACACTGATTTTTTCTGCACTTGTTTTCCACCCACTGAGAATGCTGATATCAAATATTGAATCTTTTCTTTAGAAGTTTATGTTATTATGTTATAATTTGTATAATACTGGAACACTATTAACAATAAGTATTTTTTCTGTGAAAAAAATTTCAAAACTGAATATCTAATATGTAGTAGCTCATTTAGATGCAGAATGTTAAGGGGTGTATAGATCTTAAATTTCATGTGGTCCATCTCCCAACTAATGATTGCCTACTTTTATAATATCCCAGAAAAATACTGGGACATTTAGAATATCAAAAATGAAAACAGCCTTTAGGTTCCAACCCTTAACTCTAAAAGATGTTATTCTTATTCTATAGGAGGAAAAAATCAATAAAATTTAACATGTGCTAAAAAATAATATTACTGGTTGTTTAGAGATATAGCTGGAGTACAACATATTGTATGAGGTTGAAAAATTCACAATGTAAAAGAGAGGCAATGATGTGGAAAATTTTTTTAAAAATTCCAAAAATAATATGATATAAGTGCCTGGTGAACTATGGACAGAGGCTCGTGACATTGTAGAAGAGATAGAAATCAAGAACATCCCCAAGAGAAGAAATGGATAAAAAGCAAAATGGCTGTCTGAGGAGGCCTTAGAAATAACTGTGATAAGAAGGGAAGTGAAAAGCAAAGGAGAAAAGGAAAGATATAAACATTTGAATGCAGAGTTCCAAAGAGTAGCAAGGAGCGATAAGAAAGCCTTCTTCAGCGATCAATGGAAAGAAATAGAGAAAAAGAACAGAATGGGAAAGACTAGGGATCTCTTCAAGAAAATTAGAGATACCAAGGGAACATTTCATGCAAAGATGGGCTTGATAAAGGACAGAAAGAGTATGGACCTAACAGAAGCAGAAGACATTAAGAAGAGGTGGCAAGAATACACAGAAGAACTATACAAAAAAGATTTTCATGACCCAGATAATCACAATGGTGTGATCACTCACCTAGAGCCAGACATCCTGTAATACAAAGTCAAGTGGGCCTTAGGAAGCATCACTTGAACAAAGCCAGTGGAGGTGATGGAATTCCAGTTGAGCTCTTTCAAATCCTGAAAGATGATGCTATGAAAGTGCTGCACTCAATAGGCCAGCAAATTTGGAAAGCTCAGCAGTGGCCACAGGACTGGAAAAGGTCAGTTTTCATTCCAATCCCAAAGAAAGGCAATGCCAAAGATTGCTCAAACTACCGCACAATTGCACTCATCTCACATGCTAGTAAACTGATGCTTAAAATTCTCAAAGCCAGGCTTGAGCAATACATGAACCGTGAACTTCCAGATGTTCAAACTGATTTTAGAAAAGGCAGAGGAATCAGAAATCAAATTGCCAACATCCGCTGGATCATGGAAAAAGCAAGAGAGTTCCAGAAAAACATCTATTTCTGCTTTATTGACGATGCCAAAGCCTTTGACTGTGTGGATCACAATAAACTGCGGAAAATTCTGAGAGGGATGGGGATACCAGACCACCTGACCTGCCTATTGAGAAATCTGTATGCAGATCAGGAAGCAGCAGTTAGAACTGGACATGGAACAACAAACTGGTTCCAAATAGGAAAAGGAGTACATCAGGGCTGTATATTGTCACCCTGCTTATGTAACTTATATGCAGAGTACATCATGAGAAACACTGGACTGGAAGAAGCACAAGCTGGAATCAAGATTGCTGGGAGAAGTATCAGTAACGTCAGATATGCAGGTGGCACCACCCTTATGGCAGAAAGTGAAGAACTCAAGAGCCTCTTGATGAATGCGGAAGAGGACAGTGAAAAAGTTGGCTTAAAGGTCAACACTGAGAAAACATTCATGGCATCTGGTCTCATCACTTCATGGGAAATAGATGGGGAAAGAGTGGAAACAGTGGCTGACTTTATTTTTCTGGGCTCCCAAATCACTGCAGATGGTGATTGCAGCCATGAAATTAAAAGATGTTTACTCTTTGGAAGGAAAGTTATGACCACCCTAGACAGCATATTAAAAAGCAGAGACGTTACTTTGCCAACAAAGGTCAGTCTAGTCAAGGCTATGGTTTTTCCAGTGGTCATGTATGGATGTGAGAGTTGGACTATAAAAAGGCTGAGCGCCGAAGAATTGACACTTTTGAACTGTGGTGTTGGAGAAGACTCTTGAGAGTCCCTTGGATCTCAAGGAGATCCAACCAGTCTATTCTAAAGGAGATCTGTCCTGGGTGTTCATTGGAAGGACTGACGTTGAAGCTGAAACTCCAATACTTTGGCCACCTGATCAGAAGAGCTAACTCATTGGAAAAGACCCAGATGCTGGCAAAGATTGAGGGCAGGAGGAGAAGGGGACAATAGAGGATGAGATAGTTGGATGGCATCACCGACTCAATGGACATGGGTTTGGGTGGAATGCAGGAGTTGATGAAAGACAGGGGGGCCTGGCATGCTGCAGTTCATGGGGTCACAAGGAGTCAGACACGACTTAGTGACTGAACTGAACTGAATATGATATGACATGATCCAAATGTTCAGGTTTCATCAGGTTGTTGTAACATTTACATTAATATACAATTAGTTGTGACTATGTATTTTTCCCAAAACATATGAACCAAATAGTAACCCAAGATAATGAAGTTATCAAAAGATTGTAGGCTTCAAGAGCATGGAGACAGCCCAGCTGAAATTGCTGCCTGTCCTTGGAATTGAAGCAACCAAAAATCACAAACTGGAAAGCTGACTTCCCACAGCTTCCTGGCTTATATTATCTACATCCCAATGATCTTCATGGTTTGAGTCAGATGCCCACTCTGTTTTGTTGATCAGCAATGACCAAGAGGTTAGGGTTACTTAGTAAAACATGGATAAATATGATAAACCATTGCTTATGCAGGAAGAAATTAAGGGCATTATTTTGAGCTGGGGAGATCCTCAAAGAAGAGTTTTCTGTAATATTGAAATTACAATGGCACTTGCTACCTCTGGCTGGATGAAACTTTGGCCCCTTACAGATTTCCTTTGTCCAAGATGATTTCCAACCCTCACCTCCAGAAGTGCCTTATTTCTATCCATGTAAAATGCATGATTCCTGTTGTATATTCAAGTCATCCAAACGAGGAGTTTGTGACCAGTGACCTTTACAGCTCCATAAAAGTGCCAACCACAATTGTCTTTACTTAGTGATTCTCTGTTGCTGAGCCCCCATCCCTCACACAAACTTAATTTTCATTATGTTGGAGTTGCCTCACCATTATTGATGTTAGCACTAGCCAAGCATAGATATGACAGTTTTGGCCCTGGTACCAATACAGAAGTTGTGCTCGAATGAGACCAAGGCATTTCCACTGGCCCCTCTCTCCACAGATTTATGATTATTTATCTGACTACTAATTCTCTCATGAAATGTAAAGGAGAATTATCTCTCCCAATTTGTTTTGTCTCTTAGGAAAATGGTACAGCAACTGGTTTAAAAACAGACATTATCAAGTATACCATACATGTTTCAATCATGTCCGACTCTTTGCAACCCTAGGGACTGTAGCCCACCAGGCTACTCTGTCCATGGAGTGGGTTGCCATGCCCTCTTCCAAGGGATCTTCCTGACCCAGGGATTGAACCCACATCTCTTATCTCTCCTGCATTGGTAGGCAGGTTCTTTACCACTAGCATCACCTGGTGAGCCCCCATATTTAATGTATTTAGCCTTTTATTTTTCTGTTCTCAGTGTGCTACTATCTCCAAAAACATTATTGTCTCACAATATAGGAGATGAAATGTTGCATAATTCCATAAGATGGATGGACCCATGCAGTTTTATATATTGTTTATCTATCTCTTTCTCTGCCTTCTGTGATTATTATAAATATTAAATGAGGTAGTGGATATGAAAGTGCTTGAAATCTATAGAGTTACATAATCATAATTATTTATTATAAGAAATATACTGTGAAGATCATAGTTTCATTGTGCACATCTAATCACTCAAAATTTCTTTCTAATATTAGATTAAAATGTGTCTATTTTGTTAGAAGCTATTGATGATGCTTCCTTCAGAAAAATGTGTACTAATTCTCAGAAAGGAAAGTTCTAGGGAGTAGGATCCTCAACATTCCTCAAAGCTCAAGAAAATATTTACATTTGAATTTTACTTCTTTCTCCCAGATCTTTCCATCAACGTTCATGTCTCAATTAATTGCTAACCAGAATAAATTTCTCATTATCCATCTCTCTGAACTAGGCATGGGATGTCCCTTAGTTTTTCAAGAACATGAACATGGAGATCTCAATAAAATTCTGGAAAAGTACACAAGACATAAAATACAAAATCAGATAATTCATAAACGTGTTTAATACCATTAGTAATAAGTGATATCTTTACTCTATGATTAGGAAAAAATGTAATATTTACCATTGGCAAGTGTGTATGAGGCTACCATCACCTATTTGTTGGAATGTAAATGTGTTCAATCTTTACACAAACCATCTAGGAAAGATGTATCAAAGGCTTCTATAATGTGTATTGTTTTGAACCAACCCATAACTTTCTCCTATGGAAAGCTATCCAAAATCCAGGCAAAAGTATTCAGCAGTACATTATTTCTATGGCAAAAAATGTATAAATGAAATTCAATCTTAAATGATATAGGAATAATTAAACATTCATATTTAATCAATATAATAAAACATTGTCCTAATGTTAGGTGTTTAAACAGCATTTCAATGAGATATGCCTTTTTCTCCATTCCTGTCAATGAATCCACCTCTCTGAATGGGGGGAAAAAAAGGTAAATATACTTTGCAGCTGAGGTGAATGTTCACCAAAAGGTGGCCTAGCTGGGGAGGATCCTAATAATCGAGTGGCTGAAGAACACATACTGTGGATACCAGTCAGCCCCTTCCACTGCTACTGCAGACATCATCCAGTGAGCTTAAGGACAAAGTGGCAGGGAGGCAGGTTATGCGTGTGCTCAGCAACACGGACTTCCAGTTACCAAAGCTGACCTGACTATGCCTACTGCAGAGCGCTAAGCTGTCAGCAGGAGAGACGGACATTGATTCCCTGATATGGCACCATTGTCTGAATAATCAGCCAGCTCTCTGGCGGAAGATTGACTAAACTGGACCACTCCTGTCATGGAAAGGAAGCATTTTGTTCTTACTGAAATAGACACCTACACTGTATTTGTATTTGTCTTTTTGCATGTGATGCTTCTGCCAAAACCACCATTTGTGGACTTTACAGAATACCATACTCACTGTCATGATACTCCACAAAGCATTACTTCCAATGAAGAAGATTTCTTCACACCAAAATAAGTGTGGCAATGGACCCGTGCTCCTGGGATTAATTGATTTCCCACCATCCTGGCTTGACTGAATTGTGGAATGCTGTTTTTTAAGACTCGAAAGTGTTAATGGGTCCACCAATACTTGTTCCTCAGGCACAACCTTTAATCACAAGAATTTCTGTATCCTCTCATTAGCTAAGGACAGACCTGCCATGAATATTTGAGAGAATGTGCAACACAGAAAGGTATACCTTCTAAGAATTGCTAAATTTATTAATTCTCTTCATTAATTAGGCTACTTACACCAGGCATCCTACTTTCTGAGCTGTACTCAGAAATACTGTACTCTGCACTACTCAGAATAGCACTTAGCAATAAATCAGCCTCTGGTAGAAATCCCCTGTGGGCTTTACTTGTTTGAGCTTTTAATTAAATTGCTGAAAGCAAGCAATAATCCCCACCATATAATACGAGGCTGTTCATTCCATAACACAATGAATCTAGCTTCTGCTATTAACTGAAAATCATTCCTTTACACTAGAATGTTTTTCAGTTCTTTTATTCTCACAAAATAATGGTAAAAAGATGTTTTCCTGATGAGATTCCATTACAAAAGTGAGGATCTAAAAGATGAACTTTTTCCTGGAAAATATTATCAAGTTTTTCTTTTACCTGAATATAGGTCTCTAGGTTCAAGTGTTATATATCTCCAAATGACCTGAATTTTTTGTTGTTCTCATTTTTGCACTTTCCATTTGAATAACAGACAAAATTTAAAAATTGAATGAATAATTCCTGAAAAAGTGATACAGACTTGAAATCTGAATACTCATGCAAAGCGCAACACTTGATTGAGCTGAAATTTTTTCTATTTTAATATGGCTAAGTATATTATGGGTTTCTAAAGTAGTAGAGTGGTAAAGAATCTATGTGCAATGCAAGAGTTGCAGAAGACATGGGTTCAATCCCTGGGTCAGGAAGAACCCCTGGAGGGCTACTTATAGTCCATGATTGGCAAAGAGGCACACACAACTGAATGACTGAGCATACACACAAAAGTATCACACATAATGCCAAATATGATCAATATACCAGAGCTTTAAATGAATAAGTGAAAATTTTTCAGCATGGAAATCATTTATCTGGTTTGACTACATTAGCTTTTTATTATGTGGCACCTTCTTTCGTACATTCATGTCAAGTTTGTCCTCAGGTAATGTGAGGTTGGAAGTTCTTGAAATTAAACCTTGTGCCAGAGGAACAAGTGTAGATAGGCCTATTAACAATAAAAAGGCACACTAAAGAGCCTTCTTTTCCCCACAGGCTCGTCCCCAAGGTGGGTATTACTGACAAAGTTGCATAGCTCTTCCCGTTTAAGATATTTCTTATTGAGAATATTTCAGAGAACTGTTGGAAGTTTATTTAAAAAGAAAAAGCAAATACTATTAATTTCAAATAAATACATGTATACAATATATTTAAATTGTGTGTAGTTAGTAATTTATTCAACATTATCTCTCTCAGGCCTAAATCAGACAGTATTCTCAATACTATACAAGCATATCTCTATAACAATATGGCAAATAAATATTAAAAATAAAGCCTTAAGAAAAATTTAAAAAGTACAGAAACCTAAGTAAATTCCAAAAGAATAAACTGACAAAACACAGGACAAAAACATTTAACGAGACAAAGACATTATAATGATATAGATACTATTCAAAATAAATAACCATTATATCTCAAACAACTAACATAAAATATTCTTAAAGAAAAAATGTAATACATTAAAAAACTAAACTATTGAGAGAAACAAAATAGCACTAGGTTTTAATTTCCTTTTTCAGTGGATCAAACAACTAAATAACACACATATATAAACACAGATATATGTGCATGTGTGCGTATGCATATGTGTGTGCATCTCTAAACATATACTCAAACTTTACTCACGAACAAGTAATTCCTCACTTATTTATTTTTAAGTGTATTCATTTTTCCACAAATATTTTTGTTGCGTACTATGTGCCAGTGATATTTGGCCCTAGAATAGAAGACGAGAGATGAGTTGACCAGCTGCATGAAGCTTATCCAGTTGAAGTAAAGGACAGCATTGGAAGAGACAAATAGGTACCAGGAACTAGATCTGATAAACAGGGTGCCTGAAGAACTATGGATGGAGGTTCGTGACATCATGCAAAAGGCAGTGACCAAGACAATCCCCAAGAAAAAGAAATGCGAAAAGGCAAAGTAGTTGCCTGAGGAGGCCTTACAAACAGCTGACAAAAGAAAAGAAGCTAAAGGCAAAGGAGAAAGGAAAGATATACCCCTTTGAATGCAGAGTTCCGAAGAACAGCAAGGAGAAGTAAGAAAGCCTTCCTCAGTGATCAGTGCAAAGAAATAGAGGGAAACAGTAGAATGGGAAAGACTTGAGATCTTGTCAAGAAAATTACAGATACCAAGGGATTATTCCATGCAAAAATGGGCACAATAAAAGAAGCGGTATGGACCTAACAGAAAAAGAAGATATTAAGAAGAGGTGGCAGGAATATACAGAAGAACTATATTAAAAAGATCTTAGTGAGCCAGATAACCATGATAGTTTTATCACTCCCCTAAAGCCAGACATCTTGGAATGTGAAGTCAAGCGGACCTTAGGAAGCACCACTATGAGCAAAGTCAGTGGAGGTGATGGAATTCCAGTTGAGCTATTTCAAATCCTAAAAAATGATGCTGTGAATGTGCTGCACTCTATATGCCAGCAAATTTGGAAAATCAGCAGTGGCCACAGGACTGGAAAAGGTCAGTTTTCATTTCAATCTCAAAGAAAGGCAATGCCAAAGAATGTTCCAGCTACCACACATCTGCACTCATCTCACATGCTTGCACAGAATAGCACAAAATTCTCGAAGTGAGGCTTCAGTAGTATGTGAACCATGAACTTCCAGATGTACAAGCTGGATTTAGAAAAGGCAGAGGAAAGAGAGATCAAATTGCTAACATCAAGTGGATCATCAAAAATGAAAGAGAGTTCAAGAAAAACATCTACTTTTGCTTTATAGACTATGCCAAAGCCTTTGCCTGTGTGGGTCACAGCAAAATGTGGGAAATTCTTCAAGAGATGGGAATACCAGACCACCTTACCTGCCTCCTAAGAAATATGTATGCAGGTCAAAGAGCAACAGTTAGAATTGTACATGGAACAACAGACTGGTTCCAAATTGGGAAAGGAGTACATTAAGGCTGTTTTTTGGCAACCTGTTTATTAAACTTCTATGCAGGGTACATCATGTGAAATGCCGAGCTGTATGAAGCACAAACTGGAATCAAGATTGCTGGTAGAAATATCAATAAACTCAGCTACACAGATGACATCATGCTTATGGCAGAAAGCAAAGAACTAAAGAGCCTCTTGATGAAAAGTGCAAGAGGAGAGTGAAAAACCTGGCTTAAAACTCAACATTCAAAAGACTGAGACTAACATGGCATCCAGTTCCATCAGTTCAGTTCAGTCACTCAGTCGTGTCCGCCTCTTTGTGACCCCATGAATCGCAGCACACCAGGCCTCCTTGTCCCTCACCAATTCCCAGAGTTCACTCAAACTCATGTCCATCGAGTCAGTGATGCCATCCAGCCATCTCATCTTCTGTCATTCCCTTCTCCTTCTGCCCCCAATCCCTCCCAGCATCAGAGTCTTTTCCAATGAGTCAACTCTTCACATGAGGTGGCCAGAATATTGGAGTTTCAGCTTTAGCATCAGTCCTTCCAAAGAACACCAGTTCCATCTCTTCATGGCAAATAGATAGGCAAATAGTGGATATAATGAGAGACTTTATTTTGAGAGACTCCAAAATCACTGCTGATGGTGCAACATCCATGAAATTAAAAGACACTTTCTCCTTGGAAGAAAAGCTATGACTAACCTAGACAGGATATTAAAAATTAGAGACATTGCTGACAAAGGTCTGCCTAGTCAAAGCTATGATTTTTCCAGTAGTCATGTATGGATGTGAGAGTTGGACTATAAATAAAGCTGAGCACCAAAGAATTGATGCTTTTGAACTGTGGTGTTGGAGAAGACTCTTGAGAGTCCCTTGGACTGCACAGACATCCAACCAGTCAACCCTAAAGGAAATCAGTTCTGAATATTCATTGGAAGGACTGATGCTGAAGCTGAAACTCCAATATTTTGGCCACCTGATGTGAAGAACTGACTCATTTGAAAAGACCCTGATGTTGGGAAAGACTGAAGGCAGGAGGAGAAGGGGATAACAGAGGATGAGATGGTTGGATGGTGTCACTGACTCGATGCACATGACTTTGAGCAAGCTCCAAGAGTTGGTGATGGACGGGGAAACCTGGCATGCTATAGTCCATGGGGTTGCAAATAGTCAGACATGACTGAGAGACAGAACTGAACTGAAGAAGTAAACAACTTAATAAATGAAATTATGGAAGGGAAGAGATCAAGATGGCTGAGTAGAAGAATGTAGAGCTCACCTCCCCAACATATACTAAAAATACACTTTCATGTGGAACAATTCTTACAGAATACTAACTGAAGCCTATTAGATGATCTCTCATACAATTAAAGGTGCAACTACAAGAAAGATTCTTAAGTAACTGTGTAGGATGAAATGGAGTTTGGAGTAGGATTGGGAATGGGACCTGTGCCCCTGTATTTATGAAGGAGCAACAGTTTCTTCACATGGAAATCTCCTTTGCTGGCTGGCAGGTTCACTCAGACAGACAGGGAGGTTCATTGGCTTGGTATTTGCTAAAGAGAGTGAGAAGCTGTCAGGTATGGTAGAGAGGGCCCAGCACAGATGAGTCCTTTTCATGTCATCACAGTTCCCAGTCTAGGACACACATCTGCTGGTTGCTCAGTGTGTGGATGATGAAACTTGGACTTTAGAGGACAGAACTAGAGAGGGGACTGTGTGGAGAAAGCCCGAAGGGACAGGATTGTTGTCTGTGCCACAGTCAAGCATGCATGCAGGATGGAGCACAGGTCTGCCACAGGTCTGCCATTCTCAACACTCAAAAGTTGGGGTGTATATCTGCCATTGGAGAGTGTCAGCATTCTCCTGGCAGGGTGTGGCTCCTGCTGAGGTAGGCTTTGAGAGTACACACGTACTAGAGGCAAGGTTAAGATCTTAGCTAATTACTAGAGTTCCTGATGCAGGGGTGGTTCCAGGAACAGCACCAGGAGCAATGGACTTGGTGGGTGTGGTATTTGGTGATGGGGGAGTCACAGAGATACATGTCCAGGGGACAGTTCCAGGGGAGGAATATTCAGCAGAATATTTTCCAGTGGGAGCGCTCTGGTCCTGCCTACCTCACATTACAGCTTAGGGATTTAACCCATGTCTTTTGTGTCTCCTGCATTTATAGATGAGTTTTTTACCACTAGCACCACCCGAGAAGCCTGTATATATGTACATATACACATATATGAGTATCCAATATTTTCTTCAGTTCTCTTGTCATTCCACTTGGAAGGCATCCAATCTTACAAGGTGGTTTATGAGGCAACCTCTTGGTAATACTCAATATCTTAATATATCTAGCAGGAGGATTCTTGAGGGACTACACTTGTTTCCACTGCGAGAAAAATTTCCAAGCACATAGAAGACAGTCACCCAAAGAAAACTGGGATATTTTTAGGAATGTGCTATGGATGACAAGGGCCAAATATAGCCAGTGTTCATTCTGCCTTTCCTATATGCTGTCTTACATTCCTTTTTTCCTGCACTTACAGTGTTTACGATGCTCCCGTCTAAAATAACGGAGCTGATCTTCAACCATAAACACATCCATTGCTTTTCTTTTTTTTTAAGTTCTTTTTTTAAATATAAATTTATTTATTTTAATTGGAGGTTAATTACTTTACAATGAGTAAGTCTCACCTTTACTACTGTGAATTCTATGTCTAGAAGTTGTTTGTTTCTCTTCTACTTTTGATTCAGTTTGTTTTTCTTCATTCTATGAGTGAAGTGTAAGTGCTTGAATAATCAGCAGTATATCTCAGATGCAATAGAAAGAATGGAAATTGAGAAATAAAATTAGTTAAATTATGTATAAATGTAAATGACGGGATAGGAGAAAAAATAGATTTGGCCCGATATACTAAATTTTGTTACACGATAAGATATTTGTAGCTTTTTAAAAAATGATTTTCATACTTCACCACCCATTGCATTATAGTCTTGCCTTTGGCCCCATTTCCTATTCATCATTTCTCTTATCTCATAAGGCTGACTCCTCTATTTCATTCAGAACTCTGTTTAAATGTTACTTCCCCAGATAGTCTTCCTTGATCATTTTTTCAAAAACCAGATTTCCTACTGGTCTTTATTTCTTACCTTACTCTTCAAATCATTACCTTCAAATTATTCAGTACCATCAGAGATCATATTGTATGTTTATGCTTTTCACTCTATCTGTCCAATTAAAATGTAAATTCAATAAAAACAAAAAAAGAAATCTCAGATTCACAACTGAATTCAAATTGTCAAGCACAATGGTTTCCAAAATGTGGCCCTTAGAAGCAGCAATGTTAGCATCAAACAGAGAACTTGCTAAAAACATACACTATTGAGTCCCATCTCAGACCTAATAACTTAGAGACTTGTGGTAGGCTCAGCAATGTGTCCTTTAAGAAGACCTACAGATGATTCTGATGCATTCTTTTATTGAATCACCGTTTTAGTTTTCATTTTTATTTTATATTGGTTTATTGCAGTAGCCAAGAAATGGAAACAACTTAAGTGTCTATCAACAGATGAATGGATAAAGTAAATGTGGTACATATACACAATGAAGTATTACTGAACCATTGAGTTCAGTTCAGTTCAATCACTCAGTCGTGTCTGACTCTTTGCTACCCCGTGAATCACAGCACACCAGGCCTCCCTGTCCATCACCAACTCCCAGAGTTCACTCAAACTCACATCCATCGAGTCTGTGATGCCATCCAGCTATCTTATCCTCTGTCTTTCTCTTCTCCTGCCCCCAATCCCTCCCAGCATCAGAGTCTTTTCCAATGAGGCAACTCTTCACATGAGGTGGCCAAAGTACTGGAGTTTCAGCTTTAGCGTCATTTCTTCCAAAGAACACCCAGGGCTGATCGCCTTTAGAATGGTCTGGTTGGATCGCCTTGCAGTCCAGGGGACTCTCAAGTGTCTTCTCCAACACAATTTTTCGGCACTCAGCCTTCTTCACAGTCCAACTCTCACATCTGTACATGACCACAGGAAAAACCATAGCCTTGACTAGACGGGCCTTTGTTGGCAACATAATATCTCTGCTCTTTAATATGCTATCTAGGTTGGTCATAGCTTTACTTCCAAGGAGAAAGCACCTTTTAATTTAATGGCTGCAATCATCATCTGCAGTGATTTTGGAGCCCCAAAAAATAAAGTCTGACACTGTTTCCACTGTTTTCCCATTTATTTCCCATGAAGTGATGGGACAAGATGTCTAGAGTGAATGAAATAATGCCATTTGTAGCAACATGGATGGACTTGAAGATTATCATACTAAGTGAAGTATGTTAGAAAAAGACAAATATCTGATGTACTCTTTAAGTTTCAAGTACTTTGAAAACTTCTGTCATACTATTGTGTAGAATACTCATAAATTGTGTTTCTAGGAATTTCTGATTATTAACCATAGCCAGAACTTGCTTATTCCTACAGATCTTTGGTTTGCAAATGATACAATTTGATTCACTTTTCTGGCTAAATTAAGCCAGTTTTTGATTAGAATGGATAGAGTGATATTTGATTAATCACAGAATTGGCAAGAAAACTAGGAAAATAAAATTCAGAAAGTAACTAACTGGAATATATTTTGACATAGTTCCATTTTCTTTTAAGTATATTTTTATTAACTGTGAATTATATTCAAAATATCTGAGGAAAGAGTATCAAATTAGCCAGCTTAGTACATGCTTTTGGGTAAAGAAATGCAGGTCACATTGAATTATAGCACCACCAAGAGTGTGAGAGTGAGAAAGAGGCAGTTCCTCAGAAAAAAAAAAAAAAAATCTTTACCATAGTTAGGAAAATGAGAGCAAATTGATGTTTGTTAGCTAAAGCCAGCAAACATCCCCTAGCCATTATTATTATTATTATTATTATTATTATTTTAGTGTAGATTGTGTGTCATGTCCCACTCTTTGCAACCCTATGGACTGTAGCCTGCCAGGCTTCTCTGTCCATGGGATTCTCCAGGCAAGAATACTTGAGTGAGTTGTTGTGCCCTCCTCCAGGGGATCTTCCTGACCCAGGGATCAAACTAACATATCTCTTATGTCTCCTGCATTGGCAAGTGGGTTCTTTACCACTAGTGCCACCTGGAAAGCCCATAGACTACTGGGCACTAATCCAGTCACTAAGCAGAAATATATCATTGAAAAGCTAAGTCTAGAAGTAAGTGTATTTATTTTTTTTACCACTGGACAGAAAAATTTTGTATTATTTTGAAAGAAAAGGAAAACAATACTGTCCTGTACATGTTTTTCCTTTTGACATGCATTCATCTTCACCAATATTCTGAGAAAGAAGAAAATATTATTATCCTCATTTTTCAAATGAAAAAAGCAAGACAGAAAAAGATTAAGTAGCTTGCCAGAGGCTAAAGCAGCAGCATCAGGTCCAGTTAGAATTTGTGTATTCAAGCAAACTCTCCTTGTTGTCCTTTCCCTCAGTAAGGGCAGGGATAGAGGTAAAGTGGAAAAAGAGAACTGTAAATCATGGAGCTTTGGGGATAAAATCACTGTCAGTTTATCATTAAAATTCTGATTTTTCTTCATAAATGCAACGGCAGTAGATGTGACAAAAAGCCTCCCTGCCAAATACACCTCAGAATTGTAATATGCTCCTCTAGCCCAATTTTCTCTGGCGACTTTATTGAATATCCCGGAGGTCATTTCTTCCATGTCACAGAGCTGCAGTGCCCTCTTCTGTACAGACCTCCCAGGAACACATCCCCTCTGCAAAAGAATATGTTCTCTTCTGTATGCAGCACTTCCTTTTTACTTCCTTTTTCGTACACTCCAGCTGTTCTCTGTGCAATACATCACCAGAATGTTTCTCATTTGAAAGCTCAGATGCTGTAGAAAATGATTCTCCTCATCCTAGTAGATAATTCTCTAATAATCTTTGACAGATTTTACTTTAACAATAGTCTGATCCATGGGAGCTAATCATAAAAGTTATTGATTGAACTTGGTAGAGCATCTGCTACTCATCAAAAAAGTTACACATCATACACAAGGCACCATGTCTATACAAATTCTCAATTGAAATTGAGAATAAAAAAAGAAACTTGATTTCCGTGCTGACCTCCAATTTAGCTGTAATTTCTATGATATGGTATTTTCTTTCAGTGTCTCTTCCTTATTATCCAAGTTTTTAACTTAACTAAGCAAAAGTAAGGGATTCCCTGGTGGCTTAGAAGGTAAAGTGTCTGCCTGCAGTGCAGGAGACCTGGGTTCCATCCCTGGGTCGGGGAGATCTCCTGGAGAAGAAAATGGCAACCCACTCCAGTATTCTTTCATGGAAAATCTCATGAATGGAGGAGCCTGGCTGGCTGCCATCTATTGGGTTGCAAAGAGTCAAACACGACTGAGCGACTTCACTTTCTTTCAAGCAAAAAGAAGACTCTGCCAATCACTTTTTTAGAGAAGGATATTCAAATCCAACATACTGCTATGTTGTCACTGTAAGATAGTACTTCATTGTTTTAAAATTTATTTATTTTTATTGGAGGATAATTAGAGGATAATTTTATTGGAGGATAATTGTCTGTGACTAACCTAGACAGCATCTTAAAAAGGAGAGACATTACTTTGCCAACAAAGGTCTGTCTAGTCAAAGTTATGGTTTTCCCAGTAGTCATGTATGGAAATGAGAATTGGACTATAAAGAAAGCTGAGGGCCGAAGAATTGAACTGTGATGTTGAAGACTTGAGATTCCCTTGGACTGCAAGGAGATCCAACAAGTCAATCCTAAAGGAAATCAGTCCGGAATATCATTGGGAGGACTGATGCTGAAGCTGAAACTACAATACTTTGGCCACCTGATACAAAGAACCGACTTACTGGAAAAGATCCTGATGATGGGAAAGATTGAAGGTGGGGGAAGAAGGGGACGACATAGAATGAGATGATTGGATGGCATCACTGATGCGATGGACGTGAGTTTGAGTAGGCTGCGGGAGTTGGTGATGGACAGGGAAGCCTGGTGTGCTGCAGTCCATGGGGTTGCAAAGAGTTTGACATGACTGAGTGACTGAACTGAATTGAATTGCTTTACAGAATTTTGGTGTTTTCTGTCAAACCTCAATGCGAATCAGCCTTAGGTATACATATATCCCTTCCCTTTTGAACCTCCCTCTCAATTCCACCCCTCTAGGCTAACCCCTGTTTGACTTTCCTGAGGCATACAGCAAATTCCCATTGGATATCTATTTTACATATGGTAATTTAAGTTTTCATGTTATTCTTTCTATACATCTCATTCTCTCCTCCCCTTTCCCCATTTCCATGAATCTATTCTCTATGTCTGTTTCTCCATTGTTGCCCTGTAAATAAATTCTTCAGTACCATTTTTCTAGATTCCGTACATATATGTTAGAATACAATATTTATCTCTCTTTTTCTGACTTATTTCACTCTGTAAAACAGGTTCTAGGTTCATCCACCTCACTAGAACTGACTCAAATATGTTCCTTTCTGCGACTGAGTAATATTCCATTTTGTATATGTATCATGACTTCTTTATCTATTCATCTATTGATGGACATTTAGGTTGCTTCCATGTTCTAGTTATTGCAACTAGTGTTGCAATGAACAATGGGATACATGTGTCTCTTTCAATTTTGGTTTCCTCAGAGTATATGCCTAGGAGTGGGATTGCTGGGTTATATGGTGGTTTTATTCCTAGTTTTTATGCTTGGAGCTGGTGCACTGGGATGCCCCAGAGGAGTGGTACAGGGAGGGAGGTGGAAGGGGGGTTCAGGATGGGAAACATGTGTACACCCGTGGTGGGTTCATGTTGATGTATGGCAAAACCAATACAATATTGTAATTAACCTCCAATAAATAAATTTAAATTAAAAAAAATAAAGAAACTCCATACCATCTTCCATAGTGGCTGTTTCAATTTACATTCCCACCAACAGTGCAAGAGCATTCTTTTTTCTCCACACCCTCTCCAGCATTTATTGTTTATAGACTTTTTAATGAGGACCATTCTCTCCAGCGTGAGGTGATATCTCATTGTAGTTTTGATTTGCATTTCTCTAATAATGAGCAATGTTGAGCATCTTTTCATGTGTTTGTTAGCCATCTGTATAGGATAGTATTTCTTTAACAATCCGTTTGTAAGTTGTGTTAAAATCTTCCAGTGGAGAAGGAAATGACAAACTCTTCCAGTATTTTTGCCTGGGAAATCCCATGGACAGAAGAGTCTGGCAGGCTATAGTTCATGGGGTCACAAAGAGTTGGACACGACTGACCTGACTCAGCATAGCATAATGCTGCTGCTAAGTCGCTTCAGTCGTGTCCGACTCTGTGCAACCCCATAGACAGCAGCCCACCAGGCTCCCCCATCCCTGGGATTCTCTAGGCAAGAATACTGGAGTGGGTTTCCATTTCCTTCTCCAATGCATGAAAGTGAAAAGTCAAAGTGAAGTCGCTCAGTCGTGTCAGACTCTTTGCGACCCCATGGACTGCAGCCTACCAGGCTCCTCCATCCATGGGATTTTCCAGGCAAGAGTACTGGAGTAGCATAATATAATCTTCCAAATGCAGTGAAAGTGATTTAAAAATAATAAATAATATTGAAGATAATAAATACAAAATTGTCCAGGTTAATTTTTAGTTCATCTTTGTCTTTCAAAATAAATGTAAATTATTATAAAAGATTAAACTTTGATACATGAGTGCTAAACTAAAATTAGTTTAAATATTCCTTTAAACTAACTTGAACAATGTTTCTCATTTCCCTTCTCCATTTTCAGAAGGTTTACTTTGTTCAGAAATATACTAAGTATTTTATCTCCAGAGCATAGTCTCCAATATTTTCTCCTCTGTTTGAATTTCATTTCCATGACTTACCAGCTATGTGAAATTAGGCAAGAGACTCCATCTCTCTAAGCTTCAGTTTCATGCTTTGCAAACTGGGGATGATATTTATGACAATCTCATAGGATTTGTGAGGAGATCTACTGAGATAAGGCATCAAAACTCCTGCCAAAATTTTGGCACATTGTAGGTACTCATTGGATGTTAACTAATAGCATTAACCCTTATAATAATTCTACTAGTATCCTATTTATCATTTCTAAGGTGAAGACTTTAAAAGAATTCAAATGATTATTTAAGTTGCACATATATTCAATCTGTGCCCAAAGCTCATAACTGTATCTGATTATAATACATAGTTTATTTTTCCTTGGAATTTTTGGTCCCTTGGATCTAACTTGCTTGTGCCTGAATCAGGCTTCAGTTTCCTTATCTTTATTCTGATTGCCTTGATGGATAATTTTGTTTAGACTTTCTTTTTCAGCTCTGACTTAAAAACCCCTGTCCAATACAGGCCTGTTTTCATCCTCATGGTCTACCTGTGGTGACCTGGACTGTCTTAATACCTGCCCTTCCTCTACCAGGACTACCATGAGTCCTGTGGAACTGACATCATCAGTTCCCTGTATCAGAGGGGGCTAAAGAATTTTAACTATGGGTCTATCTATTCCAGTGGTTCTCAAACTTTAGTCTGTGTCAGAATCAGTTGGAGGACTTTGATAAAAAACACATTTCTGGCTTCCATGCTCAGAAGATGCATTACATGTAAGGTGGGACATGAGATCTTACATTTCTAAATTCTGAGATGTTGCTGGTGCAGCTGGTCTGGGGATCATTTTTGAAAACACTGGATGGTTTGTTTCTATCAAAGCCCCAGTAAAACATTGATTTTCTTTCCAAATTAAGAAATAACTTGCAAAGGAAACTATGAACAAAAAGACAACCCACAGATTGGGAGAAAATATTTGCAAATGTTGCAACCTACAAGAGATCAATTTCCAAAATTTACAACCAGCTTCAGTTCAGTTCAGTTCAGTTCAGTTCAGTCGCTCAGTTGTGTCCGACTCTTTGCAATCCCACGAATCGCAGCACACCAGGCATCCTTGTCCATCACTATCTCCCAGAGTTCACTCAAACTCGCGTCCATCGAGTCAGTGATGCCATCCAGCCATCTCAACCTCTGTCGTCCCCTTTTCCTCCTGCCCCTAATCCCTCCCAGCATCAGAGTCTTTTCCAATGAGTCAACTCTTCACATGAGGTGGCCAAAGTACTGGAGTTTCAGCTTTCATTCTTTCTGGAGTTATTTCTCCACTGATCTCCAGTAGCATATTGGACACCTACTGACCTGGGGAATTCCTCTTTCAGTATCCTGTCATTTTGCCTTTTCATACTATTCATGAGGTTCTCAACGCAAGAATACTGAAGTGATTTGCCATTCCCTTCTCCAGTGTGATTCCATTAAAAAAAAAAAAAAAAACTATCCAATCAAAAATTGGCAGAAGACCCAAAGAAGACATACAGATGACTGACAGGCATATGGAAAAAATACTCAACATCACTAATACAAAAATTAACATAAAAACTAAAATGAAGCATAAGCTCACACCAGTTGGAATGGGCATCATCAAAAAGTCTATAAACAATAAATGCTGGTAAGGATTTGGAGAAAAGGGAGGCTTCATACACAATTTAAATTTTGTAGGAATGTATATTAGTACAGTCACTATGGAGAACAGTATGGAAGTTCCTTAAGAAACTAAAAATAGAGGTACCATATGATCCAGCAATCTCACTCCAGGGCATACATCTAAAGAAAAACATTGTTTGAAAGGAGATGTGCACATCAATCTTCACTGCAGCCCTGTTTACAATAGCCAAGGCATGGAAGCAAACTAAATGTCCATCAATAGAGGAATGAATAAAGATGTGGTACATATATACAATGGAATATTAGTCAGTCATGAAAAAGAATGAAATAATGCCATTTGTAGCAACATGAATGGATTTGGCGATTATCCCACTAAGTGAGGTAAGTAAGACAGAGAAAGACAAATAGCTATTATATTGCTTACATGTAAAATCTAAAAAATGATACAAATGAACTTATGTACAAAACAGAAAGAGACTCATGACTTAGAGAAAAAACTTATGGTTACCAGGGAGAAAGGTAAGGGGAAGGGATAGATTGGGAGTTCTGATTGACAAGTACACACTGCTATATTTAAAACAGATAACCAAAAATAATTTACTGTATAGCACAATGAACTCTGTTTAATGTTCTATAACAACCTAAATGGGAAAAAAAGAATCAGAAAAATAATAGATACACATATAGAGAAGCCCATAAGTACAACTTACTCACTTTGCTGTATCCTTGAAACTAACATAATATTGTTAATCAGCTATACTCCAATATTTTGGGGTTTCCCTGATAGCTCAGTTGGTAAAGAATCCACCTGCAATGCAGGAGACCCTGGTTGTTTCCTGGGTTGGGAAGAACCCCTGGAGAAGGCAAAGGCTACCCACTCCAGTATTCTGGCCTGGAGAATTTCATGGACTGTATAGTCCATGGTGTCGCAAATGGTCGGACTTGACTGAGTGACTTTCACTTCACTTCACTTCCAAAATTTGAAAATAACAATACTAATAAAAATCTATAAACTGATGGCTGAGGAAAGGAAAAAAAAGCCTATTTATACATTAGACTTTCTAGCTTTAGTTTTCAGTAAGTGCTAATTATGATCCATATTTAAAGTATCAGATACTTAGTAATATTTACACTCCATAGCAAGTTACACAGCTATCAATTTGAATGTTGCTAGTATGGTTTTTAGAGTGCAGGTATTTAAATTTGAAGATACCAGTTGTTTTACATTGATATTAAAAATTGTCTTTTTGCTAAGTTTAGGATATTATACATATAATTTTCCTCCCTTAGTGTGATAAGTTAGTTAAATTTATAATATTTGAAGAGACAAAACTAAAAATTTGATTATATCATTAGCTTAAAAATATTGAAACATAACCTGACATGATAACAATTTTCAAGATTTATTTCATAGCACTTCACTAGTGATTTTAGATTATTTAGCTTGAATTCCATCTCTTTTAAAGAGATTTCCAATAATTCTGTTAGGAATAGTCCTATGGAAGGGTTATCTGGTGAAATGTCAATTTAATTTTTAAGCATATTTGGCAAATTATTTGCTATGGCAGTCAAGCTTTTATATTTATCAGGATTTACTCTTTGGGGCATCCCTGCTGACTCTGTTGCTGCTGCTAAGTCACTTCAGTCATGTCCGACTCTGTGAGACCCCATAGATGGCAGCCCACCAGGCTCCTCTGTCCCTGGGATTCTCTAAGCAAGAATACTGGAGTGGGTTACCATTTCCTTCTCGCTCCCAGGTGACTCAGATGGTAAAAAATCTGCCTGCAATACAAGACACTTGGGTTCAATACCTGGGTCAGGAAGATTCCCTCCCCTTGGAGAAGGGAATGGCTACCCACTCCAGCATTCTTGCCTGAAGAATTCCATGGACAGAAGATACTGGCAAGCTACAGACCTTAGGGACTACAGTCCATGGGGGTTACAGTTCATGGGGTCACAAAAAGTCAGACATGACTGAGTGACTTTCAGATTTTTCATTATATATATACTTTATTTGAATATCACCCACTTTCAAAGTAGTGCATTATAATACTCTGTAAGTGCCGCGATGTATATAATACAAACATTTCTATGTGTTTTTTCAGATCCTGTGATTTAATTTGAAGAGCCATGACAACTGTCCTGGCAAAAAAGCAAACAAAAAGTTTTTAAAGAAGTATAGTACAGATTCATAAATACTAAAATCTTAAATAAAGTAGCTTTAATTATATCTTGGTTTAATTTTTCTCTAAATACTTTAATTTCTCATTTCAGTATTTACCTAAATTCAGATCCATGGGATTTTAAAGGGCAAAAGTGAAAGTCACTCAGTCCTGGACTTTCAGAATACTGGAGTCGGTACCCTTTCCCTTCTCTGGTGGATCTTACCAACCCAGCAATGGAACCCAGGTCTCCCGCATTCAAGGTGGATTTTTAACCAGCTGAGCCATAAGGGAAGCTCATGAATACTGGAGTGGGTAGCCTATCCCTTCTCCAGCAGATCTTCCCGACCCAGGAATTGAACTGGGGTCTCCTACATTGCAGGTGGAGTCTTTATCAACTGAGCTATGAGGGAAGCCCTAAAGGCTATAAGTTTTGCAACTACCATAAGCACTATATCAATACACATTATCTCCGATACTGTATTAAGGGGGTTACTTTTAAGCTCATTTCCTACAATTTTATTTTCTGCATAATTCTGTGAAAGATGTGCTTCCAATATTTCCCCACTACATTACCTGTTTTGAAATTTGTTTTCCTAGTTTTCTATATTTGATTTTTAAACACAAATCTGTTTCCTCAATAATTTGTGTACCACATTCTATTGTTAAATTAGGAAAATGATAGGGGATTAAATTTTAATTAGGGCAAACATCTGAACCATATGTTACACAGCTTATTTAAGTAATATTTATGAACCAATTGTGGGATACAGCAGCCAATTGCTGCAGCTCACTATAAAAAAATCATAGTCTAAGTTTTCTATATATTATGATAATGAATTCTATTTATTCATACAAATCCAATCTCTTGTTAACTTAGTTAAAAATGATTGACCATCTTCTGTGAAGCCAACATACAATGGAAATTGTTCCTTAAAATTAAACTGTGTGACTTCTTCAAAAATAATAAAGAAGAAATAACACTAAAATTAAAATGAATTATTATAGTCTGGTGAGTACTTCATACATATTCTATATTATTGAACTCTTTATGTCATATTTCTATTTCAAAGTGTCTGCTTTTTTCCAGACTTTAAGGTGTGCTTATTCATTCACTTACTCTTTTATTCATGCATGGAATGAACTTCTACTGATCACCAACTATATGTAAGACACTCTTTGGGGTGAGATAAGTAAGCATAATGCACTTGTCAAGAAATGATATGTATATCATTACCCTAAAATATAGTAAATTGTGAAGCTGTAAAAGAAAGAAAACTACATCAAAAGTTCCTTGAATTTGCACATACCCACCATCTTCTGCTGGGGTGTCACCTAAATTCTGTTATTTTTATTGCAGGAACTTCATGGTACATTGGGTCTTTAAGATATTACTCCATTTAAACGTGCTCAGTTGATACAGAAATAGATAGTGCTTTAGAGAAATTACCTCCAGCATTCCCAGCACTGAAGCAGAATTGCCTCTCCAGACAAGGAAAGAAGGTCACAGAGATAAAAACTTACAATCTTCCAATTCTCATTCAGGTTATATTTCTGCTAGTACCTGATGCTCTTTACTTAAGAGCATTTTCTGCATAATAGATTTATATGGGCTGCTCAGAGAAATTAAGATCAATTGGCAATCATTTTTCTGCAACCCTGAGTCCTTAAGAGCTGCCTTTAATATCTCTATAGTTATGTAGAATGCAACTTACAACCATCTATATAATATGGCATTTGTTAGTTTTGGCTTGAATTTGGTCATTGATATTTGAGCTTTCAGGTACTTCTAAGATGAATTAGACAACTGGTATTGTTTAACTAGATTTATTTAAAAGGTAAATAGGATCATGCTTTAGATTGTATCATTTATTTCTGAATATTAACCAACACAACACTATGTTTTTAAATATAAAACTAAATGATAGGAAGCTTAGTAAATTTACCATTACTGTCACTATTTCAAATATCCTTTATTTTGGAATAAATAAAATATATTATCCTTTGTAGTATTAAAACTAATTGGACTTTCTTTTTCCCCACTCGATTTCCCCCTAGGGATTTCTCTTGAGATACTTCATATTAATACTTAATATGAAGATTTAATTTAATATGCTTGCAAATACAACTTACCAGTAGAATTTAAACAATTGCATATCTTAATGCAGAGCTACATCTAATGATTCTTTTATTGAATTTGTCACATTTTTCAGTTTAACTCCCAAGGAGCAAAATATATATATATATATATATATATATATTCACATGTAATATGCAATGCAGTAAAGCTAGTTCAACTTCATTTCTTAAGGAATCAAAATATTTATGCATCTGACATATTTGATCTCTCAGTGGAGGCCTGACTTATACTTACCTTATATTTCTTTTGAGTAAACATTGAATTACTGAAGGACCTTCAAAGCTGTGATATACCATTAACTACAATATTTTTTCTAATGTTTTAAATACATCAGTTTGTAAATGAGCTATATATGGAGATTATATTTTTTACATTGCTTTAATATGAAACAAATGCTAATTTATTAAATCATTGCTGAATGATGCCTCACTATAGTTTATTGCAGTCATTTTGTTTGCTTATACGACTTTCCATTTACAAACCTTTTAACAAGTTTTATATAAACATTGAAATCTTAAATTAATACAATACTATTTTTCTCACTGTTTACAAATATTAACTGGGACCCATCAAAACTAGTGCATAATACCAACTAAATAAAGTAAGCTACCTTGAATTTTAAAGCAAAATTTATTAGGTGAAAAATTTTTAAATGTATGTAGAATAATAAGATCCCATTTTAATAAAATGTTACACAAACTAGGATAGAATAAATTATGCTGTCCTTTACTCAAAAGTAATCATTTTCAAAAATGAAATGAAATAATAGCAAATGAAGCAACTGACAAACAACTAATCTCAAAAATATACAAGCAACTTATGCAGCTCAATTCCAGAAAAATAAACGACCCAATCAAAAAATGGGCCAAAGAACTAAATAGACATTTCTCCAAAGAAGACATACGGATGGCTAACAAACACATGAAAAGATGCTCAACATCACTCATTATCAGAGAAATGCAAATCAAAACCACAATGAGGTACCACTTCACACCAGTCAGAATGGCTGCGATCCAAAAATCTACAAGCAACAAATGCTGGAGAGGGTGTGGAGAAAAGGGAACCCTCCTACACTGTTGGTGGGAATGCAAACTAGTACAACCACTATGGAGAACAGTGTGGAGATTCCTTAAAAAATTGCAAATAGAACTACCTTATGACCCAGCAATCCCACTGCTGGGTATACACACCGAGGAAACCAGAATTGAAAGAGACACATGTACCCCAATGTTCATCGCAGCACTGTTTATAATAGCCAGGACATGGAAACAACCTAGATGTCCATCAGCAGATGAATGGATAAGGAAGCTTTGGTACATATACACGATGGAGTATTACTCAGCCGTTAAAAAGAATTCATTTGAATCAGTTCTGATGAGATGGATGAAACTGGAACCGATTATACAGAGTGAAGTAAGCCAGAAAGAAAAACACCAATACAGTATACTAACACATATATATGGAATTTAGAAAGATGGCAATGACGACCCTGTATGCAAGACAGGAAAAAAAGACACAGCTGTGTATAACGGACTTTTGGACTCAGAGAGAGAGGGAGAGGGCGGGATGATTTGGGAGAATGGCATTCTATCATGTATACTATCATGTAAGAATTGAATCGCCAGTCTATGTCTGACGCAGGATACAGCATGATTGGGGCTGGTGCATGGGGATCACCCACAGAGATGTTATGGGGAGGGAGGTGGGAGGGGGTTTCATGTTTGGGAACACATGTAAGAATTAAAGATTTTAAAATTTAATAAAAAAAATAAATAAATAAATTTAAAAAAAAAAAATGAAATGAAACAGCATATTACTGAGGACAATGTTGTCATTCTAGGAAATAGAAATAAGTTCCACAAAGTATGTAACATTTTATATATATACTGTGAGTTCTTGTGTACAAAGTCACTTCAGTCTTGTCTGACTCTTTGCGACTCTATGAACTGTAGCCACCAGGCTCCTCTGTCCAAGGGATTCTCCAGGCAAGAATACTGGATCAGGTTGTCATGCCCTCCTCTTGGAGATCTCCTTAACCCAGGGATCTAATCTGTGTCTCTTGCATTGGCAAAGAGGTTCTTTACCACAAGAGGCCCCTGAGTAGCCACATATATACTGTATCAGACTACAAAGATTTCAAAATTTGTCCTTTGGGAAAAAACTCACTTTATTTTTGGAGGTCTTTCCAATTTAATACCTATAAATGTTAGTCACATATTTAGCTATTGATCTCTTGATAGATATGTAGGCTAATTCTAAGTTTTATAGAACAAAAATTCTGCAGTGAAGAAACACATATATGTAAATTGTACTAGTTCATGTTGTTGCTTGAGGGTAGATTCAAAAAATCACATTTTATATTTTAGTAAGTACTGAAAAATTAACCTTCACATTAGCCCTAATAAATTCTCTGACTACAAAACTAAATTTTTGGTGCTGAGCGTGGGGTAGAAAAATTTTGAAAACAATTTTTCAACATGGGGCAGAAAAATGTTTACTTTTGTAAACCCTACAAAAATCTTGTAGGGTTTACAAAAGTAGAAATATAATGTTATACACATTAACACACAGTTTTATAAATCAATATTACCTCAATCTTAAAAATAAATAGATAAAATGTATTAGAGAGCACATTCTTTTAAAGGAATTTTGAAACATGTATTAATAAAACAGGAATGCCTAGCTTCATATAATGAACTGTTTTGTGGCCACATATAACATTTCATTAAAATCAGACATAGTTATATCACTGATTGGACATATTAAGTCTCATCATGTTTCTGTGCATATGGTGGTAGGGTGCACTCTTCTTATGTGACAGACAAACTATAAATTATCTCTCCTCTTCTTCATTAAAGGAATTTAGCTCTATGTGAAATTATTAGTTGTTCTATGCTCTATTAAAGAAAATACATATTTTATATTAAATCAATTCTCCACACAGTCCCACTCATGTCTTATTATCAGCATTGCAATTTTTGCCAAACTAATTGGTGAAATATTAGGCCCTCTGAACTTCCAGGAACTGTGAATCAGATAATTTGAATCAACTCTCTTAATTAATACATTGATATTTAAAAGATTTATGCAAATATTATATGTATAGTAAATAAATGTTAATTATTTATTAATTTAGTTTCTTTATTTTTACTTTCACATTTATGTATCCTTTGGGGCTTCCCTGGTGGCTCAGAGGTTAAAGCGTCTGCCTCCAATGCAGGAGACCCGGGTTCGATCCCTGGGTTGGGAAGATCCCTTGCAGAAGGAAATGGCAACCCACTCCAGTATTCTTACCTGGAGAATCCCATGGACTGAGGAGCCTGGTGGGCTGCAGTCCACAGGGTCACAAAGAGTTGGACACGACTGAGTGACTTTACTTACTTACTTAAACTATATGCAGGTCTGGAAGCAAGAGTTGGAACTGGACATGGAACAACAGACTGGTTTCAAATTGGAAAAGGAGTACGTCAAGGCTGTATATTGTCACCCTGCTTATTTAACTTATATGCAGAGTACATCATGAGAAATGCTGGGCTGGAAGAAGTACAAGTTGGAATCAAGATTGCAGGGAGAAGTATCAATAACCTCAGATATGCAGATGACACCACCTTTATGGCAGAAAGTGAAGAGGAACTAAAAAGCTTCTTGATGAAAGTGAAAGAGGAGAGTGGAAAAGTTGGCTCAAAGCTCAACATTGAGAAAACTAAGATCATGGCATCTGGTTTCATCACTTCATGGGAAATAGATGGGGAAACAGTGTCAAACTTTATTTTTTAGGGCTACAGAATCATTGCAGATAGTGATTGCAGCCATGAAATTAAAAGATGCTTACTCCTTGGAAGGAAAGTTATGACCAACCTAGATAGCATATTGAAAAGCAGAAACATTATTTTGCCAACAAAGGTCCGTCTAGTCAAGGCTATGGTTTTTCCTGTGGTCGTGTATGGATGTGAGAGTTGGACTGTGAAGAAAGCTGAGCGCTGAAGAATAGATGCTTTTGAACTGTGGTGTTGGAGAAGACTCTTGCGAGTCCCTTGGACTGCAAGGAGATCCAACCAGTCCATTCTAAAGGAGATCAGTCCTGGGTGTTCTTTGGAAGGACTGATGCTAAAGCTGAAACTTCAATACTTTGGCCACCTCATGCGAAGAGTTGACTTACTGGAAAAGACTCTGATGCTGGAAGGGATTGGGGGCAGGAGGAGAAGGGGATGACAGAGGAAGAGACAGCTGGATGGCATCACCGACTCAATGGACATGAGTTTGAGTGAACTCCAGGAGTTGATGATGGACAGGAAGGCCTGGCATGCTGCGATTCATGGGGTTGCAAAGAGTCGGACACAACTGAGCGACTAAACTGAACTGAAACATACAATAAATCTGACAATATTATGTGGAGCATAATCAAAGACTGTACTGAAAATTAGGGTGGCTCTCATAGGAATTTGGGAAATACATTTTATACAGATATACTATTTTTGTTGTTTTCTTCATATAGCCCATTACCATGGTACACCCACTTATTAATTCTATAAGTGTTTAAAATATATTATTTGGTATATTATACCTAAACAGTCTCTCTCTGCCTCATTAACCCACCAGCTAAAATGTTTAGTACAATATTAAAAAGAAGTGGTGAGAACAGAATCCTTACCTTTTTCAAAATCTTAGAGGGAAAAGTTTCAGTTTTCACCGTAAGTATGATGCTAGCCGTAGTTGTTTCTTAAAATTGCCTTTATCACTTTGAGCAAATCTACTTCTCTTTCCTATCTCATTAAAACATTCTTTTCATGAAATTTTATCAAATTATTTGTATCCATTAATTAAAATTATCATAACTTTTAAAATTTGTCAATATGATAAATATATTTGGGCATGTTTTATTATCCTTTTTGTGCCCAGTCGCTCAGTTATGTCTGACTCTTCACAACCCTTTGGGCTGTAGCCAGCGGGCCTCTCTGTCCAGGGATTTTCAGGCAAGAATACTGAGTGGGTTGCCATTTCCTCTTCCAAGAGATCTTCTTAACCCAGGGATTGAACTTGCATCTCCTTCTCTCCTGCATTGCAGGTGGATTCTTTACCTCTGAGACAGTGGGAAAGCCCCAGTGATCCTTTTCACATACTACATAAAAACTGATTCCCAAGAACTTCCTGAGAATTAATTTTAGTAACTATATATATAGTGACTGAAGGAATGAAATTAAAACACGCTTGCTCCTTGGAAGAAAAGCCATGACAAACCTAGACAGCATGTTGAAAGGCAGAGGCATTACTTTGCCTACAAAGCTCCGTATGGCCAAAGCTATGGTTTTGCACCAGCAGAGAAGAGCCCATCACTACTTTAAGTAGTGTAATTTTAAATGTTGCATATCCTTTTAAGGAATAACATTCACAGTAATCCATGAAAAATATTTCTTGCATAGACAGCTTATGAATATTTACCAATGCTATTTATTTAATTTTACTTCTCAAATACTAGAGCATTTCTTTCATTATCTTCAATGAAAGAAGTAACTGTTGGATACATGGCTTGTAATAACTAAGATATCCATTACTTAAATGAAGAGAAAATGTCCTGCTAAATATTAAAAATTTTATGGAAATAGATTTATCTCATTGAAATAAATAGTAACCTTAAAAGTTAATCTTTTATGGTACATTTTTAATAAAAAAGTATATTTTCAAATGCCCCACTAAAATTAAGAAGTATTACAGAAAAATGAGTTTCATATGTAATATACATTTAAAAGAAATGGAAAAATTACTCTATACTTCAGAAATAATTATTACTTTCTCCTCATATAGGAATGAACAAGTTTTGTTGGATGTCTTATCTCCTACATTATTCTAGGAAATACATTTAACATCTGAGATGTCAATGCTCCACATGAAATGAGGACATATTATAATTTTCAGTTTCACATTGTATCACATCAGTGGAATGGATTTCTTGGAGGAATAGCTAAGGGGACCTCATCTCCTTTACATTTTAGCTTCTTTAAGTCTTGGCTGTTCCCATTGTCTCTTGATAACATGTTTACATAAATTCTTATATGAAATTAGAGTTTACAGCCTAGATTTGTAACTGGAACTCACATGGATAATTTCCATGTGATTCTCAAAACAAAAAAAAGTCTTCTTCAGTTCAGTTCAGTTCAGTCACTCAGTTGTGTCCGACTCTGCAACCCCATGAATCACAGCATGCCAGGCTTCCCTGTCTATCACCAAATCCTGGAGTTCACTCAAACTCATGTCTATTGAGTCAGTGATGCCATCCATCCATTTCATCTTCTGTCGTCCCCTTCTCCCTCCCAGCATCAGGGTCTTTTCCAATGTGTCAACTCTTCACATAAAGTGGCCAAAGTATTGAAGTTTCAGCTTCAGCATCAGTCCTTCCAAAGAACACCCAGGACTGATCTTTAGAATGGACTGGTTGGATCTCCTTGCAATCCAACGGACTCTCAAGAGTCTTCTCCAACACCACAGTTCAAAAGCATCAATTCTTCGGTGCTCAGCTTTCTTTATAGTCCAACTCTCATATCCATACATGACCACTGGAAAAACCATAGCCTTGACTAGACTGACCTTTGTTGGCAAAGTAATGTCTCTGCTTTTCAATATGCTATCTAGGTTGGTCATAACTTTCCTTCCAAGGAGTAAGCATCTCTTAATTTCATGGCTGCAATCACCATCTGCAGTGATTTGGGAGCCCAGAAAAATAAAGCCAGCCACTGTTTCCACTGTTTCCCCATCTATTTCCCATGAAGTGGTGGGACCAGATGCCATGATCTTCGTTTTCTGAATGTTGAGCTGTAAGCCAAGTTTTTCACTCTCCACTTTCACTTTCATCAGGAGGCTCTTTAGTTCTTCTTCACTTTCTGCCATAAGGGTGGTGTCATCTGGATATCTGAGGTTATTGATACTTCTCCCAGCAATCTTGACTCCAGCTTGTACTTCTTCCAGCCCAACGTTTCTCATGATGTACTCTGCATATAAGTTAAATAAGCAGGGTGACAATGTACAGCCTTGACATACTCATTTTCCTATTTGGAACCAGTCTGTTGTTCCATGTCCAGTTCTAAGTATTTCTTCCTGACCTGTATATAGATTTCTCAAGAGGCAGGTCAAGTGGTCTTGTATTCCCATCTCTTGAGGAATTTTCCACTGTTTACTGTGGTCCACACAGTCAAAGACTGGGACATAGTCAATAAAGCAGAAATAGATGTTTTTCTGGAACTCTCTTGCTTTTTCAATGATCCAGCGGATGTTGGTAGTTTGATCTCTGAAACAAAAAAAGTCTCCTAAACATGGACAAATCACAGGAATATAATGGGTTACACATCTCTTGACAACTGAAGATTTTTGGAAGTCTTATGCATCTTGATATAAAGAAACTCCCAATAGCCATCTTATAAAGTATACAATCTTTTGATAGAACTATATATTTTATGAAATGCTAATCAGTTAATCTAAGAAAAATGACCTACTACTACTCTTCAAATGCAAATTCTCCTCTTCATAAATGAGTTTTGTATATGTACTAAATTTGATGTTTAATATTAGCTTGAAATTATGCCAGTTTCTTCCTTTTCTCCCTACTTCTCTTCATTCCTTTATTCTTTCTTTCCTTCCTTCCTCTTTTCTCTCTGTGAAGTATATTTTACTAGAATTTAGGCAGTAATTTAATCTGACCTATTTCCTCTATTTCCTGTAAAAAGGCTTTTGGACTGGAAAAGGACTGAGATGTAAGAAAATTGGCAGCATGAGGAAACAAGAGCTGATATAATGTTACACTAAACCTGAGGTTAGAGGCTGCACTGGTGCATTCAAGAAACAAATACATCCTTTGAGAAATCAATGGCTCAACTTTTTGTCTTTAATCAATCAATAAAGTATATCATATTGTTCATATTCATGCATGTTAATATTCAGAGTAGAAAATTTCCATTGAAGAGTGACCTTCTTATTTCCCAGCAAAGACTGAGCTCTTGCTGGGCATGGATACACATACCATAGAAATCTCAGAGGACAGAGGCATGGATCGGAGCAAATTGTGCTGTCTGGCTATGAAAAACCTAGTAAATTTAAAACATGGCTGGTGTTATAATTTATAACACCTGTAATATAAAATAATTTTATGGTGTCTGGCTGTCTGGTCAGATTTAAATGTAAAGTTTTGGCATTAGACAGACATAGCTGTAAACTTTTCACAAGTCTGAGTACATAATAAAAGAAAACATTTCTAATAAAAATACTAAAATCATCCTAATAAAAATAATAAAGCCCAATTTTTTTTCAGAATGTATCACAAATGTTCCTTTCAGTTCCTATTTCCAGTATCTAATTTATACACTTAACAACTGTAGCTTGAATAAATAATACTGATCTCTGCACTTCAAGTTTAAGTTCTATCCAATTAATCCCTCACACTGCCCCAGAACAGTCTGAAAAATAATATCTTTGCTCAGTTTACCTAAAAAGTCTTTAAAATAAACTATTAATTACTCAGGGTAAACTGGATTCAAAAACTTTGATAATCAGGCACCTATATACCATCTTAATTTATATTTCTTATCTTTATATGCACAGTCTCCAACCTAGTTTAACTGGTTTCCCGCTGATGTAAATAATATTGAAAATCAGTCTTATCTCTACAGTTACTTGTACTCTTCCCAACTGTACATATGCCCCATTTTGGTCTATATTTTTAATTTTATCCTTTTTTAAAATTTACTTCAGAATCATAACTTAGCTGAATTCTTTGTGAAATACCTAATTCAAAGAAATCTCTCTTCTGATACCAAGAACATAGCTATAAATCACCTATACCTGACTTGTGTTTATCATTAATCATATATTCAACATTTTATGTATGACTTTATAATATCAGTTAAAAATTTTTACCTCCTCCATTTTAGTGATGTGTTATGCAGTACAGTGCTCTGCTTTTATTATGTTCTCAGTGCTATTGGTTTACTGATTTATATACTAATCAGTATAATTCATAATATCAAGAACCATTAGTTATTAATACTATCTTATCTTATATTCCATAAAACTTTTCACTGCAAAAATTGAAATGGAGGCCTGGATTTAGTATTTCAGTTCAGTTCAGTTGAGTCGTTCAGTCATGTCTGACTCTTTGTGACCCCATGAATCACAGCATGCCAGGCTTCCCTGTCCATCACCATCTCCCAGAGTTCACTCAAACTCACATCCATCGAGTCAGTGATGCCATCCAGCCATCTCATCCTCAGCTGTCCACTTCTCCTCCTGCCCCCAATCCCTCCCAGCATCAGAGTCTTTTCCAATGAGTCAACTCTTCAGATGAGGTGGCCAAAGTACTGGAGTTTCAGCTTTAGCATCATTCCTTCCAAAGAATACCCAGGGCTGAACACTCTTCAGAATGGACTGGTTGGATCTCCTTGCAGTCCAAGGGACTCTCAAGAGTCTTCTCCAACACCACAGTTCAAAAGCATCAATTCTTCGGTGCTCAGCTTTCTTCACAGTCCAACTCTCACATTCATACATGATCACAGGAAAAACCATAGCTTTGACTAGACGGACCTTTGTTGGCAAAGTAATGTTTTCTGCTTTTCAATATGCTATCTGGGTTGGTCATAACTTTTCTTCCAAAGAGTAATCTTTTAATTTCATGGCTGCAATCACCATCTGCAGTGACTTTGGAGTCCATTTAGGGTATTTTGTATCATATTAGAATAGTGTTGATTATCTGAAATGAATATACTAATACAATATGACTTCACTTTAGGACATCAGCAGTTGTTTTCTCTTGTTCTGAATTGTTGAATTTGTTAAAACAATCTTTATGTTTTCAAGAATGAATTAATGTTCCCTAAACAGAAAACATAATCAAATATAACTGATTTGCTTTATTATATCCCAGAAAAACAAAACATAATGCTAATATAACTATATCATACATACTTTTATGTGGCTAAACAGGTAACTGTAACAAAATAGAGAATAATAAATCCACAAATCCCAGTTTATATATGAGATTTTAACAAATAATGAAGATGACATTTTAATAAATGAGGAATATTACTGACTGTTGGATAAATGATGCTGGTATCTATCTGACAATAACTGAATTTACACCCTCATCTTAAAATGAGAATGTAAAAATAAAGTTGGTTAAAGCATAAATATAAAAAATAAAACAAATTTCCATAAGAAATCTTAGAAGACTACATGAGGTATTATAGAAAGAGAGAAGTTATTAACTAAAACTAAAGGCTCAGAAGTTATTTTTTTTTAAGACTCAGAAGTTTTAAATAACAAGTAAATATACTTAACTCTACCTATATATTTTATAATATATATGGTAATTTTTATTACAAATTAAATTAAAATTACATGAAAAATTATTAAAATACAAAATGTATTTAGTAATTCCATTTCTAACAATGTGTTTCATAGAAAGGAAAGTATATCACATAAGTATATGGATATTTATTACAGTATTATTTATGTTGGCCCCAAATACTCAAAATGCAGTTAACTCCTACTAATAGGTAAATGGTTGATGCATTTTACTATATTCATATTTAGAAATATCAGTAAGTCTTTCAGAAGAATTACTTAGAGGATATCAGGTGACTTAAAGAGATCCTTCTGTTGTATGAAGTGAAGTGAAGCGAAGTCACTCAGTCATGTCCAACTCTGTGACCCCATTATAGTAGCCTGCCAGACTCCTCCGTCCATGGGATTTTCCAGGCAAGAACACTGGAGCAGGTTTCCATTTCCTTCTCCAGGGAATCTTCCCAACCCAGATATCGAACCTAGGTCTCCCGCACTGCAGGCAGATTCTACTGTTGGAGCCACCTTTGATATGATCTTATGTTGTGTATATGAGTGTAAATAACAAGATACTAAACTTGTACAATTTGACATTGTTTATATAAAAGCAAAAGCAATATATATATTTATTTGCAAAAAGCATTTGTCATATTTCACAGAGTATATAATTAATGAATATATAGGAAAATATGGAAGATAAATATTGCTTTGGTAATATGAGGTACTTGGGTGTTAATAGCAATTTATTAGAGGAAGAAGTGTTGAAAAAAATAAGTAAAAGAGAAATGGAATTAAATTAGCTTGTAAAAATAAAACTATGTATTTACATTACTTTGCCAACAAAGGTCCATCTAGTCAAAGCTATGGTTTTTCCAGTAGTCATGTATAGAGGTGAGAGTTGGACTATAAAGAAAGCTAAGTGCCAAAAAAAATGATGTTTTTGAACTATGGTGTTGGACAAGACATTTGAGAGTCCCTTGGACTGCATGGAGATCCAACCAGTTCATCCTAAAGGAAATCAGTCCTGAATATTCATTGGAAAGACTGATGCTGAAGCTGAAACTCCAATTCTTTGGCCACCTCATCCAAAGAACTGACTCATTGGAAAAGATCCTGACGCTGGGAAAGATTGAAGGCGGGAGTAGAAGGGGATGACAGAGGATGAGATGGTTGGATGGCATCACTGACTCAATGGACACGAGTTTGAGTAAACTCCAGGAGTTGGTGATGGACAGGGAGGCCTGGCATGCTGCAGTCCATGGGGTCACAAAGAGTTGGATATGACTGAGCGACTGAACTGACTGACTGATGTATGATATAATTATATTCATGCTTTTTTGTTTATATAAGCATTCCATAATATATAAATTACATATTTGGAACATAATTGGAACATATCTGTACTATGCCAAAACTTCTGACTGTGTGGACCACAACGAAGTGTGGAAAATTCTGAAAGAAATGGGACTAGCAGACCACCAGCCTCCTGAGAAATCTGTGTGCAGGTCAAGAAGCAACAGTTAGAACTGGTCTTGGAACAACAGACTGGTTCCAAATTGGGAAAGGAGTACATCAAGGGTATATATTGTTGCCCTGCTTATTTAACTTACATGCAGAGTACGTCATGAGAAATGCTGAGCTGGATGAAGCACAAGCTGGAATCAAGATTGCCAGGAGAAATATCAACAACCTCAGATACGCAGATGACACCACCCTTATGGCAGAAAGTGAAGAACTAAAGAGCCTCTTGATGAAAGTGAAAGAAGAGAGTGAAAAGTTGGCTTAAAACTCAACATTCAGAAAACTAAGATTATGGCATCAGTTCCAATCACTGGATGGCAAATATATGGGGAAAAAATGGAAACAGTGACAGACTTTTATTTTGAGGGGCTCCAAAATCACTACTAATGGTGACTGCAGCCACAAAATTAAAAGATGTTTGCTCCTTAGAAGAGAAGCTATGACCAACCTAGATAGCATATTTAAAAGCAGAGACATTACTTTGCCAGCAAGGTTCCATCTAGTCAAAGCTATGGTTTTTCCAGTAGTCATGTATGGATGTGAGAGTTGGACTATAAAGAAAGCTAAGCACCGAAGAATAGATGCCTTTGAAATGTAGTGTTGGATAAGACTCTTGGAAGTCTCTTGGACTGGAGAGAGATCCAACCAGTCAAATCCTAAAGGAAATCAGTCCTGAATATTCACTGGAAGGACTGATGTTGAAGCTGAAACTCCAATACTTTGGCCACCTGATGCAAAGAAGTGACTCTTTTGAAAATATCCTGATGCTGGGAAAGTGTGAAGCGGGGAGGAGAAGAGGACGACAGATGATGAGATGGTTGAATGGCGTCACGATTCAATGGACATGACTTTGAGCATGCTCCGGGTGGTGGTGATGGACAGGGAGGCCTGGAGTGCATGGGGTTGCAAAGAGGTGGACACAACTATGCAACTGAACTGAACTGAATATGAATTATGCAAGTGTATATGGAGATACATTTGTATATGTGTGTATAGTGTGTGTTTATATTTATATGCATATCTTTATAAAGACAGAGGGGGAAATTTTCATAAAGTAAATGCACTAGGGAGAGTATAAAGTGATACCACACTTGAGAGGGCATCTGCTATGTCTGTCCATAATATGTGTCTACCATATTTATCAACACTCAACTTTTAAAATGTGCAATCTGGTAGCAGTTGCTTGGAAATTTTTGCTAACATTCTTCTAAGTACTTCTTGAAAGGACACTATATACATAAATATATATATAGAGAGAGTTAATAAATAAAAATAAAATTAAAATAATTAAAATATAAACAGATGTGGCATAGTAATAGCAACAAAAAAGCACAAGCAGAAGAAAAGTATAATAGAGCACAGCCCTGGGATTTCTTTGAAGGGAATGATGCTGAAGCTGAAACTCCAGTACTCTGGCCACCTCATGTGAAGAGCTGACTCATTGGAAAAGACTCTGATGATGGGAGGGATCGGGGGTAGGAGGAGAAGGGGACGACAGAGGATGAGATGGCTGTATGGCATCCCTGACTTGATGGACATTAGTCTGGTTGAACTCTGGGAGTTGGTGATGGACAGGGAAGCCTGGCATGCTGCAATTCATGGGATCGCAAAGAGTCAGACATGACTGAGAGACTGAACTGAACTGAACTGGAATATATAACAATAATTTAAAAGTATATTAAAAATACATTTATGCAGCTGAAAAGAATATACCATTAATAATTATTATATACTTATAAAATTAGGTAAATATATAAGCAAATGAAAGAATTAGACATATAGAAATAAACCAACAAAACTAATAATATTGTAATAACTATGAAATGGTAAGGAGGTAAAAATTAAGCAGTTAATGTGTAAGTAAAAATGGAAGTAGTTTTAAAAACCCAACTTGCATTATTTTGAGAAGATGAAAATGATATCAATTTTGGGTTTTAGGAAATAGGCACCATGCCTGAAATAAATTTGATTGAGTCTTTCTCACAATGTTGATAGCTGTTCAATTTTTTGAAAACTGAACAGCAGAGTATTTTATCGTCTTCTCTTCTCTTTAATATTTGTGTGTGTGATGTAAAACAAGAAGTGTCATTTTAGCAATGCCATTGATTCTCTGAGCATAAAATATTAATACAAATGTATATGTTGATAAAAATTTTTCTTAGAAATGAAGTAATTTCTTAACATTGCTGTAAAGAACTTTCCAAAATTTTGGCTTAATTATTTTATCTGCCAAAGCTAAATAATTTTGGCTCAATGGTAGAAGAAACACTTCAAATAACACAGTTGTTCGGGGGTACTAAGACACAGTCTGGCAGAACAATCGTACTTGTTCAATCAATACATATATTTTTTCATTTTGTTCACTCCACTTTCAAAAATTTCAAGATTTCTCTTATATGAACGTGAGTTGTTCTTCATCTATTTAACACTTTTAATACTTTCATTATATTTTATACTGCTTTTAATTGGATTTATCAAAAATAGCTTTTAAATAAAATTATAACATGTTACATTCATTAACAAAATTACATTCATGAACTTCAATTGCAGACTTAATCTGGACTCTGACTTCATTTTCCTTGCACTCAAATGTCCAGATATCCCAGATTATCAAATTTTATATGAAATACCATTTCTCCTAGAAGCCTTTCCTGATAAGTTGTACTCAACTCCATCTTCTTTGTCCTCCTACAATATTATGGCTACTAAATAATTAACTTAGTATTATCATATACAGGCTTTCCTGGTGTCTCTGACAGTAAAGAATCTGCCTGCAACATGGGAGACCTGGGGTGCATCCCTGGGTTGGAAGATCCCCTGGAGAAGGGAATGGCAACCCACTCCAGTATTCTTGCCTGGAGAATTGATGGACAGAGGAGCCTGGTGGGCTACAGTCCATGGGGTCGCAAAGAGTCAGACAGGACTGAATGACTAACATTATCATATACTATCTTGGACCTTGGGTTAACATTTTGGGGGATTGTGTTTTTAGAGGCCAAAGTCACTATTTCAAAATTGTGTATTTCATCTCTCCAATATAATCGTGGGCATGTCTTTTCTAAATATGTACTTAATGAATATGTGATAAAAAAATCAAAAGGCTAAAATTATATTTAACGGAAAAACACTAGATAAATTCTTACTGAATTTGGCACACTTTCTGCTATAGACTGAATTGTGTTTTCTTAAAATTTATACATTGAAATCTTAACCCTCAATGTGAGGGTATTTGTAAATGAGGCCTTTGGGTGGTAAACAGATTTTAGATGATATGAAGGTGGGGCCTTCATGATGGGATATATGATAAGTTTTACTCAGTACTGTCTTTTATCACACTAAACTGGAGTGGTAAAACAAGCTTAAACAGAACAAACAGATTCGTTTATTCCATATTGGCACAGCTATTTAGAACATGTAATTGTCCATGTTTATCAGACAGTAAACCATGAAGTTACAATTAGATCAAATGGATGACCATTCTTGAATAAAAATATAAACGCATTACACATCTATATGTCACTTTCTATACACCAAGCAAAATATCTTAAACAATTGTTAAAACTAAAACTTTAAAAGAGTTAGGGAAAACAAGAAGACTTTTTAAACAATACTGGGGTAGAAAGTCTCGTTAAGCATGACATAACATCCAGAAGTCATGCAGGAAAAGGTTATTGCTTGTCAGTGTAAAAATTATAACAAATAAAATGAGAAGTACAATATTTGAAGAAACTGACTGACCACTAGAACACTGTATCAATTATCTTAGGCCCTTGATACATATTGCTGAATGAATATTCATTCAAGAGAAGGAGTCTTATTACTCAATAGAACAAATCGGCTGTTATAAAGCGCAACAGAATATGTGTAGTTTCAAATAACTGTCACAAACATCTTCATAACCCATTGAAAAATGAGAAACAACTTCAGAAATCTGTAAAAAAATGTCGTGAATAATTTTTAAAAAGCTAAAGAATGGAAAGATATGTGAGTAAACTTGTTATATAGGAAAAAATATTAGAAAGGACTAAGGAAAGTTTTATGAAACATCTAAATAGATATTTAATATTTATAGAAGTTTAGAGATTAGGTTACAGTCATTGGAGAAATAGATGTGGGAGCTTGCATTTAGACAAATATGAAAGTGTGTTAGTCTCTCAGTCATGTCTGACCTTTTGTGAACCCTTGAACTGTAGCCTGCCAGCCTCCTCTTGTCCGTGGGATTTCCCAGGCACGAACACTGGAGTGGGTTGTCATTCCTTTCTCCAGGAGATCTTCCCAACTCAGGGATCAAAAGATAGGTTCTTTACTGTCTGAGTCACCAAGGAAGCCCTTGGGTAAACATACGTCTTTCATTTTCTTATCTAATATATCTCAAGAATCTTTACACATCACAACTAATATGAATTTGTATTATTCTATTTCACATCATAAAATCTTCATATTGTTGCAAATATTGTTTTTTTTTTTATTTTTTGGACAATGATAAGACATGTTTGCAGAAAGAGAAGCAGGTATATATTTTAGTATACATTGCTCTGCTGCTGCTGCTGCTGCTAAGTCGCTTCAGTCGTGTCTGACTCTGCGATCCCATAGACAGCAGCCCTCCAGGCTCCACTAAGCATCTATTATCCTATCTTAATGTCAGCTTATTGAAACACTTATTTTTAGTCACTGGCTTTTAATTTCAAAATGTTGATACATATAATCATATCTAGGAAGGAAAAGAATCATGAGTATTTGAGCCCAGCTTTTTCATTGTACTTTAAATGTTTACTGACTATGGATATGCAATACAAGTGAATCCTTTTTCTGTGTTTGTTGTTGTTGTTTATTTGTTGATTTTCACTTTTCTTTTGCTTTTGATAAGCCCCTGTTGCCCAGTGATAAGAAAGGAAAAATTATTGGCATTTGCAAAATGTCCACTTTGCTTACAAGCACAGCCATGATGTACTGGGCTAGATAGGTTTGCCGCCCTCTAGCAACTTACTTGAAAAATCACTCTGACAAAATATTGGTTCTAATATAATGTAGATAAAATACTTTTGTGTTTAATATCATGTTACAGTTTATATTTACTAGCACAGAGATTGTCTAATGAAGAACTTCCCTAAGAACTCTGCTTTGAATCATTTCTAAAAATATTTAAGACATTGCTGAAATGGCTGTATCTGCAGTTTCATGATTAGAATTACCTCCCTGCATAGCAACTGATTGCTATGGCTTAACTAAAGGTAGATGATATCCAGATTTATGTATAAGACAAATTATATTTTGCTTCTATAGGCATCTTGTTCTGAAGCCTTCCTGTGCCATCCCATACTGCAATCAACTATTTTTCCTTTAATCCATCCCAAACTCTCTTCTCTTCATAATCTATTTTTCTTTCCTTCCCTCTAGATGACCCACCTTGAGCCAAAACTATAAAGGATCTCATGGATTAACAATTACATCCCTTTCAGATGGATGGTTGGTTTTATGTTATTTTTAAATATTCACATTGCATCTTTACTTCAGTCAGATATTAGCTTCAAGCCTTCCGTATTATGTGTTCTCAGTATTCCAGGTCCAGTAGAATTTCAGACACTAGCTACAGAGAAAATAGTTTGACAGAATGAACTTTTCAGTACTCACTGTCTACTACAGTATTTGTCCAATAGAAACATAACATGAGACTTGTAGATAGTTTTAAATATTCTAGTAGCCACTCTAAAATAATAGAAAGTAAATTTAATTTTAATAATGTATTTGAATTACATATATTCAAAACATTACCATTATGAAAATTATTAATGAGTTACTGTGCATTATGAGGGAGGGAGGCTTCACTGGTGACTCAGAAGGTAAAGAATTTACCTGCAAGGCAGAAGACCTGGGTTTGATCCTTGGGACGGGAAGAGCCTTTGGAGAAAGGAATAGCTACCCACTCCAGTATTCTTGCATTTTTTTTTTTCTTTACTGTACTAACTCATTGAAATCCATACATATGACACATCTCAATTCAGATTACCCACTTTTCAAGTGTTCTGTGCCAACAAAGGCTACCATATTGCCTAGTGGCCATAATAGTGGTCAGTGCAAGTCTACAAGGTGACTTAATGAAAGACAGAATTGCTCAAGAAATCTAAGAGCTATTCTCCACAAACAGCTTTGGGATCTGCTGGGAAACTGGGCAAGCAGTTTTGGTATCACAGAAGCTGCATAAAGTATCAAGAGATTATGACTGTGCAATAATCTGTGTCACTTCCTAACCAGGTCTTTGATGATGAGATGTGGGATCCATGTCTCTGTTTGCAGTTCTTTTGTCAGAGCTTTCATAAGAACTTCTTTCTTAGCAGAGCCTATTTTCTGTTATTCCCTACACATCGATAATGTGCTCCTCAAATATAATTTTCTTTGTAGTCAAGTTAAAAAAAAAACAGGGACATATTTTATTAGTTCTAAAATATTTATTGACAATTCCACCGGGATTTTTAAAATTATAATTTATCTTTGTAAAATTCTAAGATGTACCTCTGGAAATCTAGTTTTATTCTTGATTTAGTAGGAAGTTTCTGAGAAATATATTTCAAGAGAAAGGCCTCTTCATTAAGATGTATTGCTACATTACAAAATAGATGGAGTCCGCTGTATATGATGAAACCTAACAACCACAGTGCTTTCATAGCAAAGGCAAGTTCAATCCTCTATAAGCACCTAGAGTTTCAGTAATCACAACAGGTAATGCAAGGTAAGTTTTAATACTTCAAGCACAGTTCAATTTCTGCACTTCATTTATTTCACAAATTAGTTGACTATAAATCTATCATCAGTAACAGATTTTATATACTGTTTCATTTAAAAAGTGATTTCTTTTATTAGTTTTTATATTTGGAAGAATTGTTTTTCCTCTGCTTTTCTTTTTTTTTTTTTCCATTTTTTATTTATTTATTTATTTATTTTTTAACTTTAAAATCTTTAATTCTTACATGCGTTCCCAAACATGGACCCCCCCTCCCACCTCCCTCCCCATAACATACCCAAGAAAGATATGGATCTTATCATGCTATTAAAACAGTGTAAATTGTAAAAAACCTGCCATCATCACTGGGGACAGTTTGAAATATTCCGTTATGTGAAACATCTTGCAAGGGCCTTATGTTCTAAAAATTTATAGATTTTTTAAAATTACAATCAACATAAGAAAAACAGAACTCTATCCCACCAAATAGAAGTGAATCACTATGTTCGATGGGGTTACAGTTACTTAGCTGGAAATTAATTTAGCTGAAATCGTCAGCCTATTGGGAAATAGGAATGACAATTCATAAGCTTCTTCTTTCTAAATATCAATATCATTAAAACATAAACATAAATCAGTTGAATAAAAATAGTCTGGGATGAAAATTCGAAAATTTATTCTGTACTCAGTAGCCAATCTTGGATGACATATATAATTCCATGAATAAATATCTTTTGAAATTTTATATTGTTCAGGATAAAAAAGACTCCTAAAAACGCTTTAAAGAAACTATTATTGATGGTTTAAATATATTGGTGAAATCAGCTCATATAGTATAATCTTCTAAAAAGTTTTTTTTAAATTTGTTTTAAACCAAACTATGATCAAATATAGTGATTCTCAATCATTGCTATCTTAAATCACACAAGTTACTCTTCAATATATATGATGGAAGTGAATTTTTTTTCCTTAGGAAGGTACTATAAATTAATATTAAAATGATTTTATTATTTAGATAAATATATAAACAGAGTTTTGCTATTTTCTTCCTGTACCCTACAGAGTGGAAGGTATGTTTTGCACCTTCCATGCTGGAAAAGAAATAATTTAGAATGGCACAAGTTCACAAAAATGTATTATAATAAAAAATCAAATAGTGATAATAGGACCTAAGGATCAACATCACTTTTGTTATTTTTATATCCAAACACTCGCTACTTTTCACCATCTCTTCCTTTTTGGTTAACTACCAAAATATGTGAAGTTCTGATAACTAGTCAACCATATTGCTATAAATTAGGTCTAAAGTGTAACAAATTCATCCAAGTTAAGATGCTATACTGACCAACTTTTTAATTTGCTTGCTTGCCTTACTTTTTGTTTATTTGTTTTATTTTTTATACCAATTTATTTGATATTTCATTATCCAAACTGGCTAGTAGAACCAGAAAAGAAATTGTTGCCTATCTTCTAACTATGTATTGATATCACTGAGCTGCATCATGAAAACATTTTGACAAATTCAAGCACACACAGATACATGGACATGCACAAACATGTAGGCATGCACACACACATGTAAAACACATTTCCTAGAGATTCCTTACTAAGAGCAACAAGTACATCTTGGAGATTAAGAAAAAAATGGGAATATGCTTCCTCACTTATTTTTGAGTTTCCTTAATCTTATTGCAGTTCTGGATAACCTGTGCAGAAATAGTGATATAGTCCTTTAACCACTTTATTAGGTCTAAATACATCTTGAAATATCTTTTTTCTTTCTTTTAAAATTACTACCACCATCAAAATAAACTCACATGTACTTAGAATTAATTGGCTGAAATTATATTTCTCTAAGATTCTGCCAACATTATGCTACCATATTAACATTAAATTTGATTAGCAGGTTATGAATTCATATCAGAAACAGAAATATAAGATGAAAACGCAACAGATTTGATGAACACAAGTGCCCTCAGGTCAGATTGCTTAGGTTCAAATCCTGACTTTGTCATTAAATAGCTGTGACTTTGGACAAATTATTCAAATTTCTACATCTTAGTTTCTTTGTCTATCTATGCCTCTGAGAATTGTTGAGAGGAAAAACAGTTAACATATGGAAAAACAAATTAATTTCTGGAACAAATAACTTAAAAAATGTTGAATCATTGCAATATGATAAACTTTCTTGAAGAAGCTTAACTTTCTCTTTCTTGAGGAGTAGGTCTATATGAGAAAACAAATGTTGAGGAGTGTTTACGTAAAGAACTCTAGCCACAATAAAACCATTTCTTCTTTTCAGATTCTTCAACTAGTGCCGCATCGGGACCTGGAAGACAAGACTTTTACGGTGCTCTGGTTTTTGAGAAAACTAATAGTAGACTATTTTAAAGCAATATTTAGGGAAACAATAAAAATAAATAGTTTATCTAGACACAGCATGTGAGGATAAAAGCAATTAAAAAGGAGATTCAAACAGAGAACACTACACCATTTCCCCTCTACATTAGAGTTGAAATGTGCTGACCTAGTTAGCTTCTTAAATAGGTAGTACAAAGACCATTTCTACACTATATCACTGTTAGGTATTCAAATATACACTGGATATAATAAAACAATGCCATATATTCGATTGGAATAGGATAGTGTTTGAAATAGCAACCCACCATACAGGAGGCTGAACCCAGAAAGCATGTCCAAATGCTTTCTTTCCCTTTGTTTGCTTTGCATCTCACTTACAGAAATCAAAGAGGGGGAAGAATTGGATTCGACTTACTTAATCGATGAAGAAACAGGATAGTATATGTGAAAAATTGTATTTAAGCTTTGGTAGCTAGAGAAAGGATATAATATAACTAAAATCCAAGATACTTCACAGCTTGTTCTTTGGAACATAAATGCTGCCCACACAGCATCCATAATCTATGTCTCCTAAACAAATTAGATGATAAATATTATAACTGATTTAATCAAGCCAAAGTCCAAACTCTTTGTGAAAATACAAGATTTTACAAAGAAAATACAAGCACAAACTGTGCTTTGCAAAACAGGGGGAAATAAAGTTATGATACAAAGAAGTCAATAAGATAATTGCTAACATTGTAAAAATGAATACCATATCTTCATGCAAGATACAATAATTGTCTCATTTACAAAGTACAAGATGACCTAGCACTAAAGAACATGAATAAAAAAATGCTTTCCAACTTGTCTTTAAAATCATATAACATGGTCAGGTTTCCCTGGTGGCTTAGATGGTAAAGCGTCTACCTACAGTATGGGAGACCTGGGTTCAAATATGATCATACACAAAGAATTAATGGATTGGCATTTCCTTAAGTAAGACGAGGAGAAGGCAATGGCAACCCACTACAGTACTCTTGCCTGGAAGACGAACAGCTGAGAATTCAGAGTACTTACAGACACAATACTTCTGTGTAAGAAACAATCTAAATTTTTTGTACATTTCAGACTTCATGGTATGAATTCAATTACAATAAACTAAAAAAGAATATGTTATTACTAACATAGGTTGTATAAAGATATATTTAAGAGTTGAAAACATATAAGGACATGTGTTGGTTTCTATACAGAAATTTTGTTATTTTATACTCCTGTATTTATTCAGTTCAGTTCAGTCACTCAGTTATGTCCTACTCTTTGCGACCCCATGAACCACAGCACTCCAGACCTCTTTGTTCATCACCAACTCCTGGAGTCCACACAAACCCATGTCCATTGAGTTGGGGATGCCATCCAACCATCTCATCCTCTGTCGTCCCCTTCTCCTACCCTCAATCTTTCCCAGCATTAAGGTCTTTTCCAATGAGTCATTTCTTTGCATGAGGTGGCCAAAGTATTGGAGTTTCAGCTTCAGCATCAGTCCTTCCAATGAACACCCAGGACTGACTTCCTTCAGGATGGACTGGTTGGATCTCCTTACAGTCCAAGGGCTCTCAAGAGTCTTCTCCAACACCACAGTTCAAAAGCATCAATTCTTTGGCGCTCATCTTTCTTTATAGTCCAATTCTTACATCCACACATGACAGCTGGAAAAACCATAGTCTTAAATAAATGGATATTTGTAACAAAGTAATCTCTGCTTTTTTCATGTGCTGTCTAGGTTGGTCATAACTTTCCTTCCAAGGAGTAAGTGTCTCTTAATTTCATGGCTGCAGTCACCATCTGCAGTGATTTGGGAGCCCAGAAAAATAAAGTCAACCACTGTTTCCCCATCTATTTGCCATGCAGTGATGGGACCAGATGTCATGATTTTAGTTTTCTGACTGTTGAGCTTTAAGCCAACTTTTTCACTTTCCTCTTTCACTTTCATCAAGAGGCTTTTCAGTTCCTCTTCACTTTCTGCCATAAGGGTGGTGCCATCTGCATATCTGAGGTGATTGATATTTCTCCCTGCAATCTTGATTCCAGCTTCTGCTTCCTCCAGCCCAGTGTTCTCATGAGGTACTCTGCATAAAAGTTAAATAAGCAGGGTGACAATATATAGCATTGACATACTTCTGTTCTTATTTGGAAACAGTCTGTTGTTCCATGTCCAGTTCTAACTGTTGCTTCCTGACCTGCATACAGGTTTCTCAAGAGGGAGGTCAGGTGGTCTGGTATTCCCATCTCTTTCAGAATTTTCCACAGTTTGTTGTGATCCACACAGTCAAAGTCTTTGGCATAGTCAATAAAGCAGAAATAGATGTTTTTCTGGAACTCTCTTGCTTTTTTGATAATCCAATGGATGTTGGCATATTGATCTCTGGTTCCTCTGCCTTTTATAAAACAGCTTGAACATCTGGAAGTTCACGGTTCATGTATTGCCGAAGTCTGGCTTGGAAAATTTTGAGCATTACTTTACTAGAGTGTGAGATGAGTGCAGTTGTGTGGTAGTTTGAGCATTCTTTGGCATTGCATTTTTTGGGGGATTGGAATGAAAATTGACCTTTTCCAGTCCTGTGGCCACTGCTGAGTTTTCCAAATTTGCTGACATACTGACTGCAGCACTATCACAGTATCATCTTTCAGGATTTGAAATAGCTTGATGGAATTCCATCACCTCCACTAGCTTTGTTCATAGTGATGCTTCCTAAGGCCCACTTGACTTCACATTCCAGGATATCTGGCTCTAGTTGAGTGTGAGTGATCATACCATCATGATTATCTGGGTCATGAAGATCGTTTTTGTACAGTTCTTCTCTGTATTCTTACCCACTCTTCTTGATATATTGTGCTTCTGTTAGGTCCATACCATTTCTGTCTTTTATTGTCACCAGTTTTGCATGAAATGTTCCTTTGGTATCTCTAATTTTCTTGAAGAAATCTCCAGTTTTTCCTATTCTATTGTTTTCCTCTATTTCTTTCATTGATCTCTGAGGAAGGCTTTCTTATTTCTCCTTGCTATTCTCTGGAACTCTGCATTCAAATGTTTATATTTTCCCTTTTCTCTTTACTTTTTGCTTCTCTTCCATTCACAGCTATTTCTAAGGCATCCTCAGACAGCCATTTTGTTTTTTGCATTTCTTTTTCTTGGGGATGGTCTTGATCCCTGTCTCCTTTACAATGTCACGAACCTCCGTCCATAGTTCATCAGGTACTCTGTCTATCAGATCTAGTCCCTTAAATCTATTTCTCACTTCCATTGTATAGGCATAAGGGATTTGATTTAGGTCATATGTGAATGGTGCAGTGGTTTTCCCTACTTTTTTCAATTCAAGTCTGAATTTGGCAATAAGGGGTTCATGATCTGAGCCACAGTCAGCTCCCAGTCTTGTTTTTGGTGACTGTATAGAGCTTCTCCATCTTTTGCTGCAAATAATATAATCAATCTGATTTTGGTGTTGACCATCTGGTGATTTCCATGTGTAGAGTCTTCTCTTGTGTTGTTGGAAGAGGGTGTTTGCTATGACCAGTGTGTTCTCTTGGCAGAACTCTGTTAGCCTTTGCCTTGCTTCCTTCTGTACTCCAAGGCCAAATCTTTCTGTTATTCCAGTTGTTTCTTGACTTGCTACTTTTGCATTCCAGTCCCCTATAATGAAAAGGACATCTTTTTAGGGTGTTAGTTCTAGAAAGTCTTGTACACCTTCATAAAACCATTCAACTTAAGTTTCTTCAGCATTACTGGTTGTGGCACAGACTTGGATTACCATGATATTGAATGGTTTGCCTTGGAAACGAACAGAGATCATTCTGTCGCCTTTGAGATTACATCTAAGTACTGCATTTTGGACTCTTTTGTTGACTATGATGGCTACTCCATTTTTTCTAAGGGATTCCTGCCCACAGTAGTAGATATAATGGTCATCTGAGTTAAATTCACCCATTCCAGTCCATTTTAGTTTGCTGATTCCTAGAATGTTGATGTTCTCCCTTGCCATCTCCTGTTTGACCCCTTTCAATTTGCCTTAATTCATGGACCTAACATTCCAGGTTCCTATGCAATATTGCTCTTTGTAGCATCAGACCTTGCTTCTTTCACAATTCACATCCACAGCTGTGTGTTGTTTTTGCTTTGGTCCATCCCTTCATTCTTTCTGGAGTTATTTCTCCACTGACCTCCAGTAGCATACTGGGCACCTGCTGACCGGGGGAGTTCATTTTTCAGTGTCCTATCTTTTTGCCTTTCCATACTGTTCATGGGGTTCTCAAGATAAGAATACTGAAGTGGTTTGCATTCTTTTCTCCAGTGGACCATATTCTGTCAGACTTTATTATTTATTTTGTTATTGATTCCTAATAATACCAATTTCAAATATAGGAAAAAAATAATTGTACATAGAAAATATCAAACTGTATTTAAATGCATGTTTGAATTTTATTTATTTTTATTTTGCTTACAATGGTCTACAAGTCCATTATAGAAAAAATTAAATGTATAAAAATACTATAGAAGGCAAAATATTTTCTAATTATCTATTAAATTAAGTAAAATAATCATTATCAAACACTGGAAAAATTTTTCCCTAACATTCTTATTTTATTTATACAAATAAGAATATATATGTTTGCACATACTTTAAAACACTTAACTTAATAATGCTAAATTAATAGCAAATTATTTTGATGGATATTATCAAACTGCCCTGTGAAAACATAGCATATTTCAACAAGTAGTTTCATCAGTTTGCCAATTCAACAGGCAAGAAAAAGCTCTGAATGTTCACATTAATGCATCTATCAGTGAAGTTAATGTTATATTTCACATTATCTTGTTCTTATTTGGGGGCAAAAGAAGAACAAAATACTTAAATTTGAAGGTTTTTTTTGTTTTTTTTTTAAGTTAAAATTTAGGAAAAGCGAAATGTGTTTTATTCCCTCAGTTCAGTTCAGTTCAGTCGCTCAGTTGTGTGTGACATTTTGCGACCCCATGGACCTCAGCACACCAGCCTTCCCTCTCCAACACCAACTCTAGGAGTTTACTCAAACTCATGTCCATTGAGTTGGTGATGCCATCCAATTATCTTATCCTGTGCTGTCCCCTTCTCCTCTCTCCTTAAATCATTCCCAGCATCAGGGTCTTTTCAAATGGGTCAGTTCTTTGCATCAAGTGGCCAAAATATTGGAGTTCCAGCTTCAGCATCAGTCCTTTCAATGAATGTTCAGGACAGATTTCCTTTGGGATGGACAAGTTGGATCTCTTTGCAGTCTAAGGGACTCTCAAGAGTCTTTTCCAACACCAAAGTTCAAAAGCATCAATTCTTCAGCACTCAGCTTTCTTTATAGTCCAACTCTCACATCCATACATGACTACTGGAAAAACCATAGCTTTGGCTGCGTGGAATTTTGTTGGCAAAGTAATGTCTCTGCTTTTTAATATGCTGTCTAGATTGGTTATAACTTTCCTTTGAAGGAGCAAGCGTCTTTTAATTTCATGGCTGCAGTCACCATCTGCAGTGATTTTGAAGCCCCATCAAAAAATAAAGTCTGTCATTGTTTCTATTGTTCCCCCATCTATTTGCCATGCAGTGATCATACCATGTTCCATGATCTTAGTTTTCTGAATGTTGACTTTTAAGCCAGCTCTTTCACTCTCCTCTTTCACTTTCATCAAGAGGGTCTTTAGCTCTTCTTCACTTTCTGGCATAAGTGTGGTATCATCTGCATATCTGAGATTGTTGTTACTTCTCTTGACAATCTTGATTCCAGCTTGGACTTCATCCAGTCCAGTTTTTCTCTTTCCCTAGTTATAAATTAATTCCTATCCATTACTTTTCCCTCAATTTTATTACTTTATTGTTAACAAGTTGTACTGATCTAAATTTTAAGGCATTAATTATTGGTTATTTAGAAGAGTTGAGACCCTAGAACATATTTTTCCTTGGCATTACTTTGATTTTTACCACTTACAGGTATATCAGTTATGAAGTTTGAAGAATTAGCATCAATTTTCTACTATATTTTACTCATTTTTTAAATCAGGCTATTAATAATTTTAACCTTCTAGCTTTGCTGATAGGATGATATAACACAAGTAATCATATAGAACAATGATTAAACATAGTAGGGTTAAGCATTAAATATAATAATAAATTGATATAATGATAATGGTAATATGCTGCTAAGTTGCTTCAGTCGTGTTCGACTCTGTGCAACCCCAGAGACTGCAGCCCATCAGGCTTCCCTGACCCTGAGATTCTCCAGGCAAGAACACTGGAGTGGGTTGCCATTTCCTTCTCCAATGCATGAAAGTGAAAAGTGAAAGTGAAGTCACTCAGTCGTGTCCGATTCTTAATGACCCCATGGACTACAGCCCACCAGGCTCCTCCATCCATGGGATTTTCCAGGCAAGAGTACTGGAGTGGGGTGCCATTGCCTTCTCCAAATGGTAATATAGAATATGTATTTATGTTCATACTACCTATGTGATAACTGTTTTTTTTTTTAATTTTAATAAGTTACATTCACTTTGGAACATGAATAGTTCTAAGAAACAGCTAAGTGTAGGATGTGAATTCTACATTCAACTTCCTTAATACTCCTAATTTTATATCTAACTACATTATATGGGTCTGACTTTGATATCAAAGGTGGGCCACAAATCAAATTAAAAAAAAATATTTTCTTGAGCTTAAACTTTATAGTCTTCTCATTTATCTGAGTAATCATGGTGATTTGGGTTAAATTCAAGCATTTATATTTTCTAATTAGGAGAGATTATTAACTAAACTTTAATTCATTCATTTGAAAAACAGAGATTGAATTATATAAAACTTTTCTGGAAAAACAAAAAATTAATTTGAGAATGATATCAGCAGCATGGCAGTAAACACTATCCCTTATATCTGTCCCTCACTTCAACAACAAAATTTAAGTATCCATCCATGAACAGAACTGCCTTTGAGGAAACTGTGAGATCCAACACCATGGGCCAAGGGACCAACTAGAAGTCTCACACCTGTGCACTGTGTAATAAGCAGACTTCAGCATCAGCTGTGGAAACTACAAGAGACTATGAACCACCTCTAGCTCCTCTTGGTTGTGGTTTGGGAGTGCCTGCAGAACACTAATTGAGGAGTCACTTAAGGACAAGAGAGCCTCTGTGAAAGTTCAGGGTTCCAGAAGAGAAGCATTCTACTGGAGAAAAAGAAAGAAAAACAAGTTTGGTTGCTTTGGGGTGGCTAAGAGGAACAATGACTTTGCCAGCATCATACCACTCCCAAGGGAAACAGCACATAGCTTCTCCTGAAGGGGAAAGAATGCCAGTGAGTGAAAGTCTGGCTTCCCCAACTTTTTGGAATGCTGCTGAAGAGACTCCTTTCTCTCCCACAGCATTCAGAACCTTGTTGTGGGGGCTCCATAACTGAGAGGAGGAGGAAGCAGATCAGGGGAGCAACATGCACCCACAGAGTGGATATGCCAACAACAAGCAAACAGATGTAAGGCAAAAAACACACCCCTTTAATCTGTGGCTGGTTTCCTGTGAGCAGTCCCAGAGGAAGGAGCCAGAGCTCTGGTAGACAAGTGGCAAGCACAGAAGGCATGCCAGCTGGGGTCTGTCACCAAGGGAGAAACCACAAACTTGAGCTGTAGTGCCACTCCCATGAAAATAAAACAGAAGCTTCCACCAGCCAGCCTTGTGTGTTGTAGGTTCTGGAGTAGGCATATAAGCTTAAGAATTCTGTCATAAAAGGGAACAAGAGGCAAGGAGCAGGTGTATCCTTATAAGGTCTGAAAAAGCCTCAGAATATACAACAGAAAAGAACAGAGCTGGAAGCATCAATCTTCCTGCTTTCAAACTATACTACAAAGCTATAGCAACCCAGGAGGTGTGGTACTGGAACAAAAACAGACACATAGACTAATGAAACAGAATTGAGAAGCCCAGAAACTGCTGCTGCTGCTGCTGCTGCTAAGTCACTTCAGTCATGTCCGACTCTGTGTGACCCCATAGACGGCAGCCCACCAGGCTCCCCTGTCCCTGGGATTTTCCAGGCAAGAACACTGGAGTGGGTTGTCATTTCCTTCTCCAATGCAGGAAAGTGAAAAGTGAAAGTGAAGTCGCTCAGTCGTGCCCGACTCTTCGCGACCCCATGAACTGCAGCCTACCAGGCTCCTCCGTCCATGGGATTTTCCAGGCAAGAGTACTGGAGTGGCTTGCCATTGCCTTCTCTGAGCCTAGAAACAGGCCCCTGCATTTACAATCAACTAATATTTGACAAGGGAACCAAGGATATTCAATATAGAAAGGATAGTCTCTTCAATAAATGTTGTTGGGAAAATTGGATCATCATTCTATAAAGGAAGCTGAGCACAGAAGAATTGATGCTTTTGAACTGTGGTGTTGGAGAAGACTCTTGAGAGTCCCTTAGACTGCAAGGAGATCCAACCAGTTCATCCTAAAGGAAATCAGTCCTGGGTGTTCATTGGAAGGACTGATGTTGAAGCTGAAACTCCAATATTTTGGTCACCTGATGCAACTGAACTGAACTGAACTGAACTGAATGCAAAGAGCTGACACATTTGAAAAGACCTGATGTTGGGGAAGATTGAAGGCAGGAGAAGGGGATGACAGAGGATGAGATGGTTAGATGGCATCACTGACTCAATGGACATGAGTTTGGGTAAACTCTGGGAGTTGGTGATAGACAGGGAGGCCTGGCATACTGCAGTTTATGGGATCACAAAGAGTCGGACACGACTCGGACTGAACTGAACTGAACTGATGCAAAAAAAAGTGAATCGGACTTATCTTACAGCACTAAAAACAATAAATAAATAAACTGAAATGATTAAAGACTTAAATATAAGATCTGAAACTATAAAATCCTAGAAGAAAACATAAGGAAAATCTCCTTGATATAGGTCTTGGCAAATCTTTGTTTGTTTTGTTTGTTTTATTTGTAATGATACCAAAAGCACAAGCAAAAAAGGCAAAGATAAATGAGGGGCTACATCAAACTGTAAAGCTTCTGTAGAACAATAGAAATAATCAATGAAATGAAAAGGAAACCTACAGAATGGCAGAAAATTTTTGCAAATCGTGCATCTGATAAAGGGTTGTAAAAATCCAGACACAGCAAAACTAAAACCACTAAACCAGTAAGTAGCATTTAGTAATAATTTGACATATAAGAACAGTTTACAAACTGGGAGCTTCCAAATTCAAAGACTGATGTGAAACCAAGGGGCATGAAATGACAGGTGGCTTATGAAATGAAAACAAGGAAGTTGTTAACCTTTACAATGATTAGTTATTATAGTGGGAAATTTCATACAGCAAGTAATTGGCTAAAAGTGTTTATCTCACACTATTTTAAGATGGATGACAAGCTCTTTTTAAGATTGTCAGAGGCATTTACATGAAATTAAGTTGTTTTGCTTATATTCATAAAGTAAGCTAGATTTTAGTTTTACTTACATAAAATTAAATGGTGTTGTCTACTCAGAGAATTCTCAAGTCCAGTTTCCATTTTTTACTTAATTTTAATGGGTTAATATTCAAACTGCATTTTAAAAGACTCATACAACTCAATAACAACAAGAACAAACAAAACAAAGAACAAGCTACCTGGTTAAAATAGGCAGAGGAAATAGATTACTTTAGATATTTTCCCAAGGAAGACAAACTGCCAGCATCTACATAAATTGTTGCTTAACATCACTAATCATCAAGGAAATAAAAATCAAGACCTCAATGTGGTCTCACCTCACATCTGTTAGAATGGCTATCTTCAAAAAAATTGCCAGATAACAAGTGTCAGCAAGGATGTGGAGCAAAGGGAGCCCATGAGCACTGTTGGTAGGAATGTTATTTGGTACAGCTACTGTGGAAACAGCATGGAGGATTCTCAAAAAGTTAAAAAGTAGAACTATCATACAATCCAGTAATCTCACTACTGGGTATATATACAAAGTAATTAAGATTTGTATCCCACAGAGATACCTGCATTCTGTGCTTATTGCATTTTCACAAAAGCCCAGATATGAAAAGAACCTAAGATTCATCAGTAGATAAGTGGATAAAGAAGTTATGATGTATATACACAATGGGAGATTTTGGAGCCATGAGAAAGGACAAAATCTTTCCATTTGCAACAACATATATGGTCCTGAGGACATTATATTAACTGAAGTAAGTCAGAGGAACACAGATACTGTATGGCATCATTTATGTGTAAAATCCAAAAAAACCTGAACTTATAGAGACAGAGTAGGATAGCCAATACCAGAGAATGGGGGTGGGGAAAACTGAAAGATATTGGTCAAAGAGCACACAAACTTCCAGTAAGAAAATGAGTATGTTTTGGAGATCTAATGCACAGCATTGTGACTACAGATAACAGCACTGTATGATGTACTTGAGAGATGAAGGATAAATATTAAATATCCTCATCACAAAAAAGAAATAATCATTATTTGATGAAACAAAGGTGTTAAATAATACTAACATGGTAACCATACTGCAGTATTTAAGTGTATCAAACCAACATGTTCCACACAGCAAAGTTACACAATATTCTATGTCAATTATATCTGAATAATTTCAGGGGAACATTTTAAAAAATAACTTCAGCTTTTAATGATGGTATTAAAATGTGGCAGTTATTTTCCTTCCTTTTAAAATTAGACTCAGTTCACATATACAAAAGCAGAATTTAACCACCTATAGAGTCAACATTTTAAGATTTTTTTTTTTTTTTTGGCTAAATGTTCTGCCTATAAATTTTATCAGGGAAATTTTTTAAGTATCTGTAGGAAAACTACAAATGAAGGTAAAATGTCATACTTTTCTTAAGCCTTTTAATAATTTGAGAAAGACCATAAACATATTCTTTATTTGTTTCCTCCTCTCTTATGCTGGCACTGAAAACCTGTATTCATTTAAAACTTTATTAGCTCATTGTTCTGTAAAAGAACCATGATTGTCTTAGTTGTTATCAGCAGAAGAAAAAACAAAGGGTCTACTTCAATGTTCAATTAGGATTACATACAGAGATGCAGTTTTATCAGTGTTGACATTTGCACAAGCTCTGCATATTTAACAAGCGATCAAGCTCTGCTGAAATGAGTACTGTTGCTATAGACACATTATAATATAGTTTAATTATCACATTAATATTGATGTTATCATCCTCCCAGGTCAAGATAAGACAGTAAAATAGCCATTTAGATTAAATTACTCACAGTATTGATTTTACTGCTATTTCTACAGATATGGCAGGATGCTTTAATTTCAGGTCCAGATTTGACAGGACACTTCAGTTCTATCTGATTTTAAAAGTGTGAGGGTGCTCTATGTGGGTGTTTAAAGTCTAAAAATATTTTAAAATTGAACTTCTTCCTGAATTTCATCAACCTGATTTTTCAAATGAGAAAAGAATGTTCCCCAAGTAAGTTTTTAAAATAGTTTTTGCTTTCTATTCCCACTGACTCTGTTCATTCTGAATTACAAGAAGTCATTATACATATTGTTTCAACTTAGAAGTGAATATATACATAGATTAGAGCTCCATAACTTTTAAATTTGACTTTTGTTTAAAAAATTATCTACTACCAGATATGGATGATGCTGTATATAATCTTAAATATTTCAGAAATTTTAAAAGATCACTTATTAAAGGAGTCTGAACACACCAACTTGAAATACATACCATGATCCTTTATAAGTTATTTAAAATTTTTTTGAAATTATTCAGAACTTATCTCCTGAGCTATAAATAAACTAGGAATTCAAGTTTAAATAAAATAGGATTTGTTTACTTGTGAAGCACTATTTTTCATAATCTCTCTTTGGGATCATTAAATTATTTTCAGAACTTTGGGATATGGAGAGTTTTATTATCTTATAGTCCATGAAATCTCTCTGAAAACATTTAAAATTATGTTTATAATTAAAAATATAATTTTCTTATTTTCTGTTAATTGTACTGATGTTAAGGTTTGGGAAATGTAAAGGAAAAAAAAAAATGAACCATTCCTAGCCTCAACAATTATAATCTATTTAGAGACATTGTTACATATACATTTGATTATGAAAAAAAGCTAATGTAAACTAATGTTTATTTTAGAGAAAATTGTCTCCCTCTTTCTCAGTTCCATAAGTATATTGGAAAGTCTTCAAAGATTAAGCAAAAGTGAGAGGCAACATGTGGCATTTTAATTGCCAGAAAATTAATTTTGATTCTAACTAATATCAATCAATCTGGAGGTAAAATTATGTAACATCAAAGTGAATACCAACTCTATTAAAGGCACATTTCTTTCTTTTTAGAGGGACTGCATGTTTGGCTTTGATTTAGTTTTTAAGTACAAAATCATTGTAAACAAAATCTTTTCAGATTCTAATTTGGATATTTGCACTTAAAAAAGAGATCCCCTGCTTCTCTTAACCTGTAAAGGAATAACCTCAGAGTAATTTCTATGAGGTATTGGAATTCTGTGTAATTGGAAGCAGTACAAGCTGAAAGGGTACATAACTTATATGTTTCCAATTCAGTTTTTAACTAAGATGATTTGAAATCCCAATATGTTTCCTAGGCAACCGGTACTGACCAGATGCAAAATGGTGGCAGCCAAGTAAAAATTGGCTATGGTTATGATTCTGAGAAGAGGAAGGAGAGAGTAATAGAAATGAATGGTAGGGAACCAGCCATCTATGAAATAATCTTGTCATTAATTCAGAAAAGTGCCAATATTTTCACGTCTGAAGCTCTGGGAAAGTTAAGTTAAATGAATTTTCCAAATTTATATTATAATGCTGCAAAACTGTGACTAACTTTCTGTGGTTTATTTTCCAGGAAAGTGCCAGTAGATACTAGTTACTACTCATTCTACTGTCTATGAAGACAATCCAAAATCTTATAAAAGCTTCATAAGACATTTATTAGAAAATTAGAAAGCTATGTCCCTCTTTCTTCTAATGTGGCCATACATTCACTCACCGGTTCATTCATTATAACAGTGAATACTTTGAAAAAACAAAGTAATGTTTCTGCATTTATGGAGTTTCTATTTTTGTATGGGGGTAACAGAAAAGATAATTTAAGATAGGAGCAAACCCATGGAACGAGTAAAACAAAGGTTTTTTTTTTTTTTTTTTTTTTTAGGGATTTTACAGTGGAAAGAATGCCTTCTGCCTCTGCAATGAAGTGTGCAGTAAAAATTGGCAGAGCAAGTGCAAATTTTCAAATATACTTTATAAAAAAATACATGACTCCAAGAAAAAGATCTCTAAGACTCAGCATTTTTTAATAGTGGTGCTTGCACATATTTTAATGACCTGTTAAAGTCACAAATGCATGCTTTTTATGGGTTTAATTAAAGAGAAAATTCCCTAATATTATAAAATCTGAATAGCTTTTTGGTAGAAATTCTCATAATAGCATGATGGTCTTCAGACAATACACACAAAATAGCTATTAATGATTCCTGTGCAAAAAGCATTGCCTGATTACTTGCTTGCTTGAGGCAATTTGACATGGAAATGAAATGAAATTATTGACTGAACCAAGCTTTAATCCTGGCCTTGGCCTCAGCTAGATGAATGTGAAGTAACTACTCTCGTCCTTAGTTAATGATATGTGAAAGGAGGATTTTGTAAGAGGGAGCTCTCACTACTCAACCTTTCTTTAGAAACTGGCTAAATAAGAAAATAAATATAGTGGTACTTTCCAGCTTCTGTTTTTGGTGAGAATGCAAAAGGGGTACTCAGAGGGTGATGTAGTAGGAATACTGGAATTTCCCCATCTTTCACTTTAATTTTCTGATAACATTGGAGATAAATTGTATTGTCAGTTAGGAAGAGCCAAAGGATTTCCAAGTGGTAGAGCCACTAATGTGCTCCCTGCTGCCACAAATACTAAAATTTTATTCCATTCTATTTATAGCCTTTACTCAAAGATCTTCTCTGGTTTTTGGGAAAGGAAGATTAATTAATAATTATTTTCTGAGGTGATTCTTAACTACTGCTTAATTTTGCTTTAATCATCTTTACAATCTAAAATCTATCTAAACATTACAGCATACAATTGACTTCTTACAGGTGATATTGTATAGTCAATAAAAACATATATGACTCCATAGGAATGTGGTTTTACAGAATGGCATCTTTTATGCAGCTTCCCTCGTGGCTCAGATGGTAAAGAACCTACCTGCAATTCAGGAGACCTGGGTTTGATCCCTAGGTCTCAAGAAGATCTCTGATGAAGGAAATGGCTACCCACTCCAGTATTCTTGTCTGGAGAAATTCATGGATAGAAGAATCAGGTGGGCTACAGATTATGGGGTCTCAAAGACTTGGACCGACTGAGTGACTAACACTAATGTAGACAAAGAGCAACTGGGAAGATCTGGTTGGTCTGCTCAGACATGAATAAATCTTGTGCTGTAAGAGGTAGGACGCATGAGGATTGATGGATCTATGATATGATGTAGGTCACCATACTGAACACTTTCCTTGTCCTTTCTCTTACTCATCTTATTTTTAATGCATCTTTATGTATCCCCTATCTTCCTAATATGGAATTTCTTTTCTCTCAATTTTTTTTTATACCTAAAGTAATATCTTAATGCTAATAATTTTGATTTTCATTTCTGTTGCTTGATTAAAACTCACTTATTACAAAGGTAGAATCGGGTAGTTTTATGTCTTATAATCTGTTCTTTTGATTTTAACATATGCACGATATACTGGGCAAAAAGTTCGTTTGGGTTTTTCCATGTGTGCGTGCTTGCTAAGTCACTTTAGTCGTGTCTGATTCTTTGCGACTCTGTGGACTGTAGCCCACCAGGCTCCTCTGTCTAAGGGATTCTCTAGGCAAGAATACTGGAGATGGTTGCCAAGCCCTCTTCTGGGGGATCTTCCTGACCCAGGCTTTGAACCTGCGTCTCTATATCTCCTGCATTGGGAGGCTGGTTGTTTACTACTAGGGCCACCTGGGAAGCCCCATACCCTTATGAAAATTCCTAAAGAACTTTCTGACCAACCGAATACTTAAAACATATCAAGGGCTCAATTAAGTAGTGTGTTTTCATAAAACATAATATATATGCTATATGAAATTATATTTTTAAAATGCACAAGGTAGTTAAACATCAGATACTGATTTTCTCTTCACTTTTAATAAGTGACACTCCGCTAGAGTTATTTTTTTCTTTAAAAAAAAATTTAATTGGAGGCTAATTACTTTACAATATTGTGGTGGTTTTTGCCACACTTTCACATGAATCAGCCATGAGTGTACATATGTTTCCCATCCTGACCCTCCCTCTCTCCCCTAGAGTTATTTGATGCACATATCAGAATGTTGTGGGTAAGATGTATCATAGTTTAAATATTTAACATGTTGTTAGTCATGTTCTGATTAAGGCTTAGATATTCTGTTTGATGCTTTTTGAAATTTCAGATAAAATGAGGTCACAAAAGGGCAAGGTTTAGTGGAAAGATCCAGGTATTAAAATGATTAAAACAAGACTAATCAATCATTCATTTTTTTAGATGCCATAATGAAAGATTTCAGCTTAATGATATTGGTCCATGATCTGCTATTAAGGAATCACTATAATTTTTTTGCTACTGCCCTAAAATTCAAAACTTTTATAATTCTTAGAGAAGCCCTATTTCTTACCTAGGTCTAGGAAGATTGTTTTCCACATGACCACTTTGTGTCTTGCTGCTAAGTCACATCAATCGTGCCCGACTCTGTGCGACCCCATAGACGGCAGCCCACCAGGCTCCCATCCCTGGGATTCTCCAGGCAAGAACACTGGAGTGGGTTGCCATTTCCTTCTCCAGTGCATGAAAGTGAAAAGTGAAAGTGAAGTTGCTCAGTCGTGTCTGAATTTACGTGACCCCATGGACTGCAGCCTACCAGGCTCCTCCGTCCATGGGATTTTCCAGGCAAGAGTACTGGAGTGGGTTGCCATTGCCTTCTAGATTTTAGTAAAACTAGTAAAGCTGACATAGATGCTGGAAGGAAGTGAGGCTCTTACAGTCACAGCTTCTGCAACACAAAGAATTCATTCAAGACACAGCACCCTAATGCATGGGTTTACCATTACTCAAAATATGTCACCCAGAAAAGCAACACAGTTTTAAATCTTGACCTAGTTGTAATTTTCTTACGTAGATGATATAACATTTTGTAACACATTCCAGCTAAGGTTTTTCAGCAATAGAATAAGAAAGAGTTTTCACTGATATTTGATGATTTCCATTTGTTTTTAAAACCCTAAATAGACTTCAATGTTATTTAGGCAAAACAAACAATTCTTTTCAGTGTAACAAAAATTGTAGGAAGACTATTTTAGTGCCCCTATGAATTTTTTTTTTTCTTTCAAAACATAAACATATATTTTAAAATAAACTTAATTGTAATTGTCAGGATTCACAGTGGGGTATCTATTACAAGCTTGTTTGGTACTCAATTACATTTAAGTGCATTATATAATATAGTAATGATTGTGCTAAATTCAATGAGCACTTTCGCAAGGCACTTTTTGCATTATATGTTTATGTTATTTCCCTTCCTATTAGAGTTGCAACTACAACTAGCACTCAACAAAAACTACAGGCTCCCTCTTAAGCAAATTGGAAACTCTCAATTATTTTTACACCTTAAAAGCCAAAAATTGCCTTCTATCTTAGAAACAGATTATTTTGCAACATATAAACTGTATAGAAGCTATTTTTACTTCCTGCTTTAGATTTGATAAATAGCTGTCATTTTCTTGAATTATTTTGAATTTTCAGTCACAAAACTACCTGATTAGCAACCTGCCTAAGTAGAATACATGATAAGGCAGAAATAGCAGCAATCTCTATGTGAGAAATTTGCTCCAGTTCACTTCTTGCTGTTCAATTGATTGAAAGTTTAGAACAGGAAAATTTGCTTTGTTGATGACAATCAATTTGGACAGTAATTTCTGAAAACAGTAAGATCTCCCTTTACCTGGGGTCGGGGGTGGGGGGGGGGGTGTTTAGTTCTAAAGACTCCTGGCTGATCTGAGAGGTGTATTTTCATCTTGATCTAATCTTGTAACAATGGGTTGTTGTCATTCAGTCACCAAGTCTTGTCCCAACACTTTATAATCCCATGGATTGCAGCATACCATAATTTCTATCTTTGCATCCTCTTATAATTAAAGAGAATTTCAGGTGGTGATGAGGGAGATTTTTTACTTCTTTGTTAACATTTAATCAAAGAAAGAAAAATAACTTTCATGAACAATAACAGAGAATATCACACAGGGCAAAAAGACGTGAGAGGATATGTAGGAACATACAGGCAAAAAGCAACTATACAAGGAAAGTGTTTGATATTTGTGGCTTATGTATGCATATGCATTTCCAGATAAGTAAGTGCTTTTTTTCTCAGTTACTAAGTCGTGTCCAACTTTTTGTGATCCCATGAACACAGCATGCCAGGCTTCCTTCTCCTTTACCATCTCCCAGAGTTTGCTCAAGCTCAAACTCATGTCCATTGACTCAGTGATGCCATCCAACCATGTCCTCCTCTGTTTCCCCCTTCTCCTCTTGCCTTCAGTCTTTCCCAGCAAAGTAAGTATAGAAATAATAAATGACTCCAATTAATTACAAAGATAAATTATAAGTTTATTTTTAACTGATTTTTAAATATTTAACAAACTTCTCCTAAGTAAGAATAAAAATAATCATACAGGGGTGGTTTAGTCATATTGTCTAAAGGTAAAATACTGAAATACCAAATGTGAGAAACAAAAATCAACTCAATATTTAGATAAGAAAGAGCAAGTAGCTACTATTAGATGGTTTGAATATGAAGGTCCAAAGAACTTCCTTACCTCCCTATTTTCATCTTCTCTCCGTCCTCTTTTCCTATCTTGAATTACACCCTTTTTGTTTGCCTTTTTTAACTGAAAAAGGAGGATAAACTAATATTTGTCAAGTGTCCACTCTGTTTGAATGGGCGCTTAACCCCTTTATTGAATTCTCAAAACAGACTTGCAAGGTATTAATTCTAACAAGCAAAGTGAATATACCATGAAACTCAAGTGAAAGTGTTAATCATGACTTACTCTTTGCAAACCCATGGACTATAGCCCACCAGGCTTGTCTGTCCATGGGATTCTCCAGACAAGAATACTGCAGTCGGTAGCCATTCCCTTCTCCAGGGGATCTTCACGGCTCAGTGATAGAACCCAGGCTTCCTGCATTGCAGGCAGATTCTTTACTGAGTCACCAGGGAATATACCATAGTAACCATTTGAATTCAGAGTTCCAAAGAATAGCAAGGAGAGATAAGAAAGCCTTCCTCAGTGATCAATGCAAAGAAATATAGGAAAAGAACAGAATGGGAAAGACTAGACATCTCTTCAAGAAAATTAGAGATACCAAGGGAACATTTCATGCAAAGATGGGCTCGATAAAGGACAGAAATGGTATGGACCTAACAGAGGCAGATGATATTAAGATGAGGTGGAAAAGAGTACACAAAGAACTGTACAAAAAAGATCTTCATGACCCAGATAATCATGATGGTATAATCACTCACCTAGAGCCAGACATCCTGGAATGTGAAGTCAAGTAGGTCTTATGAAGCGTCACTAGGAACAATGTTAGCGGAGGGAATGGATTCCAGTTGAGCTATTTTAAATCCTGAAAGATGATGCGGTGAAAGTGCTGCCCTCAATATGCCAGCAAATTTGGAAAACTCAGCAGTGGACACAGGACTGGAAAAGGTCAGTTTTCATTCCAATCCCAAAGAAAGGCAATGCAAAAGAATGCTCAAACTACCGCACAGTTGCACTCATCTCACATGCTAGTAAAGTAACGCTTAAAATCCTCCAAGCCAGGCTTCATCAATATGTGAACTGTGAATTTCCAGATGTTCAAGCTGGTTTTAGGAAAGTCAGAGGAACCAGAGATCAAATTGCCAACATCTGGATTATCGAAAAAGCAAGAGAGTTCCAGAAAAATGTCTATTTCTGCTTCATTGACTATGCCAAAGCCTTTGACTGTGTGGATCACAATAAACTGTGGAAAATTCTGAAAGAGATGGGAATACCAGACCACCTGACCTGCCTCTTGAGACACCTGTATGCAGGTCAGGAAGCAACAGTTGGAGTTGTACATGAAACAACAGACTGGTTCCAAATAGGAAAAGGAGTCCGTCAAGGCAATATATAGCTTTGACAATATATAGAGTTTGTCCTTTGTCAATTTGTATGCAGGTCAAGAAGCAAGAGTTAGAACCAGACATGGAATAAAGCACTGGTTTCAAATTGAGAAAAGAGTACGTCAAGGCTGCATATTATCACCCTGCTTATTTAACTTATATGCAGATTACATCATGAGAAACGCTGGGCTGGAAGAAGCACAACTGGAATCAAGATCGCTGGGAGAAATCTCAATAACCTCAGATATGCAGATGACACCACCCTTATAGCAGAAAGTGAAGAGGAACTAAAAAGCCTCTTGATGAAAGTGAAAGAGGAGAGTGAAAAGTTGGCTTAAAGCTCAACATTCAGAAAACGAAGATCATGGCATCTGGTCCCATCACTTCATGGCAAATAGATGGGGAAACAGTGGAAACAGTGTCAGACTTTATTTTTTTGGGCTCCAAAATCACTGCCTATGATGACTGAAGCCATGAAATTAAAAGATGCTTACTCCTTGAAAGGAAATTAATGACCAATCTCGATATCATATTCAAAAGCAGAGATATTACTTTGCCGACAAAGGTCCGTCTAGCCAAAGCTATCGTTTTTCCAGTGGTCATGTATGAATGTGAGAGTTGGACTGTGAAGAAGGCTGAGTGCTGAAGAATTGATGCTTTTGAACTGTGGTGTTGGAGAAGACTCTTGAGAGTCCCTTGGACTGCAAGGAGATCCAACCAGTCCATCCTAAAGGAGATCAGTCCTGGGTGTTCATTGGAAGGACTGATGCTGAAGCTGAAACTCCAATACTTTGGCCACCTCATGCTAAGAGTTGACTCATTGGAAAAGACCCTGATGTTGTGAGGAACTGGGAGCAGGAGGAGTAGGGGACGATATAGGATGAGATGGTTAAATGGCATCACTGACTCAATGGACACGAGTTTGGGTGAACTCCAAGAGTTGGTGATAGACAGGGAGGCCTGGCGTGCTGCGATTCATGGGGTCACAAAGAGTCAGACACGACTTAGTGAATGAACTGAACTGAACTGAACTGAACTGAACTGAAGCACTTTATGAGAATTTATTATAAATGGAATATGCACAAAGATGCTTATGAAATAAACATTGGCATCTCCATTTTGCATTTTTGATAAAGATTGATTATAGATTAATTGTATTTCCCAAGGACATCCAACTAAAAGCATCCATTATAAAATGCATTGTTTATCCTGCATTGTGCATATTCAATCTATAAATGAATTTGTATTTTTAAAGACTACTTTTCATTTTATATTGCCTTTATTTTAGGTTTTAAACTCAGAGACTAACCAGAATATTTAGCAATATACACATGAATCTTCCACCAAATGTTGCTAATTTGATGTGGCTTGACAGAAATCATTGTTAGAAAATCAAGGATAATTGAGGAGACTTGCTGTTCAGAAGATAGGCAATCACTTTCACAACAGTTACAGAGACAAACACTTTCACATAAGTGAATTGGAAAGCCTATTCCATTTGGTTTCAGTCAAAGGAAAAAGCTTCGAAAAGACTCAAGGTCTCTAACCTTATAATTATATGAATAAGACTTATTTATCTAAGGAGCCCCTTATTCTTTTGTGCATCTCATAAGTAATTTAACAAAGCTAGTGCATCCATAAATTAGTACCCTGGAAAACTCTGTAGATTTGAAATTTAGACATTTTAAATAAAGAATTCTGTAACAATTGCATAGTCTCAATCTCAAAGTCATTATCGTTTCATTTCCTATATACTAATTCATGTGATTACAAAGATATACTCAGTTATTGGCCAATGACCTATAGTATCATTTTTTAGTTTTGTTCTCTCTGTAGTAACTCATATTCATGTTTTCTTTAATGCCTAGTATATTGGTTTTCTAGGACCAGTCATAGAAAAATACCATAAAGTGGGTCATTAAAGCAACATAAATTTATTTTCTCACAGTTCTAAAGACTAGAATTCCAATATCAAGGTGTCAACAAGGTTGTTTTCTTCTGAGAGTCTCTTTCATTGGTTTGTAGATAGCTATCTTCTCCCTATGTCTTCATATAATCTCCCCTTTTTTTGTGTCCTAATCTCTTATTATAAGGACACTAGTCATATTGGATCAGGTCTCACCCATATCACCTGATTTTACCTTAATTACCTTGATAAGACTATCTCCAAACCTCCTGCACTGTTGGTGGGAATGTAAATTGGCGCAGCCAGTATGGAGGACAGTATGGAAGTTCCCTAAAAACCTAAAAATAGAGCTACCATATGACCCTGCAATCACACTCCTGGGCATATATCCAGAGAAAAGCATGGTCCAAAAATACACATGCACCGCCAAAATGTTCACTATAGCATTGTTTACAATAGCCAAGATGTAGAAACAACCTAAATGCCCACCAACAGAGGAATGGATAAAGAAGATGTGGGAGATAGATAGATAGATAAATAATATATGTATAATGGAACATTATTCAGCCATTAAAAAATAACTAAATAAGGCCATTTGCAGCAACATGGATGGACATAGAGAGTGTCATACTGAGTGAAGTAAGTCAGACAGAGAAATATATGACATCCTTTATATGTGAAATCTGAAAAGATAAATGAACTTACAAAACAGAAAGACCCACAGACTTAGAAAACAAACTCATGGTTGCTGGTTGGAAAAGATGGTTAAGGACTTTGTGAAGCTCAAGTACACATTGCTGTATTTAAAATGGATAACCAACAAAAAAAAGTAATGTATACAGCATGAAACACTCAATATTATGTGCCAGGCTGGATGGGAGGGGGTTTGGTTCAGTTCAGTTCAGTCGCTCAGTCGTGTCCGACTCTTTGCGACCCCGTGAATCTCAGCATGCCAGGGCTCCCTGTCCATCACCATCTCCCGGAGTTCACTCAGACTCACGTCCATCCAGTCCGTGATGCCATCCAACCATCTCATCCTCTGTCATCCCCTTCTCCTCCTGCCCCCAATCCTTCCCAGCATCAGAGTCTCTTCCAATGAGTCAACTCTTCGCATGAGGTGGCCAAAGTACTGGAGCTTCAGTTTTAGCATCATTCCTTCCAAAGAAATCCCAGGGTTGATCTCCTTCAGAATGGGCTGGTTGGATCTCCTGGCAGTCCAAGGGACTCTCAAGAGTCTTCTCCAACACCACAGTTCAAAAACATCAATTCTTCGGCACTCAGCCTTCTTCACAGTCCAACTCTCACATCCATACATGACCACAGGAAAAACCATAGCCTTGACTAGACGGACCTTCGTCAGCAAAGTAATGTCTCTGCTTTTGAATATACTATCTAGGTTGGTCATAACTTTTCTTCCACTTTTCTTCCAAGGAGTAAGCGTCTTTTAATTTCATGGCTGCAATCACCATCTGCAGTGATTTTGGAGCCCCCCAAAATAAAGTCTGACACTGTTTCCACTGTTTCCCTATCTATTTCCCATGAAGGAATGGGACCAGATGCCATGATCTTCATTTTCTGAATACATGTATATGTATGGCTGAGTCCCTTCACTATCACCTGAAATTATCACAATATTGTTAAGCAGCTATACCCCAATACAAAATGTTCTTGGTGTTAAACAACAATAAATAACTTACAAAAAAATGTATCTCCAATAAGTCACATTTTGAGGTAACAAGGGTTAGAACTTCAACATAAGAATTTGTGGAGAAAAGCAATTCAGCCCCAAAGATCTAACATATTTATTTATTTTCTTATTGTTTCTTATTGAAAATTTTACATCAAATTTCAAATGGCACTCCATAACAAGGCTATCTACATAGCTTTCCTCAGTGTACTGACAGATTACAAAGAACCTTCTTCTAAAGTTCTAAATGAAATTAGAGAGGCAATGAAATTTCTCCATCCTGAAATACTTAGTTCTAGTATAGAAGGATCAGATGTATTCTTATTTACAAATATGGACTTTAGTTATAAAATTTAATGTCATTGACTGTGGAGAAAAGATAAATTTTCTTAGTGTCCTTTGGAATAAAACTTTATTTTAAAAATCACTCAAATAAGTCCTTGTACTTTTAAGCACTAAGAGAAAAGTTATCACACATGGGAGTTTACATGAGCAGGAATGTTTTCTAAGGCAGGTGCTAAAACAGCACTCTTAAATAAGTTTGTAAAGTGGAAAATGTGCATTTACTAAGGTCTGAATTGTGAAAAAAAAACACAACCCTGCGTGCAGAATGGGTAATTATGTTCTCAGGCAGCCTCCAGGACAGGCAAGCACCAATTTTCATGTGCAGTCATCTATCTGAATGTGCAGTACTTAATCACGTGCAAGCATTCGGTAGGGGCAATTTCTGTTCTTTCTCTCACACATCAACATAGCTCTCTGTCTAATCCTTAGGAAATGTTATGTACATTTTCTATCAGTCTTCTGTATAATTAAAGAGAAAAATAGCAACAGCAAAGTTAGAGCTACAAATGAACAAAAAAACTACAGCCCAGAGTAGAGATTCTACCTAGGAAAAAATTTCCAGTGCATCCTTCTGAATAGTCTTTACCCACCAAGGGAAGTTTAGTTTCAGTCAACAGATGTGAAAACAAAAAAATACTTTGGGGTTGAAGGGCACTTCAGTAGAATCTATCTGAACAGCACCAAGCTGAATTCTCAAGATGAACATCTGGAGTATTGTAGCTAATAACAGGTTGCTTCTTTAATGAGACTCTGTGGGGTGGTAGCATCTCCAGAGAGGAGGATAGAAATGAAGAAACCGAGGTGACCTCTGAGTTCTATTCTGTATATGTGTATCTTAATATAATTTATATCAAAACTGTTTTCATAAATGAAGTATCTAATAACAATTAAACACAAATAATTAAAACAATATTACTACCTATATACAGTGTTGCCATTAGAGTTGGAGGCAATATATATTAAAATGCAAAGCAGAGTACTTGGTGCCAAGGAGCCAAATAGTTGCTAAAATTACTAAAACTACTGGTTGCTATTTCCAATTTTATTTGATAATTTCTTTATTTTAATTAAAGTTGTATGAATAAGCTGTAACCTATTTTTAAAATTTGTTCTGACTTCTATATAAACAAGGCAAACTGAATATATAGATTTGTCTCTTTGTCTTGTCAAAATCACATTAAATTCGGAGAATAAACTCACAAAGTCAAGGGGCGATCTTTATACTCTTTTACCATCATTTTTATTAAATGTTAGGAAGGACTATTGATCAATGCCAGTGTCTAGTCCCTAATGTTTAATGAGAAGGATTTAAAGTAACTTTCAAAGGTTTGTCAAACCCCACCAACTAACATATATTAAAGGTACAAAAAGAAAAAGAGAAGAGTAAGAATACATATCATGATCTACTAAACATTTGCTTTGTGACTACACTAGCGATACATTTTCCAAGGGCCAAAGTGTAAAAAGTGAAGGTTGTTCATTCAGGAAATCTATATATAAGGCCTCATAAGATAAAGGTTAATTAATTGTCAAGGAGAAATATAAATACATAGATATTGATTTTCCCATGAAGACTCATGAAAAAGCTATTGAGCAACACGAACAAATCATATCCTGAAAAGTACTCGTAAAATAAATATATTAATTACTTCCATAGAAAAATATTTCAATATAGAACTTGAGATATTTTAGAGCTTGAGATGGATCTGCAGATGGTTGTAGGATATCATTGGTGCCAAAGTCACTTGAAAATGTTATAAACCTTGTCTTTTAAGCAATTTTCCAAGGTTTCAGGTTTTTGGATTCACAGATAACTTGTTATATATTTTCTCCAGAGCCCAAGATCATATCATACATCTTAACTCATAGCAACTTTCAGATCCAGTGTGACACATTCCTTCAGATAACCCCAAGGTCTCACAAATCCCCAAGATCCTGTTTTTGTGTCTGGATCACTAGCCCAAGGTTCATTTTCTCCTAGTGAGTTATCCTTGGTGACTTCTTGCCAATGGACCTCAATCAGAACTTTTCGAATCAAATTGAAAGTGAAAGTGAAGTAGCTCAGTCATGTCTGACTCTTTGCAACCCGACGAACTGTAACCTACCAGGCTCCTCCCTCCATGGAATTCTCCAGGCAAGAATACTGGAGTGGGTTGACATTTCCTTCTCCAGAAAATCTTCCCGACTGAGGGATTGAACCCTGGTCTCCCACATTGCAGGCAGACACTTTAACCTCTGAGCCACCAGGGAAGCCCAATCAAACTGAGGTTTTCTTTCTATCTTTCTTTCTTTCTTTTTTATTTTTTTTTAATGTGAACTATTTTTAACGTCTTTTTGAATTTGTGACAATATTGCTTTTGTTTTATTTGTTTGTTCGTTTGCTTGTTTTTGGATTTTTGGCCCTGAGGCATGTGGAATCTTAGCTCCTCGAACAAGGATCGAACCCTCACTCCAAGCACTGGAACGTGAAGTTTTAACCCCTGGACTGACAGAGGAATCCGAGTCTGAGGAGTTCTTATTAAACTGAACCACTAAAGGAAAGGTACCAGGATTTTAACTATTTACTCCCTTGGAGCTTGTTACCATATGCGAATTTATCCATTTTCTTCATAATGACCAATCTTATATGACTAGGAATTTGGGTAGAAGCATTCTTTATAAAGAGTGAGAGTGAGCCTCCAAAACTACTTTTTTGAATTGATATAACTTCCCCTATAACCAGACTATCTTGCAGCCATGAGTCTTGTTTTAGCCTGGAAATTTGTTGCCTTTACCCTTAACGGAGCTTTTATGGCTTCAGTCTCCAGTGGGGAAGACCCTTTTCTGTAAGTAGGAAGTTGAGACATTCTACATCCACAAACACATCGCAGGGATATCAGCAGGCAAAAGACACACCAGTTTAAGTGGGAAAAAAAAACAAAAAACAAAACCCTATTGACCTCAAAATATTCTTCATTTATTTGTGAATAGAAATCTAATCAATACTGTCTTTTCTAGAAATACATCACTATACAATTATATTTCATCTAGATTTCTCTTATGTTTCCAGTTAAATTCTCTAATATGTCTAATGAAAGAGCTTCATACTACATTTTAGAATTTATTTTGATGCATGTTTTGTGACTGTTGCTGGTATACCCTTTCATTATATTTTGTTATTTTATAAAATAATATTCTCCATTTTCTTTAAAGAGATATTTACTTATTTTGTCTGAATTTCTTCTCTTATAAAAATTTCTTTTCTCTTAGACATTCAGGATATACCATCATATAATCACAGTCATTAATTTCTAGATACTTATTTACTGCTCAACAAGCCATTGTTAAGTGAAAGTTTTCATATAACCATAAACGAATGAATAACCAGAGATACAGTTTACTTAGAAGTGGATCTTTCAAAGTTGAAAGGCCTAATAGACAACTTGTTAGGATGTTAAGAATATATTCCCACATGTTTCTTGGCTTTAGATCTCAGATGTCATAGTGAATTTACCATCTTATCTTTTATGTTTCTAGGTCTAAGAATTACTGTCATAACATATTATTTGAAGTTAATCCTTTAAAATACAAAAATGAGTCATAATGTGATTTCTTTTTTATTATTATTTTTAAATATAAATTTATTTAAATTGGAGGTTAATTACTTTACAGTAATGTATTGGTTTTGCCATACATCAACATGAATCCGCCACAGGTATACACATGTTCCCCATCCTGAACCCTCCTCCCTCCTCCCTCCCCATACCATCCCTCTGGATCGTCTCAGTGCACCAGCCCCAAGCATCCAGCATCATGCATCGAACCTGGACTGGCGATTCGTTTCATATATGATATTATACGTGTTTCAATGTTATTCTCCTATTCATCCCACCCTCGCCCTCTCCCACAGAGTCCAAAAGACTGTTCCATACATCTGAGTCTATTTTGCTGTCTCACATACAGGGTTATCGTTATCATCTTTCTAAATTCCATATATATGCGTTAGTATACTGTATTGGGGAGAAGGCAACGGCACCCCACTCCAGTACTCTTGCCTGGGAAATCCCATGGATGGAGGAGCCTGGTGGGCTGAAGTCCATGGGGTCGCTGAGAGTTGGACACGACTCAGTGACTTCACTTTCACTTTTCATTTTCATGCATTGGAGAAGGAAATGGCAATCCACTCCAGTGTTCTTGCCTGGAGAATCCCAGGGATGGCAGAGCCTGGTGAGCTGCTGTCTGTGGAACTGCAGAGTCAGACACGACTAAAGTGACTTAGCAGCAGCAGCAGCATACTGTATTGGTGTTTTTCTTTCTGTCTTACTTCACTCTGTATAATCGGCTCCAGTTTCATCCACCTCATTAGAATTGATTTCAAAAATAAAAATAAAAAGTCTTTGGATCACTTGGAAACCTTTTCAGGACTCAGATAAACTAGCATTTATAATATGCTATTGAGTTACTCCTTCCAAAGAATATTTTATTGTCTATTTTTCAGCAGCTTCCAATCTTGTGACATTTGTAAACACTTTATATGAGATTATAAAGGTACTAAAACTAGCAGACAAAGCCATTTTGATTTCTTTTCTATATACTGATAAATTACATATAATGGTTTCTTTCCAGATTTCTTTAATGCAATACACATTATATAGTTGAAAATCACCATATACCAAATGACAAATATAAATCTATTTCTTTTCTAAAATGATTTATATTTATAAGTTATGCTTCTGTCTATTAAAATTCATAATGCCACTATGATAGTCTCCTCTTATCAGAAGAGAATGCTTTCCAAGACCCTCAGTAAATGCCTGAAACCATGGATAGTGCTGACTCCATATATTATGCTTTTTTTTTATATATATACATATCTCTGATATAGTTCAATTTATAAAATAGGCACAGTGAGAGATAAAAAGCAATAACTAACAATAAAATAGAATAGGTATAAGAATATATTACAATAAATGTTACATGAAAGTGGCCTCTCTATATGTTTGTTGTACAAATATACTGCCTTTCCTATCTTAAGTGCTTATGCACTGTGACCATAACTTTTGCAGTTTGACAGTTAAGACTGCAAAACTAGCATATGTTTCTTTTCTCTTCCTCACAGTTTCACAGATAGAAAATTTGTTCTTACCATGAAGTTTAGCAACTTCATCATAAGGTTTTTGTTCAGTTCCTTGTTAAATCATGAACAGTTCATCAATTAAAGGAAGCACTTTATGGCCTCTTTTTGGCATATCTGAATTGTCAGTATCTTTACTTGCATGCTTTGGGTTCTTAAGAAGTAGAGTGACTTGATCATAAACACAGCCTTAGCACAACAGTCAATCTGGTAACCTAGAAGACCCCCAAGTGACTAGGCTGACTGCAGGGCATGCTGGACAGGAGGAAAGTTCACTACCATCACAGGACAAGGTCCTGCAAGTGATTTCATCACTCCACTCAGAACAGGGGTGCTATTCCAAACATGTGAAATGCCTATTTCTGGAGTTATCCATTTCATATTTTAGAACCAGGGTTGACCACAGGGAACTGAAACAAAGGGTAGTGAAACTGTGATTAAGGGGAAATTACTGTATAATCCTTTCCCTATAAATTTGTCCCCTAACTTCAGTTCAGTTCAGTCACTCAGTTGTGTTCAGCTCTTTGCGACCTCATGGACTGCAGTAAGCCAGGCTTCCCTGTCCATCACCAATACCCGGAGCTTACTCAAACTCATGCCCATTGATTTGGTGATGCCATTCAACCATCTGATCCTCTGTCATCCCCTTCTCTTCACGCCTTCAAGCTTTCCCAGCACCAGGGTATTTTCAAATGTCAGCTCTTCGCATCAGGTGGCCAATTCGAGTTTCAGTTTCAGTATCAGTCCTTCTGATGAATATTCAGGACTGATTTCCTTTAGGATGGACTGGTTGGATCTCCTTGTAGTCGAAGGGACTCGCAAGGGTCTTCTCCAACACCACAGTTCAAAAGCATTAATTCTTTGGCCCTCAGCTTTCTTTATAGTACAAAACTCACACCCATACAAGACTACTGGAAAAAACAAAGCTTTGACTAGACAGATCTTCATTGGCAAAGTAATGTTTCTACTTTTTAATATGCTATGAAAGTTGCATATAATTTTTATTCCAAGGAGTAAGTATCTTTTAATTTCATGGCTGCAGTCACCACCTGCAGTATTTTGGAGCCCCCCAAAATAAAGTATGTCACTGTTTCCACTGTTTACCCATCTCTTTGCATGAAGTGACAGGACCAGATCCCATGATCTTAGTTTTCTGAATGTTGAGTTTTAAGCCAACTTTTTCACTCTCCTCTTTCACTTTCATCAAGAGGCTCTTTAGTTAGTCTTTGCTTTCTGCTATAAATGTGGTGTTATGTGCATATGTGAGGTTATTGATATTTCTCCCAAAAATCTTGATTCCAGCTTGTGCTTCATCCAATCCAGCATTTCTCATGATGTTCTCTGCATATAAAATGCATAAGCAGGGTGACAATATACAGCCTTGATGTATTCCTTTCCCGATTTGGAACCAGTCTGTTGTTCTCTGTCCAGTTCTAACTGTTGCTTCTTGACCTGCATACAGATTTCTCAAGAGGCAGGTCAGGTGGTCTGATATTTTCTTTTCTTTAAGAATTGTCTACAGTTTGTTGTGATCCACACAGTCAAAGGCTTTGGCATAGTCAGTAAAGCAGAAATAGATGTTTTTCTGGAACTCTCTAGCTTTTTCAATGATCCAATGGATGCTGGCAATTTGATCTTTGGTTCCTCTGCCTTTTCTAAATCCAGCTTGAACATCTGGAATTTTGCAGTTCAAATACAATTGAAGCCTGGCTTGGAGAATTTTGAGCATTACTTTGCTAGTGTGTGAGATGAGTGCAATTGTGCAGTAGTTTGAGCATTCTTTGGCATTGTCTTTCTTTGGGATTGAATAAACACTCACCTTTTTCATTTCTGTTGCCACTGCTGAGCTTTCCAAATTTGCTTGAATAATGAGTGCAGCACTTTCACAGCATCATCTTTTAGGATTTGAATTAGCTCAACTGGTATTCCATCACCTCCACTAGCTTTGTCCATAGTGATGCTTCCTAAGGCCTACTTGACTTTGCATTCCAGGATGTCTGGCTTTAAGGTGTTGATCACACCATTTGATTATCTGGGTCGTGAAGATATTTTCTGTATAGTTCTTCTGGGTATTTTTGCCACCTCTTCTTAATATCTTCTGCTTCTGTTAGGTCCAGACCATTTCTGTCCTTTATTGAGCCCATCTTTGCATGAAATGTTCCCTTGGTATCTCTAATTTTCTGGAAGAGATCTCTAGTCTGTCCCATTCTGTTTTTTTTTCCTCTATTTCTTTGCATTGATCACTGAGGAAGGCTTTCTTATATCTCCATGCTATTCTTTGGAATTCTGCATTCAAATAGATATATCTTTCCTTCTCTCCTTTGTCCTTTGATTCTCTTCTTTTGACAGCTATTTGTAAGGCCTCCTCAGACAGCCATTTTGCCTTTTTGCATTTCTTTTTTTGTGAGGATGGTCTTGATCACTGCCTCCTGTACAATGTCATAAACCTCCATCCATAGTTCTTCAGTCACTCTGTCCATCTGATCTAAACCCTTCCATCCATTTGTCACTTCTACTGAATAGTTGTAAGGGATTTGATTTAGGTCATACCTGGATAGTCTAGTGGTTTTCCCTGCTTTCTTCAATTTAAGTCTGAATTTGGCAATGAGGAGTTCATGATCTGAGCCACAGTCAGCTCTTGGTCTTGTTTTTTGCTGACTGTATAGAGCTTCTCTATCTTTGGCTGCAAATAATACAATCAATCTGATTTAGGTATTGACCATCTGATGATGTCCATGTGTTGGAAGAGGGTGTTTTCTAAGACCAGTGTGTTCTCTTGGCAAAACTCTGTTAAGGCCTTTGCCCTGCTTCATTCTGTACTCCAAAGGCAAATTTGCCCAGTATTTCTTGGCTTCCTACTTTTGCATTCCAGTCCCCTATAATGAAAATGACATCTTTTTTAGTGTTAGTTCTAGAAGGCCTTGTAGGTCTTCATAGAACCATTCTACTTTAACTTCTTCAACATTACTGGTTAGCACTTAGACTTGATTACTGTCATATTGGATGGTTTGCCTTGGAAATGAACAGAAATCATTCTGTCATTTTTGAGATTACATATAAGTACTGCATTTCAGACTCTTTTTTTGACTATGATGGCTACTCCATTTCTTCTAAGGGATTCTTGCCATAGTAGTAGATATAATGGTCATCTGAGTTAAATTCACCCATCCTAATCCATTTTATTTTGCTGATTCTTAAAATGTCAATGTTCAGTCTTGTATCCCCTTTTTGACCACTTCCAATTTGTTTTGATTCATGGACCTAACATTCCAGGTTCCTATGCATTATTGCTCTTTACAGCATTGGACTTTACTTCCGTCACTGATCATGTCCACAACTGGGTGTTGTTTTTGCTTTGGCTTCATCTCCTCATTCTTTCTGGAGTTATTTCTCCACTGATTTCCAGTAGCATATTGGGCACCTACTGACCCTGGGAGCTCATCTTTCAGTATCCTATCTTTTTGTCTTTTTCCTAACTTAGCTCAGGTTTAATTCCCAAGTGACACTAGTGCAAAGAACCTGGCTGCCACTGCAGGCGACACAAGAGAGTCAGGTTTGATCCCTGTTCTAGAAGGTACCCCAGAGGAGGAAATGGCAACCCACTCCAGTATTTTTCCTGGGAAATCCCATGATCAAAGGACTCTGACAGGCTACAGTCCAAGGGCTTGCAAAGAGACACAATTTAGCATGTACATAGAAATGACTTAACACGTAGATAAATTTATTCCCTACTTTACTTCAGCTTTAATTATAGTACATGTGAATAGCGTGTTGGTGTCTGCAGTTTCTGTATTATGCCCCCTCTAACTTTATAGCCGAGCCCTCTACTATGTTTAATTTGAATCTCTTTTCTGTCTTAAAAAAAATCTGTCAGTACAGTTTGGTGCCCTTGTCTGACTCATGAAACTAGGAATAACATTCAAAAAAAAAAAGGAAAAAATAAAAAGTATCTTGTTAAAAGCTGTAGTTACTTAGCAAGGTTTTAAAAAGAAAACAAATATTTTTAGCATGAAAGAAAGTGCTAATTAAAAATAACTATTGGGAGAGTCTTATTAATTTAAATTTTTGGTATGTGTGAACTTGGTTGGGGAATCAAGGACAGGTGTAGACAAATTGTTCTATTAATTTTTGCCCTTGAGGAATAAGAAATTGCTATGATGACATTTACTATTTTATTCACTCATTAAAGAGAGATTTTTGAGGAATAGTTAAAAAGCTCTTTAAGGGTATAATGATTTAATACTTACCTCAATGTTTAGCTGAATTTATATGCACACTTTATACTAGATAAGCAATTATGCATGCACAAATATATGTTAGGCTCTGAACTTCAATTTAGATTTGTATCTAGAATCTATAGGACAATAATTTTTAATACATTTCTAGCTATTGGATGTAAATAATTTACTAGTGTAAAAAAATATTCAATATGCTGAGTTTCAAATAAATCTTCCTGCTCTGAAGTGAGTCTGTCAAAATTCTCACCAGCAAACAATGATTGCATTGTTCCAGACTTCCTTGACAGATGATAAGCAGGGTCTAGATTCCTTTACAAGTACCCAGATCCTTTCTGAGCAGCCGCTCTTATAGGAGGTAAATTTAGTGAAGTTTTAGCTATGATGGGTGGAGATGAATAGGAAGAATTAAGCATATGATTATGGGTATACTGTAACAGATACTGGGGTAAGATTCTAAAATTCTGAGTTCTGGGCCCACTTCGGTCTCTAGCTACTAATCTTAAAGTAAAATGTAACCAGCATCTCTTTCTTTTAACATGTAAAATGAGAATATACTTAAAAAAATTAAGTGTCTTATAAACTGTAATGTAAGTCATTATAAATAAGTAGATTCTTTTATCCTGGGCTAGTAATTGTAAACTAGAGTCAGAATACAAAGCCAATATAATAATCGGGTTTAGCAGCTGGCTCTGTCTCTGTGATCTAGTGTCTCATATAATTTTTGAAGAGGCTATTTTACCTCTTAAATAATTCCCTTATGATTTAATGATTGGATTGATTTTGCTCCGTTTTATCATTTTGTAGCTAGATCATTCATGAGCCATGCTTTTCACACCTTCTCATAATTATAACCTCTATCATCATTATTATGATATTAATAATTACTTATACATGTGAAATATTTTGTGAAAGATATAATTGGTTTATATTACTGGGTATACAACTTGTATTACTGTGTATTTCATTATTTTCCTTAATTTATATTGAAGGCCACAGACCTCTTAGCATGTTTGTCATATATTATAGAGATGACAGTTTCACACTGAAGACCATACTGTTGCCCTGGCCTTTGGTCTAGTGATGTCAGTTGCATACAGTTATCTTAGTGACAGTCACAGTGAAAAGGAAGAATGCAGAATGAGATGTGAGTAGAGAAATCAGAGAGGAGTGGCATCTTCTGTTTCTGAGGAATATGCAGTAATCTATTGCTGGGACAAGAAATGGTAGTGTTAACTATGGCTTATATTTTGCCTCTGAGCTAGCATCTGCTATAGTATTAATTTAATCATCTTTTATTTACAAATTCAATGTTATCTAATCGATTACATGTTTTAAAAACTAAATGCAGCAGGTGAAACAGAATGCTGACCAATTCTTCTCACTCTTGACTCCACTAAAATACCTTCTTTTTTGAACAGGAACAAACCTGTGGTAGGTACTAACTTGATTAATTCAGGTCAAGGGATCCTAACTACTAGGAACAAAGTGACAGTGGTAAATGGTTAAGTTGTTTACATCTGCAACAAATATTGTAAATTTGATTACATGGTATTGCTTGCAGCACATAATTTGGTAGAAATATCAATATTTTGAAAGAAATATTTTTTCTTTTTTTTAGAAATGACCTTAAAAATGAATTAAAAATGCTTGTAATGACTTCTGGTTTCCAATCAGGCATATACAAACCTTGGAATTTGTCTCTGTCCTAACAACAAGTAAAAAAGCTAAACACATTGAAAAATCAACACATTTATTTGGGGAACGTAAGAGCAGTGGTCTGCAACCTTCTAGGTACCAGGGGTTAGATTCGTTGAAGACAATTTTTCCATGGACTGGGAAGGAGGGAGATGGTTTTGGGATGATTCAAGCCCATCACACATTTTGTGCACTTTATTTATATTATTACATCAGCTCCAACTCAGATCATCAGGAATTAGATTCCAAAATTTGGAGACCGTTGCATAAGAGAGGGGTGTTCACAAGTAAAGCTGCTGGCCCCAAGATTGGAAAGACTGGCAGGTAAATGCAGAGATTCATGGCTTAGCACAGCAAAGCTTTAGAGCTTAACGTTCTGTGGGAACAAGTGTGGGGGTAGAAAAAAAATAATTGTAATTGACTAATTGGTGGAAGCTCAGTGCTGGCATTCTGCATGTTGCAACTCCAGGGGGATGCAGTCATAGGGGTGCCTCAAAATATTGTGAGGTTTATCTCCAGGAGCTAGACTAGATTCTCACAGTAAATATCCAAGAAATAACCCTTCCTGTTTCTCTCAGAGAGAAGAGGAAAAAATATTTTTTAAAATACCACAGAGTGTTCTGTTTTTTTTTAACAAGGTCTGATGATAATAATCACTAACATTTATTGTTGTTTACTACATGCCAGGCACTGCTAAGTACTTTTCGTGCACTATGTTATTTTAGATATAAGAAAAATGAAACTTGAATAAAGAATTAGCATAGAAATCTATAAAATTGAAAAAAGAAAATTAATACAGGAAATCAATAAAACCAAAGGCTGATTATTTGAAAAGATCAATGAAATTAATAAGCCTCTTGAGCCACTGGAGAAGGGAATGGCAAACCACTTCAGTATTCTTGCCTTGAGAATTCCATGAACAGTATGAAAAGACAAAATAATAGGATACTGAATGAGGAACTTCCCAGGTCAGTAGGTGTCAAATATGCTACTGGAGATCAGTGGAGAAATAACTCCAGAAAGAAAGAAGGGATGGAGCCAAAGTGAAAACAATACCCAGCTGTGGATGTGACTGGCGATAGAAACAAAGTCCAATGCTGTAAAGGACAATATTGCATAGGAACTTGAAATGTCAGGTTCATGAATCAAGGCTAATTGGAAGTGGTCAAACAGGAGATGGCAAGAGTGAACGTCGACATTCTAGGAATCAGAGAACTAAAATGGGCTGGAATGGGTGAATTTAACTCAGATGACCATTATATCTACTACTGCAGGCAGGAATCCCTCAGAAGAAATGGAGTAGCCATCATAGTCAGCAAAAGAGTCTGAAATGCAGTACTTGGATGCAATCTCAAAAACTACAGAATGATCTCTGTTCGTTTCCAAGGCAAACAATTCAATATCACCATGATCCAAGTCTATGGCCCAACCAGTAATGTTGAAGAAGCTGAAGTTGAATGGTTCTATGAAGACCTACAAGACCTTGTAGAATTAACATCCAAAAAAGATGTCCTTTCATTACAGGGGACTGGAATGCAAAAGTAGGAAGTCAGGAAACACCTGGAGTAACAGGCAAATTTGGCCTTGGAAGGTGGAATGAAGCAGGGCAAAGACTAATAGAGTTTTGCCAAGAAAATGCACTGGTCATAGCAAACACATTCTTCCAACAACACAAGAGAAGACTGTACACATGGAAGTCACCAGATGGTCAACACCAAAATCAGATTGATTACATTCTCTGCAGCCAAAGATGGAGAAGCTCTATATAGTCAGCAGAAACAAGACCGGGAGTGGACTGTGGCTCAGATCATGAATTCCTTATTGCCAAATTCAGACTCAAATTGAAGTAGGGAAAACCACTAGACCATTCAGGTATGCCCTAAATCAAATCCATTATGATTATACAGTGGAAGTGAGAAATAGATTTAAGGGCCTAGATCTGATAGATAGAGTGCCTGAAGAACTATGGAATGAGGTTCGTGACATTGTAGAGGAGACAGGGATCAAGACCATCCCCATGGAAAAGAAATGCAAAAAAGCAAAATGGCTGTCTGGAGAGGCCTTACAAATAGCTGTGAAAAGAAGAGAAGCAAAAAGCCAAGGAGAAAAGGAAAGATATAAGCACCTGAATGCAGAGTTCCAAAGAATAGCAAGAAGAGATAAGAAATCCTTCTTCAGCAATCAGTGCAAGGAAATAGAGGAAAAGAACAGAATGGGAAAGACTAGACATCTCTTCAAGAAAATTAGAGATACCAAGGGAACATTTCATGCAAAGATGGGCTCGATAAAGGACAGAAATGGTCTGGACCTAACAGAAGCAAAAGATATTAAGAAGAGGTGGCAAGAATACACAGAAGAAATGTACATAAAAGATCTTCATGACCCAGATGATCAGATGGTGTAATCACTCATCTAGAGCCAGACATCCTGGAATTTGAAGTCAATTCAGCCTTAGAAAGCATCACTATGAACAAAGCTAGTGGAGGTGATGGAATTCCAGTTGAGCTCTTTCAAATCCTGAAAGATGATGCTGTGAAAGTGCTGCATTCAATATGCCAGCAAATTTGGAAAACTCAGCAGTGGCCACAGGACTGGAAAAGGTTCATTGGAAAAGTATTCATTGGAATGAATACCAATCCCAAAGAAAGGTAATGCCAAAGAATGCTCAACTACCGCACAATTGCACTCATCTCACATGCTAGTCAAGTAATGCTCAAAATTCTCCAAGCCAGGTTTCAACAGTATGTGAACCATGAACTTCCTGATGTTCAAGCTGGTTTTAGAAAAGGCAGAGGAACCAAAGATCAAATTGCCAACATCCGCTGGATCATGGAAAAAGCAAGAGAGTTTCAGAAAAACATCTATTTCTGCTTTATTGACTATGCCAAAGCCTTTGACTGTGTGGGTCACAATAAACTGTGGAAAATTCTGAGAGAGATGGGAATGCCAGACCACCTGACCTGCCTCTTGAGAAATCTATATGCAGGTCAAGAAGCAACAGTTAGAACTGGACATGGAACAACAGACTGGTTCTAAATAGGAAAAGGGGTACATCAAGGCTGTATATTGTCACCCTGCTTACTTATATGCAGAGTACATCATGAGAAATGCTAGGCTAGAAGAAACACAAGCTGGAATCAAGATTGCCGGGAGAAATATCAATAACGTCAGATATGCAGATGACATCACCCTTATGGCAGAAAGTGAAGAGGAACTCAAAAGCCTCTTGATGAAAGTGAAAGTGGAGAGTGAAAATGTTGCCTTAAAGCTCAACATTCAGAAAACGAAGATCATGGCATCTGGTCCCATAACTTCTTGGGAAATAGCTGGGGAAACAGTGGAAACAGTGTCAGACTTTATTTCTGGGGCTCCAAAATCACTGTAGATGGTGACTGCCACCATGAAATTAAAAGACACTTACTCCTTGGAAGAAAAGTTATGACCAACCTAGAGAGCATATTCAAAAGCAGAGACATTACTTTGCCGACTAAGGTTGGTCTAGTCAAGGCTATGGTTTTTCCTGTGGTCAAGTATGGATGTGAGAGTTGGACTGTGAAGAAGGCTGAGCGCTGAAGAATTCATGCTTTTGAACTGTGGTGTTGGAGAAGACTCTTGAGAGTCCCTTGGACTGCAAGGAGATCCAACCAGTCCATTCTGAAGGAGATCAGCCCTGGGATTTCTTTGGAAGGAATGATGCTAAAACTGAAGCTCCAGTACTTTGGCCACTTCATACGAAGAGTTGACTCATTGGAATAGACTCTGATGCTGGGAGAGATTGGGGGCAGGAGGAGAAGGGGATGACAGAGGATGAGATGGCTGGATGGCATCACTGACTTGATTGACGTGAGTCTGAGCGAACTCTGGCAGTTGGTGATGGACAGGGAGGCCTGGCGTGCTGCAATTCATGGGGTCGCAAAGAGTCAGACATGACTGAGCAGCTGCACTGAACTGAGCTAAGCCAAGAAAAAAGGGAGAGAACACAAATTAATAATACCAGAAATAAAAGAAGCGGTGTTAGTTCAGCTCTATGGCAATTAAAAAGTTAAATGAAGGAATATTATTAAAAAACTCTGTGCCCACAAATTTAATAACCTGGGTGAAATCGCCCAATTCCTTGAAATATACAAACCTCCAAAACTCACATAAGGAGAAATAGAAAGTTTGAATATACCTGCATCTATTAAACAAATTGAATAAATAAACAATAAACTATCCAAACAGAATGCACTAACCCCAGATAGGTTCATTGATGAATTCTACCAAATATTTAGGAAATAAATTATACCGATTCTCTACAATATTTTTTAGAGGATAGCAACAAAAGAAATGCTTCCTAAGTCATCTATGTTGCCAGCATTACACTAACACAAAATCAGACAACAGCTTTTCAAGAAAATTATAGTTGGCATCTTTCATGAACATAACTGCAAAAATATTCAAAAAAAATTAGCAAATTGAACCCCTAAAAGATAAAAATAATTATGCACCAAAACTAAGAGTATTGATTCTGGTTATATGGGCGATCAACATTTGAAAATTAAAGTAATTCATCACATCAGTTGACTAAAAAAGAAATTTCATGATCATTATCAGTAGATGCAGAAAAAGTATTTGACAAAATTCAACATGCATTCATTAGAAAAACTCTGTAAAGTAGTAATAAAGGAGAACTTCCTCAACTTTACAAAGACTATTTATAAAAAACCTATATCTAATATCATGGTTAATGGTTAGAAATTTGAACTTTACTTTTAAGATCAGCTATTAAACAAGGTGATCTCTCTCACCACTGTTTTTAAATGTGCTATTAGAAGTCTTTGCTAATATATTATGGGTATGCTTTAGGTCACTTCAGTCATGCCTGACTCTGAGACTCTATGGACTGTAGCCCACCAGGCTCCCCTGTCCATGCAATTCTCCAGTCAAGAATACTGGAGTGGATTGTCATGCCCTCTTCCAGGGGATCAAGAAAAATGAAATAAAATGTATATATATTAAAAAGAAAGAAATGAAACTGTTAATAGATGATATGATTAGCTATAGAAAAAAGCTAAGAGAATTGACAAAAAATTACTGAGACCAATAAGCAGGTATAGCAAGGGTGCAGGAAACAAGGTTAATATATGGTGGAAGCCCACTTTTATACAAGCAATAGACAAATGAAATTTGAAGTTAAAAACAATACAGCATACATTAGCACCCCAAAAAATAATATAAAAATCTCACAAAATATATGTAAGCTCTAGTTGAGGAAAACTATAAATCTCTGATGAATGAAATCAGAGAAGATTTAATAAATGGGGAAATAGTCCATATTTATGCACAGAAAGGAAGACTCAATGTTGTCAAGATGTCTGTTTTTCATAATTTAATATAAAGATTCAATATAATCCCAACCAAAATTCCAGAAATTTATGTTATGGATATCCACCAATTGATTCTATTCAGAATAGCCAAAACAGTATTGAAGAAGAACAAAGTTGGAGGATTGATGCTCCCCAATTTCAAGACTTACTTTAAAGCTACACTACATCAAAGCAGTGTGGTACTGGCAAAAAAAAAAAAAAAAAAGATGAATCAATGAAACATAATAAGGAACTCATAAATAAACTCAATATACATATTCAACTGATCTTTGAAAAAGGAGCAGCAGTAATGCAGATGAAAGATTATCAGTTCAACTAATGATACTGGAACAACTAGATATCCACATGTAAAAGAAGTGAATCAGAACAGAGATCTTGCACCCTTCACAAAATTTTCTCAAAATGGATCGTGGATCTAAATGTAAAATGAAAAACAGTAAAACTCCTATAAAATAACATAGGAGAAAACCTAGGTGATAATGGGTATGCTTCTATGCAGAGTACATCATGAGAAACGCTGGACTGGAAGAAACACAAGCTGGAATCAAGATTGCCGGGAGAAATATCAATAACCTCAGATATGCAGAAGACACCACCTTTATGGCAGAAAGTGAAGAGGAACTCAAAAGCCTCTTGATGAAAGTTAAAGAGGAGAGCAAAAAAGTTGGCTTAAAGCTCAACATTCAGAAAACGAAGATCATGGCATCTGGTCCCATCACTTCATGGGAAACAGATGGGGAAACAGTGGAAACAGTGTGAGACTTTATTTTTGGGGGCTTCAAAATCACTGCAGATGGTGACTGCAGCCATGAAATTAAAAGATGCTTACTCCTTGGAAGAAAAGTTATGACCAACCTAGATAGTATATTCAAAAGCAGAGACATTACTTTGCCGACTAAGGTCTGTCTAGTCAAGGCTATGGTTTTTCCTGTGGTCATGTATGGATGTGAGAGTTGGACTGTGAAGAAGGCTGAGCACTGAAGAATTGATGCTTTTGAACTGTGGTGTTGGAGAAGACTCTTGAGAGTCCCGTGGACTGCAAGGAGATCCAACCAGTCCATTCTGAAGGTCAGCCCTGGGATTTCTTTGGAAGGAATGATGCTAAAGCTGAAGCTCCAGTACTTCGGCCACCTCATGTGAAGAGTTGACTCATTGGAAAAAATTCCGATGCTGGGAGGGATTGGGGGCAGGAGGAGAAGGGGCCGACAGAGGATGAGATGGCTGGATGGCATCACTGACTGGATGGACGTGAGTCTGAGTGAACTCTGGGAGTTGGTGATGGACAGAGAGGCCTGGCATCCTGCGATTCATGGGGTCGCAAAGAGTCGGACACGACTGGGCGACTGAACTGAACTGAACTGATCTCAGATATGCTTTATGACAGAGATAATTAAGTTGGATTTCATTAAAATTAAAAACTTCTGCAAAGGACAACATCAAGTAAATTAGAAGACAAGCCACAGATTGGGGGAGAATAGGTACAGAAGACACATATAATTAAGGATATTTATGTAAAATAAAAAAATAATCCTTAAAACTCACCAATAGTAAAACGAAGAAATCAATTAAAAAATGGGCCAAAGACTTTAACACTTTACCAAAGCAGTTGTAAAGATGGTAAATAAACCTATGAAAAGATAATACTCATTATGTCGTCAAGAAAATGCAAATTAAAACAACAAATAGAAAACACTACTCACCTATTGATATGGCCAGAATCTGTCACACTGACAACACCAAATTTTGGAGAGGAATTTGAGTAACAAGAATTCTCACACATTGTTGGTGTAAAAGTTAAATAGTAAGCCACTTTAGATAAAAATATACTCAACCATAAGATCCAGAAATCACACTCCTTGGTATTTACCCAAAAGAGCTAAAGTGTATGTTCACACAAAAACCTGCACATGGATGTTAACAACAGCTTTATTCATGACTGCCAAACCTAGAAGCAACCAAGATGTCCTAAAGGAGATGAACTGAAAAATAAATGATATGTCAAGGCAATGGAATATTGTTTAGCCCTAAAAATATATTTTTGAGAGTCCAAATTTGGACTCCAAATTTTGCCGTGGAGTACGGAATGAAGCAGGGCAAAGGCTAATAGAGTTTTGTCAAGAGAACACACTGGTCATAGCAAACACCCTCTTCTAACAACACAAGAGAAGACTCTACACATGGACATCACCAGATGGTCAACATCGAAATCAGATCAATTATATTCTCTGCAGACAAAGATGGAGAAGCTCTATACAGTCAGCAAAAACAAGACCGGGAGCTGACTGTGGCTCAGATCATGAACTCCTTATTGCCAAATTCAGACTTAAATTGAAGAAGTAGGGAAAACCACTAGACCATTCAGGTATGACTTAAATCAAATCCCTTATGATTATACAGTGCAAGTGAGAAATAGATTTATGGGACTAGATCTGATAGACAGAGTGCCTGAGGAACTATGGATGGAGGTTCATGACATTGTACAGGAGACAGGGACAAAGAACATTCTGAAGAAAAAGAAATGCAGAAAAGCAAAATGGCTGTCTGAGGAGGCCTCACAAATAGCTGTGGAAAGAAAAGAAGTGAAAAGCAAAGGACCAAGAGAAAGATATAAGCATCTGAATGCAGAGTTCCAAAGAATAGCAAGGAGAGATAAGAAAGCCTTCTTCAGCGATCAATGCAAAGAAATAGAGGAAAAGAACAGAATGGGAAAGACTAGACATCTCTTCAAGAAAATTAGAGATACCAAGGGAACATTTCATGCAAGGATGGGCTCGATAAAGGACAGAAATGATATGGACCTAATAGAAGCAGAAGATATTGAGAAGAGGTGGTAAGCATACACAGAAGAACTGTACAAAAAAGATCTTCATGACCCAGATAATCACGATGGTGTGATCACTCACCTATAGCCAGACATCCTGGAATGTGAAGTCAAGTGGGCCTTAGAAAGCATCATTAGGAACAAAGCTGGTGGAGGTGACGGAATCCCAGTGGAGCTATTTCAAATCCTAAAACGTGATGCTGTGTAAGTGCTGCACTCAATATATCAGCAAATTTGGAAAACTCATCAGTGGCCACAGGACTGGAAAAGGTCAGTTTTCATTCCAATCCCAAAGAAAGGCAATGCCAAAGATGCTCAAACTACTGTACAACTGCACTCATCTCACAAGCTAGTAAAGTAATGCTCAAAATTCTCCAAGCCAGGCTTCAACAGTATGTGAACCATGAACTTCCTGATGTTCAAGCTGGCTTTAGAAAAGGCAGAGGAATCAGCGATCAAATTGCCAACATCTGCTGGATTATTGAAAAAGTAAGAGAGTTCCAGAAAAAAATATCTATTTTTGCTTTATTGACTATGTCAAAGCCTTTGACTGTGTGGATTACAATAAACTGTGGAAAATTCTGCAAGAGATGGGAATACCAGACCACCTGACCTGCCTCTTGAGGAACCTATATGCAGGTCAGGAAGCAACAGTTAGAACAGGACATGGAACAACAGACTGGATCCAAATAGGAAAATGAGTACATCAAGGCTGTATATTGTCATCCTGCTTATTTGCTTATTTAACTTATATGCAGAGTACATCATGAGAAACGATGGACTGGAAGAAGCAGAAGCTGGAATCAAGATTGCTGGGAGAAATATCAATAACCTCAGATATGCAGATGACAGCACCCTTAAGGCACAAAGTGTAGAGGAACTCAAAAGCCTCTTGATGAAAGTGAAAGAGGAGAGTGGAAAAGTTGGCTTAAAGCCCATCATTAAGAAAACAAAGATCATGGCATCCAGTCCCATCACTTCATGACAAATAGGTTGGGGAAACAGTGGAAACAGTGGCTGACTTTATATTTTTGGGCTCCAAAATCACTGCAGATGGTGATTGCAGCCATGAAATTAAAAGATGCTTACTCCTTGGAAGGAAAGTTATGCAATCTAAATAGCATATTTAAAAGCAGAGACATTACTTTGCCAACAAAAGTCCATCTAGTCAAGGCTATGTTTTTTCCAGTGGTCATGTATGGATGTGAGAGTTGGACCGTGAAGAAAGCTGAGTGCCAAAGAATTGATGCTTTTGAACTGTGGTGCTGGAGACGACTCTTGAGAGTCCCTTGGACTGCAAGGAGATCCAACCAGTCCGTCCTAAAGGAGATCAGTCCTGGGTGTCCATTGGAAGGACTGATGCTGAAGCTGAAACTCCAATACTTTGGCTACCTCATGCGAAGAGTTGACTCATTGGAAAAGACTCTGATGCTGGGAAGGATTGGGGACAGGAGGAGAAGGGGATAACAGAGGATGAGCTGGCTGGATGGCATCACCAACTCAATGGACATGAGTTTGAGTAAACTCCTGGAGTTGGTGATGGACAGAAAGGCCTGGCATGCTGTGATTCATGGGGTGATGAAGAGTCGGACATGACTGAGGGACTGAACTGAACGAAAAAGAAATATTCAAGCCATGAAAAGATTTGTGGGAATCACAAAGGCATATTACTACATTAAAGAAACCAGTCAGAGAAAGTTATGTTCTGTATCGTTCCATCTATTGACATTCTGGAAAAGGCAAAACTATGGAGACAATAAAACCATCAATGATTGCCAAAGGAAGGCTTTTTCATGAAGTGAATGTATGAGTCCATATAATATGAGTCCAATAATAGTATGAGTGATGAAATTTATTATATCATAATAATGGTACAAATCATTATACATTTGTCCATATGAGTAGAATGTAGAACACCAAGAGTGTACCCTAAGGAAAGTTATGAATATTTGGTAATTATGATATGTTGGTTCAGGTTTCCCTTTGGGGAAAAAATGCCATTTTTTGAGTGATACTGATAATAAGGGAATCTATGCAAGTTGGAAACAGATGTTATATGTAAAATCTCTTCCCTGCCTCTTAATTTTGTTGTAAACCTTAAACTGCTTTTTAAAAAATAGTCTTAAATAAAAAGACATATACCATTAAGATTGTAAGATTATTAGAATTATAAAATATACAAAATCATTTGATAATGGTGATTAAATTTAAGGTAAATGATCATTTAATAGAGCATCAAAATGTGTGTTTGAATTAAATTGGTATTAGAGTCATGATCTTAGGATCATCAGAGAGTAACCTATTAAAGAGGTTAGATTCTAAATCTTGACTCTTGAGATGCTGTATTGATGGATTTTGGATGTTGTATCTAAAATCCTGTGATGGATTTTAGCGAGTTTGTGTTTTATATAGATAACTCAGATGTTGTTTTTGTTTGTTGTTGTTTATTTGCTAAGTCATGTCCAGCTCTGTACTATACTTATAAACAACACTTTCTTAGACAAATTTATCAAAAGCTATAAAATTCCCAGCTGAACTGGTGGATATTAGAGTCTTGTGGCTTTTAACCTATTATTGGGGACAACCCTGAAAATCCACATAGGGACTTTGAGAATCCTACTGCTTCTGCTGCTAAGTCACTTCAGTCGTGTCCAACTCTTAGCGACCCCATGCACTGCAGCCCACGAGGCTCCTCTGTCCATGGGATTTTCCAGGCAAGAGTAGGGGAGTGGGTTGCCATTGCCTTCTCCACTGAGAATCTTACCAATGTCATTTAACCACAGGTCCTCATAAACTAATATTGTTAGCTACTATTGAATATAACCAAATATGTGTCCTTTTTATGACTGCACTGAGAAAAATTGGATAATGCTCACTAATTCCTTTAAAGTCTTTCTTGTTTACAAAAACTCTTCTACATGTATATATTGTTTTCCACAGTCAAACTGTGGTTGACGGAGAATTTCTCTATAATTCACTTTATAGAGAAATCCATTTATGGTAGGGGATCACCTTTCTTAGATGAAAGAGCTGGTGGAGTCTAGAGAGAGTTAAAGGACACATTTTGCTTTTCTTCCATCATCCACACACAATTACTGAGGAGGCAAAACCATAAGACTCTTTATCACACTATTAATGCTTATTATCTTTAGGTCTAAGAATAAGAATGGTAGGAGTAGTCTATGTATTTTCTGACCATTGCATTTCCTAAGAAGTAAACATGAATAGCCTTTGGGTCTGTCTCTGGGTGTTTATGTTTCATTTCATTCTCACAAAAAATAAGAAATTTCCTAAGAAATCAGTCTTGGGTTTGTCAAACACTCAAACAGAAGTATTTCATATTTATTCACAAATAAATGAAAAAATAAATACAAACAAATGGATGTGTATATTCATGTCTATATTTAGAACATACTAAGCACAGCAAACATGTTGCTAAGTTAATTATGGACAAATACTGTCATAAGGAAAAATTCATAATATACTATGTATCAAATAGAGAGTAATAAAGGTCAAATGAGGTGGAAAAGTTACTTGACATTTCAGAGTGCAAGAAAGAGCATATCTACTTGGTGAGGATTGGTTAAGGGTATATCTGAAGAAGATAAAAGAGGAGTTTATTCATAGAGATGACAAGTGGTTCCTTTAATCCAAAGAAGAATAAACAAAGACAGTAAATCTGGAAAATATCTAAGGTATTTATGGAGGTAAGCACATCACTTTGTATGATAGGTGATAGAGAAAATATGTTTTGGGCTCTCGAGGTAAATATAATGCCAGACAATGGACATTACCAACAATTTCCTAGACGTCCAATAAATACTCGTTTCTTGCTGATCATAAAGAAGACATATTATAACCCTTACCAGTTACATAGAGCAGAGTCAGGATTTCCTCTCAAAATGTGGGAAGATAGAATTAAAAAAAACAAAGGCAAGTTGAATTGGGACATATGGGAAACTGGCCTGAATATCAGGAATTTGACTACGTTTATATTCTGTACCTCTCAATTCTGATATATATATTTGCTGTTGCCGTTCAGTCACTAAGTCACATGTGACTCTTTGCAACCCCATGGACTGCAGCACACCAAACTTCCCTGCCCTTAACTATCTCCCTGAGCTTGCTCAAACTCATGTCCATTGAGTTGGTGATGCCATCCAATCATCTCAATCTCTGCCATCCCCTTTTCCTCCTGCCTTCAATCTTTCCCAACATCAGAATATTTTCCAATGAGTTGTCTCTTTGTATCACGTGGGCAAAATACTAGAGCTTCAGCTTCAGCATCAGTCCTTCCAATGAATATTCAGGGTTGATTTCCTTTAGGATTGGCAGGTTTGATCTTCTTGCTCTCTAAGCAACTCTCAAGAATCTTCTCCAGCACAATTCAAAAGCATCAATTCTTCAGCACTCAGCCATCTTTATGGTCCAACTCTCACATCTGTGCATAATGACTGGAAAAACCATAGCTTTGACTAGAGAGACTTTTGTCGACAAAGTGGTCTCTGCTTTTCAATATGTTGTCTAAGTTTGTCATAGCTTTTCTTTCAAAGAGCAAGCGTCTTTTCATTTCATGGTTGCAGTCACCATCCACAGTGACTTTGGAGCTTAAGAAAATAAAATCTAGGATTGGGAGCTCATATACACCCATGGCGGATTCATGTCAATGTATGGCAAAACCAATACAGTATTGTAAAGTAAAATAAAGTAAAAATAAAATTTAAAGTTATAATATCAAAAAAGAAAAGAAAAGAAAAGAAAAAATCTGCTACCATTTCGTCTTTACCCTATCTATTTGTCAGGAGAAAATGGGACTGGATGCCATGCTCTTTGTGTTTTTGAATGCTGAGTTTTAAACCCGTTTATTCACTCTCCTCTTTCACTTTCATCAAGGGGATCTTTTGTTCCTGTTTGCCTTCTGCCGTTAAGATAGTAT